>NC_058101.1:99187500-100437500 GCF_020171115.1 Neogale vison | reverse complement strand
TAAAGAAAGGCAGCCTATTCTTTTGCTTAAAAAAAAAAATAAAGGAGCACGTGTAACTGTGGAGAAGAATACTTAGGTTTGGTAATTTCCTTTAAAAAAAAAAGGTTGTAACTTACTCTGAATGAATACAGTAGCTTTTATATAAAAGACTATCAACAAAATATGAAGTCCTGGAGATTTTAGCCCCATGGACTTCAACTTTCTGGATTAAGGCCAAATGAAAATACCTTCCTTATGGGTTAAAAAGGAATGGTCTGAGCTATTTATTTGAGCTATGTAGATGTATGCATGATTTTTGAGTAAGGCAGCCACATTCTATTTTAATACCCTGTTGTTCTCTCAGTGTGAGAACTCTGATTAGGACTTAAGATGGCGTATTTTCATTTAATGTTTTAGACAGTCCTTTATTTCTTCTGGGAAATGAACAGTTCAGTTTAACTAACACAGAAAAGCCACACTGGGTTTTCTTTAGGTCACCGTTCAGTAACCTCAGGAGCAACTTACTCTTTCTCCTTTGGGACCTGCGGGGCCATGGGGTCCCATAGGGCCATCTGTACCCTAAAAAAAAAGATAAAAATAATATGAAACATATCCCAAGGGCCCTAAGAAAAGCAGTTATAACTCATCCTGGACTTTTCCTGGGTGAATGATGCTTTAGAACGCCAGTAAGATGACTTGTCTCCTTTCAAAGAGCTTTATGCTTGATTCAGGCCAGCGATTTTCAAGAAATGCATGCAAAAACGATGAGTTACACAACTGCGTATTTCAACGAAGGGCACACACGAGAAGCTGGAAGTCATATTTAATTATATACTTCCTCCCTGACCTCACGGAACATCTTCAGGAGAGAAACGGGTTGTTTCCCCTCCTACCACTTCTCCAAGTCCATTCTCCACCCTCTGTCACCCCCAAGCTCCTGGGCCACGAAGCCTTGTTCTCAGCTGGTTAAGAGGCTCGAACAGTTAAACAAGGGGAAAAAAATATGAAATAAATGAGAACAGTGTTGAACTGTTCAAACCAAACTTTCTTTGGCTCTGCGGGGAGCAGCGGGGGGGCTTAGAGGAAAAGAGTTACTCTCTCAGGGTCTGCGGCTGCTTACAAGGCACAAAGCCGGCAGCCGGCTGATTTAATGGCGTAATTGCCCTCTGGCCTCCTGGTTCAGGATTAGGATTTCTGTCTCAGACTGAATGGATACAGGAACACTATGTCCAGTGAAAACAATGACTGCCTGAAGCAGGTTTTTAGAATTGAAGAGCTTGGAATTTCTTTTTAATTCTTAGACATGTAGCAAGGACTTCAAGTAATTTGCTCATTTTCAGGAAGACTGCACCTCTTTACAAAGAATTTGTTGCAATATTTGCAAATGTAGGAACTAGTCCAGCACAGGTTTATAAAATAGTATTCTTATTTGTGTTCTACTGTTCTTTTTCTTCTATCGGGGCTTTGCGATAAGAAATCATTTAGAGCTTCGACTCATTCTGATGTTGGGGAATTCCCATCATCTTATCTGATCTTTTCCTTACTGCCTGAACTCAAAGTTCCATCTTCAGAAGACTTCTAAATACTGATTATCTGTGGCTGAAATTTAAGAGACAGAGCAGTTAAGAACCAAAGAAAAGAGACAAAATGACAGAAAACAGGTCATTTTGATGAACCGAGATTTGAAAGTTAGTGTCAAGGAAAAAGTTACCATTTTAATATGGACAGAAACATAAAAGGAAGAACAAGTTCAAATGAATTCACATTATTCTGATCCCTTCAGAGAAGCCTGCCCACGGAACTATAGGAAATGTCCATTAGTTCTGGAAAAATGTATCTGGGATTCTAAGACCGTGAGGCTAATCAGACTGGTCATTCTTGCCACCTACCAAGTTCTCCAGCCTGGAACTTGGGCCTCCGAAGGCTGTCCTGCAGTTTAAAAGCTGTGAGTAGATCAGAGCTGCAGACTGTGCTCTGCCCACCTTTCCCTTTTGTACCACATCTTTGTACACTTTCTCCTTTCACTCCAGTCTGGGTCCCCCTCATCACGAGATGGGAGTACCTGGGGCAAAAGAGTCTGTCCCGAAGCACAAATTCATAGCCACGCAACAGGTTGGAGCAAGATGAGGTACTGACTCACCCGGGATCCTGGCTTTCCGTCTAAGCCAGATGCTCCCTGTGTATTTGGTTGGTAGCAGGGTTGGTGGGTATAACACGAAGGACAAGAACAGAGATTAGTATGAGGTACTGATGAACAAATATAACGCTTCAAACAACATCATACACAGTCATGGGGTTCTGGGATGACTGTCACATTGCTACAAATTGTTAGTTTAAAAAAACAAAACAAAACAAAACACGTGACGATAAACATCCCACAGATGATGGCATTTTCATGACATTTCCATTCAAAAAATTCTTATTTAGAAATAATGAGGTTTATAAAGAGGGCTTTAAAGTAGTTTCTGGTAACATTCACATACTGCTAATTTCCATTTGATACACATTTTCTAAGGACTGTACTGTTGATAATAAACTTTTTCAGGTTTTGAGAAAATATAATGGCCAATATTCTAAAAAAGGGCTCATTATAATAATCAATCAGAATTAGCGTTTCTGAAAGGAATAAAAAGGTTCCAGTTTTTCTTGTTAAAACAGAACTTACAAAAAATAAACGCAGTACTTCACCATGCCAAGATGACTGGATTTTACATGAACAATTCTCATTGTTTTCTGGGTTTTCTTACTTTGTTCACATTAATTACCACTAGAGGGACTTCTAGGAACAGGAAAAAACTAGAAAAAAGTTCATGAGTCCAAACAAAAAATAACCGTCCTAAACAAAATTGTTCCTCAATTCAGTTAAAAAAATCATTGCATCAAAGTCTGGAGGGGAGGTACTTAAAAAATATGTTATTCTCAGGCAATGCATACTTTTTTTTTTTTTTTTACCTTGAACTCCAAGCTATGCATAGTATATGATTAAAATATGACATTTTCAATGCTTGTTTCAAGAATAAGCACAATTACTTCTATGAATATGTCTTTTGTATCTCAAAACTCAAATACTGATTTATAGTCTTTTAAAAATATTGATTAAATCAAGGAGTATTTAAGAAAGATGATACACTAGTCCTATAAATTCTCTTGGCAAGGTTGAAGAACTAGGTTCCCATTTTATGCTTCAGATACAGTTAATAATAAAAAATGAAAGAAAAAAATCTATTCCAGCTGCAAACTCTACCAAAAATGTTATACTATATATACTTGCATATTTTTAGTTTTACAGTTTCTTCTATATAGTTCTATTGTGAGTCAGACTATAATTGCAAAATGCATCTTAAGTTGGCAATGATTAAAATTAAAAAAAAAAAAACCTGTGTTGTTGTTTAATGCTAACATATGTAGAGCTTTTGGCTAATTACTGCATAGAAATTATCACTAGCTCTAAATTTGAAATTAAGGCAAATTTTAAAGAAATAAGATTGAGGGTTTAATAAAACAAATCCAAACTTTCTTTTGTTTTTTGATACTTTGTTCAGAGTCACCATTATTATAACATTTAAAAACAAATAGGGAGATGGTAAAATTTTGTACTGATAGTATAACATCATATTTGCCTGGAATAAGAGAATTAATAGGGGCGCCTGGGTGGCTCAGTGGGTTAAAGCCTCTGTCTTCGGCTCAGGTCATGATCCCGGGGTCCTGGGATCGAGCCCCGTATCGGGCTCTCTGCTCAGCAGGGAGCCTGCTTCCCTTCCTCTCTCTCTGCCTGCCCTCTGTCTACTTATGATCTCTATCTGTCAAATAAATAATAAATAAAATCTTTAAAAAAAAGAGAATTAATATATTATCATATTATATATGTAATTATATATAATTAATATATTATAGAGGTTTTGTGCCTCTAGTCCATGGTCTAATTGGTGTGATTGAACCTATACTCTAATAATACATCTTGTATCATTCATTCATAAATGAGCACGTTTTGAATGTCTACTATGTGCCAGATCTGTGTAAGGCACTGGCTATCTAGAACACTTCAGAACTTCAAGTACCAAAATGTCTTAATCTGTTAAAATATGTGAATAAATTATTTTCTACCAATTTTATGTCCTACTTTAATAATACAATCTATAATGTTCTTTACTGACTTTTATCTGCATTCACTGAATAGTCAGCATGTTAATACCCTGAAACTAAAACCTTATATTTCACTATCATCTTTAAAAATCTCTTTTTAGTTGTGAGAAGAAGACTGGTATAAAATGCATGGTAGATGAAAATTCCCTTTTCACTAAAAATAAAAATCTCAAAAAAAAAATCTCAAAAAAATTGTCTCGAAGCTACTGCAAAATACTTCTTCCATCCTGTCCACTGTTGCCAAAAGAACCATGTAAGAGGGCGTTTTCAAAACAAACAACATAAAACATTTAGACTATGATATGATTGATTAATGTAAGGAGCCACAGCACTGACCTCACACCATCAACAATGGCCAATTGCATACCTGCCACCCAACAGAGGGCTACAATTTTTGGTATCAAAAGAGAAAAAAAATTGAGGGAGGATTCTGACCTGCACTAAATTATTAAAACATTTGGGAGAAATTATGACATAATTAGCACAATGTTTTTTTTTTAAGGGCAAGGTGATGGGAGAAGAATCATCCATCTTTAAAGAGGAAGGTTGGCATGTATGTAATTGAATGACAGAACACTAAGAGCATCATTTGTCACGGGGTCTTCCTCTGACACGAGAGCAGTCCTCAAACAAAACAGGGCTGAGCTCTGCTCCAATAGAATACATTTTCCAATCGCAGAAATCTCAAGTGTAAGATAGTCACTGAGTAAACCAGAGTTGTTACTTAGGGTAGAAAGAAAAGTCTGAGATTTGCACTGAAATGGAAAGTTTTCTTTACTTACTGGAAGACCAAGGGGTCCTCTGTCACCCTTTTGACCTGGTTCACCCTTCAATCCTTTAACACCATTTAACCCTGGTTCACCCTAAATGCAAAAGCAAATGCCAATTTTGGTTGCTATCATGGGTGTTTCAACTGCTGAGAGAAGAGAGCCAGTCTCCGAAATGGTTGCAGATTCCAGTTCTAGGTAACAGCAGAGTCAAGCTAGACTTGTCTTGCATCCGTCCAAAATTCATTTCAGACATTTTAAAAAATTAATAAACTGAAATTGACAAATAACATTCTAGAAAGCAAAACTCCTGAGCAAGCGTACTCCTTCTGACTGAAATGCATACTCCTGAGTTCCACAGTTTTTAGTTCTACGTCAGAGAACCTGGTGTTATGCTACCTTGTTCTCAACAAGCAAATCAAAGACAGAGTGGAGGATGCCGAAGGAAGTTCAGTAGGAAAAACCTACTCTGCTGGAATGAAAAACTGGAATATGCAGGACAGTGTTATATACAGATATTTTAAGCCTTTAAGCATTTTGCCCTGGGGAATGAGCTAAAAATGTAGCAGCTGATGTTTGAAGTAGTGCCATTTAGTGAGTCCTCATTCACTGACATTGCCAAGTCAGATCCCTACATGGATTAATTCACAGAACAGACAACTGATAGCCAATCCCAGAAGAGAATATGAAGACCACAGTGCTTACATGTAGTTTTACTGTTTGTCTATCCAATGTTAAAGTTAAAGAAGGATGGATTTTAACCTCAGGTGACATTACAAAAGTCATGGCGAGTGACAATTTCTCCTGACTCTGATATTTACAAATCTAAAAATATAGTGTAACTATTTTCTCAGCAGCACCATTTTAGAAATAAGAGTTCTGACATGCTCACTTGTCAACTTTTAAGTAAAGGCATTAATTTCATCACAAAAATCTGGAAAGATTTGTGAAAGGAAGATTCAGTCTCCAATGCCCTATAGAGTCTTACTGGGTAGAAGCGGGAGTGGGGAGAGAACGTGCTTACATGGCAGGAGGAATTACTAACCTGGGAAGTATTTTCTCCATTTGTCTGATTGATGAAAGTCAGTGTGATGTTTGTTAAACAGTGAGTCCAAGGACCCACTTAGCGTTTAAACTTCCAAAGGGGTCACAAAGTAATGAACACATTGGCATGACCTATTGGGTTCTGGGGATTCGGAAGGTAGGATGTTTGAACTATAGGAAGTTCAAATGTGCTGTGGTAGGTAAAGTGTGATCCTGGGACTGTCCCAGAGCCAAAGTCAATGTGAGGTTAAGGCCAAGGCTCTAGGAGTCAGATTTAGTTAACTGGTCTCTACTTGAGATTGATGGCTTTGTGTGTATGTGGACTTTGAGCTAGAGGTCTTGGGATGATGACTAGGCAGTGCTGCCTTGGTAGGCCACAGAATTCTGTGGTGAGGAATCAAACATTGACATGAGTGGGCATTAACCCAAAAAAGTGAATTTATACATAATCAAAGGTAGAGACAGAAAGACCAAATTCCAACTCTGGACTTAAGTTCTAGTTCCAGATCAGTCATTTAATTAGCAGTGTAACTCAGGGCAAACAATCTAAATTTCATGGGCCCATAGTTTATCATCTGTAAAATCAAGGAATAAGCACAGGTAATCTACAGAGTCTTTTCAACTTTATAATTTTGTGAAATTTATGATTTAAGTGGTGCCTTGAAATCCAAGGACTACTGATTTAGTCCAGAGTGGGAAGAGACCCAGAGAGGTTTAGATAACTACCAAGACCCCAAAGCTGATAGATGGGGTCTCTCTCCTGACCCCCAGAAAACAATGCCCTTACCCCAAACTATAACCCATACTTCTGAGACACTGTCACTCACTGGTCTTACCAGAAAATAGGGTGGTCTAGAAGAATAAAGAGGCATGAACTCTTTCCATTCTTGAGTGAGTCACCTGTCTGACCCCCAAAATGAAACTTAGGTTTCATTTCAGACCAATACTTCTATACTACTAAAGTTGGGTGGGCCAGGAGGAGCCCCTAGAGGAGAGGGTGGACTGCCTCTAAGCTTCTGATTTCTAGCTCTTGCATTTATGTGTTCCCCTACCCCTCACCATTTAAATGCACCAACTCACTACTGAGGAGCTTTCAAGAGTGCTTAAACCTTCCCTCATGCTTTCTCCCCCCTAAATGCTTAAATTTAGAACAAAGCATCAAATCGGAAGACACTAACAACTGACATTTACTGGGTATTCATTGACAATTGCATCAGATATTTTGCTAAGTATCTTACAAATATGCCTCGTTAAATTATCACAACACTAAGAGGAAAGTTGCCTAGCTGAGTGAGTGAAGGAACAGAGAGAGGATAAGTAGTCTGCCTAAGGTGACACAGACAGTCAGTGGCAAAGCTGAAATTAGAACATAGGTACTAATTACATAGGCTCCGTGAAGGAAGGAACCTTTCTTTCAGGGCTCTTCTTAGTCCTCCAAATGTCCTCTTGGTCTACACAAAAGCAACAAACAGGTGCAAACCATCTTTCCAACATAAACCGCACTAATTCTGACAAGGAGGGGTATTCTCTATTGTTCTCTTGTTAATCCAGAGTATAGAGTATGTGTTAAGTGAGTAATCTTCTCTTGACTAGAGCACACCTGATACACCCCACCCCATTCTAGACCAGTGATCTCTGAGGGAGTACAAAATTAAGATGTTGGGTAGTCAAAGCATTTAGCTGCAGTGCTGTTATATGACAAACAAGGAGTATCAGTAACATCTGAATCTGCAACTAATGAGACATCGTAAGAAAGAGCATCTGGACTAGTCTGAGAATCTCATCAGGTCCATTTCTAAAGGGTTGATTTTGAGTATATTATGATTAGTAACTTAAGGAACCTATATAGTGTCATGGAAAAAGGCAAAATGAGGAATAGTTCATCTCCAGGTGATATCACTTAAATTTGTTTTAAGTCATTTTGCGTTGTGAGATTTAAACATCTGGATACTTAAAGGCTTAAAGATTATCAACATTACTTGACAGATAAATAAGACAGGACAGACATGCTTCCATCATGCTTCTCCATGATTAACAAGGAAACAGAAATCAAATAATCAAGGGATTTTTTGGATTACCTTTGGTCCAGGAAGTCCATGGGGTCCCTGAAAAAGAAAAACACAGATTTTAATTAAGAATTGATTCACTATTTCCTAGCAGAAGTGATTATTGTATCGAGTAACCAAAGAGATGTAAAACAAGAATCCTCCTGTTTGAGCTAGAGCTAGAGGCAGGCCAGTGGATGCTAATACCTAGTGAAAGTTCCTTCTAGTTCTTGGATTGTTCTGTAATTGGAAATTTATTAACAGCAATTCTTTCGGCTAAATACCCGTGAGAGGGAGGGAGAAATCTGCTAGGGTCAGATGGAAAAAAAATATTTTAAAATGTATTGTGAACCTACACTATTCCTAGTTCTCAAATCCACATTTTTATAAAATATAGGTGGAAAAATGTGAAACACGTTATAAGTTTAGATGGAATAGAGGTGGGTTTTAAAATACAGAAATTTGCCAAAGAAAAGTTCCAGATTTTAAGTACCAGTGAATAGGAGACCTTTGAATTATTGAGTCCTGTAGACCCAAGAGGAATCTAAAAAAGGAATGAGTAGAGGACAGTCAAGTTTGGAACCCTGTTACAATTTAAGTAAAATCAATTTAAGACTAAGGAAAGGATTCTAATACAGATGCACTAAGCATTATTAGTTAGAATGCATTTGTTCTTACAAAGATGAATTCTTCAAGGCTCTCGTAACTGTTGTTTACCAATGGAAAGAAGTTATAATGCATACATGAATCAGGGCTTTTCCCCTGTATTTTGTGGAAAATCTAACTATAGAGACTAATTTCTAACCTAAATGACCTAAACTGTACTGTGGATTGCTTTAAACTTCTCAAGTGATTTAAATGAACTCTTTGGAGAGAGGAGTATTTAAATACCCAACAGCGAAATCATATAACAGTGTGAAAAGGATTTTTATCATGCAATATACAAATATTTGTTACATATGTCTACTTAGAAAAATATTTTCCTTTTAGGTTAGTGATGGATAAGCATTTTCAGGAAATGGCTGCTACTTTATCAAGTAGTCTTATTTTAGTAATGATATAAAATCCCTTTAAGCTAATTAAGTTTATATGAACAGGAAATAGCATTTTAAAATTTAATTTTCTAACATAAAATGGAGGGAGTATTTAAAAAGCCCAAAGTGTGCGATTTGCTTAATTCTTAACGAACTGTTTAGTTTTAAGAAAATAAGGTTAATTATAACTATTTTGCAGTATGAAATGGAAATGGCAGTTGGTAAGAAATAGATGATTGGGTCTACAGCTACGCTTTGTGGCTTAGATCATTTCAGTGCCATTCTTTCTTAGAGCACAACAGGAGGAAAGAGTGACCCATGGTTTATTTAATCTGTATGACTGAAGACATGGGGTTTATTGAGACACCGTAGAGAAGAATGTGACCTTAGAGCCTGCCTAACTTGTTGGAGTCCTGCCACAGTCAAAAGGCATTTGAAGCGTGCTACATTCTACGTTCTAGCCTTAACACTAGTGCCATTAAGTGGACATTTTAAGAATTACACTGGTTTAATGGCTGCCTTCAGCACCAGACTTGAGTTCGATGAGGGCATGGCCATTGACTTCATTGCTCATTGAGGGATAGTTGTGGTGAACACTGGATCCACCAGAGCACCATAAAGATGAAAGGAGAAACAAGCAACAATACATGTCATCTGTGGAAGTGGGCTTCAATTTTTACCTTATTATTTTATAAATGTTCCTATTAAACATCTCATTAAAGGATTTCAACCAAAGTTGGTTAGACACATTCATGAATGGCTACAATTATTAAACTTGTTATACTACTAATGGCCTAAACACTGGCTGGTTAAGACGATTTTTTGATGTTCATACTGCATGTTGGAGTAAAGCTTGTTAAATCTATCTTCAAGTTTCCTGTCACAAAGCTACTCTATCTCTTCTCAAGAGATGTGTTTGGGATAGTGAAAGACAACACTATAAAGTCAGTAACTCTCAATGCACGCTGTATTTTCTGTCCATTCAACAGAGAGTAGCACAAAATACAAACTGGCTATTTTGAGGGATGTGTTCATGGTTTTTTTTTTTTTTTTTTTTCTAGTAGCATGCTTATAAATAAAGGACTACATTTTGAAGAGAAGAAAGGCTTACCATGGGACCTGGTGGGCCATGGGGGCCTGGTGGGCCTGGTGGGCCTATGATCTGTATGTCCAAAACATAAACATGGATTTGGTTACTTCATTTAGATAAGGCAGTTTGGCTTGAATCTTAGGCTGGGGTTCTTCTAAGGCCATTAGTAGCTGCTGTGGAACAATACTAGAAGAAGTGATGCAATTGAGTCTTTATGTTTAGAAATTCATTAATGAGAATTTAAAAAAACCCCACTAAAAATACAGTTGTTTTACAAAAGCGGGAATAAATTTAAAGTACATTAAATGAAAAGACAACAACTGCTTACCAAGAAATGCTATAATGCCACAACCACTATTAAACTCTCAAATTATTTCACTGAGTAGCAACAGAGCTCTGGAGGAAAAAAAAAAGTGTACTCTGTATTCACAATTCTCTACCCAAAAGCTTGATGGGAAAACCATTAATTTTCTCCTTAGGATTAGAGGGTCCCCTAAAAAGCTGCCTTTACCTCAGATCTCTGAGATACTTTGTCTCTCATTATACAAGGCCGACAGATATACTCTCTACAGTTTGACAAACTAAGAGGTTCACGGTCTTTTTACTGTTAATAAGCCATCTGGCACAGGTCGAACTGGGCAAATAATAGGCCTGTTTCAGAAGTTCAACCGCCAAGGACTTACAGAAGGACCCTGAGGACCTGGCAATCCGGAGTCTCCTTTTTCTCCTTTCATTCCATTGGCACCCTACAAATAACCAGTGAGAGTTGAGCCAGTAAACTTTTCTCAAAGTGTAAGAAACATCTGAATTTTCTCCCCAGACCCACCATTCTTTTGCAATTTTTATAATATTATACACATCGCATACAAAAGAAGGATTTATCCCCCTGCATTTTAGTCTCAAACAGCAAGCCTCTCCAAATCTCTAGGATTGTGGGTGATATGTGAAATAAAATATAAAGTAAATAAAAACTAGGTTAAAACTTATACATTGTTAAATATACCAGATTATAAATGTCATATTTTTTATGGTGGTGCTCACTTTAAATAGCAAAGGTCAGTTTTTTAGCTTGGTTTTCATTGACATTTATTTATACACTTCCTTGTTTTAAAGTAGATCTAGGGCAGTGAAATTTTCTACATGTTTTTCTATTTTGCCTTCCAAATTCTTAGTAAAAATTATAGGGTAAAACCATAAACACCATTCCACACATACAAAGAGAGCACTTTCAAGTGTAACTTCTTTCTAAATTGTCTTATATTTTTTAGCTTGTTAATTTTTTTTTTTAAGATTTCATTTATTTATTTGACAGAGAGAGAGAGATCACAAGTAGGCAGAGAGGCAGGCAGAGAGAGAAGGGGAAGCAGGCTCCTGCCAAGCAGAGAGCCCAATGCGGGGCTTGATCCTGGGACTCTGAGATCATGACCTGAGTCGAAGCCAGAGGCTTATCCCACTGTGCCACCCAGGCGCCCCTAGCTTGTTAATTTTTTATCATTACAGTTTATTTTAAAATGACAAGCTACCACCATTTTACACATACCAAATTCAAGTGATCAACTGTATTTATTTTACTATCTTTTGATGAAAATAATTCAGGAAAACATGACAGTTTATTTTACAATTCATTTGGTTAGATGCTTTAAAACTTGTTTTAGTGGCCTTTAACCAACAATACCTCAAATATGTAAAAGTAAAAAATATTACTTTTTAATGTAATATTAACCACTAGATGAGAGTGCAGCTAATTATATAACTCTTTTCTGATTAATTTATCTTGATATGAACACACCCTAAAAAGTATAAACATACCGGTAATCCAGGAAGTCCGATTCCTCCTTTTTCACCTGGCATACCTGGGTCCCCCATGTCTCCCTTTGAGCCTTTAAGTCCCTACAAATGAGAAGGTTGCATGTAAGAGTCATATTAACCCTTGATAGTAACATTCTAGGGCAAACAGAATTCCAGATCAGTTTTGTGCACGGGTGGTCCTATCCGGAGAGGATTCTGATTTTCACTGTTAGGTAGAGTTATTTCTTAAAGCTACCTTCTACACTGAGTCAATACTATTTCCTCATGTAATGAAACGGGTTAAATTCTAGGTCATTTAATCATGAACTTAAGTGTTCACATAATTTCTCCTGATTCTATATTTTTTTCCTGGCAGCTAATTTGATACCACTGGTCCTGAAAACAATTTAAGGGATTGAATTCTCAGCAGTACAATATACATTTTGAACAAGGACTAATGTTCTAATAACAAGAGGTTCAGATAAATTTCTCCTATCTCTACCCACGATACTCCCCTCCCCCTCTTAAAAGCAGGTGGAAGTTCTGGTCACCATCGGTTTCAAGGGTTCTATATAGAGAAAGGTAAATAATGTAGGCACCAATCATTAGGTGCCTAGTCATTAAGCACCAGTGCTCAACTAAGCTTAGAAACACTTCATCTGTTCCACAATGTTCTTATTTTATTCTCAAACACCCCATGAGGTGATCCATGATGTTATTTTTATTCTTTTACAGTGAGGAAATAAATAAATGTATTTTTTGAGTGCTAACAAATCTCAGTTTTGTAATAATACTGAAGTTAATTTATATTGTTAAGTATTTTTCCAAGGAGCTTCACTACCATATGACCACATGGCCCATTCTCGAGCAGGGATGATCATAGTTCTTCCCTGGCTGCCCAAACCTGTTCAACTTTTCCATACTACAAACTACTTAGGGACAGGAACATGTCTTTTCTTGACTTATACCTATAGCACTTAGTTCAGAATCACTTGCTAGGTGGGTGGGTAGGTGCCCGAACGGGTAGATGGATCTTACTGGTTAATCAGCACCTAGCTGGTTTTAAGAATCTAATGATGGAGAGTAGCAGGGCAGCCAACCTCTGCTATTGGACTTAAAAGCCTATAGAAAAAAAACCCCCAACTATTGTATATGTAGGGACCATGTAATATGTTATTCTGCATGTTAAATTAATTATTTTTGATAACTAACATTGGAAAGGTAACACAACTAGGTTTTAAAAAAAAGATTTATTTATTTATTTTGAGAGAGAGAGAGAGTGTATGAATGGGAGGGGTATGGCAGGGGACGGGGGGGGGGGCTGCAGCGAGAAAATCCCAAGCAGACCCCCAGCTGAGTGCAGAGCTCAGTGCAAGGCTCTATCTTAGGACCCTAAAATCATGACTTAAGCTGAAAACAAGAATGAGATGTTTAACCAACTGTGCTACCCAAGTGCCCCAGGACAACCAGATTTTTAAATTATAATATGATTTCTGATTAATAATAGCAAATCTTCTAAAGCCTCTTACTTTTTGAATTATCACATTTATTTAATGGGACATTATAGGATTTGCAACATACCACTCTGATCTTAAAATAACTTTTCTCTTTAACTTCATTTCTTATCTAATACTGTCTCCTGAGGAGCGTATTTTGCCAACTGTGTAAAGAATCGTTTTGATTTTTTATGATCTTCTTGATGTCAGCCATTTCTTGGGTAAATAATGGAAGCCCAGAAAACATCAAATGTCTTGAAGCTAACCATTGGTATTTGACTCTGAATTCCCCATAGTGTTCACATTCTCCTAGTCTGATTCTTTTTGGTCAGAGGTAAACCACAGTTTCTAGGCCAGATTCAGCCCAGGGATTATTTTTGCACAGACTGAATCTTTGAAAAAAATTTAAGGTATGTTCAGATAAAAAACAAATGTAACAAAGACTCTGTTTGACCTGCAAAGCCTGAAACTTTTACTATCTGTCCTTTACAGAAAAAGTTTGCCAACCTCTGTGTTGAGGGAAACCCTTGGAGATACTGCCATTTTCTGCAAAGGTACAAATGCCCCACCTGTTTCTCTTTTTTCTAACGATCTTGAAATTTAGGTATAATCTTTATTTGGGAAAAAAATCTTGTCAAAATAACACATATAAGCAATATCTAATTTTGTGGAAACTTTGACGGACTGATTTTAATCTTGAATGATTTGTATTTATTGACAAAGTTAGCCTATTCTTACTAAATTAGTAATGATCTTATAAGTCTAATAAAAATTTACTGAGGTGTCACTGATAGATTGATAAGGAGTATTAAGACAAAACTAAAATGTCATACCACTTACATGTTTCTGCAAAGAAAACTAGTGTCTAATTTAAAAGCAATTGCTTTTTAAAGTTAATATAATCTCTACAACAGATGGTAAAAAAATAGAGAGGATATCATATATCAACATTCATGTCTTTTTGGCTCCAAATCTATAATAAAAGTGGTGATCAATTATGATATTTGAATGACAGTATATATCTTTGAAAATTACCTGCTCTCCATCAACTCCTGGGATTCCTGGAGATCCTGGCTCTCCCTGTTAAGAGAAAAAGTGATGGCTTGCTTCCATTTATCATTGGTAACTAGAAGTCATGTTAGCTGGTGACAGTACAATTTGACTTTCAGCCTATGTATCGTAACCCAAGAACAGTTTGTTATATCATACACATATCAAAACTAAGTGAAGTAACATTTTCTTGAAGATTATATGTAACAATAGTCATGTAGCTCAGATCCAATTTTTTATTTTTTGCCCCAAGTGAGATGTAGGCTAAAGGAAAAAATGCTGAAAGAAAACTGATAGAGGTCGTTTAGTGGTTGACCATATTCTATAACAACAACCTATATGCCCTAGTTAGTTTTTTCCTCCCTAAAAAATCTGTATGATTTCTCTTCATTTTCCAACTTCAGAAAAAAGCAAAAACATGAAAGCTGACTTAAGAACAGAATGCAAAGCCATAAGTTTATAATATTTTAACTGATAACATTTGAACAACGGATACAGGTTCATGATTGTGAATGTGCTATTTCCAGATAGAATCAATCAGATAACATTTCAATCCACATAAAATTACTTTTGGATTTATTCAATTACCTATACTATGCTAGGAATAAATTAAAGTTTTCTATTAATATGATTTCTTAGAAACCTTGACAAACCCAAAATCTATTTATTTTTTCTTAATTGAAGATGTCTCATTTAAAACAAATGTAAACAATGTGCTAGATATTTATTCCAACAACAAATCTCCAGTCATTTTTCATTTGGAAATGTACTGAACAAATTTTTTGAAAGGTAAGATATCATTTTAGATCAATGCATCACTTTTGTAAATCCCATTATATTGAAATTGTTAGACAGTCTTTCCCCGGTAAAAACTTTAAGAGCTATCAGCCATAGAATGAAATTTGAGCTTTCCAAACATTTAATGAAAGCCTGACAAACAAAAGTGCAAAAAAAAAAAAAAAAAAAAAAAGGAAAAGCCTTTCCTTACTCCTGGCTTCCCGTTCTTTGTGGGAGCAGCAAAGTTTATTTTGCCACAAACAAGTCTGCTGAGGTTGGATGCACCTGGCAAGACCTAGCTTCAGTCTGAATACTTGTCAGCACTCTGGGCCCAGTAATGATTGTTTTGCTATGCTTTTACCTTCAAAATGTGACTCGTGAGTGTTTAAAAGAAAACATAACTCATGACTTATGAATTTATCTTTCACTCATCAAATGTAGTTGGTAAAGAGTTACTTGATGTGTAAGAAGTCAACCAATCCTGGTTTGACAAGGGAAAGAGAAACACTAACTGAATAGGTTTCCATTCAGTCTGAGGTTGTGAGTCCCCAGGGCAAATGGGTTCTGTATTTGACTCGGGCTGCAATTGCTGACTCTTGGTCATAGGCATATCTCATCTCAGATATCCCAACCTTCTCGAGGAAAGATCACGGAAAGCTTGAAAGACTGTACCAGTCAGTCCAAGAGCTCAGTTATGAGATCACTGTGTTTTGTTTGGGGGTGGGGCAAGGTAATAGCATAGTGGGAAGGCTGGCAGGACTGAGAGGTAAGGGAGGCTCACTACTCCTCTCCCACTGCCCACTTGCCATGACATTCATTTGGCCAGCTTCTTTCTACCCCAGTTTCAGCTCAAAGTCATTCTTGATTCCTAACAGAGAGTAACCTTCCTATATGCGCATCCATAACGTGTACTCTTCATCATTAGTAATTGTGTCTTTACTTGCCTATCTCCTGTTCTAAACTGTAAGCTCCTTATTGAAACCCTTACTATATCCAAGTATCTCTGTTAGATATTAGTCCTTATCATAGAGTAGAGGCTCAAAAATTACTTACTGAATAACAATTAAAATGAATAGTAATTGGATTATAAAACAAGGAGGGAGGTACAGGTTTTACCACTACATATATCCTTCATGGCTAGGTGGTTCTTTTTGTCTCTTTAGAACTAGGGATGGATTCCCTTTGGATTTCTATAGATCCTTTGGGCTTTAAAGAAGCTTTTAGGGTGTGTTTAGCACTGGGGCCAATTTTGGTTCTGGAGACTTAGTCAAGTGAGGAGAAGGACAAAGATCCTTAGATCCTTAGATCCTAGATCCTTAGATCCTACACAGATGAACAAACGATCTGCAGATTTCCTTTGTGGCTGTCTAATCCAGCTCACCAAAATATTAGAGTAGGGATCCAGGCTGACTTGCTCACCAGGAACAAACAATTGGAGCATTTTTGTGTTACATTTCTTAGGGACCAGAATGTGATAGAGAAATAGAAAGTTTAAAAATCCCAAACCTTACATTAATGTTTTACACGAGATCTGTTTGAAATTAGGCTCCGTGTTCTAAATGTATCTTATATGGGTGAGGACCTCAGCACTATTTTACTTTATACTCCTTTTTATAATAGAAAAATAGTTTGCTATGTGCTAGCTTTCTGTTTCTAAGCATCTTAGAAGAAAAGGATACAAAAGCTGATGTGTATGTCTGTGTAGGTATGTGAGTGTATGTGTGTGACAGACTTAGCAAATAAACTGCTTTAACAGGCACCAACAAAAGATGGATTGCAAAACTACTTAAATCTCCTACAGAACTCCAATGATGAAAGTCATATTTCAACAAACATGGCTCAGTTCTGAAAAGCTAGAGACATTGGCCATGTGTTAATTGCTCAAATGTGGCTAAACAAACATAAGTTTAAGTTTGGAGGGATAAAGCGAACACCACTAATAAATCTGAGATATAATCAAGAAATTCTAGGTTCCTGCTATTCATAAGTGGTATGTTTCATTAGTTAAGATTTAAATGGCAGAATGGTATAATAGGATTCATTGTAAAAAATGACTCAAAAAAGATTCCTCAAAATTGTCATCTGTGAATACATCTTGCTCAATCTTCTCTTGTTCTTATTATTACAAATGAATTGAAGAGAAAAATCTTTTTTGGTGTTACAGTAAAATTTCCTTAGCAGTTATTTTACCTTTATAATTTCGGTAAAACTTGTTTTTCCCTTGTTTAACATTCTGTTTTTCTTAGTATCTTCCCTCTAAATTTAATGTTATTCTTATTTCTCTCTCTTCTTTACTAATTTTCTTTTCTTTTTCTTTTTTTTTTCCCCAATCCTGCTTTCTTAAGCCCAGACCTCAAAGTTTATTCTCAGCTCTCTTGAGCAATATTGCTGATCTCAGCTCCTTCAGCATTTTGGAAGAATGATTTTTCAAAGATACATAAATTTAAGGTGGGATTCTCTATATCATACATGGTAAATGGAAACAAGTAAAATAAAGAATAACCTTTGGCCCTTGTAGTCCTTGAGGTCCAGGTGGTCCAGGGGGACCCTAAACCAAGAAAAGACAAAGTTTTAAAAAGTAGCAAGTATATGTATCACTATTTATGCTTTAAATAATAAGTACACTATATACTTCTTTTATTTCTGTCATAATCAAACATCTCTCAATCTTAATTTGCAATGAGGGCAAATTTCACCAGCTATGGAATTACAAAAATGATTTACTTATATGTAAAAATATCAATACATTTACATAAAATAACACTGAAGATGCTTTTGAGTTTATTTTCTAAGATAATTCAAAATTGCTGCTGTGTCCCACATTCATCTCCTTGGGTTGAGATAGCTTACTGATATTACCTGTGTTTCCACACACCCGGCCTCCCCACACACACAAGGGACTTGATTCCCCAAACACTGAGGAACAAAACTATATTATTATAAGGCCAAAGACTTTAAGAAAAGTTACAATAACTTTTCTTTTTTAGTCTTTTTCACTACACAAACAAATGACTTAATTGGGCAAATGTCATAAAAGGTTATTAATATAAGAAAGAATAAAACTCAGTATCAGACAAAAACAAGTGCTACATTAGTTCCATTATGCAGCATGCATCAACACCAAATATGAAGTCACAGACTACAGAAATCATGCAATAGGAGTTACCGTGACAGTTAAGGTGGTAATCCTCTGTTGGGAAAATGCATTGACAAAGACAGAGTTACCTATTTTGTGTGCTAAAGTACAATAATATAATACATTTACGAAATAATCAATTTTCTGAATACGTTCTGACAAGCCTGATGTCCTATAAGAGACTGACAAGATACTGAAAACATATTATCCTATCTTTAAATGAATATAAGATAGAAATAAAGATTTTTCAGGGAGCAGGGGTCAGATTGCCATTCATCACCTGATAAAGATTGTTTTTAAATGATTTTTAGATTGTTTTTCTGAAAAACAATCTGAGGGTTTTGAAGGGGCGGAGGGTGGGAGGTTGGGGTACCAGGTGGTGGGTATTTTTTTTAAATTTATTTATTTTCAGAAAAACAATATTCATTATTTTTTCACCACACCCAGTGTTCCATGCAATCCGTGCCCTCTATAATACCCACCACCTGGTACCCCAACCTCCCACCCACCCGCCACTTCAAACCCCTCAGATTGTTTTTCAGAGTTCATAGTCTCTCATGATTCGCCTCCCCTTCCAATTTACCCCAACTCCCTTCTCTCTAACACCCCTTGTCCTCCATGCTATTTGTTATGCTCCACAAATAAGTGAAACCATATGATAATTGACTCTCTCTGCTTGACTTATTTCACTCAGCATAATCTCTTCCAGTCCCGTCCACGTTGCTACAAAAGTTGGGTATTCATGCTTTCTGATGGAGGCATAATACTCCATAGTGTATATGGACCACATCTTCCTTATCCATTTGTCCGTTGAAGGGCATCTTGGTTCTTTCCATAGTTTAGCGACCGTGGCCATTGCTGCTATTAACATTGGGGTACAGATGGCCCTTCTTCTCACGACATCTGTATCCTTGGGGTAAATACCCAGAAGTGCAATTGCAGGGTCATAGGGAAGTTCTATTTTTAATTTCTTGAGGAATCTCCACACTGTCCTCCAAAGAGGCTGCACCAACTTGCATTCCCACCAACAGTGGAAGAGGGTTCCCCTTTCTCCACATCCTCTCCAACACATGTTGTTTCCTGTTTTGTTAATTTTGGCCATTCTAACTGGTGTAAGGTGATATCTCAATGTGGTTTTAATTTGAATCTCCCTGAGGGCTAATGATGATGAACATTTTTTCATGTGTCTGATAGCCATTTGTATGTCTTGATTGGAGAAGGTGGGATTCATCCCTGGGCTACATTTGCAAATCAATCAATGTGATACAACAGATTAATATGAGAAGAGAGAAGAACCACATGGTCCTCTCAATTGATGCAGAAAAAGCATTTGACAAAATCCAGCATCCGTTCCTGATTAAAACGCTTCAAAGTATAGGGATAGAGGGAACATTCCTGTCCTCATCAAATCTATCTATGAAAGACCCAGCAAATATCATCCTCAATGGGAAAAAGCTTGCAGCCTTCCCGTTGAGATCAGGAACAAGACAAGGATGCCCACTTTCACCACTCTTGTTCAACATAGTATTAGAAGTCCTAGCAACAGCAATCAGACAACAGAGAGAAATAAAAGGTATCCAAATTGGTAATGAAGAAGTCAAACTCTCTCTCTTCGCAGATGACATGATTCTTTATATGGAAAACCCAAAAGACTCCACCCCCAAACTACTAGAACTCATACAGCAATTCAGCAACGTGGCAGGATACAAAGTCAATGTGCAGAAATCAGTGGCTTTCTTATACACTAACAATGAAAATACAGAAAGGGAAATTAGAGAATTGATTCCATTTACTATAGCACCAAGAACCATAAGATACCTGAGAATAAACCTAACCAAAGAGGTAAAGGATCTGTACTCAAGGAACTACAGAACACTCATGAAAGAAATTGAAGAAGACACAAAAAGATGAAAGACCATTCCATGCTCTTGGATCGGAAGAATAAACATTGTTCAAATGTCTATACTGCCTAGAGCAATATATACTTTTAATGCCATTCCGATCAAAATTCCACCGGCATTCTTCAAAGAGCTGGAGCAAATAATCAAAAAATTTGTATGGAATCAAAAGAGACCCCGAATTGCTAAGGAAATGTTGAAAAACAAAAATAAAGCTGGCGGCATCACGTTACCTGATTTCAAGCTTTATTACAAAGCTCTGATCACCAAGACAGCATGGTACTGGCATAAAAACAGACACATAGACCAGTGGATATGGACCCTCAACTCTATGGTCAATTAATCTTCGACAAAACAGGAAAAAAAATATACAGTGGAAAAAAGACAGTCACTTCAATAAATGGTGCTGGGAAAACTGGACAGCTATATGTAGAAGAATGAAACTTGACCATTCTCTTACATCGTACACAAAGATAAACTCAAAATGGATAAAAGACCTCAACTTGAGACAGCAATCCATCAGAATCCTAGAGGAGAACATAGGCAGTAATCTCTTCGATATCAGCCACAGCAACTTCTTTCAAGATATGTCTCGAAAGGCAAAGGAAACAAAAGCGAAAATAAACTTTTGGTACTTCATCAAAATCAAAAGCTTCTGCACAGCAAAGGAAACAATCAAAAAAACAAAGAGGCAACCCACGGAATGGGAGAAGATATTTGCAAATGATAGTACAAAAAAAAAGATTGATATCCAGGATCTATAATGAACTCCTCAAACTCAACACACACGAAACAGGCAAACATATCAAAAAATGGGAAGAAGATATGAACAGACACTTCTCCAGGTGGTGGGTATTATAGCGGGCACGGATTGCATGGAGTACTGGGTGTGGTGCAAATATAATGAATACTGTTATGCTGAAAATAAATAAAAAATAAATTAAAAAAAGAAAAAAATGATTTTTAGATTTTTCTTTAAAAAAATCTATGTGTTAAGAAAAAAGAAAATGTCAAAATTTTAATTCATTTGATTAAAAAAATTATGTAGTAAAATGGTGTACTGGAGAGCTTTGTCGGCATGACTGTAAACTGAGACACTGCTATTTTCAAGAGTTCCATTCTAGAGCACTTCAGTTAAAGAAAAGGGAAATATCCAATTGTAGGTGTAAGTATTATTTTTTCTTTTTTAGATTTTAGCTTATTTGTTGCATTACAATTAGCTTTTTTGGGTGCCATGGCTAAAGACAGAAGGTGACATGGAATTCATCCAGTTTCTTAGTGTAAAGTACTACAGCACCACCACAAAATGTATTCTTTCGAAGGATGATTCTCCACATTTCATTTTGAATCATGAATCATTTCTGCATTAATGTTTTCTAGTCTACGTCTCGTGCTGAAAGTTCTTTTTGTGTTGTGTGTGTGTGAGTGAGAGAGATAAAGAGAGAGCGTGTGTGACCAAAGGGATGGCGGGTGAGGAAGGGCAGAGGGAGAGGGAGAGAGAGAATCTCAAGCAGGCTCCAGAACCAGCAAGGAGCCCCGAGTGGGCCTCCATCTTACGATCCTGAGATCATGATCTGAGCTGAAATCAAAAGTTGGTCTTTCAACCAACTGAAACACCCAGGTACCACACGTGCTAAAAGTTCTGTAGGGTGCATAACCACCTGATGTAGTCATAGAGGGAGCACACTTTCCATCAACGACTCCAGTCACAGAAAAATGTTATCCAGTCACATGTAAACTTGTGAATATCAGTTTAACACCATCCGTTTATTTTCCACTCTTCCATTCCAATTTCTGATTCAGGTTGCTGTTGTTTATTATTATTGTCATAAAAAAAATCTTAATATTACCGATCTTGCTTCACATACTTGGGTCTCTAGTGACATGACATCATCATTTCTTAGAAAACAATATATTTACGCATGTGTAGAAATGATTAAAGTCTGTATTCTATGATAACATCCGTCGTGGTCATTACAGCTTCATGGATAACACAGTAGGGAAAAAAACCACCACCAGTGCTTCTAAGACGAAAGGCAAAGTGGTCACAAACTGGAGGCAAGTTTAAAAATATATATATATCAAAGCCCAGATTTTTATACTATGGACTCCGGGAAACAAACTGAGGGTTTCAGAGGGAGGGGGTTTAGGGGATGGGTGACTCTGGTGACGGATATTAAGGAGGGCACGGATTGCATGGAGCACTGGGTGTTATACGCAAACAATTAATCATGGAACATGACATCAAAAATTAATGAAGTACTGTATGGTGGCTAACATAATAATTTAAAAAAACTATCATATTTGTGTAACACAAGGCACCACTTACTTTATTCTTAAGGGATTCACCTAGAGCTCGAGTCAGATTTATAGTCATGAGAAAGCTACATCTCTGCTCCTATAAGTAGGTGAGTCATTTCTAAAAAGGCTATTAGAATATTACAGAGTAGAAATAATTTCTTTATCACTATCTTCCAATTATATATTATATTTTTAACTACAGAGCAGAATCATGAAAGGGAAAGGAAAGAGAATTTACAATTTGAACTCCCTGAGGTTTTCTAAATGTAGGATATTTGAATTCATTTTCCACCTGGACACAAAACTAGTTTTGTCTTTTTTTAAGGATAACAATGTGTTTTATCATGAGTTGCCTAATAAGGGCATATTATTAGTGGTAACTGAACTATCTAACAGATGGAGTTTATGTCATCGTGTTAAATAACTGTATTTTGTGAGACCTAACAGTTACATAGGGTGGCTTTCATCCTGCTAATAATAAAAGAACAAATGACAAGGGCACCTGGGTGGCTCAGTGGGTTAAGCTGCTCCCTCCGGCTCAGGTCATGATCTCGGGGTCCTGGGATCGAGTCCCGCATCGGGCTCTCTGCTCAGCAGGGAGCCTGCTTCCCTCTCTCTCTGCCTGCCTCTCTGCCTACTTGTGATCTGTCTCTGTCAAATAAATAAATAAAATCTTAAAAAAAAAAGAACAAATGACAAACTAAGCTTAACTTCTTAGCAACATAGTTTTTACCACCATCCTAAAGCACCCGTGTGTAGACACATGAGACATCCTGAAGATGTTGGCTCACTCTGGATTTCTTCTACCTGGTTCCTCTAAGTTAAACCTATGTGAACTCAGCAGCGTTCTCTTGAACTCCACAAATGACTGGAAAACCATAATTTTGGTAGTGATGGAGAAAGACGCGTTGTTCTCTATGAGGCACGATGTGAAATGGGAAGCGTGAACTGGAGGAACTATAAACAGGTTGAAGCCCCCCAGGCTGTTTTGTGATTTATTCCCTGAGATCCTTATGTGAATCTCTTTAGAAATAAAGGTTAATATCTTTCATTTCTCATAATGATGCAAGGTGAAAATCACCTGTATTTACACTAAACAATAGGTTTAAGTTATATGGTATTGAACATTTTTAAAAGCTTGAGTTAGGAAGTAGAGAGGTTTTACTGTTAATTTTAGAAACCTAAAAATCAAAATAAATGGCTTATGGCAGATGTTTATGTAAATAACAATTTTCAATAGAGGCAATGGTAAAATTTTCTATTTCTAATGTGATGTTTTTAGAATTTTAATATACATCTATTTACTTATTTATTCTAGATTTTTGGGGGCAGATTTATTTTTAGAGGAGGTGATAATAAAATGAAATCTGTGGGGTGCCAGGGTGCTCACTTGGTTGAGCGACTGACTCTTAATTTGGGCTCAGATCATGGTCTCAGTGTTGTGAGACTGTGCCCTGAGTCTGGGCTCCACGCTCAGTGGGCAGTCCGCTTGAGATTCTCTTTCTCCCTTTCCTTCTGTCCCTTCCCCTGCTTGTGCACTCGCTTGCTCTCTCTCTCTCTCTCTCTCTGAAATAAATAAATAAAATCTTTAACAAAAGTGAAATCAGCAAAATCATGAATATCCATCACTGGCTAAGAATAGAAGAGAAAAATGTCTACTACCTCTTCTCAGGCTAATGGCTTAACTAATTTTTTAGGGGCCCTTGTTCTAGTAGAGTACTATATTAGGAAAATAAATAATTTTTTAAAAATAACTATAAGCTATTTACAAAAATAACACATAGTTGCCCTAACATCTATATTGAAACAATAAATCTTTAGGTTGAGATAAAAACATAAACTACTTGACCGTGATGGATATTGACTGGTTTACTGTCATACAGAACTAGAGGTGGAACAAGAAACTGAGCATATACACCATTTCTTATCAAGACCTAGGTGTCAATTTTTTAAAAAGTACAGTACATTTATATATATCAGCCAAGAGTGTTCAGGAGCTCCTAATAAGTGACCCTAAGCGTAATATTATATTTTATGGACTCTTAGGAAAAAAACCCATTCTAAAACATCTTTACTTTACAAATAAGATCAATGAAGTATAGATACACTCATTGATTTCCTGAAAATGAGTCAGCTAGTTAATAGCAAAGGAGAGATCAAAACAGATTTCAGTTTTAGGCTGAGTAGCTTGCTTTATGCCTGGCTCTGTTCGTGCAGAGAATACTTTAAAAGATACAATTTTTCCAGAAAGGACCATAGCCTATAATATTAGAGCATTTCTTGGAAACTAAGAGAATGTATGTCTGTTAAAAGTGATAGTAATAATCATAGCGTCACTGAAAGAAGTCGAAGGGAAATTTACAACACTGCAAATAAATTAAGTTAAAAAATATGTCCCTATATTTTATAAGTAAAAACCGAAAACTAGTAGGTGTTTCAAAACTTCTTATTCGCTTTCCTTCCACATGCAGTTATCGATTTGTAGGGGAAAAGGGACTATTTAGAAATCTAGTTCTAGAACTTGACAATAGCCTAGAGGTTACAGCTTATGTTTAATCTACTTGCATTGAGGAGCACTGTTTCAAGGTGTTGACCGTACTGAACAAGCAACATATTTTCAAGCAGTAAAGATGCTCCTCTTTGCATTTTACCAGAAGAAAAAGAATGAAATGAGAAGAAAAATAGACTGAGGGCCCTGGGTGGCTCAGGTGGTTGAGCATCTGACTCTTGATTTCAGCTCAGGTCGTGATCATCAGGTGGTGAGAGGGAACCCTGTGTTGGGCTCTGCGCTCAGCATGGAGTCTGCTTGTCCTCTCCCTCTGCTCCCCCACCCCCTCACCTCCAGCTGTCTTTCTCTCTCTCTCAAACAAATGAATAAAATATTTAACAAAAAACAAAACAAAAATAGGCTAAGCTGAAGGCAGAGTCTGCAAAAACTATTTAATAGATACTTTACTAGTTAAAAATGGTAGTTGTAGCAAAGGACCTATAGAAATGTAGATCTACCATACTAGAGATCTGAGAGTGAAATCATGAAGATGGGGGAAATAATTCAATCAAGTACAAAACGGCAACCATTTAAAACTAATTTGGTTTTCAAGCAAAAAAATGAATTGTATGTATATGCTAAGTGCACTCACTCATCATTCAGTAACCATTTGTTCAATATTTACATGCCCAGACCTGTGCCAGGTATATTGGGGGCTATAAAATTAGCCTGAGACATATTTCTGTCACCAAGAAACTCATAATCTAGCAAGGGGCATGGCTAAAATAAATTATGTGATTTGAGAACAATTAAGGGTTAAGCTGTTGGGCCCTGAATGCTAACGTTTGGAAGGATGGAAAGGAAGAATCATCTGGGTGGCAGCAGTGCATTGTTGGATGGGATTTAGATAGATGAGGGGAAGGGAAGAAGAATGGGATCAGGCAAAAAAAAAAAAAAAAAGGGTGATTTTTTATGATATAGTAAATATGACCATTCTTGGGGAAAATCTGTGCTGTGGAGAGATGGAAAATTCTATATAGGAAAGGCAGGATTAGAGAGCTTTGAAAGTCAGATGAAGGTCAGGCTAGATAGAGTAGGTAAGGGGGACGTTGGAGTTTCTGAACAGATTAGAGCCATCAAAAAAGTGACAGTTTAGGAAAATTAGTCTTAGAGTGATATGCAGGATGGGTTAGAAAGGGCACAAGGATTAGAAAAATTGGTCAAGGGCCTGTTGCAATGTTAGCCCTGAAACAAATAAGATATGGACCAAGCTTGGAATGCAGAGAATGAGGCAACCTTAGGAGGCACTTCAAGAAATGAAATGACCACATGTGGTGAGATGTAAAGGATGAAGGAATAACAATAGTTGAAAATGACTCTAAAGTTTCTACCTCAAGACAGTCAAAGAATTACAGGATCACTAAAAGATTAGTTTAAAAAAGGAATCATTTGATTGGTGGGAAAAGTGACCAGTATAATAGTGTGTGTTGGTAGGAATTAATAGGGCAATGGTGAATACCTAGTGGAAATATTCTTAGATAGCTGGAGGTACCCACAGCACGGGCCCAGAGGTGAAAGATTTGGAAGCCACAACACAGAAGAACACAGAGAGAGTGACTTAACCATGAAAAGATCAGAGACTTGAGGATACCAAAAATTAGGGGAGGACAGAAAAACTGGAAATACTAACATAGAATGGATCTATCAAAGAAGAAATCAGAGTAGAGGATTAGAAAAACCAGAAAGAGAAAGTTTCAAAAACAAGGTGGTTTAGTAGAAATGTCCCAGAAAATTAAGGGTGAGGAGGACATAGGCTTGACCTAGAGGTCACTGATGGCCTTATAAGAGAAGATTTAACAGAATATTGATATAGGCTAAAATGGAGGAAACCAAGCATTAAAAAAAAAAAAAGACTCAGAAATAAACTGAGGGTGTTGGAGGGGAAGGGGTGGGGCGTTGGGCGAGCCTGGTGGTGGGTATTAGGGCACATATTGCATGGAGCACTGGGTGTGGTGCATAAACAATGAATTCTGGAACACTTGAAAAAAAATAAATTAACATTTTAAAGAAAGGGATGAAGAGAAAGCAAAGATGATGGAGACAAGCTACATGGTCTATGGACTTTTACTCTATAGGTATTTCTCTATGGTAGTACATTATATTATGAATGGTAGCAGTAATAAGAAATACCTAAAGAGGAGTTAGTATGTGCCAGGCACTGCTCTAAGTGTATACTATGTATTTAGGTATTTATTTCTCATAACAACTCTTGAGAAAGGTGCTGCTATCTTCATTTTGCAGATAAGGACACTGAGGCACAGAGAAGTTAAATAACTTGCCCTCACCCATGCACTTAGTAAGCAAGAGATTTGCACCCAGAGAGCTTTGACTCTAAAGCCACAGGGCTCTTAATTGCTCTGCTAGACTTGCTTTTGAAGCAAGGAGACAAAGTGGCAAAATAAGCACAAGGTGTAAACCAGATAAAACTAAACACTAAAGCATATCAGAAGACAGAAGGGAAAGAAAAGGAATGATGGAAATATGCTAAGAAATATGCTAAGAACACATACTGGGGCATGGAGAAGGGGATGGGCTCAGGAAGAAGGTGTGCTTTGAGCAAGCAGAGCCCTCTGGGATCATGGAATGAGGGGCATGGGAGCTGATATTTACACATATTTCACGGGTGTTCATTAGTGTCACTGTGTCAGGTTTGGCGGCAGTCACTTACCTGCAAGGCTTCATGAAGGTTGCCATTGTAGTCTATGATCTCAGTGGCTCCCTGATCTCCCTTTTGACCAGGTGGACCCTGTGAAGAAAACCAACCAAGGGAAAATCATGGAAGTTAAGCTAGCCTGTACAGGGAACTGTGACAGAAACAAAAATAGCAACATGCAGCTCTCTCTGACCAGCCGTTCTGTGGTAGGACTCAATTGCACTTCAGAGTAATTATCCTCAAATTTTGTCCTTATTGAAAAGAAGACAAACACTTTTGGTGTCCTATAGATTAAAGATATGAAACTTGATTTTTTAAAAAAAAGAGATATAATTCAATCTCTGAAACTGTTTTCTGAAATTATAAAATATAGGCTAATCTGATTTGACTTGCAACATTTTGTTGGCTTTAACAATACTTATTAAAGCAACCCCTAATCTCTTCTTATTCTTCTACATCTAATCGATTGTTTCCTTATTAGAACACTGTTCTGTAGGAAATGCTTGGCTTGTTCAGTACAAACAGAATTCCATTAAAATTAAATGAAATACGGAACAGATATAAGATGTCTACTGCACTCATTAGTTCTGCCACTGAATTTCCATTAGTCATTTCCTAATTCCCTGCCTGTCTTTAAAAAAAACTTAGAAAATGTGGGCTATTGCTTTCCTTATAATTGGCTTAATTGAAAAATGGAAAATTCTATTAGCTGGATGGTTATGGGCTTGCTATTGCTCAGTTAGCAAAGGGAAAGTAGAGAGAAAATGTTCTTTAGAGCTTTTCTTGTGAGCTTATTTTACGTGTTAGACTCTATACACTCATTGTTCCAGTTGACTCAAATAAAAAAAAAAAAAAAAGAAGAAAGGGGAGCAGCAGAAATCATCAGTAGTCCACTTCCAGTGCTATTATTGGGTAATATTAGTCCAGGTGCCTTGTGAAAAGCCACATGGATATATGAGTCAAATCTGGGCGTGTCGGGGCCAAAACTTAAATGAAAAATGTACTCACCCTTGGTCCCAGGGCTCCAGAGTCCCCTTTCTCTCCACGATCACCCTTGCCCCAGGGAAAAGAAAAGCCTCAATTAGTAGTGGGGCCAATGGTCCAGAAATATCTCAAATCTAAGGATATATTTAAACTATGCAGAAGCACCTCTGATATGACTTCTGACATGGAAATAACAGCTCGAAGAACAATAACCAGGGGCATAGCAAATGCTTCCTTAAAATGCACTGTAAATCCCCCTTTCAGATGACAGAGTGTCTTGGAATACAGGAACTCTCTTCTTAGAGATTTTCAAAAGCAAGGCAAGTGGTTTCTATGATACCCAAAGTCAGCTTTTACCTCTCAGACTGAGCCATACTTTAGTTTTTATATGAAGAGATTTGGGGCAAAGGAAAACAGAACCAATCACTGGGTTGTCTGTTTTCTGAGGGGGAAAAAAAAAGAAAAGGTGTGTAGATAATCTGGATAGGGAAGGAATGGAGAGGTCAGTCTAGGGAGGTTTAGAAGGGAAAAATGATCAGTGAGGCCGCTCTTTGATGATGATGAAGATCTAAGGAAAAGTCTAGAGATACAGGACTTTTAACACACAGAAGGTGCTGAAGTGGACAGAGCTAGCCAGAGCAGGTTGGCAGGGCTGAAGGTCGGGGGGTAGGGGGAAACCAGCTTTGTTTTGAAAATGCAATATGTAAAATCACTAAAGTTCCATTCATGGTGTTATTACCCAACCTGGAGAGAAACCAGGAATAGCCCAAGCATCAAACCACACAGGCATCCCTCCAAGAGCTCTCAAAATTCTCGTAAGTCTAAAGAGAATCTTTGGAAAAGAGATTTGAACCTGTGTAGACTTGAAAGTTCTTTAAGACAGCCTTAAATTTGTTATATCCTTTTCCTAGGTGGAATTCAAAGCCTTTTAATATGTCTCTCTACATATTTCATAAAATGGATATGGACCAATGAAAGTAAGCAGGAAAAGCGTTTTTCATTTTTTTTTATCCACATTATACTAATAACATTGACCATAATAATTAAATTTGCTATGAATAGAGAATTAATGATTTCTGCTCTCTGTTTTCCTCATTTTTTACCCATTTTTTCATGTTATTAGCTGATAACATCTTAACATGATTTTGCTTACAATATTAGATTATGGCAAATATTATAAAAAGCATGATAAAGGAAAAATTTTAACAGGCGGTGGAATTTTAATGCCATGGAGGGAATCAGCTAACTTAAAAGCAAAGTATAATTTGAACATTTATCTCACAAAGACTGCCAGGAAATAAATAAGATCATACCCTACATAATGTAAGTTAAATAAAGTCTTTTTTTCCCCCCAAAGAAGCTATTTTTACAAAACAGGAAATACAACTTCTCTTAAATAGTAGTCTGAAACACAAGAACACACTAAAACAACAAGATGAAGCAAATTAATTGTTTTGAGATAGTATCACAGGGATGAAAATATTGTTTCCAGTGTGTGAGAATTTAAAACACGATTCTCTGTGGAAGAGGCAAAAGGCACAGCTCTTGAAGGTGTCATGTGACATTAAAACGATTACTGACCTTTGACCCCTTTGGGCCTCTAGTTCCTGATTCACCTTGTTTGCCCTATTATGGGAGAATATGAAAATGGAAAAGAGAAATGACAGAGGAGATAAGAACAGAAAAAGGAAATTAGCAGTGACTCAGAATAATGAAGAAAAATGGAAACACTTTATTATAACTCTTTGAATATATGGCTCTATGTAATTTTGGATATCATAATACAAAGCTTAAGTAGTTATCACCATATCATTAGCTCATTCTCTGGTCTCGCCACCACCTTCATTCCATTATAATTCTGAAGACTGCCCACCCATCAGTGGATGGGAAGAGTTCTGTGAATAATCCTCATTAGTCTCAACAGTGTTGGCATAAATTTCTTTTTCATCAAAGACTTAAACCATTTCCTGTGTCTCCAGGATGGATTATTAGAATAAAGTGTTACCATATTAGTTTGCAGGAAGTTTAGAGGAATAAAGACTGAACAGTGAAATAAATCCCTAGCTCTGATATTTTCAGAGTGTTCTACACCTTCAAGTTACCACAGAAACTAACACATCGCATATCAACATTTTTTCTCAGTAAGTTTTAATACACACTGAGTGACAACATATTAATATGACTGCACCTTCCCCTTTACGTTTGGATGTGTTATTAGATTTGTTTACTGGACAGAACAAACTAGAAAAGTTGAATCATAAAATTCCTTTCAAAAAGAACCAAACTGTGCATTTTAATAAATTATGATTTTTGCTGTTTTAATACCCGTTAAGGAACTATATTTTAGTTTCATGTTCTAAAGTAAGTAGGACACATTTCCAAACCAAAGAAAACTATCTTCCAATGGAAGAATAACTGACCTTTGGTCCAGGAGCTCCAGGCTCCCCTCGCTCACCTCTTCCAGGAGGCCCTGTCTCCCCGCGTTCACCCTGTCGCAAAATACAAAACAAGTAAATGGCAATTCGTCCTCACTCCTGCCCCGGGTTTGTCCCTGTAGATTAACAAGTGAATTCAATAAAATGAAGGAAAGTGCAGAGTTACCACTTATTTACCACGTATCCTGCACTGTACTAATCTCAACATAGATTATCTCATTTAATAATCAAAACAATTATTCAGTGTTTGTATTATCATTTCTATTTTATACATAAGGAAATGGTTTGGTAATGCTTATCTGATACCTATCTTGGTGAATGGAAGACCTTTAAAGGGAATTGATAAGAGCATCATTATATTTCAAGACAGACACGGACACAGTTTTCATTCTGTGGCAACTTTTTAAGATCTGCCGGGGGAAGCATGGCCACGTGGCTAAGTGTCAGGTTTTGTAATCCAACATCCTAGACGTTAATCTGGGCTCTGTTATTCACCAGTTCCACGTTTTGGGACAAATTAGTTAAGTTCTGAAAAAGTCATTTTTCTCTGTAATGTGAAGAAAAGTATAAAGACAAAGTGCTCAGAATGGTGCAAGATACATAGGTCTTACAGCTTTTGACTATTTTCATAGCTCTATGAAGAATGAACATGATCACTGCTCTCAAGGAGCTAATTATCTGCTTAGACAGACAAGATCCACATAAGCAAAATAGTTCAGAATTAAGGAGTAATGTAAGGCTAACATGTGAGAGAAAAGGAAATCCCATAGGGTTTTGAATGGTCCAGATTGGCTAGTTGGAGGTGAGATCGAGCCATGTCCTAAAGGATTGATAGGATGTATTTTACAACTATTGTTGTTTATGACTGTGCTTTTGACGAGTCCAGCAGCTGCCTAAAATATTTCACATGTATTGTTTTATTTAATCCTTGGGACAAAGGAGAAAGGTACTGGTTCCCAGAGTCTTACAGATGAGCAGACTGAATGAAGCTCAGGGAGGTTAAGTAACATGGCCAAAAATCACAAAGCTTTTAAAGTGGGAGAGCTGTGATATAAAACTGACTGTGCTCAATACTCAACTTCTGCATAAATGTTTCTGTATGTAAATCTTTTGCACATATCTGATCATTTTCTTAGGATAAATTCCTCGTTGGGGACTTGCTGGGTCAAAATGTACAAACATATGAAAAGCTTGCCAAATTGCTCCCCAGGAATACCATGTCATTTTCCATTCCTGAGCACAGAGTAGAGAGTGACGGCTTCCTGCATGATGGGTAGACTGCAACAATCAAACAGGTTTGGAATTCAGACCGGTGATGGCATGTTTATGGGTGAAAAGGCACCCTCCTCACTGAGGGAACTGATTCATCAGGAAAGGAGAATAAACTAGCATTGGATCTGTCCTGGGTGATTCAGGGCTCTAAATTCCAAGATCTTTATCTGTATCATGCCCACAGTGGGGTTTTGCGGGGGAGGTGGGATAGATTAGGGCAAGGATTAAAGAAGACTCAGCAGGTTCTTCAGCATGAACTGAAAAGAATGTGAAAATGGAGAGCCTGGGAGAAAGGCAAGGGGCTTGTCTGGGTTGAAGAAATGGAAGAGATCTTCCAGAAGGGATTTTCCAGGGATTAGAGACAGAAGGGCCTCCACTGGTATATGGAATTTTAATTTTTAAAAAGTGTACCATATTTAGTCTTTCTTTAAATATTTTGCAGAAAAGTTCCAAAATAGTAGTTAGAAACTTATTTTAAAGAAAAGCAAAAAACCTGAGAAAGAATTTATCTATAGCATACTACAGGAGTTGAGCATAAAAAAAAAAAGAGCATATATAGCTTCACCTAGAATCACTTTTTGTCACAATGCTCCTCATTAGCTGCTTGCTACCCTATGGAATTATACTATTTATGTGTCTACTTCTATCTCTCCTTCCACCTCTGTCTAACACATACTGGAATATAAGCTGCAGGAGAGTAGAGACTTTTTGTTGCGTTTACTGTTCATCCTCAAATATTAGAAAAATGTCTGGCAAAAAAATGTGCTGAATTAATGAATAAACATTTTATTCAAAGTATTCTGAGTTATTCATAATAAAACCTCATTTCTTTAGGCTGATACAGATGCTGAGGATACAGCAGTATATATGAACAGATTTTGAGATACCATTATACATCTTCCTTCCTTACAATCTCTCTTCATTATGTTGGAGATAAAATATGCAGGGTTAGTTTATTTTTTAAATCTGAATTTAGTGGTACAAATCCAGACCGGCCTACACAACTGGAAAAGGGCCACTGTTCAGCTGAGACAGAATTTTAAATAAACATGACTTTTCCATTATAATACCAAAATCATACTAGTCAATTCAACTGAAAATTACTCATATTGTTAATATAATTGTTAAAATATTGTTAATAAAACAAATTTCCTGTCCACATCCCTTTTTGTGGAAATACAAAACAAGTACAGTATGTTCTTTACTTTTATTGGGAATTCAAAACAGTACCTATTAAAATCAGTCTGGGTTCTTCATGAGAAGGAATCAATGTTGATTTTGTGGATTTACATCTGAATTTTTTTTGAAACCCCAGAGTAGTTTATTTATTTATTTTTAAAAAGACTATTTATTTACTTGAGAGAGAGAGAGAGACAGAAATAGCAACAGAGATGGCAAGAGATAGCACGAGTGGGGCGGAGAGGAAGAAGCAGGCTTCCCTCTGAGCAGGAAGCCCAATGCGGAGTTCCATCCCAGGACCCTGAGATCATGACCCGGGCCCAAGACAGGCACTTAACTGAATGAACCACCCAGGAGCTCCAATTCCAGAGTAGTTTAAAGATTTTATTTTTAAGTAATCTCTATACCCAACGTGGGGCTCGAATTCAGAACCCTGAGATCAAGAGTCTCATGCTCTACTAAATGAACCTGTCAGGTGACCTGAAACTACAGGGTAGTTGAAAATCAATGAACTGAAGAAATGATATTTAGGGATGAACTCCATTCCCTACAACCTGTGTTTCTTCTACTTCCCCCTTTTCAACAAACAGAACGCCACAAACATTTAAAGATCTAGTTCACACCTGGTTCTCTCTGGCATTGACCAAGTTTTCTACTCCTTTGTGCTGACCTATGAGGCTGGCTTCTTTCTTTACCTGGCTTTGAGGCAGCACGCCTGAATAAACAGGACAGTTCTCATATGAATCCTCATTATTCTCTTGCTTCCTCAGTCTTTATTCCAGAAAACACACTACTTGCGTGAATCTGTCCAGGCTAAAGGAGGCATTCTTCATATTTTGTTAATAAGCCTGACAGCTTATTATGTGAAAAAGAAATTGCTTGAGAAAACAGAATTTTGGATAAATTCAACTGAGTTTCAGTCCCCCTTAGGCCACACATAGTTTCCATTTACTAGGATTAGAGTTGTTTTCTCTTGATCAGAGGAAATGAGGACTCCTCTGTCAAAACAGACCACGAACATATTTCCCTAGCTCTTAGAAACCATCCTGGCTAATTTCTGGTGAATGCGATACACATTGAGGCAAAGACTTCTACGGCTTAAAAATAAAAGAATGTAGTTTGATCTAACTTTGCCCCTTTGATTCATGAATCTGTCATGAGTAAAGTTCCATCTTCAGAGCTATATCTTTTTATGTCTTACTGAATAGATAAAAAGAGAACTATGGGTCCAACTACATCCACAGCAACGTAATTTTTTATATGGTGGCATAAATATTTTGCTTTTAGGGCCCTCTCTAGAATTGCCAAGTGGAAGATTATGACATGGTTTTCATTACAGGATCTTTCTGTAGACATTATTCAGGATAGATCCTTTTGAAATGAGACACTTAGGAATCTATATGACATCAGTACTTGCCTTTGAAATTAAGGGAGTTGGGGGGGATAGTAATAATGTTTGATTAACAAGTATGTCCTAAAATTGGTGAAAAGGGGCAGAAGTTAATGAATTCTATTTCTCCTCATCAGAATTCCCCCAGCATCATATCTACTTAGGAACAATTTGGGGGAAAACAGGAGCAGCTAATATATTTCATTATCCTATTGTCTAACCTGAGGCTTTCTGGAATTAACTTCTTATGACTCTATTTAATGTGGCATTCCCATTAGAAATATTCATAATAGATGATAGGTAATTTCATTCTCTGTTAGGCAAAAATATCTGGTCACCTAAACAATAAAGTCACTCCACACTTCTTTCAACACAATGGACTAAAAATATATGACAAAATATTTCAGAAATAAAGAAAGGAAAAACGCCACTAACCTTTGTTCCTGGTAACCCTGGTAAGCCTGGTTCTCCTTGAGGACCAATGAAACCTGGTTCTCCCTTTGAAAAGGATAGGCATATGAGATTGTTATTCATTTGGCAGTAAATAAGTAAAGTTAAACTGATTTACTTTTACCGGGATTTCACCCCTTTGATTGTACGCAGCTTTCCTGCTGAGGCCCAGCTACTGAGTATCAAAGCAATTGGAATCAGTTTTGGTCAGTGAAAATACTCTTAGCAAAGTTTTGGAGAAACTTGAAAAATTTCAAGTTGAAATTTTTGAAATTTCAAAAACTAAAATTGAAAAAGTAAAATTGACAAAGAAACAAGACCAATGTCTTTACAAAGTTCTTTGGCATCTGTTGTCCTCCATTTCTTATCATTTCCCAAATTCAGATCCACTATGTTAGGGTGGATATGGTGGGTGGCCTCTAAGACAGGCCTCAATGATCCCTCCTCCTGGGTATTCACGCCCTTGTGTCATCTGCCTCTGCTAAAGTGTAGATTGGACTGACTTACTCATATCTAATGAACAGACTATATTGGCAGAAGTAATGGGATATCACTTTGGAGACCAAGTTATAAAAAGACTGTGGCTTCCATCTTGGTGGCCCTTTCTTGTTCTCTCTCACTTGGATCACATGCTTTGGGGAAAGCAAGCTGTCATGCTCTGAGCAGCCCCATGGGAAGCCCACATGGTGAGGCCCAAGTTCTGCCAACAACCATGTGTGTGAGCTTGAAAACAGATGTCCACCCCATCAGAGTCTTCAGATGAAACCACAGTCCTGGCTGACAGTTTGACTGCATCCTTGTGGGAGACACTGAGCCAGAGGCCACCATCTGAGTTGTGCTCGAATTCCTTTTCTTCCAAAACTGTCAGGTAATTTTTGTTGTTAGTTTTGGGGGTAATGTGAAAAATATCTCTCCTTGCTATACCTTCATAACTTCTTCCCCACTACCTGGAGGAAAACCAGTTGTGATATAATAAAATATATATTTGGTCTTGTTCCTGGCTCCTTGCACAGAGCTTCTAGAACCCTTGGAATTTCCTTGGAATTTCCTGAATGATAGAGAATAAAAGGAGTAACTTTTGTTATTCACAACAAACCTCTTTCAGATGTACCTGATGGGTTCTTAGCTTCCAGAGGGGAGTGTTAAAGTTGAAACTCCTCTCACCATCCCCAGAGAGGGCAGAGGGGCTGGCAATTGAGTTCAGTCACCAATGGTTAATGCTTTAATCAATCATGCTTATGTAATGGAACCTCTATAAAAATCTTTAAACAGTAGGGATTGGAGAGCCTCCAAGCTGGTGAACACATCAGCCTGTTGGCAGGATGGGACATCTCAACTCCATGGGGACAGAGGCTCCTGTGCTCGACACTATTCTGACCTCACGCTATCTAACTCTTCATCTTAATCTTTTATAATAAACTGTAATGGCATGGCATTTTCCTGAGTTTTGTGAGTTATTGTAGCCAATTTTCCAACTTCAGTGCGGTTGAGGGTGGGTTGGTTGTTAGTACCCTCAAATCTGTAGTCAAGTCAGAAGTGCAGATAACCAGGGGACCCAGTATTTCTGATTGGGGCCTCTAGACCGTCCTTTAGACAGAGGTTGTAAGTGAGGGAAGCTTTGTGGGCCTGAGCCCTTAAAACCTGTGGAGTCTGATGCCAACCCTAAATAGTTGGCGTCACAATAGAACTGAATTGTAGGACACACAGTTGGTGTCAGAAAACACCTGAGACCAGTGTTCATATTTTCTCCAGTATCCATAAAATTTTATTTTCTTTTTAACAATGGGAGCTCAAGTGTAAGAGTCTAACTTCTTGAAATCTATAAAGAAGTTTTAAAGCAAAAACTGTGATGGCTCTGTTCCCATACTTACTGCTCTTCCTTCCCCCATTTGCATTATTTCTGGAGCAGTTGCTAATGTTATTTAATACATTTGATTTTTTTTTTATGTAGTGATATTTCAACATTTGTTTTTTGATACTTAGAGTTGAGCAGGCAGATACAGAGAGTGTGTTTTATGACAAGTGTTTAAATGTCATCAAATATTTGGAAACACATTAGTTTTTAAAATATGCCTCATAAAACCTTGGGTACTGGGTGGGGAACAAAAGGATATCACTATCACAAAATATATCACATTGATACAGAACTCAAAATATTTATCTTTATCTCTGATGCTCATGTTTCTGGTTTCAGATTAAAAAAAATGTGGAGGCTAAGTAATGCTTTAGGTTTATTGTTTGTGAACTTTTTGAGACTCTATTCTACCTGTTCCCATAACCTTACACATAACAGAAAGGAACCTCCAAACAAATAATTTTTGTATGATCTCTTAACGGTCTAAAATGAAAATCAACAAAATTCAGAAAATCATTGATGACCATTCTACTTAAAGAATTTAACTTGTTATTTTAAACAAACAAACAAAAAAACCACATGGAATACATTTATTTACAAGTAAGATGCTTTTTCCAATAAAATTTCATATATAAATACATAAATATTCTCTGTCCAACCTCAAGAAAAAAGTTGTAATAAAGTCAATGTGTATCATTAGTAATGACTTACTAACATGAAAATCTAATGTGAGTTAATAGGTTGAAAATTTATAGGTAGAAAAGATTCTTGCATATCTTCAAGTAGAAATAAACTGATCTCACTATTTAGCAAAACAAATAGAACACCATTAAGCATACCAGTTAAAGAGAAGAAAAAAGAGTAAATATTGAAAAAAACATTTTTCTTATTCAGGTTAGTGTTTAGTTTATAAAAAGATAAAGCATGCAGTTTCAAAATTCACAAATAAATAAATAAGGTTTTGCGATCTCAGTGGTCAGACAAAGTGACTTTTCTTCTTTCAATAAAATAGAATATACACTAAATTCTCCTGAGGAAAGTATAGTAAGTTCCCTTACATAGAATGTCCGGGGTGGGGGGGAATTTTTTACTTCCAAATACACAATTAGCCATGCAATTGACAGTCACGATGATTTTAGCACTGCCAATGTTGGCTAATTTTAAAGAATTTGAGTATGATTAGTTTGACCTTATTTCACTCTAAGAAAGCATCTGCCATATCTCTTCTCTCAATTTATTCAAAGGGAAAATAGCATCCTTAACTTTAAGATCACACTTTTATGTTTATTTAATTCCAGAGCTCTCAAACACTTTGGAGACATTTTCTTAATCCTCTCTATATCTTGGCAGAGTGGGGAGGAAATAATCATTTGTCTCTTTTCTGTCTCAGGCTTGAAAGAAACTTGTTGAGGTAAACAATGCATAAATAAGTCTACTCGTAGTCTTGAGCTTATTGGGTTGTTTCTTAACTTCCTAAGCTAATGCGAGAGGTTCTCAAACTCTTTCCTTTACTATTATTAGTGTACACAGTAGAAAAAGTTCATTGATAGGGTTTCAGATTCCACATTTCATTTAACACTTAATAAACTACCATTGGTAGAGTTTGGAGTAGTATTGAAGAAGAATATCCATAATTTTATAAAAAGACTATTAAAATAATCATCCCTTGTCCAATGACATCTCTGTGTGAGGCTGTTTTTCTTCGTACACTTCAACTAAAACAACAAATGGTAACGGATTGAATGCCTAAGCAGATATGACAATCCAGCTACCTTCTGTGAAGCTGGACATTAAAGAGATTTGCAAAAAAAAAAAAAAAAAGTATAACAATGCACTGTTCCTGCTAATTTTTGTTTTGTTTTTAGAAAATTCAATTATATTTCATAAAAATGTTATTTAATGAACACATAACGATTTTTTAAAATGCCTGTTCTAATTTTTAATAAAGAAACCTCGATAGATATAATAAGCCTACATAAATGAAAATTCTTTCAATCCTAGTTTTTAAGTGTGTAAAGGAGTTTTGAGACCAAAATTTTTGAGAACTATTGCTACAAAGGTCCAGAATTGAGTTAAAGCCTGGATTTGCAAATTGAAATCCTGAGGTGCCCAACAACGGAAAATACTACTGTTCTTAAGGGGTGACTTAGTCAAGACTTATCAGATAATGCAAGCAAAGCACTTAATGCTGTCACCAGAATAAAGTATATAAACAATAACTGTTTGTCATTATTGTTGCCCTTATCTTTCAGTCTCAAAAATGCTGGCTATCATCATAATTACTGTGGTTAGTAATAGTATTACAACATCTCTGCAACTAATTGGTGATATACAAGGTGACTTTTTGTTTCTCTACAATCTGGGTGGGGCTATACGCAATACCTCTCCAACTTCTTCCAAGAAGTAGTGCTAAAATTTCTCATGTGAATATATCATCATTTCATGAGATGATACGCAGCTGTAAGAGACTTTAGGACTGCAAAAGCAGAAGTATATAAGGTAGAGAAGTGACAGGTGTACTAAGAATGAATTTTTTTTCCTGTAAGGACGGAAAAGAAGAAAATGGTCATACCTACTGAATTTCTCTAAGTAAATGAAATCCTTTAAAAAAATCTGTCTCTTTGACAAGGAATGATTAAAAGTTCCAACCTCCTAAAATGTCTAGGAGAAAGGCCATGACAATCTATGGTTTTGTGGCCAAAAAAAAAAAAAAAAAGCAATTGGTTTTACTACAATAGTCATGATTCTAGTAAAGCAGAATAGAGGAAGGAGAAAAATTTGGTTTAAATCTGCTCTTGCCTTGGATGATGTATCTGATTTCTTCCTGAGTTGTTTCATGAGTTTCGTCCTTTTTCTATTCTTTAATGAATTAGCTCCCCACCAATGAGTTTGAAAATCGAGTCTCAATACTAAAACCGTAACACGTTTCCCTGTGTTAAGCTGGTAGAAAAAAAATCAATAATAGAGTACCTGTGATTTTGGCAAGTAGACTGGGATTTGGGTTGGGCAGAAGAAATGCTATTTATTCAGCATATAACACAGTAAAGGTCTAGTAGTACATTGCTGGGAGCTGCAGCCAATAGCAGTCAGCAGTCCTATCTGAAAATCTGACAAAAGTCGCTAATTTCAATGGAAGCTTTAAGCAGCCAGGGCACATAAAGATGCAGAACCAAGTCTACAGAGAAAAGTTCTAGCTGAGATCAGGGATGTGTCTTCACATGACCAACTTTGGAGGGCCTAAGTGTCTCACGTTGACCTTTCCAACTTAGCTAACCATTTCAGCAGCCACAACCTTGACCTTGCAGTATGAAGCTCAACGAAAATAAGTCACAGTAGCTAGTAAGTACTATATTTGAACAATTGTCCTGTTCTTGTACCAAAAAGTTTCCTTGCTAATGAGCATGTTAATATTAGATCTCTCTTTCTTCTTCTCTTTCTATCCACTCCGCTTTCTTTCTTACATTGGCAATGTATGCATAAACAGGAAAATTAAGCAGCAGGTAGGCAGAATCTGTTCTTAAGGGGTGACTCAATAAGATTTAAAAAAATGCAAAAAAGATAAGATTTTTGACTGAAGCCACTTTTATTACTTTTAAATATTTTAAAAATTCTAATGAGATAGCTTAGATTCTGTGTATTCTGACAAACATCCCTCCTACACACAAAACACCTATGACAAAACAAAATACCCCAAAACAATGCAAACAACTAATGTCTTTAACAACAAGAAAAGCAGCAAAAACTGGCCTTCTGTATTACAACAAGGCAAAGGAAAGGTAGAAAATTCCCTAACACGACCTTTCTGAAATCTAATAATAACCAACAAAGGTCTCATTAAGTTTTAGAATTCAGTAATAAAATTCAGACTGATTTCCTTCAAACCCACATTTAATACATAGCAAGAAAGCATTTGAGATCACCTTTTATTTTTTAAATGGCTAGTGGAACAGTTTACTGAATATTCTTCTATCCAATGTACATAAAGGATGTCCTCGACATAGGTGAGAAGAGTCAACAAATACATAGATGGGATCATTGGTCAAGGTAAAAAAGGAAGAGATGGCTTCATTCACACAGAAATGTCTCCCTAGGTGTTTCCCTAGAAACATCCAGAACTTATCATCTGTTAAATGGAATAGTGGCCAGAAAGTCCTGATTAGCTCTTGCGCACAGAAAAATCTCTGGTTTTCCATTTATTACCATTTGTTTTATTTTTATGTCATTATCAATTAAAGCAGTAAAAGATACTATTTTTTTAACCTGTCTAAAAAAGCCTCTAACACACCAGCTTAAACCAAGTCATGTTTTCCATGATAGTTATTACTCCCAAGCAGATCCAATTTTCATTGCCCAAAAAATAGTACAATAGGGCTTGAAAAATATGTGCTGATTTGCCTGGGCGCTGAAGCATCACCAATAATTTTGATTAATGTGTCTTGACACTGAATGCATTAGCCATACAATATCCTTCTTGCTTAAAGGCTAATTAGAATTCAAGTCAGCATGATACCTGCTTCTGAGGATTACAGCAAGAACATTTGTTGTAATAAGAACGTCCAGGCAGCTAGTTTTTGTAGTGATTGATTTGTAAAATTATTGAGAAGGGAAAAAAAGAATGAAAAAGTCGAGTCTGTCCCTGAAACACTATTTCCCTTAGGGATAAAATTTGAGTATAAATTAAAACATCTTGGTGATATGATGAAAATGAACTGCAATAGCAGGTTTATTTAAGACTCAGAAAACATACCTTTCTGCTTTTTTTTTTCTTCTTAACAGGATTACATCATGAAAACGCATTTGGTATATTTATTGGAGGTTTCATTATGGCTACTAAAAATCTCTGATTTCTGGATGCGTGAGTTTCCTAACTGGATTCTTAAACTACTCAGCTGCTCAGACACAGACTCTGGGCAGGCAGGAAATAATTACAGGTAACAATAACACAATCTTATCCTTTTAACTAGTATTTCTTCCTTTTCTTTTTTCTTTTAGGAATACATTTCACATCCTATGTTACTTCCAGAAACTTTCCCCTCCTGCTTTTAAAATGTGATTTGATGTTTCTGAGGAAAGAACCTCATTGCCAGTGAATTTAGATGGTCAATTTCTATTAGATTATTGAACAATGTAACTAATCCTAAGAAGGCTGACCTAAATGTTCCTGCCACCTGAAAAACTTAGCCTTTCTATGATTTGGTGTCAAAGATGATTTCATATAATGAGGTATAAAAAACCGGTTACTGTCTCTTACCCTCCCAATCCTTAAATTCTTAACCTAAATGTCAAATTTTCACTAATGTGGAAACCAGAAGAAAACTATCAAGTTTGAGGGAAAATATTTAAGAATTTTTGGCCATCTAAATGCTTTTTTCATTTATGTATTTTTTACTGTATTATGTTTCCCGACTCTATTATTTTTACTGTGTTATATAAATTTTTCCCAATTTACTTTCTGAATATGATGAGATAAACTAGTGGTCTCTGTTGAAAGGAGAAAAGCAAGCATTGAAAACCCGTATTTGTAAAAAAAAATGTCTAGGTCCAGGCAATGCTATGACTGGGGCCTAGAAAGATTTCCTCATTACATGTCCAGGTTCTTTTGGAAACAGCATAGGAAGAAGAGTTTTGACAGTACCATGCCTTATGCCCAGAAGTTTGCATTCCTTCATCCTTTGTTCCTGGAATGTATTTGAGTTATAGGAAAAGGAGAATAGTGTGATGTTTCAAGAAAACTAGCTTTCTTATAGCTCTTAAAGGTAACATTCATCCATCACTGCAAAGGAGTTTTCAGAATTTACCTCTATTAACCTGTAGAATGTAAATGGCTTTATGTTCTTCAGGTTAAAATAACTCACATGAGGAAAGATTAGATTGAACATGTACATAACCCATGTCTCCAATATTCTGAGTTGCTCCAAGAGAAAAAAAGAGTAATAGCTAAAATTTTTTGAGATTTACTATCCGCTCGGCAGTATTTTAGGAACAACACATATATTAATTCACTTAATATACACAACTCTCTGAGTTATATACAACAATGATTCTCATTTTATAAGGAAACTGGAGAACAGGGAGATTATTGTAACTTGCCCAATGTTATGGTGAGGGGTAGAACCAGGACCCGCGCACTGGTGGTCTGGTTCTAAAGTCAGGTTTCTTGCTCACTGCTCTATATTGCTTCATTACTGGGTAATGTAATCACAAGAAGGGTAAGTAATGTATTTACATTTTTCAAACTAAGTGTGGAGAGAAAAAAATTTTTAAAATAAGAACATCAGATCTTACCCTTTTATGTGATATCAGAAAAGCTAGTTACTCAAAAGTTTCACTCATGAAAAACATATTTGAAGTCTTATTTATAAAAATCATTTTGTGAGCTCAAATCTTATTCCAGAAGATCAATGTCTGCATGGTACATTGTGCATAATTTAATTTTCCCAGTTGAACATCTTGACATGATATGAACCATGAATGCATGAAATAGGAATTCCAAATGCCTTCCACATGGTGAGAGAACTTTCCAATACTTGTGCAGGAAGCTTAAGAATAGTTTGAAATTAAGTTATGCCTGTTGTTGGTGACTTTTATTATGTATGCCCAAGGTATCAGCACTTCTCTCTGAGTGGGACTCTGAGGTGATAGATAGATGAGTCTGCTGTCTGTATTTAGGCACTTTGCTCATTTCCTGAGAGCTGTGTGGAAGGCATTTGGGTGCTCATTAAGTTTCCCACCATTCCCAGAGAGCAACAGGTGGCAAATCAAAGCTTCCCTGGTATGTCATGGCTGGTTTCCTCAATGTCTTGGAAATAATGGATGGCATTTGCATGCTTTCTGTAGTACCAGAAGATAAGAAGGGGATGAATAGCAACAGGAAGTATTTCCAGAGCATGAACTATCACACAGTTCTTGCTACCACACATTCTTAATCCATACATGTGGTTTCATCTTTTAAATATTATTACTCATTCAAACTATGAAATCACGATTAACTATCCTGTGATTAGCAACTGAGTAGAAGCAAGGCATATTGGAGGAATAAAGAACATCTCAGATAATGAAGCTATATTGTAAAGTTATAAACATGTAACTCCACATTTATAAATATCCAATGCCTGCTAATGACTATGTGTTCTTAAATTATCTCCTTCACAAGAGGACTTCTGTATTCTGAGCACCTACCATATTATAAAGAAGGAACATTGCACACATCCTGAACTAGAGCGAGAAGACAAAGCTAATTACAAAATCAGTGATTTAAATCAAGTACTGAGTAATTCCCCAACAATATTTGGTGATTGCATAGAAAAGTATCTCCAGCGAAGGATAAAAAGTTTTGTCAATTGACAGCTTCTTGTCACAACAGTCACACTCAAGGTTTAAAAAAACCAAGGCAAATATCAGCTATATGATCCTAACAAAATACTTCTGGCCATATCTTAGGACCCTTGGAATAAAAGCGTTTACTGGAGGTGGCAAATCACCAACACTCTTCCCAATTTGAAAAAGTTCAAAACTTTCGGACTAGTTCACATATGATTAGGGAAATTGCCGTGGGCTATTTTTCGTGGTGGAAGACATAAAATGAATAAGAGGTAACAAAAACAAATAGAGTAATTCAAGTTGGTTTTTGTTCGTCTAGGAGGGAAAAACCCCAACAACTTCACCCTTACATATTCTTTCCCACCAAGACAGTGCCTCATCCTCAAGCGCATTTCAATGCAGGGCTGGAGTTCCTGCCTCACCAGTGACCATTGGAAGCACAGCCTTGCTAACTTAGGAGTAAAGCAGTATAGGAAACCCTCCCCTAGCCCTTCCCAAATGTCCCTCCTTTCCAGTGCCTTCCCCCTTATATATAATGCAACCAGTTTGTTTTTAACTTATGTTGAATTAAATAATAATTTTAATTATCATTTAAAATAATTTATAAATGTACTTATAAACAAATTTATAAATGTACTTATAAATAAACTTAATAATAATAAATAATATAAATATAAATAAATACACTTATAACATAATAAAATTTATAAATAAATTATAAATTATTATTTAAAATAAGACTAAAATATGATCTCCCAGTCATTTGTAAAAGGATCTTTTTTTAATGTGTGGGAATTACTAAGGAATCTTCCATAAATTAGATCTACAATATGAAATCACATATTTAATTATTTTGTTAAATAGCAAGTGGTAAGTAAAAGACTTGACTTTTTAGTAAGCTGTTCTTCTACAGGGTACTTTTTCGCTGGGGAAGTCAAAGACAAAAATAAAAGGACATATCTGAATGTCCATGATACCAATCTGGAAACATCAAATAAAAAGCAAAAATTCCTGACTGCCAGCCTGAAAACACGGTTTTCATGTCTGTTACTCATACCAAATAAAGTCATAAAATATATATACCATATGATGTCTGGGGAACTCAGTAATTTATCTTGTTTTATTCTAAAGCCATATTATTTCATGTACTGTACTTCAAACACAACCTTCATCAAACAGTATACATAGCCCACACACTGAAACTAGGATTATTCATTTTAAAATGGTCTAACGCACACTAAATATTGTTTCAAAGTTTATAAGAATAGTGAGGAAAAATATACTTGCATTATGTTACTCTATCAAACCATTCTAGAAACAACTTTAAAGCTTTTCAACTTTAGAAATCAGATCTTAGAGCCTCACTACTGCTAAGGCAATAGAACTTTAAGCATGTCAGAGGTCCTGTGAAAAATTTTAAGCAATTAAAAAAATGTATGTTTCCTAACATTTTTAGATGGCTTTAAAACATGGAAAACAATGTTTTCAAACTAAGCTTTTAGCGGTTATTTCAAAAGATACACACAAAGTTTATGGAAATAATATATGGTACAGGAGAGTTTAGTCATCTGATTTGTCCTTTGCAGTGAGAGTTATTGACAGGAAGTGGAAGCAGAAGCTATTTTAGACCGATTGTTTTAACGAATGAATTACAAAAACAGCTGCCTAAATGTTCGATATATGGGAATGTTAAGACTCTGATTTCAGTCAGAGTCTAAGGGATGCAAAGAACAAAATTAAAATGTGAAAGTGGACATTCTAGACTTTAAAGAATTCCTTTGTGGCACTTACATTTTTTTTCAAGGTCATAGTAGGTTCTAATAGTAGAATATATAGTCCAGATAGCAACGGCAAATCTCAGCAATACTTGTACCTAGTTTTCAATTTAAAAATGCTAACGTGGGCCTCAAACCCATCACTCTGAGATCAAGACCTGAGCGGAGATCAAGAGCTGGACGCCCAACTGACTGAGCCACCCATGCGCCCCTCGATTTAAAAAATTTAATTGGTTGTGGAGCACCTGGGTGGCTCAGTCATTAATCGTCTGCCTTTGGCTCGGGTCATGATCCCAGGACCCTGGGATCAAACCATGCATCAGGCTCCCTGCTTGGCGGGAGGCCTGCTTCTCCTACTCCAGCTCCCACTCCCCCTGCTTGTGTTCCCTCTCTAGCTGTCTTGCTCTCTGTCAAATAAAATAAATAAAATCTTTTTAAAAAATTTAATTGATTCAGATGGCTGGAGATAATTTAAAGGGTAGCATTATATTTTTACTTTTCATTTTTTTCCTATTTTCCTTTGATTTCTGTGACTTTCACAGTTACAATTCTATGAAACTGAGACTGTCAGTGCAGTATTTACCTTTATCCCCGGAAGTCCAGGAAGCCCAGGAAGCCCTGGTTCACCCTACATAGGAAAATCACATAGCATTATAGAACAACAGTCACTCAGTCACAGTATTTGGAGAAAAACATGGCAAGTGTTCCTAACTGAATACTTGCTATATATGGTATATATATATACACATATATAAATATTATCTAGTTCTAAGAACCTTGGTGAGATTGTACAGTTCAGTCAACTCTTGATTCAGGGATGGGTTGACCATTTGCAGATTTTTCAGGATTTTCTCTCTTCCTGCCATCTCATTGCTCGTTGGCATCTCAACCAGAAGGCAAGTGAGAGAAGTAAAAGGAACAGAAACTCTTGTGTTTTATTATTCCCTGGTAAATAATTTCTTGTGGAAGCTGAAGCTCTTTGCTGAAATGAGGATTATGTATGCATTTGTTTAATGCATCCTGTTCCCGGGCTCTCTTACCTCAGATAATCAAGAGTTGGCTGTGTGAACAGATGGTCACATCAAAACAATATACATTAAAAGTCTTGCTCACTTAAAAGTATAGTAAGAATTCTTTTCCATTCCTGAATGATGAGAAGATAAATGCATGGTCAAGATCATTCTTAACTTCAGCCTGTATTTCTGACAATTGTTGAGTCTGGGTAACCCTGCTTAGCGATTTAGAGCTAATGGTACCATGCGTGCAGCTGTTCCGGAATACAGGTTTGAGATTAAGTGGTACATTTTGTGTGAGCACACTGGAGTCAAGCTAAATCTCATTTTCACAGAATTGTCTACATTATTTTAAGTACAAAGTATAGTGACAAGAGGTTAAATTGCTTAGAAAATCCCCTAAATTCCACTAAAGAAACATCAAGGAATTGCCAGGGGAAATGAAAGTCCATCCTATATTGGACTGAGATGACTATTATTTGTGGAAACAACATTTGAGGGTCAAAGGCATACATTGCTTCAGAATGGTCAGTCAGTGGGATAGACAACTATACTAAAAGAGACTAGGGCATTAAACTAAATAAAAGTGGTAAAGGGAGACACTTCTTTTCATCTAAATGTTTCAACAATCCTCATTCCAAGGAAAACCTAGGAACAATCAGATATTTTGTCTTTAATAGTATTACTCTCATATTATGAAGAGTCATAATTTGCTTTGGTATTATCAAAAAATGACTCCAGATACTGTTAACTAAGCTGTATGGTTAGACGTAGAAGGGACAATGACTTTCCTGATGGTTTAGGTCACAGGTACTTCAGGAATGCAAAAGAAAAGCTACAGTGTTTGAAACTATATAACTCAAATTTTGTACTGTGAACAGTAAGACTAAGATGAGGTTATGCCAGAGAAGAAAGAATGATCTTTAAGAATTTAAGATTGCATTCAAAGAATACTCTATTCTTGTCCAAGTGGATTAAACTTCCCAAAGAAACAGTATGCATTGGATTTTCTTTTTTCTTTACCCTTTGCCCTTCATTTGATAAATTTAAGAAGATCCAGTAAATAAGGCTGCATCTATATTTTACTGAAGATTCTCTTTTACTTAAAAAAAAAAAAAGTACAAGGCATTTGAATATACAGTAAACTGAAGGAGAACACACAACCAATAAAAGCAAACCTATTGGTGAAAAACCTATAATTTTGTATTATTTGCAGAAAGGCCTCTGAAACTCAAGGCATCTTATTTGAAACACGTGAAAACACAGGGGTTATAACACTGTTTGCCTGCAGGAGTTCTCACCATACACTTCCCTCCACTATATTAAAAGGATTGTACAACTACTTTAAAAAAGATACATATATATACGTGTGTACACAGACACATGCCCATGTTTTCTGGCAATGAAAAATATGAGAAATATGTATGAGACATTATAGATATTTTACAATGTAGACTGAATACTTAACAGAGACTTCAGCATTTAGCTGTTCCCTATATTACATGTGTATGTATGTAGCTGTGTATACATATTACATTATTAAATGGACTTTTTAAAGGAAAAATATTTCAGAAAGGAATTTGCCTTTTCCAAATTTATGTTTATTTAATGCAGTAGTCAACACAATGAAAGATTATAAAATATTTCATATTACTCTTTGTGGAACATCTCAACATCATTAGGAAGACTTTTCTTACAATATAAAAATTTTCCTATATTTATACCATGAAGGTTTGTCTTCCAGTAAGACCCAGTTTTTGCTGACTTCTCCATTTTTGCTATTTCTTGGCCCAGGAGCTTCTCTAGGTTGAATTCTTGGGCATGCATGGCCCAAAGTCAGATCTGGGTCATAATTAAGAAACGGTTTGTTCTTCAGTTCAAAGAATACTTGTCCAAGTAGATTAAACTTTACACATTATACTTTGGGTTCTTTTTTTCTTTCCCTTTGACTCTTTACCCTCCATTAAAGGAGACCCTTGTCCGCTGTCAAATTTGTGACTCTGCTTTTGCTCCCAGTGCCTTGTACTTTTACATATACTTCAACTGCGAAGGTCCCTTCTAATAGGGGATCAAGTATTTTCATACCTTGAAAATTAAAAAATGTATTTTAAGAAAATGCAAAGAAGTTAGAAAGAAAAAGCTATGTGATGAAACACAATACCTATTTGAATAAATCTACACATTCAGTTTACAAACATAAATACGCATACTAACTCATGTATCAATCACGCACTTTCCTGTTGAATCTATCAAAGGAAAAAGAACTACGATGAAGTCATTCTACATTATGAATGTTGCTCTTGGACAACACCAGACAGTGGAAAGCTTATCAATGGGCTTTTTGTTCTGTCACAACACTCTACATTTCTGAAATGTCCCTCACACAGGAGCTTATGTATAGAATGCACAACACAGTTCTTCAATTATGAGGAAAATGCCATGGAAGTTCTATTGGATTGGTTCTGTATTCAGTTCTGCTTGTCATTTTCTAACTTGAGTAAGCAGCAAGCATGGGAATACTCCTAAAGCGACGTTGGGGTAAGTATTGCCAAATCTTGATTCTAGACAAAGGAAGTTGTAAATACTGTAGGCAAGTGAGATTGCATCAAAGGACAGAATCTGGCCTAAATGTTGATGAAAAAGATGCTGTTCATTTCAGGGCACATACTCATTCAGATAGGTTGTCAGCTTTTATATCTCCTGATATAATTTAAAGCAGATTTTTAATGAAATAAAGGAAATCCAATGTTTCCATATGTAAACCTAAGAACTTCTAGGAATGAAGCTAAACTGTATTTCTAAATAATCATAGTAAGGCAATATTTTATTAAGCAATTGAAAATCATTTTGGATCTTCCACTGTGAAAATACTGGAACCTATATAAAATTATGGCAGATTTGTTTTGTTTTGTTAAAAAAGCATAATAGTCCTGCAGACATTTTTTTAGTATATCACATATTTGGAGAACATTTTAAATTTAGCCTTCAACGTTTAAAGATGAAGGAACCTAAAATTAGATCATCTGAGAAGATTATTTGCTTTTTCAAACCAAAGCAGACCATGGATCTCTGATGATACCACTAATTTCAAATTCCTTACATAAAGAATCAGTAGGAAATGTTGGGATTTTAAGAGCAAAATTCACAGAATTCTGCTGGGGTCTTTGGAAAAGTGAACATTACCCAAAACTGGGCCTGATGAATCATTATTCTTATAGCCTAAGTTTCAAGAGAAACTGAGTTTCAAAAGAAAACTCTATTTTTAAATTAGAGGAATTTTAAAAGAACATGATAGGCCTTCTCAAAAATTACTTTAATCCTAAGTGTTAAAACAAAGCTATCATCCTCCCAATGGCTTCAAGAGTGTGGGAACATTATTTTACCATGTCTTAGGATTCCAAACTCCTATAATGAGATTTATTCTTTCTTTTCCTTTACACTAATGGGGTAAATTCTGTATCTCTAATTATGTTTTTTTCTACATCAGCTATTGCTAGATAAAGGTAGAGTCACGATCTTAAGAGATTTAGCCTAATGTGGAATTCACATTTACTTGTTAGCTCTAACACATCTGTTACCTAAAGTCTGACAGCACTGGGCACTGATATCCAGATGCTCAGACAATAAACTGCTAACAGTTGTTTCCTGCCTCAGACTCAAATGAGAATATGAATCTAAACATAATCACTGCATATCCTCTAATTTATCACTGAAGTGCAGCACAAATGATTCAAAAAAAATCATGTATGCATTCACAGATCAGTTAAAGTGCTTGGCTAGTGTCTCCAATTAAAACTTCATTTATTAACAAATCTGGTTTGTATAACATAACACCCACTGCATAGGGAGACATAATTCACATAAGAAATGTCAGGAGGGAAGTATTTGAAATGAAAGGAAAAGGAATATAAGAAGCTCTCATTCCCAATTGAAAAAGTTTAGTAAATACTCATTTCTTCTCATGAATGACAGAAACATGCAGAGCGACTTTAAACATGCAAGATAAGTTGTTGGCATTCCAACCTGACTCATCTTTGTTAGCCTCGGACAGCTGAGTATATGCAGACCTTAGCTGATAAAACATGTTTTTACACGTACAGAGTGCTTCATATTTTGCCATGGTCCGCCTCAACCCTTTTAAATGCAAAACAATCAATAGCATTCTGCATGCAAAGCTTGAAGACTACATCGTTTTTCGATTGTTTTCATATCACACCGTGGATAGTAGGTATAAAAAATGACAAAGATGAGGCAGTAGAAAGAACACACTAGAATAGAGGTGTTACCTTTTGTCCTGGGCGACCAGATTCTCCAGGTTCTCCCTGACCGAAAGAAAACCAAAGATGTTAAAAACAATCTTACAAGAATTTTCCAAAACCTTTAGGCCTCTGGACAACTTCACAGAGATGGCCTAGCCTTCTTGATCACATGCATTTCATTCATTTTATTCTATTACTCTATGTCTCACCAGAGACAGGAAATTTTTTTTTTTATTTTGCTGTGAACATACCTAAAGCTCACATACAAATCCACATTTTTGTAAAAACCAGCTGCAAAGAGAAGTAAAGGCAAGACCTCTTATTTAAGCCTTTATCAGATTTCCAGCAGATATGCCCTGTTGTGTTTGGAAGCATTACATTCATTACATTCATTACAGAAGAATAAAAAACAGTCATAACCATCAAAACTGGTACGAAAGAAGAGAAAGCAGAGGCTTATAAAATTCAGAACTGTAACTCCTGTGGTACAAACACTTGCAAAGTTATAGTTACCTTAATTCCTGCAGCTGATGATCCAGGGTCACCCTAAAACAAAACCCATGAGAGATTATTCCACAAGTTATGAGAATAGGAAACATACAAACACACCGAGAGCCAATATCAACATGGCATTCAAAGGCACCCCATGACTAACAGGACCTAACTATACTCCATAAGACCACACCAACATGTCAGCTGTTAAGATGTCAACAGTTTCCAAGGTAAACAATGCACTTTCTAAAAACACGGGTTTATTTTGAATGTAAAATACTTAAGGACTATATTCCTTGAAGTCAACAGAAATATATAAATATGTATCTCTACCCTTGATACAGTGCTAAAAGGGCATTCTAAAGTAATAAATTATAATTTGGAGATCTGGAATTTTGGTTTTCTCTATTTCTGGAATTTATTACTGTCATGGGCTCCCAGTTACTGGGAGTTCCTTGACCCTCTCGGTCTTCAGAAAGTCAGGGTTCAACAGATGAAGTCAAAGGGTTAATGATGTCGAGCAGGAAAAAGCCACGTAGCAGGTCGGTGTGTTTTCCTCACGAAGTACTGTCACAGTTACGACCGGCACATTTTCTCTAGCTTTACACTTATTTCTTTGTGACACAGTCACCGGAAAATTACAGGATGATGGATGACTCTCGGGTGGCAGGGACATATGTAAGACCTGAGAGAAAATCTTGAGGTAGAATCTGCTTTCTTTTCTTTTTCCTTAATTTTTTACTGTTTTTTTTTTTCCTACCAAACATTTATTTATTTAGGTATTTTAATTTAAATTAAATTCATTAATGTGTATTACTAGTTTCAGAGGTAGACTTCAGTGATTCATCAGTCTTATTTATATAATACCTAGTGCTCATTACATCACGTGCCCTCCTTAATGTCCATTACCCAGTTACCCCATCTCCCACCCCAGCAACTTTCAGTTTGTTTTTCTATGATTAAGAATCTCTTTGGAGGGGGGGAGCGCTCCTGAGTGGCTCAGTCAGTTAAACTTCTACGTTTGGCTCAGGTCATGATCCCAGGGTCCTGGGATCAAACCCCACATAGGGCTGCCAGTGGGGACCCTGCTTCTCCCTCTGTGTGCTCTCTCATCTCTCTTTCTCACTCTCTCTCTAAAATAAATAAATAAAATCTTTTAAAAAAGAAAAGTCTCTTATGGTTTGTCTCCCTCTCTGATTTCATCTTGTTTTATTTTTCCCTCCCTTTCCCTATGGTCCTCTGTTTTGTTTCTTAAATTCCACATATCAGTGAGATCATATGATAATTATCTTTCTCTGATTGACTTTCTAAAAGGCACTGTTCTCCATTGGGATACCACAAGAGGGTGACTACATTCCCAAAGTAAATATGCTATAAAATCCACAGAGAGGGATTGGTGGAAAAGAATATGGAGGTTAGTTAAGAATGTTGCTTCATTCTTTTTTGTTTTAAATTTAAATTCAATTAGCCAACATATAGTACATAATTAATTTCCGATATAGTGTTCAATGATTCGTGAGTTGCTTACAGCACCCCATGCTCATTACCCCATGTGCCATCCTTAGTGCCCATCTATCTCTAAAATAGGGCAGCAAAAGGGCCTTGATTTTCAAGCTCCTTCTAACCCCCAACCCATAAACATGTTACAAGGCAAAAAAAAAAAAAAAAAGAAACAAACAAACAAACAAGAAAAGAAAAAGAGGGAGAAAACTTAACTACTTGAGACTATTGAGAAAATAGGAATTGCCATAGAAGGAGGTACACACTGGAATTTCTTCAGTTGTCATATGCATGCAAGTGCTCAAGGAACTCCAGGGATCTGGTTCCTTGTTCTGGATTTAGGAAGTTGCTCATCACCCTCTTTTAGAGACAGAGATGAAGCCTCAGGCCTCTGTCCATGGAGCACTGGTCCCCTTCACCCAATTCTTCCCATCTCTTCCCCAGGTTGGCACCTTCTCTTTCTTGACGTCTCAGCTTATATGGCTTTGCTTCAAAGAACCCGTCAACAACCAACTTCAGACACACGCCCCCACATACAACTTCCTCCCATCCAGCATTGAGCTCTGTTCATGTCCTGCAAAGTTCACTTCAGAATTACATATTTATGTTTTCTGCTTATTCATTGTCTGTCCCTTCATCAAACAATCAGCCACATAGGGAGAGATTCAGTGCCCGTTTTTATTCCGTGCCTAGCCCATAGGAGTTGTTCAACACCTCTATGGCAAAGGAATGAGCAAATCTCAAAAAGAATGTTTTAAACAAGGCAGCAGTCAAGGATCAAAATGAGAAAAAAATTTAGGAGGGGGGAAAAGAACTTGGGAAGGAGAAGGAAATCATGAATTAGTTTACTGAAGAAACTGATACATATGTGAGCTTCTTGGATGTCTGTAATTGTTATTACCCAAGGAAAAATTAAAACTTGATAAAACACGAGGGCCCTAAATACTGTCTTCTACTGACTTCTCTATCTAATCACTAACATTCAGCTGAGTTCCAAATGGGGAGTGAAATAAATGTGACTAATAAAATAATACTTATTTCTACTAAATCAAATCTGAAAGCCATCAACACCAATGAATCTGGTTTGTAATATTTTGCACAAGGAGACCTTTGTATTCCTAAAAGCAATTTTGACTTTGCAAAGTCCCTTCTCTCATCTCATTTAGACCCCATAAATTCTGATGAAATAGGGCATATATGACTATTTTCACTTAATAGATAAGGAAATTGAACCAACGAGAGGATAAGTGAATTTTGGACTTCCTAAATTCCATTGTCATGTACTTTTTATTAGAATAAGAATTATTGTTTTATTTCATTTTGACAACAGGGCATAAACGTTGCAGTAAACTTAAAAATAAAGGGAAGTTGCTAGTATTAACTGCAGTTTAAAACCTTTTTATTTTAATGTCCTAATGGAATGTGGCTGGATAATCTACCGATGAGACTAAGGACTAGATTTAGTTCTCATAGGAAGCGGATGAAGAGAAAGACAGTTTCCTGAAAGGCTGATTTACTTGTGGAAATTGGAGCGGTTTCATTTGAGGCGACTATGAGTGATATTTTAATTCTCTTTTTAAAAACTTAGACTGTGAAATCTTGAGGAATTTTTATAACTTTTAAGTGGCAAGACAACTGCTGAAAGACAGTCATAAGTTAAACATTTTAAAGGCTAGTCCTGCAAGTCGTGGAAATAAGACCGTCAGTGCTTATTTCATTCCTCCAATAATGAAAATGAATACAGGATTAAAGGCGGAAAAATCAACTATGTCTCAAGTATACTCTTCGTTTCGTAAGTCGGCTGGTCTAGAAACACATTTCCACAGGGTGAGTCACGAATGGGAAAATCCTTTGAGAAGACACTTGAGGTAAATGAATTTGACTTGTGATCATTCAAACACAGAGTTTCTGTTTTGGGTGTGATTATTTTCAAATACAATAGTTAGTATATAATGTTGTGTATGTGTTAATAAAGTCTAAGTGGATAAATCAAGTGAATGTGGTGACATTTCTATCATTTATTAATTCATTTGATAAGTGTTTGTTGAGCACGGACTATGTGCCAGCCATGTTCTGTTTGTAGGGATGGGGGGAGGTGGGTGAAATCAGGGAGCAATGCAGTTACAATCCCCGCCCTTGGCCTATGCTCATCATAGCCACGTACTAAAATATATACAAAAAAAATTTACCGATTAAAAGCATTAAAAAATATTATCTTTTTCTTCCTTTCTTTTCATTTTTATAAGAAACATCTGGAATAGGAAGAGATTCTCATGCTTGGGAAATCCTGTGTCTCTGTATATAGCAGAAGACATGATAAACAAATGCACGTCACAGGAAAAAGTTCTACCATTCCATGGAGATAAAAAACAGTTGAAAGAAAAACAAAAATTTTTAAAACAGGTTGTTTATTCAATAAATATTTATTATCTTACAAGTATATGCCAGGAACTTAGACTGGTGCTGAGAATAGTCTGAATCATATAGTTTCTCTTTATTTGTGTGTTTTTTCTTTCCCAATGAGCTGGATGTCCAACTAATCAAGGAATTACAATAAACCGTGATAACGGTTATGAAAGGGATTTTAAAGAGTGTTGTGGGAGACTAGAGTAGGTAACCTAACCAATCTGGAGAAGACTGAAATGACTGCCCAAGCGAAATGACTTATAGACAAAGGTCGTCTAAAGAAAAGAAAGTGGAGGAAGGAGTGGACAGACAGGAAGAGTGTTCTAAGCTGAGGCAACCACATGTGCTGAGTTAGAGAGGCCCTGCATTGACCGGGGCTGCTGGGGCCCACTGAGATAGATCTTCATACAGGATTTTAAGAAGAGACAATTTAATGGTAGCTCCAAATACAGGTGCGACTTCTGATATGCAAACAATGAATCATGGAACACTACATCAAAAACTAATGAAGCACTGTATGGTGACTAACATAACATAATAAAATAGAAAAGAAAAGGCTCGGAGGATGCAAATCAATGATGCTATGTAGGCATAAACCAAGAAGGCAGTGTGTTTCTGGGAATGGACACAAAAGAGGGACCGGAGAAAGTGAAGGCACCTGTCAGGTCCAGCAGACTGAATTATGAATGATAGAGTGGGGTGACCAAACCATTCAGCTTGCTGCACCAACGTCTACTTTCAAGTTGCTCAGAAGAGATAACAAATCCATGTCTACGTTTGTCGGGAGAGTAATGCTCCAAGGAGCAGAACATAACCTTTGCGTAGTAACTCCACACATGACTGAAATCATTCTTTGGCGTGTTACTCGCAAGACTAGAGTATAGCACAGTTGCTCGCCGTGGACAAAACCCAGCCTAGTAGTTTTTACAGTTCCACAGCATTTCCAGATGACCGGTCTGGAAAGGTTTCGATTACTTTACCATCCAAAGGCACAGAGTTGGATCAAAAGGAAAAAAAATCCTATTACAGTGAATCAGTCAATGACGTAATTTACTACATCAATGGCAGGGGAAAAAAAAAGTGTTTTTTTATTTTACATCTCAAACTTGGTAAATGATGAATGAGTTTCACATACTGAACCCAAAGGCCGTGAGAAGAGTGTTTCCAACATACTGGAAACAAATTATATGACAGAAGCAGGAAATGTTTTAAAAAACACATCAAAAATTATATTCCAATTACAGCATTCTCGGGATGAATGCTATAGGTCAGATTACATATTATATGTTACAGATTCCTATTTACAATCCCCGGTTTAGGCCCATTGAAAGTTTATAAAAATGATTTCCGTTTTAACTGCAGCATTTCTGGTACTTAATTTCAGTTGACTAATAAAACTTTTTGATAAAAAAGAAAACAACCTACCCAGTTGATTTCAATTTCCATGTTGTAAGAAAGCTAACATTTATTGAGAGTTACTCTGTGTGAGTTGTTATGGTAAATGATTTGCATTAAAATAAAAACGAAGAATGATATTCCCTTGAGATAGACTTGGTCTTTTCAGAGAAAAAAGTTGCTTTCTGACTGTAAAATTGAAATTAAAAAATGTGTGATTAAAGAAACTATTATTGGCCTACATTCCAAAGATGAAGCTTTAAAAATGCATCTTGCAAAGCATAAAATTTTCTGGAGAAATCCACATAGGTGTAGTTGAGACTTGGCATAAACTTTTCTCAGTTGAAAAAACTGCTCTCCTTTCTTCAAACAGAGACTGGCAACTGAGACCTGTGGGCCAACTCCAGCTAGCACCAGCATATGTGTGGCCCACGTGCTAAGAATGGTTTTTGCATTTTTACATGGCTCAAAAAAAAAAAAAAAAAAAGAACAATAATACTTCATGACACATGAAAATTCCATGAAATTAACATTTCAGTGTCCAGAAATAAAGTTTTATTGGAACACAGCCATATTCATTTGTTTATATATTGTTAATGGTTGCTGTCACACTGTAACAACAGCGTTGAGTAGTTGTGACAAAGACCACAAGGCCCCAAAACTTCAGATATTTATTTTCTGGCCCTTTATTGGAAGTTTGCTGAACTCTGGTTTTAAGTATAAACAGGAGAGTTAAATATAACATCCAGATTTATATAGCTGGTGTTTGAAATTCTGACTCCGAGAGTGATCGAGGTATATCATTAGTCTTATTAAGTATTAAGCTCATGCATGCCGTATTTGATTGGAGCATGATAATTAGATTTGACAGATACAGAGAACGGGTCTACAGCAATGGTTCTCAACTAGAAGTGATATTGTCCCCCAGGAGCCATTTGGCAATGTCTAGAGATAGGTTTGGTTGTCGTAGTTAGTGGGATCTAGCAGCAGCAGGCCAAGAATGATGTTAAACATTCAGCAGCCCCCATAACAAAGAATTATCTGGCCCAATATGTCAATAATGCTGAGGCTGGGAAACCCTGGTCTTCCAGAGACTGAGGGTCCACTTTAATTTCTGGACTGCTCCTCGAATGCAAACGTATAACTACAACGTGGTGACATTAATTCGTTCCTATTATCCATGCCATATTTACATTAATATTTATAAGAATGAGAAAGATAAATTTCTCCTTTTTTATGGGGATGCTTTTACGACTAACCATTACCCATCTGTACTGTAATAATTTTCAAACCAAAATATTTTTATCTTCAACTCTAAGCTTAAATGAATAAATCTTTTTTTATCACTCAATTACTTAGCTTGATTTTCATGAAAATCTGACTATTCTAATTTCAGTTGCTTAAAAGATCTTTTTCTTAATTCTTTACAGCACAAGTGAAGTAAAATACCCTTCTTATGCCAGAGATATCTGTTATGCATGAAGCCAAGCGGAAGCTATAATGATAGATGGGGAGGGGGATGATGAGAAGAGGTAGGAAGAGGAGTCACAAGACCACTGTGATATAAATGCTAATAACGATTTAAAAGATTAAAAAAAAATGCAAAGGCTGACGAAATATTTGGATTTAGTAGATTTCAAGTGAAGGTAAATTTTTAAGATTACACTATAGGCTCTAATCAAATGACATTTACTTTCAAACTTGTATATCTCATCCCAATCCTGTGACTTGTTCACTCCCCAAATTGGAACAAATGGAATCGCTCTAGAAATTTTATTTTACAGCTTTGAGTGGAGAATGCCCCGCTTACACATGAATAAATTGTTTTCTTTTTGAAGACCATATTATTGTAAACGAGGCTATACATTTTCTAGAATTTCTGACATATCCTTTTATTTTTAAAATATTTAAATTTGTAGCTAGGAGTTTGTGGAACGATCACCTTCACAAGTTAATATTCAAATATTCTCTAAACTTGTAGAGTTATTTCCCATCTTATCTTATTAAGCTACTACCACTCACTTACCTTTCTCAAAATCTTCCACTTTCACATACATGGAATAATATTTCTTGCTCATACACATACTCTTTCATATTTCACAACACTATACCTTTTCGCCTGTGTCACCTTTGGGGCCATGCTCTCCAGCTTCTCCCTAAGGGGGGAAAGTGATATGGTGAAATATATCGGTGACATTACACACAGTAGCTTTCATTACTTTGAGTTTGCTTTCATGTGCACTATATATCAAAATCTATTGCAAATGTTCTACAGAGCTAACGTATTTTTACTTCAGCAGCTGCCTGATATCAAGTGGTCCAAATAAAATTTATTACAATGAACATAGCTGAGCAGTTTTAAACTATTCTATGATATCAACAGAAAGCAGTACTTTCTCTGATTCCAATAGCTCATTCTGGCACCAAAAGCCTCCTTAACATTATTTCTTTTCTCCTCAAGAAAGCCTTTTCCTGACCATTCCCTCAATATGCCACATGCCTCAGCACCTCCCTGTCCATCCTTCCCGCCCTTCCTGCCCCCCTGAGTTCCTGCCCTCCCCTTTCCCTCCTCTCTGTGTAAATCCTACTATGTCTTCAAGTTCAGCTCAAATCAAATCTCCAGGGCTTAGAAGTGCATGACACAGCCCTCAAAACTGAGGGTGAAAGATTAATTTGTCTGCACCTAAGTGTTTTGCATCTGTGCATTGAACACCCTGTATTTTATTTGAACGCTCTCTCTTTTTAAATTATGGTAAAAAGAAACTGGAGAGTTTATGCTTTCTGGGTTATTTTTTAGATTTCCTGTGCTTATTCCCTTCCTGACATCCCTTTCTACCACAAAGCAAAGCGTTAGAAAAAAAAAAAAAAAGTCATTCGCTCATTATCCATGCTTTGATTCCTTCAATGCTGAATTGTTTCATTTAAGTCTTGCAGCATGTTATAGTGGAAACATCATGGACCTTGGCGCCGGACAGACTGAGCCCAGCTCCAGCACCTACTGGGCAGATGAAATCCCCCCTACATCACGTTTCGCATGTGTAACAGAAGGGGAAGAATGCTTTATGGGTTTATAAGAAATAAACACTATGCTTGTGCAAAACAACTAGGCCAGTTTCTGATGCAGCATAAACTGTTAATGATAGCCGTTAGCGATAACAATGCGTTATTGTTCATAGATTCCCTAAGCTGGAAGGCCCTTCTTCTGTTTAGCTTCCTAAAAGGTCAATTCAGCATTTAAAAATTTCCTTTACATAAGACATCAAGTACTGATAATGGTTTCCGTGGAAGAAGGCAAAGATGTAGGAGAGAGACTTCTACTTTTTTCTGTTTCCTTTTTTTGTTTCAGATAAAGAAGCAGCTAACCTGCTCAGGCCTTTGTCTGTGGCGGGGGACACACCACAGCAGCCCGGCAGCCCGAGTTGCTCTCTGATGAGTCCCTGGGATGGTGCTGACCCTGCTCCTTTCCCCTCCTTAACTTCTACACAAAAGAATGACCTGATGATTAATTAATTTCAAGTTAATTACAAAGAACTGGTTGGAAGCCAAATACATGTACCGATAGTCTCTTAAGAGGAACCTTTCGTAGGCAGCCTATTAGCATACTTTTAAAAAGATTGCTTGGAAAGCCCTTTATTAAAAAACAAAACAGACACAACAGACTTTTTTATGAAGAGGACTGACTCAGAGTGGTCACGAAGTGAAGGGTTGGACTAGCCTTTCCCTCTGCTTTGCTCTCCCTCCATTTAAATACGTGTCTTTAATTTTTGCTTCACAGTGCCGAAAAATACAGTTACATTCAAGAAGTGTGCTGGATCTTTAGGGGTACTTCTTTTAGGATTAGAAGTGATGATACGACTTTATCAGAATGCTCAGATCACTTCTGAAGGGCATGATGTAATGTTTTGGAGCTTCCTACATAGGCAGCACATGTCTCAAGCATTATCAAAGTAAACAGCATGAGAACCAGGAAAATTAGCACCATGATATGTAATGAGAGTCTAAAAATAATCAGGATGCCCCAAAAGTATTCAGAAAGGACGTCTGTGAGAAATTTAACATATGGTACTCCGCCTCCTTTTGTGTTTCTTTTTGCTTTTTTATAAGAATTCTTTGTGGGGCAATTTCTAGTGTCTTTGTTACGGGTAAACATCTGTATTTCTTTAACTTAGTGACCTAGGAAGCAGTAAGGAGAGATACAGAAGAGTAGAAAAGCGTTGGAGTGGCATTAGAAAGTAGGCAAAAACAAGTTTTTCAGGCCTAGGGATTTCTAAATACCATTTAGAAGCTTGACATAGAATGTTCAAATTTGTTCCCTTTCCCTCCATTTCTTTAAACCTTTTTATCCAAACCTCTGTCCATACATAAGAATTACACTATTTTCTCTTACTGATTAACAGTTTGACAAGCACAGTGGTTGTTATATCTCTCTGTATCTATGGATCTGTGGATCTATCTATGGATCTAAGGCTAGCTAGTCATCCATACTTCTATACAGTTAGGTTTGATATCTCTTTGGGGGGGGCGGTTACAAGCAGAATCATTCTTACCTTTTCGCCTTGATCTCCAGGTTCTCCCTGAGCAAAAGAACAAAGATTGAGAGACACATTAAATTATAAAACACCCAATTAAACACCACCTAACAAAATCAGATATTGACCATAATAAGTCAATTATATGTGACACTTTCTATTTTGCTAACATAGAATTGCTATATTGAAAACAAATTGCAAGATGAGTTTCCTGAAGAATTGGGGATGGATATTAATATCAAATGTGATCTTAATTCTTTGATTTTAAAAGATGAAAGAAAGGTATTTAAGATTATCATCCACAAACCATTTGGGGGGCATTAAGAACAATGTGGTACCAATTCAATGTCTTGAGCAGCTTCTTAGTTTTCAAGTTTTTATTCCTCCCAAACTCAGAATCAGTAAGGTGAACTAGCACATCCTTTCATGGTCTTTTATTTAAAGCAGCCCCAAGTGTATGGATTATTTTAGGGGCCTAGAGTCTGTGTAGTTCCCCCATCGGTCTTCTTCAAACATGATGGTGAACACAGGCCTGACTTTGGACCCCTAAAGACTGTCATGACTCTCTTCAACCTGCTGATAACCTGCATGTTCCAAGTCAGGTATATTTTGGGCAACACTGGTACCTTCAGGAAAGAGATTAGAATGGGGCAGAGTCAACATGAGTTTAGGAGAATGTCTTTATTCAAAATGATGACTGGGACAGTATGAGGACTAAAATGCAAAACTGTGCTTTGAAGAGAATCCTTATTTTCACTTTACCTAGGAAGGCACAGGCAATGGAGTGGAGAACTCTAAAGTAAATCATGCACATCATGATAATATTCCTCTTATGAAAAGCATCAGTAAGTGTTGCCATGAGATCAGGCTGCTTTAAAAAATTGACTCAAGATGATTATTGTGTTTTTTAAAGTTAGAAATCCCTCAAAATCAGTTTGGAGCCAAGACTCTTTTCAGTTGCTGGGACTCAGTCTGACCCTTTGGCTTTCTGAATTTCAAGCCACCTTTCAGTGCTCAACATCCATCCTGATGGTTGCTAGGCAACAGAAGACTAGCACTGAGAACATGCATTAAGCATTAACTCTTATCATTTGGCTTTTTAACATGGAGCAAGTGAGGGGGAAAAGACAGGAGAATGGCCGTAGTCCCAGAAGGAATATTTTCTTTCCTCTCCTGCAGGACAAAGGACAGGTCTATAAATTTTAGGTCTGTCCTAGGCGCCTGTCAATAGCAATATGATCTGTAAAATCAGCTGACAAGGCATCTGTGGGTACAGACATACACTCGCACAGCTGACGGGATTAGACATTAGTTATGTACTTCAAGGGATATTCACTCATCAAAGGATTTGGGATTTGTCTGCCTGCTTGGTTTAAACTGTGCCCAATCTTTTTATATTTAACAGATTCATTTGTTCTTCAAAAAAAAAAAAAAGAAAAAAAGAAAAGAAAAGAAAAGAAAATCTGCAACCCAAACCTCATTACAAGTTTTCCCTATTTAGTAATTCAGACCATATCCGTTTTCAAATTTTAAACATGCCACATCTTGGGCCACCTGGCTGGCTCGGCCAGTAGAGTGTACCACTCTTCATCCAGGGATTGTGAGTTTGAGCCTCGTATTGGGTGTAAACATTACTTTAAGAAAGTAAACATCTTAAAAAAACAACAAAACATGTCACATTCTTTATTCTGCTCTTCGTCTTATTGACTGGTTATATTCTGTATGTGCTGGAGATGACCAAATACTGCAGAAAGACCACAGTGGCACCGTGAAAGTCATCTTTAGTAAAACTTGTGAATATTATGCACATTTCAGGCAGTATTAACATGGCCTACGATTTAATATGCTTATTAAGCGGCAAAATGACAAGACTCATATTTGAAATACGGGCTTTTTTTTATGTTATTGAAATATCCCAGAATAAAGATTTTGACAATTGTATCTTACTTGTTTTTTTGCATTTGTAATGCTAATGAGAATCATACACATAATTTAGTCATTAGCCACAAACTGCTATTCGGCAGCACGTTATACTATTAACAAATATTCCATCCAAGTAACACCAGTGGGATATAAAAAACTGTTATAGCTTACAATTTCATGAAAACTCATATCTCAAATGATTCTGCTTGGTTTCACTTGTACTAACCTTTGGCCCTGGTATTCCATTTTGTCCTACTGCTCCAGGCAACCCGGGATCACCCTCATGAAAAAAATAGACACTATTAAATAAAATACATAAAATTTATACATTATATAGATCATTAGAGGATACAGCTGTCCAATAATGATCTGGAAGTAGAAAAATAAGTGTCTACTAGTATAAATACAAATTAGCTTATTTGGTCCAAAATTCTATGTACTCGGGCCCAAGGATAAACAGGGTTAATTTCCTTTGTTCAGTCTTTTCTCCGTTAAGAAAGCTGAAGCAACTTACCGACAGAAATGAATATCTAGCATGGTGCTGGGTACCTTGTAGGCAATAAATAAATATCTGTGGAATGAGTTAAAGACATCTGAAAACACAAGCTCTCTCGATGGAGAACTTGCAAGTGGTTCATCAGCTCAGGAAAATAAGGACCAAATCATTACATTTACGAGACTTAATCAAATGAGCATTTCTAAATCTATAGCTTAAAGAACACACACATCTTTGAACATCAACAAAATTAGACACATTTGACACAAAAGTCAAAAGTCAAAATGGCTTTGGTTTCTCTTCTCAATTTCACTGCAAAAATAATTAGAATAAGACATTCAGAGCTGTGGCTCTCATTGTCCTATTGAGTGATAGGCATTTGGGAGAAAGATGATGGTTACTAGGTCAGAAAAATTTCCCATCTCAGATAGAAGAGTCTGTGTAACAGTTTTCCTAGGCTCTGAACCAGCAGTTGTTTTCCAAAAATGAGAAGTCATGAAGTGCCCAGCAGCAAGGATAAGATACTGTGACTCTCGATTCTTCCATGTGGCTCCAAGTCATATTAAATAGAATTCCATTTCATTTAAGAACCTTCCCAAAGCCCTTTACAGTGTGCACCAATGATGGAAAAGCTTTCCTCTTTCCAGTAAGGGTAGTAAAGTTATTAGTTGATTTTTAAAAAACCCAAACTTTATTTTTAGAGCAGTTTTAGGTTCACAGCAAACTTAGTTGATTTTTTTTTTAAAGATTTTATTTATTTATTTGACAGAGACGCAGAGAGAGACAGAACACAAGCAGGGGGAGGGGCAGAGGGAGAAGCTGGCTTCCCATGGAGCAGGGAGCCCAATGCAGGGCTTAATCTCAAGACCTTGAGGTCACTACCTTAGCCAAAGACAGACACTTAATGACTGAGCCACCCAGGTGCCCAACTTAGTTGATTTTTAAGCATGTTTTCTAAGTCCCCTACAGGGCAGAGATTGCACTTCAATATTCGTACTCTCAGCTTAAAAAAAATGCACATTAATAATTATAACTACCATTTTTAAGTGCCAGGAACTTTACTTTCATCAATTCATTTAATTCTCACCAATTTCTATGAGGTAAGTACTACCTTTATCTTTATTTAACAGATGAAGAAATTAAGGCACAAGAGGGCTTCAGCAACTTTTCTAGACTTACACAACTCTAGCCAAGATTTGAACTCTCATGATCTAACTTAAGAGGTTGTGCTTGTAACAGTCCGATGCATTCCAGAATGAATGAAAGCGTCTAAATATTGGGAGAGAATACACGGGAGTATTTCCATCCTCATTATCCTTTGGTTTATACTCCTCACTTATAAATGACCTTTCGGGGTGCCTGGGTGGCTCAGTGGGTTAAGGCCTCTGCGTTCGGTTCGGGTCATGATCCCAGGGTCCTGGGATAGAGCCCCACATCGGCCTCTCTGCTCAGCGGGAAGCCTGCTTTGCCCTCTCTCTCTGCCTGCCTCTCTGCCTACTTGTGATCTCTGTCTGTCAAGTGAGTAAATAAAATCTTTAAAAGAAAAAAAAGAAAAAAAAAGTGACCTTTCAGAATGTATAGAAACCTGAATTAATTATAGCTTATAAAAAGATGATTTATATCTTTATATAAATCCAGGTAAACTAAGAATAGGAAGCTTATGTTATCCTTCCAGAAAAGCAAAAAATATTTTACTACTATACTGGATTATATGAATTTCCTGGAAGAAATTCTGCTTTGTATATAAAGTTACACTATAATTGTAACTCTTGCACTTTCCGTGGATAAATGGCAAAAATGCTGACAGAAGAGCAATGGCCATTATAGGAAATTTTTGACTGGCCATTTGCACATCACAAAGAGTAAGAACTCAGAAATAGAATATGCCCGAAAAAGGACTGTCATTTACTCAGCAACAGAAGAGCTATCATGTCTGCTTTCTTCAAAGAATCCACAACAGGATGCACTAATATCATAACTCATGGTTTAATGCAAACATGAGATGCTGCCAGGAAACAATACGAACTTTGTTTAGACTTTCAAAGAATAACCATGGTAGCCAGAATAATAATAAAAAAAATAGTTAAGCCCCTGGAACTGAACAAAGTACATGCTGAGATTTTGAAGCAAGGAAGAGAGACGTTGTTTAGGTATCTGGTTAACATCCTCCTTAATATATGAACACCGAGGGACTAAATCGTGATCCTGTTTTAAAATTTTTATATACTGTTAAAATAATCTTTTAACATAATACAAAACAAAAAATGCACCTAGGATTCTATCACCCTATAATAATTGTTTTCTTTTTGTCCTGTTTCCTTCTAGTCTTTTTTATTTATACTTACATGTTTTCAAGCAATTGCAAGCTTATTACATAGTTTGACATACTGATTTTTTATTATTTGATACTAATACCTAGTATTTGTTTTCACATGTATTCATGATTGTCTTGTGAATAGTTTATCGTCTATCAAAGTCCGATATGATCATATGTTTAGTCTGTCCCAAACACTTAAACACTTGGTTGTTGCCAGTCTCTGCTATTAAAGATAAACTAAAACACCCACCTCTGTAAATATTTCTAAATTGTCTTCCAAAGGATTCAAGTTTTATCTGCTTCAATAGGTCCCCACTCTGTGTTACTTTTTTCACAACTTCATCGGCATTGGATATCACAATTTTAATTATTTGGGGGTAATATTACTAAGCACAAATGAGAGTTTACTGTTGCCCAGTTTTACATTTATCACTTGTAAGTTTAAATTTTTGTATGTGTGTTTATCATTTCAATAGGTATCTCACAAAATTTTAAAGCTAAAAGTGAATAAAGCTGTTTCTTGAATGAACCAAAGGAAGATAAAAAGAAATGTGAGAAAGTGACTCACAGCATTTTACCTTTCTAATAAGTTTTATCAAGAAGAATATACTCAGGGGCACATGGGTGGCTCAGTGGGTTAAAGCCTCTGCCTTCAGCTCAGGTCATGATCTTAGGGTCCTGGAATCGAGCCCCGCATTGGGCTCTCTGCTCAGCAGGAGCCTACTTCCCCCTCTCTCTCTGCCTGCCTCTCTGCCTACTTGTGATCTCTGTCAAATAAATAAATAAAATCTTAAAAAAGAAGAAGAAGAATATATTCAAACTTAGATTAGGAGGCTATGGAGCATTCTGCTACTATCCAGCCTTAGTTGTGGGAAGGAATTGGGAAAGGTGTGGGAAAGGAATGTTAAGGATGAAATGCTGTGTAACTCTGAGCTCCAAGTCCAAGATGTGGGATTCTGGAAGGCATCAATTCATTCAACTAACATTTAGTGAGAATTTTCTACCTGTTCTACTCTAGACTGCATGTTTCGTGGGATATAAAGATGAAATACGTATGACAGGCACCTGTGACCAAAGAGCTGACTTTTGAGCCAGAAAAAAACAATACATACAAAAATAACTTAAGAGGGCATCTAATTAAGGTCATAGAATTTTTTGCTTTGAATGAAGTTTTCTTGCATTTCATGAAATAAAGAGACACAAATCAAAAGGAATGAATGAAGAATGAACCATATGTCATGTAGTGTATTAATATTTTCTGGTGTATGAGTGTAAAATACTATGAGTCCCCTTCAAATAAAGTTACAATATTACATTACTATGTAATGTATTAAAAATATACATATGGAAAAAATCAGAAAAGTATAGACAAAAAAATGAGAGGTTTCCAATGTGTAGAGAGTTAGTTTCCTATTTGTTATAGAATCTGTCCATCAATTTCTGATTGCATTTCACAAGTACTGAAGGATATTCCAAAGATAGTAATAATGAAAAACAACAGCTAATTTAACATTTAGATTGATAAGGTTTTCTCTCTAATAGTTTAAATTCTAAAGCATTCCCTGCCTATTACTCACAAACGATGATGTGCATATTTAAGCTAAAAATAAGTTGGACTGGCTTTTAGGAAACGGTCTTGCTATTTTCCTTTTTTCCTTCCTTCCTTCCCTCCCTTCTCTCTCCCTCAAACCAAACGCTTGTTAGCTCTTTCCAACTCTAATATAAGACATCACTCAAGATTTTTATAATTGTTTCAGGTACCACTAACGCTAATCTGGGGCAACCTGAAAGAATGCTGAAAGAGAGGAAGGAAGGAGTATGGTTGTCTTACGAAATTGACTGCCAAAGGGAAATAGGTCATTGAGAGGTAATATCACTTGCCTGAGGGCAACTGTTTTCTATTCTGACAATGCGAATTTACAATGAGTTGGAGCTTAAAATTTTTAGCATCATATAATTTTACATTCACTTGTCAAAACCGATTTTGTTTAAGTGCTGCATTTTCAAAAAGAACTCATCCAAACAGAAGAGAGAAATAACTACAAGGAAGATGAACCATCAGTGGATGGAAAGAGTGATACTGAGCAGAATATGGTGTTGGTCTCCCCCCCACCCCACCCTTGGCTTTTCAACTCTTCCTTAGGCTTATTTATTTTTATTTTTCAATTTTTTTACTTGAGTGTAATTGACACCCAGTGTCACATTAGTTTCAGATGGAGAGCATAGTGATTCCACTTCTCTATACGTTACTCTATGGTCAGCACGAGCGTAGCTACCACCTGTCACTATATGTTGTTTTAACATCACTGACTAGATTCTCTAAGCTGTGAACATGGTATCAGTCTTAAGGTTGCTTTCCTGCCTCTGGAGTTGGAGGTGTTGGTATACTCACATAGTAAAATAAAGACTAATGGTCACTGACACCTAAATGAAACACTGAGTGTGCTTTTTCTCCTGCCAGATCTCAGTGACTTGCAGGGTGAGTAGGATTGGCTTTTAGACGCCTTCTGCAGGCAGCCATAGTGGGGAGTGTGTGTCCTTTCATGAGACTTGGGGGCCTCAGCGGCTTTAGAAGCAGTTGGGTAAGTAACACCTGGTAGAGGAAGATTCATTGGAAGCACTGAGCAAGGCACCCAACAGAAACTTCTGGGTACAACTGTTTGGGAAAATGTCAAGAAAACGGGGTTTCTGCTCTCCATTCCTATTTATTCTTTCCAGTTTACTTTAGTTTAGTTTTCTACTCTGGTTTCCTGATGGCAAATACGAACACAAAATGCACAAAAAGACCTACATATTTTGAAATTTATAGGAATGTAGCATTGTACAACACAATAAAACAAAATCAAATCCTAGCGCCGCCCTATAAGTGCTGTTAATGTTTTGAAAAAGTCATTTGTCTTTTTGCACACCTCTCAGCCTTGGCTCAAATGTCCCCTTACTACAGGGGTTGACTGGATACCCCACCACCTTTCCTGCCCACTATCTTACTTAATTTTCTCTATTGCACTAACTGCCATGTAACGTATGCTTTTCTTGGTTTCAAATCTGTCTCTCCTACTAGGAATGCTAGATTTGAGAAATCAAGATACAGAACAACTACTCACATTTTAATTTCAAATATACAACACTATTTTAAAGTTACATATATCTTAAATATTGAATGGGACATAGTCATATCAGAAATTATGAGTTGTTTATCTAAAATTCAAGTTTAATTTGGCATATTATTATCTGGTGACCCTATTTCCCACCTCCACCCTCTCACCACACGAGAATATGCACTCTGTCTATTTTGATCCCTCCTCATTCCACATTGCCTAGAAACTATATCTTACACAAAATAATTGTTCAGTTACATATATGATGGAGAAATGAATGAATACAGGAGAAGCATATACATTAAGACCACATGAAGATATAAAGCTCTTATAGGCCTGGTAAGAGAGAGACAGTGCAAGACTTCTCTTCTGGGAAACTGAAAAACCTGTAAGGGTGTTGGTAAGAGATGGTTCATCTCAGCTATAGCACACCAGCCCTTGGTGGGAAAAGAGAAGGGGACCCAGGAAAAAGATGGGAGAGATATTAAGCCAGCAGTGATACCTACAAGTCACGTAGGTCAGTGTGGAACATTCGAGCTGAGGAACAGAGGAAAAGCTCAAGGTAAGTGAAGGGCAGAGTACGGTGGGCAGAGGAGTCCCACGAGGGGCAAGATGCCTTGAATGAGCAGAACTTTCATGGCTTCCAAGGGGCTCACGCCCCTGAGCCCCACCAGAACGCTCAGGGAAGGATGGCTGAGAGCACTAAAGCCTGCTCTAGTTGTGCCTGTAGGTACAGAAACTGGGGCCTTCTACGTATTTCCCTATATCCTTCCATCTGCTCTTTCCTGCACCCCAATTGCCTCGGGGGGCGGGTGGCAAGCAGGAGGTGGGGCAGTGCTGGTTATATTAATTATTGTGTCATCTAAAGTTCCCACAAGACCCTTTCAGAGCATACACATGCCATCATCTACCTGAGGAATTCACCCTAACATCTGCTCTTCCCTAAGCAGAAGCACTCACAGAACAGTGAATTATTTTAGATGAAAGGACCCAAGCCAGTTATTCTTAACAGACAAAGAAGCACATTCAGAGAATAACGTTCCAGAGGGAAATACCTACAAAGAGCAGATGTAAGATCAGCACCCAGGCCTTCCGATTCCCCATCTTCTGTGCCTTCTATTTGAGCAACTTGTGTCTAAAAGAAACCTCATTCACTTCTATTATGCTTCTTTCCTGTTTAACTTGAGCATGAAAGAGGAAAGTGGCTTCAGGAAGCCTCCAGTCTAATCTCAGGTTTTCCACCTCTGGTCTTATGACATAGAGCAAATTGCTCAAGTTTCTACGGGGCTCAGTTTTCCTTCTCTGAAGTGTGTGGGGGTAGATTAAATGCTTGCCTTCTCTTCACTCTAAAGGACTAAGATGTAGTTTTATTATTGTTTTAAGTAGGAACTTAGAAAATTTTATTCAACTCACGATACCTATATAATAATAATATTATTATTATTTGTTGTTGTTGCTGGACTCAAGATGTCACCTGGTGATTCCTTATTCCTCAGACACTGATTAAACTCGGCTCAGAGCCCAATTTCACAGGTGAAGGAAGTTACGAGTCCAGGGCTCCCCGGACCCTTCTGCTGGGGTTCATCGTGGTTTTGTCCCAGACCAGTTCAGATGGGTCAGTCAGTTCCCTTCACCAGCTGCCTCCAAAACCCCACTCTTCCCAGGCCTTTTGTGAGTTCAGGATATGGTGTTCCTGGGACGGTCTCACATCACAGAGCAGGCAGCTTTCCTCACTTGCTGGCTTCCACCCTGATTTTCTCTTTCCTCCCCTCTCTCCTAGACCACCCTGGGCATTCAGCTTCACTCTCTCTTATGTAAAGCAATTTAGTAGTTTCTAAAAGGCTTATGCTTGCGTGCCCAGTCTCCAATTCTTTTCTACCTCCTTGCCTACAGGCAGAGGAGTCTTTGTAATTTGGCGAAAGAAAAACCAGAAAACCTGGTCAGTTGTGTTTGGTTCTATGTCAGAGAATCTGGCGTTCTGTAGAGGCGCTGTCTTGTTTATCTAATCAACAAAATCCCTCCCTAAAATTAGAATCTCTCTGTCCATACCGGTAATACGAATGCTAATGAGTAGAAAGTTGATAGGTCTATCAGCCAGGAGCCTAATAAAAACATTTTGTTTCAGATAATCTACTGAAATGGGTCTTAAACTGATTAAAGTAATAACTAAGCTGAACCTAGTAATCAAACCTTCATTATTCATTTTTTTAAAGTACAAATGTTTAAAAATGTAAAATAAGTAAACATAGCAGTTTTATCAAAAATATTATGGCATGGACTCTCTCAGAAATATGCCTGCGAATTATGACTGTATATTTCAGTTTTTGTTCTGCTAAGAAATGTAACAAATATACTAAATATAATTTGAACAAAGAAATTCAAATACAAAAAGAGAGCTAAGAATGTAGTGGTCACAGGAAATAGCTAAATTGCATTAATTTGGGCAAAATTTACATTAATGAGAATTATGTGCCTTGAATATACCCCTAATCTTTGAAAGTCTGGGTAGAAGTCCACATGGATGACTCCACATTCCACCCCATAGTGCTAATATCCTCTCTTCTCTTCCTAACCCCCGTCCTCTTCTTCACCAGGAAGGGCCTTGGAGGCTGCGTGTGAACCTCACAGCCTGCAAGCTTTGCCCACAGCTCCCCACCCAGAGCGGCTCCAAGGTCACTAACAGGTTTAGGCCTGTGTGGTTGTTCATGGGACTATGGATCTGCAAAAGAGGCCAATACAAGCACTAGAAGCAGAATCAGGACACGTGAGGCAGAAATTCTTGGGTTGTGGACCTACGATGTGATCAAGAAATGGGGAAACTGGGCTTTGAGTAGTTATGCCTCCTTGACCCGCACTCTGTGGGGAGGGTTATACCATAGGAGGGACAGAGGAGGCATCGTGAGAAGCACTGCTTGCCTGGGTCTACGGGAAACGCTATTTAGTATCACCTTTGTAAGTAATTTATGAAAGGTACCAAAAATGAGCAAAAACCAACCAGAAAGCATGGTGTCATAGAGGACTGACTTTTCTGTATGTATACAAAAATTGTTCACCATGTACATGCTTATGGGGGAGAGAAGATTGAGGACAAAGACATGTTTTAGGAAACTATAATCAAAGTGGTTCTGTTAAGTATTCTAGGAATTGCAACATAACACGCCCTTGATAATATATTGACTTTTTTTAAGTTTTAAAGCCCAGCTAATTTCTTCTTTCCTAAAGCATAGTCCTTAATGATAAATCTATGTACAGTTTGAATGATGAATTTTTTTTTCTCTTGAGAAGAGAATGTGCCTAATTATTAATAGAAATGTTAAGTGGTTATATCCAGCTAGAAAATTTTTAAAAATCAGTGAAGAGTAGTAGAAAGAAATAATAGTTCTTACTAACATTTGCTTATACACCCAGGAGGCTTCCGAGTCATGGAGTTATTAATGCCCCTAGTACAGAAAGGAACATAGTCTGTTCTTATTTAATATTGTAAGAATATTTAACATTTTAATAAAGTTACATTTGCCACTTTATTTTTCCTGATTAAACGTTCAGATAAATATTTTAATCTTCATTTGATGAATGAAGACACTAAGGCTCAGAGACGATAAATACCTTGCCCAAGGTCCTACAAATACTGAAAAGCAAAACTAGGTTATTCTGAATTTAATATCCTCATTCTTTTTTTTTTTTTTTAAATAAAGGCTTCAGTTAGTTTCATTTTTTAAAAAAGATTTTATTTATTTATTTGAGAGAGAGAGAGAGAGAGCGCAAGCATGAGAGGGGGAAGGTCAGAGGGAGAAGCAGACCCCTGCTGAGCAGGGAGCCCAATAAGGGACTCTATGATGAGACTCCAGGATCATGACCTGAGCTGAAGGCAGTCACTCAACTAACTGAGCCACCCAGTCACCCTAAGATCCTCATTTTTTTTTTAAAGATTTTATTTATTTATTTATTTATTTATTTATTTGACAGAGAGAGAGATCACAAGCAGACAGAGAGGCAGGCAGAGAGAGAGGAGGAAGCAGGCTCCCCACTGAGCAGAGAGTCCGATGCGGGGTTTGATCCCAGGACTCTGAGATCATGACCTGAGCCGAAGGCAGAGGCTTAACCCACTGAGCCACTCAGGTGCCCCCTAAGATCCTCATTCTTTTTTTTTTTTTTTTTTAATTTTTTATTTCTTATAAACATATATTTTTATCCCCAGGGGTACAGGTCTGTGAATCGCCAGGTTTGCACACTTCACAGCACTCACCATAGCACATACATCCCCAATGTCCATAACCCCACCCCCCTTCTCCCAACCCCCCTCTCCTCAGCAACCCTCAGTTTGTTTTGAGAGATTAAGAGTCACAAGATCCTCATTCTTAATGGTGGAAGCAGAGTCATGCACAGTGAGAACAAACTGCCTGGCTTTGAAGCTGAACTCTAATACTAACACCTGGTAACTCTGGGTAAAATATTTGTCCTCCCAGTTGCTCGTTAATATAGTGGAGATGCTAGTTCCTTCTTTCTAGGATTGCCGTGAGGAATAAGTGAGCTAATATGCACACCACACTAAGGACAATACCTGATACTAAATGCTGAATAGGGGGCGCCTGGGTGGCTTAGTGGGTTAAAGCCTCTGCCTTCAGCTCAGGTCATGATCTCAGGGTCCTGGGATCGAGACCCAACCCACATGGGGCTCTCTGCTCAGCAGAGAGCCTGCTTCACCCTCTCACTCTGCCTGCCTCTCTGCCTACTTGTGATCTCTGTCTGTCAAATAAATAAATAAAATCTTTAAAAATAAATAAATAAATTCTGAATACATACACCGCGCTTTTCTGTTCTCTGCAATGGGCAGAGAAGACAGAGAAGAGAATCCTGAAAGTAATTCAATTTCTCACAAATTAACCCTTCTGATACTGATACTGTTTCGCAGTTGGAAAATGGTCACGATCTCTTGGCAGTGTGGTCTCATAACAAATGAATGGAACTGGGTAGGTGCTAAACTGTTAGGATTGTCACAGTAAGTTATTTCATTGCAATGCCTTTTATTTATTTATGTATTTTTATATATTTATTTATTTATTTCAGAGAGAGACCGCATGAGCGGGGGTGGGGAGTGAGTCATAAGTTTGGAGAAAAGGTAGACCATGATGAATACAGAAGCCCCATCATGATTGGTAATACGGTATTTTGGAAACCAAATTCTGAGAGCAAGCTTGTCTGTAATTTAATTTGCAAGTAGTGCACCATAGGGGTAGTTTCTCTCCCTTCGCCAAGTGCTGGCCACCTGTTGGGTCTCACCTAAGTCACCTGTCTATTCAGAGAAGCATCACTTGGCATTACTTGGCTCTGGGCACCAGACTCTCTGCCACAGTCCTTAACAGAATTGTGACATAACAGGTTTTTGGTATAACTGTTCATTTAATGTCCCCATCCCCAGGTATGCTGGAAATTCCATGAGGACTGGGAGAGATGGTGACTGGTACCCAGTAGTAAGGGCTGTATGGATGATTGAAAAAAATCAACAAGTCAATCAGTGGACACATTTATGGGAAGTTTTTTTAAAAAGCTTTCCCAGATTACATACACAATTGAATCAGATGTAGTAAATCAGTATTTTTGTAATCCCTTCTGGAAAATATGGTGTTCTTTCAGTTAAAATGGAAAATAAGGGGACTTGATGATCTCATAAATCAAACCCATTTGCTTTGTTTGTTTTGGGACAGTCTGTGAGCAGCTTGCCTTCTCTCACACCCTTCCCCCAGGAATCCCTTTCCCCAACTTTTCATTCTTCCCTCTCCTGATATTTTAGTAGAATGACAGAATTTTGTAGAATGATAACTATTATCAAATTCTATAGTAATATGCCTAAATGAAGTCAGGGGGAAAGTGGTTTAAAAAAATCTTTACTGTACTTCATTTATTTCAAGCCAACATTAAACTACCCCTTGTAACTAACTTTTCGTTCCTCTCTAAAGGAATGTAAAATTAATTACGTGCAGAATAGAAATATTGTTTGTCCCACTTAACAAATAAAATTGAGTGAAAAGCCTCTTTAAGAGTAAGCATGTATGCAAAAATGCCAGAGAATGTATGAATCACACTTAGGGGAAAAGTGATTTGACTACATGAAATGTTCTGTAATAGGAAAATGATGATGTCTCTTTTAGAAGAAAGAACACATCCTATTATTATAGTTACTAGAGAAAAAAAGTCCTGTATTCTGAGAATTCTAATGTACATAACTGCTAACTTCAGAAGAGAGAAAAATTCATAAAAACAATTCGTCTCAACTTTAACCTGCAAAATGATTGAATTGCTGTAAGATACTTTCCCTGAACTATTAATTAATCTGGAATCAGAAATCAATCACTTCATTTACTCTGAGTATTTTTTCTTAAAGTCTAAAATAAGAAAGTCACAACTATATTGGATAAAAGGACCACTGAATAAGTTCTGCTATAGGAAAATTCTAAGCTAGCCAACCAGAAAACAACAGAACTATACCATATTCAAATCGTTCAGGAATTTGATTCAGAGCCAAGCAAGCCAAAGAAAAGAGGGTATTTAGTTGTTACAGTAAGTGAATCAAGAATAAAAAATATTGAGTTCATCGAACAGTGCACTGAACAGACTTGAATAAACAGCTTGACCTTTGGAAGTCTGAGAGCTTCAATTTATCTGTTCTCTAAATACACTTACAATAAAAATGCCATTAGAAGTATGCTGTGAGGATTAATGTCAGTGAAGACCATGAGATCCACAGATAGGAGATGAAAAGGAATTCTAAATGCCATAACTATAAGCTAATTAAAATTTAATGTTCCTTAAAAATCACATAGCTATCTGGGCTAGACTCGTAGATGATACACTAACATTATTTTTTATTAGTAGATGATAACGCTAGCATCATTTTTTATTTATATTATATATTGAAGTTTAAAAATAATAAATTACAGAAAAATCCATGAATAAGATCTTCTGATATTTGTCTTTTGCTTTGAAAACAATCCCTATGACTCTGGAGCCTCAGAAATACTCTAGCTTGCCGAGACAAAATAATTGGTTCTTAATCCTGAAAATATTTATTATTGTTTTCATGGTAACAAACAGAAAAGGGTGTTAGGTGCACCAATTAGACTTTTAATGTACCCTATCTCTGTCCCCAGATCTCCTCTTCAGTGCTATTTGCCCAGTGCTCTTATTCAAGTAAACTGTCATTATGATGATTCATTTTTATGGGTGCTAATTAATGTGAAAATGTGGAGAGAGAAGAAAAATGTAGGGTTCTAATATCACTAATAAAAGTTGAGATTTTGAAAGTTCTGATACACACATATAAACAAAAAAATTTTTTTGTTATATTCAGTTAGCCAGCATATAGTACAACATTAGTTTTTGATGTAGTGTTCAAAGATTCATTAGTTGTGTACAACACCCAGTGCTCATCACAACGCATGCCCCCCCTTAATACCCATTACCTGGTTATCAAAAATTATAGACAGCAATTAATTTTGTCAAAGGAACTAACGTTTAAAAGATAGTTTAAAAGATGGTTTAAAAGATGATTCTACCACAAAGTTATTTTTAAAAGCTTCCACTTTTCCAGTATATCTGAGATGTAGGGTTTAATGGTCAAATATTTAGCTATACACGTAAATATATGTATGTATATATGTATAATATGTATGTATCTCTTCATGTATGCACGTGGGTGTGTGTGAGAGAGAAACAGAAAGACAGAGAAGGATCATGAATAATGGGACACAAACAAAATGCTAATTACACCTTTAAACTAACAAGATCTATTGCTGAGAGTTACAAAAGTTTGTGTTCAATACGATTAGCTAGGGAAGAAGAGGACAACTTTTCATACATATAGGTAAGACTTAGCATGAAATCCCACCCTAATTGCTTTGGCTGCTGACAACAAATTGGAAATTATGGAAACAAGAGCTTTCAGAAATGGGATCTGAGAAGCCAGTTGACTCGAAAATGAGACACAGCTGACTCTATCTCTTAAGACTTAGAAATAAATAAGTGCATCCCCTGGTCTCATTTCACAAAGGAAATGTGAAAAGGGTCTTCCAAAGGCTGCCCATGAGATGGAAGGAAACTGAGCATCCTGACCCCAGGGCAGCGCTCTAGGGTGGGTGAGTGGGGAAAGAGCCAAGGGACAGAGAAACATTTTACCTTCCTGTGTAATTTTGCATATTCGTGTTCTTCCTATCATGATTCAACTGGCTTCTCCTCCCTCCTTAAGGGTAAACCTGGGGCTCATTTGCTGAAACTCCTCCAGTGTGATACTATTCCCACAGACAGTAACATGTATTGAGCATCTGTAACATTGCCTTCACTTTAGAGACATTATCTGGTTAATACTGCAAGGTCTGTATTTCTATTTTACACCTGAGCCTTAGAAACATTTAACTTGCCCAAATGAGAACTGGGATCTGACCCATTCATTCTGTTTCTGACTATAGAGTCCACACATTTCCCCTCCATACCACACTGCCTTCCACATTTCACAGAAGAGGCTCAGGAGCCCTTTGTAGACTGTAATGCCAGAAAGAGCTAGATTGGGGTTCACTGCCATGGTACTGCTTATGTAAGTCCTCTGCTAATACAATCAGAAGAACTGGAAGACCATTACAAAATAAAAAATATTCAGATTAGCAGTTAAGGTGACCCACATTTGAAGGGAAATAGTGGGAAAAAAAAAGTCACTACCAAGTTTATTGGCCAAAACCAATCACTAATTTTGTCAGTCTGAATAGATGGAAAACAAATAAAATACATTTTAAAAAATATTTTTCTTTCATTTTTTAAAAGAGAAAAATCTTTCTATTTTCTAGTTGTTATTCTGTTGTGTTTCTGATGGCTAGAAAATCATATTTTTCCCCTAACCATTATCTGAAAAATATTTTCTAAGCCACAAAAATACCTCTTTGGAAAAGTGAAATTGTAATGTGGGAAAAAAGTTTTCTTAAGACAGTTTGAGGACATTTAGGTGCTTTAAAAAAAAATTACATCACTGTAAGCTCTTGTCTTAGAAAAGCAAATTGTAGATATCCAAAACATATTTCATATACTTAATTATAGAATTATTACTCTTTTTCCAGCTTTGTTTTTACTGTCTAAATGACTTGCAGTGAAGGACTCATGGTTTTGCACTTTATTTTCCTAAAGATAATATAGCAAATATTACAAATGTTAGATAATGACTAGTGTTAACAGAAATTTCATCCACAAAGTTTTAGGTTAAATTCTATGGAGTAGGAAAATCAATCGTAAACTACGTTTTGCCAATACCTTCATAAAAGTGTGAAATTATTTAGCTTCCCTAGGTCTTATAGAAAACACTTTAAGATGCCACAAAGATGTATAACAAGACATAAAACTGCAAATATTAACTATTTCCTTGAAATATAATTTAACCTTGGTGACTAGGACAAGAAAATGTCACATTCCTTTCTCTTGCTAAGGAAATTGCATATTTCCTTTGCAAAAATAAAGAATATGTAGTCTTCATAAACATGTATGTGACAGTTTTAAGGTTGTTTTGTTTTAGGTTAAAGGTTTCTATAAATTTTCATGATTGTCCCAAAGCTGAAAAAAGAAAAGAAGCAAAGAAGAAAAAGCAAAACATTAACCTTAAGGGTATAAGCTTTGTTCTTCACCAGTGTTAAAAACATTTCTCTTATATCCATATCTGTCCTTTCAAAAATATTATCTTGACTTACATAACTTCAAAATCAATCTTAGAATGAGTATAATTCCAAATTTTTATGTATCCCTCCATGATCTACAATGCTCTTATAGAAAGTTAAGCTTTGACTTTACCAGGATTTGTGAAGCAAACAGATACGCATTTTATTAAGTGGTAAACTGAGCAGTGACTTGGGCAGTTCACTCCTGAGGAGTATTTTCTTTGTGGACTAACGGATACCATAAGCCTTGGTTGAGGACATCAGTTTCACTGCGAATTGAGTAATTGTGGAAGCACAGAGCCTTGTTTAAGATACAGATCAATCACATTTCCAGAATTTCACCAAAATAAAACGAAACGAAAGTTTCATTGTAAAATCCTCCCTGTCATAAAGGCATTTAATCCTCACATCGACACTAATAGGTGGAAACTGTTACTGCCTTCCATCTACAAACGAAGAGACTGAGGCCAGAGTGTTCAAGGACTTTGCCAAAATTCATGTGGCCTGTAAGTGGCAGACTCATGCTTTTTGCCAGCCCCTCTGTAGGTTTTAAATAGTGATTGTTAATTATCATCTTATTGGAGAAGAAAAGATGGACAAGATGGAAAAGTCCCTAGCAGGTCTACTCTGTATGTCAATATTGGGCTGCTTATGATTTCAGGATTTTATCCAGAGTGCATGGATTTAAAATTTTCTGTTGAACGGAAGCTGATGGGTCACAGGCTTTTATACACCTAGTCCAAAAATCCTGTGGGAGACACGTGAAGTCCTAGCTCAGCCAGTCCCTGGCTCCTTGTAGACGGGCTTTGTTAGCTGCCCCTATGGCTTTCCTGGTCTCTGTGAGGTTCCAGATTGAAAAGCCAGTCAGCACTGTTGGGGAGCACAGAAGAGCAGCCCTACCTGTGGGAAGATACTAGATGCTTTGTCCAACCAGTAAATATGTTGCAGGAGTAGATGTAACCACACACATAGATACGTCTGTGTAGAGTTGTGGGGGTTTCTTATTTTATTCCCCCTTCATTATTAACAGTACAATAAAAGTGTACTACCAAAGCTTGGCAAGTCTATTTAAATGCTGATTTTTCTCAACAGTAAAAAGAGCTTGCTCCTAGCTTCAGAATATTCCAATAGGTTCCCTCTGTAAGAATAATTTTGTTAATGAGAGAAGTAACACATGTTACTTTTGCCATGCCAAGAATAAACTGGAGTGTATTTTGTTTATCACAATTAGTGTTAAACACAACATTTTTCCTATTCTATGTATAAGAAAGATATAGTTATATTCCTATAAAACTTATCAAAAGAAAATGGAAAATTTTCTAAGAGTTTCTATTTTATGCATCATTAAAAATTAAAATATTTGGATCTTTTGCACCATAATTTCCCTACATTTCAAAAGTATACGTAGTGTTTTTATAAGTATGTAAACTTTTTACTAACATTACTGACTAGAATGATTTTGTAATTTTAACCCTTTAAATGATCAGAAATAGTCTATAGAACTTACCTTTTGACCATTCACCCCTGGAATTCCAGGTTCTCCAACAGAACCCTAAGAAGACACAGGATTAAATTAAGCAGATGAAATCACAAAATATTTCAACTTTATATTTGTATTGTATTAATTATGTGAGCCATAACCTTACCTTGCTAAAACATGTGCGAAAGGTTAAGGTTTCAGATACATATCCATGGAATTCAGATATATAGTAATGTAAGCAGATTCATCAAGCATTCTCAGAAACCATGGAATTGAATTTAACCATGTTTTTAAATATCCACTTAAACCTAATATGATTTTAAAGAAATTTACATCATAAATTGGGATCCACAACTCTCAGAAGACCACATGGCTCTACATTTTGGTGCTTTTAAGAAATAAACAGGCTTAGTTCCATCTGGGAAAGCCTAGCAGTAGCAGTAACTCTTGCATTTCAAGAGTTTAAATGCCATAAAACAAAAGGTAATTAAAGTAACAACCACTTGTTCCACAATTAGTCAAAAAAAGCACGTAGGCTATAAACTCAAATTTGCTGTATTTGGAGCATTTTCCCCTGTACTTTCAGGGAGTACATTTAAGCCAGGAGAGTGTGAATATGTCTTCCAACAACTGGAAAAGGTGTTACAAATGTTAAATACTGACTAGGAATAAAAAACAGCACATCAAATATTAAGTTAGTGTGTGCGTGTGTGTGTGTACACATGGGCACACGCACACTGGGGTGATTATGAATGGTTGGACGTAGGTGGGGTGAGCTGAGAATAAGAAAGCTAATAATCACCTGAGAAAATCTATGACATTTACCTGAATATAAAAACATTAACAAATATTTTCAAATAGTGATGTCATTTCCCCTTTCAGGCTCCGGAGAAACCATTTTTAAATAAAATGTGTTTATTCTTTGTCTAGCCTAGAAAACAGATTTTTCTCAGTTCATGTATGAAATAAAATTTCTTTAATAATAATGGGAAAAGTTTTTTTAAACAGTAAATACAAACCTAAAGCTGCTCTAAAAGAGGAAGTCTATTAAAAATATAGTCACTATAAAAATATACAGCTATCATATGCAAAACAAATTGAGATGGCCAGTTCCTTAGTGCTTTAGGTAATTATATTGAGTGGGTCATTAAATGACTTCCTGAAGCCTCAGGCAGTAATTTTACCCTGGTTGCATGTGGATTAGGGTAGCTTTACAATTTCACACCATGCTTAATAGAGACATTATTGCAAAGGACAAAGTGTTCTTACACACAAGTTGTCTCACAACTCATTGGCTTTGGACTTGGTTTTGTAGGATTATATTTCAACAGATGCCGCGTGCCCAGCACTTGGGGGATTAAAAAGTCTCCATCTTTGGTGGATTTCAAAGATAAAGAATAATCACTTTTCCACCTGTTGTAATGCAATTGTTTTCTCTAGGTTAGATATCCTTTTCCCCCCATTGTGAGGTGGGAGTTATAATAGGGAAGGGGGACTTAGCAATATTTTGTTGGCAAAAGGCCATCTACCTACTACTGATATATTTACTACTGTATATTGATGTAATTTTAGAAGTGCTAGACCACCTCCATCAGAATGTAATGGTGAATTCTGATGACTGGAAAATGACAATCAGGAAGTCATTTTTCAGATTACCTTGCAAAGGGAAACATTTGTGGACCAATGGAATATAGTTACCATACAACAAGTACGTCTTCTGTTCTGGTCTGTTCTACGATCATTTGGTCATAATACTTGAGCAGGACCATGCAATCGATCTGCAATGTCCTATGACCCTTCAAATTCTGAACTTTGTCACAATGCTTAACATTAAAAACTCAGTAATGTAAAATTTGGCAGAGAGCTTAAAAAGAGTTTACTCTGGATTTATTGGATTCCCTATAATGGAGTTGATTAGAAATCTAAGGGCTCACATTAAATGATTGTATTTTTAGAAAGAAGAATGCACAATCAAGATGTTTCAGCATGGCTTACAGTAGCTAATTTTATTCACCTCTCATGCTAGCCATTAGGCAATGCAAGTATAATTACTTCCCCAGTACTGTTTATACTCTACCTTTTGTCCTGGAGGCCCCAGAGGACCCTAAAAAAAGAAAAATTATTCAATTAACATAATAATGTAACCATTGAAACTTAAAGGACCAATTAAAACTGTCCTAGTCTGCAAGGTTCTCTACGCTGTGCAGAAATATGCTGATGTTTTGTATGCCAAGGAAAACGGAAATTATTTGTTGGAAGTACACAATAGGTCTTCTCTCTTGTTTTCTTTTGAAAAACACTAAGCATCTGTAGTAAGAGTCTGAATTTTTCCTTACAAAAGAAAAAAAATCTTTGCTGTTCGGGTGCATCTGTTTCTTCAAATACCTGCAAATCCATCACCTCCATCTCATTTAGAAAGCTAGAGTTGTTGTGGCTAGAAACAGAGAAAACGCAAGGCAGTTCCCAGCAAGCAGCACGTTATGTGACTTCTGCATCTGCAAAACTTCAGTAAGCAGATTTGCAAAGGGAATCACTGAATAGCATGACAAAGGAACATATTTTGTTCGATTCTTCCTCTTATGAAATGTGGCCAACTGACTGGCACAAAAACTTGTTTACAAACTAGGGGATGCCAACGTCAACTGTGGCACCTAGGGTGTACCAGAAAAGGAAACAAAAGATGCTGTCAGTTGTCGATAACCTATGACACTGCGCACACTGGTGGGGTTAGAATATTCAGGAAGATGGATGGGAATATTTACATATAAAATGGAAATATAGCAGTTCTGAGATTTAGCTGTTTTTCAACCACAAAGTCAGCATTGGGAGTCTGTTGGCTTTATGTAGAATTAGATGCAGCTTTGGGACGGTGGAAAAGAGCACAAAGACATCCAGCTATAATTCTGACTATTTATGTCTATTTTTACATAAAACATTGAGCATTTTCCTACTAATTCAAAAATACTTTTAATGTTAGTATATTTTAACAAAGTTACACTTTATAAGTGATGGTAAATGATAATTTATGACTTCATGTTAACTAGTTCTGTATTCTGTTACATCTAATGAATGGCTAACCTATTTTTCAATGTGTGACATTCAGTTAATCAGCATCTTAATTCATACTTTGTAACATTAAAGAAAGCATAGAGTGCACATTAGAGGGAGAATTGGTCATGCATAATTTTTTTATTAAAAATACACCACGTTTAGGACCATTCAGAGAATCTGTTCCTCATAAATTATTTTGTAATCCTCATAGGAAGACTAAGAATTTCCTCACAAAATCAGCTTTAGGTTATTGAAAGTGCACAGTGCAACATCACCTTTCTGTGTTCCTTTTTTATTTACTCAACCAGCTAGCTTCTTAATGAGCTGGGTATCTGGCATATCTGTGTAGTCAGAGAGCCTTCCTTCCCATTTCATGCCTCCTATTTAAAATTCTCCCTGTTTTCGATTTTGCAGAGAAAATAGAGGCTATCAGGTGTAAATTCCCTCACCATCATGTCTCTCATCAATCCCAACCCACATGGACCTCCTTCCTAGCCAGAGGGAGAATAGGCACCCCCTCCTCTGCAGGCAGATACATCCAATACACTTTGGAATCCATCCTTCTCTCTGTCCTTGGGGATCTTTCTCCATCAATTATCCCTGCATCTGTATCAGAGCCTCCTGCTTTCCACTAGTTCCTTCCCCATAGCCCATGAACAGGTTTAATCATCTCTCTCTTAGGTAAATTGTTTGGGAAGTGAATGCTAATGCTAAGTAAAGGCAGAATTTGGCACTTGTAGCGATAGGGGAGCTGAAAGTAGAAGACTTGGGTTTTATTGTGGTCTATAACTCCATTTGCCCCACTGTCTCCAGGGCATTTCACTTCTTAAAATGTTGATGTTAGGAAGGAAATCCTGTAACAAAAAGTACATTAATTCAATGTTTAGACTGAGAATGGATATGTGCAATTCGAAAAGGTTTGTTTCCATTTAAACCTAACCTTGCCACTTGAAAAAAGATTGTGCAGTACAATTGAGTTTTTCACTGCATTGGTGGATAACTCAGGAAGGGAATATTTCATTGAAAAATCAGAGCAAATTTGAAATCAAGCGTTTTAACTAGCAATTAACATTTCTGTATTTTCTAACTTGGTCTCTGTTGCATGACCACATTAAAGTAAAGATTTAGAAAGACGACCCATAACTGTGAAATCTACAAAATTATATTGCCTATTTTAACACAATATTTCATGAAAATCAAAGGAGAGCTATAGAGAAAATAGATACAAAATTTTTCTTCATGGTTAGGAAACTACTTCTATTTTTGCTAAACTCTAAAAATAAAAGTAGTTTTAAAGATGTCACATTAATTTTGAATTGTGAATACAAGTCTTGTGGATTATTCAGAACTATGTTGCCAAGGATATATTCTCAGCTACCAAAAATGTGCATACAGTCCTTTGATCTCACTGGCAGGAAAAATGGTAGGAAGCCAAGGATAATGTCATCTGTTACTAGCAGGGGAGTGGGAATTGACTGGAGTTGGATAGAAGGCACAGACATACTTTTAAGTATACACACACACACACACACACCCCAAATAGTTACTTTGCTGATCAAGATCTTGCTTATATGTGTGTTTTGAGTGTCCTTCGATTAATAAACCCATTATACACCCATGACATTGCGGTCATTAAATTCAAGTTTACAAATGAAAGCTTCACTGCTCAAAAATTGACTTTAGGGGCTCCTGGGTGGCTGTCAGTTAAGTATCTGGCTTTGGGTAAGGTCATGATCCCAGGATCTCAGGATGGGGCCCAGCATTGGGCTTCCTGCTCATCAGAGAACCTGCTTCTCCATCTCCTGCTCCCTCTGCTTGTGCTCTCTCTATCAAATAAATAAATAAAATCTTCTTAAAAAATGGATTTTGAAGTTAGAGTATGTTATGGCCAGTTGATTAAGATATTTACACTTGACTAGTTTTGTGGTTTTTAGGATAAATATAAATTAATAAAGTAACAAGCAAATGCCATATAACCATTCATTAACCTATCTAATCCTCTTAAATTAATTTATATTTTCAGCCTGCTCAAAAGTCATTACGAATAATGACTCAGATGAACAATGTCATAAGTTCACTACTCATTGGTCACATTAGTGCTTTTATTATTCCCAAAATTAAAGACAATTGTTCTGGTGTTGTAAGATTTCTAAAATAATTCCATTATTATTTTCTCTGTAGCTTCAGTTTGGATTAAATAGTTTTCCAAAATAAGAGTCAATTTTTCACCATTTTTATTAATCAATAAATTGTTCCTTTTTAGATATTTTCTTGGTGGGCACCGTTACGTTCACATATACTTTATAGAGACTCAATTTAAATGGGAATAATCTGGTCCTTCATTTTTCAAAATAACTTCTGTGGGGGCGCCTGGGTGGCTCAGTGGGTTAAGCCACTGCCTTCAGCTCGGGTCATGATCTCAGGGTCCTGGGATCAAGTCCCACATCGGGCTCTCTGCTCAGCAGGGAGTCTGCTTCCCTTCCTCTCTCTCTGCCTGCCTCTCTGCCTACTTGTGATCTCTCTCTGTCAAATAAATAAATAAAAATCTTTTAAAAAAATTTCTGTGCATATGTCTCAAGATTAAAAACTGTTCACCATATAGAATCTCAACATATTAAACTGTATTTATTCAAGTTTAACTACAGAAGGGTCGGACTGTAATTTAAACCTTAAAGTACACTTATTTCAGTATAGGTTTTAGGCAATGTATTCAAAAGATAAAAACCAAATGAGCCATTAAAAAATCCCAAGTGCCGAGTACTAATATCACCCATCTGCCGACAAATTTTTAAACCAAAACTTTTGTGATCTTTTGGAGGAGGCCATGGAGAGCCATACAATGTTGTTAAAACTTACAAACTATGCAGCCACCAAAAGAAATGAAATCTTGCCATTTGCGACGATGTGGATGGAACTAGAGGGTATCATGCTTAGCGAAATAAGTCAATCGGAGAAAGACAACTATCATATGATCTCCCTGATATGAGGAAGTAGAGATGCAACATGGGGGTTTAAGGGGGTAGGAAAAGAATCAATGAAACAAGATGGGATTGGGAGGGAGACAAACCATAAGTGACTCTTAATCTCACAAAACAAACTGAGGGTTGCTGGGGGGAGGGGGGTTGGGAGAAGGAGGGTGGGGTTATGGACATTGGGGAGGGTATGTGCTATGGTGGGTGCTGTGAAGTGTGTAAACCTGGCGATTCACAGACCTGTACCCCTGGGGATAAAAATATATTAGATGTTTATAAAACAAAACAAAACAATAAACCTTACAAACAACACAGCACCCTTTATTTTCTTTCCTGTTTACCTTTGCCCTTGCTAGATTCCATTTTTAAATATCATAAAATATGTGGACTATGGTGAGCAAGTAAGTCAGAGAAATGTGATCGTCCTATTTGATGATTGCCTTCACCAAAAAATGTGTGACTCATGGACTGGGAGTGACCCTCTACCCTCCTGCTCCAAGTCTATCAGATAATTACTCAAGAATCTCTCCAGCGTGCTCTCTTCGTCACCTGCATCACTACAGCCTTGTTCAAACCCTCCTCTCTCCCAGCAAGCTGATGGGTGTCCACCTGAGGGCCACTCTGTCTTTAGTCTCCTTCCACGTCTCTGCACATTGCTACCTGAGTGAGCTTCCTAGAAGCTAAAGGGTTTATACCTTTCCTCTACTGAAAACCCTTCAATGGCTTTCCTTAGCTTTTGAAAAAAGTTGGAGCTCTTGTAATAATGGTAGTTCACCACATGAGCCAGGCTTTCTTGTCTAGGCACTGCTCTACCTCTGGCTGTCTGCTCCTGCAACTTCACTTTGGTTCCTCTCTCCTCTACCCATTCCCTCATTCAAAGCTCAGTACCCCCACCTGTGGACCTGGTCCCCTTCTTCTGTTCTTCATAGCACCCCTAAGATAGCACTTCTTTCATAAAATTTACCAACAGTATTGTAATTGTCTGCCTACTTCCTCCTTCACTAAATGTCTTCACTAAACGTATAGCAGCTGGCATACAGTAATTGTTCAGTGATTCCTTTGCATGCGTTCATTAATTCATCTACTTAATAGTTTTCAAGTACCCTTTGAGTATCAGGCAATGCTCTTGGTGCTGGGGAAACAGCAGTGAACAAAATAAATAAAAATGCATGCCCTCCTAGACTTCATATTCTAACAAATGGAGAAAGACAGTAAAAAAATAAATGAGTAAATACAAAGTGTGTCAGGCAGTAAGTGCTAAAGCAAATGGAAATAAGGATTGGGAGGAGTAGGTGTGGTAATATTCTAAAGTCGGGGCGGTGGGGAGGTCAGTGAAGACCTCAGTGATAAAGTGACTCTTGGACAGAACTCTGAAAGAGGTCAGGCAGAGGCATGTGTAAAAGAGGGAGAAGAATGTTCCAGGCAAGGGAACAGCAAGTACAAAGGCCGAGAGGTGGGCACATGAAAAGTGTATTTAAAAAACACCAAAGAAGCTATAGGTACGAAATTGAAGGTGGGGATATGGACAGGGAAGGGAGACTGCATTTGTATGGAATTTTAGATTTTTGTAAGCACAAGAGTGTTTATTTTGAGGATAATAAATATTACAGGAATAAATAAATACATATAAGTAAATCAAGTTCTTCTTGTACCATAGACAATAGTGTCTCAAGACGGGAATGAGATTTTTCACCCTTGCATTTACCCAAGTCCATTCCAACACTACTGGAATATGCCAGTAGCCTTGAGATTACCTTAAGTGCAAAATGAGAGGAGGAATTCACTTCAAGCCTTCTATATTAAAACAGAAAGGAAAAATCATCTTAGTTTCATAGTCTCATTAATATGGAAAGTGTTGTGGATGTAGATGTAGGTCCAAGGTCTCTAATGCACTTCAGAAAGTCATTATGTAAACCATATCTAGAATTATCCACTCAAATTAATCTTCAAACACACTGTTAAGAAATGGATATTTCTATAACCATTACTCATTGGCTGCACTTTCCAGCTTGTAAAAATTTTAAAAAGCACTTTTTAATGAAGAAAAGCTCTTTTAATTAAAAAAAAAAAGCTTGATTGATCATGGAATGGAAAAAAAATTAATGAATTCTTCTGACACCACCGATGTTAGTCCAAATTTGATTGAGGTATTAATTACTTAAACAGGATGCAGAGTTTCTAAATGATGTGCTTTAGGTTGCCTCTTGGGAGGTGTTTTAAGGCAAGTTCTGGTTGCCTGCTATTAGGAAATGATGTTCTGTGTGAGCAGGGGGCGGACATAGTTCCTGTTCTGTCCCTGATGGCTAACAGTAAAATTTGAAGCTCTGAAAGCTGCTGGTCATTTCTGGATACAAGAATATACAACCAGCTTCTGTAATAAAAAGCACAGGGAACAAGAAAGAGGTGGTCCATCTGTGAAGGGGAGAATAAAAGCCCCAAACTATTAAGCCATTTAAAATTATTTCCTTTTTGAGTTAAGAATCTTCCCATGATTTAATAAGAGTTAAGCAAAATGAAGAAAATACATTAAAGTCAGGTTCTGTAGGGAAGAATGATAACACATCTAATCTAACTTTTGGTGTCATAAAATATTAGTACCAGAATTTCTCAGGGACATGGTATAACAAACTTTAATCGTAATTTTTTCAAAGATATTAACTTGGTCAAAGGCATCACAAGATCAGAAAATGCATTAACTTAGTTTATAAAGAGTAAGAGGAAATTTGAAATAAATAATAAAAACTTGTCTTGCTTAAGAAGAATTCATTAAAGATGTACTTTTATAAAATTCCATATTCTACTTGGATGTTTTGATGAGGGAAGGTCAAGAAACATAAACTCTAACCACTATTATATGTATGTCTGGAGTATAATTCAAGTAATGTTTTACAAGATTCAGATTTCATAGCTTAAGTGTGTGGAAATGCCAAACTAGGAACTACGGGGAAGTGTTTAGAATATAAGAGAGTGTGCTGAAAAGTTTTCAGTGTAAAAGCCAATGATTTAGTTGCACTGGGTATGAAGGAATAAAGCATAAACAAGAAAGACCAGGATAGTGCTGAGATGGGAGAGCCTCCTATCTTGTTTTGAGTCTTTCATGGACTCTGTCTTCAGTCACACTTAATCATTTATATTTTCCCAAGCAGTCTCCTATTAGTCTTCACGTGGAGTTCTTAATAATTCTTCGAGTCTCAGCAGTCATAACTCACTTCCTTTGTGAGCCTTCTCCACTGCTCCCAGACAGAGCTGGTTTTTATCCTCTGTGTTTCTCTAGCACATTTTAACCAGCTATATTTTATTATATTCACATATTTATAAAATCTACTTGATTAGGCAGCAAATTCTTTAGGTCATATATTTTACATCCTCAGTACCCAGTTCGTGCCTACAAATAAATATTGACTAACCTGAAGCAATGAATTAATGAACATAAAAATTATTAAATGACATTTATCAAATTTCCTCCATAATCTTACCACTCAAACCATCATACCTCTACCATGGGAAAGAGTTCAGAGTTTTGAAACACTTGTTCCTCTTTAAATATCTGGGAGTTTTGTGTCAATAATACAACCCCATAATTTCTATTATTTGAAATAGTTCTTTTTCTTAAAAAAATTATTTATTTGCTTGAGAGAGATACAGAGAGAGAGAGAGAGAAAGAGAGTGTGCACATGGGGGATGGGACAGAGGGAGAGGGACAAGCAGACTCTGTCCTAAGCACAGAACCTGATCTGGGGCTCCATCCACCCTGAGATCCTGACCTGAGTGGGAACTAAGAGTCAGATGCTCAACCAACTGAGCCACCCAGACACCCCTGAGATAGTTCTTTATTTTTTTTTAACTTTTCTAAAACAGGTCTACTTTAAAGACTATCAGTAGGATGACATGTCATTCTATTAATTCATGAATACTTGACCAAAAAAATTTTTTTAAAGGAGAAATTATTTTTTTAAAAGGAATAAATTCTTTCTGACTTCTCTATCTCAAGGACTGAGTTTGTGGAGGGGTGGGGAAGGATGAGTCATCCACTGGTGTTTCTCAAGATTATGAAGCTCTGACCTCTGTAAGGAAGGTCTCTTAAAGCTCAGGAAATGAGAGAAGTAATCCATTTTTTTTCACTACTTAACAAAACCAGGACCCAAGACAAAATACTGAGCATTAACTACCACCTCAGATTAAAGACAAATCTAGGTATTTGAGAATCTATGTTCTGATTAGGTCCCAAAACAGAGACTCTATCACCTCTCGCCAGATATCCAGAGCTGAAATTAGCTCATTCCATTCCTTCTAAATACTTAATAAATTGTTTCTTGTTGCTGAACTAAAAATGGAAATGACCCGGAAAGAAAGAAAAATTAACAGGCTTCCTCTGCCCTCTGTGATTAAGCACACTTCCCTAGTGTACCATAAAGGAAACAAATTTATGGTTCACGAAGGCCTATCACTGTACACTACACTCAGTAAAAAATATTTCTATTGAGTAAAGTATAAGTGCTTTTCCTATTTTAAATCAACAATGCTGAGAAACACTAGCTGCTAAAATTTAAATATCCCATGATTAGCAGAAGGAGGACATAAATTTAGGACTATAATATATACTCATCTACTCTTCAGGTCTATTTCCCACCTAGACCAGCACTGCCCATCAGAACTTTCTGGAATGATGGAAGTGGTCCATTTTGCTTGATCTAGTATGGTAGCCACTAACTATAAGTGGCCATGGGATCCTGGAAATGTGGCTATGCAATTGTTTGGAATTGGATTTAAAATTCTATTTAATTTAATTAATTTACATTTCAATAGTTACATGTGGCTAGTGGCTACTGTATTACAAAATGCAAATCTAGACTTTGGAAAACACAGAAGACTTCAATCAGGTGAACTGAATTCCAGTCTATTTCTGCCAGATTGCTTTGTGACCTTGGTCAAGTCATTTAACCACTCTGATGCTGTTTCTTTATCTGTGAAGTGATAAACTAGATGATTCCTAAGATTTCTTCTAAACCTTTTACACCCTGCTTTAAAAATAGCCATGTAGTGTGACCAGAAATTTGTACAGTTACTTTTCCACTATTCTCATGAAAATCAGTGTTTTAGTTGTACCATGCATGTTCCCGCACACACATATAGTCCAAATAATCATTAAAGTACAAATGAATTTAAGAAGTTGAAGGAGAAAGAGCAGTTTTATGGTAGTGCTGTTGCATTGATCCTGCCTATTCCCACTCCTGGTGTGCAATGACACTTGTTGGGAGAAAACTATAAAGCTGAATCCTTTTATTAGTACCTGATTTATTGATTCATTGATTTGTATAATTCAGTCATTTAGTTTATGCACAATAAGTACCAAGCACAAGTATTGTATGATGTGACAAATGCTGTGGAGAGAAGAAAGCTTCTTACTTAGCTCAGTGTGAAGGGGTGTGAATACGTGAGTGTGCGTGAAGTTTTTTCAAAGAAGGCGAGCAAAGGAGAAGTCTATTTTTTAAAGAATCTACCCAGACACGTGGACTCCATTCTGCTCTTCGCCCTGGGCTGGAGGTCTCTTGCTTTAGGGCCCATGCTTTAGAGAGTTCTTCTCGGGATGCATGCCTCACGCTTGGCCCCCTGACTTCAGACTCTGCTTTGGGCAATTAGGGACCCTAGAATTCTTTGCTCCACTGACAGGAGCTCATTTCAAGGACTCTGAGTTGCCTCTCCCTCAGTTCTGTTTTTCCAAAGGTGAAACACACCACTGGTATGCACAACAATGAACTGGTGTAGGAAGCAGAGAGGTGGGTATTTTAAGGCGTGTGGACATAGTTTGATCTTTGAACATTACAGAATGTCTACAGGTGACAGCTCCTGTCTCATAAAGTCGAGGGATGAGGTAGGTGTGGGAAACAAAGGGAATAGGCCAGGGCCAGGGGCTGGGACTGGGTTATAGCTCTCTCCACATGCTGCCACACTCTGGCTTGGATCTCCAAGGAGTGCAACAATTTTGCATTTAAACTTTCCAAATCACTATGAGGACATACCTTTGAAGGTCATAGGTCAGAACATATTTTACTTGCCAGTTTATTAGCTTGGCTTATCCTTTTAAATATTTCAGCACATTGTATGAGGGCATCCATTTATATTATTGCCCTAAAATGTGCACATTTGCCCTTAATCTGCAGATGTAAGGCACAGAGCTTATATGGACATGACTTTGTTTTGAAAAGTTTCTTCTTACTATAGTAATGAGATATGAGTATTTGGTAAAGAGATTTCAGTGTCATTAAATATCCTCATACAAGAGTGATTTATTTTGCCTCAGTATAGCTCTACAATATGTTGGATCCTAAAGATAAAATAAATGATGGCTAGAGAGGTTGATGATATATTTGAAGGAGACAATTTTTAAGGCTTTCTTCCACTAAAACTGAATGTATGACTGTTTTAATTGTATCTCATTATTTACAGAATGTGTAGATGTGCATATATAATATGGATAAATGGTTATGTAATATGTGTCTGTGCATTTACAATGAAACAGAATAGAATGACAGGACTTTAGATCTGGAAGGGGTCTCAGATATCATTTGGTCTCACCACTTTAATATTTGTCTAATATGATACAGCTAGATAGACAAATTTAAATATATAAATTTGTCTAATATGATACAGCTTTCCAGACCTTTAATTGGAACCAGAGTAAGACAGTTAAAAATAAAGTTGATGCACGTCGTAGACGCTAAAGAAGACAAAACAAGATGGAGAATAACACAGACAGTAATCTATTCAGCCTTGTAGACTATCTTTTCAAACTTGTGTTACTTGACTGTACTCTTATACCACTATAAAAATGCTCCTTTAAAAGTCTACTTTTGGCTTCTAAGTCACTGAGCCAGCTTTAGAGACAAGTCAAACTTCACGCTCTCCTACCAAACCAAGGTGACCTTTCAACACCTCTGTTGAAGTCCACGCAGCCAGGAATCCAAAGTGAGTCCCTCTGAGTTGGGCAACTGGACAGGGAAGTGGGCAGCACCAGGAGAAGAAGGCATTACTTGTCTACTTTCCCTTGGTCCATTTGGAAAACCGAACATTACAGGCTCTGGACAAAAAGCACCAAGGAGATGGGAAGGATTCTGCTGGTGTGGCCTTTACTTGGACTTCATGGACAATCAGATTAAGTGAGGATAATAAAGCATTCGAGAGGTTGCTAAGGCATCCCAGCAGGCAATGTGCACAAATGAAGCAAAGCAGTGTTACTCAATAAGATTCCACTGTAAAAATCAAGTCTAATCGCCAAATATCCTAGGATGATGTTGATCATTTTTGTTATTGTGATTTGGGCTTTTGCTTTCTTCGCCAGATTAAAATAAAAAAGCGATGACTGCTGTTGTCTCCCATGTCTGCCATCCTGCTGATCAAAACAGTTGACAGACCAAAGTACAGTTAAGTAAAATGAATTTTGGGGGTGGGAGAGCAAAGCATTGTAACTAAATATATTTAAAGTAAACCTTCACATATTGGTTATATCAATTTTATTTTAAATGAAGCAGAAGCAATTATTTATGTTTATTTATGTTATTATCAGCTAACATAAAATGCATTACTTGCACTTGACCCTAATGTATTAAATGTATTTGCAGGAAAAATTAAAATAAACTGAACACATCTATAACCTGTTCAGACATAAGTCCAAATTTTACTGTAAGGAACAATAACAGCAAAAGTACTTCTGAATTAAAAAAAAAATCTCTGACACTACCGGGTCCAACAAATGACATTTGAAATACTCTTATAATTCAGAAAGAAATGAGTGGATATGCTATGGAGTTTACATATATTTGGGAAGAGAATGAAGGATGAAGATAGGGTTTCAGAGTAGAGAAAGTGATTTGGTCTATAAAGCATTGGATGTAGACACTTTGGGCCACAAAATAATTTCCAGGAAATTGGGATGAGTTGACATATTAATAGAGATTTATAAAACATCTATCTTTCATGCTTTTGAGAACTCCTATATTTGCCAAAGAAAGAAATAATAAGACTATCAAAAGAAAAGCTAACTCCAAAAATGCTATTTGAACAACTATTTAAACCTCTGAAGACCTGGAAAAATAAAGATCACTTGCACCAGGGTTCAGAACTTCAGCACTTCCGATTGTGGTCAGTCCTATCTTTGATTCTTGAGTCTAGTTTTACGACTCAGAGCCGCTCTCTTTTTATTTAAATGGAGTCCAATTTATTTTAGCTCATGATTCCGTCTTTTAAAATCTCATCCTGAACTTCTCTGCAAACCCAAAGGTCATGTTTACAGAATAGATGCATAGCAGGATTAAATAAATGTGGAACCGTTTGAGCCGCAGGCCTTCTTTTTTATTCTATCAGAGATGCTGTTAATCTTCAGATGATTATTTTTGCAATATAAAATATATATCCTGGATTATGAAAACTAATTCCCCACCTGACACACTCATAAACAGTTTTGTAAGAGCTAATTTTAGAACGTTCCCAGGTTTTTTCATGTCATCGTCAGAGACATTTTACATTTTACAAAATTCTCCAGTGTCTCTCAGGACCCTTTTATAAGCAAACACTCCTCCATGATACAAAGCAATAAACGTAGTGAGTTTTGCATACCATGGAAAAGATGAGAGCCATGTTTTTTTATTATCTTTCCTTGTTTAACTGGTGGATGAGAAGAAGATGGTTATGAAAAATTGATAATGTAAGATGATAGGAAAAGGTCAAAAAAAAAAAAAAAAAAGGCAACAGCAAATAGGACCAAAGGAATAAGTTGCGCTTTCGATCACAGTATTTAATACACTGCAATTTCACTGATAGCTATAATCACACTGTACTTAGCCCTTCCGTTTCATAGTGGCCTTTCTGTGTGTTAAGTTATGTCCACAGGGATTCATCTTAACAGCCATACTTCTTATTTATGGAACTCTCTGTAGTTCATAAAGTATTTTCATATTATTACCATTTCACTTATTTCACACAATAACCCAGTGAGATAGATGAATTAGGAATTACTGCCTATACATCATAGATCAGTTAAAAAAAGATCACAGACTATAGTCAAACACTCTTAAACAGTTGTGAGGCCAGAACTACTGATGCAATGTAATTTTCTCCCTGCCAGACTTCGAGTCAAAACACACATGGGCACGTGTGCGCGTGCCTGCGCGCGCACACACATACACACCCCCCAACACATACATAATATTTAAAAGAAAAAAATTTTCCAATGAAATTTTTCTCCCATGACAATAGCTATTATTTTTCCAGGATCCTCTTTTTACTTTGAGATGGTTTAAAATATATAGGTGCTATTTGAGTTAATAAATATGACTAGTGACTTTTTGAGAATAATAGTGTTTTAAACCATAGAAATATTTCACTATAAGCAAATATGTGATATAAAAATTCAGTTTGTTGGGAAGAGGAATTAGGGGATTATATTGCTTTACAAAAAGACTCTGAATGGGATTGCTTTAAATAGCAAAATTCCCCAGAACTTCTAAGATATGTTGATTTATGAAAATCTGATTCATACAGAACTTTACAGGAATACATCTGTTATATAAATCCGTGTTCACCTGTAATTTACTCTAGGGGGAACAACTGAGTGATAATAATAATAACACACTCATATAGTTCTTCGTTATGTATTTTAAAGTGCTTTTCCCTAATTTATTGCATTTGTCTTTGGCAACCTTCTAAGGGAGGGAGAGAGGGTATTATTATCCTTTCTTTACAGATGAGAAATTGAGAGGTTAAGTGACTTGCCCAAGGTCAGACAGACTATTCATTCATTTACTGCTATTTGAGTGATGTAGATTTAACGGGTTAGTCGAGGAAGTAAGGTTCTTCCTCCTAATTTTTTTTTTAAGCAGCTGTGAAGGCTATTAAAACAGAGGTGGATGATCTCACAAATATAAAGTTGAACAAAAGAAGCCAGACATAAAAGTGCACATAATGTATGATTCTATTAATATAAAATTCAAATGACGGCAGAATTAATCGATGGTGGCAGAAGTCAGAATGGTGGTGAACTTTGGGAAGAAGTGGATGGTGACTGGAGGGCAGAGGGGGGTCTCTGGGATATACTAATATTGAACATCTTGCTCTGGTTTGTGGTTACATGGTTAGGCTCACTGGAAAAAGTCACTGGGGTGTATATTTGTGATTTGTTTACTTTTCTTTATATATATTATGGAAGTTTTCTTCTAGAAAAAGAGTTTTATATCTTAAAAAACAGCACTTTAGAAGGTCATTACATTACAATATCCTTTGAACATTTGTGATTTCAATTAAGTTTCTTAACTGCATTCTAAAAATGAGAATATGAACTAAATTAGAAGAGTTTAAAGAGAAGTAAAAGTTTATTAAAAAAACAGAAACAAACATCTGAGATTGTCACCTGAAAAGGTGCTGTATGAAATGGGAAATCAAAGCAAACTAAGATAATAACATAATTCACTTAGGACAAGTAGAACTAAGTCCTAGGAAGTTAGGAATTGTAGAGAAATGACATTCAATTGTGATTCCCATAGTATATTCTAGAGTATATGTATGAATTTAAGGAGGATAAGATTTTAATTTTTTAAGAAATCTTCTTTATTTTAGAATTTTGTATATTAGGATGCTGCATTGAGCATCAAGGTAGAAAGCCAATGGCAATGATAAAAATCTGAGGAGAAAAAAAAACATAGGCTTCCGAGAATCGCACATGGTCTTCCATGTAAGAATGTTTGGAAGAAATACGATTTGACCATCAGCCAGGATAGAAATTATAGTTGCATTCAGCTGCTTAAGCAGTTTCAAAATTTATATTGTAGTTTTCTAAGAATCCTTCACCCCCTGTGACCCGCTAACCCTGAAAACTAATGCTGTGCTTGTACCCAAAGTACCACTGATGACATAGGCTTGGTTTAATTTTCACATATTATCTTTTTTTGTTCTTTTTCTTCCATTTTATTTTTCTAAAAAAGAATCCATTATAGTACCTCCACTTTCAAGTCATCTGAATCAATTCTCTATCTTGATACCATAGGTCGGGAATAAAGAATTTCCAGTGGGGTTGGGGGGGGCTCAGACTCCCATTTTAGGGTACTTTCCTTCAACTGGTGATATTTCAAAGCCAACCCCACAATGGCTAGGACTACAGCTTGGTGAGTTTCTTCCCAGGAGGGCTGTTGAAGGCATCCTGTTCACGGAGAAGCCTTTAACCTTTAACCCATTCACACATTTGTTTTAATTCCTGACCAACTGTCGTATTCTCGTGTGTTAGTTGCATTAGGACCTAGCTAACTAGTTTTTTAGAATAAATGTTAGACCCTAAACACCTGTAAGCTGCAAGCCACACATTGTGTATAAGGCACCCAATCAAGTTCACTGTGACCACTGTATCCAGGATGAGTGTGAAACACTGCTGTCCTCTGGAATCTGGGTTATTAGAAGGTCCACCTGAATTCCCCAATATTATCTATGTCATAAAATAGGTTAGAAAGGTGGCTCTGGAGATAGGAAGGAAGAGACAGGAAGAGAAAGGTTGAAGGAATTCTACTCTTCCAGGCCCAGCAAGCTGCCCCAACTTCTCTTTCATTGGCAAAGAATAAACAGATCATGAAGAATGGGTCATGCATGTCTATTGGCCAGACCATGTGGAATCATTTCATGATCTTTTTCAATGACAGGACTCAAGAAGGCACGACTGTTTCTTTCTGGGGGGAGCCCTTCGACAACAAAAACTCCTTGAATCCTTCTAGAAAACTCACTATACTAATTCACAGTTAGTCATATTCCTCTGAATGTGACTTTTGAAAACTCATTCCTTTGAAACTCATTCCTATTTAAGCTAATATGCATATCCCTGAATATAATCTTCCTTACAGCAGGAAGGAAGAAAGGAATAAAGAAAATTCCATCCTTTGACCTTCCTCACTCTCTTTGTCATTTCTCCTACCTAGAATCTCCCACTTTTTCCTTATGCATATTCTGGACCACAGTTTTGAATAAATTAGACTTCTATTCTTTTTAGCATAGAAAAAGAAATTGAGATACTTGCCATCAAGCCTTGTTCTCCTGGTTTCCCTGGTTCACCCTTAAAAAAGAACAGTGATAATTTTTATTAATGCTATAAACATTAAAAAGCAATTTCAATTTTTTTTTTTCCTCTCTTTCACAATACCCACTGGGGTGCATGAATGTCAAATATATTTTTCAGGCTAAGTAGAGAAATGCAAATACAATGCAATAAAAAGAGAGCCACGTTCTTTCTTCAAATGCATTTTATAAACATTTTAGGATTTAATAAAATGAGTCTAGATCACAGCAGAGATTTAAGAATTATGCCAAGAATGTATTCTAAATAAAAATCACCCTTACTGGGTGATTATATTAAGTCAGTAAATGGTCCTAGAAAAATATTTAATTGTAATTCCAGTAATATCTTGTTTATTTTGTTCTGTTTATGAAGACATAAGGATGATGACCTGACCCTCTTTATGAGTTCTCAGAACTTCCATACATAGGACAGAGACACAACTGCCCTTAATACAATAATTAAATAACAAAGTGAGCAAACCGAGTTTGAATTTTGATTTTCCTGAATTAATGATGGCTGAAATAACATGTTTTATTAAAATGAATAGCATATGTTCAAATACATAGAATGTTTTGCTATATCATACCCCATCATAGTTTTTTAATATGCAGACTCACACAAAATTCCTTATTACGTTTTATCATCATATTATCATATTGATAGTCATTAGCAACAGATAACTTTTGGAAGAACCATTCTTGTAATGTCAATAGCTATAGAAATTGTTAGGACTTTAAGTATTTCTCAGTTTGTTTTTATAAAACCTTTTTCTAGTGGTTATGATGGCATATAAACATTAACTGCGAGACTATAAACCCTGTTCAATTTCTCTAGGTGGAATTAAAAAAAAAAAAAGCCTGTTCATACTTCTTTGTAAAAAGCTCCATTCTTACTCAGATGAATAAACTAAATTCATTTGAAGGATGACATAATTTTTTAATTCTTTACAAGTTGTCATATCTTACCTTTATCTTCTATCTTGAAAGTAATCTATACTTTGAATTTTCTGTAGAGTATACAAGACCCAACGATCTGACTAGTTTTATACCATCAAAATGGTTTTAACCGTTCTTTTTAGTTGAAGAAATACTCATTGCATCTTTCTAGGCAACCAGCAATTATTTGGGGAGATTTAAATATTCCTAAAGTTACGCTGTCTCTATCATTTGGGATATCATCCCAGGAAAAGGTCAGACCTTCAAAGACAGTTTCAAGGTAAAACCACTGCCTGTGATGGTTCAGTGAGACATCCTAACGGCCAACCAATCATAGGTTGGGATTCATTCCCTCCTTTCATATGACACAGTGACAGCCGCTTTCAGAAAGGGAAATGGGACTTCCAAGAGGTTGTCTCAGAAAAGCCATTTTAACAAAGAGAATTACTCTTTGAAAAAAATACATAAATATATGAATATAAAAATGAAATACTCCAAAACATTAATGACTATGGCTGATTTTTTTTTCTTTTTGATTCTTTAGTTTTAAAATCTTGCCACTTTGCAGATAAATATTTTCATTCTTTTGTACTATAAAAATACTTACGAAAATATTTAAGTCAAAGCAATAGATAAATTGATAAATATAATAGATAAATAGATTAATTCAGCAAGAGATTTGAATTTCAAGTTCTAAGGCCATAATATAAAAGTAATTTTTTTAACCTTTTCCAGATATTTTTTTCAATTGCTGTGTTGTCTCTACCAAATCAAACCATTTATCTAGTGTCCTGTACTACTGTATTATTGATACTTGATCAATCTTAGTAACTAAGTACTTAGATCTAACTATTGAGATTGCTTTAACATCACTTCTATTGGGATGCCTGGGTGGCTCAGTCAGTTAAACGTCTGCCTTCTGTTCAGGTCATGATCTCAGGGGCCTGGGCTTGAGCCCCACATAGGGCTCCTTGCTCAGCAGGGAGCCTGCTTCTCCCTCTGACTGCCAGTCCCCCTGCCTGTGCGCTGGCTCTCTCTCTCTCTCTCTCTCTCTGTAATAAATAAATAAAATCTTTAAAAAAATTTTTAAAAAATCATTTCTATTAAAAGCTTCACATTTTTTTTTTTTAAGATTTTATTTTGACAGAGAGAGATCACAAGTAGACAGAGAGGCAAGCAGAGACAGAGAGGGAGAAGCAGGATCCCTGAGGAGCAGAGCCCGATACGGGGCTCGATCCCAGGACCCTGAGACCATGACCTGAGCCGAAGGCAGAAGCCTTAACCCACAGAGCTATCCAGGCACCCCAAAAGCTTCATATTTAAAGGACAAATGATATTCAAACCATACCTACTGATGTTTTAACCATTAATATTACTATTTTATTAGCAATTGTTTTCCCTTTTTGGTCAATTTACTTACGAGGGAGTAAACATTAAAAAGATTTACCTCCTTTGTTTTCCATAATTCACTTGGGACTTTATCATCTACCTAATCCTTTGGAGAATGTTACCAATCTCTCACCTTGAGTTTCAAGCTATTCTCCCATTTAAGTCAAAGGCATTGATGTACTCTAAAGTAGTCAGGGCCCAAGTGAGATCAGGCATACTCAATCATAGACTTCTTGAGGCTTACCTGAAAACCAGTTTAGCTGCCTTCTCCAGGTCTCTCTTTGTGGTTCTCATGGGTTCCCCTGGATTGAGCCATGAGGCAGAATCCTGTTGGCAGTGCCCTGTCTGCTTGGGTACTTTCTGTCACCTCGCTTCCTGCAAACCTCCTTATGGCCCCTCCTTACTCCACTCCACCCCTGTTCTCAGCCCTTAAAACAAATGGATCCAAAATGCAACTCACGGGCACTCCTGGCATTCCACGGGGGCCATCTTTCCCTGTGTCCCCTGGAGGCCCTCTTGGGCCAGGAGGGCCTGGAGGTCCTGGAGGCCCAGCCTGTCCTTGGTCACCCTATGAAGGAGAAGGGAACAGACCAACAATGACCATGAAAGATAAAAACCCAGATTTTCTTTTCAACACTTTAAATTTATATTATCTAATCCAGGTTTACACTATGAAAAAAACCAGAACAATCAGAACATGAAGCCTGTAGGCAATTTGCCTTCCAGCAGGGAGCAAATAAATATTCATGCTGGGCGAGCTGAGTAGATGCTATTAAAATCAAGGCAGCTCCGGAACCAGCCCTCTCAGCTCTTGGAAACGGTGTAAGTTATCATGGTACTCAGAGCTGGTATAAAACTTTTGCATAACCTGATTTGTGGAAATGCTACATCAGTTATATTCACCTTGTTTAATAAAATGGCTGCATTTGTGGTTGGACAAATGTGTTTACTTTTTCACAACCTATAAAATTAAACATACAAGCTCTTGTCAAACTGTGTAATGATTTATAAATTACTAAAGCCAGAGAGCTTAGAAACTGGATCTGTTACTGGATATAATTTCAGTTGTCTTTCTTTTCTAATGAAGAAAAAATTAGGCATTCTATGCCTTTTTACTTTGGTACTTTCATATACATTTCAAACAAATGCAGCTCCCTACACATAGTTTTGCTCCAGGATATTTCCAAATAAATATCCCCACCCACGAGAGATAAACGGTAAAGCAACAGTAAATGGAGTAATAACTGAATGTTAAGAAGAAATCAGACTTGAGCAAGAATAAGCACTACCTTAATGAGGCGGCGTTTAATGAGCTGCTGATCAGCAGAGAGAAACCCATGATTGATTTTAGGAAACACCATCTGATCAGTCAGGTGAGGTCAAAGGTTGAAGTTCAGAGGTGAGAGAATTGGAGAATAGACATCAGAAGGCCCCAAGAAAGAAATAAAGACATACACATTAGATTTATAATGATCATTAAACAAAAGGGAACTGGTGCTTGTGTCTGACATCAGACTGTCTGGCTCTTCTTGAAAGAAACATAATCCTAAAATGGGATGGCGAGACCAGATCTGTAGTTAGAGAGGGATGTTTTGGGTGTCCCATCCTTTTGCTGCGGGTGTTAGGCCTCTCGAATGCAGTATATGAAAGCAGTAGGAAGGCTCCCATCACCTGCGTCCTGCACACTGAGCAGAAAGTCTGGAGACAAAGCACCAGTTCAATTTCCGTCAGACTTGTCAACCAGCATAACGTGGCATGAACGCGACCACCATTTTATAAATGCCCCAAGTCCAGAATACTGAGGATTCTTTAATTGACTGAAAAATGTCACGGAGTGTTGTCATGCACGTAAATCAAACCATTGAGGGGTGGCACAGTTTTAGATAATCATGCCTGCCTCTCTTCATCAACCCTGCTTGACTTTGATGTCCTTCTCTTTTATATGTTCATGATTCTCCTTCTCAATAGATATTTGACCTCACGGACATAGGTGAGGTCCCAAGGATCCAAAACCTCCCTGCATACGGTGAAAGGGAGCAACTGGACTTGGCAAGCCAATTTAGCTGTTCTTGCTCACTCTTATGCTGATTGTGGGCTCTGACTGAGTAGCATGGGTGCCAACCACGAACCTTGACGGTGAGGATCTGATTACTGTGCAGAGCAGCAACTGTGGGGAAGCCTGGCAGACCCTATGGACAGTGGGACAGCACCAAAACAACACGACACAAAACGTCACACAGACATTCCACTGATGGACAAACAAAACAAGCATATACCTAATGCCAACATGTCCTGGCTCTAAGTCTTGTCTTGTTTGACACACTGTAAAGGAAACCAGGCACACACACGAGGCCCCCAGGCCAAACATTCCTTTAATGGAAAGGCCAGATTGAGAACTCCTTGTAACTTGCTGTTGTGGCAGTTACACTGGGATCTGTGTACACACTCTTAACATTTCTGGAATCTTACATACAGAATGTTAGCACAACATGGAGATAACTGTAGACACCATTATGAAAACAACACTGTGATTTCCCTCCATTGATATTCTGTTTACAACTCAGGACATACACGTATTAATTCTTTTTCAGACAACAGTGAATAGAATTTTGCCGTCTGATCAGAAAGATTCCTCAGAATAAATGCGGTCTGCCCCACAAAAGATAGTCTTACCACCCACATATCAAAATTTCCCTCTCCAATCATAGGATGAGTCTCAGGTCTTTCCTGTTTCAGGAATTCCTGCAGAGGTGGTGGATGGAAATCTGTCTCTTATAACATGCGTATTTCATGTCAGAGGGATTTATGGTCACACTCTGCAGTAATCGCTTCTGTCACGTAACTTTTCCAAAAGAACTTGACAGTTCACACAACCCCTTGAAGTAGAAAAGTGGTTTTGAATTCCTTAGCCAGGGAGAATGGGGAAGCGATGTTTTAGAGACTCGTATTCACAAATTTATACTAACTCGTGTACACAGGCATTATCAATTGGGTAGCTCTGAGAGAGAACTTTTGCCTTTGTTCTATTTCTTTTCCAGCTATGTGAGATATTGGAGCCGTTTATTCCATCCCCCCACCCAGAACATGTTTAACATACAAATAAAATGAACAACAAACACAGCTTACATGGCCTCAGGTGTGTGCAGGCTTCCTAGACATTCCCTCCTCATTGCCCTTCCCCTCCTCCTCTCAAATCTGTTCTGAGGAGTGAAAGCCAGTAAGTTTCTAGTTTTTTAATTTTATTAATCGTGGTATATTTTTTCCCTTATTTCCCCCTTATTCAGGATATGTTTTTCTTTTTAGAAGAACCAATAAAATTATGTTTGTGGTATGAAGACATCTCTTCAGCCCTAATGCCTTTTAATTTCATTCTTTAGAGCTGGGACTTCTCAGGAAGCAAAGCAGAGGAAATCTTATCTGTTTTGCTAGATCCTTTCTGATATGGCTATTAAGTGTCTGGGTAATTTTGAGGTGACCTGTATCCTCTTTTTCTTCTCCCAAAGTAAAAGTCCTTGAAACATAGAGGCTACCCAAATTCAGAAATGCTACAAGTTGGAAAACAGATGTGTACAATTTGCTTTTGTTTTACTATGGAATATGAGTTTAAAATGTTATTAGATGGTAATGTGCCAACAACTTTCCATCTGTGACTCATTAGCCCCATATTACACAGTCAGAATTTTATATATAAATCTCATATTTATGTAACAAAGAACAAAAACAGATACAAACAAGAGGTCTACGAGGGATCAGAATCTTGACTAGTGGCGATAAATCATAATGTCACTTTGAACAGGATTATCTAACAAAAATAATTTAAAACTAAAAGTCTTTTAAAAGCACACATGGTAGGTCTTACAAATGTTTTGAAATTTGAATGTATAAATAAGTCACTTCTCATACTCCTATCCGAGCATGACCAGCTTGCTGTTTGATTATATTTCCTAAATGCTCACAAAAAGCATTAGTTTTTAATTTCTTAGTTTGTTTTCCAGTGTTAATGAAATCTAAAGAGGAAAGTGGAAAGGTAATTCTCTCTTTGAACAGATCCTTTTCACAAAACAGAAAATCTCTATTTGAGGAAGTTGATTTTTATATTCCTCAATCATCATAACTGTAGAAAATGCTAGCAATTAGGTGCTTAGAGCTACATTTTAAAGATTTTATTAGTGACTTGGGAAAAACGACTTCAGAAGTTTATATGCAAAAGAGTAGAAAGAGACATGTGGAAGAATTCTCTTAAATTCTAACAAAAATCCCATGGCCCGGGCTGTAATATTCTAGGACCCTATATTTTTCAAATCTAGACAATGCTTGAAGGGTATATGCAAGTGTTGGGGGTGGTGGTTAAAGGTTATTTACTATTGAAGGCAGTAGTAAATATGGCACATCTTCCTTAGATTCAAGTTTGATAAACACTAAATAACTTTTTTTAATGTAAATCAAACATTGTCATATTATGGGGTAGAAGGCAAGACTTATACAAATTTTTAAAAATTTTACCATTTGCTGGTGGTAGAGAACCTCATTTCATAGGGGATATCTATAGATTACAGGTAGATACTGAACAGACCCATATGAGGTACTCAGAGGATAAACTTGAAAAGTACTGGCACTGAATACTTTTCTGTTAAGTCATGGCTTTACGTGGCCATAACAGTTAGTCTTCTCTGGCTGTTCACACAGAGTGTACTTTTTCATTAATTATGCCATTTTTTCCCCACAGTATCATTAGTCATAGTCCTTTCTAAGTAAATGGAGTGGACATATTTCACTTGGTTTTACATCTTGGAAAACTAGCCTGGTACACAGATGGTTCAACTGGGTGTGCGGGGAGGAAATGTGTCTCCAGAAAAACATGGAGAAAGGGTCCAGGAATAAGCTGAAATGTTGGAGATAATGTGTAAAATTTTGACTCCCAAATAGTTTGAATTCCTAAGAAATTGGATTTACGAGAGTGTAAAACTACCTTACAGAATGCATTTTCCTCTTGGGAGCCTACTCAGACTTTACGAATCTTCCCGACATTCTTTAAAGTAGGTTATCACCTTGGACCAGTGTTTTAATATCATTTCAGGAGGACCTCTATGTCCTTTCATTACCTTCTAGAAGCAAAGAGGAAAGCCTAACCCAACAAAATGTTGAACAAATAAATATTTCATAAGACATGTTTCTAACTACTTAGGAGCCATAAATTCAAGATGCTATTATTTATTGTATACTCAGCAATGGTGTTGTATGATTACATTATAGTGAGAAAACTTTGTATTTTTTCAAAAGTATTCAATAAGGCAATGTTAGAGGCAGGAATTTAATCCATGACTTCTAGTTCCAGACTTTGTCATCATGCAGTTTATGTATTTATAATTTCTTTCTACTTTTACAGTTTGAATATTAGAAATATCAACAATCTATAAGAAGTATTTATTGAGTGACTTCTGTGCACCATTTGCTGTGCTAGGCATGGGGATTGAATGGCAAGCACGACCACAAGCTCGCAGGGGTCAACATCTAGCGGAGAAATAGGAAAAAATAAACAAACAGTAATCATACGGAGGGATGGTCATTTAGGTGAAGAAGAAGGGCTACAAAGTGAATAAAAGTGTACCTAATGACAGGTTTGAGGAACCCTGGAAGACTTCCCAAGCCCTGTGAATGAGGGGTTGGGGGTTGGTATAGCAAAAAGAAAACTAAAGACAGAGAGCCCATTTAGGAAAATGTTACAATAGTCTAGTTGAGGGACTGTGCCCTAGAATTACAGAAAGGACAAATCCATTAGTTTCAAGTGACATTAAGATGGTAAGATTCAGACTTGTAGTCTGGCTGAGAACGGAAAAGAGAAGGAGAATCAATGAGTGCTCCTTAGTCTCTAGCCTGAGTGATGGAGAATGGTAGAGGAAACACTAGAAAAGAATGGGTTTTCTGGGGGCAGTTAGGTGGATATGGATAATGAATTCAGTTAGGGACCTAGTGAATTTGACATGTCGATGAACAGCCAAGGCATGGCAGTTCGATAGGCCAATAAAATAGTCAGGAAAAAGGTGGGAATCAAAAGTCTTAGGGTTGCTTGAAGTCATGTAAAGAGACTGCAGAGAGAGCAGATTTAGAAAACAACTCTTGGAAAGACTTCAATTTAAGGGATGAGCAGAGGAAGAAACAACTACAAAGAAATAATAAAAATGTGATTGTAGAGGCAGGAGGAACACTAACTCACCTCACAAAAATTCTATACAAGCAGTGACTCAAAATGACGATTAATGAAAACTGCACCATTAATTGTACTGTATGAATAAATGTACATAAACTGAATTCCTCCACTCACTGTTGCACTGCGAGGTAATCTAGAGGCTAACAATGGCCAATGCCACCAACAGTGGATGCTTACTGATACACACAGGGGAGTATGTCTGAGGTTGTAGAGGTATGAAGGAAAAATTAAACTAATAGTTTAATTATAAAGGTGGACAAGGAACCTCCATAAACAAATTAAATCAGAATAAAAGATACGTAATGCTGAGAAATGAAAATCCCTGAGTTTCTCCATAATGTAAATAGTATCATGACTCTGTTAGCCTCTGTGAGGCTAACACATTACAGCACAAACATTACAGTTGGTATGTGTACAGCATAAATAAAGATGAATATTCCTAGGAGTTGATAAAACAATTTCTAGCTAAGAGAGACCAGATGGGGAAACATCGTAATAAGATGCAAAAATATTTAGGTAAAAGAATAACTTTAGTTTAACAGCAGGAACTGTTAGAAAGCAAAACAGTGAAAGAAAAGAAATTATGAGAAAGGAATTTGCTGCTAGATCATTTCATATTGCAGTAGGTGATATACTCTATCTGAATAGAAAAATCAGCTACATGAAGCTAAAAAACTAATGGAATCCTTTGAACAACCAAATACCATGACCCTATGAAAATCAGAATTTATAACTGGTAGAAAAAGATTGGCTTATGGAAATATTAGTTATGGGAAAAACTAGCTTTCTAAGTTGAATATAGTATTGGCTCAAGAAGTTAACTTTTCCTTTTTATAGATACTCCAAGTTCCACACTATTGGGTTCCATCATAAATGTTAATCTTAGTCACTCCAGGAATTATCTTTTTATATATAAATGATACATCTTCCATTTGAAAATTATTTAGAAGAGAAAGAGAGCAATACAATGTCTACATTGACAAATGTCATTAAATACTATAACTACTAAAATGCTGAGTAAAGACAAAAGGTCTGTGAATAAGCAGAATAATGGCAGATACCTTTCAACACTGGCAAGTGTCAAGTAAAAGAAAAACTTCCTAAACTTCACATATTGAAAAATGCTCCATTTATTTTGTGTGATCTCATAAGGTGTTCCACAGATTGTTGTAGTATTTGCTAGGATATACAGCTAAGAAAGGCCAACAGATTAACAGTTGTCTTATTTAGTTGGTTGCTGTATTAGGGGCATAAATATTTACAATTGTTGAAATTAAAAATAGAGCTACCCTATGACCCTGCAATTGCACTACTGGTTATTTACCTCAAACATACAGATGTAGTGAAAAGAAGGGCCATCTGTACCCCAGCGTTCATAGCAGCAATGGCCACAGTCGCCAAACTGTGGAAAGAACCAAGATGCCCTTCAATGGATGAATGGATAAGGAAGATGTGGTCCATACACACTATGGAGTATTATGCCTCCATCAGAAAGGATGAATACCCAACTTTTGTATCAAATGGACGGGACTGGAGAAGATTGTGCTGAGTGAAATATGTCAAGTAGAGAGAGTCAATTATCATATGGTTTCACTTACTTGTGGAGCATAAGGAATAACGCGGAAGACATGGGGAGATGGAGAGGAGAAGGGAATTTGGGGAAATTGGAGGGGGAGACAAACCATGAGAGACTGTGGGCTCTGAGAAACAAACTGAGGGTTTTGGAGGGGAGGTGGGGTAGAGGGTTGGGTGAGCCTGGTGGTGGGTATTAAGGAGGACACGTGTTGCATGGAGTACTGGGTATGGTGCATAAACAATGAATTTTGGAACACTGAAAATAAAATAAATTTTAAAAGAAACCAATAATATATCAAGTTTTTTATAAATCATTTGAAATGCATATTTCACTGTATATTAAATAAAAACTCAGCTATCTTAAAAAAAAAAAAAGGCCAGCAGAAGATAAGAGTCAGTGAAAAGAGGTAAGATTCCTAAAGAAGCATTCTCTTGCCCTGAGGCAAACAGAGAAATGTAGACACAGGATACATGGAAGAAAAACAAAACAGCTTTGTCTAGGAGATTGCACAAAAATAAAGTCATGTCAGTTTTATTTATATAAATTTAGCTATCACCAATAGGAATGATTCTCCTGAAGTGAATATCAAGAGAACAGTCCTGTCTTAAAGGTTCTTCATAATAAAGATAAACAATGATGATGATGATAATGACAGTGGTCAGCGTTCACAAGATACATACAATGTGCCAGGTACTCTCCTAAGAGCTTTATAAATGTTAACTCTTAATCCTCACAACAATCATTTGCCAGATGAGGCATTTGAGGCACGAAGAGGTTAAGGGTTTTGCTCACTGAACTGTAAGTCGAGGAACAAGATTCACACCCTGGCCATCTCCTCCAGCATCTATGCCCTTCGTCATTACAATTTCCATAAATCCTTCAGAGTTTCTGAATTTCTTCCCCAATGTATTCATTCATTTATCAAGGAGAATTTAAGAGCATCCTATTAGGAGCGAGGCAATATTTGGACAGTGAGAGTAGAAAGCCTCATCCCAGGTTTCATGGAACTTAGAGGATAACCAAAAAAGGCAAATGTTAAACAAGCAATTACAAATGTGGCTGTGATCTCTTTTGAGATACGCACACACACACACACACACACACACACACCATTTTCCTCTTATATTTTTTCCTATTCCTTTGCCCCTCAGTCAAATTCTCAGTTAAACTCGCTGCTATTGCCTCAGAAGCTATTGCTTCTAAAGCGGTATAAGGAGGCAGGGTGGAAAACAAAACTTGCCTACCAACATGTCTAAAAACCAGAAATATCTAGGAAGGCACTCCCTCAAATTGGAAGAAAGGAAATAGGTCTGTGATCCCCAAAAGCAGAGGGAACCTAAGCCCTCTTTCCCAGTGGCACTTCCAAGAAGCAACAATACCTTGAAGAAAAATGACCATGTGACATGTCTAGATGCAGGAGACCACGGGCAGCCTTGCAAAAGATTCCCCTGTATTAAGCGTGGCACAGAAGTAGCAGAAATGTTCCTATGTCCTATAGTTGCAGCAGTGACAACCTCTATGTGAAGACTCAGGCCAGTCAGTCAAGCTGTGCTGCCCTTTCAGCAGCAAACTGTGTGGACTGATGACTGGAGACGAGGTGTCTCTCAATTTCCACCCCAAACCTGTTGACACTACAAGACCTCAGAAGTATGAATCAGTCCCAAAGAAGAGGGAAGTGTGGAAATCCCAAGAAGAGTGATGTTTGGTATTTTTTGTCAGCTCAGGAGAAGGAAAGACTCAGTTTCAGACATCAAGTAGAATTCAGATTCGGAAATCAAATCAGATTCAAAAATCAAGTTGTTGCGGAAAATTAAGTCATATTACTAACTCACCTGAGTTTGCGGTTTGAAAATCATACCCCAAAAGTGAATATGATGACTGTTAACAAAACAGAAACTATGAGAGTGCACAGAAGGTGACCTAACCCGGATCAGCTGGTCAGGCAGGACTGCCCGGACAAAGTAGTATAGAAGTTGAGACTTGCAGAACAGAAACGCCACATGGACCCTCAGTGTCTGGTCACTCTTTAAGGGCATTGATACCTTTCCTTCCTCAGAGTATAGTATTTGGTGAATACTAAAACCAAAGAGAAAATATATTTTTCTTTTCCAATGGGATACCGAATATACACTTGGAATACAAAGATTGGGTCCTGTTTTAGATACTTCCTTGAGATCTAGGTGCCATTATCCATTTGGAGAAGGTTAGGATAAGGGCAGTAACGATGGCTGTGGGAAGTCCAATTGATGAGAATGAGAGTGAGATTAACTAAAATATTCATGTCTCTTAAGTACGTTCTACATGCCAATTACTGTGAAAAAAAGCTGTGGGGGTTTAAATCTAGTGGAGAGGGGAGGTAATCACAAGAATATCAATTTATAAAGAAAATATACTATACTAGTGCTGTAATTACAGGGGCAGGCAGTAGGCTATTTAAACACATTGTGTTTGGGAAATGGAATAAGGCTCCTAAAAAGATGGGATTTCAGCTATAGGAGGAAGTATGAATAGGACAAAGGTATTTGGGGTGGGGTGTGGACTTGGGTTTGGGAAGAAGGTATTCCAGTCTGATGTACAGTAAGCAAAGAGGAGGAAAGGGGGGATGGCTAGTAAGTTGAGTTTGGTTGGGGTGAAGCACATACTTTTTACGGAAGAGCCTGGAGAAGCTGATAAGGTATAGATGAGCAAGGTCTTCAAAGGAAATCAAAGAAGGAAGTAAGTAATGGGAAGCCACAGAGGTATTTACAAAATGAAGGTGCCATGGCTTATGTAAGTTTGAGAGAGACAACCTGGTAAAATTAAGAAGAATAGATTAAAAATCAAAATACAGTCCATGATTCCTTATCTGCAATTTCAAAATCCAAAGTCCCTGAAAATAGCATTTCTTCATAAGTTTAATTAAAGGTTTTCTAAGTTGGCAGCAAACTCATTTGGTGGCAAAAACTTATCTGAACAGATGTGAGGGTATTTATGATCACTAATAATTCTTAGTGTGAACATACATGTGTTTCAGTGCAGAAACTGATGGTTTGATTACAGGGTGCCTCAGTCCTCTCTAAGGGTGTCAAACAATATGCAATGTATGAGTACTATTAACTTTTAATGTCTAACAACTAAATTCTGAAACACATTTGACTCTGAGGGTTTCAAAAAAGAATTGTGAGGTTGTTCCAAAGTTGATGACAAAGATTCCCTTAACAGAATTAAAACTTAGAGAAAGAATAGTAAGATTAAAAGTTAAGGCAATGAATTTGGTTTTGAACAAGAAAATTTGTTAATATAGGCTAGTTTGGTAGGTGCCCTGTCTAAACAAAAGGTGATCTGAATTATATAATTTAAACAAGTTTACAGTAATGAAAGATATATTTACTTTCAGGATTTCAATTTTATATGTTAATCAGAATTACCCCAATCAATTACTAGCTGTATGTATCTTTTAAATGATTGTTTTAATGAATAGATAAGCACATTATAATTAGCATATATTTTGCAAGTAATTATTTTTAAAAAAAAGACCTGTGAAAACATTGCTCTTTCAGGAAGTTAAAAAAAAAAACCCTCCAGAAGTCTTGTTTAGAACAGTATTTGATTGGGGCACCTGGGTGGCTCAGTGGGTTAAAGCCTCTGCTTTCAGTTCAGGTCATTATCCCAGAGGTCAGGGATCATCGGGCTCTCTGCTCAGCAGGGAGCCTGCTTCCCCCCTCTCTCTGCCTGTCTCTCTGCTTACTTGTGATCTCTGTCAAGTAAATAAATAAAATCTTAAAAAAAAAAAAGAACAATATTTGATTACCAAACACTGCATAACGATTTGCTGAACAACCTCCACTTAAAAAAAAAAACCAAAACAAACAAACAAAAAAACCAGTGCAAAAGTAAGCTGACATTCCACCCCTTCTGAATTTAATGCAATTTGCATTTGTAATACAAATTCTGAATTATGGAGCCCAAATGACTAATCTTTTAATTTTCAAGAAGTCCTCCCTCTAGGATGGTACAGCATCATGACAGTGTGCAATACAGTATTTTATATTTATTCTTCTGGAAAAACCAAGGTGCTTTGTAGTTGAAGGTGCCAAGTGAAGGATTCAACTCAGCATAAATATACTCGAACCGTTTTCTGAAAGGAAGCAGTCCACACTGGGGAGAGGAGGCACAGCATGTTTCAGGAAAGGACCGTGCCAAGAAAATGGAGGATTCATTAGCAGACAAAGCACCTTATACTGAAGGGAAAATAAGCATTTGACCAAGAGCCTGTGAGAAAAATTCAACTTTTTTTGCAATCTTCATTTTGGAAGAAAAATCAGAAATGTCCTGTTGTTCTCTAAATCTAGGGTCTGGCTTGATGGTATTTGCTAAACTTCCTTTGAGTGATATTAGATGGAGTTGACTCTAAAATTCCTTTGGCATGCTCCCTGGTGGCAGCCTCTTTTTTCCTTCCCATGAAAGAGATAGATGGCTGGAAGCCAGTCTGTAAAAGAGCTGGTGAGAGTCCCATGGGGCTCAGCTATGATGGGTGGAGAGTTACCGTTGTATTTCCTACTCCACCTCTGAAGGTCACCATCTCTCATAAATAAATTTGAGCCCACAGCAAATGTCTCATAGTCCTCTGGGATAATGGAGCTCTTCAAAATGAACCAGCACCAAAAAAGATAATAGAGTACTTGGGCAAGTTCACCAGAGAGTAATGTTACTTGAAATAAAACTACTCTAGATACCTTCCTCCACTAGTCCTATTCTAGATACCTTCCTAAATTGTCCTGTTCTCTAATGCTCCCCTTTAGTCTACATCTTAAATTTTTAGTGTTTTCCCAAGGCCTGTTCAATTACATAAACCTGGATTGTGGCTTGAAAGCATCTCTAAAATTTGTAGGTTTCCATACCGGACTAAAATATCGACTGCAATTTAGAACATGTTTGAATGCCCTATAGTTATCTTCTTTTTGATGTCACTTGCTCATATGGAGTAAACTCAAACTGACTGTAAGGACCAGGCCGACGACATAGATAAAAGAACAGAATTAAGTGTTCAGACTCGGCTGAATAGGAGACAGTCCAGGGCTAAAAGGAAACAGTGAGCACTCAATTGATTTTTCCTCAGAGGAAAGCAAACTTAGGGTTTCTCCATCTAAACATCCTTAAATAGAAGCCAGAAATCCAAGTATTCTGTTTTAAATGAATGCTTCAGATATTAAATGTTTGTAACCAATTCAAATTTACTTGAAAAAATTTCACAGTCCAAACAGAAATACATTTGAAGGAAGGATGTGGCCCACAGACCACCAGTTAAAGGTCTCTGATCTAGCCATTTTGAATGCTTATATATTAGAAACAAGACTAGTGTAGAAAGGCTTTGCTTCAGAAAGGAAATAATAACAGTTAGTTGACTGACGGAACTTTATTTTGTTGTATCAGCATTTGAAGAAAGGGTTACAAATTCTCTTGCCTCAATCACATGTTGTAATTCAGAGCACTGGTTCTTAAATCATAAAGCTTTCAAAATGTGATTGTTACACAGGACCTCTAGGAGGAAAAACAGAACAAGGTGTAATGCCTTTTTGAAAAGGAAGTACTGCATCCCATAGTGATGGACCCGTGTGGGAGGAGTCCCATGATTTGAGGTCCTAATGAAAGAGGCTGTTGTAATCTATGTGAGAGTTATGGGTTCTTTGGGAATCTCAGAACAGAATTTCCTGACTTCTGTGAAATTAGATCTAAACTTTATAATGATATGGATATTGGAAATCATAATATGAACTTCTAGCTTTTGGTTTTAATTTCCTGGCTGCGGTTGATGATAACGTTATTTAATGAAATGCAGTATACTTTTCATCTTAAGTTGTAACATACTATAATGCTTATTATATTTAATTTTTAAAAGTGGTATTTACTTGCACATACAATTTAGTTGAAACATCGACACTGACCGTACGCGAACATTTTTACCTCAATCTTCTTTATCTCCCAGTTTCCAATATCTAGATAATAAGATGTGAGCCAAGAATGTTAAGAGTAGGTATTAGGGGGCGCCTAGGTGGCTCAGTGGGTTAAGCCACTGCCTTCAGCTCAGGTCATGACCTCAGAGTCCTGGGATGGAGCCCCGTATCGGGCTCTCTGCTCAGCAGGGAGCCTGCTTCCTCCTCTCTCTCTGCCTGCCTCTCTGCCTGCTTGTGATCTCTGTCTGTCAAATAAATAAATAAAATCTTTAAAAAAAAAAAAGAGTACGTATGAGGTTGTCTTGCAAAGTTATTGAAAATGAAGGCTCATAACAAGATGTAGCTGTAATTTCTGATAAGGTCAATTCTCTATTTAAATGTACTTAATATGCCAGCTATCAAAGGCATTTGCCATATATAACAGAAGATTTTTTTTCTTCCTATGATTACAAGAATTAATTCAAAGTGTAACATGGTCTTTTAATAAACATTTAATGGAATGTATGCCTTATTTGTCAGTAATAAAAAAGGGAAAAAAAGCAACCGGGAAAAACCGTGTTCTGTGTTTGAGCACATGAAGTGATGAATATTTCTCCAATGTCTTAGATGATCTGAAAGCAATAGCCTACCCTCCAAAACACAAACATATTTCATAGGTCTAATTTTTCTCTTCAATGGCTCTCCAATTTCAGCACCACAAAGAGTAAAGTTTACGTTTTAAGAACCAGGTGGCATCTGGTTTACTCAGATAAGTAGCCAGTTCTGCCACTTCATCAGCTATAACTTTTATGATTCCCATATGTGGTTAAAAAATTACAAGATGTGTGTCTATCGTATCATTATTGAATTTAAATTACTTATTTACACATAAGGCACTGTCAACCTTTCTCCTCGTGTGATAAGGGGTATCAGTAATTATGGAACATAAAAGTGAGGAAGAATAATTTATCATTTTCCAGGACTGGGATGAAGCTTCATAACATTAGCACAATTATCTGTATTTCTTGACTTATGAAATGGGGAAATTATTAAATATTGGGAAAATGGCACAAAAAATGTGACTAAGGAAAAAAAAATGTATTTTCAAAGGAACTACCACAATCAGCTTTTCCAAGGCATCATCATCCAATTTGTGAATTATTATGCTCTTAATTTCCCTTCCACTCTCCTATTCTTTGTAAGTTTTCCTTTGTTATGGTGAACATAATTAAACGCAAGGAAAGAAAGAAAAAAGGAAGGAAAAGTCAAACTCAGGATTGATACACAAAAGTGGCATGGAGCATATAAATTTGTGTCAGGGGTACTATGATCCCATTAACTTTGGGGGGAAAAAAACTAAGGGCACAAAGAACATTTTTAGTTAGAATCAGAAAAAGAACAATTAAAAAAATAGATATTTTTAGTCAATTGAGAGTGAAACATTAATAATTAATAGAAGAAAGCAGAAGCAACCAGTTCTACTTAGCTGCTAACTCTCTCTCAAACAGAAAAGTATACAGATATTTTGATTAAAAATCAGTATGCATATTGGTAGTATAAAATACCAAAAAAGTGAAGAAACTGTAAGTGGAAGCTTTGGGAATCTAAATGCTCAATACTGAGCATTGGCCATTGGCTACTGAAATTATTAATAATTTCAATAATTACTAATATCAATACTGATAATTTTTCAGTAATGTGAAAAGTAGAACTAATAGAAGAAAAAACAAGAAAGATAAATCCTGCAAAATATAGACAGATTGGTAAAATTTTATACACTTAAGTCAAGACTAGAATAAATCATTAAAGAGTTTGTTGGTGAAATTTTGCAAAAAAAAAGGTGCTGTTTTAAAATATTTTATTTCCTTCTTAAAATAAGTAAAATAATACATGGAGATATAGATATATATCTATATATGAGGTATGTCCAGATTTCTTATATTATCCTTAGATACTAAATTGAGAAATCTTCTTAAACCTACTAAAAATAGTGGATTTATAACCAATTGAACAGTTCACTTATAATATTGCTTAATTGGTCACATAGTTCCTGTTCTCAGTCCTGATCCATTCAACATTTAAGTTTTGTATCAATGAATTAGATTAATCTTCTCAAACTTTGGGTCTGAGAATCATTTCTCTCCATGTATGTATACCTGTTTTTATATCTGTGCCTCAGATGCCCAGAAAATGTGACAGAGAAGAGATGCAATATTTGTTAGATGGCAGAATCAAACCCTGGAGAGAATCTCAACAGAATAGAGTGTACTTATACTATGGGATTAAAAGGATTAGTGTTTGGATCCAATAAAGAAGTTATATAAAAACACAACTGAGGAGCTAAGTTAGTTTCTTACTGAAAAAAGACTTTGGAATTTAAGTTGATAGTAAACATATGCATCAATATATGATATGACTGCCAATGCTGTTTAAAACTGATCTAATTCCAGGCTATACTAATATAAACAGAGGCAGGTAGGCTACCTCCCACTTAATCAAGCTGCATTAATGTGTTTAGTTTCTGGACATTACCCTTTAAGGAGGACATAGTCAGGAACATACGCCATAAGAAAGCACACAATTGTCAAGTGAGGAATGAAGAAAGAAGGTGGGCTGGAGCAGGGGAGATGAGGTGGGATCTAAGAGCTACTTTAAATAGGTTCAGAACTGCCTGTGGGGCCTCATCATCTCGACCACTGCAAGGCAGAATGTAGTGCATAAAGGTTTGAATGAGAAGGGCTCTGGGCTCATTTTAACCTTCATCTTCATTCACTGATTCTATAAAATCACTGGAAGGTTGTCATGTGTAAGAAGAATTAGTTCAAAAGACAGGACTAAAACTAGAGGTAGAGGAAGTAGAAAACAGCAGATGTTGATTCAAAAAAAAAGTCACAATAAATGCTTGTTGTATAAATGATTTATTAATTACTTTGTAATATTTAGAACTGCCTATAATTATTAGCATGCCTTCTAATATTCAGAATTGTCTATAATTATTAATCTGCTTTGGAAGAGAGTGAGTGAGCTCCTTGCCACTGGAGGTGTTTGAATAAAACTCAAAGCCATGAGCTAAGCATACCCTGTAGGAGTTCTTAGGCAATTGGCTGACTACAAAATGGATTTATTTTGTAGTTACAAGATATAATTTGATGTAGCGGCAAGTGAAATCTGTTACCCATATCATCTGCCTCCTCAGCACCTTTTCAAAGTCGAACAATCAAGATTTATCTAGAAACCCTTTCTGGCATTGCCAAAAGATTTATTATTCTCACAAAAGCAAATTTTTAGTTCCTGTATTATTCAACAGTTAAAAACACTGCAAGAAAGAAATGTTTCAAATGCATACAAACTTTTTCTATAAAAAGAAATAGAATCTACCTTATAGGACCCTCTTAATGCCATATTAAAAAAAATCCTTTGGACCACACCCTCAAATCATGCATTTGTTACACTCAGAAAAATCAGGTTTCAATTTAATTTATTATCAAGGGGGACACAGAGAAAAAGAGATAAAATAATATTAGCACAATTTAATTCTTTTTCTTAAGATTTTTCAGTAGAGCTATAAAGGGCAATTCCAAACAATTCATGAACTTGTTTTTTATTGGTGCTCCATCAAGACCATTTTGTTAGAAATGTTATAAGGGGAAATGTTTCCATTAACCCAACTCTGCAACCACAACACCAAAACCCCAGAAAATATACACAGTGCCTTAAAATAAGAATGTTTTTGGAAGTAGACTGCCTAGTATCATAAAGGAAATTATTTGGGTCCAATAAAAAAAAAACATATGAAACTAAGTTTATATTATGATTTTAAATATCTATAAATTTCAGCTACAACCTACACAGGTGTCTAACCGATATGATCTTCAGTAATAAACGAACATCTATACTTTTAAGAAATACCAAAAGGAAATTCCGAAATTCGGGGCCAGACTTTTCCTTAAAGGAGTGATTCTGAAGTGTAAGCCTGTGTTGTTTCTAATTTTAAACATATAAAACTAAAGGACTAAAATTTATCTTTTTACCATTAAGTTGCATATTAAATTGCTGTTCAATTCTACATGCAACTGGGGTAACTTTGAAAACTTGTTATTCTACAATTCATATTTCAACAAACTTCTTAAAGATAGCATAAATTCTATCGACATCTTGATTTAAGAAACTACCAAGTTTGAGCTAATATTAAGATTTTTCATAGGAGTATGGATGACACACCCCGTTCCATTAGTTTCAGGTATACGACAGTGATGCAGAAACTTTCTATGTTATGTTACGCTCACAACTGCAGTGAGCACCTGTCGCTGTACAATCCTTTACAATACCAATGACTGTATTTGTTATGCTCTGACTTTTACTCCCATGACTGATTCATTACATAACTAGATGTTTGTATCCCCTACTCTACTTCGCCCATTTTGTCTATTCACCCCCCTCTCTGACAACAACCCGTTTATTCTCCATAGTTACAGGTCAGTTTCAGCTTACAGTTTGTTTATTCATTTTTTTTTCTTTTAGATTCCACATACATGTGAAATCATATGTCATTGGTGCTTCTTTGTCTTACTTCATTAGCATAATACCCTCTAGGTCTCTCCGCGTTGTTGCAAATGGCAAGATGAACTAGTACTAATTATCACCTTTGAACAGACTGGTATACTAAATAAAAAGTTCTACAGAACTGTAGATCAACAATCACCAATGTAAGAGGAATTCTATGTAATTTAAAAACAAATGGTATACTAATTAAATAAAAGGGAATAATGTGGCCTACTTCCTAGAAAATAAATGTCATTAATTGTTTTGTTACCTGTGTGTCTGCATATTTTGATGGACTTTGTTGTCATAGTATCAGAGGCAAAATAATCTGAATCTCTAATTCAGGTATTGCAAGCTCCAGGGCCAACAGAGACAATAGACACATGTAAATAAATAAAGTAATTAGGCTAGGTGTCACTGTGTATAATGAAGAATACATGCTCCATCTAAGGCAGATAGACCCAATTCAGCCTCAGCCAATAGAAATTATAAAGGAATGTATACGCACTGGCTCCAATTTTCCAAGAGGAATTAAAAATTATATTGTAATAATTTTCTATATGACAGATGGTAACTACACTTACCATGGTGGACATTTCATTATGTATATAAACATCAAATCATTATGTTGTACACCTGAAACTAATACAACAATGTATGTCCACTATGCTTTTCTTTTTAAAGATTTTATTTATTCATTTGTCAGAGAGAGGGAGAGCGAGAGAGCACAACCAGGGTGAGCAGCAGGCAGAGGGAGAAGCAGGCTCCCTGCTGAACAAGAATCCTGATGAGGGACTTGATCCCAGGACCCTGGGATCATGACCTGAGCTGAAGGCAGATGCTTACCTGACTGAGCCACCCAGGAGTCCCTCAGTTATGCTTTTTAATTAAAAATAGTTATATGAAATTTCCCAAAACTTAAATGTTAATAAATAATTTGGGAAAGACAAATAAAATTTATCTCATCTCAGGATCTGGTGCACAAACTACCAGCCTATAGCTTCTCATTTGCCTCATGAGAATTATTAATTCAAAACATAGAGGGAAGTTTGCACAAAATAGTTTATAAACTTCAAAAATAAGGAAAAACAAAGACACTGAATTCCTTTCCCCTAGTACAGCCAAGGGTGTTACTTCTCTTTTACCTTAAAAAGAAATCCCATATAAATTGTGACAGTTTCTCAAACTACAACCCTGTTGGCACATGCCATTTCATTTGACACATTCTAAAAAATCTTAAGTTATTATAAGAGTTACTACATAAAATTGGGGGTAGATACCACGACACGAACTTTGCATTTTTCTCCGACACATTTTATTAGAAAGACAGGGCTCCAAAGTAGAAATAATACTGCAGAACGGTATAGAGTTACAGCATTCACGGTCAACATTGTGCCGGGGACACAGGAAGCCTTCTCGATTTCGATTTTGTTTGACTTTTCTGCCTCAAAGTGTAAAATGAAGGCTGAAGTTGTAAATCTCTACATTAATTTTCCGAGCAAATTTGAAACGTCTAATAGATCTCCAGACATTCCCCTCTTCCTGTAACTCCTCAGAATTAATTTCCTTTTATAACATTATTGAATAATTGTGAATGACTACCAAACAAAAGTTTGAAAGACTGAAAAGTAATTTTGTACTAAGCCCCCCCAAAAAGCAACAAAAATGGCTTTATCAAAAAATGGCTTTATAAGGTTATATTCTAGAATTTCCCAACACTGAAGTTTCTTTAGAAACTTTACTTTGCATGGAGTGCTGAGTGTTGTACAGAAACAATGAATCTTGGAACACTGCATCACAAACTAATGATATATTGACTAACATAACACTATACAAAAATAAATAAAGGACTATATTTTTATGTAAAAAAAAAGAAAGAAACTTCATTTTTTCAAAGTCAAAATAATGTGTTTACCTATAGCAGAAAATAAAAGTGGTGAGTGTAGATGTGAAGTTTTCAATTTCAACAGAATAGCTATCTACTTGTCAGTCAAAGAATAACATACAATTAAAGGGGAAAATATTTCTTACTATTGTTTTCGTCATCAAAATTATACTGATTATTATATAGATTATAAAGTCTTTAAACAATAAAGACACAATACCAAAGAAATGTTTAAAAATCAATAAAAAAGGTTAAGTTGTATCTAGCAGTTTATTACCAAATGATGGAAAACTGCTATGCTAAAAAGGCAAAACAGTTTCTGATTTCCAAAACACCTGATCAAACTATATTAATGATTTACAATCTTTCCAATATTTACTTTCTCAAAGAACAGTTCAGTGGCACAAAAAATATATTGAGAGTAATGAAGAATCAGGACTGAAAAATTACAAGGTGCTGCCATAACATACACTCAATTCAAAGAATACTATATGCATCCCTTTCATATCAAAAAGTTATATCCCTAAAAGGAAATTCTGGTGCTGACATTCTAGAACCTTTTGACTTCCTCAACCACTAAGAAATATAAAGTTAAGAGAGATAGCTAAGAAAATGCTAATGGATTGTGAGCTAGGTCTCAAACTTTTCCTGATATTCAAGTCAAGGTAAGCATCTGTCAAATAATTAACTAATTAGTACTAAGCAAAAAAAGCTTAAGCTTAATCAGTAGACTCGACTACAATCTCAAAGCCAGTTTTTTATGTGCTAGTCAGGAGCTGTCATCATGATGGTTTCTGTCTTACTTTGTAAAGGACCACTGAGAACAGTTTTCCTTACAGGCTAAGACATGCAGGAAGAAAAATTAAGCATTAAATTATTAAAAGTTAGTTTTTATTCTCTTTAAACAATTCTGCAATGCCACACTGAATAGAAAGGCAATTTTAAACAAAGAGTTAAGGAAGATATATCAATTTAATCCAATAAAACTTCACAGATTGCTTGGAATGTTTACCCTTCTTTCCTTCCTCCCTCCCTCCTACATTCTCACTTTCCTTCCTTCCTTTCCTTTTCTTTGTTCTCTTCTTTCTTTCTGCAATACTTTGACTATATTCTCTATGCTATACTTTGCATTTCTGTGACTTATTTGTTTTATAATTGGAAGTCTGTACCTCTTAATCCTTTTTATCTATTTTGACCATCCCTCCCACCACCCAACCCCTCCCTTCTAGCAACCACCAGTTTAGTTTCTGTATTTAAGAGTCGGCTTGTTTTCCTTGTTGGGTTGCTCCTTTGTTTTGTTTTTTAGATTTCACATATAAGTGCAATCACATGGTATTTTTTTCTAACTTATTTCACTTAGCATAACACCCTCTAGGTCTATCCATGTTGTCACAAATGGCAAGATTTCATTCTATTTTATGGCTGAGTAATATATGGTGTATGTACAGGTACATTGTGTATTTATATATATGTGTGTGTGTGTGTGTGTTCTTTATCCATTCTTCTATTGATGGATACTTAGATTGCTTCCGTATCTTGACTACTGTAAATAATGATGGAATAAACACAAGGTTGCATATATCTTTTTGGATTAGTGTTTTCATTTTCTTTGGGTAGATACCCAGTAGTAGAATTACTGAATCATCTGGTCTTTTTATTTTTAATTTTTGGAGGACCCTCCATACTGTTTTCCACAGTGGTTGCACTCCCACCAACAGTGCCCAAGGGTTCCCTTTCGTCCATGTCCTTGTCAATACTCGTTATTTCCTGTCTTTTTGAAACTAGCCATTCTGACTGGGTGTGGGGTGATTATGTCATTGTGGTTTTGATTTACATTTGCCTGAGGATTAGTGACGTTGAGCACCTTTTCATGTGTCTGTTGGCCCCTGCCTATCTTTTCCTAATAGGAATTAGAGAATAAACAAAAGTAGGTTCACATTTAAAGGTACCTAGATCTTGTATATAGAAATAATAATCTGTACTCATATGGAACTGTTTCATAAAGATAATATAAGCAACTGCAATTTTAAGTAAATATTCACACAATCTATATATGTATATAAAATATCTCTATAGATGATATAATTATAGATATAATAATAGATATATAGATATAATTTCTTAATGAAAATCGATGTATGTACAAACACCTATGTACAGAGTGATATTCAGTGTAGTATTTTTTTTAAAGATTTTATTTATTTATTTGACAGACGGAGATCACAAGTAGGCAGAGAAGCTGGCAGAGAGAGGAGGAAGCAGGCTCCCTGCTGAGCAGAGAGCCTGATGTGGGGCTGGATCCCAGAACCCTGGGATCATGACCTGAGCGGAAGGCAGAGGCTTTTACCCACTGAGCCACCCAGGCGCCCCTCAGTGTAGTATTTTAATCGACTAGCTGTGTAAAAGGCAAGTGTCTGATAATTCTTAATATGAGAAGTACCTTGTAAGCCTTGAAAAAGACCAAGTAACACAGTCTACATAGCTTAGAACCAGGCATGTTTTAGAAGATTCTCTGGTGTGCTCTGCATTTGGGGAGGTCTCCCTGAGTCACACCCCTCATTCCGTACTTCCTACCTTACCAGTAGAATTTCCCTTCAGCCATCCTGAAAATCTCACAAGGTGATCACCTCCTCTAAGTCACAGTGGACTCAAGACTTGGGTGAGAAGGCGAGGTTGGGCCATAATTTTAATAGATTAACTCAGCTTCTGAAAATTAGCTTGATGAAAAGCCCAAGGAATAAAGAAATTAAAACAACAACAAAATCTTAATCTTAATAATCTTAATCTTAATAAAAAAAAAAGATTGGTGATATCTCATTCAGTCTTTTTTTTTTTTTTTTGCCTCAATTGCCAAGAAACTCAGATTGTTCAGGCTGATATGAAGACATGGGAACGAGGCAGGACTTACCATCTGTTGCCCCCTGCACCTCCTAAGCTTATATTTAGTTTTTCTACTTCACATCACATCGCATGGGCTTCGAAACAAAACAACACTGACACTGACACCTCAGTTTCTCTCCTCTTGCTCACCCATCATCATTTTCCCATCTTAGTTCTCAATTCCAATGAATTCCTTCAGGCCTGTCACTAACTAAAGTTCCTGTCTTGGAAAAAATGTTACTAGTTTTTTGATGTTTTGAACACTACATTAGAGGGTTTTAATACCAGCTTTTCCACCACTAAGGTTCCTTTATTAACAGATTCATGCCATACCCACAAGTTAATAAAGCATGATTAGACTGCCCAGTTTACTTGGTATAAGGAACTATGGAAACAATAATTTTGCATTATTACTATTGCGTTATTTTTATTCTTATGACTACCGTTTTTATTATTTGTGTGTGTGTTGAATCATTCAAGTTTATTTGTGCAAAATATTAAAAAAACTAGTGATCAGTAAAGGCTCCTTTGAATATCAATATTTTTCAAACAAAATTTAACTGATTTCTAAGAGAGGAAAATCAAAGCTTCCTGCCTGTCACTATAGAAATGCATTTGGAAAAAAAAAAAAAAAAGAAATGCATTTGAAGTAGATTCTTGTAACTGACATTATTTTTCGACAAAGCCAGTCCTGTTTGCCACTTGTGATTTACAGGCTATGTCTGCTACCAGGAGCTGCTGGACACATTAGTGCAGGTATGCTTATGAAAGGGTGCTGCTGTCTCGCACTAAATGACTTTCCAGAGACCCATCTCATTCAGACCTACAGGAACTGTTCTCCCTAAACACAGTCTGTCAATGCATAAGCCATTATTCCACCCATTCTGAAGGGAAGAATCAAAAATATAGTCCGATATTCTAGTCCCTTCTGCAAATCCTGATGCACCATTAAAAACCTGCTGTTTCATACTTTCTTGATTTCTACTTGGTGAATCCGCTTCACTAACGTTTTTGTTGCTGCATTTGGAAGTGTTGGAAAAAGAAGGGTGGGAATTGTGTTGGATTTTATTAGTGTAAATTGCTTTTAATTTTCTATATTTCCTACTTGAAATATGCTATTATTCATAGATATTACCAACTACAGTATGATCAATTTTCTGTCCATTCAAATACAAATTTTAACATATTTACCTAAAGGCTTACTTTCTCTTCCTTATTATATATTGAAAGTCACCAACCCCAAATCTATCTTTCCTTCCACATTTTATTATATGCTTCATTTGCTGCATTAATGCAAACCATAGCTCCATACTTATATGGATTAATAAACATAAGATTCTTACATATGATTTCAAGTGACAATTAACTTGCTTACATGCACAATAAAAAAGAATAAAATATGTATAGTTTTGTATTTGATAGATCATGAATGTATCAAGGAATTATTTAAATTATTTAGAAAATACCTATAGGCAGTTATAAAAATTCAGACAAAAATATAAATGGAATAATATTAAATATATATACTTGTATCCTTTCTCATCTGAAAATTTTCATTCCATTCATTTTTAAGAAAAATGTGTAGCGGTGCACATTAGCCTGAGAAGATTGAAAGGTATATATCCTTTCAATAAATCATGTACAAAATAAATCATGTACAAAAGTAAAAAGGAGACTACTGTAGTTTATTTAACCAATGAGTATAAGACTGGGGACAAATGAAATCTTTCCTTTACTTCATAAAATGGAATGAATAATTATTTTATTGCGAAGGTCACTACATTAAAAACATTGAAAGAAAACCCCATGGCTATTTAAACTGGTTAGAATCATTCTCCAGAATTCCTTGTCAGAGGCTATGTTTAGGATGGATTTTTATTTAATTTTAAAACATCCATGGTCATTAATAGAATCTTTAGGTAAAGGCTCAAATCTCAAGTTTTCCACTATTTTGTTGTTGTTTTAATACAAGGGTTTGCAAATTGTTCATTTTTACTTCTAAATGTTTTGTATAAAAGTTTACCCAACTGGATTACTATATTTACAGGCTTACTTACATAATTTTTTTTACATTAGAAAAAAACATACAAGACTTATAAAGGGTTTTCTTTTTCTTATTTGATGGGCTCACTCACCCATACAACCAACAACTGAGATATAATTCACAACACTGAATTCCAAGGGAAATATTGTCTACATATTAACAATTGTATGCAAAAATAACTTATTTATTTTAAATTGAACCACATCGGGACACATATACAAATGTTCCTAGGTTTAATTCAATACCAGTTCTTAGTAGTTTGAAGTACGACAGAGAACACTCAAAAGAGAACTCTGATTATAAAAAATACAACAAGAACGTTTGCAAATCATAACGAGCTTGCTGTTTCCATGCCAACTTCTGCTGAATCTGGAAAGCATTAAAATAATTTTTTCACAATTTACTTCTTTCCATTGTATTATATCCCTTCCCTTTTCACAGGCAATACATTCACTACCAAATAAGTAGTGTATTCATTAGGGCTGAAGAGAAAGACAAGGGTTAAGTAAATAAGGACATCAAATTAATATCCAGGCCTAAATGTTTTAGCAGAGCCAAAGAATCTGTTTAATCATTCGAGTCAACAAAGGTTAAGATAATAAAATAAACTTCTAAATGCTTTCCTTTTCTGGAACTTAATCTTTCTTGCTGAAGATGTTTTTAAGATGCTATCAGTTTTGCGTAGTCCCAGCTGTTATGAAAATTTACTTGAATACATGGGGAAGAGAAAGAATTTTATGAAAAGAGTGAAGCAGAGCTCCTGGGTGGCTTACTGAAACTGTGAGAGCCCACCACTCATTTAAAACCGGCTGTTGGCTGATGATGTTAAGACCAATAACCACTAAATCTTTCACTTATCAGGCCTCTGTGTTATTTGGCAAGGTGATGGTAGCCAACTGATTAGAAAATTAATATATAGTCAAAAGATAAATTCATGATGTTTGTTCATTTTATTACTCAAGTTTGATTAGTAAACTTACCACAATTTCAGAGCAACATAGTACCCTAATTTAAACAGACAGTACTAAGCATTAGAACAGTTTTGCTTATTTTTAAAAATATGTTTTTAAGTCACAAAGATAGGGAAAAGAAATATGAGCCACTAACATCAAAGCCTTGAGTACCATTGTGATTCCCAGGGCTGTGGTTCATGACGAGGGCAGAGGCTCATAAGAACTGGGCAAACAAGAAGTCCTCTTAGAAGACCAATGATAGTAGTAATAATGGGTGCAGAAAACAACAGGAAAAAGTCTTGAAGGTCTTGAGTCTTTAACACTTGACATTCAGGTTCTGTGACTGATGAAGAAATATAAAACAATCTTTTGCAAAGAGAGGCTCAGAATAAAAGTGGAATCAAGGGGCACCTGGGTGGCTCAGTGGGTTAAAGCCTCTGCCTTTGGCTCAGGTCATGGTCCCGGGGTCTTGGGATCGAGCCCCGCGTCGGGCTCTCGGCTCCAAGGGGAGCCTGCTTTCTCCTCTCTCTCTGTCTGCCTCTCTGCCTGCTTGTGATCTCTGTCTGTCAAATAAATAAGTGAAATCTTAAAAAAAAAAATGGAATCAAAGTATCTTGGAGAACATGTAAATACAGCATTATAAACAGCAGAAAACAGACTTTATTCATCTTGTTATCTATCCTAAAGAAAAAAAGTCACTACGAGTTAATATAGCAGGATTTTAATATTAAACTATAATTTTCAAATTGGTTCCGACAAGCTGAGAAGAAAAATTGTATTATAACGAGGGAACTGGGTATTCTGATGTCCCTTGAATGGGGATTAGCATTCCCCTGCCCAATTACGTTACACGAGGTTCCTGGGTATGACTGTGATGCATTCACCCATTTGTTTTCTGGAGGGTCAACAGTGAATGAATTGTAAAGACTGAGGTGACCATGACTACAAATAAAAAAGATGCTCCTATTTGCACTTGTGTTCCTCAGACTTTTCACTTTCATTCACAGAGGCATGGAACTTAAAAGTTGAAAAGGTACTAGCAGCCACCTGAAGGCAGCTTACGACCGTGGAAAGAGAACAGAATTTGAAATCTGGGTCTGACTCCCAGCATTGTTCTTCGGTAGATGTATGTATGTGAACTTGTAGAAATCATTTAATCTGCTTGAGCTCAAGCCTCACCAGGGGAAAAAAAAAAAAATCATATTATGGGGCGTCTGGGTGGCTCAGTTGGTTAGGCACTAGACTATTGGTTTTAGCTCAGGTCATAATCTCATGAGCCATGAGATCAAGTCCCCACTTGGGCTCTGCACTCATCAGGGTGTCTGCTTGACATACTCTTTCTCCCTCTCCTTTTGCCCCTCCCCCCACTTTCCACTCTCTCTCTAAAATAAATAAATAGATCTTTAAAAACCAGCCATATTATTCATTATGCTGGTAACTAAATCACTGCATTAATTTTAAGGATAAATGAGAAAAATATATGGAAAATATGATCTGGAAGTACCCAGCCTCAAAACCTGACTCTGCCACTGACTGGCTCTGTTATTGTGGACAAAATATTTAAACCTTCTAAATCTTGGTTTCTTCATCTGTTCAATGGAAACAATGAAAGCAACTATTTCATAGGGCTGTTGAAATAAGATACATCTTCATAGAATGGTTAGTGCATCTTAAGAGATCAATAAAATTGCTTATCATTATTATTGGTGTTATTATTTGAGCCATAGGTATTTTTTGTCATCCCTATTGTTTCATATTGAGGTTGATGACTTCAATAACTAACTTGTTGATAGGGGAGCAGCCTGACCCACTGGGAAAGGTACAAACAAGGGGTCGAGAGAGCTGGGTGTGAATTCATTTTCCTACCACTTACAAATTATGTAAACTTGGGCAAGTGAGTTCACTCCAGATTCTTCATGTGCAATATGGCGAGAATGATCAGCTTTGATCAGTCAAGGATTTGTTATAGGTTTTCTCATACACTTTTTTATTTAATCCCTGTCATAACCAGAGGGGCAGATAGTGGGAGAGTTAGAATTCGATCCCATCCAGCCTGACCCCAGCCCATGTGTATATAATCATCTCATCCCACTGCATGCACTTTTCCTACTTTTCTTCCCTCATATCCTATCTTGCTGAACTGTAGTAAGGCTTGGAGATGCTGTGTGCAACTTGCCTAATTACTTGTAAGACTAATAATTATAACTATGACATGTGAGGTGCAACTTCTTGGTCTAATGTTTGTTTAGCCTAGGAATGCCCCTACAACTCCCTGACAGCAGGTCTCCAACCTCTGCTTGATTGCAGGGTATAGTCATAGCCTTAGATCTCTGTATCACAAACTTAAGATGAAACAGAGTGAAGTCTTGGTGACTGACATCACAGAAAAAGCACCATCCTTACCATATAGCCCAATGGCCTAACTGCAGAAGTATGGACATTTGCACAAATGCACTGAAGATTAATGGCAAATCTGTAACAACATCTCCCCAGGAAACAAGGAGGAAAGATCAGGATGCATTCAGCTGTGGAAATCTAACAACCACTGTCTCGTAGAATAAAACCAAACAATATCTACGGTTTCTATATTAAACCTAAAATTGTAAGCTCAAAATTGGTTCAATGAACACTGACAGAAAGCTCATGCCAAAAAAGTTAGCCCACTTTCTTCTGCACTAAATCATATGCCATCAACAATATTCAAAGATAGTCAATGTTCGTCCCATTTACCTTTTAACTTCTTGCAATCTGGCTTCTACTGCTTAACAAAATGTACTCCCTAAATATCTCATGACTCCAAAACATCAAAATCATAGGCTTTTATAGAATTCATCCCTATGGTTTTCTTTTTATTAAGAGGATTTTATTCATTTTTTTTCTTTTCTCTTTTATTTTTTAACGTAGCTCCTCCATTAATGTTCAAATTTTGTAGTGTCCTGGTTTTGACTTTGAATGAATGCTCGCTCTCTTTTCTGACTCTCTTTCTTTAACCCACTCCCTAAATGTGGATATTTCTAAGTGGTTCTCATGTGACCATTTCATGCACAATTTTTCCACTTCCACAGTTTCTATTCTCACTGGGGACACTCCAGCTATGGAACGGTTATGATACCACCTCAGATTCCCAGTCTCGTGCTTCCAATTGTTTGCTACATTATTCCAGTGAAATAATTCATCCAGATCCCAAATTCAACATGACTAAATACTAACATATTTATACTTCTGTCTTATGACCAGTTTTATCTAGCCAGAAACTTCAGCCCTATCCTTATCCACTTTCTCAACTTTAGTCCCTACATCCAATTTAATGATTCATGCTGAATTTTCACCTTAGTATCGTCCTATTTCATTCCCTGACTGCAATTTTTTGTTTGTTTTTTAACTTGACCCTGACCACAAATTACCAATGATCACAGCTTTGGATATAAATCCCATATGGCTTGAATTAATCTCCTACCCTCTGCTTAAAGACTCTTATTAATTTCTCCTCTACTAATGTCAACCCTGGTTTTTCTTCTTTGAATTTTTGTTTGGCACTTGTGGCAATTCCTGTTGGTGATATTGAAAACATGCCCCATAGAACTAATGAAGTTGAAACCAGCAGAAAGTTCAAAGTTTGTTTTTCAGAGAACCATTTCCCCCCAATCAGCTATTGTGTCTTTTCAGACCCCACTAATAAATCCAATAGCAGTCTCCACAGAAACCTAGACTCAAGGTCAACTGATATGATTCTGCCATATAAACAGCTATGATCCTGCATTCAAGAAAGGCCTTGGAGAGATAATGAGCCCAAGATCCCACCCAAATTATACTAGCTCTTAGACAATTCCCATAGCCCTTTCCCCTTGTCCAATGGTTAGATTTGCCTCAGTATAATGTTAAAGGCTTTGCCCAAGGAGTTGCAAAAATTTGATTAACATAATGTACAATGCATGTATAAGCATGTTTTCTCAGTATGTCTATGCAACCTCATGCCCGCCTTTAAACGTGATGGCAAATCTCCCTTTTCTGAATATTTATCCTAACCATAAATAAAAGGAACCCACTTACCCCTTCTCAGTGAGTCATAGCTTTGGAAATTATGCCTTGTTATCTCCTACTTGCTGCAAATAATGTTTCCTTTATGTGACACTCCACTTGGTGTGATCTCTATCTGTAACTTATCAATGAGTGAACTGGCCTTGGTTTGATTACAAGATGACCCAACTTTCCTTTTCAACACCAATCTCTTTGGCTCACTTCCAGCTACAAAGTAACTATGTGACACTGTCTGGCTAATGAGATGTGAGCTGAAGTCTACTATGAAATTCATGGGAAAATTTTTGTTTTCTTGATAAAGACTCCTCCCCCTTTATTCTTCCTGCTGATACATATGTGATGGCTGGACTTGAAACAGCCTTCTTCCAACCATGAAGAAAATGCCAAGAGATTTACAGAGGCTTCCATAGTTACATCATTGAATTATGTTAATCACACCATCAACTACCTTCTCCAAACTTCTCATTATATAAGAATAAACTAATATCGCAGTCTGCATAAAAAACATGGAGCTCTCTCTCATATTTTGGTGACTCTTTGGAATTCCTTCTTTGGCTCACCAACATAGCCTCTCCCCACTGCTGAGCTTCTCATTCTGACAGAGTATTCTGCTGAATGTGACCTCTTACCTCCAAGGAAGGGGTGTTTCACTGTTTCAAACTGAGCCAGCCCATCCTCTCTGCTCACTTCTCCCTGAAGACTGGTCATTACCCTTACAGCCCAGGTTCTTACAAACTTGTCCTGGGTGACTGACAGTTTCTGGTCTTCTTTCAAGTCTCTTCCAATTCCACTCTATGTGAGATACCATCATCAGGAAGATTTTCACAAAGAACATTTGGTAATAATACCAAAGAGTCCAGTGGTAATATACATCAAATAATGTACTAAAAAAATCTTCAATGTCTCCTTTCTGCCTATCACACTGAAACATTCAAAATACTTCATAATATACCTTCAGTAAAAAAAAAAAAACAAAAAACAGCCTACATAATGTAATTTTTCTATATTTTGCTTATATCCTTGGCAAATAAAAAATGTTATTGTCTTTAAATGAATCCTGTCATTTCCCAATTGTATAATACTATTTATATTATTTCTTCTTTCTGGAATGTGTAATGTCTTCCCTCTTCATCTTCTCTTCTAAAGATTATCCATTTATCAAATCCTAGCTCAAGTGTCACCACTTCCACTGTGTCCAATGATTTTTTTAAATGGAAGAATTTTTACTTATCTAGCATCTCTTGGTATTGTTATTTAAGGCATTTAACACAACCAAATAGTTTCCTCACTTGAGTACCCATGATATTATCAGCAACTTGAGGGCCGTAGTGATGTAATAATATTTTATTTTAACATTCAACAAATATTTATTGAGTCCTTATTGTTCTAGCTGATGGTATAAACAAGATAGACCAAGCCCTTGTTCTCATAGAGTTTATGTAAATGGTACAGCATGTTTTACAGATAACAAGCAAGTAAATAAATAAACAAAATAGGAGAATCTCAGATTTAGATTGGGTAGTCGGAGAAGTCTCACCAAGGAAGTATTTGAGAAGAAATCTCAATCACCAGAAGACCAGAAGACAGCAAATAGAAAGTCATCCAGCTGGGAGTGAGTGTGATGTGTTTGAAGTACACATAGAGGACTTTGTGGCTGGAGCATTTTCGGGGGTAAGAGAAGAGTGGTGTGAGATAATGTTAGAGACTTAAGCAAAGGCCAGATCTTGAAGGTTCATGAAGGGTTTTGATTTCATCTTAAGGTTTAAAACAGGGAGTAAAATGATCTGATTTATAATAGAAAATGATCCCTCTGGCTGCTGTGTAAAAAATGGATTATACGGGGTCAAGAGTAGAAGCAAGATTATTTGGAAGGCTGCCACTGTAGTCAAGAAGATGAGATGATAGTAGGTTGAATTGGGTGGTAGTAGAAGAGAGAGAAAGAGGACCCATTTATAGTTTTTATAATATTAAGCATGGTATCTTGAGGATAAAAGAAATTCAATGTATATTGCTAAATATATGTACAAGTATTTCCAAATAGTTTTACCTTCTTAATGTCTTTATTATCTTCAACACTTTCCTGTTTTGAATTGCATACTATGACTTAATATATTCCTGTTTGACAGTTGGGAAGCCAAAAAGAAAAAAAAAGGGGGGGGAGGGGGAACCCATATTGAAGGAAACAGTAGAAATCCTATAACAGTTGATAAGCTAACAAAGAACTGAAATGATGAAGGGTCATATTGTTAATGACGGAAGAAATAAATTACTTGAAACAAATGGTAAAAAGTTGAATTCAAAAACTATGATAGGATAAAAATGGGCAGGGCATTCAAATACAAAGATTGACATTTTAGAAAAGAGAGTCTCTATGAATGTTAGCTGGAATAGTATGCCTACGGAGGATGTGAGTAAAGTGGATTCTCATTAAAATTAAGACCTTTCCTGTTTTGACTTACTTTTGATTTCTCTGGAAATTATAAATCATGCACTTTACTATGTTGATATGATAAATTTCCTAATCAGTACCTAATACTTTCTTACTAGAAAGTAAGTTTTATTTTTTGGAGACCATTATCTGTGACCTGCCTTGTTTCTAAATTAGGAATCTGAGAAAAGGTGCAGTTTGGTAGGTTCTTATTCTATTTCACATATACCTCCCAGGACATTTTAGATTTTTAATCCATGAAGATTCACCTTGCAAGATAAAATCAATCCAAATGCCTTCAAACAAAAAGCAAAATTCTGGGGAAAATGGGGTCAATTTTTGCCACTTTCCACCTGAAATGCTAAATGGGCCCTGAACCGTGTGAAACTTGGCCTCAGTCCGTGTGAAAACTGGCTGAAATCTGTATGAAAGGCAGTCTGGGTTCGTCAAAGTAGTTCATGAACTTTGGCCAAACTTGCAAGGAAACTGGTCCAAGTCTTAGTTTGTAATGCAACATGAAACCAGGTGAATTTCACATGGTTTCAGGTTTCATCCTGAAAATTTGGCTTCGCTTTATCATCCATCATCACTTTTTGGAACGATGAAAGCCAACACACCTTTTTGAAAATGAGGACTGCGTGCATGCTGATGACAGCTAAGCTGCGAACCACCCCTTTACTTCCTTTGCCAAAAGAAGATTTCTCAGAATGGAAACAGTTTCCCTCTTACCTGGAAAGGGTAAGTTGAGTGATTTTGAGATTTCGTGTGGAAAGAAATGATAATACATGGAGACACGCTATGTGAAATAATCACCACGTACAGAGCAAGTGGCTATCCTCTAATCATTTAAGGTTATGAGAATTTTATTCCATTCACATCCACGACAGATATCATGATGTTTAATCTCCTCAACCACTAGCATGAGCTTTTAGCTTGAAGCTAGTCATCAGCTAGAATGACTGCATGAGAAACGAAATGCTCGGAGGCATGGTCATTATTTTTATATAAAGAAATGGCTGAAGAGTGGAAAGGAAAACAAATCATGGCATACATTTTATGTAGTTTAATAAACACAAAGAGATAAGACTCCAAAATTTTCAAGTTTGCATCAACTACATCTTTTGCAATAAAACCTCTACTGCAGTATAAATGAATTCAGTAATTAACAACATACAGCGCATTTTACAAAACCCCTACAGTTTCTGTTTTCAACCTGAAAGTTTTAAATGTGCTTTTCCACTGTAAAAAATGACTCTTCAACCAAATACTCGCTCTTGTGCATAGTGACATGAGAAAATTGAGAGGTATGTCTGAACGGAGCCACTACATCATTGGAACAGTATGTCTGAACATTTGGGTAATAAGGCACAGATGTGAAGCAGAGGACTTGGCACTACCAAGGTAACAACAAAGCATTCACCAGTGTTATAATGGTTAAAAGAGCCACATTTGAGAAGGATAAAAGAATGCCCCTCCTTCCTGGAATGCTAAGTTATATTACACCTTTTATCTGCTTAAAAATCTATAAAAATAAGAAATTCAAAGAAGTATTATTCAAATTTATGATGAAGAATAAAAATATAAAATGCATTAATATTTTCATCTATAATATAACATACTTATGCAATAGCACATAAAGTTTAACTGCAGAAAAAGGTCAAATTTGACAGGAATCCAAATGGCCTCATTATTGCAAAACAATGCATGCAAATCTGAAGGACCCAATAGCCAAGGGAATGGTGGCTGTTACTGACTTTTTAGTAGTGATTCTGGCCCTTCATCAGAGGGCTAATTATTGTACAGTGTCCTATTTACAGGTATCAAGTTAAAGCAATGCTACAGGATTTATCCATTAATTATTATTAAGGCTATTTCACTTACAAGTGGTATGGCATTTTTTGCCAGCTATTTCTAAACCATGACACAAACACAGTTATAAAGCCAAAGCTACTTTAATTCAATAAGTTTAAAGCTGAAAATTAATTTTCTACCCAGGATTGAAGAATACAACTTACCCGAGGTCCCTGATCACCTTGTTCTCCCTGTAGAATAGGAAGATGAGATGATAAACAGTTTTAGTGTAAAGGCTATATGTGGTGCGCATTAAAAAGACCAAAATACAACATAGCATAGACCATACCAATGGATTTCCACTAACTTAATTTGTTTCTGCTACACGTTTTCTTACCTTATCACCTTTTGGACCTGGAGGGCCCTAAAAAAGAAAGAAAGAAAGAAAGAAAACACTTTTTAATAAATTTTTAAAAAATTATTACTTAAATAGATCAGCAGTTATCTGCAAGATTCATGCATGCAAAGGGCAAAGAGGTATACCCACCAGTGAGGTTTATCAAGGAATTTTAGGTTCCAAAGTATAATTATAAGATGGTTAGAATGTGAAAATGGTATAATACATATACTATTATATATATAGTTAGTATAATGGTATTTATAGTATGGTATCTATCATATACCAGTATGCATGGTACTATACCATACTGGTACACATACCAATAAAGTATAGTACTATAACATAGCATATACTATATATACTGCCATACTACATACACAGAGAAAAGTGCACAAAGTCCACATGTCTTAATTACATAATATGCAAAATAAATTTTCACAAGTTAAATGTACCTATGCAAGTAGAACCCAACTAAGGAAAACTAGAGGGCTTATGGTAACATTTTCTTATCATTACTCTCAACTACTATTTCTGACCTCTGACAAAATAGTTTGTCTCTTTTTGTACTTTACAGAAATGGAATCATACCAGTATGCGTATGACCTCCATTGCTCAGTAAGTGTAAAATATATGCATAATTTTGTATGTAGCTGTAGATAGTTTGTTCTTACTGCTTTATAATATTCCATCATGTGAATAAACAAATAATTTATTTGTTTATCCTACTTAGTTAATACCATTTGTTTCCAGGAGTTTCTAGGTCTTGATTACTGAAAATAGTGCTGCTACAAATATCTTAGTTTATGTCTTTTGATTAAAAACTGTATGCATTTCTGTTGGGTGTAAATCTAGGAATGGAATTATTAGGTTATAGAAAATACCTAATATGTTTAGCTTTAGTAGGTACTGACAAATAGTTTTTCACTGTGATTCTAACAATTTATACTCCCATCATTAGTATACAAGAATTTCAGTGCCCCTATATCAATACCAATACTTGGTATTTTCCATCATTTTTGTTTTAGACATTATGGTGGGAGGTGTAGTAGTTTCACACTTTTAACTTGTATTTCTTCAGGGATTAATTAGCTTAACTCCTTTTAATGCATGTTTTGTCCTTTTTGCATCTTCACCCACAAAGTGTCTATTCATATCTTTTGCCCATTTTCTATTGAGTTGTCCTTTAGACTTACTGAAGTTCTTTACATATTGTAATATCTATATGTATCAAGAGAGAGGTATGAGAGTAATTTACATTATTCTGAATATGAGTTTTCTATCAGTTATTTTTTGCAAATATATTCTCCCGCTCTGTGTACTGTGTATATTTTCTTAACTGGGTTTTGATGAACAGAAATTTAATTTTAATAAAACTCCATTTAACATTTTTTTCTTTTTTCTCTTTTTGTATTTCATTTAAGAAATCTTTGCTACTTCAAGGACATAAAGAGGTTCTTTTATGTTTATTCTAAATGCTAAAAGCCTTATTGAAACTACTATAACACTGTATGTTAACTATACTGGAATCAAATTTTTAAAAAATTAAAATAAGTAGAGATGTTATATACATATATAATGTAGAATATCACTCAGCCATAAAAAAGAATGAAATCTTGCCATTTGTGATAACACAGATGGATCTAGAGTGTATGATTCTAAGTAAAATGTCAGAGAAAGACAAATACCATATGATTTCATCCATATGTGATAATTAAGAAACAAAAGAAACAACGAAATAAAGAAACAAAAAAGTAGACTTTTAACTATAGAGAAGAAACTGGTGGTTGCCAGAGGGGAGAGGGGGATGGGTGAAATAGGTGAAGAGAATTAAGAGTACATTTATCATGATGAGTACTGAGTAATGTATAGAATTGTTGACTCACTATATTGTACACCTAAAGTAAATATAATACTGTACACTAAACATATTATTTGGGATGGTATGGTACACAAAACAAAGTAAGAAAACCAACAATAAAAAAAATAAAGTAAAAAATAGAGGTTTTATTATTTTATTTTTCATACTCAGATCTGAATTCATGGAGAACTGATTTTGTGCATGATGTGAGGTCAACGTCAAGATGGTTTTTCTTCCTATGTGTGGATCAAATTAACCCTACACCATTTATTGAAAATGAATCTTTTCCCCATGGTAGTACAGTGTTATCTTTGTCATAAATCAGATAGCCATACAGATGTAGCTCTTTTGGGATTTTCTACTTTTTGGGCAGCTGTCTATTCTTAAGCCACATTGAGATTTTCTTCATCTCTGAACAAAAATGCTAGCAGGACATTCTATTTCTAGAGGCATCAATACTCCCCCTCACCCAGCTCTTAAACTTGAAATCATATTTCAGCCCAGCCTACTTGAGAAACTGGAGCATTTCAAAGTTACCTTAAATCAATCTCTCACATTCACCTGCGAGTGACTAAAAGGCTGGGAAACGAGTGTAAGTCTAGACTAGAAGCACAGCCAAGGTTTTAGCAAAGTACTCCTTCCTAAGACCTGGCAATGTCATTTCAGGTGGAAATGTAGGAATACTCAGTCTACTAAAATATCTCTTGGTAAGTATCTGCTACAGAGGAACTGTCCTAAATTCCTACTCTCAGTTGTGAGACTTCTGGTAACAGCTGTGAGGTTATCATGAATTTAATAATAACAATAATATCATGTCTGGTAGTTTATATATTTTACCATCAACAAAGAACTTTCACCTGTTACTGTATTTAATCTTGTCCCAATCCAATGAGGAGAGTATTATGATATTCCTTTTATAGATGCCAAAGATAAAATTCAAAGATTATCAAGGTTAGATCTCTTGCAAGTGAGTTAGCCAGGACTTTAACCTAGTCTGTGTGACTAGGTTAGGATGATAAGTGTTGGGACAGAGCTCTAGAATTATATTTTCATAAAGAATGATTACTATGTTTCTGCCTTCAACAGATGCCTTCTGAAATGGCTCCCAATTACATTTCCGAGTATCCTGTAGTGACCCCAGGATCTCAAGTACAAAATGAGAGAAAGAGTAATTGTAGAGGTTTAGAGAGAGAGAGGGAGCTAAGATAACAGAATCAACTAAACAAACTCTTGTTTCTCTTATCCCCAAAATAATTGTGCCATTAAAACAAAGGAAAAGGGGCGCCTGGGTGGCTCAGTGGGTTAAGCCGCTGCCTTCGGCTCAGGTCATGATCTCGGGGTCCTGGGATCGAGTCCCGCATCGGGCTCCCTGCTTGGCGGGGAGCCTGCTTCCTCCTCTCTCTCTCTCTCTGCCTGCCTCTCTGCCTACTTGTGATCTCTGTCTGTCAAATAAATGAATAAAATATTTAAAAAAAAACAAAAAAACAAAGGAAAACCAAGGAAATCATTTTTCTTTATGTTTTCAGTACAATTTTAATGTTTTATTAATGTTTTCAGTGAATCAAGTAGTGAGTAATTGGTATAGACTATGCATCTATCCCTGTAAAATTAAGTCTAAAGAATTTATTTGATAGTTTTTAACACACATAAAATGTTCTCTCATGTTCTACAAGTAGGGTATTATTTTTGGTGAGGCACAGGAAACCCCAAAAAACAGTAGAGGATACCTACCATTCAGTTTAAGAAATACAATGGAGATTCCAGTCTTGATTTAAATAACATGTTATTTAAGTCTATTTTGATTTATTTTACATTTATATACAAATGCCTATACAAAGTTTGGCAGTATTCTAGGCACTGATAGAAGGTATGGTGGGAGAAGCTAATTTAGAAAACATGAATGGTCTGTTTTGAAAAGTTTAATAGTCTAGTGCCACAGTTAAACACTTCCTACTACTAGCATTAAGAAAAACTCGCCTAGAAAATCCAGCTACTATAAAGTTACTTACTTTATGTATGTTACAGTGGAACTCCTCCCCTGGTCCTACCCCTTTCCCCCCAAAAGCTTCTTCTTCTTAAAGTTTAGTTTCTTTTTGCTGGTGAGATTTTAGAGGCCAAGCCTCTCATTGTACCAGTCCTCTAAAGGCACTTCATTAGGTTTTATGGCACGTTTGAGGTCAAAACTTTTCTAAAACAACTTACAGTGGTGAGGAGGGATGAGTTTTTTCCCCAGAGTTCAATGACTAATGCCAAACTCACATATGAAAACTAGACTTCTTTAGACAGCTTGCCATAAGAAAGGATCCTTAATTCATGAACACATAAAAATTTGCATTCACAATTGAGCAATAAAATACTGCTGTTTCAAAAGAGGTTGTTTTTGAGCAGACTGAATGGCGTCCTGGCACCTGCCAGCTCAAGACAGAACCGAAGCAGAGGTCAACCTCCATTCACAGCTGTGGTGGCTGCTTCGTACACTCCAGACCCCACTTGTGCTCTTGGGATTAATGGCAGGTGTTTTCTTCTGCTCTAACTGAAATCCCACTCTTCTTTCTGAATTGGATCCTCTTCACTGCAAATATGGATTGAATTTGAAGGAAAAAGAGGATGACCTTAGTAAACACAGACAGTATTTCAAAATTTGGGAGCCATGGTTTTCTTCTAGGTCAAAATATTACAGAGGAAAGAAAGGTATCTTTGATTATTAACTTTTTAAAATTAAAGCTGGGTCACTATTTAAATTATTTTGTCTTTCGACTGATACCAGCTAAAGGATAGGCAATAAATGAAATTAAGGAATATTTGAATTACAGTATATTTTACATGGCATTTTGTTGTTCCCAGCTGTACCAAACTAACAATTTGATAGTTAATGGACGTGCTTGTTGTTCAGGTATCAGTATCAGCAACTGGCAGCTATTTGAAAATAAAACTTTGTTGCTAAAACAAGGTTGAGGTCAATGGTAAGTAAATATGGTAAAATTAGTGGTTATAAATAAGGTAATAGTGAGTCATTATTTATGACTCTTTATGTAAGGCTTCTTTTGGACTTCCTTTCCTTCTGGTTTGGTCTGGTAGGTTGGAGTCAGATTTTTTATTATGTCTGCTTAAATAAATAAACAAGAATGTTTGATGTGGTTATTTCTAATAAGTTTTTATCTTATTAGCCCTAGTTACATAAATTTTAAAAAGTGTTACCAAAGCTTTTATATTAACAGTAGTTGGAACGTTTCTTTAGAGTAGTGTTAGAATGTTATTAATTTACTACCAATATACGTATAAATACCAGTGGTAATTTCAAATTAGTCCCTAATCAAATGACTTCATGTTCAGAATTTATGGCAACAATCCTGTGTGTACCAAGCCTTTAATATGAATCTTGGCCTATACCAACTTCAGCCTCCCCAAATCCATTTCTATCCTAGTAACAAAGATTTTAGATATTTTTTTCCATGCTCTACTATCTATTTTAATTAAATTATTAAGCCAAACTAAAAGCATTGTGAATGAGAAGCACAATAATTGAGATTCAGTAAAATGTTGGATTTCAATCTGCACAAAACTAATTGAAATATAGCTGGAAAAGATATAATCATGGAATCTGGATATTCCAGTTAAGACCTTTCATTCACTAGAACTGTAAATTTTACCTACTTTGAATGACAAAAGCTAAAGCGAGAATGATTTTTTTAAAGATGGCAATCATGAAAACAAAATTAATTCTGCTAGAAGTTAAAAAAAAATATGGAAAAAAACCACACCCTGGACATTCTTGGCAGCCAGAGCTGCTAGAATAAGAATGGAGCTATGATTCTTATCCCTGAAAAGTGTAGATCATTTTCATTTTTGGGCTATAACAACCCTTCTTCTGATTAATCTTTTCATTACCATAGAGTTACAAAGACCAGAATGTTTTATTTTCTAAGCATCTATAGCCAACTACCAGCCAGTCAATGTGCTCTGAGTCTGGAGGAAAGTTTTGTAAATATAATTGTAATCAGCGGAAGGGATGCTCTACAGACAGAAAAGAAAGTGGGAGAACTGGAGTTCCAAAGATGATACTGGAACTGGCTCTTGAAAGTTGTCCAGACACAAAGGGAACTGGGAACGAGTAAAGAAGTTCAAGCAGAAGGGGAGAACATGCACAAGTGTGGAAGAACATCATGCTATCAGAGAAAGACAAGGAGTTCAGGGTTGTAAGAACATATGTGGTGTGGGGAGTGGAAATGAGGAATAGTAAGATTTGGGGAAGAGTTTCGGGAAGGTTGGCTTATAATACCCAAGTCCCCAGGCCAAATTCTGTCATCAGTTTAACAAGGGAGTGGTAAGATCAAGTGTGCTCTGTGGGACTCTGAGAGCATGAAACGCTATCCTTTTTAGAAAGTTGCTGCCTTGGTCCAGGAGATAGATGATCATGGGAGCAAAGGAAAAATTCTAGATTCAGAAGACATTTCTCAGATAGAACCAACAAGACCAGTTAATGGAATGGACATGAGAGCCATTGACAGGTCACCAACATGGTGACTCATTTCAAAGTTCACAACACAGTGCATTAGCAGAAAATGGTTGACCTACACTGCATAAACTGTGATGAACACAGGAGCTCAAGAGCCAAGTGAACCATAAAGAATTTTAAATCTGGTTTTAGGGGTATTCAAATCCAAATTGGTTGTTGGCAGCCTTGGCTGGCCCAATTAGAGTAGCTGAGAAGGGGAGAAAATTCTCTACTGTCACTGTTGGGTAAAAGGAGAACAGATGACATATGGTGGCTATACTGTGCAGCCACACTTCATCTGTATTAACTTACTAATAAAGTACACCATTATTACATTTATTCCTCTGCTTTTAGACTGCAAGCTGACTGTGGGCTTACTATATTTAAAAGCTGTAATTTCCCTAGTTTTTTAAGGAAAAGGAAAACAATTTCTACAGCATGGGCCTTTCTCAAGCATTCTTGCAAACATGGTTCAATCAATGTTCACAGACCCCTACAAGGCAAGGAAATAGAAATAACTCATTTTCCCTTGTTCAAGTAGGATAAAAGCCTAAGTTCTACAGATGGTAAGATTTCTGCCTACTCTCTGACTGCAGCATGAACTGGCCCATTGTGACAATGAGATAGATGCTCTTAAGCCATATATTCATGAATAAATTGAATTTGGTAGTTTTTAGCCGGTATCTGAAACTCACAAAATCATATTGCAAATAGTATTAACAATGGGAAAATCCAGTGCTTACCTGAAAAATAAGGACCCTAGCTATTTACATGTCGATAAATCTACCATATTACAGAGTGAAATGTTTTATGCATTTAGCTTAGGCTCACTTTGAACCAAAATGTGAACTTGTGTTCTTCCAAGTATATACCTAAAATCTTGAACTCTATAGTTTTCTGCTTTACTGGTGTAATACATATTTTTAGGGACATTTCTTCCTAAAATCACCTTTTTTTTGTTTGTTTGTTTCATAGACTTTTAACTTTGCAAATGACTTCAAGAGGTAATGTGTAAATTTTAAACATTTTATGGAAAACCTGACATGAAAATGTAGGAGGGCCTATAGGTAAGTATAGATGTGTGTGTGTGTGTGTGTGTGTGTGTTTGTGTGTTTGTGTTTGCATAAAATTTCTTTTTAAATGCTTCAGATAAAAATAAAAAGCAAAAGTATCAGGGTACCTGGGTGGCTCAGTCAGTTAAGTGTCTGCCTTGGGCTCAGTTCACAATCCTGGAGTCCCAGGATTATTCCCTGCTCAGTGGGGAGTCTGCTTCTCCCTCTGACCTTCCCCCTGCTCATGTGTGTGCTCTCTCTCTCTCTCTCTTTTTCTCAAATAAACAAATAAATAAGTATAAATATAGATAAATAAAACAATAGAAATAATAACCATAATAAAATAATTAATAATAATAATAATAATTTAAAAAATAAATAAATAAAATCTTCTAAAAATTTTTAAAAAGCAAAGGTATAATTTGGAGAAACTATTTCAAAATAAACTACATAAAGTGTTTTGGTGTTTAAGAGCTCAAGCCTTAAAGTCAAACATATTCTGACTGAAATCCTGGTTGTGATCACTTGTGTGAATTTTGGCAGGTTAATTAAATTCTTTAAGCCTCAGTTTCTTCATCTGTAAAATGGGAAAACAATGTTTATTATTCGGCTAACATCAAACGCTATCTATGAAATAATTTATAGAATGCCTGATTGACCAATGGTAGTGATTATTAAGTACACCACTAATGTTTTTAATATTTTAATTATATAAACATAAATATAAACAGTTTTTCTTCAGATATTTGACCTGAGGATAAAGAAGGCAAACATATTGATTTCCTAAAATCAGGAGGTGTTGGAGGCCACGGCACAGTTGGAGTCGAGGATCAAACCAGGCCCTGACATTTGTCACCTTTAAAGTCCGGACACCTTGACAAGGTTAAGGACGGGAAAGTTGAGTGCACTGAGAAAGGGTCTGTGCTATGTGTCGTGCGCTCGCCTACGTGACTTCCCACACACTCTCCCTGCAGTAGGGAACAAATGTGGCCAGAGTCCTGAGTTCTTAGTTAGTCCTTGTTGTTCTGTACCTCCCATAACCCACTCCCTGGTTGATTGTCTTGCTAATGGCTTTAGCCAAGACTACTACCTGGCATTGCTCATAGTTAATGGAAACTTGTTATGGAAACTTGCGGTCATCTGACTGAGTACTGATGTATTACTCCTCCTATTGTGGTCTGCCTTATAAATGATTGTAAGATGTGGAATAAAATCGGCACTCAGTGTCCCTCTTGTCCCCATCTTTGTCTCTTAATTTCTTTTCACCATCCTCTTACCCTCAGGTTTCCTGGTCAATTTGTCACGCCGGCCGCGACAAGGGGGCCATGTGGTAAGAAACGTGATAGGCGTATGGTTGAAAATGTTTGCAGAATACGAAGGTTTAATATAGCTTACCTTGATATTTAGGAGCTATTGCCAAAAGAAAACCAAAGCAGACAAATGCATTACTTAATGACTAACCAAGACTACGCTTTAGGCCCTAAAACTACCTAGTTGCCCTTAGCATATAGTAGGTGCCCAATCAATTTTTGCTGAATTGAAACACCCAGAATGAAAAGAATGCAATAAAACTCTCAGTGTTCAAAGCAGCAACATATAAAGAATTATACAAGAACCAGATTCAATGTTGCTGCAGAAGAACTGTGTTTATGATAGTGTCAAACTCTGCTAAGTCAGAGAAGGGAATTACAGCTATAAACAGATTTATAGCTTCAGACTTTACACCTTTCATTTTGCATTGAAGATTAAAAGAAACCCAGCAGAAAAGAGTGTAAGTATAAACAGAAATTTCAAATATCAAAACCAGCCTCACTTATTGCAAAACTAATTTTTACAGCTATTCTTATCTGGGCATTTTCTGTGGTGAGACTGTAACTTTTAAGTACCTTTGTGATGTCAGTTCAAGCCCTGAACAAGGGACCATAGGTGCCCACGATCAGTCTTAAATCATAAGCAGCTGCCATAAGGAAACAATTAGTGGGATCTAGCACTGAAAGAAAATTTAGAAAAACCAAACATTTAAAAAGGACTCTCAAAAGTAAGACTGATGTAGCTCAATGGAGTTAAGGGCTTATAAAACAGCAGGAATCGGGGAAGCTCTCTCTGGCTTTCTTTTCTAACACAATACAAATTAAATACAGCCAAATTACTGCTCCTGCCAATCAAAACCAAGGGTTCCCTTCTCTCTAGCCTCATCCCTTATATCCAAATGTTTTAAGTGACTGCTAAAATTTTTTTGTTTAACTTTGCTTTTTTTTCTTACTCATTTTTAAGAGGTCAAATAAAATGAACTCCATGGTGAAAGACTTGGAATCCTAAACATTCTTTTTGTTGAAAGAAAGTATCAACTTGCTCTCTAAATGCCCACAGTAGCCCCTGTGATTTTATAGCTAATGGTGTAAGCTATCCTACAATACTCTTACCCTCCTCCATAGAATTTGAATGTATTCAGAAGCATAGCCTTCTTCACACCATGGGTTTAATTTATAATAGTTTTTTTTCAGCATGCTTCCTAATATATTGTCCCAACATAATCTTGCCCAGGCTACTCAAGAAAGCCTGGTTTGCAGGTCACCTTGAATCTTTACTTCATTCGTTGTATTTTATAAAGCAATGCAGTTTTGTGAAGGGCAACTGAGCACAACACAGAGGTAAGGACAGATATCTCTTTGGTATAAGGAGATATGGAGAAGGAATAAAAAACAATCAACTATTAAATGAGACCAGGAGAGTGGCGTGCCTGGGTGGCTCAGTGGATTAAGCCTCTGCCTTCGGCTTAGGTCATGATCCCAGGATTCTGGAATTGAGCCCTACATTAGCTCTCTGCTCAGCAGGGAGCCTGATTCCCCATCTCTCTCTGCCTGCCTCTCTGTCTACTTGTGACCTCTGCCAAATAAATAAATAAAATCTTTTAAAAAAATAAATAAAATAAAAAAATAAATGAGACCAGGAGAGCCTGATCTCAGGGCTTGTCTATGATTCTCAAGCTTCCCCTATAAATTAGAAGCCCAGTCTCTCACTCTCTGCTGTTGACCAAAAGGTCAAAACATTTTAATGTAAGCTTCTACAACTACCGTACTTTCCATTTCCACAACCTTTCGTAGCACCTCCTCCTCTCCCTGTGGAACAAAGATAATATCCTACCAGGGCACCAGGGCCTCCTCCCCAACCTTGCCAGCTTTGTATCATCGCTCTCAACCAATACATTTCCCTCGGGCTCTTCCGCTTGCTCTCCAAACACATCCATTCGTGCTCTCCAAAAATTAAAGGGAAGAAAAGTTGCTTTTGCCCTCTATTCCCTCACTTTAAGGTCGTATCATCTCCTCTCTCCATCAAACTTGTTTAATAATGGATGGGCCATAGAAATAAAGAAAATTGTATTTGAGGAAAGAGAAAGGAGGTAGCAGAGTAGAAATCACATTTTTACAGTCTGGTTTTAGGAAAAATAAAGTAACGTGAGTTGAAATACATATTGGTCTTGAGGGCATTTCTTTCCATTAGGAAGAAGAAAGCTAAGCTATGAGAAGGGAAACTGCTGAGCCAGTCTTTAGGGCCCTGGAAAGGAGTCAACCTGGGCTAAACTAAAACTAAATAAACCAGAGCTTTGGGGAGGAAGGGTTGACAAAACCCAAACATGTCATGACTGCCCAAATTTGTGTCTAAATCTTTTCTCTTTTCACTTTACTCCCTTCATCAGCTATCCAATGTACCCTCAAGGCTTTAATTATTACGTGACTTATGTCCTCAATTCTTTTCCAGGCTGCAGTGCTGCATTCCCAACTGCTCACCAGATGTCTAAGCCAAGATATGTCATCATCAGCTCGAACTCATCATTCTCAAACCAAACTTCTCAATTTCTACTGCAAGCCACTCATGACTCCTGACCTTCCTGTTTTTGTTATACACACCACTACTCCTCCAACTTTAAAAGGTCAGTGTTATGTTTGATTTGGTAAATGGAATCTGTTGCCAAGTCCCAGAGATTTCATTCTCCACAAAATCCCTTGAATCTGTCTTTCCATGTTTGTTGCCAGCATCCTTATTCCTGGAAAACAGGAATAGTCTACAACCTCTCCAGGTCTTCCCTCAATTTATTCCATCCTACATACTTTTGTCAGATTATGTTTCCAAAAGCACATTTCTGAACATATTCCTCAGCACCAGAACTGTCAAGGGCCCAGTGAAAAAGTTATTATAGGCAACAATCCTCCACGGATCCAAAAGCTGTTACAGGAAAGGTTGCGGGGAATCAGGTCAATAGCACTTGACCTGCTGATCAACAGAATATTACCTGCCTCTTGATTTAATGAAGAAGGGAGTATACTATACCTTCATAAGAGACTATTCCTAAAAACTGAACCAGAACTTAATCAAACTTCTAAATGGAACTTGCAGTGTACGAGAGATACAGAAGACAGGGGAACAAGTTAAACAGCACCACAAGGAATTCTTTAGATCTATCGAGAATGTGGGGCATTCTATATATAGGTCAAAGGTTGTGGGGAAATTAGTGACGTGAAAAAAGATTTTTCAAAAGAAGAGGCCTAGACACTAAAAGAGTCTGAAGAGTTATAACAATTAAATGCCAACTGAGTTTGGGATCTTGATTCAAACAAACCATCTACAAAAAGACAAGTTTGAGACAACTGGGGAAATTTGAATATGGATTGGGTATGATGATAATAAGAAATTATTGCTGATTTTATTAGTGTTGATAATGAAATGATGGTTCTATTTTAAAAAGGCCCTATCAGAGATTCATATTTTAGTATTTGCAGATTCAATGACAAGATATCTAGGGTTTGCTTTTAAATGCATCAGCAAACAAAACAAATGAGAAAAACAAGGGAAAAATAATTCATGAAATAATATTAGTCACTGAAAATTTCTGAAGCTGGGTGACAGTTCCAGGGCAGTTTATAATAACATTTTCTTCTCCTTTTGAGTATGTGTGAAAATTCTCCAAAGAAGTAGTTACATAATTAAAAACTTTATTTTAGGCAACCCTTCAGATTCCTACTGACTGAAGTGTAAACTTCTGCCTATGTCCGAAGTCCTCTATTATCTGCTCCTAACTTTCCTTTTGTGCTTTATCCCCTCTCCCACCTCTGCCCCGATCCCCAACATGAGGACTCTGTCCTTCAGTCAGCCTGAAATACCAGCAGTTCTCAGAGGAGCCTTCATTGCTGTCACTGCTGTCCCTCTGTTCCTGCCATTCTTTCTACTGAATAAGATTCCTTAAGTATCATTAGACTTGAAATAGTTATCGCACACCTTCTTGAAACCTCTTACCTGGCAACGTGACCTATGGAGCAATTTGGAAAGAAAAAAAAATAATAACTACAGCAGAAATTTGAGTTTCTGAAAGAAATGTTAGTCCCAGTACAAATGTTACTCCAGTAAGCATCCTGTCTCCACCCCTCTACAATCTCATGGTCATTTATGACCCATCATTGATGGCTCATCTCAGTGACTTCTCTTCGCTAAGCTTTCCTTGCCCCTCCTTTGGAGATGTTTTCCCTTTTGAATTCCTAAAGCACTTGCAACGCTTTGATAAAACTCAGCTCACCATGCTAGGTATAAGATTTGTGCTTCATAGTAAGCTATCAGGGACCCTAAGGGCAAGGAGAAAGGCATATGGGGAAATATAACAAACAATGCCTTTGGAAGTTTTAACATGTACTAAAACATGACCTTAGGCAGGTCACTTAACCTCTCTGACCCTCAGTTTCTGCATCTGTGGAACGGAACAAACAATATTTACCTCATATGTGAGTTGCAGGAAGTAATTAAAAGAACATATGGTCTGTAAATATTATTTCCTTCCACTCTTCTCTTCCTAATTCAAATGTAGTCCTGTACCTTATAGATGGTAAGTATTAATAAATATATTATCAGATTTCTTGCAACAGAGGTCTCTAAGAAGTTATCAGAATCAAAATTAGTATTCCCTGAATAGCCTATTGACTTTCAAAAAGCCAAATACATCTGTATGGCCAACATGCTTCCAATGAATGTTTATGAGGATATATTTGACTTCAGCTAGAAGTTGTGCTTTTTGGGGTCACTATAATTTCTCATCTGTTGACTCATAACTCTAGTTCAGAGAATAAAGACTAATAATAAATGGAATAAAAAAACTTTGCACAGTATCTTGAAGATGAACTCTACTCAATGAAATACATATTTCTTCGCACGTCTCAAATAAGGAGAGATGTTTTTGGCTCCTGTCTACCTCCTGCCTGTGACTCCCAACTTTTAGAAAGAATGTTTTATTTTTACTCTTCCCACATTTTCAATACTGAGTCATTCCTAAAACCATGGCAGTATTGCCTTGAAAACCATCAGACCACTAAAGTCTCTAAGTAAACTCATAGTTGGAAACCTGGTGACTATAGTTCACAGAGCTAACGACTCCTCCTTTAGCTTCTCTGGCAACGCCTTCTGCTGGGTCTTCCACCATCTCTGTAGGAGAACTTCCTTTTCCTTTTTCTCTCTGTAATTCATAACTAACCCTCCTCCACCCATGACTTATTTTACCCTCGATAACACACTTTCTGGGCATCTCACTCATTTCCACAACTTCAGTTGCTACTGCACACCCAGCTGTGACTCCTTTCCAGGACTATGCCTACTGCTCACTCTGCATTTCTTCCTGAACACACTGTTCTCATCTCAGATCCTGATGCCCACCACTAAGACCAGTTTGTTTTCTTTGAGTAAGATGCATATACTTCATTCAGGGTCCTGATGGTCTACACTGAGACTGTGTGAATTAGATAAGGAGGCTTTCCTCCAGGTAGATGCAGCCCCATTCCAGAGCTCAAGTGAAGCACAAGCTGAATTTTAGACTTCCTGTCTGTTTGCTGAACAGCTTTGCACAGTATACAACTTACACGAGTGTAAATGGTGGCCTTGAGTTTATTGCAAGGATAAGATTTCTTTTGGAAACTGAAACCCCCACTGTGTTTATTCTTTTCCAAATAGCTCCATAGTTCAGGTTGCCAGGTAAAAGGTTTCAAGGGAACTGTGTCATAAGTATTCTTTTTTTTTAATTTTGTCATAACTATTCTTACTATATAATACTCGATATTTATTCAACTTTATCAATTAAGGATGCATCTTCTTTGATTTGTTATCAACTCAGTGTACTTTTAAAAAAGATTTTATTTATTTATTTGAGAGGGAGAGCATGAGAGAGCATGGGTAGGAGAGGGGCAGAGGGAGAAGCAGGCTCCCTGTTGAGCAGGGGGCCTGATATAGGGCTCGATCCCAGGACCCTGGGAACATGACCTGAGCAGAAGGGGCATTCTTAACCCACTGAGTCACCCAGGTGCCCCTCAGAGTATTTTTTTATAGAAAGACTATTTACTGAATGTGAATTATAACAATAGATTATGCCTGATCTAAATATTAAATAGTTAGCATTAAATATACTGGCCATTTGAAAAAAATAAACCTGAAGTATAAAGGCTCACATTAACTACGGGAGATAGTAGAATCTCCTGTAGTTATTATTTAAACTAAGTTTAAATGTGGCCTACCCAAAAGAAAGAAGGTAGAATAAAATGTTTCTGGAGCTATCGTTCTACCTTCTATCTTACAGCATTCCTCCATTTTAATCTCCACATAGTGCAATAAATACATTCTGTACTTAAAACAAGCAATCAATTAAATATGACTAGAAATAGTTAGAGAGAAAATAAATTTAGCCAATTATGAATTTTAGTTAGGGAACCCCTAGGTAGCTCAGTTAGTTGGACATCTACCTTCGGCTTAGGTCATGATCCCAGGGTCCTGGGATCGAGTCCCACATGGGGCTTCTTGCTCAGTGAGGAGTCTGCTTCTCTCCCCTCACTCTGCCCGTCCCATCACTGCTCATATTCCCTTGCTCTCTCTCTCTTAAAAATAAATAAATAAAATCTTGAAAAATAAAATAATTTTGGTTAGGATATCAAAATTATCAAACCAAAGAACCCATAAAAACATATATGTGAAATTACATACTTTATATAATATTACTTCAGAAAATTCACAATTTTTTTTTCAGATTTTATTTATTTATTGAACAGACAGAGATCACAGGTAGGCAAAGAGGCAGGCAGAGAGAGAGAGAGAGACGGGAGAAGCAGGGTCCCGGCAGAGCACGGAGTTTGATGCGGGGCTCGATCCCAGGAGTCTGGGATCATGATCTGAGCCAAAGGCAGAGGCTTTAACCCACTGAGCCACCCAGGCGCCCCCACAATTTTTTTGAAGATTTAAACATTTCAAAGTGAATTATTTTTACTTCTCTGAAGAACAGTATTTTTGATTAAAACTCTTCACCAGCTTTAGAAAGAATTAAACACACAAGTATGCACTAAATATTTGTTTTAGAATCCTATACTAGAATCATATCTAGTAGTGATAATCACTTTTCATGAATTTCTTAATTTTAAAATTGAACTACTTAACTTAAAGCCATTATTCTATTGGATATTTATCCAGCAGATGAGGTCCCATTTTAAGGGTTATATGACATCACGGCTGTGTCAGTGTGAGTGCTCATGTGAGAGGGTTTGTATGCAGATGTTTACATGTGCATAAATAAGACTTGAATAATAACACACGTGCCATACACTGTTCTAAATGTTTCATTAAGTCGGTATTAAGTATGTATGTATTAAGCCAACCACCTTTGTTTTACACTGAAAAACTGAAAAGAAACAGATAATTTGCCCAAAGTCATACAGTTTGTAAATGACCAGTATTTAAACGCAGGTATCTGCCCATGTAGCCCATTCCCTTAGCACTACTCACCATATTCTGTATGCTCCCTTTAAAAACAGACTGCTAAAAGCTGATATTTTCAGTTGTTTCAGCCATTTCATCATCAAACATATATAAAATTATCTTTAAATCTGAATTATTAACTGTAGTCATTTATATTATTTCTTTAAATTTTATTTACTTATTTAAGACAGAGAAAGAAAGAGAGAGAGAGAGAGCAGGCAGAGGCACAGGAGGAGGGAGAGGGACAAGCAGACTCCATGTTTAGGTGGAACCAATCTCAGAATGCTGAGATCACAACCAGAGCCAAAGTCAAGTATCTGCCACTTAACCAACTGAGCCGCCTAGCCGCCCCAATTGTAGACATGTATTCAATGTGCATTTTCTATGTATATCAACAACATATAAAGAAGGTTTATTGGTATTTTATAGGTATTTTTGACATACAAAAAAAAAGAAAAGGGATTGATAACTTCAGCATATGTAAATCAAAGTTTCGGTATACAAATCATGTTTTAAAAAGATAAATGGATGATAGTGAAATAAATGAGCTGCTATACTATGTGTGTAGTATATACATTTATATTTTAGTTTTTGTTTTTTTAAAGATTTTATTTATTTATTTTACAGAGAGAGAGCTCACAAGTAAGCAGAGCAGCAGGCAGAGAGAGAAGGGGAAGTAGGCTCCCCACTGAGCAGAGAGCCTGAAGCAGGGCTCAATAGAACCCTGAGATCATGACCTGAGCAGAAGGCAGAGGGTTATCCAACTGAGCGCCCCTATAAATTTATCTTTACATAGTATTAAGTTTATAAATATCTATAGGTATAAGCCATATGGAGTACAGGGGAGTCTTTCAATTAACCAATTACTTAATCAAATACCAAAAACTCTAAAATGTTCAGACTTTTATAATCACTCTTCATCATATAACCACCATATAAAATACAGACAGTGGGGAATGATACTGCTTTTTCAGATCTAGCATAATTTATTCACAAATGAATACATTACTAGTTTAATATAATAGTTCTATAATGAATTGAGTAAAATAAATACTTCCTATACACACACACACACACACACACACACACACGCTTTTCAAATTTCTTGGAGAATGTACATGTCCTCCCCCTTCCCCCAAGTGAGACTATATGGATCTGGAAAAGGCTGGACTGGAACACAAACATGAAATATGGGAATTGCTGAAGTGTTAGGTTAGAAGGAGCTTAGTATATAATTAAAAACATATGAACAGAAAGTTAAATATTGTCCCCAAATACACTATTTTATTTGGGAATAATTCCTTACAAGACACACACAGCTTGATTCTTGTACATTTTAGTAAAATATTGTGAAATGGCAGTGATAATGTCAGAACAACAACAAAACAGCAAAAAAGGATTTGGGGAGGAAAGGCAATGTGACATCTTCTACTTCTTCTCAAGTGCATTTGAAAAAAAAAAAAATGGAAGACCCACGCCTTCATGTGCAGTTGTCTGATGGTATTTGCTTGTGGTTTTCTCTTACATTTTTTTCTCACTGAGTAATACAGAATTACAACATACATGCCGCATCAGTCCTCCAAATTCCTAAGGGAGTTATATCTCCTTTATGTTCACATGCAACGCCAAAGGAGAGTTATGAGGAGGGCTTTGAAATTCTGAAAATTTTATGCAAAAGAAATGCCCCTGGTACAGAAGGGGTACTTTTCAGTTAATATAGTGGTTCTGTGTATCTCACTACCTTCTACATAACATGCTGATGCAGTTATTGGGGGCCAAGAAAAGGCCACCGTATCTTTATAATGCATACAAGAGAAACTCCTAAGAAGGTTTTTTTAAAAACTAGTTTCTATAATTTCTATTAAAGTATTTATTACTGGAAGAATGTTTTTGTTAAAGAAATGTGGCATGAAACACAACCACCATAAACTACTTTCTATAGCTCTCTTGATTATTAAAAATTAAAGATAAGCCTTGAATCCTACAAACAAATGGCTAAAATCTACATAATACATCTTAAGTGTGGCCCTGGGTTAAACTAATCCATTTATTTTACCGAATATTAAATATCAGTATAAACAAACTACTATAATAAAAGGAAACAAAGGTATCCAAACTTGCCAAACCAAGTGGAAGTAAGATATTAAAATTGACAAATATTCAGTAAAATCTCAGAGCTTAGAAACCTCAGAGGCCTATTTTAAGTGGCATTATTGATGACACATGGTATTACTGACAGGGTATTTAGAATCATGAAGAGCTGATAGTTTTCTCTCTTCCTCAACTTCCTTTTCCTTAAACTCTTGCATTTACTGTTCATAATTCAACAATATTTGTTGAACATCTACTATGTACCAGGTACTAAGTGAAGTGTTAGGGAGGATACTAAAGATGAGAGAAAGCATAGCTCTGCCCTCGAAGACCATAAAAGCTAGGAGTCAAGAGAGAAAGGATGCGTATAAACGACTACAATATAATAGAAAGAGGAAAAAGTACAATGGAAGGAGGAAATTAATATTTACTAAGAGCCTGCCATGTACTAGGCACTGCATTAAAAGGTATACCTATATTATCTTATTTTAATACTCCTGTATGTATCTGTTGAGGTAAGAAATTATTATCTCTGCTTTACAGATGGGGAAAATGAGACTCAGAATGACTGAGTAACTTGCCCAAGGTCACAGAGCTTATAAGTGAAAACCTAGGGTTTGACATGCAGCCTATCTAGGCTTCGCTGTCTATGACCCCTCTAGTGTAAAGGAGTATAAAAAGCTGTACACAGGGATGCCTGGGTGGCTCAGCCTGTTAAGCGTCTGCCTTGGGCTTGGGTCATGGTCCTGGAATCCTGGGACTGAGTCTTGCACTGGACTCCTTGCTCAGCAGGGAGCGCTTGCTTGTCCTTCTGCCTACCACTTCCCCTGCATCTACTCTGTCTCTCTCTCTCTCTTTCAATCTGACAAATAAATAAATAAAATCTTAAAAAAAAAAAAAGCTGAACATATAAAGAGTGGGGATTCAACAAAAGAGAGAGCAGATAACTTGTTGGAATAAATGTCATGTGAGTATGAAAGGTGACCATATCTGGATGTGTGGAAACTGAGTATATCTAGGAAACTGAGTATATCTGAGTATATCTATCTAAGAGGGAAACGGTTCTGAGAAAAGGTTATTTTAAGAAAAGACAAATGAAGAAAAATACATTTGAAGAGAGAAAAAATGCACATGACTATATTTTGTTTGGATGAAGGATAGTGTTCAGAGCATTAAATGAAAAATTAGTGGGATATAGGGCTAGAAAAAACAGGCCAAATCCAAGGATTTAAATGTCGGGCTAATAATTAGATTTTGTTGGCCTCTAAGTGGTAATCATAGTGAAATTTAAAGTTTTGTAGTCAGAAGAACAACATCATCAGAGCCGTGACAGAAAAACTGTATCCATCAGACATATATGGAAGGACACTGGTCACTGCTATTCTCCGTCCTACCCCTCCATATCTCCACCATCAAGACAGGAAAAAGCTGCCATGTTCCCTTTCCTGATTTACTACCCTCTCAGGCATGACTGGCCAGGCAGGTAGCAGTCATGTTCTCACAGTGTGCACAATGGCAATGGGGAAGTCAGGATCAAAAGATATAGAAATGTGAGATTCTATTGGAGACGCAGTGAGCTAGAGGGATTTCACTGTGGTTGGGTAGAGCATGAGCACTTTGACTCTCACACCTGGTAGGAGAGAGGAGAAGAAGAGGAGGACCTGGGATGGAGAGAGTCATGTAGACAGGGAATAGTAGGCATGGGGAGCCTAGATACAGCTATCAGAACAGGGGTGCCTGAGTGTGGGCAGGACCTCAGTCATTGGAACTAAGGCCTGGCACCAGGACCACACTTAGAGCAATGGGTCATCTGCATGTTGGAAAAGAGTCTTCTTAAATGCCTCACATTTAAGGTCCCCATTATACCTACAGATTATTAGATGTGCAGGTGGAGGGCAGGATTCTGGGTGGAATTGAACTCATCCTTGGAATGGCGGGTCTGCAAAAGTTGAGAGAACTTCAACAATCTCCTTGACTATTAATATTAAAAGAACCATCAAAGGAACAAAGACTGTATCTGTCTTCTTTGCCACAATTTCACAGCCTTATTGCTGTGCCTTGTACATGGAGCTAAATACATCCTTAAGGTATTGACTTAAATTGTGTTCATATGAGTTAATGAACAAATAGTAGGGTGACTTTCATTTCAATAGATAAATTTTGCCCCACCTCCCAAAAAATTCTCAGGGCCGCTTTGTTTTGAAATACAAAAATGCGTCTGTCTTTTTTCTCATTTCCTTTCCTCCTTTCTTCCCTGACTTGCTCTCTCATCACTTATTTTTTCTCTTCTTACCCAACCACTTTTCCCCAGTCTCTGTGACATTATTTACCCTATCCCATGCTTTTTCCTTTCCAAGGATTTGATTTCCTTTGATACAATGGATTCACAACAGCAACCTCTCCATTCATTTCTCTACCTCTTTTCCCATCTTAACCACAGCTGCTAGAATTGCCTTTCCCCGCCTCCCTTCTTCCTAATATGCTTTCACTATCTCATTTCCCTTGTCAAGAACCATTTGCTTACCCATTTAGGTAAATGCAAAGACTCACCTCTCTTCCCTAAGGCCTATTTTCGTATTCAGTTTCACACTATCTCTGCCATTTAGCTTTGCAGGCCTCACAATTTCTTAACAATCTAAGTTAAATCCATCTAAGCTGTCTTCGGCTTTCAGAAGATCATCAGAACTCCCTAAATAATAGACATTTTCCTTTTCTACCATCAGTGTACAAAATAAAACCTTATTAATCTGCAACTCCTAACTAAAGAAGGCGTGATACCAAAGAAGCAGAATCTTGCCTTTCCCTCTCTCAAGGAGAGACTTGCACTGAATACCATGAATAAGATGACATGGGAATGTTCAACCTACGCAGAAACACTTTACTGACATAAACATTTACACATGAAAAACAGGTTGCTGATTATAATTTTGTCCAAGTTCTTTAGTAAACTTTAAAGGAGGTGCAATCCCTCAGCTCAAACATTGACAACCCTTTTTTTGGAAGTTGGTTATTTGGAAATTTGATTGTATCTTCACACAGGAATCCTAATAAAAGATGGTTTATGTTCCCAGATCAACCCACAAAGCCCACTCTTAATGCACCCCCCCCAAAAAAAAAACTTATTGTTCCCTAGAAATGTTTTGGCAATGCTATCTCAATGAAAAATCCACTGTAAATTAGGATTTGGGATCAGTCAGTGGGAGTAAGGATTTTTAGTATAGTAGGAAGTCCAACTAAGGAGTCATCCCTCAGTGACATGGTTATGACTCAGCGAGCGGGAGAGAAACTTGGGTTTGAGGACTGGTTAAGGAAACTTGTTTGGAGAAATCTTGTTTAGGTAGCAAACTTTCTTCTTCCTTTTTCTCCCTTAACTAGTTGCAAAGGGAGATGGGAGGGAGAGTAAGGAAAAAGTTTTACAAAGTTCATGCTCTTCCCTTTCCCCACAATTAACAATATGTGCTAAGACAACACAGCGATAAGGGAGGAGCATAATTATCGGGGAAAGAATGTGGCACTTTGGTTGCATTGAAACTTACATAAATAAATAACAAAAAAATAAGTTCTGAAGAATTTAAGCTCTGAAATCTTATAGAAATTTGGGAAATTAAAGAAGTAGATTTTCAAGAAAAAACTGTGTTATCATTTTATGTCACCAAAGAGTTGAAAGAAAAAAAGGGAAGACATATTCCAAATTATAAGTTCCTGTACACACTATATATGCTGTATGTGAATAAAATCATTTTTTGTAGACCAAAAAACAGAACATGAATATTTTAAGAGAAATTTGATCAAATAAAAGAAACCTTTCAAGTATTTAACAACCCATAAAAATTTTCCAATTTAGGTTTTAAATGTACATTGCTTGCTTATTCATATTATCTACATTATAAATATATATTAAACAGATTTAATGTGTAGTTTATATAAATCTACTCAGGAAAAAGTGGATTTATGGTAACATGGTAATGTAAGATATAACTGTATAAAATACTATAACTGTGCTGTACATATTGATAATCACATTTACTACATCATTTCTATGTATTCATATTTTTAGAGACAAAATTTGTTCTTGGAGGTAAAAGCCTATTTAGTTTCCACTTTTTGCAGAAGAAATTTCCCAAGAGTAGATTAGAGGCTGGGAAAGTCATACATTATGATAGGTGGTAGGGAAAATAAAAATGGAGACTGTATATCAAAATACATCTATAATTTATAAAAATATCAGTACATAGTTAATAATCACTAAGCACTAAATGGAAACTTTCATTAAGAATTACTTAATTTAAAATCTAAACTTGGAACTTTCTTTTGAAAAGTGTTATGATGATGACGTCAAGTTAAGAGGTAGGTCAAGACTTTTCCTTGGGGACATACCAACAAAACTCTTTGCCTATTTTTTGTGCCATAGAAAGATGATGTGAGTTATCTCCCGGCTTTGCATTTCCCTCATGCTAATTCTTCCTGAACCCATTGCTTATCCTTTTTTTTTTTTTTAAAGATTTTTTTATTTATTTAATTGACAGAGAGAGAGATCACAAGTAGACAGAGAGGCAGGCAGAGAGAGAGGAGGAAGCAGGCTCCCTGCTGAGCAGAGAGCCCGATGCGGGACTCAATCCCAGGACCCTGAGATCATGACCTGAGCCGAAGGCAGCGGCTTAACCCACTGAGCCACCCAGGCGCCCCCATTGCTTATCCTTTTGCTATGACAAGAGGGATACATTTTGAAAATAATGATCATGTGATTCAAGTATCCACTAAAGGCAAACAAATAGCCAAGATGCAGGAAAACCACAGCAGGTCACTATTTTAAAATGCCAATTCTATCTTCCTTGAAAGTTTCCAAAGTTTTCAAGCACAGGTAGTTAGATAGACTTTAATTTTTTAAGTGCCATGATATATTTTCAAATCTTGGTTATAGTGATTCATAATGTCCTGCCCATTCTTGGCTCCCTATGCTGGTTTATCGCTGGTTTATCATCTTTCTTGTGCTCATTAACTGTGGCAGAAACTCAAGATTTATTATGAACATGTTCTTTTTCTTAGCTATTTTCTTTAACATCTCATTAACTAATATGCTTTCAATGCTGTCTCTTTGTCCAATTTTCCAAGTCTATATATCTCTATCTGAATTTTCCCCTCTCTGTTTTGTCTGTAGGATTCTTGCACTTGGACACTGTTTCAGATGTAGGTGCCAAGTCTCACCGCTGCTTCCCTCCAAGGCAGTGTAAGGATGCAGATCCCACACGTCCTACAGCTGCCTGCATTCCTCTAGCAGCTGGAGAGCGCTGGACCTCCTGGGCCAGACCAGAGGTGCCGGGGAGTTAACACCCAGGCACCATTCTCAACAAAAGAGAAAGGGAAATTAGTAGATAAATACATCAATCTCCCCAGCCTTTCAGTGAGCAATTCCGAGACAAGCTCTACGGTCTCTCACAGCCTCCTCAGGAATGCATCTGTTTTCTGGCCCTCTTGTCTCTCCTGTGTCATTTCCCCATGCCCTCACAATGCTTCCTGGGATTGTCTCCCAAATAAATTATCTACCCAAATCCTTATCTAAAAGACTGCTTTAGGGTAGGCAGAGGTGATCCTAGCAAAGACAGAGGTCCTATTAATACTTAAAATATTTTACAGATTATAATAATCTTTAAACCAGCACTCTGACTTCTTTTATCCTCTGCTATCTTACCTTTTCGTCTTCTCTTATGAGCTGAGTGTAGAGGTTTTTACAGACATTCTTGACTTCTGCCCCCAGTTTTATGGTGTCACCCCATGCGAGTCATGGATCTCCTCCAATTCTGTGTGTGTGTGTGTGTGCGCGCATGTGCGTGCGCACATGTATACAACAGCAGGACTGTTGTAAGCATTAAATAAAATAAAGCATGCAAAGCACCTTTTATTTGACATCATCCCATTTCAATGTAGCAGTTTCAAATTTGGGAAATAAGCTACAACTTTCTTTTCTGGGTTTTTTTTTCCCTCCAACAATTGAGCCAACTTAGAAAGCAAGTGTGGAAATCACAAATAGTAAGAGTATTTTCTGATATGAGTATAAGTTAATTACAGGCCAAACTTTCTCTCATGAGCGTGGTAAGGAAAGGACTGCTCTACTGAAGTACGTGGGTTTCTTTGTTTATTTTGTTAGATAGCATTAGACACTGAGCTCATAAAAACCATAAATAATATCCTCATGGTCTGGTGTGAGAATTAGCCGACAATAATTTGGATATCGACCCACAAAGATATCATGAAAATTGTTTATTTACTAAATAGTCTAGGACAGAAATAGCATTTGGTATATCAAGGGGAAAGAGACATAAGAGGAATTCAATAAATATTTATGTTATTTAGGGGTACTATGGTGTTAAAGGTAAAAACATTAATAATGGCTTTCCCTTCTCCATAGCTTCCTACAGACCACAATCAGTATTAACATTGAGTGTGTTGTTTTTTACCGACTCTTCATTTCTGACTCGTCATTTCATCCCCTTCTTTAATACTTTCATCTTCCTACACATTCCTCCCCTTCCTAAAATTTCCTCATTTTCTTCAATAGGATTTATAGCTCTAAAGATTTTTCTGTTGACTGCATTCACATTTAATTATAAATCATGTCTTCAGCAGTTGGTTTATATTGAAAGTGTAGATCAAATTCAATATCTGTAATGAATCAAAAGTCACCGGTATGATCACCGTCTAAATAGTCAGTCTGTGTGGATTTATGGCAACATTATTAGTACGTGATTAATCAGTACCTAACGCAAACCAGTTCATACCCAACATCTACTAAGTCATTTATTCTTACGTTAAAGTCCTGGGACACTGTTTTAGATCAGTTTAGAGTTTTGCTTTGTAGGATAGTACGTTGTTAAATTTGCCATCTGGCCCAACAGCTGATGTGGCTCACAAACTCTGGAGAGGCCCCAGAGCTTTACTCCTGGGAAATATTTGGTCTACTGTGTGGTGTCATGATTACTGGTTCATAGCTTTTTTATAGCCATTGAAAAGAATTGCAGAAAAATCTCCACACGGAGGAAATCCTAAACTGAAATTAATTTATTAGGAAAGAGTTCACTTACCTGAGGACCAGGTTGACCCTGAAATTGAAAAGAAAAAAAAAAAAGAGGAAAACAATTATAAAAATTTCTTTTTAAGTGACGATTTTCACTACCGAAACTTAAACTAGTTCTGAAAGTCTTTACCAAATGTTTTTGAAGATCATAAACCTAACTACTGACAAATTTTACATTGTGGTTTTGAAAAACCATATTATATCTTGCTATTTTAGTTCTATGCTATTTATCTGAAATCTTGCTATCATGGTCTGTTTTATATTAACTCCAAAATGACTCAGGGGCTTTAGTATGCACTAGAGTTAAATTGGAGAGAAAAAAAGGTAAAAGGTGAACTATGTTATCATAATGACTGGTTTACTTCAACAGAGGGCCTTCTAGCACAGACTATTACTATGAGCTACCTATTCAAAGAGCACAGTGACAAGAAAAAAAGAGGCAGATATTTTTAGTTTTAGAATTCCGAGTCTTTGGAGTTCTCATTGGTTCAATAATACTTTAAGTCAATTTTGAAAATAAACACCCATCTTTTACTCAGTACAATCCAACCTAAGGGCATTTTAAAAGAATATAAGAAGCCTTAGGCTCAGTTAAAGTGCATCAGAACTCCTCACTCGGTCAATAGTTTATGGAACCATCAGACGATCTAATTTGGTTTGAATGGCACTTTTCTGTTCTTTAAGCTAACAAAAATTTCAAAGCAGCATTGACTGTAAATGCTTCTCAAGGAAAATCACCTGTGAATAAAAGTATTGATTACACATCACCTTCTTCTCTAATTGGGTTTCATACAAGAAGAGATGAAAGAAAAATTGTACATCAAGTTAAGGAATCTTTAAAAATAAATTAATAATGTACAATTTCATTATACCAGCTGTATGCCACTGGGTATCCATATAGAAAAGCACAGAACTAATACAATTCCTAAAGAACACTCTCCTTCTCTCTGCCTCCCTCCCTCTCTCCTTCTCTTACTCTCTCTCTCTCAGACCCTCTCCAGGCTTGGAATTTCTCTAGGTACTTATTCTCTAACTGACTGGGAATAGAATAGATGATTTTTAAGAGCTTTGTCTGAAAATGTGGTTTGCCAGGTTTTATCTAATCAAACCAGTTACTGTGGATATTACTCACAGCAATCCTGTGTGTTAGTGGTGGTACTTTTCAAGTACTGGGCACGTTTGGACATGTTAGTCCATTTATTCCTTATGACAGCTCTACATTTTACAAATGAAGAAACTGAGGCTCATAGAAATAAAGTAACAGTCACATAGCCAATAGGTGGAAAAGACAATTTAAACCCAAATCTGATCCACAACGGTATCAGGGCACCCTTCAACTGAGAGGATGCTCTAAACTTCCCAACCACTTCTGACTGCAAGCAACAGCGTGAATCTCTGCTTAGAGATACAGACCCAGGACCAGCAGGCACCCAGCCTTTTAACTGATACTTGTATACAAACCAGGTCAGCTAAGGATCTTGAGGGTAACAGACAACCCTAAAATTAGCGCTGAACTTGGGGAACCTAAGGTAGGTGGAGGCAGGGCTCTCCACCTACATGTGAATGCAGATCTTCCCAAAGCCATGTAATGGACGAGATTACAATATGTGCTCACTCCCACTTATACTCTGCCTCTCTCTCTCTGGATGCTTTAAGCCTCTGACCTTCCTAAAACTTTGAACTAATACAAACTCAGAAATGTGAACATGCATCTTTTAAAGAAATCCAGAACACATTATATCTTTTATATGTTGTTGCTGTTGAAAACACAAAGGTAGGATTGTCTAAAATCAGAAATACTTTCGACAAAAGAATAGTTTAGCATCATTGCTGAGATTGTTTGATTCCTACAATTGTTCTACACATGACAGACTATTCCTGTCTATCTTTAAAATTCGGCATTCCTGGGGTGTCTGGGTGACTCAGTCAGTTAGGTGTTTGCCTTCGTCTCAGGTCATGGTCCTGGGGTCCTGGATCAAGTCCTGCCTCCAGCTCCCTGGTTAGTGGCGAGTCTGCTTCTCCCTCTGCCCTTGTCCACTGTTCATGCTCTCTCCCAAGTTCTCACTCATGCTTTCTCTCACTCATGCTTTCTCTCCCTTGAATAAATAAATAAAACCTTTTTAAAAATGTGGCAATCCTGCCAGTGCACTGAACGAAAGATTTCAGCATAATGTATGCATATATTTATATTACTATAAACAAATACACATTAGGTTCTGGATTTTATGTTAGTGGTGGTGAAAACAATCAATAAGTGACAGTAAAACTGAAAAGTTGACTTTTACTTAAGTATTAAAAATTATGTAGTACCAGGAGACTGAGACTACTACAATGTATGATATGAATTTCAAGTGTCTATGGTGTGCATGAGTGAGTGAGTGAGTGTGTGTGTGTGTGTGTATGTATACACAGTGGGGAACATGAAAAGGAAGGATGGAAGTGGGTGGTAGACAGGCTTCCCTCCAAAGCGATGCATATAACTTGACAAATTTGATTAAGTCTCCCTAAAACATGGATTACATAGTGTAAACCTTACACAAGATTCCAGGACTGCCTACCTCAAATCTTCTCACTCAGTGGGATGTAACAAAGATTCCCCAACAGATACCTAGAATACTGTAAGGAAACAGTCTAATGGCTGGAGTCTCGTAGTCTTCTGAATAGAGCTATGTGGATGAATGAGGAAAGTGATCAGAGGACAGGTTCAGTGGGCATGGCAGTGGCAGCTTCCCTTATGGGAATGCAGAGCATAGAAGGAGATTGGACAAGAGGCCAAAAGTGATGAACAGGGAGCAGAAACTCCTTAGTGATCGAGGACCCTAGCCATGAAGACTTCTTCCACACCAATCACGAAAGAAATATCTCAGAATTGCTTTAAGTCGCTTCTGAGTAGTTCATTGAGAAATCCAAGTACCCTCATTCATTTGTGGGTATTTTCTAGTCTATTCTAATTTACGGATAGTAATCAACTGTGGGAGTTAATTTTTTTCGGTTTTCTAAAACACACTCCAAATAAATTACGACTATAAATAAAAAACGTTATAAATTACGTTATAAATTACGACTGAGGTTTACAAAATACAACTTATGTTGAATTTTTAAACAAGGAATTCCTTAAAAGGACGTTTTCCCGGAGCAAATCACCAAGCTGTTTCGAAAACTCAAATCTAGGATAATCAAGAGCCATCCCAAGGGTTAAATCACAGAAATACTGAAGTTTGAAAAGTAGATGCAAAGGTGGAGAAGGCTGAGCTCTGTGAGTCACTGATTTACTCTATTTCAACAGCTCGATACAATGCCCTCCAGGCAGCTAAGGCACCAGCATGAAGAAAAAGAAACAGCAGGAGGAGTGATTTTAAAAAGTGGTAATCAGAACAGCATGGTGGAAAACAATCAGCCAGTAGCTGATGCCTGACAGAAAAGTGTTCAAAGCAAGTTGAAAGTTTTGTGAGGCAAATAAACCACAATGGAGCATGATAAATGAGATGACATATCACTTGAGTATCTATCGTTACTTTAGGCAATTAAAGAGCCGTATTAACCGTTCTCGGTTAGGCTGTTATCACAATTATGGCTGCCAGAAAGTGCTAACATCCTTCTCTAAACCGACAAAACCATTTAGATTTCTGACTGAGGCAATTAGTTTCACTACATGATATTTTTTTATGGATGGTAAATCTGTGTAACTCCTTTTCAGATGGGAAAAATGCCATTTTCCCATTAACATGCACAGCCAGGCACACAAATTTGTACTTTTAAAGTACAATCTTACTTTTAAATAGTAATTAGGATAACAGACCCACATACATCTTTACTGTGATAAATTCTGAAATAAAAATACTCTCATTTACAAAAGCTTGAGGAAATATTAGTATTGTTCATGCAACTCTAAAAGTTGCTACCTCTGCTTCAAGATAATTAGAAAGAAATTACTTCAATAACTTTGAAACTCATCCTTAACAATCCCAAAATTGCTACTACGTTTAGTACCCTCAGATGCAGATTTGTTCATTTTCTTGAATTGAAAGAAAACACTTCAAAATAATAACTTCTAAGTGTTGCATTTTGGAGCCCTTACTGCCTAAAAAGATCATTGGAAGATGATGACTGTAATTTCATTATCTCTTTATAAGTCTTAAATCCACACATTTGGACATCAAGTTTGTTTTTCTTTTCAGGTGAAAATAGCATCTAAAGTAGACATCCAGGTAAAGCTTTAGAATGACATGATAGGAACTCTGAGTGGAAACAGGATTGTCCTGGTGGCAGGATGTTTTGAGGACCCATAGATCCTAGCATAAAGCCATCTCAGTGGGATCCCTCAACCTTTCAAGAATCACAGTCTGACCTAGAGTCTGTGTCACTAAGTGGAGCAGATACGCTCTACCCCTGTAGTACCAAGAGGCATCTTGCCCATCCTCACCACATGATGAGCTTGTTGACATTTCTTCCCCAGTATCCCAGTGCCCAAGTTAAAAGGTACTTCAGAAACAATTATTAAATTCCTAAGAGGTGAGGCTATTTTGACTAGTTCAAACACATGATTTCCAGTATCTCAAAGGAACCGTTAGTAAGTCTACTGTTCTTATACTACAGGATTAGATTTTCAAAATGTACCTTCTCAATCTAATAGCCTCTTTGCTTCTGGTCCCTGTAGAATAAACACATCTATGTCAAAGATGAGGTCTTTCCCCTCAATGGACTCTTCTTCAGGTAAGAGAGATGGAACTAAGAAAGAAGCCTATGGAGGCTTCAAAGGAGGACGTACCTACCTATACACATGCCACTGAACAAAATGCATGAGAGTTCCATCCTGAAGAAAAATCACTCCCTAGTTTGATTAGGCCTCCATAGTCAATTAATGTGAGAATATTCTACTCAATTACTTTGTAAATTATAAAACGCCATACAAATGCAGCATGGCAATTTATAGTAGCTTATAAAGCCAATACCAACAATTCATTCTGCTAATTTAAGTTTAGATAAAAAGTGTCTATTAATTTTAAAAACAAATTAACATGCAAATGATATACTACAGAGAAAAGCAATTGAAGAAATAAAGCATTATGGATTATGTGTATTAATTAAAAAATGACTTAGCAAAGACTGCATAATCTCTCAATGTCTGAAAGCTGCTCATGCTTCCAAGGACTTACACGCTTGACTGAAATAAACATTATTCATAATTTATACTGCCTGTTGTGTTACCCTACGGGATAGATATTAATAATTCTTACTTTAGCCACATTCACATAATACTACTTAGATAAGAGTATTTCAATTTAAAGTTTTCTTTTAAAAATAGGGGCGCCTGGGTGGCTCAGTGGGTTAAAGCCTCTGCCTTCGGCTCGGGTCGTGGTCCCAGGGTTCTGGGATCGAGCCCCGCATTGGGCTCTCTGCTCAGCGGGGAGCCTGTTTCCTCCTCTCTCTCTGCCCGCTTCTCTGCCTACTTGTAATATATCTCTCTCTCTCTCTCTCTCTCTCTCTCTGTCAAATAAATAAATAAAATCTTGAAAAAAATTATTTAATCCCTAGTGGTTTTAATTCTTGGAAAGAAATGCCATATTCTACTCCAGAGGAAACAAAAAGCTATAGTTTCAAGCCTATATACATTTTCTAAAGTTTAAGAGAGTGAGAGCAAACATGGAGATGGTTTGGTTGGGTTCAATATAAAGAAAACAAAAATTAATTCAAAATGGAAGATTTGGGGGTGCCTGTTTGGTTCAGTCAGTGAAGTGTCTGACTGGTGATTTCGGCTCAGGTCATGATCTCATAGGTTGTGGGATGGAGCCCAATGTCAGGCTCCACACTCAGCAGGGAGTCTGCTTGAAATTTTCTTCCCCTATTCTGTAGGTACTCTCTCTTTCTCGCTCTCAAATAAATAAATCTTTTTTTAAAAAATGGAAGATTTGGGGCACCTGGGTAGCTCAGTGGGTTAAAGCCTCTGCCTTCAGCTCAGGTCATGATCTCAGGATCCTGGGATTAAGCCCCACGCCGGGCTCTCTGTTCAGCAGGAAGCCTGCTTCCTCCTCCCTCTCTGCCTGCCCCTCTGCCTACTTGTGATCTCTGTCAGTGAATAAATAAAATCTTTTAAAAAAATGGAAGATTTCTTCCATGATATTTGCCTTTCATAATTAAACAATATAACTTAAAGATTTACTCTTATATACAAATAGATTAACATATCCTCACAATAATTAAAAAGAATTATTATACTTTCAAACACAATACCATATTTATCTTTGAAAGATTAAATGCTCATAATGAGAACATAGAAAAGTAAAGAATTTTATCATATGCATGTTTTGTCATTAAAAATTTCATAGACTAAATGTAAGAAAGATAAGGACTCTGCATTAATTTACAATGTTAGAATTTATTGGATTCCTACCATTCTCCTGAGGTTGATTTGAATTTTTGCTTACATATTTCTATATAAATATTTAAATATTTATAAATATACAGATACATTTGTATTTTTTGTATTTTATTTTATTTATATTTTATATTTATTATTTATTTATTTATTTTTCTTTATGACATAACACTGAAAAATCAGTGTTATTCCAGTTACGAATTTCATATATTTTATTTACTTATATTGTGGTATATAAAACACAGATTATACATTTTTAGGATACAATTGTACATGTGTATACATATGTATTCACTCAGACCTATATTTGTAACTCTATCTCCATAAAGGGAAGGAAGGAAAGAAGGGAGGGAATGGGAGGTGGGAGGAGGAAGAGAGGAAAATGTATATTTCTGGGGAGTGGACTTATGGGTAATTATTTCCATCTTTAGAGGTTTCTATACTGTTCAAAATGTTACTAGCCCCATGTCTTGATTATAAAAATATTTATCAGGGGCGCCTGGGTGGCTCAGTGGGTTAAGGCCTCTGCTTTAGGCTCAAGTCATGATCCTGGGGTCCTCGGATCGAGCCCCACATCCAGCTCTCTGCTCCGCGGAGATCCTCCTTCCTCCTCTCTCTCCCTGCCTACCTCTCTTGTCCACTTGTAATCTCTGTCTGTCAAATAAACAAATAAAATCTTTAAAAATATATTTAATCTTTAAAAATATTTATTTTTAATCTTTAAAAAATATTTGTCACACAGTACTTAATTCACTGCAGAAAACTTTTAAACAGAATCTTAATTAGGTTATTAAATTTTTTCCATACTAAATTCCTACATTCAAAGATCTAGGTCCGTAATTTTGAGTTCCATTTCCAACTTCTCCTAATTCAGGCTCTTTTTAATTACTTGGAAGAATGTTGTAAAAGTATTAAAACTATTCTTCAAAATTCGATAAACAAAGGTTTTGAATTTACTTTCAGTGTATGTCCCACATCACTGTTAGGAGTAGATTAAGAGTAGGGAAGGGGGCAGGAGAGTTCCAGAGTCAATCACCTGATTATAGGAAATCATGGATCCAGATAGTACAGGATCCCAATTAGGCCAAGTTTATTAGAACCTTTGCTATTTTGCAAAGGTTTTGGGGATTTGGCTGCGTTATTTCATGGAGTTACTTGAAAAACTTATGCTTTAGGCTATCAGTGTGTGTATCAAACTTTTAAAACATAATACATATCCAAGTCTTTTCACCAACTGGCATGCAATCAGGAAGGGCTCTCAAGGTCTAAATAAATGACAAGTTTTACAAACATATGTTTGGTAAACATACAGAATACATGCGAGGAAAGACACCTGCTCAGCTTCTATAGTTTAAAAACACATGCTTTTTGTTGAATGCAAAGGCATTTTTTACTGCCTTGTCAATTTTTATTGTATATATATATATCTTAAACTGATTTCTCCAAAATAAAAAAAAAGTTTATTAACATCTTTAAAAGTGTGCTATTCTGATTATTCCAGATAAATACAGAAAACGAATTTATAAACATCTAACAAGCTTATTAAATTTATGTCAGTGTCAAATTCCAATTTTCTAAATAGTGTGCAAAGTATGGGTGTTAACAGTGTTCTCTACAGCTGCCTGTTCTAGATGTTTTGCATTAACAGATACGTGCTAACAGAGTAGTTAAGTTCATAATGCCTGAGTCACATAATGCTTTTTGCTCCAGTGAAAAAGAACCCTAAATATGAAAACTTATTTTAAAACTGGGGAAAAAAGGTCTTGCAAATTGAGAAGCTTGTGTGCCTTTGGATCTGAGATGTTTGGATCTACATGGTAATAACTACTACTTACAGAGTACCATAAGACACCAAAAGCATTATAAATGACACCTCTGTTAAAATTACCCTGCAAATTAGGGATCATTTCCATCATTTGTCATTGAACAATCCAAGTCTCAGAGAGGATAGGATCCCCAAAATTACACAGCTTCTAAAAGGGGAAGCTGGAATATGAACATGGGTCTGACTTGAACCCTTTTGTGGTCTCACTTGCATGATGCTTGTGACTGAAGCCATGGGTCTGGAAGAGATTCCCCCCAAAGGGAAGCATGAAGAAGGGATCCTTAACCCTTTTTTGAATTGAATAAAAAGTTACTGTTGCTATGAGAAATATTCATACATGAAACACTTAAAATTTTACACACACACACACACACACACACACAAAGACTTCCTTAAGTCTACCATCAATTCTCTAGTGAATCATTCACCCCAATATAAGAGAAATATACCCCTGGGTGGAGAAATAGAAACATTTCAGGAACAAGAGACGGACAGTGTCCCATAAAGGAAACAGGAGGAAAAGAATTAAAAACAGCAGCAAACTAGTGTTATAGAAGTCAAGGTTGGAAAGAATTTCAAAAAGAGAAATTAAAATGAGGACCAAAAAGAGTCAATTGCATTTAACCAATAGGAAGTCAGAATCTTTAGTGTAATTAATTGAGCAGTGAGGTGAAGAAATTAAGACAAGAATAACCTCCTTAGATGGCAAGTGGCTGTCATCTGAAGGTCAAGTGTGATAGGTTATTAATGGCTGCCTGGAGTTATGGGTTACAAGAAGGTTCTGATTGGGAAAGGTGCTTGGATTAACTAACAGAGGGTAAAAAGTAGAAAGTATGTGTACCAACAATTTGCCAACCTGTGTAGACAATTCTTTTAAGCAACTGTGTGTGAGGGAAGAAAAGAAATAGGATAGCAGCTAAAAGGACACAAGGCTGAGGTTTTTTTTTTATTTTTGTGAGAAAGATTTGAAAATGTTTACAAAACTGACAGAAAACATAGCTAAGAGAAAAAGAAACAGCTTGTAGAGAAAAACAAATATGTAAGAGAACACAAAGGAAGAGAGAATAAGGGTCAGGAGATGGGGCATCATTTTGTCTGAGAAGAGGAGAAAGTGAGGACAGATACAGATACATTTGGATATACAGAGACAGAAAATGGAGGTATTCCATGCCCTAAATCTCAAGGCACTCTGAAGTTTGCTGGGTGTGTGATGAGTGTGGGAAGAGTGAGGCTGAGTGTTTATTCACTTGGCTAACATTTGTTAAGCACCCCCAGGTTGCCAGGCATTCTTTAGGTACTAGGAATATGGTGAATAAAACTAAGTCCCTGCTATCATTCTTGTTGGGGGAGATAAGACTGTTAAGAGAATGTTTATAAAAAATGCTGCAGGTGGTGGTAACAGCTACGAAAAACATACAGGGATAAGGAGGCTATGAGAGGCATACAGTGGGAGGGTGTCATTATATTAGGTGGTCACAGAAGAACTGTCCAACCAGAAGAAAAAGGGGAAAAGGAACAGCAAGTGGAGGGACCAGTAAGGGGGAGATAGGGTGTTCAAGTAACTGCCATATTTTCAGATAGATTGAAGGGGGTGAGAGCGTGTGAAAAAAAGAGAACTCAGGAATGAGTCCAAGGTTTACCTGGGACAAATAAAAGAATGGAGATGCCATTTCCTGATAAGGGAAGGCTGTGAGAGAAGTAGCTTTGCAGAGTAGAGGCTCAGGAACTTGTTTAGGACATGTTAAGTCTGAGATTTCTATGAAACACCCACATGGAGATGTTGAGTAGAAGGTTGGATATCCAAGACTAGAATTCATAGAAGAAGTCCAGGATAGAGATATAAATTTGTGAGCCATTGAGATATAGATAATATATAAAACCATGAAATTATATGGGATCACCTACAATGTAAATAAAAACAAGAAAGAAAAAAGGTCCAAGGACTGAGCCTTTGAGCATTCCAACAGGTACTGACCATGAAGAAGAAAAAGAACTAACAAGGCTGTGGAGAGGCCAGTGAGGTAGGAGGAGTGCCTTGAAAGAGTTATGTCGAGCAAGGGGATAAGAAGAGAAAGTGCTACAAGAAGGGAGTGATCAAGTGTGTTGAATATAGTCCAGTAAAATTTGAACTGAACCCTAACTACTAAATTTGTCATGGTGAAGATAATTAGTGACCTTGACAATAATGGTTCCAACAGAGTGGTAGAGATGAATACCTTGTTAGATTTAAGAGAGAATGAGAAAACAATATTTTGGTGACTGTGGACAACTCTTTCTATGAATTTTGCTGTGAAGGGCAGTGGGAGTAAACAAATACAACAGTGTCTGGGAAAAGGTACGGGGTCAATGAAGTTGCTTTTGTTGTTGTTATTGCTGTTTAAGATGGAAGATATGGCTTCACTTTATGCCAATAAAATTATCCAGTAAGGAGGAAAAATCACTGATATGGGAGGGAGCAATTGCAATAACAATGCCTTGAGCAAGGCAGAGAGATTAGCTTAACTGCACAAATGAAGGGGCAGTTGATCCCTTGTAACAGGAAGAGAGGAGGGCATATATGTGAGTAAATTATCAGATCTGCTGGTGGGAGTGTATGGAAGCTATATTCTGATTGCTTCTATTTTCTCAGGGAAATAAGAAACAAGGTTATCAACAAACTTAAGTGTATAGAAGATGCTGGAGGATTCAGGAGCAAAAAAAAATTTGAAATAACTAAGAAATAGACAGTCACTGGATTATGAACATCGACCAGGGGTCCAGGAAGCATGGTGGATCCTTGTGAGATTAGTGGTGTGAATTTAAAATGAAACCAGTTAACTGGGTTGTTTTTGTCCTCCTTCATTAGTGATGTGGGTGCAGGTGCAGAGTAGAGGGTGAGTTGTATTTTGCCAGGCTTGGGTTTCCCCAGGCTAGGCAGGAAAGAGGAAGAAGGGCGTTTGCAGGTGTATGCAAGAGCATGATTAAAATGACACACAATGACGTGGCATGTATCAAAAAGGAAAGTGAGGATATGGGAGGTGTGTAGGTAGTAGTCTCCATATCTCTGTTAGATATAAATATTTTGTTCTTCCACATTACTTTTGTGACATACCACTCACTGAATTCTATTTAATATGTTCAATTGTACAAATGCTTTTGCAGATTAGCAGAATGTATGATGAGTTGATCTGTGGTTATAGATTTTACCAGAACTGTTTTAACAGTTTCTTGAAACATGCTGTTATTTTATCTTAGTTATTTTATCTATTTATTTAGACTTAGTTGTAGGAATATAGTCTCAAAAACAGTGTCTAATAATAATAAAGATGTTCTCTATATATATTCAATAAGGACTAAAAAAATCATTAAAGTATTGAGTAATTACACAAAATATTTGCCTGAAGTACTCAAGATTTCCTTACAATTCTGAGTGTCTTTAGACATTATTCATGACAAGCTACTCTAAAATTTATATGGATCACTCATTTCCTACATTTTCTGTAACAAGGATAAATAAACTTTACCAAACAAGTCACAAAACTTTAAGGGTTATGGCATCTATGCAAATGAGGCACTGGAAATGCTGGAGAAAGAAATCTAGCCCTTAGAGCACTCAGGCACTCCCAGTAGGATGGACAGACCGAAGTTTAAAACTTCACTTTTACTCTATCAAAGGGAATGACATCTTATTTTGACCAAAGTGAGGCTCAGTTGGACCTGCAGATCAAAACCTGTGGCTCAGCCTCTGAAGAGACCTTTAGCCCTCATGACCTCCCTGCAATCCTCCAGGTTCCTGATGTCTAGCACATCCTTGCCTGATTATCTCTTCAGCTTTCCATGCCCGCTGTCCATTCCTTGTCAAAATCCCATCCAATATTACACTAGATATTAACTGACTAGAATCTAAATAAAAACTTGAAACATGACCTGCCCCCCCAAAAAAGGAAAAAAAGAAAAAAGAAGAACAAACCCCATCCAGACTTTAAGGCTGTCATAAAGATTTGCGTGATTTCCCACAGCAGATGGGAAATTTATTTCTTAATATCCACAGATTGTTTTCTTAATTCCTTTATGATATTACATTCTGCCTAAAATTATAGCTATCGGTATCTTCTCTCCCCTATTAAATGGTATGCTCCTTGAACAGCTAACACTTAACCATGCTGTTACAACATACCAGGCACTGGGCTGTTTGCTTTGCACACACTAGTGGATGCCACTATTAGCCCATTTTACAGTTGTGGAAACTGAGACAAAAAGAGCTTGAGTGTTTTACCCAGGATCACACAACTATTAAGTAGAAATACTGAGATACTATTAAGTAAAAATACTGAGATATAAATTTAGATTCCAAAGCCTATGCTTTTTTTCTTATGCTCTACTGCACATTGGACAGTGGAAGGTAAACAATAAATATTTGGTTTAAAAAAATTCATCTTTATATGAATTTTCATTCAACCAACTTACTAAATTCTAGGCATTGTGGTGGGCTTTTTCTTCCCACACAACTGAAAGGCCTTGTGACAAAGGCTCCAGTTTAAAAACTAGTTATAGTGTTCTCTTGTCACTGCAATAAAATTGATTGTATTAAAAAATAAGCCACCTTAATTTAACATTCTACAGTTGTACAGCTGGTGATGCGGGTACTGAATTAGATACTGTAATGCAGTCTTCGAGAGTATATTGAATACACTTCATTTCTTCTGTAATATAGATGTTCTCAGTTGAGACAGGGAATGTAACTTAGCATTTCAGAGCCACTGGCTAAATTACCTCTATTGACGAGGCTCGGCAGGTTCTTTCTGAATGATTCTAAATAACTGCCAAGGGATAAAAGATAGTGCTCCATGGGCTGTAGCCACAGAATGCTCAGAGCCTACTGGGAAAAGAATAAAGCACAAGGTCCTGTGCATGAATGGTTCTATGTTCTGCCTGGAGCATGGCTGACTGACCATCCCTGAAACTGTATAAATGAAAGGAAGTAGGCCAAGGTAGACATTTGTATTAATAATTGGTGTGTACGAAGTAAATTAGGCTATCCCAACAGGTCCTTCCTAAAGGAGTGGAAAGGCAGTACAAGTCTCCAGAAATAAAGTCTGCTAAAGCAATCTTTTCAAAGCTCTTGACAAACTGCAAACCTCAGCCATTTTTTTCTCATTGAAAGGAGAGTTCAGGGAGAACTTTCAGTCCGGTTCACACGTGTGTGTGTGTGTGTGTGTGTGTGTGTGTGCACGTGCACACACACACACACACACACAATATATAGGTGTATGAAGCATGAACTAGGACATCAGAGTTACATAGCATTGTCCTTATTCACAACGGAAGTTAAGGGACCTGGTTCTGTCATTAAGCAGAGGGAGGATTTTTCACCAATGTCAGAGGGCAGGTGGAGTGCAGTTCCAGGTTCCTTTAGCTCCTGTGTATATTCCCTCATGCACAATCTGTAGTACAGTGGAATCTGGACCCCTTATTTGTACAGTTATGTTGAGAATGCAGGCAGGAACAACAAGAGCGATCCCAATAAGAAGAGAGAAATCAAGAAATTCAACTAAACCATTATTAAGATTTCTAATTTTTTGAAGAAAACAATAAATCTGAAAACTTTTTGCTTTCTGATCCTAAAGGATAGAATTTAACCTGCTTATTTCCTGGTGTAGAAATTTCCTAGTTTTCTAAATTCTTCTTTTCAACATGTCCCCTTCATGAAGAGCCATAGTAGGGAAAGAATGGTGAGAAATAGTAATCCCATTCAATAATGCTATAGAATCATATTTTGTTCTAACCTCTATAGAAAAAAAATGAATTTGTTTGGCAACAATATCCTTTACATCAAAAAATACATATCATTCAATCTTATGTCATTTCATAATAAATTTTTGTTTTCACTTGTATAAATACTAACCACGTCTAAATAAGATTTGTATCCAAAAGAGCAATCAAAGTTTATAAAAAATGCCAAGTCATTCAAATATTTTAACTCAATTCAATAATAAATAGATTTCCAAACTTTCTCTTAACCTTTTTTCATTGAAATTGGGGTAAAACATAAGATTTAACTCAAGTAATTAAGGAGTAATACTACTTAAATGTAGGAAATACATTTACTTCATGGTGTTATTCTATTTCTTAACTATGCAAGCATTTAAAAAACAAGAATGTAAAAGTTTATGGCTGATTAAAACCTGAAAGACATTATTACCTAAAAGCCCTTATTTTTCTTAAGAAACTAAAACCTCCTTGTGCAGAAACAGAATGCACATGACTAATTCATCTTAAGCAAGAAATATACTTGATGTGGCTTGTGCCATGATGATGAGAACGCAATAAACTGTGAAAAATGTCATTTCTGGAAAATTATTTGGCTAGTGTTCAGCAAGAGACGAATCTTTGTAACAGATGTGACATGATGACTTTGATGAATTGAACTTATTAAAATATGGAGCATTTTAGAAGATATTCCCTTAAAACTGAATTAATTTAGATAGAATATACTGTATGTCATTATTCACACAGCCATTTCCATCACTGCGGAATAGATTTGTGTCAGTGAGATGATGTCTTCCTTCAAATACCTGCTTGGGGTCCATTTTTTGTTCTCTAATTTAAAAAATGAAGAGGAAACTTGGACTTACTCTCTGAAGTTTCCACCAGCTAGAAGTCTATAATTTTTGTATTTTATGCACTCGGAAACTTTCCATGTTTGAAGATAAAAATATCAAAAGAAGATCTCTCTTCTAAGAAAGGTTTTCTTTTCTACTTAACAGAAAAGTCTGAGCTACAAGGCATTCTGAATAAAGTGTGGATATCTTGGTCAATTACTACAGACATATCATTTTTCAATTTGTTACAAAGAAATTAAAAGCCCATAAGTATGAATATTAGCACTTAATACTCTATTATGGGGCTTTAGTGTTCCATAACGTATATATTGGGATGTCAGACAAGGAGTCAGTTTTATATAAGTGGACGTATTCTTATTTCTGGGTTTCATATGATGCCCTAAGGGATCATGCCAAATCATATTTAGCTAACTTTGGTTATAGCTTAAAAGTCAGAAGTTTGAAGAAATGTAATTTAGTAATCTATTTAGATACCATTCTTGGTATCCTAATGCATTTAAAAGGCTAGCTAGCACAGAGTGAGACAAGGTGAGAACAAATATGTGACAAAAGATGTCATTTTTAAGAGACTGATCACGTGATTTTAAGACCAAGCCACCTATAGCTACTTTCAGCAAGCAAAAGCAAGATGTAGCAAAGAAGCGTTCCAAACTTAAAATGATGCTGACTTCCAATGCCCCAAAAAAACATTCTCATACGAACTGTCCACTTTGAATGTTATCAAAACACTTCCTAAAAAGAACACTTATATTGTTCGTGGCATTTAATTTACAATACAACAAAAGGTATTATATATAAATCACTGAAAGTACTAAAGTAGGTGACATCTTAGCAATCATTGTACTTTAGGGTAATAGACTGAGTTCCTGCTTCTACAGAGAAATAAGACAGGTCAATTTTCGCTAATAATTTACAATGAATGAAGTCATTCTTATTTACTCTATTTTTAACAGAACAGAAGTCTAGAAGATGAGCAAGGTGCTTTTAGTTCCTAGAGTTTCCAGAAAGTACTGGAAGTTCTAAAAATGAAAGAAATTGTCTATTCTTTAATGACAAAATAAAAGCTTCCCCCTCCTCACAGTGACAAATAGGAGTGTCTCAATCCAAATTCATTTGCCTTGTGGTTTTGATTAAATATATACACATTGGAAACTTCATATTACGAGAATGTACAATTCTTGCAGTGAGATTCTTACAAATTATGATATTTGATATGGGGTCAAGCAATCTTCCATTTTGTTCAAAATGTTCCAATGACCTGAAATTGTCATCAGTTTATGTTCTGCAAAGTCTCTCTTCCTAAAGTCTATTCATACCGCCAAACTAAAGATTAAGATTTTTCCCTCCCTCTAAACAGGAGAGGTAATTCCTATGAGAAAATAACATTTTTAACAACTAAAACCCAGGGGACCCAGTCGGGCAAAGGAATAAATCCTCATCCTTCGCACAACTTTCAAACTGGAAAACAATACAAGAATTCAAAAATCGCTTCTTTTCAATTCATGCTGTATAAGGTACAAAGTAAGTTTTATGTAATGGCCATGCCAGATCCACTTTGCTGTCAGACATGAGAATTCAATGGTTAGAGGCTTAACTTTAATATGCAAAGTAGAGGGTTGGGCGGAAATGGAGGGGGGCATCAGGATAAATAACCCACACAACTGAAAGTAGGAATTCAGATCATTTCCTATCTGGGGATATACAGGGCATATTGGAGAATGGTCAGACTACCTGAAAGGAAACCACAAGCTGATTAGTTCCACTCCAAGGGATGGTTTTTAAAAACCCGTTCTTATTCTTTACCATTGATTGGATGTCTAAATAGAAGGCTACATATGGTGAAAGATATATACATTGGGTCATTATAACAGAAAGGCGATAAATTACTCGAGGTGCCTGCAGAGAACTCTGTAATCCACTCTTTCCATTTTCACTCTCACCTGTGAAAAAGCCTGAAACTTATGCCAATTGGTTGTTAATAATGTGCTCTGGAAGGGAGCAAGTTGAAATTGTTCCCAAAACTGCAAATCAAGAGACAAAGTATGTGTGTCTACTACTGTTGAATGAAATTATATATCAGAACAAAAGACCGTGTCTGCAGTACAGGACTAAAGTATGCTTTCATGTGTCCTATAAAATCCAAAGCTCTGGGCAGCACAAAGCTCTGGAGTGCTTATATTTCTACTCCCAGAAGAATATCATAACATAGATGCAGCTAACAGAAGCCTCCAAAAGGAAGTTTGTGATATGAAATTTAAAATAATTGTTTTTTAAATTTGTAGTTTCCAGATTGAGTTTCTACTGTGCCTGCCAAACATTCCCCTTCTTTTTCTGTGGGTTAGCTACACAAATATGGATTTCATTTGTTTATTAAGAAAAGGAAGTGGTGATTCAGCCACTTTGTATAGATGTGCTAGTGTTCCTGTTTCTATTCTTCCACAGGACACAGTAAGAGGTGACAGGTCAAAAGCTAAGAGGAAGGGAGAGCACAGTGGGGTGGTGATTAGGAAGAGCAAGCTCCTTGGATCTCTGGCTTGGTCTGCAGCCCAGGCTGCCTCCCTCAGACCTTCTGATTCACCTCAGTGCCTGGCCAGCCGCAGCTGCTCCATTTTTGTCCTTTTCCTCAATCTGGATGGTCTCTGCAGCAGAAATGCTATTACCAAACTCTCTTTTATGTAGGTTCCAAATGCCAGTTTTCCAGAAATCTTTCATCCTCAAATGTGTCAAGTAGAATAGACTTTCTTCTTGTCTTTCTCTAAAAATGTTGTGGGTCTATATTTATTTGCAACAGGAACATCAAATATACACATTCCAATGCTTTGTGCGGTCCACAGGACACTTATGAGACACGTGTCACAAGTATGTCACTCCCTGCCTCTGAGCCCCATTTCAGGTTGGCGAGTAAAACAGAGCAATACTAGCAGTCCTGTCTACTTCACAGGGCTGTAGCATCAAATGACCTATATGAAAGGGCTTTTGATCACTAACTTCCAATTAAATGTATTGCAAAATAATTAGCCAAGAACATTTTCAAATGAAGGATGCATATATTTTTACATACCACAAGCAAAATTATAAGGCTATGCATATGGACTATAAAAGCTCAATTAACTCAAGGAACAAAGAAGAGAGGAGGAAGGGTTTACAAAGAAGGGAGAAGACAGAGATAAAGGACATGTGTGAGGGTACACTGCATATTCAGCAGGGATCTGAAAAAGTATGGCTTGAAAAGGTGCTTATTTGAAAACATCACTACCATGGTTAAGTTTGTGTCAGTGTTGGGGCGCCTGGGTGGCTCAGTGGGTTAAGCCTCTGCCTTCGGCTCAGGTCATGATCTCAGGGTCCTGAGATCGAGCCCCGCATCGGGCTCTCTGCTTAGCGGGGGGCCTGCTTCCTCCTCTCTCTCTGCCTGCCTCTCTGCCTACCTGTGATCTCTGTCTGTCAAATTAAAAAAAAAAAAAATCTTAAAAAAAATTTTGTGTCAGTGTAGCTAGACTATGGTTCCTGGTCGTTTGGTCAAACTCTCATCTAGATGTTACTATGAAGCTGTTTTAGAGATATGATTGACATTTACAACCAATTGACTCTGAGTTAAGCAAATTGTCCTTGATTATATGTGTGTGCTTTGTCCAACCAGCTGAGGGCCTTACGAGCAAGAACCTTCTCTTCCCAGAGAAGAGGAATTTGGCCTCAAGACTATAACACAGAAGCCCTGTCTCAGTTTCCACTCTGCTGGCCTGCCCTACAGATTTCAGACTTAACCAGTTCCCACAGTTATGTGACAAAATTCCTAAAGTAAATCTCTCTAATAGATATCCTATTAGCTCTGTTTCTCTGGAAATCTTTGACTGATACAGTCACCAAACCCATTTTCACTGGAAAACGCAGTGGATTCTTTTCAACCCTCTGTTGTTTTCAACCCTACTGTTTGCCATTTTGTACCTCAACCATGCCAGCAATACAAGGTAGAGAGAATACAGGCCAAGTGAATGATCATTTTTGGTCACAGTGAGAAGAGTTTAGTATCTTCTAAAATCACAACTATCTCCATTTGGGTATCTTACCAATAACTCAAACCCTAAATCTCAACAATGACAAATTTTTCCTCCATAAAATATTCCTTTTTTGAGCTTCTGCTCCCATGGTGTACTATTTGTCCCCACTGTAGAATCATCCTTCACTTTTCCTCTGGTTCATTCCTCATATTCATTCTATAAATCCTATCACTCTTCTAAGGTAAGTTATCTCAGATGAAGCCCATCTTAGGTTTTCTTCACGTTTCCTCCAGTAGCTACCTACAAATTACTCTCAGATCAATCGTTCAAAATAGGCTTTCATTTATTGCTTACCAAATGCCCACTGCTTTTTTTAATCAAAATTGAAGATCCATATCCTGCTAAGTCTGGCATTCAAGGCTCTCCTTGTGGAATCCTGACCAAGCATTCCAGAATATCCTCTACTACTTCTATCAAGAGCTATTGACTCCAGACACCTTGGCCTCTCCAATGGCTCATTTCAACCTCTTAGGCCACCTTCTCCTTCTTCACTGACCCAATTATTTCCCATCTTTCAGGTCTCAGCTCAAGTTCCAATTTTCCTAGTCATTCATATGCTTAATAGAACTTTCTCATTCAGAATTAGTGTTTTGATTATCTGGCTCATTAATTTGGCATTTAAGTATAAAGTGACTTGTAGGGTTAATAAATAGTAAACAGTGAAGGCTATTCTCTTCAACCAAATTAAAAGCTGTCTGAGAGAGGACTCTATCTTTAAAATAATTTAAGGAGGGGTGCCTGAGTGGTTCAGCTGGTGAAGCCTGCCTTTGGCTCAGGTAGGTCCTGATCGCAGGGTCCTGGGATGGAGCCTGGCATCTGGCTCTCTGCTCAGCGGGGAGACTTCTTCTCCCTCTCCCTCTGTCCCTCTGCCTGCTTGTGCTCGCTCCCTCACTCTCACTCTCTGTCTCTCAAATAAATAAATAAAGTCTTAAGAAAAATAATTTAAGGAACAAAAGAAGGATAGGAGGGATGGAGGGAGAAACTGAATGAAAGACCTTCCTTTGTACTCATGAGCTGTGAGTTACAATTTGGCACTGCATGTATCTTACATCCAAAAGCTATACTTATTTCCCATTGTGGGAATAATCAAAAGAGACATTTTAATAAAATGTGCTGTCCTGAGGATACATGAGTTTTCCAGTTTCCAGTTGTGGTTGATTTGTATTACATCTGTTCTACCCACTCTGGGCAAAATGGCTGATAGGTATAGACCGCAGTCAGGGAACAAAGTGATGTTAATTAATGTGCTTGGGGTGCTCTGAAAAACAGCACCAAGGCTTTCTGTATTGGTAAACACAGTGCACATTTTTCCGTCTTCATCCCATTTACTAGTTTGCATTATCTAACACTGTTTACCACTCTCTTCGTTTTAAGACTTTTCCCTCGTTTCCCTTGACTGAGTATGTCCTGATTCTCTCTCCACCTCCCTAAGTCTTCATCTCAGTCTTCTTTAAGGGCTCCTTTTTTCCATCTCAGTCTTTTTTAAGGGCTCCCATTTTTCCACCCACTTCTTAAGGGACAAACTCTAAAAGGGAGTAGGGGAGGGTCTCGTCTTCATGAGCTGAATAGCCTGATAACGTCAATCACTTCAATAACCAGCTCCACTTTCATTGTTCCCAAGCTGACACTCCAGCTCAAACCTTTCTTCTGAGTGGAATGACAACATAGCCAACTGGCAACTGGATGCTTCTGTTTGAATGTCCAATATGCATCTATAACTCTCCATTAGACCAAACCTCTTCTGCCTTCTTTATTCCTTGTCCCAGTGGCCTGCACTATTATTACCCAGAGCAAGGCCTGAGAATCACCCCCACTTCTCTCTCTTCTTCACCCTTACATCTAGTCACAAATTTCTGCCTTTTCTACCTCATTAACAGCACCTAAATCTATCCCAATCTCTACTTCTCTCCAAGCCATTACAGTTCTCACCTAAGGAATTGCAACAGTATCTTAATCATCTCTCACTTCCCTTTTGTCCTTCTGTCCTTTAGCAAGAATGATCTTCCTAAAATAGTCATCTGACCATGTCTCCCTACTTCTTACATATTTCAGACTTTTTATACTCTCAGGGTAATGACTTAGCATGCTTGCATGGTCCTTTGCAGACTTATCCACTCCAGTATCTGCTCTCTTGATTTATGGCCCTGAACTTTACACTTCAAACTATTTAAAATGCAGCTTTCCCCAATACCATTCTGTCTCATGCCTCAAAGCCTTCAAAAATGCTAGCCTTCCTGAAAACATTGCTTTACTTAAGTTTTTCATACCAATAATTCCTTGACTTATCATAAATCCGAGGTACCCCTGATCTCATCCCCCACCCAAATCTGAGTTATTTACCCTTCTATTGTTCTTCTTTTGTACCTGGACATAACCAGAGCATACTTCTCACATAATATTGCTATATTTTTGTTTGTTTTGCCTCCACTAGACTCTTAATTTCCTTGAAGACCGCGTCTTATCTATTTTATCACCACCATATACAGCAGAGGGTATGGCATATATTAGATACTCAATATTAGTTTGATGAATGAATCAGTGATAAATGGCACTATATTTGAATAACTGTATTAGCTAATTATTAATAACCCTTTAAAATATCTCCTGACCCTATATCCTATGATTCTATACTTTATTCATTTCCTTGACCATAAAGACATACTTTCTAATTAAAAAAAATTCTACAGAAATAAAAGCTAGAGATGTATATGTATTTCTGAGACTGAAATGATTAACAAGTAAGAAAATGAGAAAAAAGCGTTATTTTATTTAACCCTAAGCAAATCTCAAGAAAGCATGTGGACTTGTGAAAATAAAAAAGGCTTTAAAAATATCATTCAGAATGATTTTTTTAAAATCATATGAACATTTAAGTAACCTAAGATACTTTAGGTTCATGGCTTGACTTTTAATTACACCAAAGCTAGAACTAAGGTTCATTTAACATCTAGATGGGAGAATTCTTTTTGTATTATAGTCTAGAACTCCATTCTGATCAAACAGGTCACTTAGTCAACTGAGGCCAAATGTAGGCCAAATTCATGGTGTCCCCATCATCAGAAATGAAGCAGAAGCCACCCTTTTACAAGAGGAAATCACAGAATTTTAAGTAGCTAGTTTAGAAGAACGGGAACATTGAGGATTTCTTTGTAATCGCATGTTCCACAAAGATTATTGAGTACATAGACATTCACGAGGAAACAATGATGTACCCTTCAATTACTTGTTTGACCTTTTTTCAAAATGCTAACATTCAAAATGATTCCAAACTGCTTTCTAATAGCACTTTATTTTAGAGTGACTTTCTTGACCAGGCTAGTTATCGCCCACAAATCCACAAATGGGAAGTCATATAATTATCTCCCCTTGTCCCAGAAGCTTTTTATTTGCAGGATTACATAGGCAGAGAGTCTTAGAAATTCAGCAACATAACTAAATATTTGATCACAAGAAAGTCAAACAGGGAAGAGTGCTGTGACACCCCATTTGTTTGTAGACTGGCTACTTGAAAGGTTTACAGGTGTCTGATGAGCAACCTAGAGCAAAAACTTTAAAACTGAGAGGTTCCTTTTTAGTAATTCTGACTGTGTTAGTGCTACCTGTTCTGTTTTTTATTTTTTAATCTAAAAAGAAACACTCTTTTAACTCTCTATTATTTCATCTATCAAGTATCTCTGGGAGAGTGAGGATGCATGTCTAAACTCTTTGGTTTTAATCATCTGTTTTCCACCAAAGAGTGACAGTTGCTTACTTTTCAAACCTTCTAAGAGCCGCATTAAAAGCATTAGTCACAGATGGAGGCTTTGGCTGTACAGTTGGGACTTTGGGGGTGACTTTGGTGGAAGGCACTCATGTACACACACTTAGGACATGAGCCTCCCCCAAAAAACACAATCAGCCCTTTAAAAAGTAAAAATGAAAAAAGAAAAATAAAAGGGTTAGTCATTTTTTTCATAAAAGTATTACTAAACATTAAGCTTTCACCTGAAACAACTGAGAGTTTGAAACAGGATAGATAATCAGAATTGTTCCTTGTTGAGTAGGTTAGCCTGAACCCAATACTGTTGTAGCAAAGGTAATGAAGTCACTCAGTGGCACAAGAGACAGTAGAAGAAAAAAGAGAAAGCCATAACAGAGCCTGATGATGCTTAAAGTTAAAAAGCCCTCCTTATCAATGATGTTACAAAGTAACCTGGGCAGGACTGGGGCTCATGACCTGGCATTAAAACCCTACTTCTTATAAACCAATTCCCAACTTAAAACAAAAACAAAAACAAACCCTCTTCCTTTTTACTTTTACTTCCTGTCCAAAAATTCTAGTAATATTTCTTTTAAGATTTTATTTATTTATTTATTTATTTGAGAGAGAGAGTTCAAGTAGGGAGAGGAGCAGAGGGGGAGAAAAAGAGAGGGAGAAAAATATCTCAAGCGGACTCTACGCAGAACATAGAGCCTGACACAGTGCTCAATCCCATGACCCCGAGGTCATGACCTGAGCCAAAACCAAGGGATGGATGCTTAACCAACTGAACCACCCAGGTGCCCCCTTCTAGTGATAATAGTTTTGAAGAATGTTTTTCTTCTCTAAAATGTTACCAGTAAGACAGAGGTTACATTATTACCCAAGTGGCATACCTATGTAAATCTCTCTGAGGATTTCTGGCTTTTTCTATTCCTTTTTTTTTTTTTTTTTCTATTTCTTAAGAAATTATTTTCAGACAGGGCAGCAGAGATTGGCTGTTACCAAATGTGTTTACCTTTTCTTCTGAGCAACAGCTACATTTCTTGTTCTCTCTTGCAGTTATATGTGAAAATGGAAGTTGACTCTTGCCAAAGGAATGTGGTCGAAAGTGATATAAACCATAAAACCCTGAACTTCAAGTGCTGGCCAAAAAAAAATTCTTCTATCTAACCTTTAACTCTCTTTCCTTATTTTTCTTATCTGATGGCTGCGTATCTATGCTCAGTGTAACTTTAGAACACTTGGATGAAAGATAGTCTCCATCACTCTGGGTCCTTGAAAGATTATCCCTCATCATCATGTATAAGAAATAAATGTATATTGTGGTAAACTACTAACATCTCAGGGTCTGTCTGTTATAATAGCTACAGTTATTCTAAAACAGATGGCATCTAGAAATAGATCAGTAGAAAAAATAATGTTGCAAAGAAAAACATTGTCAATATTTTTGTATGTCTAGTTCCTCCTCTCCCCCCCTTTTTAAATACCCTTATTTGCCTCAATTTGTGGGTCTTTTCCCATTATCTTTCCCTTTTCAAAAATTCCAAAGTTCTGCTTAATCTGGCACTAAATCTACATAAACAATATGAGAAGGAGCATTGAAATAAATTGCCACTAAACACATTTCCCTCTTCAAAAATGGCAGCTTGAATCACTCAAAACAGAAAACGTAAAAAGACACTAGGGAATCTATTCTATGTAAGAATTATAGTTATATCCACTTTTTCTACCATTTGTTCCAAGAGACAAACCTGTGTTCAGTGTCCCAAAATGAACTACCCATCTGTGACAGCCTATGGTCATTCTATTATAGCCCTGTCCCCAAACAGCCTTAGATACAAACATTCTCCAGGCTTGTTTTGTCTGTTTCTTTGGTTTGTCATGGTGACTATATCTGAATTTTATCTAGCCATCCTAGTATATTATCGTGATTCTGCTTCCTCTAAGATAAATGGTTTGCTCTATCAACAATAATGCCCGTTATTATAGAAAAAATAAGCCACTATACACCCAAAACCATACTCTTTGAGCCTGAATAGAAATTAAAATATGCTAATAATTAAACAGGAATATAACAAAGAAGAAATTAAAGGAACATTTACTGAAATATTCTAAGACAATTTTATATTTAATTTTCTTGACTCAGAGGAAAAGCTCTTGTCATCTCTCATTAGATGTGAATTAGATAATTTATAAGCTTATCTTGAGTAACCAGCTGTATGAAAGCGCATATAGAAGATGGGAGATCTATAGGTAACTAAGAAAACTTAATAGGAACTATAAATAACAGAGGGTAGGATAAGACACAACAAAGAAGGTATTTGCAAAGAAAGTGGTAAACCTTAAACCTTACTTGCCTGAAAAACATCTTACAGAGATATGGGAATGGGAGAAATGGGCTTAAGAGAGATAGAGATGACATGGGTTCAAATTTTGGTCCAGCTTCCTGCTAAATGTGAGTGCTTGAGCAAAATTACTTAACCAGCCCAACACTCAGTTTCTCAGTCTGTAAAATGGATATAATAAATCTCTACATCATGAGGCTGGTATGAGAATTGGTCTGTAAAGTGACATGTTGATGGAAGTTTACCACAAACTGCAATTATTAGTGTATCTGGAAAAGATTTACTATTGACTTAAAAGTCATATTGCTTTTTCAATATGAAGTAAAGATATCAGAGTTTTTCATCTAAAAATTTCCTCAGAGATTTCTTTTCCTAATTCATCTACCATATTGGCAGAAATAGCATTGTAAGCTTAACTTGGCTAAGTCTGCTTCATTCATCTGTCAACAAGATTCTGGGCTTCAAATGGAGTTGACAATTGCTGAAGGTAGATGGGACAAAATAGGCTGCACAAGAGCCTCGTATTTCACACCTCAGAGGGTTCTACTCTACCAACAATAACATCATATCTCTGTCAGTCAAGCACAATTATACAGCTTGATAGACCGATACAAATAAAGAGCCAGTTAAAACAGGTCTCCTGACTCTTTTCTGGCTACACTTATAGGACTCGATTGAATCTGCAACCTATGAATATTAGAATAGCACTTCCTTTGGGGACAAAAGGACCGAGAAACCACATCCTCCACTGACTCGAAAAATGGTCCAAAATACTGCAAAATCTGCTACATTTGAAAACTCTGAAGTCACTTTGTGAATTTTTATCTTACTGTTTGCTTCTTATTGAAACATGAATGTATTTTTAAGACATCCAAAATAGAAGGTACAATTCATGCTGTGTGCAATCAGGTAACACAATGGTCAGGTCAATCATTCTAGCAAATATATTCATGATACCAAGCTAGGCAGTCAAACCACTTTCATGGATTCCTTTTGAACAATGTTTGAATACATGTTACCCTTATGAAAAAGAAAATAGAAAAAAGTTCCTGATATCCATGTAAAAGTAAATTACATGAGAGTACTCCACTGGAGCCTTCTATAATAGAGACTCTTATGATAGTGATATCTTTTTGTCAAAGAGGGTAACTGAGTTTTAAGCTGAATAGCTTCTTCCTAAAGAGTGAATTGATATGTGGGATCAAAATCAAGTTGTATTTCAGGGTTTAAATTATAAATGACCTCAATATGCAAGACATAGAAACTGACAGAGAATACTCACTTTGGCCAGACATAATTCTAGTGTAACATACCTAAGTTTTCCAAAATATATCAAATGAAGGTATAAATGGAAAGTTGCTAAATTAAATTCTATCATTATGCTTTTTTTTTTTTTTAAATTCTACTTCAGGATATTACTTCAGAAAGGCAATGAAAAAGGTGACTATTAGTGGCAGGAGATCTGATACTGTCCTTCAGGCTAATCAATCTTTTATTTGTTTGTTTCCTAAGTGTGCAAATGCTGTTTTGTACCTACTGAGCACATTTCACAACAAATGAACATGAATGGCAAGAAAATACACAACAAGACATGAGGTTACACTTCATAATCTTTCTGTACATGGGAAACCATGGGACCACAAAAGCTCATAGCTAGAAGGAGCTCGAGGAATTTACTTTTGCCAAGGGGTCTGGCACAGGCTCTGTGCCATGGATTCCTTACCAAAGGCAAGACTATCGAAATTCTCAGACCACCTTGTGCTTTACACTGAATTTAAAGGATGGAAACAAGGGCAATTGCCATTAAAATGGCAGCATAAGCTTTGATATTTCATCCAATTTCTTATTTGTGAAGACAGTTAAATATATTTTTTAAATGCAAAATTAGGGGAAAAATTACTCTAAAAATAAAAATACAGAAATTTTCAGATTTCAGTTCATGAAAAAGAAATGCAACGAGAAAAAATACACATACAATTAAGTGATGCTAAAACTAGGATGAGTATGGTCACTTCAAATTACAATTGTCAATAATTAGATATTACACCTAAATAAATATATCATTGGTAAACCTATTTAACCATAATGATGTCACTGTTCATTTATTTTTATTCAGATGGGAGAAATATAATGGAAATATTTTATAACTCTAAAGTAAAATTTGGTAAAACACCAATCCTTCTTGAAAATCGTTCTTGAAAGTGTTTAGAAATTAAAGGCTCAAGAGGATTTCATTATAAGGCATTTCACCCATAAGTGTTCCCATGATATGGGGTCCCAAGTACTAGAAGACTCCATTCTATTAGTAAAGAGAGCATGATCAATAGATACTTTTTCTCTTTTTTGCAATCAATCGTTTTTCATCTTTTTAAAATGACATCAATTATCTTTTAGTCAGTATTATTAACTCATTTTTATTAAATTATTAATTTATTTATTGAATTATGAAAATTATAAATTATAAACTCAACTATTATTAAAACTCATAATTATACCTTATTTCTTGGATTTCATGCAGTTTTGAAACACAGTATACCTTCTTCAAAATGCCATCAAGATGGGACAGTCTGAATGCTCATTTTCTAGAGCAACACCTTTACATTTCTTGGATATGTTTTTAATACATATAATTACTTATTTCAAGGAATATAATTTGACCATAGCCTGACAAACTTGTGTGACAGCGATCCATGTTGTAACATACTCATATCTTATAAGGGATAGGGATAATGTGGTAAGTGGAAAGGTTTTAAAACCAGACACATCTAATTGTAAACCCTCTCTAAAGGTGCAATCATTGGTAATTAGCTTCTGTGAGTCTTGCCCTCACTGAGCATTGGGAATGGTAATACCAAAATTTATGTGAGATAAAATGAAAGTATGTGTGTGGAGTGCCTAGAATATTACTTGCTATATACAGAAATGTGTATTACATTTTGCATTATCAGGCTTCACAGGACTATAGGGTTTTTTTTTATTATAAATTGAAGGTTTGTAGCAATCCTGCCTCAAGTAAGTCCACAGAAACCATTTGTCTAGTAGCATTTGCTCATTTTTTATCTCCATGTCACATTTTGGCAATTCTCACAATATTTCAAACTTTTTAATTATTATTATATTTGTTATGGTGATCTGTGATTAGTTATTTTGACTCACTGAAATCTCAGATGATGGTTAGCATTCTTAGCAAGAAAGTATTTTTTAATTAAGGCAGGTACCTTGTTTTTGTTTTGGACATAATGCTATTATACACTGAAGAGACTACAGTACAGTGTAAACGTTAACTTTTATATGCACTAGGAGGCCAAAAACTTCATTTGACTCATTTTATTCTGTTTATCTCTTTATTTCAGGAGTCTGGAACTGAACCCACAGTATCTCCCAGGTATGCCTAAACATATTAGTTTGATTTTTTTTTTCTATATAATAAGAAAGAACAATTAAATCTTTAGTGGAGAACCTGGACTACTAGATAGTCCCAAGAAGGGAGGGGCTGTATGGCGGCTGAAAACTTTTGAAGGGCCAAAGAGGAAATACTAGAACCCAGAATGTCACTGTATGGCAGAAGCAAGATTTAACTACCTCTTGGCATTTCTAATACTTACATCCAACAAAAAAAGTCTTGAGCACTATATTCTGGCTGTAATCTCCAGAGTTTCCTCTTGGTAGTAATGGTTTGTTTCTAGTTTTAAAGACAAAGGCTTACATAGGAAGCCAAAGACTAAGGCTCCTAGACCTGGGCCATGCCATCTGCCTAGCATTAAGCAGGAGCTGAAAGTCAGTTACAGAAGCAAAGTCACTTCTAACATGATTTATGTTCCAACCTTGAACCTGGCAGGAAGACTGCAAAAGATATTTGGAAGCCAATGCTTCCTCTGAATAAAGTAAACGAGTATACGCTAAGCCCCTCTCCCCAGACCATGCTGGCCTGTTAGATACGTTGCCAATGTGGAGTCTTTGAACCCTGGAGCAAACTGGCTATTCGGGATGAGCAAATATCTCAAGGCCAATGATCATTGCTACTGTAAACGTACAGTGGACAATGCAAACACTGGGGTCAGACAACAGATATCCAGGATATTATTACTCAAAAACACATCTAGCTCAAAGCTGACAAGATAATCTGTTCCTGTGAGTGCAAAGCAGGCTGGAATGCTAGAGCTCTGACCTACTCAAGGAAAGAAAAAAGAAAGTGCAACCCTCCAAGGACTCCATATCATGTTCTTAAGCAGGCAAACTCCAACAGACTTCAAAGGGAGTGTTGCCTAAGGAGGGAGTACCAGACCAAGCCCACGGGGGGTATCATTTCCATGATCATGTTGCCATCTACATTTGGTGAACTGGCAAATGCAAATATTTCAGATACAAGTTTAAACAGATGAAAAAAGAAGTGCAAAATAGCATGGGGATTTGCTTCAAGAGAAACCTCAGAATTCCAGGAAAAGTATTTAATATCTGGAGCTTCGTAAGTTATTCCAAAATTCCCAGGAGACTAACTAGTTTGTGATCATATTAAAAATAAGGTTTATTTTAATAAACATGTTTTGCACGTGAACATATGCAAAATACTTTACTTAAAAAATAATTTCCCAGGGCATCTGGGTGGCTCAGTGGGTTAAGCCTCTGCCTTCAGCTCAGGTCATGATCTCAGGTCCTGGGATCGAGCCCCACATCGGGCTCCCTGCTCAGTGGGGAGCCTGCTTCCCTCTCTCACTTTGCCTGCCTCTCTGCCTACTTGTGATCTTGATCTCTCTCTCTGTCAAATAAATAAATAAAATTTTAAAAAAAATTTCCCAACACTAAATACTCTTCAAAGGTCAGTAACATTTTTCTAATTGAAATATAGAATATATTTTGATGTCATAACAAGGTTTTAATGTACTTGATCCCAATTAATGTATAAAAGCCCAAATGCAGCAAATATACTTACAGGAGGACCTGTGGGGTGGGGGTGGGTTGGAGAGAATAAGAGAAAGAGGAAGATGAATTAGTGAAGATACAAAATATTAAGATTAAACACAAGATGAAAACCTTGTCATAATCATCAGCAAAATACAAGATGAAGAAGTCACTTAGAATTCAGTGATTCTTAATTTTTATTAGGTCATGGACAACTTTGATACCACATCAGAAAAGTATATTTACATCTATCTGAATTTCAAATTTTACATGAAATTTCAATGGATGTTCAGATTCCCTGAGACCTGTCTATAAATTACTGAGAGGTTCATCTTAAGACATCCTACTTATACCTAAAAATTTAGATAAAATATGAATCAGTAGGATCTTTGGTCATTTATGATAGCCGAGTTAGAGAGAATTGATATATAACTTTCCTGAGTTTGATAAAGTGGTTAAATGAGAAATTTACCCATGATTTGTTCTAAGAATATTTTTTCATTCAGTAGCATTGTCAATATATAAAGCACTAAACTCTAATATTTGTTTCTTTGAAACTGTACATCCTCATCAAAACACAGGCAATGTCTAAGAAAATTTCAATATTTCCATGCTGTATATTCAATTAAAACACAAGTTTTTAGTAGTCAATAAGTTAGGAACTGACTTTTTAATTTTTCTATAAAACTTCACATCAGTACGAAATGTTTACCTTTCCCCCCAATCCTTTTTATTTCCTTTGACAAAGATCAATTCACTGATTATTATTTTGTTCCACTAATATTTCATTATTTCTTTCCTTAAAACATATTTATAAACCATTTTCTAATATAATACTTCGTATTGTGAAAGGGATCCCTATACAAGCATCCAATTATTTAGAATAAATGAGGTTTAAAGATAACTTTTAAGAACACTTAAAAGGAATTAAGCAGCTATACTGCCTAAATTACTGAATTTTCATAAATCCCTTTTACTTTGACATCTTTAGTTTTCTTTTCTGAAAAAGGAAATGAGACCAAGAAAAAAACAAAAAATAAAAAACAAAAAACACACAACAACCCAGAGCAAATCAATCTGTTGCTTTTTTTGGTAGGTTAGTATTTCTGCTATTTTAACACTTAGAAACTGCTTGTTTTTAACATTGATAAATACTTACTAAAAAATAGTGGAAAATGGTATCTCTTAGCACACTAGAATCAAACCTTAAATTACCTTTAAAGTGAAGAAAAAGACTAAAAAAAAAATTTTTTTTTGAAACCAAATATCCAAAAGAGTGTATACTTACTGTCTTGCTTGTTTTATAAAGTCTAAAATGCCAAAAATGTCAATGACCATGTGAAATCTTATCAGGCCATCAATTCTTCCTTGCAAGGTAAGAGGAAGATACATACAGAGATTTGGCCTGAAAGCAAAAACTCAACTGAAATGGGCACCAGGGCAATTGGTCCCATTTCAAATTTTGCTCATAAACTATTGCACGGCCTTGGCCGAATCACCTGACTGCTCCAGGGCCTCTATTTCCTCAACTACAAAATGAAAATGCTGGATTGATTACTGAGGCTGCTGTCATCACGAAAATTCTAGGGTTATACAAGAGGAATAAAATTCCAAATTTTGAAATGAATGAGAGTAAAAGCATAACAAAATTGTACCACTTGGATAAAATAACAATAAAGCTTTCCAAGACATGTGCCTCAGTGTCCCAAAGCAGATGTTTTCATAAAGATCCTGCATTTGCTCTCTATGGAGACGGAAGCGTGGGCGTATGGCCACACTGTGTGCAGCTAGAAACCGTCGACTGTAGCAGAAAGGCCCAACTTCACCTGATGCAGAAAGTAACCCAAAATTGGGTCCCAGTTGTTATCAAACATTAAAAAATTAACAATATTTTCCAAACTTCTATCTACAGTTTGATGGAAAGAAGATGAGAAAAATTCTAGGTTTAGCAGAGGAGATTTAAACACACAAGCTTATGCGCAACCTCTAGAAAGACAATATAATAATTAATTAGGAGGAACAGATGCAGGAATCTAACTGAAACATTAATGACAAGGAGCAGCTGAAAGAGAGACTTACCAGATTCTCCTCTTCGGCCCCTCTTACCTCGTTTCCCTGGAGGGCCTAAAATATAAAGAATATTTTTTTTAACATGGTTTTAATATTTTGTTTCTTGTTCAAAAATGGCTAGTAAGTATTTTCTACAATTTATCACTGTTTTTAACTGACAACCTCAAGAAAGGGACCAGATATTTGTAAAGGCCAGCATTATCCTATCCGCATAACTCTTAAGCCTCATTTCATTATAAAACCTACGCCAGATGTCTAATCATCTAGCATTACTTAAGAACCATAAACATTCAGAACTTTCATTCATCCTGTCTGGATAACATCAATAAAGAAAGACTTTAATTACAAATTGGTACTGTTGAGATTTCATGTTTCTTATGAAAATTTTTTTCTAAAGGTTGTAGTATATTAATAATTAAAAGCACTGAGCACAAATGACAATAGTTTCTCTTCAGTCAGGTCCATCACGATTCCTTTAAAAATTTAGTTCACAGTTAATTAAAAGTATATATTCATAAAGGAAATAATCCTTATAATATTTCCATTTTATTACATATGAATTTTCATATAGTGAAATTTCTCTAATTGAGAACCAGTGGAGTTAAAATCATATTCTTAATTGGAAAGTGTTTAGATACTAGATATAGGCCTCATTTTTCTAAGGAGCTAGCTCATTATTGTCAGTCAGTAAATATTTAATCTTTACGATGACTCACTTTGAAAGTAGAGGAAAAAACTTCTTTTTTTTTTCCCCAGTGAATTGCCTATAAAGACCACCTAGCTAGTATGCATCAGACTTAACACAAGATTCTAGACATTCATGGCTTTCAAGCCATTACTCTCAATTATATAATTTCTGCCTTCATTTCCTTGAGTAGGACTAGTTCCCACTGAATTACGGTTCAGGCAAATAGAAAAGAATAATTAGCCCACAATGAGAATTAAGGTCTTATAATATTTGCTGCAAGAAAGAGGCCAAGGAAAATACAGACTCTCCTGGTTTTAAAGAACGACCTGCTAAGTTGGACTGATGACTTCCAAACTCTAGAAAGTTTAAGAGACAAGCAGTACAGGCCTTAGCATCCAGCCAGCTTTCAACGGGATTCTGAGCTACCAACTTCCACATGGAAACACTGTCATGGGAACAGAACCATCAGTGGGCCAGTTAGTTTCCCCTCAAGCTTTTACATAGAGTTAGTCTGGCCATCTGTGTTTTGTAAGAGGTTAAAAACAATCAAATAATAAAATTGGTTGAAAATTTTAGGAGAAGAATTTTTGCAGCAGAGTCAAAAACTGTTATTCAGAATTTCAGATTTCTCTCTGTATTCTGGAATAAGAGAAACTAATTTCTTTCTTCCCTTCCTTTTGCATAGAGTAAAATTTCTTGGATACTATCCAGGATATACTTGGCCAAACTGAGAATAGAAGGAGAATCACATAAATAGGCAAATAAACTTAGTAGGACCCTAATAGGTATGAAAAATATATTTATTTACACATACACTCAAACATACATGCACAAAAATATATTGACGTATTCTGATATTTACAATGTCCTTAGGATTAGGAATCAGATTTACTTTTCTATACAAAATCACTTAAACTAAGCAGTTAGTAAACACTATATACTTAATGATGTCTGTGGTCTGCATAGGAGGTGATATGGGTTATGTATAAGATGGATGGGATGTATAAGATATAATAGAATAATTAGTATTCAAAAAAGAAATGGATATGTCCACAGGCTAGAAATGGACCAGAAATGCAAAGTGGAAAGCAGAGATAAAGCCATGAACCTAGTTCTAGAACCTAGTTCTAGACAGAGGAATGATGGCCACAAGTACTATTTCTGGAGAATAAATACACAAAAGTTCTCTAATCAGAATCAGTGACTTAGAAATGCTAAAGACAAGCTGAAAAACAAACAAACAAATAAAAAAACCAACAACAATGAAAACCAAGTCTCTGGCTTAATGGCTGAAGAATACAGATATAATCTCTCAATCATAAAATGAAGTAAGCATCTGCTGTTTGGGTGCCTAACTCGATGACATCTGCGACAGAATTCCAGAAATGCTAGTTTAGGACCAACCTGGTCTAGAAGGCTGAGGATGTCAGGTAATAACAAACATAAAAGAACGAGGTAAAAAAGAATGAGTACAGAGAAAAGAAAGGCATTCATAGTGAGAAAACTATAGCAAAAGAAAGAAAATGCCTCCTACTCATAATGGGTACACAAAAAAATTCCAAAACAAATGAAGAAATCTAAGGCCATGACAGGCAATACTCAATAATAGGATCATGAATTATTTCCAGGTAAAATTAATTTTTAAAAACCATCAGACAGGAGCACTTGGGGGTCTCAGTTCATTAAGTGTCTGACTCCTGATCTGGGCTCAGGTCATGATCTCAGGGTCATGGGATTGAGCCCTAAGTTGTGAGCTCCACTGTAAACATGTCTGCTTAGGATTCTTTCCCTCTCCCTCTCCCTTTGGCCCTCACCCTGCATGCATGCACACACATTCTCTATCAAATGAACAAATAAATAAAATCATTTTAAAAAATCAGACAAAATTTGGCATGTTAATTATATTTAAAGAGATAAATGAAGAAGTAACATCTATTGAAGAGTAAGGGATTTAAAAGATAAACTTTTTTAAAAAATGTATTTGAGGGGCACCTGGGTGGCTCAGTGTGTTAAGCCTCTGTCTTGAGCTCAGGTCATGATCACAGGGTCCTGGGATGGAGCCCTGCATCAGGCTCTCTGCTCAGCAGGGAGCCTTCTCCCCCCTCCACCTGCCTCTCTGCCTACTTCTGATTTTTCTGTCAAATAAATTAATAAAATCTTTTTAAAAAATGTATTTGAAAGAAACTTTTAGAAACCTGGAAGATAATAAAAAGAAAAATAGACATTGAAATTTAAAAAAATAAAAAATAAAAATAACAAAATATTCAAATTCTAGCCTGGATATGGTTGAAGAACGAATTGATGTAAAAAATGCAAAATGTAGCCCAGAGACAAATCCGATACTGCTCTCTCTCTTTCTCTCTCTATCTAAATACTCTGCTCTGAATGTTTGTGTGCTCCCAAAACGCATATGTTGAAATTCTAACCCTCAGCAATGATGGTAGTAGGAGGTGGGGCTTTGAGAAGGCAACTGATTCATGATGCTGGGACCCTCATGAATGGAATTAGTACCTTATAAAACAGACCCCACAAAGATTCCCTAACCCTTTCCACTCTGTGAGGATAGAGTGAGAAGACACTAGCTATGAACCAGGAAGAGGGCTCTCACCAGAAGGTGACAATGCTACCACCTTCATTTTCGACTTCTCAGCCTCCAGAACTATGAGAAATACATTTCTGCTATTTATAAATCACCCAGTCTGTGGTTTTTATTATAGCAGTCCAAAAAGACTAGGACCTTATCTATCTATTTATATTTCTGTCTAATTACCTATCTACCTACCTACCTATTTATTTTTGTCAAGGAACAAAATTTTACTTATATCAATAAGAGAACCCAGAAGAAATGATAGAGATGTCCTTGTTTAAGAGATAATAGATGAGAGTTTTCCAGAACTGAATATCGGAGTCCTGAGGTTGAACTTACACCCCAAGAGGCAATAGAAATAATTCACACTTAAATGTAATAATGTTCAAGAATAATGAGAAAATGTTAATAACTACCAGAGGGAAAATTACAGTGGAAGGTACTGAGATTGACTGTTGTCTCACCCACATAAAATATGTCAGAAGAGCCTAGTCATGATTTTCATAACAAATTTCAGAAATCTCTAATTATTATTTGCTTATTGAAATTAGTTTCTCATTGTCCCCTCAAGAATTTTTTTTAACGGTAGAATTTATCAATAAAAATAAATTGCATTCATGTTTAAAACTAGTTTGAAATAAACTATAAAAATAATTTAAAATATATTAAATTATGAAAAAGTGATTTTAAAAAAGCAATGATATCTTTTGAAGATATTAAGAAACAAAGAATATTTCTGAACACATATGTCTTAAATATTCAATCGGAACCTTAAAGAAATAAACCAGCGGTGCCTGGGTGGCTCAGTCAGTTGAGCATCTGACTCTTGATTTCAGCTCAGGTCATGATCTCAGGGACTTGAGGTCGAACCCCACACTGAGCTCTGCACTCTGCAGGGAGTCTGCTTAAAGATTTCCTCTCACCCTCTTCCTCTGCCTCTTCCCACCATTTGTGTGCCCTCTCTTTTTCTCTCTCTCTAAAATGAATGGATAAATCTTAAAAATACATATACCAAATGCTGTGGGAAATACATCTGTTATACTGAGAATTGAGAAAGAATAAAATTTAAGGAAATGGAAAAGATAATTGGCAAAACATACCTATTGAAAGTCAAAGGTTTTACAAAGAATTTCATAATATGTGAGAGAGAAAATGAAGCTCAACTAAGTTGTGATAAAGTAAGAATCTAAACTCAATGAGGTTTACCAAAAAAATACTAGATTTGAGAAGAGGATGTTTCAGTTACTGTAAGAAACATAAGACTGAAGTGAGTCTTATTATATTATATTAGGCTTATTATACTAGGCTTAGTGAAGTAATAAATTATGTAAAACTCTCAGAAAGACATAGATACAGATCTTGCTTAAAAGGGAATAAATAGAAATTCTGAAAAAGTCTATTGTGCCTCTAAGACAATTTGATATTGCTTGTGAATTTAAGGGAAAAATCATTTTTAAACAAAAATGATTGGATGGGATGAATTTAACAATAGACAGCTGGCAGAGCACTAGAGTGAGAAAATGAAAAATCAGAAAAGACAAATGATAAATGTTGCCCAGACAAAACTGATGTTAATAATAGTGGAGAAAGATAGTGACTGCTTCCATTCCAAACTGAGTGATGAAGTGTTGGCCAAGCATGAACTCTAAGAACAAATAGAGAAGTTAAAACCTGACTCTTATTCACTGAATTTGGCCAGATCCTTGCAGCAGAAATTTTCAGTGAATTCTATCAGCAAAAGCCATGAGTCTGCAAAAGAAACTTGTTCGAGAATATGAATGGGAAGCTATCAGCAACAGAGGAAGTGAAAGTTTACAAGCAGAGAATTCATGAAATGAAGAATGAGTTATGGAAAATGGAGGGAAGCTATAAAACCAGATTGCTCTCTATAATAAGAAAATTCATGACACTCAGTGCTCTTCATGTTACAGAGTTGTTGCTTGAAAGACCATGCAAACCGTCAGCCTGAGATAGGCATTGAAAAAAATTAGCCATGATGATAATGTTTTAAAGACCTGTGTCAACAAACCCAACTTGAGACACATCTGTGTCATCAAATCACATCATAGTAAGGTGTCTTAAGCTAAGCCAATTCTTTTGGTCCCAAACTAATATGGCTGGAGCACTCTACACCTTACTAATGGCATACCCAGCTGTCACAAGACTTTTCTAAGGTGAGATATTTGCCAAGAAGTAAACATGCTTACATAGGGGCCTTCATATATATGTATATACATATATATATATATATATATATATATGTGTGTGTGTGTGTGTGTGTGTGTGTGTGTGTATATATATATGGTTATGGCATATGTCTAGAATACCCTTATCTGGTTTAGCAGATAAACTACCCCAAACTGGTCAATTCTACTCCTATTACTTGAATCTATTCATTCTTTCCCACCCCTACTAGTATGTCATGGTGAGCTTAAACATAACCTTTCTGAGTACTCAGAGAAGAGATTTTTTTACTAGGATTTTACTTTTCCTTGTAAAATATTTTACCACCTATAAACATTTACAATTAAACAGGAAGTGTTTGAGAAAAGTTTCAGAACTCATAATGGGCTGGGGTTTTGTTTTGTTTCATTTTTACCTCCTGTTTTTGTATTTCAACACACATTTGTGGCTGTCTCTCTTCTGCGGGGGAGGAGAAATAATGTGGATAGGGTTCCTGGGTGGCTCAGTTGGTTGAGCATCTGCCTTCAGCTCTGGTCATGATCCCAAGGTCCTGGAATTAAGTCCTACATCGAGCTCCTGAGCTCCCTGCTCGGGTGAGAGTTTGATTCTCCCTCTGCTCTTTTCCATGCTTGTGCTCTCTCTTGTACTCTCTCTCTCAAATAAATAAATAAAATCTTTAAAAAAAAAAAGAAAGAATGTAGATAGAAACAAAAGAAAGAAATCAAATCATAATGGATCACAGATTTAAACACGAGAACAGAAACTATAATCCCTTAGAAGAAAACATAGTGAAAGGCTCCTTGATATTGGTCTTGGCAATGATTTTTTTGTTATGACAGCAAAAGCACAAGAAACAAAAGCAAAAAATAAACAAGTGGATTTAAACTAAACTAAAAAGTTTTTGCACAGCAAAGGAAATGATCAACAGAATAAAAACTTAGTCTATGGAATGTGAGAAAATATTGGCAAACAATATAACTGGTAAGGGGTTAATACCCCCCAAATATAAGGCATTCCTACAATTTAAAAGCAAAAGAAGATACCATCGGAATTAAAAATGGGCAAAGAACCTATGTAGACATTTCTCCAAAGATAACCTACAAATGGCCAAAAGGTATATGACAATGTTTTCAACATCATTGAACCATGAGAGGAATGAAAATCAAAACTACAATGAGATATCATCACCTAACACCTTGTGTACTGTTGGTGGGAAGGTAAATTGGTGCAACCACTAAGGAAAATAGTATGGACATTCCTCACAAAATTAAAGCTGAGACTAACCTACAATCTAGCAATCTCACTTTTGGGTGTTTATCCAAAGAAATTGAAGTCAGAATCTCAAAAAGAAATACCTGTACTCCTATGTTTATCACAGCACTACTCACAATAACAAAGATATGGAAAAAACCCAAATGTCCATCAACAGCTGAATGGTTAAAGCAAATATGACATATACATGCAATGGAATATTATTCAGTCTTTAAAAAGAAGAAAATTCTTGCCATTTGCAATAATATGGATAGACCTGAATGGCATTATACTAAGTGAAATAATCCAGATATAGAAAGACAAATACTGTGTGATCGCATTTATATGTACAATCTAAAACAGTCAAACTCACAGAAGCAGAGAGTACAATGGTTATTGCCAGGGCCAGAGAGGAGAGGGAAATGGGAACATGATGGTCAAAGGGTACGTAGTTACTGTTATGGAAGATAAGTTCTGGAGATCTACCATGCAGCACAGTGCCCATAGTTAACACCAGTGTACCATATAAATAAAATTTCCTAAGAAGCTAGATCTTATGCTAGACACAAAATAGTAGTAATAGTGGGTGGAGTGAAAGTTTGGGAGATAATGGATATGTCTAGGGCCTTGATCATGGTGATGATCCCACAGATGTATATTTATCCTGAAATTTGTTGAGTTGATAGATTAAATATGTATGGTTTTTTTACATGTCAGTTCTATTTCAGGGAAGTGGATTTTTAAAAAAGAAACAAAGGGAAGACTCATCTCCTGAGTGATCATGCTTAGATGATCTAAAACCTCAGAATAGGAAGAAATGTCCTATCTTATTACGAGAATGACCTAATGATCACTACTGACATGGGTCATTTGAGAACTAGTTCCTGAATGAATTTCCATGAAAAAGGTAATGAATATATATAACAACACAAAATAGGAGTTCACTAAAGATTAGCTCCTTCTTTATGCATTATTTATATTACCTTGTTATATTTAATGAATAGTAGTAATGTATTTGAGTATTTAATAAGAAAAGTTGAGTGTGTGTGTGAATAAGATTGAGAGAAATTAATGTTACCTTCCAATTAAAATATTCAAAGGGGCAAGTTAGTATAAAGAAAGAACATGGAATGCAAAGTTAAGAGACTTCAAGGTTTTCACTACTGTGTAAATTGAGCTAACTTCCAATTAACCTCTTTGATTTTAGTCTATTTAAAGATCTGGTAAATAATACTAAAACCACCCCCTTTTATATGATTATTGTGAGGATGAAAACCATAAAGTACTATTTACATAGTTAAGTGACTGTTTCCTTCATTTCTCATGAATTTCTTGAAGCTTATAAACTATTTCCAAGATATATTACTGTCATATTCATCAATAGAAGTAGTAAGGCCTCAAAATTAAAATGAAACAATTTGACATCTCCTAATAAAAAGCTAAATTTTTTTAGTTAGTGGTTTCATCTCCGGAGGCAAAGAGACTCTTTAAGCATAAGAGAAATGATATAAAAATGCCACAAATAACAGTAACTATTCCAAAAATTATTTTTTTAAAAAGATTTATTTATTTATTTATTTGACAGAGAGATCACAAGTAGACAGAGAGGCAGGCAGAGAGGGAGAGAGGGAGAGAGAGAGAGAGAGAGAGAGAGAAGCAGGCTCCCTGCTGAGCAGAGAGCCCAACGCGGGACTCGATCCCAGGACCCCGAAACCATGACCCGAGCCAAAGGCAGCAGCCCAACCCACTGGAGGCAGAAAAAGAGAAATGATAAGGCAAGGGAAAGAGCAGGAGACTGAGCTGGTAGTCAGGGAGGGAAAGGACAAGTAGGAAGCAGGAAGCAGATGTTGAAGTCCTGTGTGCCCATGTGTGCTGGTGTAGAGGGCCTACAGGAGAAATGTGTGCAAGCCTAGGATGTCCCTCCCCTACACCCAATCTCAGGAAAATGTCTCCAACAGCTGCAGATGGCTCTCAAGAGGGAGGAACCTGTCTGGGCACAGAAGAGACAGCCTTCCTGAAACAGGTTTACCTTCATTCATTTTAGATTAACCTTACAAGTAGGCACAGATTAATTTCAGAGCCTTCCCCAAATTCCCCCCACCTGCTTGCTTGCTTAATGCCTGAAATTCTTTCAACATAGACCAAAGCCTTTCATTCCACAATTAGAAGTAAAAGGCTTAAACAGCAAATGCTTGGTAGAAGTACAATATTAGCTAAAATGTATTTCTCATAAAATGTCTATAGTACAGCATACCCAAGAGGTCACGTAGCCCACAGAGCTTCATAGTGCTTTATACCTGACTATATGAGCAGTTCAATGCCATATTGAATTGCAACCATTTGCAGTAAAAGTTCACCGGATAAAACAAGCTTCTACCTCAATGATTCATATTTCTGCAAATGTAAGATTGAAGCCAAGAGAGGTGAAAACAACCTGCTGAGGGTCCCACACAGCAGACACCAGCTTCCTGATTCCAAGCTCAGTGCTCTCTGACTCAGCAAGCCACTTCTCACTTCTGATCTCATACCTCTGTAGATTGCAAGATTGGACACAACCAGTGCCAACTTTCCAAACTGCTTCATTTTCTCAATGGCCTGATTCTTCTTTTTATAACATGGCTACTTAGGCAGATGTACTATTATTACTTGTTCTACTCTCCCACCAGACTGGAAGCTCTTGGGGGTACAAATTCCCTTGTTCATCCTTGTGTGTCTAGCAACTGGCATAGGACTTAGCACTCAATGAACTTTTAAAGGAATACTGCCTATGGGCAATTTGATCATGCCAACATTATTTCATATGGTGTTAATTTTTAAAAGAAACTTTTTTATTCAGGAGATTTATTTCCCAAGATAATTTAGATCAGCATGTACTGCACTATATGTAATACAGACTTGTTTGTTTTAAATATCTTTTATGTGTGTGTTTTTGTTTCAAATTTCCTCAAGTTTCTAATCTCCATGGAATGTCAGTTTATAAAAGAAAGTTAATCATAATAAATAATAGGTATAATTAAAGTTTATAATAGCCAAGCTCCATAACGCTCTACAGAGTGCTATTCAGATATATGTTATTTATTTTAAAGGCAATGAGTTCTATTGAAAAGTTGTAAAAGTATGTTTCTCTCTCTCTTTTTTTTTTTTAAACACGGGAGAAACACTAAGAAATGTTTTAGGGTATTCTATTCTTATAAGTTGTTCTAGTAATAAAAAATATAAAAATTAATAGTTTGTTAGTAAAAACAGTTCATTGGTATTTTAGTTAGAAACAACAAAAATGGAGTGGCTCAATTTTTACTTTTGAGCCTAAACCAGGCTATATCATAATCTCAATAAGGAGAGGGATATCTATAATGTACCAGACTGCTAAGGTTAGTAATCAGAAAGGTTTTATCAAATTCCTTGAGGAAATTTTAAAAATCAAATTAAAAGATCAAATCCTTAAAGTAATCTTATGAATATTCTTTTCATAAATCTGCATATTTTCTAGTTTTTACACCAGCAAGATTTTCCTGATGATGGTTCCAAGTTAAATTTATGAAACATAAAATATGTACAGAAATTGTGTTCAATTAATGAGGATAAAACAATGTAACTTATGGAAGATATTAAAAAAAAAAACAAGAGAAAAGACTCCCTTAGGCGGATAATAGATGTAAAAACATTAGGAGTGTACACACTAGGACACCTAAAGCTAACTGAACGGATATGTATGTGTGCACTGGATTAAATGTAAAATGCTGTACTTCCTTGGGGTAGTAGCCAAATAGTTTTAAAGCAACTAGTTTAGAAAAAAAATGGGGTACTTATTCCAAAATATATTTCCCATTAGAATTTTTAAGCAGCTATGTATGCCCTTCTGGTAAAGTATGTTTTTATTTTCTCATGAAATGCATTGAGAACAAGACTTTTGTTTTATCTCTTTATACATTTTTGTCCACATTAAAATGGAAATTTTAACAATTGCCATTTAAATGTTTTAAATAAATATAAGCAACTTACATCAGAATCATGGTAAATGTAATTCTCAACAGTACTATATCACTGGCCTTTTTTTTTTAATTGGTTGAGTTTCTATGCCTTGTTGAGGGCATCCAGTGGGCCAAAACTGACTTCCAAACTTCTTTCCTGTTATCTCAATGAAAGTTCAGTTCTAGCTTGTGCTTGGTTTAAATGAGGCACTTCAAGTTTACTCAAGAATTAATCGATAATTATAAATTTTATAATGAAGGGAAAATGACCATATTTATGAGACAACTGGGGACTCTCGCAAGAACATACTGGAAAACAACTGCACTTCACAATTAAAGAAAAGGATTTCTAAACCAAGTGCAATGGAATCTTTTCTGGGCTTTATGTTGAGGCTTTGCTTGCAGCAAGTGAGGAGTTGTCTTTATTGCTGTTTTCAATATTTAGATAATAAATACAGTACAATAGTCAATAGAAACTGTTCAAGACTACAAATAGTCCCATGTTACAGTTCATTGACTTTAATGAGGTCTGATGTGGCACAGTTGTTATTTCTATCATTCGTCTCCCACACATAAAGTGTTTCATTATTATGGTACTAGACGTTTTACCCCATGATCCAACAGGGGATTTGTCATGACAACATTTTCTATTTCTACTTGCAGGGAAATGGACTGCAAGATGTCAGAGAGTAGGGGTTGGGACGAAGAAAGATGTGTTTCTTTGTAAGATTATATGCTTTATAATGAGTGGTTATTACATACACAATGTAATATATTAACATGAAAAAAAAGTTGAGTTCCCAAGCTTGCAGAAAAATCTAAAGGAGTCTCTAGATTCCATGTTTCTAATGGAATGCAGAGCAATGAACAGATCTTTAAAGATAAAAAGAATTTTTTAAGTAACAGGAAAAAAACCAAGATCAATGGTTGAATGTAGTTCTTCATATAGTCAGTAAATAATGTTAACTCTTAATATATCAGAGATTGAAACAATGGAAAATTGGCGGGGGGGGGGGGCTAATGGTAACCGGAATTTGTTTTCATTAATGGCTTTGCAATACCACAAGCTTTTGCCAAAGAGCTGATGGATGAATTAAATACAACAGCACCACATATGCCATTACACACATGTCAATGGCCCACATTTCTTTCAGCTGGTATTAAATGAATTATTTAGCATGCCCATTGCTAAAGTTAGTCAGCAATGGGAAAAACGATCATAAGAGAAAATCAGTGATGGAAAATAGTACACAAAACGTCAAGAAGAAGACATCAGAATAGGAATAGGAGTACTGGAGGGGGAAGGGCGCATGCCAAGGAGGAAGGAGAAGGGTGCGTGAAAGCGGCCAAAGCAGCATTAGAAGGCAAGGGTCCCTCTGTGCAACTCAGCCAACCTGATGGCCGCATAGTGTCATGGGGGGAAATACAAGTACTTTGACGTAATGATAGGGATCACGATGACAGTTAATATTTGGAAGTGCTCATCAATCATCTGGCACCAGATGAAGTACCACCCATGCATCGTTTCATTTATCTATACTCAACTAGATATATATCGTTTCATTTATCTATACTCAACTAGATATATATCGTTTCATTTATCTATACTCAACTAGTAACAAAAAATTGTGGAAAGTGATGCTATAAAGAGGTTAACTGTCACAAATCTAGTAAGTGGTTGGTTAAGGATTTAAACCCAGACATTCTGACTCCTAACTTGTCAATTCCAAAACTAAAGACTTTCTTGTTTACTAAGCACCCTACATGGAACACTATTTTCTGAGACAAACACGCAGAGCTGCCATTAAGGAAAACAGAAGCTTTAAATGAAGTTGGAAAGAATTGTTAAATGAGTATTCCTGAAGATCTCTGTTTACAATTCTAGTTGATAGGTTTATTTTTAGCTTCTCATTCTAAATGTAAAATAATCATGAGAAATTACTTGCCAAAAGTTAAACTCTTACTTTAGAAAGCTAAAAAGGAACCCTGCACTCTTCATACACTGAAAACACTCATGGGGTAATTTAGGTGGTTGTGATTAGCACACATGCCCAGTTAACATACTTTTATACCATGTATGTTGTTTTTTTTGTTTTGTTTTTTAATTGATGGTAAGAACACTTAATGTAAGATCTACCCTCTTTATAGAATTTGAAGTGTACAATATTGTTAACCAGAGCATGCATACCAGTTTTAACAAGCCTGTTACATGTAAGTATTGAGAGTGAAACAAATAAAAAAATACTGGTGTTTAAAAATGAGGGATGGGGGCGCCTGGGTGGCTCAGTGGGTTAAGCTGCTGCCTTCGGCTCAGGTCATGATCTCAGGGTCCTGGGATCGAGTCCCGCATCGGGCTCTCTGCTCAGCAGGGAGCCTGCTTCACACTCTCTCTCTCTCTGCCTGCTTCTCCATCTACTTGTGATTTCTGTCAAATCAATAAATAAAATCTTTAAAAAAATAAAATAAAATAAAAATAAAAATATAAAAATGAGGGATGGTGCCTTTTTCACTATTGTGTTCTCTGTACCTGGGACATAAGTCAATATTAGTTAAATGGATGACATTTTTAAAAAAAGCTAAAATAACAATAATAGTTTTGTAGTATTTCTTCTGGTTAAAAAACAAAACAGAAACCCAGTGAAGTACAATTTGTGAAACCAGGCAGAGGGACACATGTTTGAACCTTATTCTGCAACACCCTAGATGTGTGACTTTGGATGGATTAGGTTTGTAAAACCCAGTTCATCATCTACAAAATGTAGATAATATCTACCTCAGAGAGATTAGATCTTTGCTCTTTCGGTCTCAATTCTTACTGGTCTCTCTCAAAACCAGCAGCATAGAAGTACACAGGTAATCATTTTATATATTTTCATCATATGATTCCACTGACCACTATATTTCCACAGAAATATGAAAGGAAGTACTTATTGCCTCAACAGACGAGGTTTTCCCACAAGGAAAACCCAATCCATTTCTCAACCCCAGTTGTCCATGCCTAAGCCCTAGTCTTTCATAATTCTTATCCTCCCCTTACTTAAATTTAATTTCAAGAAGACAGTATAATAGTGACAATGCTTTCTCCCATGCCATGTATTTGGTCCATTTTTCTCTTTAGTCTTTTTTCCAACATACCCAAGAACTAATTCTGTGCAATATAAATTCTGCCTTCTTGCAATATCACTACCAGCTTAATAACATTTTAATATGACTGTGAAGTAAAAGTATCCAATTCTTTTTTTTACCATTATTCTAAGTTTCCTCAATAGGAATAGGAATGGCATTTCCTCCTTTAAACTATGGTTTAGGGAAGAGCTGCTATTTGCCTTGTAGGGAACTAATATGCTCAATGCTATGATGTATTTGAAATGTCATGCATATGAAAAGTGCTCTACAAAATGTCAAGTTATCTTGTAAAACTAACTGAGAACAAAATGTAGTGCAGGTTAGGATAATGGTTGGCCTTCCATAGAAATGCTAATATAGGTGAGCTTTCCCAGAAAATCCAGTCCGATTTGCCCAATAAAAAGATACTTGAAATCTCCTAACCACCCCCACAGAGTTTCATTGCCTCCTTCAAAACAAACACAGTTGTTTCCTTACAGTCAAATCTCATATTCATCCTGACAGGCAAATTCCCTAGAATACAAAAACATTATGAGTAGACTTCTATGAATAAAATGTTTCCCCATATGATTTCACAATAACTCTGGCACTTCAATGCTGCTATATCCATCACACAGCAAGCAAACATTTTCCAATGAAACTGCAGAAGGGCCAATCCAAGAATACAATTTTAACTTTGCAAATTGAGGGGTTTTTTTCTATGTTGTATAAAAACTAATACAAACTTTAAAAAAAAAAGAAAGTCTTTTATTTTGGTAGACACACACTCTTATGGTTTTAAACAATAAGGAAAATATCCACTAAAATTATATTGGCTTTTTATCTGACATCTTTTGTTCTAACCAAGATGAGAACCTCAAAGCATGCCAACATTTAGATGTGTGTCAGAGGCCAATAAGTAAAATGTCTAAGACCTAAGTACAAATGCCAATCAACTTTAAAGGACTTATGAAAGACCTCTGATAGAGTAGACCAGAAGCTCTGGAACTAACTGTCAGGGGTGAAAGTTCAAGAATTACAACTTGGGTTATGAGGAAGAGGATAATTTCAAAGTAGAATTTGAGTACTTTAATTTTGCAACTTGCTCTCACAAAAGCTTTACATAAAATAGAATAGTTTTTAAATATGGCATTTTATTATGATACCAAGTAACATTAGAGGAAAAACTTTCAAGGGAAATGTTAACTGTGTAAATAGAGATGGAGCCATGATGCTCAGAAATGGAACTGGTACCATGAAATCTATTTTATGCTCCCTTAGTAAGGAATCCCTTAGTAAAAGGAATCGTATTTTTCATGTGCCAATAAGTGGGCCCATTATGTGTTTTTTCAAAACACAAAAGATTGTGTCTTGAATAAGAAAAGTGTACAATATCAATAAAACAAATTTTTTACACAAAGGGCTTTGTATAAAATGTTCAGTAGAATACATTTTTGGTTTTAGTGGTTCTCCATATCTACATTTGAGTGTGAACAAAAATAAGGAAATTAGGATCTTTATCCATTTCAACACTACCCATACTCCCTCCACATGCATATTTATGAATATATATGACTTAATCAGGTCATGCATCATTAATCATTCTTCATATTCAGCCTCTTCATTTCATAATCATTTTAAAGAAGTTCTTAAGTTTTACTGGTAAGCTTTGAAGTTAGGTTTTTTTTTTTTAAGATTTTATTTATTTATTTGACAGAGATCACAGGTAGGCAGAGAGGCAAGCAGAGAGAGAGGAGGAAGCAGGCTCCCTACTGAGCAGAGATCCCGATGCGGGGCTCGATCCCAGGACCTTGGGATCACGACCTGAGCTGAAGGCAGAGGCTTTAACCCACTGAGCCACCCAGGCGCCCCTGAAGTTAGTTTTTAATAGCATAAAAAAGGATTCCTATAAATGAAATAAATCCCCTAGATATCTAACTGAATTTTACTGTTCCCTGAATATTTTATGGTGAAATAAAGGTGAACATATCTAAAAAAGTTGTTGACTTTAAAAAAATTTTAAGTCAAAGGACAGACAAGAATTCTGTATGTTATCAATAGTATATATGTATGGTTTCTTCCAGAAAAGATCTCATGATCCTGTTAGAGATTTAAGGTCTGAAACACAAATAATGAAAGAACAATTTTAACCAATATATAATACAATGTTATACTGTACATGGCATTGGTTATATCACAGATGCTCAAAGAAGAGAATGGGGAAAATCTTCTCTGAGAGGTAAAACTAAGCTTGACTTACCATGTAGACAAAAATAGAGGATAAGGCAGGATGTAGAATAGGCATGAATAAACATGGCTAGCTATGTCCAGTACAGCCAACCACGAAACCACCTTCACTATAATAGGAATTTTTGTTTAAAATAAGATTCGATAAGTAAGGTGGGTCTAGATCATAGAAGGTCTCAAGTGGCAGAGAAGACGTTAGGAAATAATGACAGAAAAAAGGTATTTGGGGAGGACTAACCTTTCAGCAGTTAGCAAAGTCAAGTGGAGTCTCTTACAAAACCAAAGGCATAAATAAATAAAGAGTATAGTAGCAGTGGGGCAAAAATTAGATACTAAAAATAATTTCAATAAGAAGAATCAAGCATGGGGGCATCTGGGTTGCTCAGTTAGCTAAGCACCCAACTTTTGATTTCAATTCAAGTCATGATCTCAGGGTCATGAGACAAAGCCCCACATCAGGGTCCCCACTCAGCCCGGAGTCTGCTTGAGATTCTCTCTCTCCTCTCTCTCTACCTCTGCCCCACCTTTTGCATGTGCACATTGCTCTCTTTCTCTAAAATAATTACATGAAATCTTTCTTTATAAAAAAAGAAGCATCAAGCATGAAGGCTCAATTTGATGTGATAAATAAGAGAGGTTGGACATCAAAGATAGTTTCACAGGGGAGCCTGGGTGGCTCAGTGGGTTAAGCCTTCGGCCCAGGTCATGATTCCAGGGTCCTGGGATTGAGCCCCACATCGGGCTCTCTGCTCAGCAGGGAGCCTGCCTCCCCCTCTCTCTCTGCCTGCCTCTCTGCCTACTTATGATCTCCGTCTGTCAAATAAATAAATAAATAATCTTTAAAAAAAAAAGCTTCACAGATTTGAGTCTTATAAACCAAAAAATAGGGTTTTTTGAATTTATTTTAAAATATTTTATTTATTTATTTGACAGACGGAGATCACAAGTAAGCAGAGAGGAAGGCAGAGAGAGGGGAGAAGCAGGCTGCTGAACAGAGAGCCCGATGTGGTGCTTGATCCCAGGTCCCTGGGATCATGACCTGAGCTGAAGGCAGAGGCTTTAACCCACTGAGCCACCCAGGTGCCCTTCAAAAATGTGTTTTTATAGGTGTTTATATTTGTTAGGTAGATTAAACAAAATGTCTTACTATCATCAGTGTAACAGTCAGATGTCAACCTTGGAAACAGTATCAGAATATTAGTAGGTTAATATGAATTAGATTCTGTGCAGTCTGCATTTCTTTTTTCAAGATGTGATGCACAGACCTTTACAATAAAGTTGCAAGCTCCAAAATTTGGAAAACCTTGCTTGTGAATTTGGACATCCGTAACATTAAAGTTCAGCTTTATAGACACAATTTTCAGAGTTCCCCCCAAGTAAAATGACTAATAACTTGATGGTGATATTATAGAATATACGATAACAAATAACAAAACAGGTCAAGTCTATAAGTGTTATTTCTATCTTTCAGTTGCTCCCCTTTAAAACCTATGAAATTCTTTCCAATATTTCCACTCACATACAACGAGTTAATTCAGGATTTTGATCAATGGAATATTGACTTGAATCATCTTAGAAATAAAAAGACAGTGGGATAAGTAGACTGAGAACTAAAGATTTCCTATGCCTTGTGGTCACAAAGTTTTGCAGAATCTTAGACTTCTTATTTGTAATAAGAAAAGATTGTACTAGAGCTCCTTCCACCAAAATGCTTCTAGAACAAACAAATGAAAATAATGCATTTCCTAATTAATGGCCACACCTGCTCTTTAACACCATACAAAAGTTTTCATGAGTCTAGTTACACCAAAGTAAGTACAAGAATGCCAGTTAAGTCTGTTGATTTGACATCAAATAGGCAGGCTTATCATTAAGTGGGTAGAATGATAGCAGCCACCACCATATTTTTCTGGAACAGGGGTGGAGGTCCTGCCTTGAGGAGGTAGAAGGTAGAGGCATAACAATGTTGTATCACATACCATGATAGGGAGGTCATCTGAGCCTGTAACTGTTTAGCTCTTCAGAACTATAGCAAGAAGGAGGCAGCAGTAATGAATGAAAGCAATGCAGCCTGCTTCTTTCAGGCTCATCTAACCTCTCGGACTGATGGCTGCAGCTGAGAAATTCCACAGGGATTGAGGAGGGGAAGTGCCCAGGGCATGATGCAGGCACACAAATCCCCCTGGAGTCCTAACCATCCTGCCTGAGTACACACAATCATGAAGCACAGTTGTTTGATCTTGCTACACACTCTGCCTCCTGCATGAAGAAATGTTCAGAAGTTACATCACAAGTTGTAATAAATCAATAGCTAGTCTTTGTTCCATGGAGTCAATTATAATCTAACCCAATAAGTTCTACATTACTGAAGAGTGTAGAAAATGGTCTTCTATAGCTACGTGACAGAAAGTTACTGTTTTACTTGTTGTGCTATAAGATATTGATACAGTAACCCTCAAAATACCAAATAGCTGGTAAATACCTTTTTTGCACTTTTGGATGTGTATGTGTGTTTAAAGAATAAGTTTCATCCCAGTTTTATTTCTTATTTCTATTCTATTGACTGAAATAACCAAAAACGAAGTGAAAAGAAGTCATACAAAGTAACCACTGAATAACCTTTATTTTTGTTTAAAAATGGTCTCCAGTTTAGTCATAAAACCCAGATTTTTGAACCAAGACTGACAAGACCTTCTTCATGCCGATAGATTAAAGTATTCACTCTATGGCAAGGTTTTTCATTTCACTTCAGCAACCAATGATGAAATGCAATATGGTCAGATTAAAGGTGGTACATAACTACTCTTTTGTAATAGTAGTATCTTTGGTGAACCCACACATGCTATCAGTCATTTAAATCCAGAACCTCAAGCTGAGTAGAGTCCCATCAAAGTCTTTACATGTCCCACCTGCCCTAGGGTGATACATACATCATCTGAAGCAAAGCTTAGTGACAGCTGCAGAAATGTACTCAATGAATTTAAAATAGACAGCAATCTAGATTAACAGTGATGGAAATATCTGGACATTCATTTTCAAATGAATTGTAACACTCCAAATCCAGAGCTGATTCCCAGCTGGTACAACACTGGTTATTAGTTAGCCAGTTTTGAATGTACTTCCCCACCAAGCACCTCTCCTTTTAATATCCTACCTCCCAACTTCTTCCTTAAAGCACCCCTTGACCCCGAACTCCACACACAATGGCTTTTAAAGGGGGAAAGACCTGCCCCACAGGAGAGTTCTCAAACTCTCCACAGAGCTGAGGTTGATATCTATTTAAACTTGTTGGTGCAAGTGCCATACTACTTGGTCATTATTTTTGAATACCACCTTGCCCACTTCCATCATCATTATAGCACTTATCATGTTGTAGCACAATTCTCCCTGTAAAAGTCACCTTCCATCTGCTCTTCCCAAGTAGTTGAGGACAGAGAATCAATCTAATTCATCTTTGAGCCCTAGCGCCTAAGAGAATGATGCTGTATTAATAGATATTTAGTGAGTGTATGAATGAATGAGCCATAAAAATAGAGTCTCATCTTGTCACTGTGGTAGTAAAACATTTACAGATAAAATTATTCTCATTGTTGCACAGTATTTGTTATTTCTGGTCAGGATTTTCCTGTACACACATGTGGCCTTTAAATTTTCTTTGGCTTTCACAGAGTGGGATAGCAACAGAGAAGTAAAAATGCCAAGAGAGAACTCTTTTGAGGTATTTGTGCTTTTTATCAACTTTCCAGGAAGTATACTACGGTTTTAAGAGACTATCCTATGAGAATAAAACTATAAAAAATTCTTGAAAACCTTGTTCCTCTGACTCCCTATAGAAATCATCTTTAGAACTTGTGTTCTTCAAATGTCCATACTTTTCAAATGGGTATGATTCCTGAGTCTCCACTGTCTCGCCACCAGCTCTGGCACCTTCCCCACTTTAATAGGCAGCCTCCTCGTCTAAACACAGTGTAACTCTGACTTTCAGGAGAAAAAAGTCCTGAAAATGTTTTATCTTCACAGCATTTTAAAATTCGAGTCACCAAATCTTTTTTAATGGTGCAGTGCCAGATGGGAACCCAAATTTTGTTTCATCACATTGGGAACCATTTAGGATATCAAAAAGGATACTGGAAAAAATCTCTTTACAGAAGAATATATCCTCCATCTCCTGGTGAACAATTTTTGTTTTCTTTTCCAGGGAATAGTTTATGTGCTATGTTTAGGCCACACATGAAAGTAATATCTCCCTCATGAGACTGACTTTGGCTTATGCTGATTTTTTGAGGCCAAGATTATGGTAATGATTTAAAGAGGGAAAGAAGCAAATTCAATAGGAGGAAAATATAGAAGAAAAGGGATTAGTGGGGCAAAACTTTTTCCCAAACTAATAATACAACAGAAAGAATGTCTTAGGAAATTGAAAGGAGAATCAAATCTCAAATAAAACCAAAGATACTGGGAGAGTGTCTTCATTAGGTAAACAGACTGTGTATTCTACAGACTGAGGCACCAAAGGAATGTCAAAGCTTCTAATAATAATCTAAAACCAAAAACTTGTTTTCTATGTTTAGGTCCTATTCTACGAAATACCCAGAAGTCTACTAGGGCACGTGCCGTTGCCTTCGGTGGCTCCTCCAAGACCAGCTGTGCATATCTTTGGTAGCTTGGAAGCTGGCCAGTGCAGTAAGCCCCATGCTGGACTTGGGAAACTAATCCCCTCTATTATTGCTTTTTCACAGGTGGAACACCTGCCCTTTTCTTTTATCAAGGTCTTCCTAATGACATATTAAAGGCTCCCCAAACTCAACACAACATTTGGATCATTATATTTGGATGAAAAGATAAATGCAATGAAAAAAAACACCAGTAACGGGTAAGTAGGATATTTAGTCTAAGGGCCTGGTGCACATGCAACAGATTTATCATTTTTGACAGCCAGACTGAAAACGGAGGGAGGGTGTCAGGGAGGGGAAGGGGAAGGAAAGTAGGGAGGGAGGTGGGAGGGAGGACAGATGGAAGGATGGATGGATGGATCAGGGCATTGTGCAAATGCAAACAAGCATGCTTTCTAGACTCTGTGTAAATGAAAAACTCCTATCTATCTATGGCTTTATTTTCTTTTCTGAGGAAAAATGAGAGAACTAAGATTGTCCAGGAGATATGGAAACTGCTGGCTCTTAAACATTTGAAAACTCATTTTATTTATTCATTCATGAGGTAATCATAATGCTACTTACCTTAAATAGCTAAGTTTTATAGGATACAATTTAAAAAATAAGAGCAAGATAAGCATATGACAAGAAATTTAGAAAATTAAGAAAAATTTTAAAATTCTGTTTCCTAATGCAACAATTATTTCACTTTGGTATATTTTCACAAATATATATTTGATACGTTTATTTTACATGTGTAAGATTTTTTAAATCTTTTTTTTCTTACTCAATCTCACACAAAAAGCATTTTTCATATTGCATCAGTCATCATAATCATTATTATTATTCATATTTGGTTAAATAAATATTTCACTTTAGAGTAAACAGCATAATCCTCCATCCTGTTGAACATTTTGGTTGCCCACGCATTTTTGACTACTACTACCTATATCATGATGAACATCTTGTATGTATGTTTGCTGTGATCTGAAGGTTTGCAACCCCCTAAATCCATGTGTTGAAATCCTAACCCACAAGGGGATGGTATTAAGGAGTCTGGGCCATTGGGAAGTGATTAGGTCATGAGGGAAGATTAGTGGCTTTATAGAAGAGGATCCAGAAAGATCCCTTGCCCCTTCTACCACATGAGGGCACAGTGAGAAGTGGGCAGTCTGCAGTCCAGAAGAAGGTTGTTACCCAAACTCGACCGTACTGGTGCCATGACCTTGCACTTCTAGTTTCCTGAACTGAAAAAGAAATTTCCATTGTTTATAACCTACCTGGTCTACAGTATTTTGTTATAGCAGGCCAAACAGACTAAGATGGGTGTTTTGTTTTGTTTTGTTTTCTTAACAGAGACTATTTTCCTTGGGATAGAGTATCAGAAATCTGACTCCTAAGCTAAAGGAGTCAAAGATTCTTTTTGTGGAAGTTGACCAGAAACATGTGATAGTTTCAGCCTCTACATCTATGGTAGCACTAGATAATCTCATTGATTTTGAAACTTGTAAGTTAGTAGATGAAAGATGTTACCTCAATTTCACACGTGTTTTTTTTCTTTACACATTAGGGTGAACATTTTGTATTTAATAGTTCTATGTCCTCTTCCATAAACTCAGTTTACTTCTTTTGTATGAGTGAGCTTTGAGAGAGAGTGAAACAAGGAAAGTTCTTTGTGTTATTTTCAAAACTCATACTTGAGATTACTAGTATCACCGGGGTTTTATTTCTAGTGTGAAGCGTAATCCAGTCATTTTATAAGGATCCCATATTTTGGATTTTTGCTCTTCCTGTAATTATAGGATCAATATGGGTCTCTCGAATCTGGTGGTTGATAGTGATTTCACTGTTTCTGTCCTCCGTGAAGTGTGTATTGCAGACCCACCCACATTCTGAGCTTGCAAAACCCTCTGCAAGTTTTCTGTCTTCTTTTTAAAACCTTTTGATTACTCTGAAATGACAAGCATCATGACCACTACAGACCCCCAACCTCACCAAGATGTCTTATTTCTCAATAATATATGTTGCAATCAGTGTGATAGTTGCCAAGCTATTCCTTGCCCAGATGTGCTAAATCAGTTACATAACTCTATAGGGGGCCCACATAAAACTTTATACTGCTCAGCACCATCCCATTCCAACCTCCAACATGAGCACTCTGACTCTGCAACACAATGTATGATTTAATGGCTTATTCCATTCCTCCACTGTGTTCTGGGCTGGTATCTGCAACCCAGTTTTATCAGTTTGGAGCCTTTCTCTGCGGACAAATTTACCATTATTCACCACATTTTCCAGATGGGATCACTATACTGTTATACATACAATCTGGGCTATCTCAGAGAACCACTGATAAACTGCGTGAGTGCATGTGTGCGTGTGTGTGCGTGTGCATGTATGTGTGTATGTGTGTTAGGTGAATGGCAAAAAGAGTAGAGTGGTGTGGGAAGCAGAGAAACCAAGCCCTAAGCCTCCTATTTCAGCATAAACAAACACCTTAAAAACTTTTAAACTCCTGAACAGAATTTCTGCTACTTATCTTCTATTAAAACCCCTCTAGGGTTTGGAAATGCCACTAGAGATAACCTCCACCATGAGTGTCATGAGGACATTGAGAACTATTAGACCAGAGACTCTATAAGGACAAAACTCATTATCGTCCTTTGAGCTGGCTTCTCTACCTGGTATTTATTTAAAAAGAAAACACAATTGCAAAAGATCTTTAATAAATGTCCCCTGGAATTTTGGCTTTATAACAGCATTTCATTGTTGACTGCTAGATATTTAAGGTTTAATTCTGAACCACAACAAAATACATCTGGTTTTGTAGCCTACTGATAATCCATGTTCTTGGAGTCATTCCAGCATTAACTTATATACTTTTAAGATGCTATCATATCTTTCCTGGTTGCTTTCTGTCAAGGGTAGCAATGCTCAATTTTAAAAAAAAAATCTTCTCATAGATCATATCTTTTAAAAAATATATTTTGTTTATTTATTTATTCATTTATTTATTTATCTGAGAGAAAGAGAGGGAAAGTGCACAAGTAGGAGAATTGGCAGAGGAAAGGAAGAAGCAGACTGCCTGCTGAGCACCCTGATGGCGGGGCTCTATCCCAAGGTCCTGGGATCATGACCTGAGCTGAAGACAGGTGCTTAACAAGCTGAGCCAGCCAGGAGCGCCCCCATAGATCATTATCTTCAAGATTCTTCTATTCTGCTGCTCAGGATTCTACTTGGATTCTACTTTGATTGGATTCTACTAATTTTTCAGTGTCATTTCCATGACACAATAGCTACAACTAAAAACAGTTGTATAATGTACAGAAACAATGTCCTTTGCTCAAATCCTAATCATTCAATTCACAGAAAAGTGAAATGTAGATTATCGAGGCAGGATCAACAGTCAATATTTATGTAACTGTTTGAACTAGTTGAAAAGTGAATCAAAGTGGCTCCAGAAAGTAACGTTAATCCTAGTCCCTCCTCCATTCCCCCTGTTGCTCCCCCACCACAGCGAAAGCCCCCACAACACAACATTACTGGCTTATTTTGCTTTAAAGAGGAAATAAACAACTACTCTGGAAAACTGCTATTATTGTCATAGAAAACAAAATGTACAACATAGATGTGTTTAATACCATGAAAACTTTAAACAGCATTAGCTAATGTATAAAACCCAAAGTGTTCTCTCAAGCTATGAAAACTCTGTCCAAATCTAATTCAAAGGCAGATGACACGACTTAGTTTAATGAAATTAACATAAGATCCAAAGGGAGTGTGTGTATGATTAATTATGAAAATATGACTAAATGATTCACACTATAATAATATCATCATTTAGGCATTTAATGGAGACTTAGAGTTCAAGAAAATCACAAAACTTTCATTTTTAAGAACACTGAGCTTGTTTTAACAAATTCTACAAAATTACTAGAATGCCATTGATACTACTCAGGCCTCGTAGCATTGGGCTTTACTAACAGTTTCTTTCTCAATAAGGCTGCAAGGAGCATGCAGGTGACTTTAAAAAACTGGTGACCCAATTCATATATTCCTACCTGAAATAGTTCCCCTAAGACCAAATAGTAGAGTTGAGTTTTTTCCTTTATGTATCCTTAACAAAAAAGGACAAAGAAAAATGCAACTTCGCCAAAATATTTGGTGATTGAGTTTCTCAGTAACAGATATAGTATAGTATAGTATAGTATTTATAGTATAGTATAAAGAAAACATTCCTCAGATAGAAACATCATTTCACACTTTTATGAAGGGAATGATAATCAAATATCAAGTCAAAATCCAGAAAGCACCAATATTTACCGCATTGCTAGTACCTATGGTGTCAGTCTTAGTAACCAGGAGAGAATATCACTATTAGTTTCTATTTTGTTCTTTAAAACTTAATTTTCAAGTAATTTATAGGCAATTTCTATCCTCTTGTAACAAAATACTTAATTGCTAGATAAGTAACCTACACATACTTTAAAATGGGAAACACTTTAGAACTAAATATACATACTAACAGATAAATAAGAAATTTTAAGTTATTACATAAACTTGGGACTAAATTCAAGACATGAACAGAATCATGTTTGACAGAGAAATCAGTCATAAGAATTGGTATTACGTGATCTGAAAAGGATAAGGTGACAAAATAGACAAAAAGATAAAAGTGTATTAAAACCCCACTTTTCACATATTATATCTTCAGATGAGCAGACACTTTTACATTTTCCCTCAAAGACTTTCATTATTATTGAAAAACATACAGTCCCCAAGGAAAAATAGTTAACACAATATGTAATAAAAACACATTGAGAATTTCAATATGTATTTCACTTTCTGTGTATATTTTACTCTCCAAGTAATCCATTTAGACTTAATCAAATCAACAATCTGCATGATCTTATATGTTCACTTGAAAGTCCACATAAATGCCAAAACATATGCTTCCTGGGAATTCTGGTGATGTAAAATTTAAATGTTTAAACATTCACAATAAATACATCTATATTATAAGCATTCAGCAGAATTCTATAGGTGGAAGTGTCACACAGAAATAATTTTTCAGGTGTTTTAAACTACCTGCTTTACTTCACAGTAAAATTATCACTCCCTCTTTAAGTAGAACTTGCTCTCTTGACCCACTGTCAACTTTTATTTACCTTAGTAACATATTCACTTATTAATCAATTTAGCATTTTCTGAGTGCTTATTATTTTCCTTGCCCTGGTGTTCCATAGTCTCCTAACAGAGAAAACAACAAAATTTTGTGTATGTTTTCTAATATGAATACTTTTTATGCTAATAAGTACAGCAAAGGGTCCTGTAGGAATCCATATTATTATTTTAAAATAAATCATCAGAAAAAAAAAAAAAGGTAAGCCGTTGGGTAAACTAGGTGGTAGATTGCCATAAGGTAAGTGAACAGTTTGATAAATGAACATGGGCTAAATGAAAATAGAAAACCAAATTAGGAAGTATTAAAGTCATATAAGAAACATTTTAAAACCATAAAATTTTAGAACAGAAATCTAGTAGAGAAGGAAAGACTGGGAAATCAATATATAGATCTTCCTACACTTACGGTGGGGTTAGGTGCTGATAAATCCATCATAAATTGAAGATATCCGAAGTTGGAAATGTATTTAATGCACCTCAGCTGCTGAACATCCTAGCTTAGCCTAACCTACCCTAAACATGCCCAGGACACTTACATTAGCCTACAGTTGGGCAAAATCATCTAACACGAAGCCTATGTTATAATGAAGTATGAAATTGCTCATGCAATTTTTTGAATGCTGTACTGAAAGTGTAGAACAGAATGGTTACATAGATGCAGAATGGTTGTAGTGTATCAGTTGTTGACCCTCGTGATCCATTGGCTGACTGGGGCCTGTGACTCGTTGACCCTGCCCAACATCATAACAGAGTGTCATACTGCATATTGCTAGCCCTGGGGAAAGATCCAAATTCAAAATCTGAAGTACAGTTTCAACTGAATGTGTATCATTTTACCACTGTTACAATGTCAAAAAAAATCGTAAGTCAAACCATTTTAAGTCGTGTGTGTGTGTGTGTGTGTGTGTGTGTGTGTGTGTGCACTCAAGCACAAGGCCAGGCCTTTACTCTAGGGAGCATAGGATAAACTATCAGCTTGTAGAATTTCTTTCCAGATCTGTATTTCCATAATTCCATTAAAAACAAAACTAGCTTCCCATCTCTTACCTCTTCCCTCACTTCCCACCAAAGAACAAAGCATAATCTTTAAACGGTCCAGCTCACACTGACAGCCATGATTGCATCTCGCTGTCCAGGTCTAAGTACAGCTTGAAGACTTTAAATAGTCATAGGCCCATATTAGAACCCCGCTGTTCACCAGCCCCAGGCACTTCGGCCCCAGAACAATGGACGGCCATTGATACGTGATGTCAACTGTCTGAAGGGAAAGAATGAAGCCATTTTAAAACGGAAACAGACAAAAAGGCAAACTCCCCCAAGCATTTTCAAACTATATCATAATCAATGGTGTTGAAAGCTGCCCTGAGATCGTGTGCTGAAGGATAAGACTGCGGGAGAAAGCGAAATCTGCAATGTAAGGAAGTCATTTATAACTCTGACAAGGTAGTCTCCCCACTCACTAGGCTTTGGGTGACTGAATGCATATTTAGAGTAGTTTGGTAGCAATATATTCAACTCTTTGGCCATCACCCATAGAGGGTAATTCTGAAAAGGAGGATGATGGCCATGGTGTCTGCATAGTAAATGGTTGGAGGGTGTTCTCTTGCCTTTTCTTACTGATCCTGGAATGTCACCATTATCTGTGTCTTTCCAGGGGGCCTTTTGACCCGTTTGTCTCTTAAGAAGCTTTTTGCAATGTCTGAGTTTCTCCAAATTTTCTCCAAATTTTCCTATACCCTCCAGAACTCAAAGAAACACTGGGATAATATTATCCATAACTCATTTCCTAGCATGATTTGGAAAATTTTGTTTTGATTCATCAGGATCTCAGTATTATTTAAAAGTAGCCTCTAATATTTATAATGCTCCTTTAGAGCCTTATCATGGTATAATTTTAAAAGTTGTACTGTTTTGGGAAATTTTACTACTACTTTATGTAATTTTTGAGGTTGGCTGTTTATCATATATTGCCAAACACTCTCAAATCTGCATTTTTCTAACCAAATAAAATAAAAGACATAAAGCATATATACCATCAGAACTGTCAAGGAAGCTTTTCTCAAAAAATTAAAAATAAAAACTATTGAATAAAGCACATTTTTTAAAAGTTTCTATGGTAAAGCTGTTTTTCATCATCAGATTAAATATACATTTATTGAAATAAAATGGATAAAGGCTTAAGTGCATTATGGGGTAGGGGGAAGATACCACTTCCCAGAAGCCCCTTCAAATGTGGAAGTGGGGCTAATCACATGGGGAGAATTATTTCTAAGTGGAATGCTAAAATGCACAGGGGAAGAAACTAGAAGGCAGGAGTATACTGTGGATGATGGTGATGGAAGCAGCAACAGTGTAGGGTACCTGGAACTCAGCATCACATGTCACTCCACGCCAGAGTCTTGGGGGTGTCCTTCCTACCTGCCCTTGTCTCAAGTCCCGAGCACCTTTCCAGTTTCCTCCGACCTTCAGCACGCTGGCTCCTTGGGGCTGTTTTCAATGTGAGTGCTGGGGGAAGAGCAGCCTACGGAGCTTTTGAAATCTGATTTTTGTTTCTGCTCACTACACGGCGCACCAGATGCAAAGGACAAGAAGAAACACATGCATGTTTTCACTGGCAAGCTTACAGAACCTCATGGTCAGAGGAATCTTTAAATTTCTGCTGATGCTCCTGGACACAGATTGATGATCTAGGTTCCTGTGTGTGAGTGTGAGTTTTCAGGAAGTGAATGAAAGAATGATGTTAAGACAGATCATTCTGAAATATCGTTTCATAATAATCCTCAGACTCAGATTGAACTAAAGCAAAGCCTCATGATTTTTAGGCGGATTTTCTTCTACCTAAGATTTTCATTTGTTCTTGTTGTCCAGACAGATTCCCCCACTACTCAGTTGAATGCCCTCATTGTTCTACTGAAGAAAATTCTCCATTATTCACTATTAACCCACTTAAATTGGATAGGATAGAGTTAGCTTAACTGAAAACTTCATAATTATTTGGGCAATTCTTTTGGATTGATTCATAAATTCATTCCTTTGACAACGACATAAAGCGTTGGCACTTTCTGGACTAGATGGTGTGCTAAGCACTGGGGAGGAACAGCTGAAAGGAAACACATTGCCCTTAGCCATAGCAGATAAGAGCCATAAAAAATTCAAGTCCAGAGAGCGAAAAAGGACATAAAGGGAGTTAATTCTGTCTTATAGGACACAGTAGCTTGAAAAAGTCCTTGTCTCCCCACTGTAAAACATAGAAGAAAAACTATATTTATTTATTTAGAGTTTTCTGCATCTTGGAGCTAACATGTAAATTTTTATGTCACATGCTTCCAATGCTCCTGAAAAAGTCTTAATTCACATTTCCAGGAATTGATGTGAGTCAAAGTGAGCCATTTTGAGAACTTCGTCACCTCTACTGAAATAACTTGGACAACAGGGGCAATGTGGAATAGCAAGCAATGATAGGGAACTCAAAACCAGATCACAAACAGGGTAGAAATGCAGAAGTCAGTCAAATGGTTTACTTTCCGACAGGATAGAGCTATTTATAGTCACAGCAGGTGAGTGCTCCCTTAACTCTAGGAAACTGGCCCTTGCAGGCTTCTGTTTGCCCGTCATCATCATCACAATTCATGCATTGCACCAGCCACTATTCTGTTATAAATGTTATTCATTTAATCCTCACTTGAACTTTATTTGATCGATACAACAATTATCCCCATTTTACAAATAAGAAAATTGAGGCCTAGGAAAGTTAAGTAACTTCTTAGCTACTTAGTAGTGGAGCTGGGAAATGAACCCAGGTAGTATGGTTCCAGAGGCTTACCTCCTAACCACTATATTAAACTGATTCCTTATGGATTCTTAAAATATGATAAATACAAGTACAGTAATATAATATTGACCCAAGAGAGTTTGTCCTAATAGAAAAAAGAAGTTAAGTTTATGTACAAGAAGCAAGGGATATATCACTCCTGAGTCTCTGTAAGTCTGTGATATCCTTACACAAATGTATTCTACTGCAAAAACTGACCAGTTCTGTCTCCCAAACTCTTCGATCCTTCTCATCTAAGTGTACTTAATGTTTTTTAAGATTTCATTTATTTATTTGAGAGAAAGAGAGAGAGAGAGAGAGAGCATGCCCATGAACAGGGGGAGGAGCAGAGAAAGACGGGGAGAGAGAAGCTGGCTCCCCGCTGAGCAGGGAGCCCGATGGGGCTCGATTCCAGAAACCTGGGATCATGACCTGAGCCGAAGGCAGATGCTTAACAGACTAAGCCAACCAGGCACTCCTAATTGTACCCAATTTTTAAGATTAGACTTTAAATATGTACCTCATTAAAATTGCCTTGAAAATGGCAGTGAGGAGCCATTTTCTTATGTAACTCTTGAAAGATGTTAAACCCGGAGTTCCAACGCATATCATAGGGGATTCCTACATTTTATGTTCTTTAGACATCTCAGGTTCACCTGCATTCTATTTATTACTATTCTTTCACAACTCTGCTACCACTAAATTTTACCTCTTAAGTTTTATGAATATTTCTCAAATAGATCTCTTCTTTCTCATCCTCAGTGAAAGTCCTCTCTTTTCAGCTTTTACCTTTTATATCACTTACTGCAATCAACTCCCTTAAATGACTGAGGTCTAACCAGTGAAACAGGTCATTCATTGTGCTGGAAGCATTATCTTTACCTCATCTGATCCTCAAAACCTCTGAGCAGAGTAGTAGTATCCACATTGAACAGGTAAGGATAAGCTTCAGAGAGATGATATAATTTCTCCAAGGTCACACTACTAGTAAGTGGTACAGCTGGGAGAACTCAAAACTGTTCCAGGTATGTTCCATATTTTTCCCAAAATACCATCTTCATTGACTTTGTATCTCCCCTGCCTCATACATGTGAAATGATAAATACATGTTTGATGTCTGTGTAATAGGAAAAATGCACATAGTCCTTCCAATCTACTACACCGTCATGGCTTAGCGTTCAATACTCTATCATCTACCAGAGTTTTTGCCTCATATCAATAAATATGTTCTGGATCATCTACTCAGAAAAAAAAGAGAAAATATGAGTAAATGTCTTTAGTTTTGAAAGATAGAGAGAAAATTAATTCCATTTGTTTTCATTTCTTACTGTTATGATACTTAGTAAGCATTAGGAATGAACCCAGACCTAACTGTACCATGTTTTCAGGACTGATATTTTCAACAAAATAATTTTTTCTCTAAAGGAAATAATCTAACATGAAATATTACTGGATGTAAAATACAATATGATGAGAGAAGGAAGTTTATAAAAACTGTAGTATATAAAAGAAGTCGAACAGATTTCTAAAATAAAACTTTCAAAGGAAACAAGCAGTTTTTAAAATCTGATATCATAATGAAAATTTAATAGGATATCCAAACAAAGAAGCATTCATCTTTTTCAGGACCTTTGGAGAAAAAAATCCAAGTATTTGCCTAAGAAGTCCAGCTTTGGAGTTTTTGATACTGTTAACTCCATAACAGTCATCTATTTGGTTTATTGATATAAATTAGTTTCTTTGGTTACTCCTTCTAAAAGTCAAAATTAGGACTGACAAGCTCAAACAGAAAGTCTAAATAATAAAGTCTGCAAACAACTTCTAAAAGGAGGTAATGATTCATACCACTCTGTACAATCCAGTTTGCTTCATTTCTTCTTTAATTACATATTCAGTATGACCAAAATACAGGAATGCCAATAATTATCCTACAAACAAAACACTTATATGCAGTACTTGTATGCAGAGTAAATAGGTTTCTTTGATCATCTTCCATAAAGGTATAAAATAAGGGGACAAAAAAAGAATAACTTTCATCTCCCCAGTTTTTCATGAAAGTGTCTCCTACACCTTTTCCCTCTATCATCTATTCTTTAAAAGTGAGCAACAGGAAAACTATTTAAATTTTTTTTAAGTTTTCTTTTTTTTTTTTTAAGATTTTACTTATTTCTTTGACAGACAGAGATCACAAGTAGGCAGAGAGGCAGACAGAGAGAGAGAGAGGAGGAAGCAGGCTCCCTGCTGAGCAGAGAGCCCGATGCGGGGCTCGATCCTAGGACCCCATGACCCAAGCCAAAGGCAGAGGCTTTAACCCACTGAGCCACCCAGGCGCCCCTCTTTTTAATTTTTTAAAAGATTTTATTTATTTGAGAGAGAAAGAGAGAAAAACTATTTAAATTAAAGAAAAAAAAAGAAAAAAGTATATGTACTTTTTTTAAAAGACAGAACAATCACCTACCCATATTTCAAGACCTATCGTAAGAATCACAAACTTTCCAAAGCATTGTCCTGATGACCCTACCTACAAATAGAACAAACTTCCTTTGTTATCCTCTTGAAATCATGTACATTCGTCTTAGAGGCCATACCAGATTACTGTGTTAATTTGATTCATCTGTCCTCACCACAGGATTGAAAGTTCCTTGAGGGCAAGGGACAGGTCTTACTTCACCTTTGAATCCTCAGTGCCCAGTACAGAGTTTGGAGGGGACTTCATCAACTAATGTTTTTTGGAAGAAAAAAATAATGGTAAACAAAAGAAAAATAAATAAATTATACCCAAGCTTGTTCCTCATTAAGGCCACCATATTAATTCTATTCTTGCAATGTTGAAATTTATTTTTTTAAAGATTTTATTTATTTGAAAGAGAGAAAGCATGGGGGTGTGGTGGGAGAGGAGGGGCAGAAGAAGAAGGAGAAGCAGACTCCCCACTGAGCAGGGAGGCCATCGGGCTGGATCCCAGGACCCTGGGATCATGATCTGAGTCAAAGGCAAACACTCAACTGACTGAGCCACCCAGGCACCCCACAACATTGAAATTTAAAAACCAAAACTGTAATGAGGGAAACTGCTTACAAGTTATCACTGAAAAAAAAAATCACAATATCAAGAAGAAAAAACACATTTTTCACTGTAGATTTTTAAGACCTGATAATTCCTGGTGATCCAGATGGTTGAAGCATGTTTATTTTCACATCACACAATCTCTATAACACTACAGGGGAGCTGAAACCACTTTTTACATTAAACTGAATTCCTTGAGAATTTATTCTGGTATGTTGTTATACAAGCAATGCTTACACCAGGAACCACATTTATGCCTAATATCCAAGCCTGTATTCCATTATGTTCTGGAGGCCCAGCATGATTCATTTATAATGCAATAGCAATCTCCCGCTTTGTAGAAATCAGCAGTTTTCACACCTGAGACCGGCCTGGTTGGTTTGAAGACTGTTTCATTACAGTTTGTTTTATATTGTTTTCTGGGACATAGTGTTTAGTGCTCTTCTCTTTTCTCAAGTAGTAATCACAGTAACATTTTCCTATGTGCCCTGTTCTTTCTTGCATTTTGATTTTTATCCCCATAGTTTTAAAAGAGCTCTTTCAAAATCCACCAATAACTTTTGAAGCTCAATGACCTTTTCCTCTTTTGTCCCCATTTGTAGACTTTACAGTAGCATTTGATGTTTCTCTTTCTGTCTTCTGTGACACCAAAATGTCCTGGTTCTCTCACCACTCCTCTCTGACCACTACTTCTCAGTCCTCTTGGATATCAATGGGCTGTTCTCCGTGTGCCGGTCTCTATCTCATTTTTTCTCTGTTTACACGCTCGTCCTTTGCATCCTGGGCTGCCTCACCTCTGTTTGACACAGTCCTGGGCCCTACACAGATGCAAGCCTGCATTTCTAATTGTTTTATATGTCTGCCTAAGGAACCTTCAAACCCCTCAAATATAAGTTTTTGAAACAGAGCTGATCTGCCCCTCAGGTGCAGCCCTTGGATCTCATTTCTGCTAGTAGCCACGCTATACTGCTTTGCCTCAGGCTCCAGTCTTGTAAATTTTAACTACTCTCTTTCTTCCTTGTCTATTCTGCAATATATCTTACACCAATGCTTTCTTCTGGTTCCACTTACATCACCTCAATTTAGGTCTTCAATTCCATCCACCTGGACAGTTGTAAACTTCCAAGTGAACTTCTAGCTTCTTTCCCCTCTCAGATATGATAAGCAAATTCTTCTTATTCCTCTTAAGTTACTCTTCTTTGAGGACATGCATGATTATGCATTTCCACTTCACAAAAAACCCTCAAGGGATAGAATGCAAAAACTTCAGTCTAGTGTTCAAGATCCTCTGCAATATCTACCACTTTTCAAACCTTATTTCCCTCGGTTCCGCTTGGGTATTTGGCATTTCAGCAGGACCGACTTACTAAATCATCTTTGTGCGTGTTCCAAGAGAGTATGTCCGTCTATGCGCTGCTAGTTCCAAAGACATTGCCTAGCAAATAAAAACGCTCAATAAATACTGGCTAAGAGAATAAGTGATAGCATATAAGAGTCTTTTACCCTGAAAACACATCCAGTATACTTTATAAGGGTGAGGTAGAAGTTACTGTAAACTTTATTAAATGCAGAGAATAGAGTAAGCCAAAGGAGTAATGGGAATAGAAGCTACTAAGGAAGCCCCAGGAGGACCCTCTCCCTAAAAATATTGTTAGCTTTGTTGGAAAGCATTTGAGTTTTCTAGTCTGAAAGTAAAAGGGCAAATGGTAACTTGCCAAAGAAGCTCCCAGCCCTAAACATTTTTTAAAAGAAATTCAGTTCCTGCTGTTCTTTATTTACTTAAAAATGGGTGTGACCTATCAGAGTCATTTGTCAAGGACTGAACAGTTGCAGCATAACAAATTTGAACCTTTCACTATGAATAATGCATAATTAACATACTAGCCAAAGGATGCTCAATGTTCAGCTCAAAAACATCCTGGTACCAAAAGAGAAAAGGAATCTTATTTGGTAAATTAAAACATATGTTGCATGTTGACTCTCAACATCCATAAAACTGAAAGAATAGATGCCAGTTTGTCTGATAATGATGATAAACTTGGAAGGATAGAAGGAAATCAGCCCTTAAGTGACTATATTCCAGATAACCTGTCTCTTTACTTTGAGAATGATTTTTGATGAGATCTTTATAACAAGATTCGAACCACATAACATTAAAAATATTTAAAAATAAACAGAAAACCTGTGTGGGCTGTTCTGTAATTGGCACTCTTGATTTATCTTAATAACAACCAGAGCTTTAAAATGTTTCTAAATAAGAAATCAATGTTATACCATGCCTTCGGTTTGACCATTAAAATTATTTCTTGACTATTAATAATTAGTCATTACCTGCACTTAGCTATTCAAATAAAATTCTTGTTACTCAGAGTCCCCTCTGACTCAGAACAGCCTAATAAAGCTGCATTTTCAATGCAATGTCCCATTACACACCTTTAATGGAGTTAGCTGATTGTTTCTTGAAGTGCCCAAAGCATTATCAAAAAACCACAAATATGGAGAATGCAAACAAAGAGTACTTCAGCCAGGTGATTAAGGTCAACATCAACAGTCATAAATCATGTAGCTGGTAAGTACCCTTGATACGATGGGATGGAAATTGTACTTTATCTCCATAGTTTTCTTCCCCCAAATCCATAATCTCAGTTTAATTAAGAAAAACATCAGAAAAACTCTAACTGATGGACATTCTACAAAGTACCTGATAAATAAGTAATCTTCAAAACAAAGTTACCAAAAACAAGACAACTCTGAGAAACTGTCACAGCCAAAGAAAAAACCCTTAAGACATGATGACTAAAGTTAACATGGTAGTCTGGATGGTTTCTGGAACGGAAAGTGGACTTTAGACAAAAACTAAGGAAATGTGAATAAAGTACAAACTCCGGTTAATAATTTTGAATCCATATTATTCATTAATTGTGACAAATGTACTATACCAATGCAAGATGTTAATAACAGCGGAAGCTGTGAAATGGCTGTGGAGCATAAAGCAACTCTCTATTCTATATGCACAATTGTCCTGTAAATCTAAAATTGTTCTAATAACACCAGTTAACTAAATGAAAATACCACAAATAAGTTCAGCGATAGGACCTCTGACACAGGGTGCTGTATTATATGGTTCAGCAGGGTGAGGTTGGGGGAGGGAGAACAAGAAAAGGGTCTAACAGACAGTGAATAACAGGACACGTGCAGTCACCTAGCCTCGGCGGGATCCCTCCTATTCAGGTCAGGAGTGTGAGGGTCACGATGGCTGAATATGAACGTGCCTATCAACCACCAGGTGTATGGGCAAAATGTTTCAAGAAGCTAGTGGAGACACAACGTTCAAGTCATCCGAGGGCCACGGCTGAAACCCAGTCCTCAATAATGCCACTGTTCATATTCATGCTGTGGTATTGTTTTTTATTTTGGCAAAAACAAGACGTAAAAACTTTCTTTGGGGGAAACAGCATATATAGGATGATTACATTCAACATCAATAATTGTCAGTCCCGTGGACAGCAAGTTCCTTAGGATCTTTAGGTTGACATAAAGCTTTTGACAAGGCAGAGCAAATAAGGGTTCTGTACCTATAAAAGAAATTTAACCACATTACCTCTCCCTAACCCCTCTCTTCTAAATGTCCTCTCCCACACTCTCTCCAGCCACAGAAATAGCACCAAGCATGGAAACAGAACTGCCTAATCTAACTAAGCCTTGAAGTCTAATGGCCTTCTCTGAAGTGACCCTTCCCTGAAAGACAGAAGTGAACTCTAACTTATGTGCACACACCAGAAAATAGACTCACCTAGAACATTCAAGATCCTTGTTTCACATTCTATTGTACTCTGCTCTTTTTGATCCCTTTAAGTTAAGATCATACACATGGAACTGGTTGCTACACCTCCTGGAAGGCATGTTAGTTTTCTTTTGCCTTCTTTATTCTAATAAGCTCTGTATTGAATACAGACATTCAAGTATACATATTAGGATTTATATTTCTCAAAAATTTATTGCTCTCTGCATAGTATGTCTCACCTGTATTTTTTTTTAATAATTAGAATTCCTGTAATAGTTAAATTCTGGGTCAAAGAGCCACAGTGGACTGAGATAGACACTGTTCTCTGATTATTATTTAAACTTCATTCTATATACTATTCATATCATTATATTTTAAAAACAACACAGAAATTGATGGGGATCCAAGAAGTTAGTGAAGGAGTCATTTAATATCCTGAAGCTTCTGGGTAATGAATAGACTCTAAGTTTCCCTTTTTTCACTGAAAATACATTTTCACCAAAAACATATTTGAAACTTAAAATTGTGTTTCGAAAATAAACAACATACCTAAAAAAGGATATTTTACGTTGCTCATTTCAGTTTGAGATAAATGGTTTGTAACTTTTAATTTTAGCCATCTTGTCTGATACGAGGGAAGATTAGTTAACACAGGTGAGGGGTTGTCTCAGTTGAACTTAATTGATGAAAAGCATCTCATACAGTGCTTTGCACAGGTGTTCATCAAAATACTACTACACAGATACAAAGAGAAGATGATTATAAACTAGAGAAGACAACTTTAAAATAAAACTTTTTATCTTTGATGCTAGCTCATAAAAACATCTATTAAAAGACATTTGACGAAATGATGTATATATGGAATTTAGGTAGTAACACAGATATTTTATGTAGTCCATAATTACCAAAGTTAGTGGTAATACCTGTGACTTTGCTTTTTGATTTTGTAATCTCATCAGTTCCTAAGTTTCAAAAACAGATAATAGGTATCCATCATTTGTTAAAAAATATTTTTTTCTAATCTGCTTAGGTATAAATCTGAGTTGAAGTTCCATAAGGAGAGTTAAATGTAAACAAAAGCAAACTGAAAACATCTTTTATTTTCTTAGCTTTGTGAGCCTGCATTTCTAATATCATTAGATGACAAAAATAACTTGCAATTCCTTAAGCACTAGAATAATTATGGTTCCACAACAAGGGTCAGGCATGGGGGCACAATTTAAGTTTCTAATACCAACTGTGGCCAATCTGAGTTGAGGTTCAAGTCAGTGGTTTTTGTTTTGTTTTTTTTTTTTTTTAAAGATTTTATTTATTTATTTGACAGAGAGAAATCACAAGTAGGCAGAGAGGCAGGCAGAGAGAGAGAGAGGGAAGCAGGCTCCCTGCTGAGCAGAGAGCCCGATGCGGGACTCGATCCCAGGACTCTGAGATCATGACCTGAGCCGAAGGCAGCAGCTTAACCCACTGAGCCACCCAGGCACCCCAAGTCAGTGGTTTTTAGATCTTCACTACGTACAGGTTGTAAAATCCAGCATAAATATTCAAAGTCCACATGAAACCACAAATTTTTAAACTTTCTAGTACTAAGAGGGCTGCACTGCTTTTAATCCATATACATAAGAAAGTTCCAAGCCTGCTAAAAAAGGTTTCACCTTCAATATAATTCATAATGAAGAAATTATTAAATGAGATCAATTTCACTTTTCCAATTTTACTGATCCAAATATACAGCCTTCAAACTGTATAAATGAGAAAACTTTGCATTGTCAGAGTCTATGGGGAGGATCAAGGCAAAAGACATCTAAGGTGAATAATTTTGCCACTTCATGAAAATACTATTACTTTTAGTGTATTTTGTCATAGTTCATATTTATTATTCATAACGTTCCAAGCTCTATGCTGAATTTCACATCTTATCTACAGAGGTCACAAATTATATGCCAATTCAGTCTCCCCTAACCACTAGAGACAAGTAATAATGAATCTAACAATAAGAAAGCAATAAGGTGGGGCACCAGGGTGGTCAGTCCATTAAGCATCTGCCTTTGGCTCAAATCATGAACTCCGGGTCCTGGGATTAAGCCCCACACAGGGCTCAGCCCCTCTTTTGTCTCCCTCTCTCTGCCCCTCTCCCTCTCAAATAAATAAAATCTTAAAAAGAAAGAAAGAATGAAAAGAAAGAAAAAAAAAGCAAAAGAAAAAGAATAAAGAAAGCAAGCTAAATAGCTTTAAGGTATATTTTAAGAGTTCTACTCAATTTTTAAAATACCTCATTTTAACTTTGCCATAACATCACAAATTAGAATAAACCACATATCTTATTCCCATGGGAACGATGAACAAATACTTCCAGATAGATTAAGTCATCACTTTAGAACTTGGGGACAGATTCAGGACTAGAATCCATTTCTCTTTTATCTAAATTATATTGAAGATATGAAAACAAAGTCTACTATAAAAATAATTGTTACTATCAATAACTGCTTTTGTTTTTGTTTTTGTTTTTTAATTTTTTTTTTTCAAAAGATCCCCTTCACTTATTTGACAGAGAGAGATCACAAGGAGGCAGCGAGACAGGCAGAGAAGCAGGGGAAGCAGGCTCCCCGCTTAGCAGAGAGCCCGATGTGGGGCTCGATCCCAGGACCTGAGACCATGACCTAAGCCAAAGGCAGAGGCCCAACCCACTGAGCCACCCAGGTGCCCCTTTTGTTTTTGTTTTTAAACCTTTCAGGATTTCTCAGGAATAGATTTCAGATGTTTGTTCTTTCAGGGAACCCACTGGATATCTCAATTATCACAAGAATCCTACTGTAGTAAAACGGGTGATTTATCTGTCTACTTCCCTCACACATCTGTAAACTTCAAGAGAGCAGGGACCTTGTCCGATTTGACCTGGTCTCATAAAACTTAACAACTCCTTATTAACACAAAGTTGCAGAGAGGACGGCAGCAAGAGCTGTGCCTGTACCTGACTGGTGCCTGAAGATGGTGACCGGACACAATGGGAAACCTGGAAGTGGAAGTTCAAGGATGTCTTAAACCAAAAAAGCCTTGAATTAAAAGAGTTGTTATGTCCCGGGAAAACTGACACGGAACAAAGTGGAGACATAACCTTAAAAATATTTGAATAAAGAATCATTGCAGCATTCTGGTAGCAAGATCAGGTCAATACTAAGAGAATTAAAAAAAAAAAAAAAATCAGGCTGACCGCACCCTTCCCCATGGCAAAATTTGATAATAAAAGATAACGGAGACACGCCTATTACCAAAATGGAGGAAAGAAAAGTTCTTCCAATGAAACAACTTTAATCCACTTGGGCCGTGCAGGTCAGTTTCATTTCTGATCTTCAATTTCTTAACTAGAATGCCCACCTCACAGGACATGAGGAAGGAACATGACAACACTCCTTTATACGAAACATTAGCTTCTCTTCCTTTCTACAAAGTGGAGAATTCAAAAGTGCTTGGAAGTTAAGCTTTTAGACATAATTGTACTAATTTTATTTATTCTGTTCTTTTACCAAAGAATGCAAAAGTTAACTTCACCCCAGTTCTTATATGAATGATCCAAAACAATGAGATCCAATCTATTTGAGGTAGTTAGGACAGTTAATGAGACTTATTTGAGTAAGTTTAGAACTATAGTGCTGAATAGGTTAATGGTTTCTTCAAGATTCAGCACAACTGACATAGATATAAAGCACCATATTCTGCACGAAGTTTGAGCTTATTGATTTATAAATAATAAAATACATACTTAATATATTAATAATTATATTATAAATTATAAATATTTATAAATATAATATAAATTTACAAATATTTATTATTTATAAATATTTATTGTATATGTAAAACATTTCTACATCAGAAAAAAGTGTATCTATAAATACAAAATGTTGCTACTTCAGAAAAAAGTGAAGTTATTTTTGAAGCAAATTCCTTTTTCTCTAGTATTTGTTTAAATCCATACAATGGAACTAAAAAACACATAAAGAGCTGATGATTTCACACAATTTCTTCTATAACACACATCTTTAATCATTTTTATTCATGAAAGTTTAATCTGAGTCTTCATCTTCTACTGTTTCCCTGTTAAGAGTTTTTCTTTATTTTTCTTCTATACTCTATCTTCACATAATAATTTTTCCCTTTGGTAAATCACTTTGCATCTTAATTAAACATAGAGGAAGATATCTGTCATCAGTCATTTCATTGCATTTATCAAAAATTCAAGAAGCTGTTAGGAAACCCTGAATTTGTTTTCAGAAATTAAATTTAAAATTCACAGTTCTAGAACTTATAGAAACCAGCACTAAATGTATTGCTTGCAAGCACTGAAATGTAGTTATGTTATGTTTGAATGTCTTATTAAAGACAATATACTTGTAAGCAAGTGCCATTTAAAAAAAACAAAGCCGTCTCTCCTCCTTACGTTTTATACATTTACTCGTGGTCAGAATGCCAAGTAGAACATAACAGTTTTAAATTCAACCTAACAGTTTATTTTCTGAATAAACATCATTGAGAACTATAGTGAGTCACATGATATGATGTAACAAGCACAAAAACTGTCTTTTGGACTCAGCATTAGTGATTGACATCTTTAAAAGATGAATACATATCACACAAGTTAAATCAAGTTTGCTAATATTCATGGCCTGGATTGAACAGATACTTTTTTTTGATGAAATAGTCTGAAAAGGGTCCTCGCTTCAGCAAAGCCTGATTTTTATGTACTAGAACAGAATCAACTTTTGCTGATGTCCTTCATTTTCTTCCCCACTATGAAGGGCAAAAAAAATTTGGCAACATCTTTGGAAAACAAAGACACTTGTAAATAGTTGAATAGGAAATTGGAAGCAACACATTTTGAAATACATTGAGATAAATTCAGGTCCACAGCCTATCATCTAAGGGCTTCTATAATCTGGACCACAGCCTTAATTTCTACTTTGTTGTTTTGACAACTTTAACCTTTAACTACATTAGACTCTTCCCTACTCCTCTAAAAGTCTTTCCCTTTTTCTGGCTTCCTTCCAAAAGACCCACACTCTTCCTTTTTTCCCCTCCAGATCTCATCTCTAAAATGCAGCTCAACCTAACCTCACTGAAATTAAAACCACTGCTCTCAAAACCATTAAGAGACTCTTAATCTCAGGAAACAAACTGAGGGCTGCTGGAGTGGAGGGGAGGTGCCAGGGATGGGGTGGCTGGGTGATGGACATTGGGGAGGGTATGTGCTATGGTGAGTGCTATGACTTGTATAAGACTGATGAATCACAGACCTGTACCCCTGAAATAAATAATACATTATATGTTAGTTAAAAAAAAAACTTACAGCAATTGTCTATGCGATTTAATTCTCAATGATCATCCATTTCTTTCTGAGATATCTTATATTATTGCTTAAAAAGTTATTTTAATCCAAATTGTCTTCGTGTGCCTGTCTATCCTATACTTTTATGCATATCCACAACACTTAACACAGAGTTCACAATAGAGTGCTAAATGCATACATCACTTCCTGAGAGCCCTTTTAGAAGTCAGCCAAAGCATTTCCAGGACAATTCTTCCCTTTCCTGTTTACTAGTACTGGCTCACATGTCTGACTAATAACTCTTTGGGTGAAAAAAGCCCTGTGCAATGCTGTTGTCTTTAACACCAGACTCAGAGGGAATCCATTTTAATCTGAAATAGGCCAGGACACATCACCACTTATTTTGAAGAGTCTGGCTGCTCTGTATGAACACACAAGTGCAGGAGAAGTTTTCCAAGATTCATTGAGATGTGAGTCCAAGCTGTAGACCTCAGATTAGAACCAAGCCCAAAGCTGAAAGAGCTGCAGACTCTTCAAACATTAATGACATGTGGGTCAAGGGCAATGGATGACAGCCCAAGGAAACGGTAATGTGATACTGAGCTTTTCACCTTGAGGTGACTGGTTAAAACTCAGCTTGGGATCACGAAAAATTTATAGCCCTCTAATGCAATAAAGGAAGCTATTCGTGACCAAGGGAAAGTGACCATTAGACAAATGACTAGCACTGGTCCATGATGAGAGCTGAGACAAAGGCATGAGCCCAACAGAAGCAAAATGCACACAGGGACACATGTGCACACACAGCACCCCCCACACAGACAGAGGAATAAATAGTACTTTCAGACAAGAAGAGACTTCCTTTGGGGGCAATCCTCAAGGTTCACTCTCTTACCCGCGTACTCTTTCAGAAGATACCTCAAATTATAAGGTATTTATACTAAATGATGGATAAAACAAAACTGCTAAAACGTGCTCTCCTTAGCCAATCAAAACCAAAACTGTGAATCTGCTAATGATATAGGAAAACAACAATGTTTCTAAGACCACTCTAGTGCCTCTTATATGTATGGCATTTTTATTAACTCCCAAGATTTCTTGGAGGTAGCTAAGTTGCAGTGAAAAAGAGCAACCAACTTGGCATGAGCAGACCTAGTTTGAATCAGGGCCCCAGGCTTCTCATCTGTAGAATGGGAATGACAGTAACCTAAGTTCAGAGGCTTGAAGTTAGATGAACTATTATTAGAAAAAAAAATTAATTTTGACAACCACTTCACAATTCATTTAAACTACACTTTTTTTTTTTTTTTTAATCCTCACTGGAAAGTTAAACTAGACTTTGGTCAAATGTCCTACTCTTTACTGAACAAAACTAGAAATCCTAAACTTAGGAGTTCTTCCAGGCACATGGAGAGCTTGGATGATAAATTAAAAGGGCACTACCAGACATAATTTTAATAATGCCTTGAAAAAGACAAAATGAAATTCACATTCCCCTTTCTCTCATTAGTCTGAGATAGAATTCTCAACCCTTTTGTGAATTACAATTAACAATTCTTTCACATCTCAACTAATTTAATCCTTCCTCTAAAAAAATGCACACATCTAAAAGGTAGGTTTAAAAATAAAATGCTGTGGTCTAAGGAATAAGAAAAATTTTCAAAACTAATGATAGTCCTGTAAAATAATACCTAAGGCAAAACCTATACGGCCAAAAATTTTAAAAGCATGTTTTTGCACTAATTCTTAATGCAATCTAGATTATAACATTTAGGTTACTTCAAGATTATCATCAAAAGACTTCAATATTTTCTAAAACCATAGCAACTCTTCCTGATTTTTTTCAGTATCCTCAGTGTAAAAATGTTTTTAACTCCTTAAAAAACTTTACTGGAAAACATCGATAACAAATCAAATAAGCTATAATTTTAAAGACCTTATTTCTTATATTAATCTCAAATCAAATTCACATAATAATTAAAGGTGCTTTAAAAAATGTTGAATAAATGAAGCAATAAATGAATAAAATAATAATGAGTGAATGATGACTAAAGTCTGCCTTCCACGGTTTTGTAAACTTTTCTACAAGTGTAAAATATCCTTTCCAAGAGGGATAGTGTTCCCTTCCTCTCTCCATTGACTGTGGGTAAAAGTACAAAAGAAATCCATCCAAACCACAGGCACATGTTGGATAAGAGATAATATTTAGGGCTGACTAGTCAAACAAGTCCTCATTCAGATTCTGCCAGAAGAACTGAAGTTTCACAAGGCAAACTCTTGAATTTAATTCGCCTCATTTCCATTACATTTGCTTGGCCCAAACACTGAACTCTGTCGTAAGAGAGCCAGCCATTAAATATATCACCATAATCCTCTTGAACATTCAAGTTCACTTTGTACCAGGATTTTTTTTTTTTTTACTTTCCTTCCTTTCTTATTTTAAAGTTTTAAAAATGATTACTCGAAGATAGTGTGTGCCTTTATATTTAGTAACTTAGGAATCTTCTATTCCTTTACCTGTCACTACAACTTTTGGACCTAGCTTGATTCATACTCATACCTAGTACTTGACGTAAACTTCTGATGTTTGGTAGCTAACTGTCAACTCAATCAAATCATTTTTATCACACAGCATTAGGATACTACATTTTGGCAACATACTTCATGCCACATGTCTGAAAACTTTAGAATTTCAGACATTCATCAGTGGAAATATGGATAGTTGATGATTACTTTGCAAATCCTCCCCTGAAAGTCTAAATAAGCCTTCCTTTAAGTCATTTGATAAGTTACAAGACAACATTTGAAGACAGGTTTTTCAAAAACTGCAGAAGGTAAAGCAGAGACTTTAACTCAGTAGACAATAACAAATCAGTGAAACCATCTTCTAATCATGCATTTGAATTCTTGGTGCATGTTTCTATCTTTATCGAATTTTTTCGAGTTTGTGAAGAATACCATTTAGTTTATTTTACTCCTATATAATCAACAACTGCCTATTAATGTGGCAAAACATTCTCTTAAATAAAACTGTTTCACCTTGAATATTGTTGCAATATACTAGAAATTAGCACATGTGACAAAATGACTTAAATATTCAGTGTGATGAATTAAAATTTCTGACACTCCTAAAATCCTACTTCTTTAGATGACGATGAATAGACATAGTATTATCATATCAATACTAACTCATTAATAATTCTCATGTGCACTGAGAATCCATTCCATTCTACATCTGTCAAAACACCAAAGACACTACTTTCTGAGGACTCCACTTCCATCAAAACAAAGTAGATGATATATTGTATTTCTCCTCTAAAAATACACAGTGGTTTTGTTTTTTTTTTCCTTAAATCTTGGAAGAGTGAAAATTTGGTGCTCAGACATACTTTGGGGAACAAAGGAAACCCACCCCATTATTCTTTATTGGAAGAGGGCATAACAAGGCAAAACCAAAACAAGAGGAAATAGATAGAGACTGTGGGTTCTCTCTGACTTATCTTAGCGCACACTGGCTGAGTGTGGAACATGTGTGGCCAATATGTCTGGGCTCAAGGGCTACATACCAAAAGATCATAAAAGACACTGCAACTCATGCCTCTCTTGGGAAAGCTTGGAGGATCCTGAACCAAACCCTCCCAGACTCAGAAAATCAGCTGCTCTCCTGAAAAGTCTTTGAAAAGATTGCCCTGAGTAAAACAACAATAAAATGAACCAGGATGTGGTAGGAGACCAGAGTGTTTGGAAAACAAGGTCTAGCTGGACTTGATATGGTTGCCTTCTCCCTTCTTACAGGCTCTTAGCTAGAAAATGAGAGAGGAGACCAAGCTGCCCAATCAACCCCGGGGAACCCTCCGGGCCATGCCCACGTGCTCAGAATTATGTGAAGGAGCAACAGAATTTGTTAACCAAAACTAGAAATTTGGTCTTTGCACACCCAAGATTCCAATTTGTGCAGAAGCTGAAGATAAATTCAAGAACTGAATGAAGGTTTTGGATATAGAAACAAAGTGGAAGTTTGTGGAATTGGAATGAAGCTATGGAAGAGTGCAAACTCGTGGTGTCATAAGAGCCAAATGTATATCGCCATCATCTCTCAGCATGTAACCACACTTACTTCATGCATGGTAGAATAGCTTGTCAGCTTAAACAGACTCTGCCCTACTACATCATTTTTTCAGCAGAGAATAAAACTAGTACATTTCACTACCAAGAGACTGTATTTAGGGGCACCTGGGTGGCTCAGTCGTTAAGCATCTGCCTTCAGCTCAGGTCATGATCCTGGGGTCCTGGGATCAAAACCCGCATTGGGCTCTCTGCTTGGCGGGAAGCCTGCTTCTCCCTCTCCCACTCCCCCGCTTGTGTTTCCTCTCTCACTGTCTGCCAAATAAATAAATAAAATCTTTTTAAAAAGAGGGAGAAGGAGAGACTGGCTTTATTATTATTGTAATTAAAACTGCCATTGGTTTAAATTTCCATTTGCCAACTCCTCCTCCTAAGAGAAACTTTTTTCCAGTTCAGCTTCTTCTATTTGTAATTTTGTATAAAAACACCAACCAAGAAACAGCCCTGTCAAAGCTTCAGAACTCCTAACGAACAGCTCTTTCTCCTCTCTGATTTTGGGAATAGTTGCTGACAGATGAACCATGTTAGCTGAAATCATACTACCTTAGGTAAACAAGCTGTTTCGTTTTTTAAGATGTAACTAACAATCGTGTGAAATGATGAAGTGATCACATCCACTAGGGACAGATGGTATGTCACTGTTATAAAGGCCTCTACTTCAGTAAACTATGTCTTTCCATCACCTTATGAAAGTGCAGGCATGAAGGCCTTTTTGTTGCTCTAGACAACATTTTTGTGACCCTACATCAACATCAGATGCTTCCTGAAAATGCTCTCGATTGACGGTGGGCTACTACTTTCTTGAAACATAGAAACACAAAGTTGCTTACGCTGATGCCTAGTTCCTAAAACCCAAGCTGTCTTACAGATAACCCTCTGTGAGCCAGAAGAAGGCCTCAGGTAAGCTGAATGCAGAACACAATGGTTAAGCAGACATGCTCTGAAACACAGGTACACTTGGCTGAGAATCCACACCTCTGGACAAGTGCGTGCTTCTGATCATGATACCAACACTTGCTTAGAGTGCAGAGCCTCATAATCCATGCAGATGTAAAGCTTTGCATAAGATGATAAAGCAACTGGTCCTATTTAGTTGAATAAATATTTTTCCATATGGCAAATGCAATTTAAGTATAATTCAAATATCTTTGCTATTATGAATCATTTTCACTCTCTGAATGATCACTGAACCTTCTTATTCTCAGAAAAACACAAAATAAAAGTTTTACCTTTAATCATTAAAGTTTTCATCTGCCTTCTTCATTTACATTAGTTTTCTTTACTAACTTAAATAAGTATACTATCTAAGTTAGATAATTTCATGATAGAAAGAAATGTAATTCACCAATAAGATAAAAAACAAAATGATCCTTTCTTTCCAATCTACTTCAAGCACAGGACATTTACATAATTACTGCCGACTGCAAAATCTGAAGGATTAGGAAATCAAATGAAATAATTTAGAGGCCATATCAGGTAGTGATTAAATAAAAAGATAGATTTTGAAATTGGACTATCATGACTCACCTGTTTTGTGATGTTCGATAGGATCCTGAACCTATGAAAACGCAGTCTCCTCATCTGTAAAATGGGTGTGGTAACAAACTACTCCAAAGGAGGTAATCCACGCAAAGCATTCTGGGCATACAGGGCTCACAGCAAATGCACAATGAATGTTAACTCCATTATGGTTTTATACGACTTCTGAGTGATCTAAATATTTTTAACAAGATACTTCCCTTGAAGAGGTTTTATGTGCAGTAGGGAAAATATAGTAAAGTCAAAACTACCAACCTAAGTCTTTTGTAGAATTTTATATGTAGAAAGAGGAATAATGGATTTATTTGGGAAAAGGTAGACTTAACAAGCAAGAAACTAGAAACCCACATGAACATGAAGGTTATTTCAACCTGATTTGGAAAAAAACAGCAATAAACAAATTTCTAACTTAAGTATTTAAATTTCAGGCAAGAAGCAACCCTACAGTTACTGTTATAGGAGAGAGATAATGTAGCAAAAATACAGTATTCTATTTTTTACCAAAAGTTCTATTTAATTTCCAGGTAAGTGATGCTTTGGCTGTATTACAAATGGAATATTTATGTGTAATGTCATAAAGAAATGGTGAGAAAATTTTCAAGAAATTATGACAGCATAAAGGAAATGTGCAAGATTAACAAAGAAATCATTTGGGGGAAATGCAACTTACGTAATCACATCTACGAGGGTAAAGACTGTTCACAAAGAAAGTAAGATTACTTAGATTTAAATTACATGCAGCCACCTTCATCATCAAATATTGTTTTAAAGTTCCCTCAGTCAACTTTAAAGTCATTATTCTTATCATCAAAATCGTATCCTACACAGTTGAAACCCATCTTTTTCCAAACCTACCACAGAATTTTAAACACCCCCCATTTCGCCTCCCACTTTGTTTTTCTCTCACAGATATGTTTTTCTCTCATCAGATATAATACATCAGAGCATGTTGTCTACATGCTTAATCAACCTTCAGTCTTGAACCTCCAACCTCATCCATAAGATCTGCCCATCTCAGTTTCTAAGTACTTTCAGATCATTTCTTACACATTGCCCATCTCGAAATTCAAGAACTTGTATTTAAAATGACTGGGAAATTGACACAAATACCTTTCAGGGCATAAAGGAAATAAAATAATGAGATACTAAACCCCATGCCTTAATTACTCTTCATGTCTAGTGTTCCTGTGCCATCAGGAAACATAGTTCTGGCAACAGTGATGACTTTTCTCTATATAAGTAGAAGGGACAAGTTTCAATCGCCAAAGGTTCTGAAAAGGCAACTCTCTTCAACATAAACATGTATCTTTCTCAGTATCATATCATATTAAGAACAGGAGAATATATAGAATGGGTATTTAATAAATACTTCTGGAATCCAACAACTGATTATCAGACATAAAACAGGATGAGAAGTCTTTTAAAGATTTTCTTTATTTATTTTAAAGAGAGTGAGGATACGAGTGGCGGCGGGGGGGGGGCGGCAAAGGGAGAGGGAGAGCATCTCAAGCAGACTTCCTGCCAAGCCTGGAGCCCAATACAGGGCTTGATCTCAAGACCCTGAGATCATGACCTGAGTGGAAACCAAGAGTTGGACACCTAACCAACTGAGTCACCCAGGTCTTCCATCCTGAAGTCTTTTAAAAATAAATTCCCACACTGGGGCACCTGGGTGGCTCAGTGGGTTAAGCCGCTGCCTTCGGCTCAGCTCATGATCACAGGGTCCTGGGATTGAGCCCCGCGTTGGGCTCTCTGCTCAGCCGGGAGCCTGCTTCCTTCTCTCTCTCTCTCTCTGCCTGCCTCTCTGCCTGCTTGTGATCTCTCTCTGTCAAATAAATAAATAAAATCTTTAAAAAAAAAATTCCCACAAAGATTAAAAAAATCAAAAAGAAAAAGAATGATCATTTGAACACATGAAAGTCATATCTTCCACATATATAAAAACACCATAAATAAATCTGAAAAGTCAACAAATGGGAGAAAAATTATAATGAATATATGAAAAGTTGTGATGAAAGCATAAATAGAAAAGTAAACTAAGAGATGAACAGGTTATTTTTTAAAAGGTGAAGGTCTAGGGAGCCTGAGTGGCTCACCTGGTTAAGTGTGTGCTTTCAGATGAGGTCATAATCCCAGAGTCCTGGGATCCAGTACCACAGGGGTCTCCTTGCTCAGCCAGGGGCCTGCCACTCTCTCTTCCTCTGCCATCCCTCTGCTTGTGCTCTCTCTCTCTCTCTCTCTCAAATAAATAAATAAATAAATATTTTTAAAATCCAATAATGCATTAATGAATGGAATTTTTATCCCCTTCATGTTCAATACAGAGACTTTAGAATATTTTTATTTCATTTATCTCTCTGAATCATACTGTTTAATATTTTAAGTCTTTAATTTTAGACATATATATGTATTTATGTATTAATGTTGTTTTATATACATATACTATTGTTCTTCATTTCTTCCTTCTCTCTGCAATTGTTTTCCTTTTTTCTTGTAGAACATCCTCCTAGTATTTCCTTTGGAATGGGTCATTGGTTCAGCTCCTTTGTTAGATCAATGAATAAACTGAAGGCCATAGATATTAAGCGACTGAATGAAGTACAATCTTCAGAGGCCAGGCTGGGAGTGGAACCAAGATCATTCTGACTCCTGGGCCAGTGCTTTTTCCTCTATATCATTTTTAAATGTTGGAATCAGGGGTGCCTGGGTGACTTAGTCAATTAAGGATCTGCCTTCAGCTCAGGCCATGATCCCGGGGTCCTGGGTTTGAGCCCCTCTCAGGCTCCTGACTCAGTGAGAAATAGGCTCAGCCTGTTTCTCCCTCTGCCTGCTGCTCCCCCTGCTTATGCTCTCTTTCTCACTCTCACTCTATCTCAAATAAATCAATAAAATCTTCAAAAATAAATACATAGGGGCAGCTGGATGGCTCAGTGGGTTAAGCCTCTGCCTTCGGCTCAGGTCATGATCTCAGGGTCCTGGGCTCAAGCCCCTCATCAGGATCTCTGCTCAGCAGGGAGCCTGCTTCCCCCTCTTTTCTCTGCCTACATCACTGCCTACTTGTTGTGATCTATATCTCTCTCTGTCAAATAAATAAATAAAATCTTTTTAAAAATAAAATAAAATAAACATTTTATCTTTATTTTATTTTTAGACATATTTTATTTTTTAATTTTATTTATTTTTTAAAATATTTTATTTATTTATTTGAGAGAGAGACAAAGACAGAGCATGAGCAGTGGGGAGATGCAGAGAGAGAGGGAGAAGCAGGGTTCCCACTGAGCAGGGAGCCATATGTGGGATTCCATCCGAGGACCCTGAAACCACTTAGGCACGCCCAACAGACATTTTTTTTTTTGAAAGATTTTATTTATTTATTTGACAGAGAGACACAGAGGGGTGGAACACAGCAGGGGTAGCTGGAGAGAGAGAAGCAGGTTTCCTGCCCAGCAGAGAGCCCCGTGCGGGCCTTGCTCCCAGGACCCTGGGATCATGACCTGAGCTGAAGATAGCCATTTAACGACTGGGCCACCCAGGCACCTCTATGCACACACACACACACACACACATATATATATATATTTATTTTTATATTTATATTTATATTTATATATAAATATATATATAACTTTACATATATATGTAAAAATTTTTTTTAATTTGAACTGTTAATATTTGAGTGAGTATCCTTTGATCAAACTTTAAAAACAAAGGGACATTATTTTTCCTTACCAAATTTGCAGATTAAAAATGATGATACAAATTTTTAAAAATTGGGTACATTCTATTATTTTTAGTAATTTAATTGAAGGAAATAATTTGGACACACTCAAAAGATTTGTCTACAGGATTTCTCACAATAAAACATGCAGTCATAAAAAGGGAGAAACCACTAAATATTCAACAATGAAGCATCATTCAATAAATTATTCAAAGAAAACTAGTTCTTATTAAAAATTACAAAATAGAATGCCAATTAATGATATGAAAAATGTTGTAAAAATGTTGCTAAATGAATCAAAGCCAGTTACAAAAACTATACACGATATAAGCAGAGAGAGAGGGAGAAGCAGGGTTCCCACTGAGCAGGGAGCCCTATGTGGGATTCCATCCCACATGTAAAAAGAAAAAAACTGGAAACATAAGCTCACAAGTTAATAGTAGCTCTCTTTAGGCAACTGAAATAAGGAGAACAATTATTTTTCTATTTGTTAATCTTGTCCATATTACCTAAATTTTTGACCATAAGAAGAAAAAATATAAATATTCACATTTCCCCTATAGTATTTCTAAACCTAAAGAACAAAAATATGTATAAAAAGCCCTTTAACGGGCGCCTGGGTGGCTCAGTGGGTTAAAACCTCTGCCTTCAGCTCAGGTCATGATCCCAGGGTCCTGGGATCGAGCCCGACATCGGGCTCTCTGCTCAGCAGGGAGCCTGCTTCCCCCTCTCTCTCTCCTGCCTGCCTCTCTGCCTGCTTGTGATTTCTGTCAAATAAATAAAATCTAAAAAAAAAAAAAAAAAAAAAGCCCTTTAACACTTTTAACACCAAGTTTATCTTCTTCAGCAAAAAAAATGTTAGCCTATAATAATTACTGCTAGTCATGAATTCCTATAGAACTAACCCTAGAAAGATTTGTTTTATAGGGCACAGAATTTGGGATGTTGTGTACTATGTTGTGTACTATGCACTGCAATCCGAGAGACTGTGACATACTCCCAAGTTCAACAGCCTCCTAATCAGACTTCAGATCGAAGGTTAGAAGATCACATAGAATAGCTATGAAAAAGTTACTTCATTCACACTTAGGTTGGTTCTCTCTGACAATTTACTCTTTTTAAATTTTTTTTAGATTTTATTTATTTATTTGACAGAGAGAGCAAGCACAAGCACTCAGAACAGCAGACAGGGAGGGAGAAGTAGGCCCCCCGCTGAACAGAGACCCAGGTGCAGGGCTGGATCCCAGAACTCCAGGATCATGACCTGAGCCAGAGGCAGAGGCTTAACCAACTGAGCCATCCAGGCGTTCCTTCTCTGACAGTTCAATAAACATTTATTAATAGCTATTTCTGGTTCCAGAGTTCTAGAGTCAGCACTGCAGGGAAATATAAAAGCGGCCACCTTGAAGGGGCCTTAAGTAAAGAACTAAGTTAAATACAAGAGAAATACATGACAATTCACAATTTCCCTTTCCAAGTGTGCTAAGTATTATTGTTTACATCACAAAATTGCCCCCAGACAACTTGAACATACTTCAACATGGAATTCAAAGGGAGTAAGGAAGAACCACAGCTATCCAACACTATGTAACTTAGCCATGATAGTGATTAGAAGGGTGGAAGTTGAGGAGGAATGGACAGGTAAAGCCAAACCCTCCATGATTACATGTATGAGAGGACTAGATTGGTGAAAACAAGTTGCAATCAGTAGCAGCAAACTCTACTACATAATCTATAGTAAATGGTTCTTGATGCCCCAAGCCTCAGCTTAGCTGACTGTTTGGAAGAAAACCATGTGATCTGGGAAGTATAGCCCTTAAGATAGAGATTTCAGGGGCACCTGGGTGGCTCAGTGGTTTAAGCCTCTGCCTTCAGCTCAGGTCATGATCTCAGGGTCCTGGGATCAAGCCCCACATCGGGCTCTCTGCTTAGCAGGGAGCCTGCTTCCCCCTCTCCCTCTGCCTGCCTCTCTGCCTACTTGTGATCTCTCTCTGTCTATCAAATAAATAAATAAATAAATAAATAAATAAATAAATAAAAAGATAGAGATTTCAAAATATGTAGAGATGTAAAAAGTGTGCAAAAGAAAAAAGACCATCTTTTCAGTATAACCACGTTGCTGGCAGAAATTAATAAAACTCTCCTGCTTTCCCATAATACTTAGCAATTCCCTTTCTGCAGAAAAAGTCTAGGTGTCTCTTGAACTCATCTATGCTCTCCTCTGATTGTTTTCCTCAGTAATTTATTCCATATGTTTATTATCTCTTTCATGACATACTCTACCCAACTCAGAAAGCAGACAAAAGCTACTCTTTGGGCTGACATTTGGCTGTCTCTTTCACAAAGCTAAGACCCTTCCAATGCTTCCCTTTGATTACTCTTTCACTCACCCCGAACTAATTGAGCTACTGCTAAAATGTTCTTTCTCATCTCCTATGAAAACACACAAACAGGGGTTCAGCAAACTTCATTCTATAAATAAATAACCATTACACATTATCCAGGCTTTTATTTTTATACAAAGTTTAAAGAGTAACATGAAATGCATTGCATTTTATTTTGTAACACTTTGTGCCTCCTGGCAATTAAATTCCTTGTGAGGAACATTCTCTACCATACAAAGCTGCAGCATAATTATCATGCTTGCCCTATAGAAATCAGTCTGTCATGTTCTACTATTCTAATTCCACTCATTTCAAATAAGCTCAAACATGTAAGTGCATGCATATATGTATTTATGTATAAAATGTGATGCATAAAATTATAAATGTATAAATTATCATTTACACAGGTAGATAAATGTTTATAATTGACTTGTGATTTTTTTCTTCTTAAATTTTGTGTCATTTAGAAGTGTTATCTAATTTTCATATACCTTTAATTGATTTTTATTAAATTAATTAATGGTCAAAAATATATTCTGTATGGTTTCAATCCTCTCAGGTTCATTGAATCTCGTTTAATAGCTCAAAATATAATGTAGTGATGAATATACACTTGACAATATTCTGCTGTGGAATGGAATGTTCTATAAATATCAATAAAATCAAGTTACTCGAAACTAATTTTCAGATCTTCTATTTCCTTATTGATTTTCTGACTACTTATTCCATCAATTTCTGAAAAAGATGTGTGGAAATCTTTAATTAACATTGTAGAATTTTTTCTACTTTTTTATGTCTATCAATTTTTGCTTCATATATTTAGAAGTTCTGTTATGAGTTACATATACACTTGGGATTATTGTGTCCTTTTGATGAATTGACCCTATTATCATTACGAAATATCCCTCCGTATCCCTGGTAAGCTTCCTTGTTTGAAAATCTGATTTATCTGATAGTAACATAGTCATGCCAGTTTTCTTTATATTTTTGGTGGATTTCAGAGCATCCACATATGGTTGAATTTTGCTGTTTATCCAATATGATAATATCTGCCTTTTAAATGAAGTGCTCAGACTATTTACATTTAATATAATTACTATGTTTGGGTTTAACCTACCATTTTGTTATGTATTTAACTAGATACTTATCAGTCATATAAATAATGAAATCATCTCATTGGTTTGATAAAGTCACTACCATTCAAAAAACAAAAGACTTAACACAAAAAACTTTAATTAAGGGTCATAAAAACACACTGATATTCTGAAACACTCATTCTTGTATTTAGAGGGCTCATACAAAGAGATCTAATTCCATCACCCTCAATTAAGTTCATGCATCACTATGCAAAACAAGTTGGAGATCATGACAAAAAAATATTTGTTTTCAAATATAACAGATGTTGGTGAGGATGCAGAGAAAGGGGAACCCTCTTATGCTGTTAGTGGGAATGCAGACTAGTGAAGCCACTCTGAAAAACAGTATCAAGGTTGTTTCTCAGGAAAGTTAAAAAGAGAACTAACCTATGACCCAAAAATTACACTACTAGGTATTTACCCAAAGGATAAAAAATTACTGATTCAAAGGAGTAGATGCACCCCTATGTTTATATCAGCATTATCAACAATAGCCAAATTATGGAAAGAGCCCAAATGTGTGCATTGATTGATAAATGTGAAATATATTCATATATATATATATATATATATATATATAATGGAACATTACTCAGTCATCAAAAAGAATGAAATCCTGCCGTTTGCATTGATGTGGATGGAGCCAGAGTGTTATTATGCTAAGTGAAATAAGTCAGAGAAAGACAAATACCATATGATTTCACTCATACATGGAATTTAAGAAACAAAACAGATGAACATAGGGGAAAAGGGAGGGGTAGAAAGGAAGGCAAACCATAAGAGACACTTTACTATCTAGAATAAACTGAGAGTTGCTGGAGGGAAATTAGGTAAGGGATGGGCTAAATGTGTGATGGGTATTAAGGAGGGTGCTTGCTGTCATCACTAAATTCTACTCCAGAAACTAATATTACAGTAGTGTTAACTAACTAGAATTTAAATAAAAACTTGAAGCAAATAAACAAAAAAGAAAGAAGGCACAAAAACAACGTTAAGGATGAAAAGAAGGATATAACTTAGATATAAGAAAATATGAAGAATTTTATGCAAAAAATTTTGAAGTTTAGATGAAATAAATGATTTTCTAGAAAAAAAATGTTTTCATAGAAAGTTCCTTCTTTTTCTTAGTAGTTAATTATATTTTCTAAATGATAGTTTCACAAATCAAATATACATATGTAACAAATATACAAATGTAAACTCTTTAGACAAATTCAAGTAACTCTGCTATTTATAGTCCCTTTGGCCCCATTATCACTTTTATTTTCTGCCTCCCCTTATGTTATGTACTCAGTCTGCGCTGGTCAGTTGTTCCATCGTGAAAATAAAAATTCATTACCCACCTAACTTTTAGGATCACAAAGGAAGTCATACAAACCTGCCTATAAAGCACTAATATCTTTTTTACATACATAACCCATACCTACTCTCTCATAAATTAGTGAAAATCTCAAAGTAATTTTTCTACAAAACAAAACATATAATCAGAACTGTGGCATTGAAATACCATTTCACATTAAAAGGAACCAGGATTCCTTACAGGAATGACTGAATTTAGGTCTGAGGTAGGAAATGAGCAAGATGAACATGAAATATTTTGTCATACTATGTAACAAGAAAGCAATCAAGACTAACAGAGTTCAAAGAACTAGGAGCCAACCTAAATAAAAAATGGGGCAACTTAAGCACTAATAAGGATAAAAACTACAAAGTATCAAAACATTAAATTCATGAATTCTTATTAGTAGTAAAACTAACACACACATTGATCACTTTGGATAGATGCTAGGAAACCAATTCATTATGTTGAACACAGAAAAATAAAGGAAAAGAATTATGCACCAATCCTTCCTTTGCTACAAGAATTCTAGCTCCATGTAACTTTAACAGATGATGATGGGAAGTTCCTCTCAATAGAAATATTTCAGCTAGTAAATGAAAAAGAAAAACTAAAATTAGAAAATCACCTTTTCTGCAACATCTTATGAATTAAGGGTTCCAGTGAATGTTCATCCAAGTCAGATAATGAGACAGAGAGCAAAAATCAGACATTATTTATCTCCTAACAGAAGCCCCAAACTCCCATTATGACACAGTGTTGCCAAAACACGAACTTTATTCTGATCAAGCTTCTAGCTCTAACTACCAATTTGAAGGAAATACAGGGAACAGAAGGACACAATAAAAGACACCTTTGGGAATGCAGTAACGAAATCCAGACTGTGGGAAACTCCAGGACAATTACCTAATTTCTTCATGAACAGAGAAAAACAAAGTGAGAGAGAGGCAGCCTGTAGATGAGAGAAAACTTAAAGGACATGTCAACCAATTATAAGAAGTGTGGGTCCTGATACAAAGAAAAGAATTGCTAAAAATTTACAGTTCAAGGAAGTTAAAATACTGTTCGGATATTTAATGATACTAAGAAATTATTGCCATTTATTAGGTGTAATAATGGTATTATGATATGGCAAAGAAAGATTCCTAAACTTTTGAGATAAATAGAAACATTTGTAGATGAAATGATATTTTCACTTGTATTTTTTTTTTTTTTTTCAAATAATCCTGGCAGTGGTAGAAAGTAGGTAGGGATAGACACCTAATATTGATCATTGTTTAGACTGGTGGAAGGTTAATTAATTTCATTCGGCTATTCTCAATACTTCTACATTTATTTGTAATAGTCTGTGATTTAAAAAAATTCTAAGAAAAAATTGTGCTTCCTCATTTTATTCAAACTAAATGATAAAACAATTGAAAGTCATGAAATAATCTTATTTGTGATAATTTCATAACATGTAACAGAAGGAAAAATGGAGTGCTATGAAAAGGTGAAATGGAAAGCTATGAAATGTCTCCACTCCTTGGAAATATGCCATTTTCCTTGTTTTAAAGACTGTAAAATGACCCTAGGAAGAGCTCTGGTACTTGTCCTTAAGGCAGGTTCTCCCAAGGAAACAGAAGGTAAAGATATTAAATAAAACCCCAAATCCTCTTCAGCAAACTTTAATGTACCAAGCAGCAGTTTTCCTTTAAATATGCTTCAGTTTTCTTCATAAAACCTATCAATTTTATTTCCATTTATTGAATACAGTTAATTTTAAAAGCTGTAAAATTTTCTGTCAAAACCACTTTACTCTATAATAATCCTAATTACTAATTTTACTCAAGAACGTATTATTATTAAGGATGTCAGTCATGATCTTCTATTACATTTGATGAATGAACTGCTTGTACTTTCTACATTTTTAGTATGAGTTGATCTCTCTCATACAACTGGGATGAGAATATAAAAGAAGGAACATTCTTGATCTCTATGTAAAAAACAATTTTAATATAGAAATGAATTATAGGGGTGCCTGGGTGGCTCAATGAGTTAAAGCCTCTGCCTTTGACTCAGGTCTTGATCCCAGGATCCTGAGATTGAGTCCCATATCAGGCTCTCTGCTCATCTGGGAGACTGCTTTCCCCCCACCCTCTGCTTGCCTCTCTGCCTATTTGTGATCTCTGTCAAATAAATAAATAAAATCTTAAAAAAAAAAAGAAATGAATTATATATTATCATTCTTCTTTGTCTCCCCAATCCCATCCCAAAATTTCACATTAAAGATAATTGTTATAGTGACATAGGACATCTCTTTAAATTTTTCATTAAGATGGACAGTGAAATTTCTATTTTAATTCCTCTTCATTCCTCAAATTACCACAAACTATACCTATCTAAAATCAATACATTGACATTTCTACTTACTTCAAGAGTACAAAAGGTGTTTTATTTATCTTCAAAATTTGTCCAAAAAATAATCCAGGAAATTCTAAAATTACACATTTTCTAGGGACAGACTTGCCATAAAGACTGATACATTTTGGGGGGCATTTGGGGGGCTCAGTCATTAAGCATCTGCCTTTAGCTGAGGTCATGATCCCTCCTGGGGTCGAGCCCCACATCAGGCCCCCTGTTCAGGGGAAGCCTGTTTCTCCCTCTTCCACTCCCTCTACTTGTGTTCCTGCTCTTGCTGTCTCTCTCTGCCAAATAAATAAATAAAATCTTAAAAAAAAAAAAAAAAAGACTGATTGGGGGGGGATTTTTAAATTAACATATAATGCATTATTTGCCTCAGGGGTTCACGTCTGTGAATTAACAGTCTTACACAATTCACAGCACTCACCCTCCCCAATGTCCATAACGCAGCCACCCTATCCTGACCCCCTACCTGCCCCACAGCAACCCTCAGTTTGTTTCCTGAGATTAAAAGTCTCTTATGCTTTGTCTTCCTCCCCGGTCGCATCTTGTTTCATTTTTTCCCTCCCTGGCCTCCACAACCCTCCACCCTGCCTCTCAAGTTCTTCATATCAGAGACATCATATGATAATTGTCTTTCTCTGATTGACTTATTTCTTTTAGCATAATACCCTCTAGGCCCATCCATGTTATTGCAAATGGCAAGAAATGGTGAGTTTTTGATGGCTGCATAGTATTCCTGTATGTGTGTGTGTGTGTGTGTGTGTGTGTGTGTGTGTTTATCTCACACCTTCTTTATCCATTCATCTGTTGATGGACATCTAGGTTCTTTCCATAGTTTGGCTATTGTGGACTGGTATGCTTTTTAATCAAAACTGTCTTACAATATTATTCATGACACATGAATACCTTCAAGAGATAGGTATTTAGCTATCTCAAAAGCTACAGAAAATCAAATAAGGAATGCTATGTGGGAAAGGTATAACTGAAATATCTTATTAACAGTGGACAAAATATATTAAAGTATAGAAGAGCAGGAATTAAAAGTTGTCACCAAAATGGGGCAAAATTTCAGCCCAAAGAGTACTTTGGGGCAATACATATGAGATAATTATCAGTATCCATTTGAAATTTTTTTTTTTAAAGATTTTATTTATTTATTTGACAGACAGATCACAAGTAGGCAGAGAGGCAGACAGAGAGAGGAGGAAGCAGGCTCCCTGCCGAGCAGAGAGCCCAATGCGGGGCTCGATCCCAGAACCCTGGGATCATGACCCAAGCCGAAGGCAGCGGCTTAACCACTGAGCCACCCAGGCGCCCCTCCATTTGAAATTTAATAGCTATTCCAAGAAATGTGTTTTTTAAAGGCAGTTTAGTATAAATCCCAAGATAAATTCAGTATCCATCATAAATCTCAATGAAGTAATTTAGACAAAGAATGATACTAAGAAATGGAAGACAGTTACTAAAAACACTCTTTTTCTTGCCTCCATGAAATACCCAAGCACAGATTTTTTTTTTCTAAGTTTCCATATATCTTAATGAGGTCTTCAAGACATATTTTCTACAAAATCTATATTTACAGATTTTTCCCCATTTCATCCTCAAAGATGACTGGATATTTTAAAGTTTATACCTCAACATCACAATTCAGAAGTGAGTAATATTATTATAGTTCCCTTAAGGTAATGTAAAATGTTTCATCTATTTCTACTGAGAAAAGTACACTAACCATTTGTTATTTAGTGAAATAATAGAATTGTTTTCACCACTGACAAGTGAAAAATGGAAATGTTGGGCATGGAGGGGAGAAAAAAAAACAGAGGAAAATGTAAGAGGAGATGGTGACATATCTATCCCACCTCTTTCATCACCAAATTTCACCTAAAATAAACAGAGAAAGAAAAGAGAGATACCAGGCCCCACTCAAAGAATAATGCTGACATCGCTGAAGACACACTAACAAATATAAGAAACAAAAGAGGACCGTCAATATGACCACCAATGACTTCTTTAAACAAAAACATACTTAAAAATAAATCCAAATTTTGTGTTCTCTTTCTCACTGTGGGTGGCTCCTAGATATACAACTTACCGTTGAGCAGAGCAAGGGATCACTACAGAACAATATATTTTTTAACATTCCATTTAACTTTGAATACCATGTGATAAACTCTTCCCATTATTTTTCTCTTCTCATTTATGCTGAATCTGAATAGTATCAGCATAAACTTACTACATACCATAAAAACCTATTTATGCACATGGCCAACTGTCATAAACTCTGTATCTTAAGTGAGAATATAGATAATTGTTTGTAGCATATGTAGGAAGCCTCTTTTTATTTTTATTTTTTAATTTTTTTTTAAGATTTTATTATTTATTTTAAAGAGAGGGAGTGTGCACAAGCACTCAAGTTGGGGAAACAGTGGGGGGATGGAGAATCTTCAAGCACACTTCCTGCTGAGTGCAGAGCCCAATGCAGGACTCTATACCCGGACCCTGAGATCATGACGTGAACCAAAATCACGAGTCAGCCGCTCAACTGACAGAGCCACCCAGGTGCCCCAGAAAGCCTCCTAAAATTTTACGTTAGGCTTAAAAAATGCCAGCTTTTACCTATAGACAGAGAAATCAAATACTGTGTTTAGGTTGTATTCATTTCTAGGAACAGTGTAATCAACAGAATACACACTTTTCCATAAATTATAGAATAATTTAATACCCAAATAATCTAATACAGACATATTTTGACTAATATAAGAAGATACAGAATGAGTGTGTCCTATAGATTCAAAGGAGAAATCACTGCTGAAAAGAGATTTTCTTATAGCCTTGTGTGAATTTACCATCCTTCAGGGTAGAAGAGGGTAGTAGTTATTGATCATAGAAAGGGTCGAAGATCAACATTATCTTTCCATGTCTTCTGTATTTCTTGTCCTTCCAACCATACCACATTGCTTCCTTTAAAGAACAAATCAGAGGAAATCCCTTAATCCACCATTCAGTGATGAGCTTGTGCTCTTGAGAATGTGCAGGACTCCCACCACAAAGGACAGGAGCACTCAGAGAGCTGTGGAAGCACGCACCGCATTTTTCGCCTTCTCTATTCTTGCTGACTTATAGTTAAGCACTACTTATTTTCTGTTGACCAAAACCTGTTAACACCCTTCCACTTTGGATCATTGTGTTTGTTACATCATAAACAACCCCTGTCCTTTTCTCTAGCCTTCGTTAAGATGATTTCTTAAAACAAAAAAAATGGTACTCTTTATTGCTTCTCTTTATATTAACTAGTGACCATGCTTCCTCACACTCTGAATCACGAGCTAGAGGAAAGCAGGTACTCCTCAATAGGTACCAAAGAAGTGTTTTTGGATCTGTAGCCCAGGGTTGAATTTTAGCTGGTACTTCTCCAGGAAGCCTTACTTCTTCTCTGTAGTGCTTAGGTTTTCACAGTCTCTTTGAAACTTCTTCATTCTTGGTTTCCATAACCCTATGCTTTTCTTCATAGACTCCACAACTCCATTCATTCCCACTGTCCTAGGAGTGTTAATGTTTCTCGAACTTTGTATATCCTTTACACCCTTCTTTATTTCTCGTGGAAGTTTACCTACCTCTAAGGCTTATCCTAAATAGTCATGCAGTAGCTATAACTCACATATCATTCCTGATGTCCAGCTCACTATTAGCAATTTCACGTGGGCAAACTCTCCAAATACCTCAAGTATAAGGTACCCAAAACTGAATGTTCAGAATATTCCTTACTCCTCCCCCTTCTTGCCCCAAACTCACTCCCTTAGTTTATCCTGCTAAATGATAAATTCTCTAATTTCAATCAAAAGTAATGATACCATTGTCCCCCAAGGAACTGGATGGAGATATTTGTCCTGGGCTGTTACCTCTGTATCATCTCACACACTTAATAGGTCTCCCAAACCTATCGTGTTTGGATAAAATATAGTTCCCATTCCCCTCCCCATGTCTACTACCCTGTCTTCAGCTTAGCCCCCTCGTCACTTTTGTTTGTACTATTGCAAGAGCATCCTACCTGTTCTCCAGGTCTCCAGTCCCATCTCCCTGAAATTTTCCTCTAAACCAGGAAAAGAGTGATCTTTCTAAAATTCAAAGCTGGAAGCACTTAACCTTCGAGGCTTCCTCATTTATAGGATCAGTTCAAAACTCTCCGTGCTAACCTAGCCCCTTCAAAATCTTTCCCTGGCCACTGATTCGTATTTTTCTCTAACCTCTCCTCATATATCTACACATGGAATCTTCATTGAGCCATTAATCATGTTTCTTCAATGTTTGCAACTACCGTTCATTCTATATGAAGTGTCTGCCCTCCTACTTCTCTGCATCCAGCAGGAATGGAAAGCTTACAAGTGTGATTCAGAATCTAGTCCAGGAAAAAATCCTGGACAGACTCTAAGTGACTCAGTCACTTTTCAGTTGCCCTTAGCTTGCTCTGAATTTGAAGTGCCAATGTATCTTTCCAGCTCCTTTTTATTTAGTCATCTATCTATGGCTGTTCTTCACTTTACAAATTCTTGAGCCACAACCCACCACTTCACCACCTATATCACAGCTTGTTTTTGTTTACCCAGACCAGTACAAATTAAACAGTAATGGGCCCTCTTTTTTTTTTTTTAAGATTTTATTTATTTATTTGATAGAGAGAGATCACAAGTAGACGGAGAGGCAGGCAGAGAGAGAGAGAGAGAGAAGCAGGCTCCCTGCTGAGCAGAGTCCCATGCGGGACTCGATCCCAGGACCCTGAGATCATGACCTGAGCCGAAGGCAGCGGCTTAACCCACTGAGCCACCCAGGCACCCGGGCCCTCTTTGTTTTGACGTTGGAATCCTTCATCTGGATTTCTCTCTTGATGCTATAATGGGTATGGTCCAGTACTTCAGTCTACATTCGCCCTAGCCAGTTGGGCAATGATCAGATCACTTGGCAAAATTCTTCTCTTCCTATAAGTCACAGCTGGAATGTTACACTCCTCCTGAAACCTTACTGACCTTCCCAAAGTCATCAACTGTTGTTGTTTGTTGTTGTTGTTTTTAAATTTGAGTATACTTGACATACAATGTTATATTAGTTTCAGGTGTGCAAATTAGTGATTTGACAAATTTATGCATTATGCTGTGTTCACTACAAGTGTAGCTACAACCCGTCCCATTACATCACTATTACAGTGTCACGTACTATACTCCGTACACTGTGCCTTTTATTCCAGTGAATTCCTCATTTCATAACTGGAGACCTCTATCTTTCTTAAGGTGTGCATAAACTCCTTTACACAGCCTTCATATTGCTTAATTGCTTAACTATTGTTAATTGCTTAATTAAGTAGATGTTTAATGCTTAATCACATAATAATTGAAAAAGAATCATGTGCAATATCATTTTTCTCCAGTGGCTATTCTCCTAAAACTAAAGAAAGTCAGGGGCACCTGGATGGCTCAGAGGGTTCAGCCTCTGCCTTTGGCTCAGGTCATGATCTCAGAGTCCTGGGATTAAGTCCAGCATCAGGCTCTCTGCTCAGCAGGGAGCCTGCTCCCCCCCCCACCTCTGCCTCTTCTCTGCCTACTTGTGATCTCTCTCTGTCAAATAAATAAATAAATTTTTGAAAAAAAACTAAAGAAATTTATATTTTGGCATATTCAAAGAATCTAAATATTTAATATTTGAGACTAATATTATGGTATTTCCAGGCTTCTGATTATTCCTTCCAGTTTCTGTTTGTCTTTTTTCCTCTCAGACCCTTTTGTTTTATCTTCTTATTTTATTTGCACTAAATAAATATTTATTGAGAGAATTAAAGAAATAGTTAATGAACGAACTTATTTAGTAATACAAATTAAATTATCTCACTATATTTCTATTTTATTATGAATAAGCATGAGCAATAAACTCTGTTGTTATGGGAGACTTCCAGAATATGTAATTAAGATCTGGAACTCCTCCCAAATTCTCACCCCATTCTGTAGTGATTTTACTCCTTCTCATGAGAAGTTGATGGGATTAAAAACAATGACTACAATCTATTTTCTTAGGGTACATTAAAGCACACATATCTTTTCCAAGCTAAAGCTTATCTGTTCATAGTAAATATGGTGAATTGTGGAAAGAATTTTCTGTAACCTAAATTCTTTTTTGTTGGAAAATTACACATTTGCTTTTTAGAATATATGATTTTATAAAAGGTTAGAGAAAGCTTCATTAGAACCTAACATCAAACTTTTCACAAAGCAAGCTGGCTGAGAGCACAGGCTAAGAAGAGACAGACGGCCAGAGTTTGAATTTCAGGTCACAACTCGTAAACTCTATGTGGCAGACATCACTGGTCACCCCTCCAACAGCCATATGCTCCCCACAACCCCCCAATTTTCCGTGTTAAAAAAGGTTCCGTTTTGTTCACCTTCTAAGAGTCTATTTCTAGGAGAGGTTTAGCCCCTCTCCTTCTCCACGGACTAGATCTTTATTGGATTAAGTCAGTTTGGTAGTGATTTTCTCCTGCCCTGGAAAATGGTTTAAACATGAATATATGGTGTGATTCTGGTCAATGAGACACCAGTAGAAAACTGCCTGTGGAGTTTCTGGCAAGGGATTCCTCTTCATTTAGAAGAGAACTCAGAAAAGGACTTTTCCTTTTTTTTCTGTCTGGTTACAAAGTTTTCTGTCCATGATGTCTGAAAACATGCCAGTCACCAAGAGGGCAGCTGGTCTGGGCAGACAAGACAATTTGCTAAGGACAGAAAAATAGAAAGAAGGAAAGAAAATGGGTCTTCAGTGATGTCACTGAATTAATCAACCCTAGAGCAGACCTACGTTTAGACTTCTACTTATTAGGTAAGATGATAAATGTCCTTAATCTTTGGTTTCTTTTACTTGTTATCAAAAGCATACTAACTGAAAATGCTGTATGAACATAAACATTCTTAATTTCTGTTTCATTTTCCTCTTTTATAAATAAAAATTAAACTAAATTATTAGTTAAATAAAAATTTAACTAATCCTCATAAGACTCTCGTGAAGATTAAATAAAACAATATATGCAAAACACTGACAGTAGTTCCTAGATATAAATATTTAATATTCAATAAAATTGTTATTGTCATAATTATTACTATTAATATATTTAATTATGAAGCTTTAAGAATTTTTTTCTTACTTGATGCCTTCAAAGGTTACCTAAATAAACGAACAAATTATAAAACTAATACTACTGGGATACCCGTGTAGCTCAGTTGGTTAAGCATATGCCTTCAGCTCAGGTCATGATCTTAGGGTCCTGGGATAGAGTCCCATGTGCGGGTCCCTGCTCAGTGGAGTCTGCTTCTCCCTCTCCCACTTCCTCATTTGTGTTCTTTCTCAAATAAATAAATAAAATCTTTAACAAAAACTAATATTTCCATCTTGCTATGCTACCTATAAAAAGGCAAATTTTATTCTTTATCCCTGGAATATCCTTCCTGTCTATATCAAATTTTAAGTATAACTAATATACAAATATTTCCTATTAGAAAAGCTTATATTCGAAAAAGGAAAGAAAAGTGAGGTTTCGTTCCAAAGAAAGTACATTTTATGTATGTAACCTGAAAAATTCTCATTACTACAGAGCAAAGAAAAATGAGTAAGTGTATGATATAAGCTATTCAATCACTTCCACAGAGGTTTTTCTATTCTCTATGTAAGGTTCTTTCTGTTCTTATCCCAGATCTCTTAGAGGTGGAATCTTGCCAAGAATGCAAAAGTCTGTTGAACTCTCCAGCAGTTTTACAAAATTGGCAAATGTCCACAAAGAAGGACCACCAAATTCAGCTGAGCTTTGAACTAAAGACCTCTGTATGGTCAAGTTAAAATCTGATTGATATGGGGAAAACCAAAGAACCGAATCAGCAGCAGTAGCAGTATATAAGAGCAGTTCTTCAATTTCTGTGATAAGTGAAGAGGAAAGGCTTCCATACTGGAGAGAGGAAAAACAAACAACTGTTTTAGTAGCACTGGGGCAAATGTGAATAATCTCCTCTTCTGATGTATTTCCCTGATCTCTCAGGGAAAAAAAAAAAAAAAAAGTCTCCCAACAGCACAGGAAGAAAACTGCTTCTTTAACCCCCTGATGACAGAAACAAATTGTTTTGCAGCTTTAGGAAGAGATTTGTCACAAATGTGCAAACCAGACCCTGTATCCTAGACACTGTGCAGAGCTGCAATATCACATTTTAGGGAATTCCAAAGTGATCCTCTAATAACACAAGAGATTTTTTTTTTTTTAAACACAAAATTCTGTCTTGATGGTTCAGCGTGTATGGATTGTGTGTGTGTGTGTGTGTGTGTGTGTGTGTGATAACAAATGCCATTTTGGTTTTAGTTTAAGTGTTGTTATTAATCCGCTGTAATTCTCAAAGTTATCTAGGAGACTCTGTACTAATACAGCTTTTGAAAATGCTCACTTTATTGTTGCTTAATGGATATGTTTAAAGCCAGACATATTTAAAACAAAATAGTTGCTCTTGGTAAACTGAGCAATACGGAAGTGTTGGTGACAGAGCTAAATATTCTATGAATCACTCCTTTAATATTATTTCCATAAATGAAAATGTTCTTACAGTAACCTTTCATAGGAACTTCCTAGGCATTCTAAATGCATCTAAATAAATGCTACATATATATACAGAACAAAAAATAGGAGCTGTAAATAATAGACAGACCTAGAATTCAAATCTTGGCTCTGCCACTTAGAAGACATACAATTGGGCAAACTACTTACTATCCCTTAGTGTCTAGTTTCTCAATTGTATAATGAAGACGATAAACACAATCTTGAAGAATCTTCATAAGCATTAAATGAGAAAATACACTAAGCACCTATTAGAAGGTGTAGCATATACTAGATATTCAATAATTCTAAATTTCCTTTCCTCACAAAAAATAAAAGTAATAGCAACAATGATAATAGTTCTAGAATAAGATTTAAAATATATTAATAAAAAAAAACTTTCCTATAAGATTTGTAAGTAAACTGGTTTTACAGTAAGCTCTATCTACATCATCCAGACACAATAGAAAAACCAGAATGAATACTCAAATAAGTATCCACAAGTCATATTCATATCCATTCATTAAACATTAATTATCCAAATACTATGTACTAGCAATATGGAAATAAATGACATAGCCCCCAAGATCAGTAGGTTCACAATTTAGGATACAGATTTACAAAACTATATACTTCCAAAGATGGTAACTATATGTATGTCTGAATGTAGGATGGACAGTCAATCCAGACTTAAAGGGAAGAGTGGAATCAAAAAAGGCTTCCTAAAGGATGTGACATATGAGCAGAGTTCTGGAAGACAAGGAGTTCTCCACGAAAAAGCTAACGGAGAGTGAGTCTGAGAAGTGGAATGTGCCATCTAGGCTGAGGGAGCAGCGTGTAAAAGTCATGAAGACATAAAGAAGCAGTCTGTACCCTGGGAACTCAAAATACCTCAGTAAGGCTAGAGCACAGGTTTCAAACACATTAACCAAAAATATCAATATGACACATAGGAATTTCATTTTTGGCAGGTATTCGGGTGTGAGGTTGCCAATGCTAGATAATAGGGTCTTTTCTTTTTACAAGGCAAGTGCAGTACTGGTAGAAAATTAAAGTGGCAATCTAGTTGCTAAAATTACTCTTGAATTTAAATTGTGGTAGTACTACGTCATCAGGACCACCCAATGTTTTAGTCTTCTGAAGAAAGGAGTAGCTATATATTTAAGGCATAAGAAAATTACCAGCAGAGTAAAACAGTTTCAATAAAGATTTTGTTCAGGCAAAAATCAAACTGCAGTCAAATTAGACAGTTAGACCACTAATTGCTAGAACAGTAGGAAGCAGGATATTATTAAAAATTTATGAATATAAGCATCCAATGAAATAATTGTAAAATAGAAACAAAATGCACTGACATGGTTTTGGTCCAAAATTAAATTCATATGTTTAAATAAGAGTCAAAATAAGCTAAAACATTCTTGTAATATTACTTAGAATCATAAAATTATATATCAGAAACTTTCTCATAAATCATCTTATGTAGTAGATTTCAAACAGCAACTGAAGAATACCCCCACTCCTTCTTCTGGGGGTTGTTTAAACAGAAAAAAAAATCTTATTTTACTCCTTTCCACGTTCAGCAGTTACTGTACATAACATGTTAACTCTAAATTTGAGATGGCATAAGCTACAGAAGTGTAATTTCAAGACCATGCCAAGAGATACAGGGCCAGTAATCCATAGCCTATTACTTTTAAAAGAACATGATAATGGACCCATTCCTCGTGCAATATTCACCTCTGGGTACAAAATGGTAATAGGAGGGTTGTGAGCACAGAAATCTGCAATTTAGATTATATTTAGGGAAATATATTTGTTTGGTATGGATCTCTACTGCTCTTCAATCAAAATCATTTTTTAATTGTATGTGGGTATGTGTGGGTATGTGTGTGTGTTTGATCCAGTCATTTTCCACTTCACTATAATGAAGAATAAAGGGTCAGAGCACTACTTTGTGTTAGCAAGGAGATCTAAACGGATACAGAATTGAATTTTTAAAAAACCCACCTAGACTCTTCAACTAGAGCTTCACCACTTCACCTAATATTCTCTCTCCTGTGCTGAATTGAATGTTTTAGGCCGTGGGAACTGCTGTAGCATTCATGCATCTGAACAACTTTCTTATATAGAAAGGAAAATGAATTCTAAAAGGTCCAGACTCTATGAGATGGGATTGGGTGGGGACAGACATAAAGCAAAAATGTAGGATTTTGTCAAAAGTCAAAGGGTAGACTTCCAGTCACAGAGTAAAGCTAGAAGAGGAAGTAGACAAAAAGAGAGAAAAAAAGAAAAATAAAGGAAGGAAAGAAGGAAGAAAGGGAGGAAAAATGCAAATGAAATAGACAGGGCTTAATTTTTTTAGATCTTTTAATTTCAGCTAGAGGAAGAGTCATAATGTCAGTTTTATAGCTATCTTCCTCTATGTCCTAACTTCTATCAGTCATTCCCATACCTTGGGTAAAGTTGATAAAAATTTTAAAGTTATGTGATGTGAGGAGCATTTAGTGGGGAGAAGCCTGAAGTATTAGGCAACTAAAAAAATTGTGCCTTTTCTTACAAAATCCCCCTACTGAGACCAGGGTAATGACAGTTCATCAAGAGTAAATAGTTTCTGAATTCTAGCTTCTCGTGTATCAATGTGAGAAGTAGCCCCAGCAGTGCTTAGATCTACAAAAGAGCCCCAAATCCTTAAACATTAAAAGATACTTCTATACCGTATGGGTTCAACTACATATATAAAGGAAATATATTGCAAAAAAAAAAACTATATATATGAAGGCAAAATTATGGAAATAATAAAAAGATTAGTGGTTGCCAAAATTTGGAGAGGGAAGGGTTAGGAGATGAATAAATACACTGAGAACTGAGGCTTTTTAAGGCAGTGAAACTATCCTGTATCAACCATAATGGTGGTATACCAAATTAATAGAATGTACAAGGCCAACAGTAAACCATAATATAAACTATGGACACTGGGAGATTATGATGTGTCAATTAAAGTTCAACAACTACAACAAATGTACCTGATGGGGGATGTTGAACATGGGGGAGACTGCGTGTGTAGGAACAAGAGATATATGGGAAATCTCTGTACCTTCCCCTCAATTTTACAATGAACTTAAAGCTTCTCATTAAAAAGCAGTCCAAATTAAAAAAAAATACTTCTTAACACATGGGTCAAAGATGAAATTGCAAGAGAAATTAAGAAATGTTTTATGAAGGGGTGCCTGGATGGCTCAGTGGGTTAAAGCCTTGGCCTTAGGCACTCTGCTCAGCAGGGGGCCTGCTTCCTCCTCTCTGCCTGCCTCTCTGCCTACTTGTGATCTCTGTCTCTCAAATAAATAAATAAAATCTTTTTTAAAAAAAAAAAGAAATGTTTCATAAAAAATGAAAATAAAATTACAACTTATCAAAATACCATATGATTTTACTTACATGAGGAATCTAAAAAAGAAAAGAAATGACCAAACAAACAAAAAACTCTGTAACAGTCTAATAAATACAGAAAAAAAACTGGTATTAGCTAGAAGAATGGGGATGAGGGAGAGGATGAAATGGATGAATGTGACTAAGGGGTATAAATTTCCAAATAGAAAATAAGTAAGTAAGGGATGAAAAAATACAGTATAGAGAAATAGTCATTAATATTTTAACAATATTGCTTGGTGATAGATGGTAACTATACTTATTGTTTTGTGCATCACATAATATATAAAAGTGTTGAATCATATGTTGTATCTGAAACTAATAGAACATGGTATGTCAACTATTACTTCAATGAAAAAATCCAAGAAAACAAAAACAATAAGAAAAGGAAATAATGAGCATTATTGGGAGTGGATGAGGTGGCTGGGGAGAGGAGTGAGATAGTTTTTTTTTTTTTTTTTTTTTAATTTTATTTTTTCAGTGTTCCAAGATTCATTATTTTTTTTTCCAATTTATTTATTTTCAGAAAAACAGTATTCATTATTTTTTCACCACACCCAGTGCTCCATGCAAGCTGTGCCCTCTATAATACCCACCACCTGGTACCCCAACCTCCCACCCCCCCACCACTTCAAACCCCTCAGATTGTTTTTCTGAGTCCATAGTCTCTCATGGTTCATCTCCCCTTCCAATTTACCCAAAAGCACATACCCTCCCCAATGTCCATAACCCTACCCCCCCTTCTCCCAACCCCCCTCCCCCCAGCAACCCACAGTTTGTTTCGTGAGATTAAGAGTCACTTATGGTTTGTCTCCCTCCCTATCCTACCACCCTGAACGCGCCCGATCTTGTCTGATCTCGGAAGCTAAGCAGGGTCGGGCCTGGTTAGTACTTGGATGGGAGACCAAGATTCATTATTTATGCACCACACACAGTGGTCTATGCAATATGTGCCTTACTTAATACCCACCACCAGATTCGCCCATCACCCCAACCCCTTACCCTTCAAAACCCTCAGTTTGTTTCTCAGAGTCCACAGTCTCTGATGCTTTGTTGGAGTAGGATAGTTCTTAAAAAAAAAAAAAAAAAAAGTTGTTCTTTACTATTAAAACAGTAATGTCAATAACCGCAAATTATTCAATAAATGCCAATTAATGCTCAGCCCATATGAGGGAGCTATAGAAAGCAGTGGAAACTGCAGCAAATTAGAAACTAATTCTCAGTCTCAAAGGGGTAATTGAAACTAAAATAATAATGATAATAATAACAAAATTAATAAAATTGAAAATAAGAAATAAATAGAAAAGCATCAATAAAACCAAAAGCCAGTTCTTTTTAAAGATCAGTAAAATTGATAAGCCTCTCATTAGACTATTAAAAAAAAGGAAAATACAAATTAATATCAGAAATGAGAGAGGGGACATAATTACCACTATCATGGACACTAAAAGAATGATAATAAATACATCACTATGAAAAAAGTGATGACTACTAATTTAGTAACCTAGATAGAATGGATCAATTCTTTGAAAGACCCAACTACCAAAACTTACTCAAGAAGAAACATTCATCTAACTGGGTCTATATCTATTATAGAAACTGAATCAATACTTAATAAACTTCCCATTTATTAAGATAGATAGAAGTGGAAGGAATACTTTCTAATTCATTCTATGAGGCCAGTATTACATAATACCAGAATCAGACAATGATATTACAAAAAAAAAAGATCCCTTGTGAATATAGATGAAAAATCCTCAAAAAAAAAAAAAAAAAACCAGCAAATTGAATCTTACAATTTGTAAAAGGTATTATAGACCATGGCCAAGTAGGATTTATCTCAGATATAAAAGAGAGTTAATGTAACTGATAAAAATCAGTTACTGTAACCCATCACATCAATAACCTAAAGAAGAAAAATTAGACAATTAAATAAATAGATGCAGAAAAGCATTTGACAAAATCCAATACCTTTACATAATGAAAATTCTCAGCAGACAAGACATAGAGGGGAACTTCATTAAGTTGATTTAAAAAAAAAAATTCCAAACAAACTTACTGGTAATATCATACTTTTTAAAAAAATATTTTATTGATTTATTTGACAGAGAGATCACAAGTAGGCAGTGAGAAAAGCAGAGAGAGAGGAGGAAGCAGGCTCCCTGTTGAGCAGAGAGCCCAAAGTGGGGCTCGATCCCAGGACCCTGGGATCACAACCTGAGACAAAGGCAGAGGCATCAACCCACTGAGCCACCCAGGTGCCCTGATAATATCATACTTAATGGTAAGAAACTCAAAGTTTTTCTACCAAGACCAGGGAAAAAGCTGGGCAATTCCTCTTAGTACTGCTTTTCAGAATCATACTAGAAGTACTAGCCAATGCAATAAGACAAGAAAAGGAAATAAAATGTATATAGGTGATGAAGGAAGAAGTAAAACTGGTTGTGTTCATAGGTAACATGATTTTCTATGTAGAAAGCCCAAAAGAATCAACAAAAAAAACAACAACAAAAAAAAACATACTGGAACTAATCAGCTTTAGAACAACATTGAAGGATACAAAGTTAATATACAAAAGTCAATCACTTTATTATTTACTAGCAATGAACAAATAGAATTTGAAATTAAAAAGACAATTATCATGTGATCTTACCGATATGAAGAATTTCAAAATCAAGACAGAGGATCAAGGCAAAGGGAGGGAAAAAAGAAACAAGATGAAATCAGAGAGGAAGACAAACCATAAGACACTCTTAATCTCAGGAAACAAACTGAGGGTTGTTGAAGTGGAGGGGGGTGGGAGGGATGAGGTGGCTGGGTGATGGAAATTGGGAAGGGTATGTGCTATGATGAGTGCTGTGAGTTGTGTAAGAGTGATGAATCACAGACATGTACCCTGGAAAAAAATAATACATTTTATGTTAATGTTTTAAAAAATAAAAATAAAAACTCATTACCATGTATGTTTGCACTTCAAAAAGTTAAATATTTAGGTATAAATCTTATAAAATATAAAGATTTAGATGAGAAAAACTACAAAATTATGGTGAAAGATACCAAAGAAGAACTAAATAAGTTAAAACTTATTTAGAAGAACTAAATAAGGAGAGATAATCCATGCTCATGGATAAAAAGACTCAACACTGTCAAGGTATCAGTTCTTTCCAGATTGATCGCTAGACTGAACACAATCCAAATCAAGATCCCAGCAATATGTTGTGATTATCAACAAACTGATTCTAAAGTTTATATGGAGAGTCGAAAGACTCAAAATAATGAACTCTATATTAAAGATCTGAGCTAATGAATTAACACTACCCAAATTCAAGATTAACTGTAAAGCTACAGTAAACAAGACAGTTCATAATGATGAGAGAATAGACAAATAGATCAATGGAACAAAATAGAGATCCTAGAAATAGACCCAACATAAATACAGTCAATGGATTTTTGACAAAGGAGCAAAGGCAACCAGTGGAGGAAAGATAGTCTTTTTAAAAAATGGTGTAGAAAGAACGGGATCTACATGCAAAAAAAAAAAAAAGAAGACCTTACACCCTTCATTAAAAATAACTCTAAATGGATCACATACCAAAATGTAAAATGCAAAACTATAAAACTCCTAGAAGATAACATAGAAGAAAACCTAGATAACCTTAGGTATAGTAATGACTTTATAAATTTAACACAAAGGCACAATCCATGAAAGAAATAATTGATAAGCTGGACTTCATAAACTTAAAAACCTGCCTTGAAAAAGATAATTTCAAGAGAATAAGAAAGCAAACCATAGATTCGGAGAAGATATTTGGAGAAGAGATCTGATTAAGGGCTATTATACAAAACATACAAAGAACTCTTAAAAACAACAATAAGAAAATGAAAAATCCAATTCAAAAATGAACCAAATTGGGGCTTCTTGGTGGGCTCAGTCGCATAAGAGACTGCCTTTTTCTTAGGTCATTATCTCAAGGGTCCTGGGATCGAGCCTCACATTGAGTTCTCTGCACAGTGGGGAGCCTGCTCCTCCCTCTCCCTCTCCCTCTGCAACTGTGCCTGCTTATGATCCTTCTCTCTCTCTGTCTCTCTCTCTCTCTCAATAAACAAAATTTAAAAAAATAAATAAATAAAAATGGGCCAAAGACCTGAATGGATACTTCACCAATGATACATGGTAAGTATGCATATGAATTTATATGTCAATAGGCAATTGCAAATTACAACAACAATGAGATACTACTATACTTACTATCTATTAAAAAAGCCAACATTCAAGGTGAGCCATGAGAGACTATGGACTCTGAAAAACAATCTGAGGGGTTTGAAGTGGCGGGGGGGGTGGGGGGTTGGGGTACCAGGTGGTGGGTATTATAGAGGGCACGGCTTGCATGGAGCACTGGGTGTGATGAAAAAATAATGAATACTGTTTTTCTGAAAATAAATAAATTGGAAAAAATAAATGAATAAATAAGAAACTAAAAAAAAAATTCTTGTAAAAGTAAAAAAAAAAAAAGCCAACATTCAAAACACTGACAACACTAAATGCTGAGGAAAAGGTAGAACAACAATAACTCTCATTCAGTGCTGATGGGAATGCAAAACGGAATTTTGGATTCCCACTATGGAATAATGTTTTGCAGTTTCTTCAAGAAACCCTCTTGCCATATGATCCAGAAACCTCACTCTGTGGTATTTACCACAAAAAAACTTGCATACAGATGTTTAGGGTCACTATGTTCACAATTGTCAAAACTTAGAAACATCCAAGATGTCCTTCAGTAGGTGAAATAGTAAATTGTGTTACATCTACACAATAGAATATCATTCAGGGATAAGAAGAAATGAGTTATCAAGCCATGAAAAAACATGGAAAAACCTTAAATGCATACTACTAAGTACAAGAAGCCAATCTAAAATGGCTACATATTATATGATTCCAACTGTACGAAATTTGAGAAAAGACCAAATTATGGAGAAAATGAAAAAATCGTGATTTCCAGGACTTAGGAGGGATGGAGGGATGAATAGGCAGAGTACAGAGGAATTTTTTAGGGCAATGAAACTACTGTGTATGATACTTCAGTGGTGGTTGTATGTCATTATACACTTGTCAAAACCCATAAAATGTACGATACCAAAAGTGAGCCCTAAATTCAACTATGGACTTGGGGTGATGATAATGTGTCAATGTAGGTTCATCAGTTGCACCAAATGTACTACTCTAATGCATAATATCCATAGTGGGGGAAGTCATGTGTAGGGGGAGTGGTGGAAGGGTGAACAGAGTTATATAGGAAACCTCTGTATTTTCCACTTAATTTTGCTATGAACCAAAAACTGCTCAAAGAAATAAAGTTGTCAGTTAAAAAAACAAACAAACATATATTCAATGGCAAAAGGAGACAGACTGAGATGTGCTCTACATGCTATAGGAATTAGGAAAGAAGACATTTCTTAAACTTGCAATATGTAAGTTACAATCTATAGTAATTCTGATTACAAGATTAAAGTGAAGAATTTCTAATGAACTTTCTAAGGGAAAGTATTCATAATTCTAATCAAGAGCTCTTTTGGAAAAAAAAAGGAGTTATTTTGGGCTGTGAGTGTATAAGGGATAGGAAAATAAGAAGAAATATATGTATGATTTTTAGATATACCAGAAAGTATATTTAATACTAAATCTACTGAGCAATGACTTTCCAGAAAAAATGTAAACCATGAACATGGAGAGATATATTTCTTGAATTATTCACACACTTTGACAGTCCTCTAAAATAAGGCAATTGCAAGACAGAGGGTAGAGTGGAAAAGCAAAAGGACCGCAAAGATTTCACAAAGATTTCACCATGTACTATCTGTCTCGAATCACGTTCATCATACATAAGCAATGTATTTAGTCCTCTACAATTAGATTATTCAATAAAAGAAATTAAAATTTAACCATTGCAGACCCTCTAAAGTCATGCAAAAAAACCCCAAAAACCAAAAAACAAATATTCCTATAATTAAGCCCACTATTTAAGAGTTGTGAAACTTCTTCCCAAAGATCCCAATCATATTTATTCAGTGCTTTTCAAGTATGGAGCAGAGTATAATAATTGATGTGGAGGGTGTTTAGCCAACTTTTCTCTGCTCACAAGAACTTTAATAAGGATGTCTTCCCTCCTCAAAAAATGAATAGCAGCTAGAAAAATAAGTCTCCTCTATAAGTGCCATCAGATTTAGTGCCCCATATCACACTCTGCTATAAATCTAAATCTAGAGATCTTCATTTAATAAAACAAAATCGGGGGCTCTTGGGTGGCTCAGTCAAGCATCCGACTCTTGATTTTGGCTCAGATCATGGTCTCTGGGTCATGAGGCAGACTCCGACCGCCAGCTCCATGCTTAGCAGAGAATCTGTTGGAGGTTCTTTCCCTTTCTCCCTCTCCCTCTGCCTCTCCCCATGCTCTGTCTCTAAAATAAATAAATATATTAAACAACAAAAAAGCAAAATCATATCATTCTATTAAATATATCCTTCTAAATGAAAAGGATTTCATTACTTTCACAATCTGACCCATATTAAACCAAGAAAAAAGTTCTCAATCCAAATTAATGTTTGTTGAATGGATGAATACATGATTAATTTGCTATGATTAAATTGTAACAAAATTAAGGCTTAGATAAATCAATAAGTACATGGAAATATAATAGTAAAGTGTACCAAACTTCTCCCAAACAAGATATGTATGTAGTAATATGTTTATTTGAGGACCAAAGGTTAAGAAACAAGACATTTCACAATTACAAAGAAAAAATATTCTATTGATGATATTGGAATTGAAAACTGAAATTATTTCCACATTTGTGTAAAGAACCATGATATATTTATAATTATTCTAAGGTCTTGATGGGGACAGCTGTTGTTCTTGGACAAGGGCCTGGGCGCTAAAGCCATCATGGATTACTTCTGTATCCCTAGCATTTCTTCTTCTTGAAACCCCTGCATCTCCTGATACTTGCTCACTGCCTCTGACACACAAATGCAAACAAACAGCAAGACAAGTTTATACAAGTCTAGGGGTAGATATATAAAATCCACATGCTGTTTCAACCCATTCTCCCCAGTACCAGATTTTATACTAATGACTTTACATTAAAAGTTCAGAGTGTTTTTGATTCATGAAGAAAAAAGGAAGGAGGGAAGGAAGAAGGGAAGGGAGGGAGGGATGGAAGGAAGGAAGGAGAAAGAGAGGGAAGAAGGGAAGGACAGGAAAGAAATGAAATTAAATCAAATTCACAAAATGCAAAACTAGAAATGTAAGAGGGAAAACATTACTTTCTATGATCATTCTTATCATGCTGTTTCAGGCATTGACATGCCTTTAAAACATAATCAGCATTCTACTTGGTGTAAGGTGGTATTTTTTATAATCTCTGCTCCCTATTTAATCAGTGTTTTATTTTATGTAGTAAGATACTCAGCTTCTCCCCACCTCATATATTTCTCAGCATTTTATCCTGACTTAAATTGATGGTTTTAATTAATCTCCTAAAATATAATGTTAATTTACATCATGTAATTATGTGGCCAAAATATTCAATGGAGGCTACAAATTATTAACTATAATGATCTTATAAATAAAAGTTTAAAATATATGATTTTGAGAAACCTTCCATTCCGGCTACAATTTCTCCTTATTGATAGACAAACTGTTTATTTTCTTTTCTGTTCTAAAAGAGTTTTTTGAAAGAGAATTTCACATGAGAGAACATGAGCTCCTAAAGAAAGAACAAAAAAAATTGAAAATGTTTTGTTTCCTTTCCAGAGTCCAATCCTCTATTGCTAGTGGAGAGTGCATAGTTATATCTTTTTAAAGATTTATTTATTTGAGAGAGAGAGAAAGAGAGCGCGCACGCATCTGGGGGGTGGCGTGGGAGGGGACATGCAAACAACTAAGCCACCCAGGATCCCCTATCATATCTTTATTAAAAAGGTATGTTAACAGCTGAAAATAATAAAATTTTCCTTCTACAACAATTAATGATAAATGTAAAATGATCCATCTCTACTTGAATTGGCCTAATTCCAACACAGGAAGATTTCTACCTAACATCAAAGAAGAAAAACACAGACTAGTATAGCCAGATCTGGTAATTTGTTATCATATTTGAATAGAAAACCATAGCAAAAGATTAAAAATGTGATTTTTATTCCCCTTTTTACTATAATTTATCGTTATTTGCTTAATACTTATGGAATTTTTTTTAAAAGAAAACCCCAATTTTTCCCCTAGAATAACAACAAAAAATTAAGCAGAAGTATTTTGAGAGGTAATTCCACCCAACAAGACCATTCTTCCCAAAAGAAGCTATGTCTACAGATGGGAAACTGCTTTCCTAAGAGCTGTCAAGGGGATGTATAAATTTAAACTTTATTTCTACAATGCATGGTGGAGGGATGGCAGGTAGCAGAGTGCTATCCCTCAGGGAACAAACCATGACAGTAATTACATCACTAATGATTACAAGAATTTTTTCAAAGAAGTTGCTGTCATCTAGGTAGTCCATTCAACACACAGATTTATCCCCAGTGAAGGGGGAAAGAACATTCTCAGAAAGTAACACTTCTAAATTACAGGAACTTTTTGCTAAGTACAGATTGAAGGGTACTGAACAACCAATTATTCTCAATGGGTATATTTTCATACTCAGTCTAAAGCTACCCTGAATGCATATTCAAAAATTTAGACTAAAATAGGCAAGTTCAATACCTTTTTTAAAAATATTTTATTTATTTATTTGACAGGCAGAGATCACAAGTAGGCAGAAAGGCAGGCAGAGAGAGAGGAAGCAGGCTCCCCGCTGAGCAGGGAGCCCGACGTGGGGCTCGATCCCAGGACCCTGGGATCATGACCAGAGCCGAAGGCAGTGGCTTTAACCCACTCAGTCACCCAGGCGCCCCTCAATACATCTTCTTAAATGAAGTGCTTATGGAGTATAAGACTGACCATTTTCCACTTCATATCTCTATGAAACTTAGTCTTAAGGGGTTTGTGCCCATGATCATTATCTGAGAAGGCAGGTAGTTGTTAGTGAAGTATTTTAGCGTCATTATTTTCATTGTAATCACCATCAATTTTCAGCACTTGAAATCAATAACTTGTCTCCATTAAAAAGTAAAGTGGAGATGGAGTGACTTCTGGTAGGAAAAAAGGGTGACAGTTGTTCCAGAAGCCCCAGAAGGCAGATAAGATGAAAATTGCAATTGATAGTAGATATAAACATAGAAAGAATGAGTCATTGCACATGATTTCAACATCAAATAAAAACATTTGCCATTTTTCTGGTATGATCATTCATAAACAATATTTTATGCCTTTAAAAATACAGCATACTAACGGTTCCTCCTTTGGAGGAAACAAAAAGAAGGAACAAGGTGTGCGTAATGACTCCAATTACTATTCTAATACAAGCTTTGATCTCATTCACTAAGCTCTGTAATTATTTCCTATGTACTTTGTTATGTGGTAGTATTCATTTTTAGCAAAAACACAAGTATATGGGAATTCCATTATTTTGTTAATTGAAATGAAAAGAGGTATTAAAAAAAAACAAAATTCTTTTATAAGTCTTGTGGTAAGCAAAAATAGAAAAGCATTCAAAATGAAAAACACAACTTTCTTTAAAAATGTTGACATTCTTTCTGAAATAAGACAAATTAATTCTTTAGAGGCCAATTTATTTCATTTTGTATATACCTTCTTTTAAGTCAACACTTTCAAGGAACCAGACTACATTTGCAAACAATGAGATTCAACATCTTATATTCACTCCTGGAAAACCAAAAAGATAAAACAACATTTCCTAACCTAGTCTGCTCTGATTTGAGAAAAGAATCAAGAATATTTCATTACCGTATCACCATTCCTGTACTGACAGTAAAAACAAAGCACTATAATAATATTAGAAAGTAGTATGAACTCAAACATATGCACATTTTGATAATATTCCAAAGTGTAGCCCTCTTCTTGTTTTAAGGACAAAAGAAATTAAACTGCATCATCCATCTGTTACATTCTAACACAATGTCTATAGCATCTATTCCAAAAAGTAGGTAAGATGACCTAATAACTTTCATTTTAAAAGCTTTGAGACACAACCTCACAGGATACTTCTCTCTTCACTTCCCTTTTACATTCTCACTTTCCCAACTCATCTTTTCATTCATTAAAGAATTAAGTGAGAGCAATAATAGAAATGGAGAAAGAAATGAAAATCTTCAAAATACTGAATAAGAATCACTCTTGATCAGGCAGAACATTATACTCATAGAGAGCAGTATTCCCTAGCCATTAAATATTCTCAAGTGTTCTGATACATTTGAGTATTAGGAACATGCCTTAGTACATGCTGCTCAAATTAAACATTTATGAAACACAATGAAACCTCAGCATTGTTTGGTCATAATTTGGTCTGTTATTCTCTCTAATATTCAAAGAGAGGATTGGTTATTGATGCATAAGTAATTCTACTGGAAACAGTATGCTAAAGTAGAAAAACATTTGATTTTGGATTCAGACAAATCCAATGTGGCACATAAACGTAGCTCCATCATTTTTTAGTTGGGTGACTGCAGAGAAGTTACTTTCTGAGATGTAGATTTTCATCAGTAACAGGGAATAAAATAGGACAGTAAAACCAAATTCAGAGGGCTGATACAAGGATTAAATGGATGAAAAATCACTTAGTACTTAGAAAGCAATAAATGTTAGTTCCTTTTATTTATATTATACATTTATATCATGTAGGTATGTACAACATGGACCTAGTGAGTAAAAGTATATTATTCAATGAGATGTGTGGCAATGTACAGTGGTCATAATTACATGTGAGCGGGAAACAGTGTATATTGATCTTGCCTGTATGTACCACAAGCTTAAACGCAATTCCCGAACACTTGTGTAAACAAGTTGAATACACTCATAATTTAAGTTATTCAATTTAAGTGATTTCAAACCTTATGGGGAAAAAAACCTTATATAGAATTGAAATTGAAATTGTCAAAAATGATGAGAAATGGCAAAACTATTCCCTGAAATGCCTCCTCTAGTATCTAGGTATATGCTATATTCTCTTTTAGCAACCGAATCTCTACCTCTCCAAGAAAAAGCTCTGCCAGTAAATCACGTTGAGCGCTTAGCACTGCACTTAAGCTTGAGAGTTAAGCTAGTCCTGGGAACTCATCATGATGAGACTGTTATCTTGCTGGGCAATGTAGAATATGTCAACGACCATATTCATGGTAGACTACAACAAGGGCCCACGGTACATTGAAGTAACCTAATGACAGTGATTTCGGGGACTCTCTGCTATCCAATCACCAAAGTCTCCTTTGAAGGAGAGAGAATCCGAGAAGCTTAAATCCACGGTTACTTCCAGCTTGTCTGCCCCAAACCAGTATTCCTTTCAGAACATGTAAAATCACGGTAAGAATCACGTGCTGTAACAATGTGTAAATTAGAGAGCAGTGGGAGCAGGGGACTTCCAAACTGGGGCCATCACAAAACACAGACTCCAAACCTGAAGAGTATGATTTAATAGGTCCAAAGGAGGCCTGGAGATTGCCTTTCCTGCAAGTTCTTCAGGTGACTTTGATATATAACTAAGTTTGAGAGTAAATGAAATAAAGCATATCTTTATTTAGTTATATTTTTTGCCTCTCACCTTGTTTTGTCTTTAATTGTGGCAAAATACACATAAATCTTACCACCTTAACCATTTTTTTTAAAGATTTTATTTATGTATTTGACAAACAGAGATCACAAGTAGGCAGAGAGGCAGGCAGGGGTGGGAGGGGTAAGCAGGCTCCCTGCTAGGCAGAGAGCCCAACGTGGGGCTCTATCCCAGGACCCTGGGATCATGCCCTGAGCCAAAGGCAGAGGCTTTAACCCACTGAGCCACCCAGGTGCTCCCCACCTTAACCATTTTGAAGTGTACAGTTCAGTTGTACTAAGTACCTTCACATGTTGGTGTAAACATCACTATCCTCCATCTCCAGAACTCTGTTCATTTTGTAGAACTGAAATTCTGTACCTATTAAACAATAATTCTCCAACCCCCATTAAGTTGTATCTTACTTTGACAAATAACTTCTATAATTTTTCTGTAATTTTTCACTCAAATCCCAGTTGTAATGTGCAAATGTAACATATGTTATAAAATAATTTCTCATTTCCCTCAAGACTAAAAAATAATATTCTAGAGAGATAACACAGAAGTGGTCAAAGAAGACAATTTATGATTAACATAGGCAAAATGTGAATTAAATGATGATGCTACGATGTGATGACACTGGAACTCAGGAAAGCTGAGCTTTGGTTTGTGAAATTAGTCCCATTCCCTTGACAGATGTCAAATGCTATCTTTTCACCTACACTATGTGACAGCATTTCTGCTACTAAACCATGCCATATTTCCATTCCTGCTGAATTGTCACACCGAAATAACAACTTATGAAAGATTATACAGACTTGGCCAAGTGTATTAAGTCTTGATTTTCCCTCTCTCTTGCAAAGACAAAGTTAACAGTAAAAGAACTATGGAGTTCTGAGTTGAGATAAAAGAAAATTCAAGCAATTAATTATTTATTAAGCTCATCTTTCCACAAAACATATACATATTAATCAATAAAATCCCTCAAGACCTCTAGAGACAAAGATAGGTCCTACTGATGAGAATGATTAAAATCTTTAAAAAAAGGAGTATTTAAATCCTAATTCAGTTTCAGGTAGTGAAACAGAATTTATTTATTTATATAGTATTTTGTAGTATTATATAGTTCTCTACACTATAATAGGCACTAAAAGGTCACACAAAATACATAGAAAGTCCCTGTTTTCAAGATATTTAAAATTTAGTTGAGAAAACAGAGCATACACTAAAAATAATAGTAATAATAATAGTAAAGATAAGTAGTAGTTAAAGATAGCCTATAAGTAGAGGACAAGATAAATGGCACAGAAAAATAATATAAGAATTAAGACTGTAAAGACAGAAATATGAGATGGAATGATCATTCAGGTATGATACTTGGGAGATAGAAATTGTGCTGAATCCTAAAGGATGAACATTATTTCTATAGCTGAGAAGATGAAGGAGAGAAGCAACCATGAAAGTAAGTTTAAGCAAAATTATACATGAGAAATTTAGTATGTGGGGTACAAGTAAACAAGAAGGAAAATCTGGCATTTGTTGGTGGACTTAACATAGAAAAACCATGGAGGGAATGATGGTAACTTCAATGAAGTTAATATATATGCAAAAATAAAGAACCCTAAAAACGAATCTGAACTATTTGGACTTTATCTTGTATGCCAGTGCCATCAAACATTTTTGATCCTGTATCCCTTTCAATTTTGAACCTGCACTCATAATATGTATTTATTTATAAATTACATATTACAACCATTGGTTTGTAATTCATATAAAAAAGGTATTTTTAAATAAATTATATAAAAAAGGAATAAAAAATAAGTTTAAATATCTTGCTAATAATAATAGTTTCATACAATCATTACTTAATATGTCAAGGTAGAGTATTGACTAGGAATGAGTTTCATTCAAAGGAATGAAAGTTCTTATTTCTAATCATTTTACTGCAAACTATTTGGAAATAAGATCTGACTAGATAATCACATTCAATCCATATGACAAGCTCTTAAAAGGGCATATCAAGTCACTGTGTTTCACACATTGTGTGTCACCTATACTTAAGAGATAAAGAGGTGACTCTGCTAATTCTGAAGACTTAATATGAAAAAAAGAATTTAAAAATCTCATTAGTTATATTTTCTTGATTGTTGGAAAGATTATTTGGGGCACGTTGCATTAAGTTAAATATATTATTAAAATTAATTTTACATGTTTCTTTTTACCTTTTTAACAATAGATATTAGAAAATTTTAAATTGCACTTGTGATGAACACTGGGTGTTTTATGTAAGTGATGAATGACTGAATTCTTCGCCTTAAGCTAAAACTACACTGTATGTCAACTCAGTGAAATTAACTAACTTGAAACTATAAAAACAAATAAACAGTAACAGTAATAATAATAAAACAATAACAACAATTTTTTTTTAAGATTTTATTTATTTATTTGACAGAGGTCACAAGTAGGCAGAGAGGCAGGCAGAGAGGGGAAACAGGCCTCTTGCTGAGCAGAGAGCCTGAGCAAAAGGCAGAGGCTTTAACTCACTGTGCCACCCAAGCGCCCCAATAACAACAAGTTTAAAAGAGAACACTTTAAATTTTAAATTGCATATGTGCTCAACATTGTATTTCCATTGGACAGCACTGCTCTAGATAATAAAGTTGTTGAAAGATTACTCTGAAAAAAGTTTTAAATACACTGCTGAATTCATGCCTGACTTAAAGAGAGTATGTTTGGTAGGGTACATGTTTTATTTTTTAATACCCCATATTTTACAGTTATTCAACGAAAATGTACAAAGAAAAAAAGACAAGAGGAGTCCATGAGCATGGTAGAGGGCAAAGATATGTTGTCAATACACCACCAACCAGGCTGGAAAAATCTTTCCTCTTATACATCATTATCTAGATATAATCTGTATTGGGGAACAGAAGAGTAGGGTGCACATGGAAAAGTAGGGTAGCACATACCAAGCCAAATCCATCCCAGAAGCCAGTCTTCCTTCACCTCCCCCTCTACGGGGAACTCAGCCGGTGTATATGAATGGTGACAGTGCATGACCAGACATCCTGCAGGGCCAGATGGGATAACAGTGCCACTGCTGGACAATGTCAGCACACTCGCAAACGACACCATTTAACAGAAGACAGAGAGACAGTGATGCTTGCTGTTCTCCCCTCGCTGCCAAGCTACCATGGAGTCAGATAGGAAGGAGTTTTATCCTTCGGTAGAGATGAAGATCACTAATTAAGTTCTTCATAATTAAATATGGAGACTCATGGTGCTGAAAATTGCCAGTGATTAAAATTAAGATTAAGAGGGGCACCTGGGAGGCTCAGTCAGTTAAGCATCTAACTCTTGATTTCAGCTCAGGTCATGAACTCAGGGTCTTGGGATTGAACCTCTGCACTCAGAAGGGAGTCTGCTTCTCTCCCACTGCCTCTGCTCTTCACCCCAGCTTGAGCACACACACGCTCTCGCTCTCTCTCTCAAATAAATAAATAAATAAATATCTAAAAAAAACTAAAATTAAAATTTAAAATATTAGATTTAAAAGATTAAAAAGAACAAGGGTAGAACGATGACTAGTCACAAATGCATCAACAGTGTCACGGAGAGAGACTGGTCGCTGCTCACTCAAACATCTGAGAGAAAGCCATGAGAATTTAAATAGAGTCACATACATACATATCTCTGTGTGTTTGTGTATATATATTTTATGTTTATAAAAATATTTATTTATACTACATATAAAACTAAATTTTCTTGAAACCATATACAACTGGGATTGGTTATGATTGGTAAATACGAAATAAGGAACTTATCTCAGATTGGCTTTTACCCACTTTTATTTTTGAAAATATGGAAAAAAGATTTTAATTCAAATAAGATGTCAAAAATATGTTTAGTAATTTGATTCAAAAACATTTTAAATGAATTATATCAACAATAATACGTTGGTATTTTTTATAGCAAAAGGAAAAATTTCAATTAGTTCTTAGGAAAACCTATTAGACTCAACTAAATGTTTTGATATATTGGAATGTATTTTCTGGGGTTATGCAATATCATCTGAATATAAGAAATTAACGACGGATTTTTTTTTCATTTTTAAGAGATATAAAAATGGAAAGGATAACTTTAAAAGGCCTTTTTTTTTTTAAAGATTTTATTTATTTATTTGACAGAGAGAGATCACAAGTAGACAGAGAGGCAGGCAGAGAGAGAGGTAGAGGGAAGCAGGCTCCCTGCTGAGCAAAGAGCCCAACGCGGGACTCGATCCTAGGACCCTGAGATCATGACCTGAGCCAAAGGCAGTGGCTTAACCCACTGAGCCACCCAGCCGCCCTAAGAGCCCTTTTTAAAAATACAATTCTTTAAACCTTCCGCAGTCTGATATTACTTTTTGGAAATATGTTCTGCTTTTATTTTTCCATTTGCAAATACTGAATAGTGTATTTAGAACTGTGAGAATTCATTCATAGTGATATACTGTGGCATAAAAATAGTATAGTTTTATATATTCCTTTACATTTTTCCTAATAAAATACTTGATTTTTGGAACTGACTTTTTCTCCTGAAAATGACTACATTCATTGTTTAGAAAGACAATTTTAAATACAAAGTCCATTTACAATATTAATTAGAATAGGATCTACTACTATCATTAAGCTGGACCTACGGACCCATCAACATGATTATTCTACATTCCTAGTTTCAAAGATAAATAGAATTCTTCTCTTTCTTAAAATGATATTTAGTGACAGTACAGACAAAAGGTTGATATCCAGGATCTATAATGAACTCCTCAAACTCAACCCACACGAAACAGACAAACACATCAAAAAATGGGCAGAAGATATGAACAGACACTTCTCCAATCAAGACATACAAATGGCTATCAGACACATGAAAAAATGCTCATCATCATTAGCCCTCAGGGAGATTCAAATTAAAACCACATTGAGATATCACCTTACACCAGTTAGAATGGCCAAAATTAACAAAACAGGAAACAACATGTGTTGGAGAGGATGTGGAGAAAGGGGAACCCTCTTACACTGTTGGTGGGAATGCAAGTTGGTGCAGCCTCTTTGGAGGACAGTGTGGAGATTCCTCAAGAAATTAAAAATAGAGCTTCCCTATGACCCTGCAATTGCACTCCTGGGTATTTACCCCAAAGACACAGATGTCGTGAAAAGAAGGGCCATCTGTACCCCAATGTTTATAGCAGCAATGGCCACAGTCGCCAAACTATGGAAAGAACCAAGATGCCCTTCAACGGATGAATGGATAAGGAAGATGTGGTCCATATACACTATGGAGTATTATGCCTCCATCAGAAAGGATGAATACCCAACTTTTGTAGCAACATGGACAGGACTGGAAGAGATTATGCTGAGTGAAATAAGTCAAGCAGAGAGAGTCAATTATCATATGGTTTCACTTATTTGTGGAGCATAACAAACAGCATGGAGGACAAGAGGCATTAGAGAGGAGTAGGGAATTTGGGTAAATTGGAAGGGGAGGTGAACCATGAGAGACTATGGACTCTGAAAAACAATCTGAGGGGTTTGAAGTGGCGGGGGGGGGGTAGGAGGTTGGGGTACCAGGTGGTGGGTATTATAGAGGGCACGGCTTGCATGGAGCACTGGGTGTGGTGAAAAAATAATGAATAATGTTTTTCTGAAAATAAATAAATTGGAAAAAAAAGTTAAAAAAAATGATATTTAGTATGATATATCTGTAAGGAAAAAATTTTTACAATTTTCTTTGTACAATTCCTGAAGAAATAATACATTTCTAGTTATATGATATTAAGGGAGGGTTTGTTCCTATGGTGCAATAGTAGTAAAAATTTAACTGAAACACTAGATCTTATTTTAATATTACTTTACTATTATTCAATGCTGTTTAATCTTTACTATTATGACTTACATTTTTTTCACAACCCCAACTAATAAGTACTTGCCCATGAAGAAATGTTTAAGGAAGAAATATCCACAATACAATTAAGAAAATAATTGGCAGAGATCCAATTATTCACCAATAAAGAGCCTAACTTGTTCAATGTTTATCAGGAAGGCCCCTTCTCCTTATCAAAATGTTCATGTAACAATCAATGGTTATTATATTAACCTGTGTTAACAAAATAATGTAAGGTCCATGGGGTCGGGATTTATTTATTTATTTACCATTCTATTTATTTATTTATTTATAATGTTCACAGTGCAGAATGGTAGTTGGCATGCAGCAGGAATACAATATATACATGCATATTTTAAGTGAAGAAATGGATAAAATGTTTAAATCTATTAATTCACACTTTCCTTCAACAAACATTTATGAACATACAGAGATGCTATATAGACACTAGAGATAAAGATGAAAAAGACATGGTCTTCAACCTCAAAAAACCCTTGTTCAATGGAATGAAAATAAAAAACAGATGATAACCGAGAACTACAGCAACTGCAATGATTCTGATTTTCACAGAATTTTATGTGCATACATTGAATATATCTTGGGGAGACTGTGGGGAAAGGGAAGGGGGCACAAAATGCTTCTTGTAAGAAATGAGTTTTAAATGATGACAACTGTCAGCCAAATAAAGAACAAAGGAAAGAGCACCTCAGACAAAGGGAATAACGAAGATGAGAAAAAGAAGGGGTCACTTAGAAATGACACATTCCACATGGCTGTGGATTACATGAAAGGCAGAGAGTTGAAAAGGGAGACAGAGGCCAGATCACGGAACTTGTTTTTGTTTTCTTGTGCGTAATGGAGAGCTTTAAAAAGTGTTAAGTCAGAGGTGATAGGTTTTCATATTAGAGAATTACTCTGGCAACTATGTAAAAAGTAGAATAGACTGAAGTTGAAGTAGGGTTCCAGTTGTCACGCAGAGAACTGATAAAGACTTGAATTAAAACAGTAATATCTGTAAGCAAAGGAGAATCTGATTCCCACAATGCTTAGGGCGGCAATTCTGAATCTCAGGAATCTCTTACAACCATGTAGAGGCCTGGCCCCTTCATCCACTCCAAGTATTTCTCATAGGGAGCGCACTACCCTCCTTCAATGAGAATCGCTGACACTGTGGCCTATTTTATTGGTGTCTAAAAGTGTGTCATAGTTCTTAGGTGTCTGGGAGAAAGGAGGTTGGAAACCACATATGTAGAAGGTAAGATCATCTGGACTTGATAATCAAATAATTGCATTTGGATAATGGAAAAGAAGGAATCTAGAATCATTGTGTGAAGAGCATGGATGATACAGCCATAAACTGAGACGGGCAATAAGGGACAGAAAAGAATCAAGTTTAGAGTCTGAGATGCTTGTGGAACACCTAGGCAAAAAGGTCAACAGATGTTAAAAAAAAAGACTGAGACTTGGAGAAGTCTAAGCTGGAGATCTGAAGTCACAGAACACAGATGGCAGATAAAATGCAAGTAAAAAAAAATCTCTTGTAGACCAAGAATAAAGGGAGGGTCAAAATAAAACATGTAGAGTCCTCTTTAGGGAGTGGGCAAAAAGTAGCTCAAGAAGACAGCTGAGAAGAAATCACCAAACAAACAACAACAACAATTAAAATGTGAAGAAGGAGCAGAAAGAGTAAGAGACAGAGAACTACCACCAGTTGTTTACCTCTTTGGTAAAGAGAGTTTTAAAAAAGATGTGGTGGTCAGGAGTGAAGTGCAACAGAAAAGTTCAATTAAATAAGCACCGGGAGCCCCTTGCTTTTGTCGCTAAAGTGTTATTGGATAGTTTTGCCAGAAATTTCATGAAGACATGGAGGTAGAAGATAGTTAAATTGAACAGGGGAGTGAGTAGGAATTAAGGAAATGACTAAAGTGAAAACAGTCTTTCCAATTAATTTGTTCTTGCTGCACTGCTTCCTTGTGTTTACTTCCTAAAAAGAATTTGTTCTTCTCAACTGAAAAGATATACCATCCTCATGGATTGGAAGAATTAATATTGTTTAAAATTTCCATACCTACCAAAGAAATCTACATTTTCAATGCAATCCCTATAAAAATACCAGTAACATTTTTTACAGAACTAGAACAAATAATCCTAGAACTTGTGTGAAACCACAAAAGACCATAAATAGCCAAAGCAATCTTGAGAAAGGAGAACAAAGCGAGAGGTATCACAGTCTCAGATTTCAAGACATACTATGAAGCTGCAGTAATCAAAACAGTATGGTACTTGCACAAAAATAGACACATAGCTCAATGGAACAGAATAGAGAGCCCAGAAATAAACAAATGCAGTTATGGTCAATTCATCTATAATGAAGGAGGCAAGAATATACAACGGAGAAAAGACATTCTCTTCAACAAATGGTGCTGGGAAAACCAGACAAAAGAATGAAATTGGTACCGATTTCTTACACCAAACACAAAAATAAACTCAAAATAGATTAAAGATCTGAATGTGAAATCTGAAACCATAAAATTCCTTAAAAGAAAACACAGGCAGTAATCTCTCTGAAATTGGCCTTAGCAACATTATTCTAGATATGTCTCCTGAGATAAGGAAAATTAAAGCAAAAATAAACTCTTGGGACCAGATCAAACTAAAAAAGCTTTTGCACAGCAAAGAAAACCATCAACAAAACTAAAAGACAACCTACTGAAAGGGAGAAGACATTTGCAAATGACAGCTAATAAAGGGTTGGTATCCAAAATATATAAAGAATTTATACAACTCAACAACAAAAGACCCAAATAATCCAATTAAGAAAGGGAGGAAGACATAAACAGACAGTTCTCCAAAGAAGATATATAGATGACCAACAGACACATGAAAAGATGCTCAACATCACTCATCATCAGGGCAATGCAAATCAAAACCATAATGTGAACTCATTTCACACCTGTCAGAATGGCTAAAATCAAATATACAAGAAACAAGTGTTGGTGAGAAAGGGGAACCCTTGTGCACTATTGATGGGAAAGCAGACTGGTACAGCCATTGTAGAAAACAGCATGGAGGTTCCTCAAAAACTTAAAAATAGATATACCATATGATCCAGTAATTCCACTACTGGGTATTAATAAAGAATATGGAAACACTAATTTGAAAAGTTATATGCACCCCTATGTTTATTGCAGTGTCCTTTACAATAGCCACATTATGAAAACAACCCAAGTGCCCATCAACAGATGAGTGAATAAAGAAGTTGCATATATATACACAATAGAATGTTAGCCATAAAAGAGAACAAAATCTTGCCATTTGCAACAACATGGATGGATCTAGACAATATAATGCTAAGTGAAACATGTTAGTCAGAGAAAGACAAATACCATATGATTTCACTTGGATGTGGAATTTAAGAAACAAATGGACAAAGAAAAAAGAGACAAACCAAGAATCAGACTCTGAACTATAGAGAACAAACTGATGGTTGCCAGACAGGCGGTGGATAGAGGGACGGATGAAATAGGAGACGGGGATTAAAGAGTACACTTAATCGTGATAAGCACTGAGTAAAAAACTGTTCAATCACTGTATTGTATACCTGAAACTAATATAACACTCTATGCTAACTATACTGGAATTTAAAATATAAATAAATAAATAAATAAGTTATGGAGATGGAAACTACAGTGTGGAGAATATAATCAGTAATATTATAATAATGTTTTATGATGACAGAAGGAAACTATACTTACTGTGGTGAACAGTGTATTGTATGAAATTGTTGAATCACTATGTTGTACCCAAAAGTAATATAACATTGAATGTCAACTGCACTTCAATAATAATCATTTGCTCTTCTCATTTTTAATTAAAAAAAAAACAAGCAATCACATAAAGTTGCCCCAATTGTCAAGCCAAGAAACACAAACAATTTTATCCACATTTCCAACACAAAAATGTTAATGCTCCCTAAGACTGCATCTAGATGGAAAGAAAATATACCATGCCCAACCTGAATTCTTTTGATCCTTCTTAATGTAATTGACTATCAACTGTCCAAATAAGTGAGGCCAGTTTAACTCAAAACAAGGACTGGTTCATACCAAAGAACTGCAGCTTCACTTAAATAGAGCTTTTTTTCTTAATCTCATTCTCAAAACTCCAAATTCAATCTGCAACACAGGCCCACCTATTTCGTCATAGAATGAGAGGAAAAAGAATAAAGTTATATAAAACAGAAATCTGGATTTCTTTTTCAAAGTAACAAATTAGAGACCTGGCTCAATAAAATGTATCTGAGGCAGTTACAAGTGATGGCTTTCTGATAGATCCGGATGTGTGAGGCCACAGGCTTGTTGAACATATTGACCATATCTTATGCACACTGGTATTCATTTAGCTGCTCATTCAACAGATACTAAAAAGGTACAGCATTGCATCAGGGGAAGCCCTACTGTTAGAGCTTATGACCTGAAGAAAGGCACGCAATTTTAAAAGCAATAATCTTTTTTTTCTTAGAGTTATTTATTTTAGAAAGGGAGAGAGTGTGCACGCATGCAGAAAGGGATGGAAAGGGAAAAAGTCTCACATAGACACCCCACTGAGAGCAGAGTCCCATGTGGGGCTCTATCCCATGACCCTGATACAACCTAAGCCAAAATCAAGAGTCACTCATTTAACTGACTAAGCCATCCAGGCACACCAATATCTTTTTTTTAAAGTAATTTCTACACCCAACGTGGGGCTCACACTCACGACCTTGAGATCAAGAGTTGCAAGCTCCACCGACTGAGCTAGCCAGGTTGCCCCAGAAAGCAACAATCTGAAAATCTAATATATCTAAAATTGTGGAATAAGCAAGAGTTCTTACTCTAATTTGGGGAAATGAAAAAGAATAGTCAGAAAATGCCTCCTCAGGGAATGATACTTAAGCTGAAATCTATGGGATACGTGAGTTAGCCAAGTGAAGAGGAAAGGTCTGGAGGCAAGAAAGGGGATGGAGCTGAAAGAAGTTTGATTTGGCTGGAGTCTAGTGTGAATGGAAACCTGACAAGGCATGAAGCTGGAGAGCTGGGCAGCTTGGGTCACACAACAATGTGAACCGTATGTAGCAGGCAGCCTCTGGGAAGTCCACAGAGATCCCTTGCTTGCGTAACCTTCTGCCCTGGTGTGTGGGTTGAATTACTGCCTCACTTCTAATGAATAGTATGCAGCAAAAGTGATAGACTTTTTGTTCCACAATTAAGTTATAAAAAGGCTGTGGCTTCTGTCTTGGGTGTTCCCTCTCCCTCTGAATTAGTCATTCTGGGGGAAGTCACATGCCACATCCTGAGGCAGTGCTTTGGAGAGGCCACATGTCCTCTGAGGCTTATATGAGTGAGCTCAGAAGCAATTTTTCTCCAAGTTCCACACTGAGATGACTATAGCCCTGCTTGACATCTTGACTGAATTTTATGAGAGACCAGGAGTCAGTGCCACACACTCCTGGACTCCCGACCCACAAAAACCGAGATAATAAATATGTGCTGTTTCCAGCCACTAAGTTTTGGGGTAATTTGATAACAAGTAATAGTAGCTAATTTACCATGTTAAAGAATTAGATTGAGCATTAACCTAAAGGAATAAGAATTTATTGAAGGGTTTTAAGCAGAAAAGAACATTAAACATGTCTATATTAGCAATCTTAAACATTCAGTAAAACTGTCACAGTAAGCTTGAAATAATAATCTAGAACCATCAATAAAAAATAAATCTTTAAGGGGCGCTAGGAGACTCAGAGGGTTAAGCCTCTGCCTTCTGCTCAGGTCATGGTTCATGTCCTGGGATTGAGACTCGCACTGGGCTTTCTGCTCAGCAGGGAGCCTGCTTCTCCCTCTCTCACTCTGCCTGCCTCTCTGCTTGCTTGTGATCTCTCTCTCTTTCCATCAAATAAATAAATAAAATCTTTAAAAATAAATAAATAAACCTTTAAGCAAATCACCATTTCTGCTACAAAACGCTAGTTCTAAAATTCAATATCCTGTATAAAACTTCCATCTCACTCCTCAATTCAATCCGTCAATAATTAATTAACCTGATTAATCTCTTAAACACTGTAGTACCTCTTCTTTCCTGTTTAAACCCACTGGCTCACTGCCCTTATATAGGCTCCCTCATCTCCAGCCTAGAATATTGGTGATACCTTCCTAACCATTTCCCCACCTAGAGTCTTGGCACTTTCCAATCCATTCCCAAACTACCAAAAAAAAAAAAAAAAGAAGAAGAAGAAGAAGAAGAAGAAGAAAAGCATAGACTAAAGAGATCATAAAAGGGTTGGTTATTTACATTATACCCCATCAGACTATAGGGAACAATTTGATTGCTATGCAAGTCACACATACACTGCAGTGACATGCCTCCGGCCTCTTCTTCCATCATCTCCCGTCCAATACTCCAGAGTTAGGCTCTCAGATAATATCTCTGGAGCGCTTAGTAAAACCTTCATCAAATTAAAAGAGCTGAACCCATTAATCAATGAGTAAGTTTGTCCTTCATACACCATCTCAAAGAAGGAGCCACAGTGCTGAAGCACTCTTATTATCATTGTTTTCAAATATACACTCTAATTTAAATGAAACTAAAATAGTAGAAGAGGGGCGCCAGGCTGGCTCAGTTGGTAGAACTTGGGACTCTTGATCTCGGGATCGTTAGTTCAAACCGCACATTAGGTCTAGAGTTTACTTCAAAAACAAATACTGGGGGGAAAAAGGGAATTTTATCTTTTTTATTATGAAGCTAAACATGTTTGGGAAAAAAACTTCAGACTCACATCTCATCAGAAAACTATTCCATTTGCCAGTTTGACACCTCTGCGTAGCACTTCACAACACGGGATAAATCCATGGCCCACTCGGGAAGACACGTTTTATAAGTATTCAGGAGCAAGGCAAGATCAGTACCTCAGGAGCCATTAGCATTTCCAAATGCATTATATGAATTATTCCTGTGTGAGACATTTCATTGTAAAAAGGAAACTGGTAATTAATTCACAGTGTTTTCAACTGTATGATTATTTCAAGTAATATTGGTGTCATGAAATCCTTTAGCCAAATAACAAACTGTTATGTGAATTTGGAAAGTTCCAATAATCAAGAAAGGAAAGGTCTCTTTTTCCTCTGAATCCAATGACCCTAAGTATGCAATAAAAGTAGACAGAAGTTTTCAACTAAAATCTTAGTGTTTATTTATTTAAATGATGTAGCCACATTCTGTGAAGTTACTGAAAAACATACCTAATCCTTTATCTTTAAAAATTGCCATTCACTGAACAAAATTCCACTTCTTTACTTTATTCCTTTTATAACTTTTGAGAAGATCAAATATTGAAGGTCAGAGGCACCATTGAGATAGAAAGCGAAAAGTAGTTTTTCTTTTAACCAACTTTAGCATATTTCCAAATATGAAATAACTTTCCATGCTAAAGTAATATTAATTAGCCTATAAGGTAATGCTGCAAATTAAAACCCGTATTTTTCCAATTTAAGTGCATAGGTCATAATTAATGTCAGAAACATCTTCTATAACTTATTTTGTACATAATTAAATTCTTCATTACCATATGGAAATATTAATACCAAAGGAAATATTCACCTTGCTATAAATTCAATTTACAATGACTTTTAAAAAGTCTTTCCTTTTTTTTTCTAATCAGGATTAAAATAACCATAATGAAGAAGTTAAGACAACTGTTAGATAAACATATATATTCTAACATTTTGAGAACCTGTCAATAAGTAATAACACCCCCATAAATACCACATAACAAGAAAAATTCATTTACATCTTACAATTCACACTTCACTTAGATGGTTCAGAGTCACAAGAGCATCCTTGGAAAGAAATTTAAGAAATCATTTTACAACAATATTTGTTTAATAGGAAGTGATGGCTTAAATGTTACAATATGTTTCTTGAATATCTTCACATTAAATAGTAATTGAACAAAAAGCCCCCTGGTTCTGCTCAAGGGCAAGTCCCACAAAGCTGCTCATTATTGGAATGTCCAACTTGGAAGCCAAACTAAATAACAAGGAGTAATTTGCCAATTAGAACTTCCTGCTCTTTTCTCTTTATTCCTTAAACACCATTCAGGGGCTGAACCGGTCAAACACTTTTAGCTTCAAAACAGCAACTGAAAGGATTTAATTTGTGTCTCTCCAAGGTGAACCTGTCAAGAGGCAGCGGTGATATAGTCCATGTCCCCCTGCAGTGATTTCCCCTCAAGACAGAGAAGTGGGTTTCTACTCTTGCAGAATATGGATTTCCTTTTCTCATTTCCCATTATTTCATTTCAATTAATGACCTCCAAGTTTTATACTTGTGTAACTACTGGGCTTAAGATGGTTGAGTCAATATGTCCCCGGAATCTGCTAACGTCTGCAGATCAAACCTGTTTATACACTGGAAATAAAGCACTTCACAGGGGGCTGACACAGACTGGAAAAGGGGGCCACGAAAGCTGTGTAAAACCCAAAACTTGGTGGACCTAGAGAGAACCAGGAGATCCTATTATTTGTGCAGGCGAGGAAAGAGAAGGGGTAAACGAACCAGTACTTACAGACCCGTGGCAACATTTGTATTCCTCAGCTGCCTTTTCATAATTGCAAACCAAGCTTACATCTCAGCTTGTTACTCAATTTAAAATGTCCAGTGATTAACAGAATTTAAATGCAGACTTTTAATTGCAATCATATTCACAGATTAACACTAAATCAGTGAAACCCAGTCCTCTTTTCCAAGCTAAGGAGACCTGACATGAGGCTCTGGGCTTTCTCATCAAAGACACACATGCACTAGAAAAAGAGGCTTCAGCTTTGCTCACTGTAAGCCTGAACATGACCCCACGGAACTGCTCACTCCTCTGAACTCTGGCCCAGGAAAATTAGTGAAGGAGAAACTGCTTTTCAAATGTTTACTTGCAGAAACTAATTGTAATAGTTTGGCTAAAAAAATAGGTATTTGGGGACACCTGGGTGGCTCAGTTGGTTAAGCAGCTGCCTTCGGCTCAGGTCATGATCCCAGCGTCCTGGGAGTCCCACATCGGGCTCCTTGCTCGGCAGGGAGCCTGCTTCTCTCTCTGCCTCTGCCTGCCTCTCTGGCTACTTGTGCTCACTCTCGCTCCTCTCTCTCTCTCTCTGACAAATAAATAAATAAATAAAAATCTTAAAAAAAAAAAATAGGTATTTGGCTTTTTTTTTTTTTTTTTTAACTCGCCTTGTTTTGGGTCTGTACTGACAATTCATTGAAAATGCAGTAGTATATTTCTTTTTTCTTGATTTTTTTTTTTAAGATTTTATTTATTTATTTGACAGAGATAGGCATAGTGAGAGAGGGAACACAAGCAGGGGGAGTGGGACAGGGAGAAGCAGGCTTCCCAAACAGGGAGCCTGATTCAGGGCTCAATCCCTGGACCCTGGGATCATGCCTGATTTGAAGGCAGATGCTTAAGGACTGAGCCACCCAGGTGCCCCATTTCTTTTTGTATATTTAAAAATCAATCTTAGGGCGCCTGGGTGGCTCAGTGGGTTAAAGCCTCTGTCTTTGGCTCAGGTCATGATCTCAGGGTACTGGGATCGAGCCCCACATCGGGTTCTCTGCTCAGTAGGGAGCCTGCTTCCTCCTCTCTCTGCCTGTCTCTCTGCCTACTTGTGATCTTTGTCAAATAAAGAAATAAAATCTTAAAAAAAAAATCAATCTTAAAAGGAGACTATGTTGCTTCTATCAATGAGTTGCTTGAATGGTTACCTAGTTAAAGAGAAGAAATTGTTTGTTTTTGTTTTTTTTTTTAAAGATTTATTTATTTGTCAGAGAGAGAGGGAGAACGAGCACAGGCAGACAGAATGGCAGGCAGAGGCAGAGGGAGAAGCAGGCTCCCCGACAAGCAAGAAGCCCGATGCGGGACTCAATCCCATGACGCAGGGACCATGACCTGAGCCGAAGGCAGCTGCTTAACCAACTGAGCCACCCAGGCGTCCCAGAAGAAATTGTTTTTACTGTAGAAAATAGAAGGATGTCTGATCTCAGAGGTGACAAAATTCCTTCCATGACCAAACTTGAAGATCCTCTGAGCTCTTTTTCAACAAGGCCTCGACCTTTCAGCTTTCATATTTCATATTTCAATATTCATTTCAATATTTCATATTTCATATCAGAACGATGTCTCTGCATCGTTCAACTTTAGCAAGAATCAGGTTAAGTTGGTTTAGGCAAAAATCTTCATCCTCTACCCAATGACTCAAAATCGCCAACCGGGGCGTACGATCGCTCTGGCCCATCTTCAGCAAGAATCCCCACCGAGCTCCTTGCCTACAAATCCCCACTCTTCCTTGTTGTCTTTGGAGTTGAATCCAGTCTCACTCCTCCACCGCGAAACTCCATTGCCATGGTCCCTGGGCCTATCTTGGCAGTCCCCCTGACTAAAAGTCTGTTCTGCTGTTTTTCAACAGTATCAGGAAAACATTTTTCTTTAACAGAGATCAAGAATGACTAAGCCTTTTTAAATTAATTATTAGGGCAAGCTTCCACACTTCCTAGGCAGTTTTGAAAGGGTTCAGGAAGTAAACATTAAAGTGAAAATAAATATGGTGGAGATAAAGTATAAAGAACTTGAAATTCATACCACTGTCTTACTACGGTGTTATTATGGAAATGCTTCAGTTTTAAAAAACTAGATCAATAGAGATTTATCATCACAGAGTTTAGTACGTCAGCAAATCTCTGTGATAGTTTAATTCTTAACCCAAACCTCACAATTTTTGAGATAAAGAAATTAAACTTGAAGTAATTGAATTTACTAACAATATTTTAAGACATTAGCAAAGGTTGATTTTACTTATACATAGGTTGCAATTAATTCCAAGTATTACCTAATATGGAAAAATAGTTCGTTCTTACCTCTACCAAAAAAACAAAAAACAAAAAACTTCAAAATCAGTTTATCCAAAAGAAATATCCATTCTGCCATCTCATCAGGTGGCCAAATTAGAAAAACTTAAATTCCCTCGGATGGCCGTTCCTCTGTCACCACTCACAGAACGTCTCGTGACTCTCTCGCCTGGGCTCTCTTCACACTGCCCTGCTCTTGCGCAGGACGCGTCATTTATCTCCCTGCCACCAGGCTTGCTCAGTTCCAATGCCTCCTCCACACAGATGCAGTCATTGTTCTCATGTACAGTTTTGATCTTGTCACTCCCTACTCTCCAGGCTCTGGTGGCTCATTATCACCACACTTTGACATGGTGTTCAATGACTTTTCATGCTCTGGCTGTAGCCTGTGTATCCATGCCATCATGACTTGGCTTCTGCTTCTCCCTCTTTTGGAATCTTCCTCCCTCCCCTTTCTCTTCTCCCCCTTCTCTACCTTCCATATTTTCACACATCTTCACCTCTTCTTTTAAGTTGTTGTTTTTTTTCAAAAACACACAAAATAAATCAAATGATTGTTTTCCACAGTTATTTATTATCACAGCACATTTATTTGTATCATCACACCCATCTCTCTGAACTATCTTCAGTCTCCACATACACCCCCTAAATTGTAAGCTGCTTACTTATTTTTGTGGCCCTGCTTTCCAGCAAAGTGCTCAAATATAGTAAGTATTCTATAAACGTTTGTGGAATCAAATCATTTGGGCAAATTATTCGTTGCCAATAGACAGTGCTCAAGAGTCATTTTAGAAATGCTTTCCTACAGGATCAGTCATCATCATTAAAGAAAAGTTGAATAATATTGAATAATTTAATGTATATTAAATTTCAGCAACTGAAAACTGAAATACATGGAAAACTACACTATTCTTTTTTTTTTCCAATTTATTTATTTTCAGAAAAACAGTATTCATTATTTTTTCACCACACCCAGTGCTCCATGCAAGCTGTGCCTTCTATAATACCCACCACCTGGTACCCTAACCTCCCACCCCCCCGCCACTTCAAACCCCTCAGATTGTTTTTCAGAGTCCATAGTCTCTCATGGTTCACCTCCCCTTCCAATTTACCCAAAAGCACATACCCTCCCCAATGTCCATAACCCTACCCCCCTTCTCCCAACCCCCCTCCCCCCAGCAACCCACAGTTTGTTTCGTGAGATTAAAAACTACACTATTCTTGAATGTTCATCAATGAATATTGATTGTGCCTACTGAAGCGCATGACAGTGCTGTGCACTAAGCTGATTTTAAATAATATTAATAAAATACAATTTCTACCCATGGCATAGGATATACTTGTATATACCTGTACACAGGTATATAATCTCTACAGCTTAAAAATTATGACATCGGCAACATACACAGTTCTGATTGGAAGCCGTAAGGGTAATATATATGTTATGTCTTTGAGGTTAGGAGTTGCTAAATATAAGTGAGTCTACAAAGCACAGGAAATCAGACATCTATATGGATGTTGAATTGAGATCATTGTAACACATCTGGTTCCATGCCACCTTTTTTAAATTTTCAGCTTCTCTCTTAAATAATTAGGATTTTTAATTAGGTATATATATTTATGAAAAAATAATGGAAAGCATATAATAGTGGGCTATTCTACAGGATCAAAATGGATGATACTGTCAACACATACCAATGACCAAGAAGGCACTTCTGGTTCTTATGCTTAATGAAAGTTTCTGGATTGATAGTCACTGGAAGTAATTTTATATGAACATAATGAATGTGTGATGCAAACACACACACAGTCTTTAATTTATCTAAGCTACTTCAAACAAATCACCTGCTATTATTTTGAAATATAGGAAGTAAGGCCACACATAGGCCATTGCAATACTATGAATGATAACATTCTGATCTATTTTTCTGTGATTTTTCTATAAGCTGTCTAGCCCCATTGTGATTCTTAAAAAGAGAAACTATTAGGCTTCTTAAGTTTCTAAGGTCTCTGGCAGTTCTCTCCTGTCTAGTTAATCAAGTAATACCTCCAAAGGGTACTTATGAGATGAGTAAAAACTATGATCATAATTTCTAGACTGCCAAGAAAATGGGAATTTATACTTTGGATAAACCCCAGGGATATTACATAGCAAGAAATTTTTCAGGCTAAGGGTGGGGGGAGGGAGGAGAAATATAGAGATGGGGGTGAAAAGATTCTTTCAGCTATCTAATTTATTTTAACAGCATGTTTAAAAAAATTACCATTAATATAATCAATAGTTACGTGAAAGAGGAAAATTGCATCTATAGTTAAAGTGGGAAAAGCAACTGTCTCTATGAGAATTAAAACTTGACACTGTGACTTTTATGTCTACTGACAAATTTTAATACTGAAATATATCATGTATACATTGACATTCCTTACCATTTAGCCATGAGTGGTCAATTTTAGGTCCCAATATAATCTACATATCAAATTGTCACTGAATTTTGTGAAAGAAGCTATTTACTCTTGAGATTATAGTTCTTGACTGGTAGCTTTGAAAAAGTAAATTATGTTCTCTATACATTTATTAATCTAATATTTCCAACTGTATTAGGAATACAAATGCAAAAGGAAATTATTAGATATCAATCTCTCTTTTCCTTACTTCTATTTTGATGGCTAAAAATTAATTAGGTATAACCTGCAAAAACAGAAATTTGATTTTTTTTTAAAGATTTTATTTATTCATTCAACAGAGATACAGCAAGAGGGGAAACACAAGCAGGAGAGTGGGAAAGGAAGAAGCAGGCTTTGCACCGAGCAGAGAGCCCGATGCGGGACTCTATCTCAGGACTCTGGGATCATGACCTGAGCCAAAGGCAGACACTTAACAACTGAGCCACCCAGGCGCCCCATTGAAATTTTTTAAAAGGTATCTAATTTGGCAAAATTAGTTTCTAAGAATGCCCTGGGTATTAATATTACACAGCACGTAGTTTAAAAAAGTATGGTTTTCACAGCATTGTGAATGTCCAAAATACCACAGAATTGTATACATTAAAATGGTTAATTTTATGTGAACTTCACCTCAATTTTAAAAACGTATTAATGTTAATAGATGTCATTGCTATTCCATTGACATTTACCCACAAATTAATAAGGGCCCTAAAGAATGATGTCTTCCTAACTATAAAGAACCTTCTAGAATCACTGACCATTCATTGTCTTTTTGTAAGACACACTAGACTTAGTCGGCATAGTCTTTAACAACTTTCCCATAATAATGTAACTGACTTTAACTACACAAAAATCAAATAATTATTAATTACTTTATGTCCATTAGCGTTTTAGCATTACACTTTTATTAAAATTCCTTGGTGAAGAAATAATCTATGTTAGATAGATAGATAGACAAAGAGGTAATTTCCAGTAACCTGATCTTTTTTAAGTTCTTTATTTCCTAAAAACCAAAATTTAAAGTCCAGGAGCAACATCAAAAATTCTTTAGTTAGTATCAGCTGGTTCTAAAAAGCTCTCCAGTTTCTCCCTAGGAATCCTAGAAGTACTGGAAATAAAATCTCACACTCTTGGGATTTAAGAATCACCATTTTCTGTAGTATCTTTCAATTGTTCCAAAACTGGCTAATCTCTCATAGATTCTTAGAAATAGGATCTTCATGTTTCTAAACATGCCCTAATAATATGACTAAACTTTTATCTAATCTGATTACATCAGGCAATATAGGCAAGACTAAAGAAATGTTTATTATCATCCATTGAATAAAGCAAACTTAGCCTACATAAAAAGGTATCCATTACAATTCTATGAATTTAAGGTTAGTTGCTAAATTCTACTTAATTAGGTGCTTAACTAGATCTAGTCCAGTATTCCTTAATGATGTTCCCAGATGAAATGTGTCTCTTGGAAGAACTGCAATTTCAAGCTTACCAATTCTCTATATGAACAGGTTATTTTCCAAGACAATGCTTGACTTTTTAATAAAAAGAAAGTAAAATTTACCTTACACTAAAAGGAGAGAAAGGACTCAATCTTTTTATTTTCTTTTTTTTGAAGAAGGACTCAATTTCAAGTGTATTGTATAACTTAAAAAAAAAAAAAACCACCTCAATAATGAGCCCAAGAGACAATTAAAAATCCTCAATATATACTGTAACAAAACACAAATGGAACAAAATTTAACTTAGTAAAATACAATAGCGGAGTTCAAAAATTATACTTAAATTCCTATTGGTTTAGGTGACACAAACTCATCAGCATATATTTAATTACAGCTAATGTGGGAAAATTCTTATTTAGCAACCATGAAAAACAAGGTATGCTACATTGAAATCAAATCTGCACATTTTTTCCTTAGAATTGTTTCTCTCCTAATAACATTAAATGTAAAAGTACCAGTATTTCACTGCTAGTGGTATGGAATATATAAATGTTAGTCGCGCCTATTTATCCCATTAAAAAACAAAACAAATAGTATTATTCATCATAACAAAAGGTAGAAGCAACCCAAGTGTCCACTGGTGGAGGGATGAATAAGCAAAATATGGCACATACAAACAATAGAATATTATTCAGCCTTACAAAAGAAGGAAATCCTGATATATACTGCCATATGCATGATCTTTGAAGACGTGCTAAGTGAAATTAGCCAGTCATAAAAAGGCCAATATTGTATGATCCCACTTACATGAGACACCTAGAGTAATAAAATTCAGAGTGAAACAAGTGGGATGGTGGTTGCCAGGGACCTGGAGAGGAGGGAAGCAGGGAATGGGGAGTTATTGTTTAACACATGCAAAGTTTCTATTGAGGGATGATGAAGAGTTCTGGAGGCAGATGGTGGTGATGGGGCCATCCGTGAGAGGGCAGCACAACAAAGTGGATGAACTCAATGCTACACAACTCTACACTTGAACAAGGTTAACCGCCAAATTTTATGTTACATGTATTTTACTGAAAAAATGTAAGTATTTTTAGCAGTTAGGAAGTACACTATACATTTTTTTAAAAGACATGTGTTTGTTCACAAAACAAAAACAAAAGAAAACAAGAGTAATATCATTAGCGTAGCCAAGTTCTAAGCCTAAAGGAAATTTTGACAAAAGATAGCTCTGCTCCTTTTTACTGTAAAATATGTGTGCCTCTGAAGAAAAACTACATATTTTATCTCTTGCTTCAACAAAACTTAATAGTCACCAAAAATGCCCTTCTTGGGTGACTTTCATGAAGACAGATAATAGTTGAAAATAATAGAAAAAGGAGTTGAAATTAGTTCAGTAGAATTTATACAAGTTTAATTATTTAATTAATATAGTAAATAATTTTTATATATAATAGCTAAATAATTAATATATTTCCACTGACTGTCTTCTGTATGCAGGGTTGTAACTATGTAACTTACGAAAAAGTTAAGACTGAGCAATAATTAGTTTTTTATTAAGTGGCATATTATATACCAAGCACCATACATACGTTAGTTAGTAATAAATGTCTACTACAATCCTGTAAGGTCAATGTTATTTTGACCTTACCATCTTTTCAGATGAGGAATCTGAAACACAGGGAGTCTGGAGCTTGTTGAGGAGCCCATACAGTGTTTGAGGGACACCTGCCTCTCTGACTCTGACTACGAACACATGACCCTGACCCTAAGCATCAGAAACCAACAGACTTATACAAATGAAAGTGTAGAGCAGTAGCAAGAATATTTTTTAAATAATCTATTTGCAAACTAAGAATATTGCAGGGACTTTGACTATCATCATTAAATCAAATCTAGGTTAAATATATTTTATGTGTAGGTAGCAATGAAAGGTTATCCAGTGAAATGGGGAATTTCTACATATGGGACTCTTTAAGAAGCCAGCATAGACAAAAACAACCATCTGTCTTACACAGCTTATACAATATTACCTAAGATCACTTCTTGAAGTCCTTAGCCACTCAAGAACTCTCGATTTTTATTAACCATGCATGCATTTTCTGTGCCTTAATTATAGCCCCAACCCAATTGTGCTTTATCCAGTTTATGTTTCTTAAAATTTCTCTCTCCCTCTTTCAGTTCCTCTCTCTCCCCTCCTCTCTCCCCCACAGGCACAATTATCCACTGTAGTTGTTTCCAAAGCCCCAGGGGAGGGGAACTGCTGAGCACAAGGTGGGTGTGGACAAGGTGAGGGACTGTGTGGTGTAACTGTGAGAGCATGACCCTGGGCACTTAAGAGAGACCCCCGCAGCACAGCTGTTTATCTCCACAACTGAGGCAGTTTCCCTCATCAGCAATAAGAGCAAAACTCCACTAAACATGAGTGGGAAAGAAAACATTCAGGATTGTCATCAATAAGCAGATGCAAAAAAAGCAATGGGGAATTGAAATCATGAGCAGAAATAAAAAACATCTTCCCTGAGGAATTAAAATCCTGAAGTATGTCAACTGAAACAAAGTATACAGAAAATTCCTCTTCTTTTAATTTAACTTCCCTCCTCTTGAGACTTAAATCAGGACAAATCCTTTCTAATATTTAGATACTCTGTCTTCTTTCTTTAGTGGACAAGAGAGAAGGGCCTGGCAAATGTATTCTTGGGTGGTGGAGGTGGAGAGGGAGATAATCCTATTATACCCTCTCTGAGTCTCTATCCCCACCCCCCCATACTTAGATCTTTCTGACCACAAAGGAAGCCCTGATATCACTCAACGAATTTCAGAGCAAGGCAAGGAAGATGTTTATGATGTTAAGTATATTCATAACACTCAATTTTCCCTTTTTAAAAAACTCTGGTCAAAGGAGCAGAATGCTAATCAAACTTTGTAATACTTAAAGATAAGAGTCACTTGGCATTCTTACACCCACTGTTCAGAAACAATTCCTCTCCTTCTTCTACAAGAACACTACAGAACCCAAGAAAGAGAAACAGACTTAAGTTGTCTGACCTCCCTGGTTATCCCTCAGGCTGTTGAGGAAAAGAAACACATACTTCATTCTCCAATTTATCACCCCTATTTTCACCATCATAAATTACAGGCTTTAAAACAACTAGATTCTAAAAGGACACTCACTTAAGTTACTTAAATGCCAGTAACTAAACTCAGATGTATGAGGCAATTTAAAATCTGTATAAAAGCTTCCTATTTCAAAGTTACCCAAAATGGAATCCTAGGAAATCTGTATTGCAAAATGTTATAGAAATGAGATTAAAATTAATGCATAAGACATATCTTTTTAAAAAAATCCTGGTACAGGATTATCCTAGATAATCAATGAATCTTTGGATCTTTTGAAAGAGTCTCAGATCACATCCTGTCTTTGTTAATCAATTATTTTTGGTTCTTAGAATATCCAGTATAAATTATCACCATCTAGTCTATGCATCATCTTCATCAACAGACCCACATAATAATTCAGGTGTTCAAAATTCTATTTTGTTTACTCAAGCAGAATGAAATGTCCTAAAAGGTTAACAAATTTAAGAGCTTGTTTAAGCCAGGCACCATTATGTAAGTAGGCTAGGTGCGATACACAAACAAGAAAGTCAGCAAATGCTTTTGAACAAACTGAATCATGGCAAACAAAAGGCAATAGCAAAGAGAACAAAGCAGAAATCAGGTGTTTGAGGGAAAACCATGGTTTTGGCACTGATCCAGAAGAAAAACAAAAAAAAAGTCTATGAGGTACACAGTCAGAGTAGGGCCATTTATCAAAAGTCTGTATGAACAAGCTCTAAGTGGCTGTCTTGCATGTCTCAAGACACAGAATTGAGCGGACGCTGTCAACTGCCAGTGTTGTAGCCCAAACCACGGGAGCTCTAATTTGACCCTCCTGAGAAAGAATCCCAATTAGAAACTCATAAAGGAAGCCGTTTAGACATGGTGCTTTGGGACAAGTCTGACCCAGTGTGTCAATGTCAACTGAAACAAAAAGCTAAGGGAACTTTCTCAAGCACGTTGTCTGTTCTAGATAAAAGCTAAGGACCTTTGAGACCTAGTTTTTTTGAAGTAAGCCTCCCCAGACAAAAATGAGGACAACAAAAATACTGGCTTGCTTTTTTTTTTCTTTTTCCCATGCTTGCTAGTGTGCTTTGTAAAAACTGAGCAGTACCATTCAATCTAGTCATAGTCTAGCAAAATTATGCTAGTCATAGTCTAGCAAAATTAGCTAGGTAAAAATGTTTAAATCTTAGTGGTCTAACAGCAAGCAATGAAGAGTACTCATCTGTAAGATTTTAAATCTGGCTTCCTATAGAAAGTTGTCATCACTGACAGCTCCTCAGATCTATACCACATTGATGTTGTATCAATGGCAAAGCAAACTTATGTGCTGAGATACAAAAACTACGGCCTGGTTGGGTATTTAAGAGAGTAAGGGGCATGGGGGAAAAGAATAATTTAGGATTTCAACCATAAGTCACAAAGAAATAAAAAAATATCATGAAACAAAGCAAAACTTCACTCTATTTCATCCATTCTTGTTACCAGTGCACCGCAAATCAAAGGTTCTTACACTCCACCAAGTCTTCTTCTAAGATTACAGTCAAAAAGTTGTACATGTGTACTTGTTCCTGGGTATAGGTACCATAGCTTTCACTAGATTCTCAAAGGAGTCCGTCAAGAGCCACTGTTCTAAATTTACATGAATTTGCACTTGGATCCTAGCCACCTGTGATAACATCTGGAGTATCTCTTTCACTATCAATGTAAGCTTGAAAAAAGCAAAAGCATTGTAGCAAACAAGTGCACAAGGTCCAGTGCAATATCATGCACCTACATTCAAGCTTTTAACTGATAGCTGATTGCCTTGCATATAGCTCCTGAATTGGAATAACTTAAAACGCATCCCCAGGAAGGGCTAAGGGATCAGAAGAGAAGAACTGCAAATTCAACACACATTTTCCATTGATAATGAAATTGAGATGAAAATTCACAAAATAAATTTTGACTTAACAAAAATTCCTGGGATTTTCGAAATCTCACATCTTAAAGATCAAGTCTCAATTTAAAAATACGAGTTAAGGGGCGCCTGGGTGGCTCAGTGGGTTAAGCCTCTGCCTTCGGCTCAGGTCATGATCTCAGGGTCCTGGGATCGAGCCCCGCATTGGGCTCTCTGCTCGCTGGGGAGGCTGCTTCCCTCTCTCTCTCTCTGCCTGCCTCTCTGCCTACTTGTGATCTCTGTCAACTAAGTATATAAAAATCTTTAAAAAAAAATACGAGTTAAGACAACCAAAAGCCAAAGAGCACACTTCAGTAAGACCATAACAATTTTCAATTAACTCAGCTTAGGAAACAATCGTTGGCAGATGACCTCCAGAGTCCACTGCAGACAGTCAAACTGTTCCATAATTTAGTCAACAAAATAAGTTCTAGTACTTCCTGTGGGGTTTCTCCAATACATTCACCTGTACTATTTCATAAGTCCTCAAGGGAACCCTGAAGACAATATGTGCAATGTGTTTTAACTTCCCTAAAGAAAGATGGCAATAAATTCAAAAGCATTTTGATACTATTGCTGCTCTTGATATATAGTCTTAGTCATAATCACCTGAAGTGAAATAAAACCATCTCGGCGAATTTGTTTCATATTTATTTAAAAGTCATCAATCCTGTGTTGTAAGAATTTTGAAGTCTATCGGTAACAAGACAACCATCTAGTATATAAAAAAAAATACTACTTTTACAAGTACAGCTGCCAGTTTCTGCCGGGAGGCGCAGTCTCAGCCAGGAGAAGCCATCTCGCTGGCACTAAAGCACACAGCCCGCAGCCCCTTGCTGCCGATCCCTGCGTGGAGCGCGGTGCCGTGCCGCACACCAAAGCACACACGGGATCAAAGGCATGCACATAACTGGCATGCCATTCTCTCCAGTGCTAAAGCCTCTGAATGCTTCTATATAAAATTACATGGATGTTGACAAACCACCTGTTGGACTAAAGAAAAAATAAATTAAATTGTGCGCCACTTTTCCCTAGATGCTGCTGTAAAACTTGTTCTTTGCCTTTTTTCAATGCATGTGTTCTACTTCAAGTGCTTTGTGGTATTCATCCAATGGAAAATCAGGACCACTTAAGAAAAAAAGAAAGAGAGAAAAATACTTTTAAGTTTTAGTTTGTCAAAATGCTTTAAAGCTGGCAGAGGGAGGGAGAAGTGCAAGGGAGAACTTTATCTCTGTTACTTACCAATCTGTTTACCTTCCTATGAATGACAATATTTTTAAATTCATGAAAATAAAACAGATAACGCATATTCTCAGTAATGCCTCCAGCTCTCCCCACTAAACGTTTCTAGAAAATATTGTCAAAACGCTGCAGCATTCTATACTATAAAATTTTATATTTAGAACATGTTGAATGAATAGCACAATGATAATAATGCAAGGTAGAAATAAATATAGAAGATAATTCAATAAGATGTTTATTCATTCATTCAACAAATACATATTTAAGTACTGATGACATTCTAGAAGCAAATCTGGGATCCAGAGATAAAAAGAAGAATGAGTCATGGGCCTACACTCAAAACTATCGGCAAAGGAGTCAAAGATTTGAACAATTACTGGCATTAAATGTAATCAGTGGATTACAGAGGTATGTGCATGGTGTTGTACTTCAGTGATTAATGGAAGGCTTTATAGGGAACGAGCTTGAGAATTCTAAAGAGAATACTCCACCTTCTAAAGTTTTAACACTATTTCTAATGGGTCCTATTGTCACCTGGTTCAAAACTCAAAAAGAACAAACAGCTAGATGATGAAAACTTTTCTTGACATACCTACACCTAGTCACCTACTTGCTTTTCCTGTTAAGACCCCAAGTTAAATAAGAGTTTCTTATAACACCCAAATATTGCTTTGCTTAGACTTTGCCTACCAGTGACACTCTTCTGCGTCTACTGTTATGTTTTACGTATTGATATGCTATGTATTTTGTTACATGACTAAAAACAACTCTGTATTTGGCTGTGTTAATTAACTAAATGGGGGGACTCCTCTCACAACGACTATGTATATCACATCATCAGGATGTACACTTCAATTATTTTACATTTTTATTTGTCAATCATACCTCAATAAAGCTGAAGGGGGGATAAAAGGAACTCTGTAGTAAGTGGGATGATCCATAAAACAGACTTGCAATGTTACTAAATAGCAAGTAAAAACCTCTCTGTATTAGTTAAACATGCTAAAATTGCTCATAGTATTCCAAAATAGAGAAGATAATGAACAGGAAAGAAATAGAGGAAAATAGATAATAGAAAATAGATTAAAACAGAAAACGGTAGGAACATTGTAAAGAGTATTCTCCAGTACAAAAAGCTTTAATTAAATCTCAGCTCACAGCCACAGGTTCGGTTGAATATATTAAGTGGCTCTTACTACAATCACACAAAGTGTTTTCAACGCTGGTAGTGATTCTGATAATAATTTTTAAGGAAATGAAAAAATAATTTCTACAATGAGTCCCTTCTCACTTTTCCTCATAATGGAAACATACATGAGAATAGGAGAGAGCCCTCTGCTCCCCATTGCTTTACCACTAGCAGTATCCCAACATCGTTTATTAGATCTTTGCCCCCACTACACCAGCTCCCCTCAGGCTTCCCTCCAAATAACTACAATAGCTGACAGTTAAGTAACTGGACAGTGTGAAGCAGGGTGTGCAGGAAAGAATAGATAATTTAAAAGAAAAGAGGTATGGAAAGCATTCATTGTGAAGAAAACAATCAGGAAAAGACCCTACTCTTAGATATTTGAAGCTCCCAAGAAAGGGTCCAGATTTAGGGTTAGAATGACAGTGGGTTTCCTGTACTATCATTTCTGACATTTTGCAAGTGAAGAGTGGATTCCTCAGCAACAGAAGAAATATTCATGAGCTGACAAGGTCAAAGATAAGAAGGTAAGTAGGCTTGTCACATCAGAAATAAACAGAATAATCTACATAAAATAATCAGAACAAAGAGATTGGTAGCAAGGAAATAAAACTGATTACCTAAGTATAAATAGGACAAAAATAAATTTGAAAACCAATTTCTCTGAGAATATGTAAATAGGCATTATGCTTGGGTAGGAATAGTGTAACAAAATCATGAGTACAGTTTAAACACAAGGGCCAAAATCCATGTTGCTTTTTCTAACTTATGTTCCATTATAGAAATGTCTATCATTTTTGGAGGCACCTGGAGGCACCTGGATGGCTCAATGGGTTAAGCCTCTGCCTTTGGCTCAGGTCGTGATCTCAGGGTCCTGGGTCAGCCCCACATCGGGCTCTCTCCTCAGCAGGGAGCCTGCTTTCCCCCTTTTCTCTGCCTACATCTCTGCCTACTTGTGATCTCTCTCTCTGTGTCAAATAAATAAAATCTTTTAAAAATATGTATATCATTTTCCTTAATATTGTCAAGATACAACTACATAAATTTCTAAGTAAAAATATAATTCCATTGCTCATATCAGAGCTCCGTAAAAAATGAACAATTTGTGTAGAGTTGAAGAGAAGAAGAAAGCACCTCTTTGGTTCATTTTTAGGAATGTTTGAATAGCAAAATGACGTCAAAAATTTTGTTATATATATAAAGAGAGCAAACCTTTGGAAGGAAGTAACATTGTCTTAGAAATTGGCCATAATTAACCCAAAATAATACATATTATCATGTTTCTATTATTCCATTTTAAGGATATAAAAGCCAATTGTCTTTAAATTTGAGGTAAAGAAAAGCAAAGGAGACTTTTGCTTACTGTACATTTTTATATCTAACTTAGCCCCACTTCAATCTATCATAAATAAGCCACTACCACCTAAACATCCTCTTGTGTCCAGGCTCTGTCCATCTGCATGATTTAGCACATTTGCTCTAATTACTACAAGAGTGGTTTATTGTTGGTCTAACAGATGATCAGTGAGCCAGAGGTCAGCAGGAAGATCTGTATGACCCAATCACTGACCCTAAAGGACAGCCAGTGACCTGCTGACCTGACCTGTAAGCGAGGAAAGGACTAAAAATTCTCATTAGGATTCACTGTCTTTTAAACAAATAATCAAGTTTTAAAGTAAAGATACCCAAATCCATTTACCATCTTACATACTATATAATTGGCTTACTTTCTAGCCCTACAATAAATCAGTCTTCATAAATTTGAATATTGTTAGACTCTGGATAATCAATACAAGAAATATTTGTAATACTGTACACATTTCAACTTCTTTTTATGGATTTCAACTATAGCATGCTCTAGTTCAATTGGTTCTTAATCAAGACAATTTTGCTCCAGGAGACATTTGACAACTTCCAGGACACTGGTTCTCACAACTGGGGGAGTGCTGCTGTCATCTAGTAGGTAAAGACCAAGGATTCTGCTAAGCATTCTACGATACACAGAGCAGTACCCACAATGTTCTAGTTGTTACAAAATCAAGAGTTATTACTGTTTTGCCTTATAATCCAGTGAATCAGTCTTTTTCCCTTTACTCCTAAATATCTACACTAAGTAATACTATAGTATACCTATAATGAAATTACCTGGATTGATTGATTATAACTTTCCTGAACCCTTAACACTGAATCTGAACTGTGAAAGGAAGAGATCATAGAATTTACATTTATATCCAGAAGTTACTTCTTCTCCTTAACTCTAAACTTTGAAAGCCAAATCTTTTCTTTGATACAATAAGACCTTTCTTTCTCACACTTAAATTCTAGAAGTTATAGTCTATTTCCTTAAACATCTTAGAAAAACAAATATAGGTACATTATTCCAATCACTACATTAATATTAATATTTTAAAGTTATACTGAAACTGGGTAAGAAATTGGAGTTCACTTATAAAACGTTCATATTTTATAGATGAGAGAATTAAGAGGGGAAGGCCTGAGTTCATCTTCCCAGGTATCTTGTGCTAACTAAGTATAAAGAAGAGGTTCACTCAAAGCCTCAGGCAACAGGTAACATTTAGTAAACCTTCTCTCTGCAGAGCCCTGAAATTTCATGGGTGGTCTCTGCCAATTCCTCCAACATTTTCATCTAAGGCTCTACTTTTGGTGCCAAGAAAGCAAAGTTAAATCAAGAGACTTGAAAACTGTTTTTTTCTCTTTCACCCATTTCAGCCTCTTTACACTCCACTCCTTTGGCAAACACTAGTTTGTTCTCTATATTTATGAGTCTGCTTCTTTCTTTTTTGTTATTGTTGTTGCTTGTTCATTTGTTGTGCTTTTCAGTTCCACATATAAGTGAAACCATATGGTATTTGTCTTTCTCCGTCTGGCATATTTCACTAAGCACAATACCCCCTAGGTTCATCCGTGTTGTAGCAATGGTAAGAGCTCATATTTTCATGGCTGAGTAATATTCCATTGTTATGTTTGTTCCTTCATCAGTTGATGGACACTTCAGCTGCTCCTATATCTTGCTATTGTAAATAATGCTGCAGTAAAAGGAGGGGTGCATATATCATTCCAATTAGTGCTTTTGTTTTCTTTGGGTAAATACTCAGTAATGGAATTACTCAATCGTATGCACTTCTAGTTTTATGTTTTTTAGGAAATTCCTCACCGTTTTCCACAGTAGAGGTACTTTACATCACAACCACCAGCACACAAGCATTCTTTTCTCTACATCCTCACCGACACTTGCTTTTTCTTGTCTTTGTGATTCTAGCCAGTCAGACTGGTATGACATGATATCGCCTTGTGGTTTTGATTTTCATTTCTGTAATGATTAGTGATATTGAGCATTCTTTTATGTGTCTATATGTCTTCTTTGGAAAAATATTCCATCTGCTGATTTTTTTTTTAATTTATTTGTTGGAGAGAGAGAGCACAGGCAGACAGAGTGGTAGGCAGAGGCAGAGGGAGAAGCAGGCTCCCTGCCGAGCAAGGAGCCTAATGTGGGACTTGATCCCAGGACGCTGGGATCATGACCTGAGCCACAGGCAGCCGCTTAACCAACTGAGCCACCCGGGCGTCCCATTGTCTGCCCATCTTTTAATCAGATTGTTTTTCTGGGTTGAGATTTATGTTCTTTACACATTTTGGACATTAGCCACTTACAGATCTATTATTTTTGTATGTATCTTCTCCCATTCAGTAGGTTGCCTTTTCGACTTGATGGTTCCCTTTGCTGTGCAAAAATTTTTGTTCTTCTATAACCATTTTGTTGAGAATTTTTAACATGAATGGATGTTGAATTTTGTCAAATGCATCTATTGAGAGGATCATATGGTTTTTATCCTTCTTTTTGTTAATGTGATTATCATATTGATTGATTTGCATACACTGAAACATCCTCATGTCCCTGGAATACATACCACTTGATTGCACTGAACGATTCTTTAACTGTATTTTTGAATTTGGCTTGCTAATATTTTGTTGAGGATTTTTGCACCAATGTTCACCAAGGATATTGATATATAATTTTCTTTTTTTCCAGTGTCTCTGTGTGTCTTTGGTATCAGGGTAATGTTGACTTTATAGAATGAATTTGGAAGCATTCCTTTTGTTTTTGAAACAGTTTGAGAAGGATAGGTATTAACTCCTCAGTAAATGTTTGGTACTATTTACCCTGAAGCCATCTGGTGCTGGAATTTTGTTAGGAGTTTTTTAACCCACTGAGCCACCCAGGCGCCCCTATGTTGGGAGTTTTTTAATTACCAATTCAATTCCATTACAAGTAATTGGTCTGTTCAGATTCTTCCATTTCTTCCTGATTCAGTTTCAGAAGACTGTTTCTAGGAATTTACCCATTTCTTCTAGGCTGTACAGTTTGTTGGCATAAATTTTTTACACTAATCTCTTATAATTATATTTCTGTGGTGTGAGTTGTAACCTCTCCTTTTTCATTTCTGATTTTATTTATTATATTTTTTAATGTTTCTGGACTAGTCTGACTAAAGATTTATCAATTTTGTTTATATTTTCAAAGAACCAGCTCTTAATTTCATTGACCTTCTCTACTTTTTTTGGTCTTTATTTCCTTTATCTCTGCTCTGATCTTCATTATTTCTTTCCTTCTATTAACTTTGGCCTTTGTTCTTTTTTCTCTAGTTACTTTAGGTGTAAGTTTAGACAGTTTGGGATGTTTCCTGTTTCTTGAGATAGCTCTATATTCCTATAAACTTACCTCTTATGGAATTGTTATGGCTATGTCCCAAAGATATTGACATGTCATATTTTCATTTTCATTTGTCCCCAAGTATTTCTTGATTTCCTCTTTGATTTCTTCAATGACCTACTGGTTATTCAATAACATGTTATTTAGCCTCCACATGTTTATGGGTTTTTTCTTGTAATTGATTTCTGGTTTCATACCACTGTGACTAGAAAAAATGCTTGATATTATTTCAATCTTCTTAAATTTATTGAGACTTGTTTTGGGACTTATTATGTGATCTATCCTGGAGAATATTCCACACACACTTAAAAAGAATGTGTTCTGCTGTTTTGGGGTAAAATATTCTGTTTATATCTGTTGAGTCTATCTGATCTAATGTGTCATTCAAATTCACCATTTCCAGAATGCCTGGGTGGCTCAGTTGGTTAAGCCGCTGCCTTCGGCTCAGGTCATGATCCTGGGATCCTGGGATCGAGTCCCGCATTGGGCTCCTTGCTCAGCAGGGAGCCTGCTTCTCTCCCTGCCTCTGCCTGCCTCTCTGCCTGCTTGTGTGTACTCTCTCTCTCTCTGGCAAATAAACAATAAAAAAAACTTTAAAAAAATTTACCATTTCCTTATTGTTTTTCTGTCTGGATGATGTATTTATTGATGTAAGTGGGTTGTTAATTTCTTACTATTATTGTATTACTGCCAATTTCTCCCTTCATGTCCATTAATATTTGTCATACATAGTTAGGTGTTCCTATGTTGGGTGCAGAGATATTTATAATTCTTGATTGATTCCTTTACTATAATGTAATGAATAAGTTAATGTAGAATTCACTTCAAACTAATGTAGTATAGTGAAACTGAAATAAAAACAGGCAATTGAAGATATAATAAGGGAAAAAGATATCTGGAAAGTCTTCATAGAAGGTGAGTTTTTAATCAGATTTTAAAGGAAGAACAGGAGAAAAACTAACTAGGAAGAGGTGGAGGCCATTTCTTTTTTCCAATATTTATTTATTTATTTGAAAGAGAGAGCGCGCACAGGGAAGTAAAGATGGAGAAGGAGAGAGAAACTTTAGCAGACTCCATGATGAGTGTGGAGCACAACACGGGGCTTGATCTCACAACCCTGTGATAATGACTTGAGCCAAAGCCGAGAGTTGGATGCTTAGCCAACTCCTCCTCCGAAGGGCTCGAGGTGGAGGCCATTTCTACTCAAGGACTGATAATGCAAAGACCCTAAGGGAAATTAGCAAATCAAATTCAGAGGATTTTGAACAGTTTTAAGTTCCAGGTGCAGAAAGACCATATTAGATTATAACAGAAATTTATTTGTTGAAATTAGCAAGGCAGCGCAGGAAAGGGAAAGATTTGGTGAAAACTTCTAAAGGCCAAGCTATATGTATTCTCAGAGCATTTAAACAATTACTGTATATCACCCTGTTTTATTTCCTACATGCACTTATTACTTCATGAAATCATATTTGTTTACTTGACTTTTGTTGGTCTCCCCTAACCACACTAACTTCAATGCCTCAAGAGTTTGGATTGCAATGAAGAATATCTAGAGTCAAGGAGACCACTTTAAAATCAATGGTACTAGATAGTATGGAAGCTATAGAAATCCGAAGGAATGTGGATAAAAAATAATCAGACGAAAAAAATCAAAGTTTACTGAACTCAATTGATGTCTCCCCACCCTCCCCCACCCCCCACATCTGAACACTACTTTCTGGACAGAGCAGCCTCAACAGCAGCAATTCCTAAGGTCTTAGAGCCTGACCCCCACTACAAATGATGCCCACACTCAGAGCAATGGCCTGCGAGGCAGTGTCTGCACTGAACTCTTGAGGAACTGATATCTTAACAGTTTCCTGAAAGGGCAGAGAGGTTAACACTCCCCTCTCAGGGAGTGGGGGAGGAGAGGAGTGGTGAATTATAACTCATAATGAATTTTAACTAATTTTAACAGGAAGAAGCCCAGTCTCTCTTTCCCTGAGAGACCATTTGACATGCAGAAGTTCATATACTCTCTCTGATGATGCCCTATGAGACTGTGCCATCTTTGAGGAGCTTGTTAGAAAGCTGTGGCCAGGTTGGGAATGCACCCCTTATGATAATTTGCCTATCTTCTACCCACCCCCACCCCCCCCACCTCGTTCCTCTTTTCCCCTCACTTCTGCTTCCCTGAGTTTGCACTCCCCATTAAAGTGCTAGCATGTGAGCTTCTCATTCAGGCTGTTTCCTGGACATCCCAGGCTAAGACAAAAGCTACCCTATCTAGTAAGTGAAATGCAACCCAAGCACTTAGCTGTATTGATTTCCAGTTTATTGGAGCAAATCCAGCAAGGTTTAGACATTAAGTTGGTGGCACAGATTTCAAGTTGTCAGTTCATCAGCCCAAAATTGTTTCCACCAGACTCTACCTTTGCTGCAGCCATGTAGCAATCAATTTTCCAGACTTTTTTGTTTTATATGACTAGAGGATATGCAAGATGGGATTTGAAGGAACTGAGGGTGAAAAAGAGGTGGGCTAGCAACATACAGAAGAGAAGCAATGGGGAAATTGAAGGAGACTAATTGCAGAAGATCAACTGTTTCCCCTCAGCAGGAAATTCTGCTAGGAGTGTTGCACAGCAGCCCTTGGACGCCTAAACAGCATAAATGGCTAAAGGTGTTTTCTGATGAATGAGGCTTTACTTCTTTGGCAGGTAAGTGAGTTCTGACTTTGGGAACAAGAACACCTGGAAGCCAGCTCAGTTTGTGAACAGCTCCAAATTCCTCATATCGAGTTCATTACAAGAAGCCACCTGTGCCTCTGCTCATCAAATCCTGCCAGTTTCTGGTTCTGATCTGTTGCAATACACCAAAGAGTCATTTCTAATTACAAAAGTAAAATAAATAATTCGTGGGGATTTCCTGACCCTTCAGCTTAGAGGCAATGTGAAATTGGTCTATGTTGATGATCACAGAATTGCAAATTGCTTCAACACTTCTGCTAAGTAATCACTTAATCCAAGTAGTAAAACCTAAGTAGTATAGATTAACGAGTGGTATGGCTCAGTTTTAATTAGTGAAAATTGTGAATTACTAAATATTTTCTTAGGAAATGCTTATGGAAGAGGATGCTATGTATTCACCAAACATCATCTTCCTTTCTGTCTTAGGAATGTAATGGAATGTGGGCAAAACTAAAATGGACCACGTTTAGATCTGGCTTGTGCAAAAAGCCCTTTGTGCAAATCCTCATGATCTTTCTCTTTTCCTATACATTGCTTGATAAGAGAGGAAGACAAGGCCCGGAAGGGATGTGAGCCCAGAGACACAATGAAAAGATCCCTGAATGAACACATTGAGCAGAGACAATCCCTCCACCTAACATCTCCATCCCCTACTTAGACCTCCATAAGAAATGCACATTTTTATGTTAAGAAGCTAGATTTGGGGGAATGGTTGGTTAAAACAGTGAGCCAATCCTGACTAGAGCAATACAATTTCAGATTGGTCATTCAAACTAGGTTAATAACATTTATTGAACAAGTGTTAAATTCAACACTTCTTCTCATCCATTCTTCTACTCAACAGTTCTTTAGGGATCATGTTTGAATGAACAGATAAGACAGAATTAAATTATGTAAGCCAATTTCTCTAAATGGTTTTATGTTTTATGAGGGTGCTTTTTTGTTTTCTTAAATATTTCAGGCATTTCCACAATTTGGTTTATGACATTAATTTACAATATGAAACTTTCAGCCCAGTCTCTATCTGAATAATCAGAATTAGGTCTGGTTTGATATATCATCATCTTTCTGCTTTCTAATACTTTATTACTAAACCTGGTTGGAGTCTCAGAGAAATATTAATCCTGAACCTTTTAGCTCCACTTCATTATATGATTTTTAGACTCCGTCCTTGAACTCAGAGAGGCATCTTTCAAATGTTTGCCATAAAAACCATTATCTCCAAATAGAAAAATAACATATGATGATATGTTGATATGATGATAGTTATGTAACACCATCTGCATATAAACTAGATTATATATTCTCTGAGTTAACAAAAATAAGAATTTAAGTCATGCACATTAAGTTTGGGCTTTAACTTCAATAGTTAATAAACAAGAAATTTTTAAATTTTTGAATAAAATCTTAATAACTTGGAAGTAGAACATGTAAAGGGATCACAAAGTCCCTGTGCATTAGGCTGAATATGAAAAAAGTTCTCAACTCTAACAACAGTCAAGACCCAAAATTGGTGATCAAGTGTCACCTCTAATAATTTCAAACCACCAACATGAAAAAAAGAAAACATGGAGAAAAATTAAAATTAGTGCAGAGATTTAAGTTTTTAAGATCATTAAAAGGAATTCTGGACATTCTACATTGTTAAAAAAGTAATTAAGATTAGTGGTCATCATGGTGTAAACTAGGTGAGAAAAATAACAATTTACATTAAGCTTATGTTACTTCCATTGCATTGGGAACTTTTCAAATAAAGTAAATGTAATGTAAATATTGCATTTACAAAAGGTTTGTTTCTAGAAGAGGATTTTCACATAAAAAGGTGTTCAATATAAATGTTCCTTGAACTGAAGCAGCTTCAGCATCTGGAATTTTCACAAAAAAATATATCGTTCTTGAGCCCTTGCTTTCAAAAGAAGACTTTTTTTTTTTTTAAGTTTGGATTGCCATTTTTACTTTCTAAAAAATTTGCACAAAAGAAGAAATTCGTTCAAATTTTCTATTTAATAAGAGTCATACACATAGTACAAGTCAGTGCAGTCTATTCAATAGAAGTTACCTATGAGTATGTGAAAATGTGTGTTTTTAGTTCCAAGTCATAAGATGAGCTACAGATATTCACTGGCATATTCCAGATCCCACACCAAACAACAAATGTATTTCATTTGGCGTGTCTGTTAGATCAATTATCCCAATCGCCTTCCTTCCATCACTACCTATACTTTAAAAACCTTAAAGCTTTTCTTTTAAATACAGCTGGGACTCATTAGCTCCTTTCTGCCAATCTAACTCCTCATTCTGTCACTTTTCCCTCTTTCCCTTTATGTCCTCAACCAAACAAGTGTCATTTTCCTGCTTTCGTTTTGGCTGGGAATTCAACTGAATCAGCTTTCGAACAAATCTGGTATGTAGAATTCTAATCTTCCCCGTTACTTTTGGCTCACAAATAAAAATAATTAAGCCATCTTCTAGTGGCGCTGTGACTCTCCTGTTTATTTGGGTTCTGCATTCAGAGTTGGAACAGGTGACATTTCTTCCTAGAGCCTAAACATCAAAATATTTGTTAACTGAGCTTTGCCCTCTACTGATCTGTGTCAATTCATAGTTACAGAGAAACATATTTACAACAAAAAGATTTTCTGGCACTGTGAAACACAAGTCTTATTAAGGTTCTAAATGTTTCACTTTGCCAATGTTTTTGTCTCTGGAAAGTAGTGCCAAATAATGCAGTTACTGAAAATGAATCAAATTTGCACATTATAGCTTGTGACTAATGGCTTTCTCAAGAAGTCTGAATTCCTTTTTTTTTTCTTTTTACTTGTTGAATGATATGAGATATTTCTGCAGGATTTGATATATCTGATGGTCTTCTTTGGTTCTACCTAGTGATTGGGAAATCTGCAAGAAGAAAGTTATTTATAGATGTTAGAAATAATATGCCTCTGAAATTGGAAAATTGATTTTAATCATATTTCTAGAAAATGGATATGCTCAATGAGGTCTTTTTCAGTAATATTTTAAACAAATACACTTTCATGAATCTTATAAAATGGAAGGAAAATGAGAACTTTATTAGACAAAAGTTTATAAGGGGGGAAAAAAACCCTATAGGAATTTGTATAACATCTTAAGTAGGTTTAAATAATCCTTGAAATGGAACCAGAAGTACATTTTATAAAACTCATCTTTCTCTCTCAAGAGTCCCATTCAGGATAACATGTGTGCAAATCCCAGGCAATATATGGCTGCAAAGTGAGGCAAGGGACACATCAAGATTTGAGCCAAGTTCTTTCTGAGTTATACCCCATAACTCCTCTCTATATTCAATCTTTAATTCCAGCTAGATAGCACAAAATAAAGTCTTTTTGTCTCTGGCTTATTGAATAAAGAACAATTAGGGGAACAGTCAAGAAAAACAAATATTTACTGTACCAGCCACTGTTGTTAAAATATATCATTATATTTTTTACATTTTAAGAGTAATGTCAATATAATTACATTTAGAACTGTAATTGAAGTGATGAGATTTTGCCCTGTCCTCTACTCCCTAAGACCAGCTTCCCTTCTTTCCTCTCTCCTTCCCAATGTCCTCCTCCCTTTCTTTTTGAGAAGTGTTTAATGTGTATTAGATTGGGGATAGGCAGTGGGTTAAGTTCTGAATATAGCCCATCAACCAGATAAATATAGTCTGTATTTACAGTCTCATAGGAAAGACCATCATTGAACAAGTAAAAGTAAAAGCAAAAGAAAAGAAGTTACAGGACATGATGAAGGAAAGAACAGAAGGAGATCATCTATAGTGATGCAATAACTTATCAGTGATTTCAGATAGTGGGGATGGAAGGTAGATTAACTAATAATTTCTGAAATGAGAGAAATAAATGAGTCAAAGTTGTTCATCTTGGCCTCCATTCATAAATCCTTAATGCCTTCATCCAATAAATAGGAAGAGATAACATGGATAGCAGCAGTGAGTTGAGCTTTTATGTGGCCATTTCTGAGGATCCTAAAATAGAATGATGAACTAAGAACTGAGAATCTAACGCCCCATAATGGCTCATAATTTCTTTTGAAGGAGGTTCAGCATCTTGAGGAATCACTGACATGGACTATGACAGTCCCTTGGCGGACTGTTTTCAGCGGTTATGTGAAATTTCAGTGATATCCCTCTGAACTCTTCCTTCAAATTCTTGCTTTCTCTTCTGACTTTAAAATGCTGAAAATGTGAAGTGAATTTACTACAGCACTCTCAGCATCATGAACTGAAGAAATACTACCAAATAAATTTAAGAGATTAAAAGCAAGTACCAGCAAAAGAGTAGGAGTTTTTGCTCATTCACTTTGGAAATGCAACATATTTCTCTCAATTTACAGTTTCTCTAAAAGTTACAGTTCTCCCTTAAACTTACAAAAAGGAAAAGATAATTATTATATCATGCCAACACATTTTATTGCATCATTTCACATGCAAACATATACATAAACAATCCTCAGTCATGAAAGATTCACAAATTTCTATCATCATTTATAGTATATCCTTTGCTAAACTCAAAATGCACCTATGAAGTTCCAGTTATTGTTGACATATATGACTCTCAGGAGCTGTTATATATCATATTAAAGTTTCCTTGCAGGGGAGGCTATTTCAGAGCTGTGCCAAAAGTTTATCTGGAACCAGACTAGACTAAACCAAGCTGTGATTCAAACTACTACAAATGTGAGTTCGAAAGCTTCACAAGCTTATAAAACAAATGAAATACTAACCATTCTAAAGAGAATCAAAACTTACAGTTGCCAGAGGAGAAGGGGGTTGGGGAATTAGCTTTCCTTTCTGATGCGGCTTTTTTTGTTATTTGTTTGAAAATCTTGCTAAATGGATTCCCGTTTTGTAACTGTTGGAAGGCCCATAGTATACTTCTCTAGACCTGAACTTCTGGCTAGCATGGTGACCACTAGCTGCACGTGGCAACCGGTATATAAATTTTAATTAATTAAAATTAAGTAAAACTACAAAAAAAATGGATGAGGGGGAGTGGGAGATAGATGTTTTCAGTTATTGATGAATAAGTCATGGGAATACAAGGCAGAACAGAAGGAATACAGTGAAAGACATTATAATAGCGATGTAGTGGGACAGATGTTAGCTATATTCGTGGCGAACACAGCATAACACATAAAGTTGTAAATCACCCTGTTGTATACCGGAAAGCTAAGGTGCCATTATGTGTCAGCTCAAATTTAAAAAAAAAAGAAAGAAAAAAGGTATCTTGAAAAAATATATAAGATTTACGAATTGTTATATATGTATTAAAACTTGTGTTATGCATGGGGACCTTTTATCTTGATCCATCAGGGATGGAGTTGCTGGACTCGCATTGCAGTTTTGGTATGACTCCTGGAACTCTGGTCTACCCTGCCTCCAACGGTCAGGCCTTCAGAGATGATGAGGTGTTTACTAGGGTTCCCAGCTCCTTGGTGGGTTCTGAGCTACAATATTTCTTTCCTAAGCCCTGCAAAACTGCTGAAAACTGATTTTTCGGGGTGCCACAGCTTATCTTCTTAACCTCTTGCCTCACCACTACAGAATCTGGTAAAAGACTTGAGGAAAACACCACAAAAGTTGTCCTCACATCTTTATCCTTCCTGTTTCTCCAGGAATTTGGCCTCTCAATTCCGGGAGGCCTAGGAAACCCTTAGCTCCAATTTTTGGCTCTCCATTATTCTGAGACTGACAGCGCTCTGCTGACCTTTTGCTTCCCTTGCGTAGATTTTGCACTCAAATTTTCACCTTTCTCCCAATATCAAGAATCAGCAAAAGCCCAAGGTGAAGAAAGGTTCAGAGAACTATGTTTACCTCTTCCTGGTTTCCTTCTCTCCAACACCTTGTCTACTCAGTTCCTGGTTGTCTCAGGAACTTGTGGTGCCTTCAGACTTAAGAATTGTATTTTATCTGACTTTTTCAATTGTTCTTAGTAGCGGCATCCTTCTAAAGATATGCAAACACAGTCAGTAGTAGAAACCTTGGCACAACTAACAACATTTTCCACTAAACTTTTTTGAGTTACACTTGCAGTGTTAAGACCTCTTTTTAATTTAAAGAAGGTGATTTTATTGCCTTGTAATTATAACTTGAAAGAATATTGTATTATGTATGATAACAGTGAACATACACTGTCTAAATGTATAAATAAGAGTTAAGAAAACTTATTTATGGGTAGATTTCAAAACATGATATATCTTGACATTTGTAAAATCCCTATCCATGTTTATCAAAACATTTTATAGACCTCATTTATGAAAGCTAATTTTTATCAAAAGGCCATGTATAGATTTTTATTTTGAGTTGCTATCATTGCAAAAACAACATTATTACTAACAAGACTTATTCCTATTCCAGATCACTTTTAGTAATCAATATTATATCTGGGCCATTACACATTGTACACCAGGAAATACTTCAATCCCTGATTTTTAGTAAAATACTCCATGAAATTTATTTTACCTATATAAATAAGGAATATGTCACAGTTTCACTAAAAATTTCAGCAGTGATAATGGAGTGATAATGGAAAAATAAGATTTTCAAGCCAATTAAACCTGAATGTGGAATTTGGAGGTAAGGTGATGGAAAAAGATTTCACAGTCCTACATTAATTCAGCCAATAGCAAAGCCCTACTGCCTTTGTTTGAAAACTATCAACTGAAGCTGATCGATAGACTTCATGGATAAAAAGAGAAACGGATTATGGGAACTTAATAGATCTACTCATGAAGCTCAACTCATTCATTAGTGAGATGGGAATAATGTTGCACAGTTTTTTAAAGAAATAAAGAGAATCAAATATTTTTAAACTAAATTTCCTAAAATCTCTTTATAATCTCTTGACAAGTATTCACTGGAATGTCCAAATTTGCCTTTCTCCATCTGCACACCTGGTGGTTGAGCATCTTTCTTGGCGTCTCTCACCTGCACTCCTGCATGTGTCTCTAGTCTACTCTCCCCGCCTTCTCCCTCCTCCACACATGCTAAAAATCTGATAACATCACTCTCCTGTTTAAAAGCCTCCACATGCTTCCCACTCTCTACAGAATATATTTTAATTGTTTAACTTGGCACAAAATGTCCTTCTACAAATGTATTCCCCAAGCCACCTCTCCAGCCTCAGCTGCTTTGCCACTTCATTTACTCAGTGTGTCCGGCTACATATAATGCCTCACTTTGGCCCATATGAGCTTCTTAGTAAATCCTGTCCTATACTTTGCTAAAAATTTCCATTCCCTCCATTCTCTACTGGGAAACTTCCCTACCCCAGACTTGTCTGCATTTAGCCAGGAATGGTCAGTCACATTGTCACAGTAATTTGTCCACCTCTGTTAGGACAATTATTCATATTGGTCTGTAGTCCCTTCTCCTTCATTGGCTGTACCCTCCATACTCTGAGGGCAAAGGCCATGTCTTGACTAGCATCCTGTGTGTGCATGTATATCTATATCTCTATCTATAACTATCATCTACCTGATGCCTAGTGTAAATACTCAACAACAGCTGAATAAATGAATTTTCTAAATGCATATTTCTACTGAATTAAACCATTTTGGCTAAGCCAATCAGAGTCCATTATGACTGTAGAGATTTTAATTAAGACTAAGTAGTCCAAATTAATTTAGATAACAAATTATGTCCATCGTCCTATAACAAAGTGTAACTTTTCAGCAACTAATTAATTTGGATTTATATTTACATATTTACAAGTTATACAAATACTGTTTTTCTTTCCAAAAGGGTAAGGAACAGTACAGACAAATCAAAACACTTTATATTTCATAATTACAAAGCATGTCTCTTTGCAGCATATCATTATACTGGGATTGTCTAATTAACCACAAGGGTTATGTAACTCAGTATTTAAAATTCCCTGACTTATTTTAAAACTGTGTTATTTCATGTATTCATCCATATGGAAGTGTATTACATATTAGATGAATTAACCTCTACATTAATTATTCAAATCAATAAATATTAAAAATTTGCTATTACAGCCATGAACATGAGTTTTTAAAAAAATGTCTAAAACAAATGTGAACTTTTTAGTTCAGATTATGAATTCATACTTTATTTTCCATAAGGAAAAAAATGCAAGTAAGGAGGAAATTAAATAGTGTATGTAAACATGCATCTTATTCTTGATATTTTATTCATAAAGGAGGAGAGACAATTCCTTAATGGGAAAGATAAAATTTTAGATAAAATTGTGTTTATATGCTAAAAAGTATAGTTCTCAAAGTAGGAAATATATACCAGGTCCCTCTAGAAAGTAGCTTTCACAACTCTTTTTGTCTAGTTCAAGTACAGAACTGAATTTACTACAGTGCAGTGTAGGCTATGTAATGCACACATCTTTTTGGGAGTTCGAATACTTATATCCAGTGAGAACTCTTGGTATTACCAGGAGCTGAGTGGAGAGGGAAATAGAGAGATGATGGTTGAAGGGTATAAAGTTTCAGTTATATAAGATGAATTCCAGAGACCCAATGTACAACATGATGACAATAGTTAACAAAACCATATTATACATTTATAATTTGTTAAGAGGATCACAAAATGGCACTTATGAAGAGTTAATGAAAATACAGGTTCCCCTCAAGAAATTAGGACCTGACATAAGAGCTCCAGGCATTTCAAGGACTTATCTATACTTCAGGGTCACTAGAGCCACCAGCTCTGGAAGCCTGAGACTAGGTAGGAGATGTGCTTACTGAGCTCACTTCAAACCTTCTCTGGTACACATACTTCTCTTTGCTTCTCTCCCATCCACTGTTCAGCAAATATTTATTGTGCAAAGCACTGTGTTAAGGTATGGGGATAAAAACAGTAAACCACACAATTACAGTCTTTGCCCTCATATAGTTCATAGTCTAACAAGGGCAATAGATATTTAAGTGTGCAAATTTAATAAAATGTGATAATAAAAAAAAGAATAGAGAAAGAATGAGGTACTTGGCAAGGATACAACCCCAAGGGATTGAAGTAGGGTTTTAAAACGGCATCCCTGAGGCAGTAATGTTTAAGTTGGGACCTGAAGATGAATTTAATTGATTTAAGCGTTTCTACAAAAGCACTTCCTGACCACAATCTGATCCTTCTTGCCTCCTGTGGTCTAAATGTCCTGCCGGTAGGACCATAATCCATCTTGATTATAATCCATTTTGATTTTATCACTTTGCCACAAACTACTTAAATTCTTCAACTAATGACTGGACTCCTATTTGTTCTATTAAGACACTACACTCCAGAATCCCTCTCTGAGGCCAAAATTCAAAAGTATCTTTAATAAAGTTCAGTCAAGTAAAGAGCATCCTAGGATCTCTTAAGGCTGAGAGTAGCAATACAATGTTTTATGGATCTTCAAAACAGCTACATTTGCTTCTGGCAAGCACTCACTATATGAAAGTAGAATAGGAAAATAAATCAAACTTAGGTCATGGTAAGATCATGATGAGCTAAACAGTAAAAATGATGGGTCAACAATTTACAAATGTCAGATATTATGCAAATAGTTAAATTTCATATTTAAACATTTAAAAACATCTTAGGAAAGAATTAAGACATAAAACATCTTAGGATAGATGAACATTTTATCTAGTAGCTTTCAAGGCAGTAAAGCTTGATCTTTAAGATGTTGCTAGGTCACTCTGAAAACAGTATGGAGGTTCCTCAAAAAGTTGAAAATAGAGCTACACTATGACCCAGCAATTGCACTACTGGGTATTTACCCCAAAGATACAAATGTAGTGATCCAAAGGGGCACGTGCACCCCAATGTTTATAGCAGCAATGTCCACAAAAGCCAAACTATGGAAAGAGCCTTGATGCCCACCAACAGATGAATAGATAAAGAAGATGTGGTATATATACCCAATGGAATAGTATACAGCCATCAAAAAACGAAATTACCATTTGAAATGATGTGGATGGAAGTAGAGGGTATTATGCTAAGCGAAATAAGTTCATCAGAGAGGGATAGTTATCATACGATCTCACTGATAGGAGGAATTTGAAAACCAAGACAGAAGATCATAGGACAAGGGAGGGAAAATGAAACAAGATGAAACCAGAAAGGGAGACAAACCATGAGGTGATGGACATTGGGGAGGGTATGTATGTTCTACGGGGAGTGCTGTGAATTGTGTAAGACTGATGAATCATAAACCTGTACCCCTGAAACAAATATTATATGTTAATAAAAAAAATCCTTCTTAAATAAATAAATTAATTAATTTAAAATTTAAAAAAGGAAGATGCTGCTAGAAGTTGCTAGGTTTCCTAAAATCAGCCATGATAGAAACCATGCAGTGAGATGGAAGATATTTTTTGATAAATGTCTTTTAGTTATGGTCCTATCTAGCTAATATATTCTGAGAAATATTATTTGATGTATCAGGAAATTGCATTCAGTAAGTATGTAATTTTATTGTATATGAGGGCTTGCAGTTATACCCTTTCTTCGTAAGAAATTTAAAATGATTACTTCTCCATAAGCATTCTCTGTGAGCTTCTCTACAAGCATTTCTCCTCTACGAGCCACCAATTGGCAAGCCTGAAATGGCAAAAATATCAATGTAAAAGAAATGTAATTATAGAAATTCTCACAAAGAACTCAGTTTGTTATAAAATATGTTAATAAAAATAGTAAATTTAAAATAAATTGTTCAAACTCAAAAAATATAATTATTATCAGGTATAATTTTTATATAGAGAGTATTACTAATTTTCTAATTTTATAAGGATTAAAAGCTAAGTGCTGGCAGAAATGTTTGGAACACACAGAACCATAAGCTTAGGCCACTTTCTAAATTCTATCTGTAGACTACAAGTAAAAACTTATCACCTTCTAAGTCTCTGAAGTTTATGAGAAATGAATACAACTCTGTACCTAAAAACATTATAAAAGCCTATGAGTCATAAGTAACAAGTGTGGTACAAGGACTAAAATTAAGGCCCAACATTATGTGTTGCCTTGACATCTGGTAAAAGGGGAGGGCCGCAAGGGACCTATTTGCAAGTTCCCCTCCCCACTCTGGTCCCACAGATACAGCCCCCACCCCCCATCAAACAACCCTCTTTTATCAAGGGACCAGGCACAGCTCCTACTTATCCCTGAGCAGTGGGTCCCAGTAACCTGTCAATCCACAGACGTTTCTAAGCCAGCCAATCACATCCTCCCAAGAGAACCAGGGGCACCCTGCCCTCTTGATACCATGAAACCTGCCTCTCACAGGCTTTGGTTGTGCAATCCCTGTTGGTCCTGCATGACATGTGGTATCCTCCTCCAGCTATGAGAATATGTGACTAGGAAACTGTTCTTGATTCATCTGTTCAGTGTTCGGTGTTGTGTGTTCGGCCTCCCTTAAAACTCTAGGGCAAGAATTCTTCCTTCACCACTGGTGTGAAAAGGAGGCAATTAAAACAGCAACTTAATTAGTAGTTCTAATGCAAAACCACACACTTGCCTTTCAACAATACAGACCATTGTTTTAATTGAATTTAAGAGTAAACTCTATTGACAGAAAAGGATATAGAAGCTTCCAGGGGCTGCTACTCCTGGCCGAATTCATGAAAAATTACATAAGGTTTCTAATATTACAAAGAAAATAGTCTGTACCAAACTCAAACCTGAGTTTTTATGAGCTAATATATCTTAATTTTAAAACCCTCAGAATAAATCTTTACCACTCAATGAATAACCCACGAAGTGATCATTACTGACCAACTTTAACTAGTTTATGTTAATGTAGGTTCAGGTGAGCCTTGTCTAACTGAGCTATAAGATTGGTGAATTATACAGTACTACAATAAGAGTTCTTCATACATAACACACAATTGTGATTATATCTTAAAAACATGTGACTTTTTTCTCCTCATACTTCTTAAGATTAAGTCTTTCCCTGCTGGTACATAAAGTCAAACTGCCCAAGTATTCACAAAACATGAGGTCTTATTTATTTACTGATCCCAAGATATTTAACTTTTACAAATAATTAGTCTCATTTTTTTCTGAGAATAAAATACTTATATATCTACAGAACTTCTAGCCATTCAATAAATATGTCGAAGGCCACACAAAGTGCCATGGTAGAGCTAAAATACAGGTTGGATTCTGCCTCATGAAGACCTACAGATATTCAGTTGCACCTAATAAATTGTTGTAAGGAACCCAGTCTCAGTATTTCCTAATTTTAACATAGTTTTAGCTTCTATTTCATGACCTACCAAATGTCTTTTCCAAAAGTTGAAGACACTGTTTTATGTAACTGCATTAAAGAAGAGTATAACAGTCATAAATGTTTGAAAACTTCTACTAATTATCATACCACCATTCCTCTAATCAACAAGCATTTATTGGACACCTACCAGGGCCACCTACTGCAGCTTCAGTAATGAAACATACAGCCCCTACCCTTAAGGAATTCACACTGAATCTGGAGAGGGGACTTAACATATTAGAGGATCCAGAGAAATTGCTGATAGTTAATGCTTCTCTCAGAGATAGAAAGAATCAATAAAAACAGACTGGAGTTTAAAAAAAAATGTTTTTTAAAAAGTAAAAATGAGAAAGTTCCTGTAAAGAGCAGAGAGTGGAAGGAATTAAGATGGCCGAAGAATGGTATAGTGGGTTTAACTATACTCCCTCCCCTCCAAAGATATGTCCAAGTCCTAAACCCAGTACCTTGAGAGAGGCTTTGTTTGGGAAAAAAACAGGGTCCTTACAGATGTAATTAATGAAGAGTCCCAAGACAAGATCATCCTGGATTAACCAGACAGGCCCTAAATCCAATTCAAATATCCTCATGATAGATGGAGAAGACACAGACAAGAGAGGAGAAGGTCAAGTAAAGAAGAGGCAGAGATAGGAGTTAGGCTTATCACAAACCAAGAAAAGCTTGGACCTATCAAGAGCTGGAAGAGGTAAGAGAGGATTTTCCACAGAATGCTAAGGGAGCATGCCTTCCTGACACCTTGACTTTGAACTGCTGGCCTCCAGAACTATGAGTGAATAAAGTAATTTATTACAACAGCCATAAGAAACCAATTCTATGTACAAATTTCCTGGTCTGGAGCAGACAGCAGAATCAAATATGGAGACCAACAAAACCAAATTTCTAAATTGGAAAATAACATTCTCTTCTGGGATGACAAGAGATGGATGTAGAGGAGTCTGTATTGGCCTAGATCAGAAGTCCCATCTGTCACTGCCTAGCTGTGTCACTTGGACACATTCCTCTCAAATCCTCAATTTCATTGTCTGTAGAGCGACTGAGACTGGGGAAGAAAATGTTAAGATTAAAAATGTGTGGGGGTGCCTGGCTGACTCAGTTGATGGAGCATATGATTCTTGATCTCAGGGTTGTGAGTTAGAGACTGGGTGTGGAAATTGCTTAAAAATAAATTCTTAAAAAAAAAAAAAAAGTCATGTAAACAAAACCTGAACAATGGCCTACAGAACCACCATCGCTGCCCTTAGGGATAGTTGATACAAACCTTTACCTAGAAACATTTAATGGGCAATTTTGTATTATTCCAGGGACCAAGGCAGACTATAAAACTTTTATTTCCACAGGTTTCCTCCTTGTACCCTCTCCCATCCCCCTCCCTTTTCTACCATTTTGATGCTGAAACTTTAGGCCAAATGTAGTGGGCACCATCTGCTATCAATACAGCCTGCACTCTTCCTAGCCAAGATGAGTTCCAGGCCAAGTTTATCTTGTGAGTTAACAGGAGGTGACAAGCCTGGCAGGACACGAATTCTCCCTGCATGATTGATTCAGCCTGGCTGACCACCTCCATGCTAATGACGATGTGCCAGAGCTCACAACAAAAACGTTTTTGAATAATTTAAAACTTTGGAACATGATTTGCCAGATAATGTGATTCATTGTGCAATTACAGCCCCCGTTGAATCTGCTTCTGTGGCTGCCTCCATAGCAAACATCAGTGATTGCAAACTGCCTGTTATCAAAATTAACTATATAAATAATGCAAAAGAGCAGAGACATGTTAATCTTTTAAGGGAAGACAGTGAGGGCAGAGCTGGCCTAAGCTATCACACCCTGCTGCTTTAGCAAGATATGAGTAGTATTTCGTATGTAGTACTTTAAAAAGTATAAGCGAATTAAACACCAGTAAAATATTTTTAAATCCATTATAAAAGACTTAAGTATAGACTTAATACTTACAATTTCTTGTGAACAGATTTTAATTTCTTCCCCTAATTCAGTTATCTACTTAAATAACTTTCTTTTTACCATTCTGTCAGTTTACATCCTGAAGTCAATGTATACATCTTCACGTCGATGATTCAAATAAGGTATAACAAATTCAATTATCTGAAACATTCCTTAAAAGGAGGAATTGTCAAGTACCTGTCTTCTAAGGAACGTTAACAAAAACTTCCTCAACTGTGATATGTAGAGTTTTACTAACAGGCCCAGTGTTTTGTTTTGTTTTGTTTTTTAAAAAAAAACATGTTCCTTCAGGGGGTGCCTGGGAGGCTCAGCCAGTGAGGCTCAGGTCATGATCTCAGGATGCTGGGATCCAGCCCCACCAACCTGGCTCCACACTTAGGGAGGAGTCTGCTTGTCCCTCTGTCTACCTCCCCCTCTCAGGGCATGCTTGGGCTTTCTCTCTCTCTCTCTCTCTCAAATAAATAAATAAAGTCTTAAAACAAAACAAAACAAAAAACCACACATGTTTCTTTGGACTGAATATCGGGGAGCTAAGGGGGAAAAACAATAACCAAAACTTTAGATCCAGGCAGACCCTGGTATAGCAGAAAGAGCACGGAACTAAATGTGGAGGCAAATGATTCAGATTTACATTTGACCTTGAATTTATTAGCTCTAATAAGGCTGAGTATAAATTGCCATATCCTAAGCCTCAGTTTCTTCATTTCAAAAATAGATTTCATAACACCTAGCCAACCTTTAAGCTTCAATTCTAATGGGACATTATATGTAAGAGTTTTTCTGTAACAATAGGCCTTAGCAGGATATTAATAGTATTCTATATTTATAGTAGCATATTAATTATTTGAGAAGGTTACATTGAGGAAAATACTCATTTAAGCAATGTTAAACTTGCATTTAAAAAAAAAAAAAGAAAAGAAAAGTGTTGTCTAAAATGTTTCTACCTGTCTCCATAGACAAGAATTTGAGAAGGTATATCCTCACTTCCTAGGCTGAAGGCACAGCAATCATCTGCGACCAAGGACGGTCAGAGGACCTTCAAGGTGACGATCACCACCTGTGTCCCTCTCTGTTAAATCAACATCTCTGAGATTCCTCCCAATTGGCAAAAGCAGCACATCCTCTCCTGAGTCAGAAAGAGCCTTCCAAGCAACCTGCCTTCACTGTCCTCACCTCCCCCCACAGCACCTGACGCAACAACTGTTTGGGCGGTTCCCACAAGAGCTGCTGATTTCAAAGCCCCGTCAGTACAACTATGCGCGTCCATCCCATCCTGGGACTCCACAGTCATCTGAGACTTCTGATATGCATTCGTGATCCTAAACATTTGCTCCTCACTTCAACTTCTCTGAATCTCAGAAACTAAACTCCCTGTTAGAAAACTTGCATGGAAAAAATAAATTAAATTAAATTAAAAAAATAAAATAAAAGAAACCTTTCATGATAGGGTGGAGAAAGGTAGTTCCCAGGGGAAGATGTCATCATTTCTCTCAATTTGCTTTATGAATCTCATTGTTTGAAATAACCGGTTACAAAAGCATTTAACAAACCCTTGTCCTACGGATTACCTTCTGTGTTAGAAACTTTTCTTCCCCCCGTCCCATATTTTCTGCAAAACCAAGTTTGGAATTTTTGGAAGTTGTATTTTTGTTAATTTAGTCTTCTGTAGAGTTTGAAAACTTGGAAACTTAATAGAAGACTTTATCAGAATACTGCTTTATTTTTAAATATTTTTAAATAGACATTTAGAAAGTTCTGTGTGTTTTTTATTTAACCAACAATTAAAACTCAATGACTAAATGCTTCACATCTGAAATCAATAGGGATTTTCTATGAGCCATGACTGTAAAATCAGTACATTATGAAGAGATTTGCATATGTTAATTCTTTCGTTATAAAGCTTTTGTCAAGAAGATGCTGCAACGCACTAAGCACCATGAGGTTCTGGTAAAATGTTAACTCTGCTCTTAGTGAGTGTGTCTGTGTGTGCGTGTGTCTATAGTTAGAAACATAAAGATGCTAAGATAGAAACATACCTTGTTAGAGTGAGGTCTTTATTTTAACACAAGTGTTTAATATCTTACTCTAAGAACTTCTTTAGAAAATGGAAACTAAAAAAGATTAAAATGTAGATAAATGGTTTATAGCCTCAAGTTAATTAGTAAATAGACACAAATGACCAGAACAGATGACCTTTGGCAAAATTGCCAAAGTGGCCTCACAGTAAAAAAACTAAGGGGTATCTGGGTGGCTCAGCAGGTTAGGCATCTGCCTTCCACTCCATCCTGATCTCAGGATCTCAGGGTTCATCCCCCCGACCACACACCCACCCCCAATCGGGCCCACTGCTCAGCTAGGAGTCTGCTTCTCTCTCTCCCTCTGTCCCTCCTCCCACTCTCCTCCCCAGCACCCTCCATGCTCTCCCTCTGTCAAATAAATAAAATCTTAAAAAAAAAAAAAAAAGATACAAAACTGAATTCTAAAGTAACTTTGACTTTGAAGCCCAGATAAGGAGTTAATTGCTTAAGCATTCAGTCTTTAAATACTCCAGCTGGGATGACGAGATATAGAAAGAAAATAGGGTCCTAAAATTTAACTACTTGCTTATTCACTCATTTAAATTATTTAGAGAGAGTATGTTGAATAAATTACATAACCGCTCTTTGCTTCAGTTTTCTGGTCTATAAAATGGGGTTAACAGTAGTACCTACTGCACAGGATTATTGTAATTAAATGAATTAATACAAAAACATACAACAGTGTCTGGAACAAATGGCAGTGGTGATGGTTACACATAAGGCTTTCAGGATTCAAGGATTTTATTTTTTTAAAGTCTTTTATATTAAGGTTACCACTAAGAAGTTTGTAAGAAAAGCTTCAAACGTACATTTTCAACATTTAAAGATCCATTTGATATAATGTTAGAAAAGGCTACAGTTTTGGAAGATAAAAGCTGTTTTTGTAAGTTACTGAATTTTCAATGAGCAATAAAATGTTGGTTGCCTAGTTTTTAAATATTTAAAACAAGCTACCAAATAATATATTGTATTTGTATTGTATTTCTATTTTTTAAAAGACTTTATTTATTTATTTGACAGAGAGAGATCACAAGTAGGCAGAGAGGCAGGCAGAGGGAGAGAGAGGAGGAAGCAGGCTCCCTGCTGAGCAGAGAGCCCGATGCAGGACTCGATCCCAGGACCCCGAGATCATGACCCGAGCCGAAGGCAGCGGCTTAACCCACTGAGCCACCCAGGCGCCCCTGTATTGTATTTCTAGAGATGTGGTTTTTTTTTTTTTTTCAGGAAGAAAGAAAATTGAACATGCAATGTCATAATTCTTACACTAACTTTGTGCAATGCAAGTTTCCATGAAGGCCTTGTAGAAGGTCTATATTGAGGGAAGTACCTTCTGGACACCAAGAAGTATTACTCACTGAGCTCTGGGTCATTAAATAATAGCAAACGTGGAAATAAACCCTTAAAGCTTTTTACCAGCCCACCAAGTTTTACCAGCCTCTTCTTAATCCTCTGATTCTTGAATTTTTTATGTGTTCAAAGGTAGGGATGGGGGATGGAACCTCAATGAAAAATTGACAAAAGTCATGGGCCTTCTCTCCAGAAAATTCACATAACATCATTTCACATTCAATTTCAGGGGCTTCACAGACCAGAGTTCAATCCATAGTGCTCTCAATTCCCAATGGTGACAATTTGATTTTATCCTAAAGTTAAATTTAATAATTTAGAAAAATATCATTTACCCAAATAAAATGTGGATGAAATTATTGGCACAGATTTAATTTCTATGTAAATGTATTAGGTTATTTTTTTTATCTATTAAAGTTGTTGCTATCTATCTCTTGAAAGGAGAGCAATTACTTTCAAGGCTACATGTCATTGTCTTAAATTGTTTGTAGAAAGTACAGAGCAAGAAATATGGGTAAAAGGGTATGTTCTATTGAACACTAAGTAAAGGTAACCCAGAAGGTTAAACTATATTTAAGATCATATTGATCCCAACTATATATTATAGTGTTTGAATAAGATAGTCTTCGTTTTATTTTTTTTAAGATTTTATTTATTTATTTGTCAGAGAGAGAGAGGGAGAGAGAGAGAGAGCGAGCACAGGCAGACAGAGTGGCAGGCAGAGGCAGAGAGAGAAGCAGGCTCCCTGCCAAGCAAGGAGCCGGATGTGGGACTCGATCTCAGGACGCTGGGATCATGACCTGAGCCAAGGCAGCCGCTTAACCAACTGAGCCACCCAGGCATCCTGATAGTCTTCATTTTACAAAAACAATCAAACTGCTTCAAAATAACATTTGACAGACATGGTAAAAATGTGGGCACTTTTCCTGGTGAATAGGTTCTTGCTATCCTCCCAGTAGCACAAATGGGTAGAAAACACCAAGAATGCTGAGGTATTGGCTAAAAAGAAAAATTCATTTAGATGGCACTACATCAAATTTATCTAAATTTTGCCTATGAAACAAACCTGAAATTACCAAAATTTAGAGTTCCCTCACTTTATGGCCAATGACTAAAGTCACACACCATAAGCGCATTAGAATTAGAGGCAGATCCAGAGCCCGGGTGGCTGCCCCAGCAGGTGTTAAGATAAATTGCAAACTTGCAGCCTAACAACATTTGGTATTATAATATAGAAAAGTTTTCCTATTAGCCCTTCAAGCTTCAAGCTGCTTTTCTGGGAACAATAGAGGTCACAGCACAAAAACAAAACAGAACCAGCCGAGTTTTAATTGAAATCCTTAACTTTTCACCTGAGTGTCAGGAATATTTAAAGCAAGGATTGGCCTCATTACTTTCATTACATTCAATTAATAAAATTATCATGTATTAATCTTGTAGGACTATTAACCTAAGTAATATGGTGACAGAGGGGGAAGCCCTCTACCCCTCACATGGCTACAAACATAATAAAGGAGGTTGTAAGATTCATAAAGACAACCGGGTTGTTCTCTATTTGTACCAACATTATTATTCTACAATATCAAGGATCCTGATCCTTTGCCCCCATGCACACCTGCCACAAATCTAGAAGGGATGAAAGGAGAAGAGAATAAAACTCAAGGTTGGGGGAGGAGGTAATTGACCATGAAAAATTTGTACCCATTCCAAATGGGGAACAGACTCAAGTTCATCAATTCTTGTTCATCAACCACATCTCAAGACCCAGAAGCAAAGAACCAAGGATTTGTTTTGTAATTGGTGGGAAAAATCCAAAGACTTTCATTTCACTTTACAAGACTTACTTTTCTGTGTTTTTCTCTTTCTTTTTCCCCCACCCCCAAGTGATTGAAAATATAAAAGGTCATTTTAAAGATGATTTGGAGATAAAGCAGGCAGCTTTTTATCTTTATATTAATCAAGAACTATAGCAAGGCATTTCAGAGTCTCTAGGGCATCTTGAAAACATTTGAAACTCGAATGTGAAGAAAATGTTATGTACTTTAAAGCATTCTTTGTCATTACAAACAAATGCAAAACCCAAAAGCAAAGTTTTCAAGGACAGCACAGCACATATGCCCATATGCACATTTCCTTTGTTGGATTTTAATAAGACAGTTAAACTATTCAGAATTGCCTTGTGATTTACAGTGCCCACGTTGAAATGGCAAAGAATGAACTGATTTTTAAACTTAAAGTATTTATAAAGCCCATATTACTAATACCTTTGAAACACACAGCAGCTTTAAAAAATGATTGAGCTCCGGAAACCCTTTCAAAGGTTCTTTCACAAGTCTCCTTTGAAGCCCACTTCATGAAGAAAATGCTCCTGTCTAAAATTCTTCAGCTTGGAGAATACAATGTTATTATTGTCTTGCACTTCAGAGCTAGGAAAAACACATATTAGTTTTCTTGGCTTTAAGGTTCCATTGCCTGAGCAAGCATATGGATTTGTTCCAGATAGAAGTTTTCAAGGAATTTTGCTTACAAGGAAGTGTTAAATCAGATATTTTAATTAATATTCATATTTACTTTGTTGCTAAATGAAGTTAAGGATTCTATTGGCATGATTAACTGTCATTCTCATAAATCCAAAACCCTCTAGAGGCTTTTACTGTGGGAAGAGAGTCGGATGCATTAACACTCCATTAATATCTTCCTTGGAAACATTCTTTTTAACATTTATCTCGTCATCATTTCCTGAATCTGTAATGAAATGCTTGTGCTGGCATTTAACAAAAGGATCGTGTCCAGAGCCTAATGAAGTGTTAGACACCAAGGTAAGAAGCAAGTCTGCTGCACTGGCTCTTAGGATCGGATACACAATGGTACTTTCTAGACTATATTTAGCTCCAAAATCATAGTCAGTAGCCCCAAGACTTAAGGTACAATCTGAAAGAACTTCAAGTTCCAGGGCTGCCTGAACAAGCACACAGAGTTCTATTTTCTAAATCATAAGCCAGGCACTGAGGTAATTTCCATGTGTACATCCTCTTCTAAAGTGACAGATTTCCTGAAAGCGACATATTGGAATCACAGAATTTCAGGGTGGAAAAGATCTCTGTGAGGTCACCTAGAGAAGTTTCCTGCCCATTTCTTGAAACCCCTACCACAGTATTCATGCCAAGCAATCCTGGTTGAAAGAGGAGAAACTCACCACCTCATGAGAAAACTCATTCCTAATTCAGACAGCTCAAATTGTTCTACCATTTTTCTGTAGTTGATACTAAACCTTTCTCCTGGGGAATCCCATTTCTTAGTCCAGATTCTATCCTCTGGGGGCCCCAGAACAAGAGCAGTTGGTAGAAAATCTTCACTGGTATAAACTGGCTTGGTATTTCAATATTCAAAGATTTGTAAAGAAAGAGCGTTGTAAGTCGTCAGAATTTTGTTAAGGTTAAAAAAGTCATTTATAAAGGCATGAAAAAAGATATTCATAGCTTAGCTTCTTCCCTAATTATATGCTTTATAATAATACCTTCACTTCTAAGATTATTCACATCATAAGACAACCAAAGCCTAGGAAATATTTGCTTATGATAGTTTTACTTGGACAAGGCAAATGGAGTTCTTGGGCTATACTGAATTTATGGGCTAATAATAATCAATTTCATATATTGAGCACTTTACCGTATGAATGGCATTATGCTGGGTGCTTCATATAATAGTCCTAAAGCATAATCATTCTCATTTTACACAAGAGAAAACTAAGGATCAAAAAGATTAAATAGCTTATCCATAGTCACATAAGTACTCAGTAGAGAAGCCACAGGTTCAAATCCAGATTCTTCTACTAGTCCAAGCCCCAACTGCACCCCACCCTTTTTTTTTTTTTTTTGGATGAAGAGTTTCTATAGTGTTCTCCATTCTCTTCATTAGAGGATACTACATGTTTGTTGTGAGCTAGATGTTTGTGTCCACAAAATTCATACGTTAAAGCCCCAATGTAGCTGTATTTGGAGATGTAGCTTCTAAGGAAGTAAATAAGGTTAAGTGAAGTCATAAGGGTGAGGCCCTGATCTGATAAGTATGAGTGTTTTCATAAGAAGAGATGCCAGAGGGGCACCTAGGTGGTTCAGTTGGTTAAATGTCTGCCTTCAGCTCAGATCATGATTCCAGGGTCCTGGGATCAAGTCCAACATCGGGCTCCGTGCTCAGTAGGGAGCCTACTTCTCCCTCTACCTGCCACTCCTCATTGCTTGTGCTTGCTTGCTCTCTCTCTCTCCCTGTCAAATAAATAAATAAAATCTTAGAAAGAAGAAGAAGAAGAAGAAGAAGAAGAAGAAGAAGAAATGCCAGAGAGCTCACTCTCTGCCTTAACCATGCAAGGACACAGCAAAAAGGTGGCTCTCTGCAAGCCAGGAAGAGAGCTCTTACCAGAAACAGCCCGGCCAGATTTTGATCTGGAACTTCTAGCATCCAGAACCATGAGAAAATTAATATCTGTGTTTAAACCACAGACACGTATCTTGTTATGGCAGCCCAAGCAAGCAAGGTCTTTCTGCCATTTGCCATAATCTACCAAATACAGAAGAGAAGAATGACAACAAGGCATTTGTCCTACCAGGACCTTGACTGTTCTCCTGACCTTCAAGTGACTGTAATCTGGTAGAACCAAGGAGAACCACACTATAGTCTCTTTCTCATGGCCCACTTGTTTACTTTAAAGAACCCACTTGAGTTCTTTATGATTCTTCTTCTCAGCAAACTGAGAGATCCCAATTCTAATACTCCATTACCTTATATGCCTGAAAACAAAGCTTTCTAATCTCTATTCATTTCCTGATCATTTTTGCATTATTTACCCACATTCTTCTTTTCTCAGATATCTGTTTGTTCTTTGGACTTTTAATGTTATAAACCTTGAAGAAACACTTGGTCTAAATTGTAGAAATGTTCAGGAAAAAAAAGATCTCTAGCTTTACAGTTCATTTTGCTTGTGAATTCATTCTAGTCCTCATCTTTTACATTATTGTAGGAAGTGTATAAAAACATCCCAACATAATCCTTTTTTTTAATAATTTTTTAAAAAGATTTTATTTATTTATTTGACAGACAGAGATCACAAGTAGGCAGAGAGGCAGGCAGAGAGAGAGGGAGGAAGCAGGCTCCCTGCCAAGCAGAAAGCCAGACGACCACATCCCGAGTCCAAGGCAGAGGCCTCAACCCACTGAGCCACCCAGGTGCCCTCCAACATAATCCTTTAAAAAGCATCCCAAGAATGTTCTAGTAGATTCAGGAATTCTTGAAAATGCAAAAAGGCTCATTAAAAACAAAGCAAGCCCTTCTGTGATAGCCCTTTCAAGTGGTCCCCTCCAGAAGGGTAGCTCATTCTATACTCTGACAAATGAGACATGGTTACTACACCCAGGAGATAATAAAATGTAGACTTCCTCAACTGGGGATAATTCTAAGTCCCTCTAAAGAAATGTGGGAAGAAGAAGCATTTACATAATGCTTGCCTTCCAGATGTAAATAATCTGCTCCCAGGAGCTGATTTGATTAGAGAATGTTTCTGAGGAGATCCAAGGTCATGAATTCAACATCAGTGTACGATTTGCTCTCTTCTCTGGCCAAAAACTAGACTCAAAACTGTTCATCCATCTCACAAATTCAAACTATTGATGGTCTGTGGGGAGTGGTATGAGAAAATGAAGAATAAGCCAATGCAATTTTATCATTATTTCAGGGGACAACTCTTAAATCTATCATATTGGGAAATATTTGCTGTTATTTCTACATACCAAAGAAGGCAGCAATTTTAAAACTACTTTCAAAATAAATACCTGAAAGAAAAGAGAAATTATAGAAATCGGTGTGATAGGATACTACCATTTTAATGCTAATGTATACAATGTGCATGTATTTGTGTGTGTGTGTATTTTCTCAGTGAATAGATGAGAGATTTTATAAAAAGTTCCAGTCTTTCTTCTTCTCAGAGACTTTTTCAGGATTCTTTGCTTGTACTTAAATTAATGACATTCAAAAATACTTGAGTTTGAGATTTTAGGATAAAAGTTCAGTCGTTTGGCTTCTGGTTTTCTAACAAGATGTTTAAAAGCATAGATAATAGAGCTACACAGCCTGATTACAAATTCTACCTCTGACACCAGCTATAAAACTTAGGGCAAGTTAGCTGACTTCCCTGTGCCTCAGTTTCCTCACCTGTTAGACTTTGAAAAGAATATTTACCTCATAAAGTTGGTGAAAGAATTAAATCAGTTAATATATACATAATGTTTAAGACAGTACCTGGTATACTATAAGAGCTACAGTAGTTAGTTAGCATTATAAACTCACATCGTGCCATAGCTTCATGATGACGGTACATTACAATTCCATATAACTGTGTTTCTGCTACCATCTGTAGTTGGCAGCTTCATTTGATTATAGGGATATAACATGGCAAAGTCACTGCAGTGAAGAAATGTGGTCATTTTATTAAAATCAGCTTGCCTAAGCAATAGAGGTATGATATCTTCTCTCCCATACCATTGCAAAGAAAGTATATCAACTGAAGAAAAAAAAACAGTTTAAGGATTTTTTTTAAAAGAATTTTTTTCTTCCACTTCCTACTTAAAATTATGTTTTGTTAAGCAGCCCCTGAAGCAATCTTTTCCAACTTCATAATAAAGCACCTAAGGAGATATCCTCCCAAAAGGAGAAAAGTCATATAAAAAATGAGAGTAATGGGAAATCCTAACAAGAATCTTGAATAATTTGCCACTAATTACAAAGCCAATGAAACCAATCAGGAATCAATCAATGGATTATAACCACAATGGCAACTCTAATGTGGGTCTATGGAGCCCATGTTCCTCATCTACCATCTCTTCTTTGGTTTACAAACACAAGGGCTACAAGAAACAAAATTGGCCAGCTACCCTTTCTCCCAGCTGCTTCTCAGGCCACTCCTACACTGTTCTCTGCTCAATAACTCTCCTTCCATGGAGAACGAGTTAGAAATAACTAGGCAACAAGTTTGAAAACAAATGGTTGGGAACAAGTGCTGGTATATTGTATCCTCTAAGTGAGGCAAACAAAGAAGCACTCTGAAAGCAATGCACTCCCTATTTCAGTTTCTCATGATTCCATTTGTTCGGTGTATCAGAGAAATGTGGGCTGAGAGAAAACTATAAGAGAAGACAGTATTTCAACCCAGCTGAGCTATACTAGATGAAAACCAATTAGACATGAAAAACTGGGCAAGAAGATATACGTATCAAACTTCCAGGGAGTTGCAGATTTGAGGATGGAATTGTATGCATGTGGTCTGAGAATGGGGCCAAAGACAACTCATTGGCAATCATCAATTATAGGCTTACCTCTCATCTCACAACTAAGCAAAAAAAAAAAAAAATCAAACAAGTAACCTAAGGATAAAGGTACTGCAAAACAAACTAAGGAGACCATCGATCTATAGAATGAGAGATATCGAAACATTATTAACAACAGGAAATCCCCCATAGGATGTAAGACAAGAAGAATTCCATGAAGGAAAAGAAATCCAGAAGAGAAGAGGGTGTGATTAGAGATCATAGGATGAACTAAATAGTTGATGCTTGAGTATGCATGCATTGGCTTACGTGTGTGTGTGTGTGTGTGTGTGAGTGTGTGTGTGTAAAGAGAGGAAGGAAGTTAATTTAATCATGCACATTTTTTTTCAGTTAATATTAAAATGAATAAAAGGGATATTTTCCCTATATCACTAATATCTCTTTCAAAACAGGGCTTTTTAAAACATGCATAATATATCATGTATGCATTCTACTATTATGATTCTCTTAACATCAGATATTTAGGTTTTTAGATTTTCCAATTTTAAAGTATAATAAGCATCCTGGTACTTTCCATTTTTGTATTTTTTATTTCTTTAAGATAAATTCTCACAAGTAAGATTGCTGGGTCAGTGAATTTTCTCCTCTTTAAGATTCTTAATACAAATCAACAAACTGATTTTAAAAAGTTTGTGAAGCTCTCTCTCCTATTGACAAAGTTTGTAATTATCCATCCACGTCACTAAATCTATTTCCATGTTGTACCCCACTTTTCAATCTTGAAATTTCATATTTAAAAGTATTATGATGGTTAAAAGTTTTTATTTCTTAGGTTGAACTCTTGACTTGTATTTGTCAATTTGTCATCTTCCATGAATAGCTTGCAACTGCCTCTACTAGATTTTCTCTTAGGGTATTGTGAAATAATACAAAAAATATTGGTCTCTGTCCCTGGTTCATGGCACAGGCTCTTAAAATCCTTGTAATTTCCTAAGTGATATACTAGAAGCATCTTTTGTTCTATATTTGGTTTTTGACTCCCACAGGGTCCTGACAGAGAGCTCCTGAAACCCTTGCAATTTCCTGGGTGATAGGAGTGTCTTTTGTGTTGATGAAGCAACTCTGGGTGGGCTCAAGGATAGCTCCTAGATGAAAGCTAGTCACCAGAAAAACTAACCCATAATTAGAAGCTTGGGATTTTCAACCTAACCCCCCATTCTCCTGAGAAGGCAAAAGGGTGGAAAACAGAATGATCACCACACCTGTATGAAAATGTCTCCGAAGTCCCAATAAAACCTATTTAGAAGCGCTTCCAGGTTGAAAACATACATGTATCAGGTTAACACACCCTAATTTCAAGAGGACAGAAGGTCCTATACTCAGTACACTTCCAAACGTGAAATTTTGCAACTCTTTATCTGGCAGTTCATCTGCATCCTTTATCATATCCTTTAATAAACTAGTAAACGTAATTTGAGTGTTTCCTTCTGTCCTCTAAGTTGCTCTAGCACTTTAAAACAACCTGAAGAGGGGTCATGGGAACTCCAGGTTTAGAGCCAATCAGTCAGAAGCAAGGGCCACAAGCAGGGCTTGTAATTGGTATCTGAAGTGGGGTGACAGCAGTTTTGTAGGACTGAGTCCTTAACCTCTGGGATCCTATACTATCTATAGGTAGATAGTGTCAAAATTGAGTTAATTACAGGACACCCAGTTGGTGTCAGGTAGAATTATTTGGTGGGGGAAAACCTCTACATATTTAGTGATCAGAAGTGTCAGCAATGAAGTGTTCTGTACGAGTAACAAAGAAGACACATCAAGGATAGGGAGGAAGGACTGGGTTTTTGCCCATTTAAGAGGGAAGGACTGTAGGTTTATTTTTGGTTTTGTTTTTTTCTTTTTAATATTTATTTATTTATTTTAGCGGGGAGGGGCAGAGAAAGAGAGGAAGAGAGAATCTTTTTTTTTCCTTTTTTTTTTTACTATTTAATTAATAAATTTTTTTAAAAGATTTTTATTTTATTTTATTTTATTTTCAGTGTTCCAAAATTCATTGTCTATGCACCACACCCAGTGCTCCATGCAATACGTGCCCTCCATAATACCCACCACCAGGCTCACCCTACCCCCCCATCCCCCGCCCCTCCAAAACCCTCAGTTTGTTTCTCAGAGTCCACAGTCAGAAGAGAGAATCTTAAGCAGACCCCTCATTGAGCACAGAGCGCCATGCAGGGCTCAATCTCATACACTGAGATCATGACCTGAGCCAAAATTAAGAGTCAGACACTCAACAGACTGTGTCACTCAGGTGCCCCAAGCCTGTAGTTTTCCTAAAATGGGTTTTGAGGGAAACCTGGCGGGCAGGTGGTTAAGCATCCTACTCTTGGTTTCCACTCAACTCATGATTCCAGGGTCTTGGAATCAAGCCCTATAACACACTCCACGTTCAGAAGGGAGTCTGCTTATGGATTCTCTTTCCCTCTCCTTCTACCCTCCTCCTGCTCATGCTCACTTTCTCTCTAAAATAAATCTTTAAAAACAAATAAATGAAGTAACATAAGATAGGGTTTGGTACTCTTTTCCGTTGAAAGAGATTTCTTACATTAAATTTATAAATATTGGTGGCATTTTCCCCCTGCCAAGTATTTGCCTTTCATTTTATTTGTGATATTTTTAATGGTATTTTTAAATTTCATGTTACAAAGAAAAGTAAAGCAGGGATAAAATAAATTGTACCTAAAGACAATAAAGAAGCAAAAAAGAATGCTTAATGAAATATAATCAGTGATACAAAAGAAAAACTTGAGATGTTGTCTATTAATGCAAAAAAAAAAAAGAAAATAGAGAGAGAACATGTTTGTAGATAAAAGAATGGAGAGACAGTCAATTATTGTGGTATTTCACCAAAGCAATAAGAACAGAAACAATACTAGAAGACATACCAAAGAAAAACTTTCTTAGACTGAAACAGATCACAGACATTCAAGTGAAATGAGCTCATCATATTTCAAGCAAAATTTCCAGAAAGAGGTCAATACCAAAAAACATAATGGCAAATATTTTAACCATAAGAATAAGGAAAATATTTAATAAACATTGAAATAGAGAAATAAGAAAGGAAGGAGGAAGAGAGAGAGGAAGACACATATATACATACATACAACACAAAAATATATCCACAACCTCAGGATCTAGGCAATTCCAATGTGGGGACACCTGATTCTTTATGGACCATAAACAATGCAACATTGGCAGGGACATATGAAAGACTGAAATTGTAGGTAGGGTAATAGTTTGGCCAGTGTCTAAGAGAATGTCATGTGTGATATTAGCAAACTTAACAAAATGAGTGGGTACTATGGAAATGTTTTAAGGAATGAAGTTTTAAATTCCTTTTCCTTTTATGAGTCTGTAGATTTTAATGCTAACTAATAAAATAGGGTACATAAACAAACCAAATATTTAGAGCTACAGAGAGGTATCTTTCATCTGCTTTTTCACATTAGGCAGAAAAATGATTCAAAGTAAGAATTTGAGAATGACCTTAATTTATGAGTTCTGAAATTATTTTATATCAGTTGCATAAACCATATCACCCTTCTGGGTTATGATAGTGTTAATTTTAAGGGAAAATAGCAAATTGCTTCAGCTTTTCCCACAAGGTTGCTAATATACACCAGATCATTATCCCGAAGCAGACAGCTTGCTAGAATAGTACACAGAAAGTAGCGTTTTAAATGAGCCACAAATCATGCTTCTTGGTTTTGCTTACATTGGTTCCACACATTAGGAAAACAATTGGTTTCACAGTAAATTCAGTGATGAAATAAATTATGCATTTGCCCATCAGGTTAGGGAAAATACATTCTTGTGGGAAACCAAGAAGGACAATGCAGGAGGGAGCAGAGAATTTGTGCTATTTGACTATGGTGACAAATTCAAACAGCTGGGGCCATGAACCCCAAACTCTCATTTTCATTCCCTTGCATGCCTTAGAGCTTTGGTACTTGTCACCCACAAGAACAGAACACACGAAACACAGAGAGAAGAGCAGCTGCTCAAAAAGACTGAGGACTTAGTAGGCTGCTTGCATTTAGCTACGTTTCTGAAGACTCTCACTTGGACCTACCATCTTCAGCCTTGAGGACTCCTCTGTTTTCCATAAGAAATGCATTCAACCCTTAGTCTCCACATATTTGGTGTTAATAGATCCAATATTAGTTGCCCACAAAATGGATGTCATTGTTTAAATCATTCACTGAATATTGATAGCAATAAGAACTATGAGCATGTATAGCAATGGTCTGATTTTTTAAAAAATTATACCACAAATTACTGAATAGTTAAATAAGATGTTACAGAAAAAACATCTAAGTGAGTCTATACTCTACAAACTATACAAAAGCACGATGGGTAACACAACATTCAATCTCTATGCTAAAGAAATTTACACACTGGTTCCAAAGGTAAGAGTCATATAAATTACTGTAATCAAAGGAGAATGCAGCAATTTCTCTACAAGAAATAAAACTAAGTGTAACACAAGTAGTCGTCAGAGAGCAATTTGTTCCTACAGAGTGCAAAGGAGAGCTACGTAAGTTTAATAGCCATCTACGCTGAGTCTTAAAGGACAGGCAGGATCATAACTGGAAAGGGACAGCCAAGGGAAATGCCTAATCTGCTTGGGACACAAGATTAATTTAGTTTGAACAGAACAGAGGGCATGTTGAACAACAGTGATAGCCAAACCTGAAAGACAGACTTGGCCTCATGGTGGATAGCCATATATGTCAGCCTAAGTCACTGAGTGACAAGGTGTCACTGAAAAATACAAAACATTTGCTTTAGAGAAATTAATCTAGTGATCACAATGAAAAAATAGTCAGGAAATCCAGGGGGTGAGGTAGTACAATAGACTTTGCAATAACCAAAATTAGAAGTACTGTTGAACCTTGAACAACATGAGGGTTAGAGGGGCCAGCCTCCTGCCCAGTCAAAAGTCAAGATACCTTTTTACTCCCCAGAAACTTAACTAATAGCCTACTGTTGAACAGAAGCCTTATCAGTAACATAAACAGTTGGTTAACACTATTTCGTATGTTATATGTATTATATACTATACTTACAATAAAGGAAGCTAAAGAAAAGAAAATATGAAGAAAATCTTAAGGAAGAGAAAATACATTTACCATACTGTACTGTATGTATCCAAAAAAAATCCATGCATAAGTGGACTCATATAGTTCAAACAGGCGTTGTTCAAGAATCAGCTCTAATAGGGTGCCTGGGTGGCTCAGTGGGGTAAGCCTCTGCCTTTGGCTCTGTTCATGATCTCAGGGTCCTGGGATTGGCCCCGCATCTGACTCTCTGCTCTGCAAAAGCCTGCTTCCCCCTCTCTCTCTGTCTGCCTCTCTGCCTACTTGTGATATCTCTCTCTGTCAAATAAATAAATGAAATCTTAAAAAAAAAATCACCTCTAGTAAGTTGACTAAAGGTTACAGCTGAAATGGGTAGTGTTACAGGCTGAACTGCATTCTCCCAAATTCATATGTTGAAATCCTAACCCCCAGTGTTTCTATATGCTGCTATATTTGGCGATAGGTTCTTAAAGAGATAATTAAATTAAAATAAATTCATTAGGTGGTGCCTGGGTAGCTCAGTCAGTTAAGCATCTGTCTTCAACTCAGGTCATGATCCCAGAGTCCTAGGATTGAGCGCCACACCAGGGTCCCTGCACATTGGGGAGCCTGCTGCTCCCCCTGCTTATGCTTTCTCTCCCACTTTCTCAAATAAATACATAATCTTTAAAAAATAAAATAAAGTCATTGGACTGGGCCCTAAGTCAATATGAATGGTGTCATTATTAAAGGAGGAAATATGGAACCAGACACAGAGGGAAGACTATGTAAAGACAAAGAGAAGATGGCCATATAAGCAAAGGAAAGATGGCACAAAAGGAAACAATCTTAATAACATCTTAATCTCAGACTTACAGCCTCCAAAATTGTGAGAAAATAAATTGCTAGGGTACCTGGGTAGCTCAGTTGTTAAGCGTCTGCCTTAGGCTTGGGTTCATGATTCCAGGGTACAGGGATCAAGCCCCACATCAGGCTCCCTGCTGGGCAGGAAGCCTGCTTCTCCCTCTCCCACTCCCCTGCTTATGTTTCCTCTCTCTCTATTTCTCTGCATGTCAAATAAATAAATAAAATCTTTAAAAAAAAATAAAAGAAAGAAAATAAATTTCTGTTGCCTAGGACACCAAGTCTGAGGTACTTTCTTATGGAAGTCTTAGGAAACTAATAAAGACAGAAACAGACAGATGTGAGAGATTTGGGGAAAGACTAATTTAGAGCTGTGGGAAACAACCAGAAGGAGGTAATGGAGAAGGGTAAAAGTTCAGAAGATAAGAGTTTGGACGGCCAGGAAATAAGAAATAACAGACATTAAGGACACTGGGAGAAGCTGGTTTGAGGAAAAATGACAATTCAGTTTGGAAAACATTAAATTTGAATTCTGACAAGACATCCTTACAAAAGCATAAATTAAAGTAATTGCAAATGTGGCAAAGGAACTCAGGAAAGAGCTAAATTTTGGAGTCATCCTGATGTAAGTGGAAGTTGAAGCTATAGGAATAGAGAGTAAGGGTATGAAGAATAAGAATAAAAAATTGAGACAAAACTTGGAGGAGGACCTAAGTCTCATTGACAAAATGAAGGGTCAGAGACTGAGGGAAAGGAGTGATCACTGAAGTCTTCAGGTTTTATGGCCTCAAAGCACAGAAGTAACTTAATTACCATTTCTACTTCATTCTTTATTCTCCTGATGTACAAATTTCTGTCAAAGACCTGACATATAGTTCAGTGCCTTTGTTACTGGGTAACCAGATGCTAAACGGGAGTTCCTCAATGTTCCTGTTAGTCTCGCAGTTGAGGCCCAAGAGGCACTAAGTATGTCACATTATACAGTTGCCACAACTGGAGCTGGATGGCTTCCCCTGGTTCTTACACAGAAGTTGTAGAGCAGCCCTGCTTTGCCCCAACAGATACTCCCCCTAGCATACACGTCATACAAAAACTGAAAACTAGGAATGAGGGTGGGAGAAAGAGCTGAGTCACCACCTTGCTAAGGAGTGATATGTTTGTGATGATAGGAAGAGGGTACTTTGCCGACCACCTCCATTCATTATACCATAGGATGAGGCTGGGGATGCCATATAGGAAAAATGGTTGGCATTCTGTTCTTCAATTAGTTATCTACCTGGGCAGTGGACTTGAACATCATCTCTACCTGTGCCAGTCCAAACAGAACTGATGGTACCTAGAGTGTGATGATAGGGAGAGACAGGTACCCAGCAAAACAGTTGGACCTCATACCATCGAGGGTAGAAAAGGAAGTATGAGTTTCCTGTGGTCTAGCGGACACTGAATCAGGTGGTTAGGCTTGTACCTTTCTGGTTCCCACCTCAGAGAACTACTCACTGGATGAGGAAATCTCATCCCTAGAGCCTCTTTTCATTCTGCATATAGATTTACTAAGCACTTATTATGTCCTCAACACTACATGAGCTTCCTAGAATAAACAGATGCATGGAACATAGCACCTGAAATACAGGAATTTGCACACACACACACACACACACACACACACACACACAAACACACACAATAGCTTTTGGGGCAGTCACAACTTGTAAGAGTACAACATGAAACATGGGGACCTAACATCAAAGAGCTGTGATGGTGAGAACTGTTAAGAATACTAGAGGTTGATTTATCAGGATCCTTCATCTCAAAGTGGGGCAGAGAAATAAACTCATACCAGCCCCCAGAAGACAGCCAACATTTGAACCCTAGCCCCATAGACAGCAAAAAATGTCAGTCAGTACTGGTCAGAAAAACAAACATACCAACAAAGTGAGGATAGGAGCTGCTCTCCCATTTCAGGAAAGGTAAGAACAGAGCTGGTGAAGTTCAGGCCACACTCTCCCACCACCACACAGAGCTGAAGAAGTGGGGTAAAGAATAAAAAGAAGATGACAACCTTCCTCACACTTCAGATCCTGGGAGCAACTGGTCAAGACATCCATAGATAGAGGGAAGGAGAGAAGATTTAAATCAAGATTGAGATTAAAATTCTAAACTGGACAAGATTTTTAATAAATGAAAGTAACCAGAAAATTATGATATCTTTACAAGTTATCCTTGAGAAATTAGAAAAAAATTAACAAGACATTGAAAGTAGTGATTGGGGAACAAGTTAAGTTTCATGTTGTTACTCTCACATAGCTGTAATGCTCCCCAATAAACTAGTTTTGAACGCAAACACTCAGATGCAAGGCAGGCATTATGTTCTCTGCACCTGTTTATTCCAGGAAGCTTGCATAATACTGAGAACACAATAAGTGGTTAATAAATTTATGTGCAGAATGAAAAAAGATCCAAGGGATAGTAATTTTTGGCAACCACTACAGAGAACAGGGATGACACACCTTAAGAAAAGGATTTAGATTAGAAACTTGATCCTCAGTGAGCAGGGGCAGAAGTGGAGTCAGAGTCTGTAATAAGAAAGTAAAAGATGAAGTGGAGGGTAAGGAAGTAGAAACACCCTGTAAGTATAAATAACTTCCAGAAATCTGGTAATGTAAGGGGAAGAGACATGAGATGGCCCTAGGAAGTCAGAAAATCAAAGACTTAGGATATAATCAACTTGAGCCTTTTTTAACATCTAAAAAAAGGAACCACTGAAAAGAGAAAGAACAAAGATTTAAAGACTAAAGATAATAACTGATGAGCAACATCTTTGATTAATAGATTCTCTTTCTTAAACAATTAGACTGTGTCAAACAATTTGTTTTAAGCGCTATTAAAGTATTTTATCTATCTCTAATTATCAAACTCCTTAATGACAAGATCTCAAATATTGGAGCAAGAAGGAATGATTTTGCTAACTATAAAGCCACAACTCCTCATCCTGTAAAACGTTTCTCTAAACTATAAAGAGAGCATTGCATTTGCAAAAACCAATGTAAAAAAAAAGAATATTTCCACACGTATTTTATTTCCTCTCTTTGAAGTCAGAGGTTATGCCTTTCACAATGTCACATCCCACAAGGTACTAATCGCAGTGTATTACATAAGTGTTCGATAACAGTAAAAATCAATTAATCTGGAAAACAGATTAATTAAGAAAACAGTTCCATTTATAGTTGCATCAAAGAGAACAAAATATCTAAGAATAAACTTAAAGAGGTAAAAAACCTGTACATTGACAATGATAAGACAATGATGAAAGAAAAAGACACAAAAACTATCTAGGGTTCATGGATTGGAATAATTAATATTGCTAAAATATCCATACTACCAAAAGCAAACTATGGATTCAATGAAATCCTTATCAAAAGTCCAACAATGTTTTTCACATAAATAGAAAAAACAATCCTAAAATTTGTGTAGAACTACAAAAGACTCCAAATAGCAGAAGCACTTTTTTTTAAAAGATTTTATTTATTTATTTGACAGAGAAAGAGAGAGATGACAAATAGGCAAAGAGTCCAGAAGAGAGAGGGCAAAGCAGGCTCCCTGCTGAGCAGAGAGCCCGATGTGGGGCTCGATCCCAGGACCTGAGATCATGACCTGAGCCTAAAGCACAGGCTTAACCCACTGTGCCACCCAGGTGCCCCATCAGAAGCACTCTTGAGAAATGAGAACAAAGATGAAGGCATCACACTTCTTGATTTCAAACTATATTATAAAGCGCTGGCAATCTAAACAGCATATTTGCAGAAACACAAATATATCAATGAAACAGAGCAGAGAGGCCAGAAATGTACCCATATGGTCATCAATTTATGACATAGGAGCCAAGAATATACAATGGGGAAAAGAGAGTCTCTTCAATAAATGCTGTTGAGAAAACTGAACAGCCACACACTAAAGAATGAAACTAGACCCTAAATTACACCATACACAAAATGCAATTCAAAATGGATTGAAGACTTGAACATAAGACCTGCAATCATTAAACTACTAGAAGAAAACAAGTGGTAAGCTCCCTGACATCAGTCTTGGCAATGATTTTTTTGGGGTCTGACACCAAAAGCAAAGATAACAGAAGCAAAAATAAATAGGACTACATCAAACTAAAAAGATTCTGCACAGCAAAGAAAACCATTAACAAAATGAAAGGCAACTTGCTAGATGGGAGAAAATATTTATAACTCATATATGTGACAAGAAATTAATACTTAAAATGTATAGAAGACTCATAAAACTCAATAGGGAACAAAAAATGTGATTTAAAATGGGCAGAGAATTTGAATAGACATTTTTCCAAAGCAGACATCCAGATGGCCAAAAGACCCGTGAAAAGACAGATGCCCAACATCACTCATCATCAGAGAAATCCAAGTCAAAACCACAATGAGATGTCTCTTCACACCTTTCAGAATGCCTAAAATGAAAAACTCAAGAAACAACTGTTGGTGATGATATGGAGAAAAAGGAACCCTCATGCACTGTTGGTGGGAATGCAAAGTGGTATAATCACTATGGAAAACAGTATGGAGCTTCCTTAAAAAAATAAAAATTGAGCTACTATATGATCCAGCAATTGTACTTCTGGATATTTATCCAAAGGAAACAAAATCACTATCTCAAAAACTTATCTGTTCCCCCACTCCTTTTTCATTGCAGCATTATTTACAATAACCAAGACATGGAAAAAATATAAGAATTCATTGCTAGATTAATGAATAAAGAAAATGTGGTATGTACACACACACACACACACACACAATGGAATTATTATTCAGTCATAAAACAAGAAAATATTGCTATTTGAGATAACATGAATGGACTTGAGGGCTTTATTTTAAGTGAAATAAGTCAGACAGAGATCTGTTTGATCTCACATTTATGTGGTATCTAAAACTAACCAAACTCATAGATGCAGAAAACAGATTGGTAGGTGCCAGAAACAGGAGCTGGATGAAATGGGTGAAGGTCATCAAAAAGTACGAACTTCCAGTTATAAGACAGTTAACTAAGTCCTCGGGATATAATTTACAGCACCATAATTATGGTTAACACACTGTATTATGTATTTAAAAGTTGCTAAGAGAGGAGATCTTAAAACTCTTCTACACAAGAAAAAATTTTTTAACAATGTGTGGTAATGGAATTTAACTAAACTCATTGTGGTAATCATTTCATAGTATGTGAGATCATTATGTTGTGTACCTAAAACTAATATAATGTTATATGTCAATTATCTCAATGTAAAAATCAACCACTATATTATTTCAATTGATTTTAAAAGAAACCTAACTGTAGATAAAGTTCACTGATTCCTTGCAGTAATATATGCTGAGCTTTCATGCCAAGAACTAGTCTAGACCCTAAGAATAAATGATGAATAAAGAAGATGTCATTTGTACTCCATGGAACACACAGGGGGAACAAGAGAAGGAGAAAAATATATATAATCATGCAGTTTTATACTCAATCAAGCAAAAGATTGGGATGCATTACTTTATAAACTGCTTCCTTGGGTTCTATCAATCTACTCTATCTATATGCTCTGTTCTCATTAATAGCATGAAAATAAGTAATAACTCTTGTGATACATTATGTTAATGGCCTCAATTCTTTGCCACTCCCTATATCCATGTGCTTTGCAATTCCTCCAGTAAAAGGAATGATATTTTTCTGTTCCTTAACCTTAGATTTATCCATTCTTTGATCAAAAGAACACTGGTGAGTGTAATGCAACTCTCCCCACTTAACACATGGATGTGCACAGGCATGCTTGAGCTTGCCCTCTTACATGACTACCACTGCCATAAGGAGGACATGCAAGACTTAGCCTACAGTCCAGGACAAGAAAGGGAGATGCGTGAAGCAGACTAGTCCCAGCCAGTTACCCTAGCTGAGCCTAATCTAGATCTGCTGACCTCCATCTGACCCACAAAAACAGGAGTTTAGTAAACGTTTTTGTTTTATTTCATTAAGAGAGCGTGGCTCCTTGTTACACAGCATTATTACAACAGTAACTGATACAACTTTATATATACTTATCTCAATAGATCCTAATGCTGTGTTCATCTGACAGAACAGAACAAGCACTGTACTGTCATGGAAAAAAAAATGCTGCAGGATGTGTGGATGTGTCTGGACATGTAATTAGGTGTTACAATCTTAACAGTGAGAAACTAAATTCCCAGTACTATAAATTACATAAATAGAAGAACCAAGTAGAATATCAGTCCACTTCTCATTACCAGACTTCTTATCCTTACCAAATGAAGTTCACGACTTAGCCCTAAGACCTAGCTAAAATTTACTGTTTCTCAGACTGTCATATTGAACAGATCATGACATACAGAAGCCAAGGAAAATATATGAAATTCATGTTTTGCTGGGTCCCACATGCTGTGGTGTTTTTCAAACCCACATGCATCCACCAAGAAGCACTCAGAATGTTTGATTCTGGGGAAAAAAAAAAATCCATAACAAGAATAGAGTACAGAACAAAAATCAACTCAACAAGTCCCACCATATGTTTTTCATTCTCTTGTATTCTATAAAGGAAGTGAATGTGGTATTGTACACTGGATTCCCAGCCCAGAAACTTCTAGCTATTCTTTTTAATTTCATATTTAAAGAAAGCCCTGGGTTACCCTCTGCCCTACTTCTGAAATAGCAACAGAAGGAAAGGAGGTAATCCACCAAGAAGTAAATGTTGTATCTTTCCTAGTGTAACAGGTGTAGACTTGTGCTCCATGCTTAATGCTAAGATGTTCTCTATATTTTGTATACAGGTTGCCAGGATCCACCAGAGAGGATAATGTACCTCCACTACAAGAGAAGAGACCTCTGGAAAATCACTGCAGTGTTAAAAGGAAACTCACTCAGGTAGCCTTCTTTGCTCTTAAAGTCCAAAGTAATATTTAAAGATATGCACTCAGTCTGGATGCCTATTTAAAGTTAGCTATCTAGGGGCTCCTGGGTGCCTCAGTCAGTTAAGCGACTATCTTCAGCTCAGCTCATGATCCCAGGGTCCTGCGATCAAGCCCTGCATTGGGCTCCCTGCTCAACAAGGAGCCTGCTTCTCCATCTACTCCTCCTCCCACTCACACTCTCACTTTCTCATTCTCCCTTTCAAATAAATAAATAAAATCTTTAAAGTTAGTTATCTAAACAAAAACTTCTCTCGTTGCTTGGAATGTATAAAAAAGATAGGTATTATGTGTATGCATATGTCTGCATATACATACACAAATATATGTTACATATATATTTTGTATATTAAATGTGTTAACCCTAATACAGCTATAAACACAGACACAAAGCATGTATCTTTGATTTCATTCTACCAGGATCCTACAATGAATATGATAGCACTCTATACTTCAAATCTTTCAGAAAAAGGTTGTTGAGGTTTTTTTTTTAAATTGTCAAAAATATGGAGTCTATCATTTATAAAAATTTAGTGCATCCCATGGGTAAAATGAAAACATTTCAAAGGATTCTTCTGTGCATGTAGAAGTAAGAACAGACAAATGTTTTCCATCTTCCATATCTTACACATCAAAACTACTACTTTCATAGTGAATTTAACAAGAAAGTTATAGGGTTCCTGAGCAGCGCAAAAAATCAATCCATTGCTGAGACATTTTGATTATCAATATGCAAATGCTGATAGGTGCCAGAGGTTTGTTTCTTTTTTTTTTTTTAAGATTTTGTTTATTTACTTGAGTGAGAGAAAACAAGCAAGGCAGAGAAGGTGGGGTAGAGGGAGAGGGAGATGCAGACTCCTATGGGGCTCTATCCCTTGACCCTGGGATCATGAGCTGAGCCAAAAGCAGATGCTTACCTGACTGAACCATCCATCCAGGTACATCACGAGAATTATTTTAGAAAGCCTGGCCTTTAACATAATTTTCAGGTAATCTTAAAATTCAAAAACTTTTGGATGAATAGTATTGCTGTTTTTTGTTACTCATTGTCCATTTAAAATCCATTAACCAGAGATATATAAGTTCCACAAACACATATATTCAGTCAAACTATATATGCTGAAATATTAAATAGCTGAAGTCAAATGACAATATTTTTATATTTCACATTAAAATACGCAAGCTCTCATTGGGAAACATTTAAATTCAAAGTCAATATCTTATTTTCATAAAGCTAATAGTGTAGAGGCTATTTCTAAACCTGTATTCCATTTAAAATACCAGATGATTTCTGTACATTGACTTTGTATCCTGCCATATTACTAAATTGCTGTATGAGTTCTAGTAGTTTGGGGGTGGAGTCTTTTGGGTTTTCCATATAAAGAATCATGTCCTCTGCGAAGAAAGAGAGTTTGACTGCTTTCTTATACACTAACAATGAAATTCCAGAAAGGGAAATTAGAGAATCGATTCTATTTACTATAGCACCAAGAACCATAAGATACCTGGGAATAAACCTAACCAAAGAGGTAAAGGATCTGTACTTGAGGAACTACAGAACACTCATGAAAGAAATTGAAGAAGACACAAAAAGATGGAAGACCATTCCATGCTCTTGGATTGGAAGAATAAACATTGTTCAAATGTCTATACTGCCTAGAGCAATCTATACTTTTAATGCCATTCCAATCAAAATTTCACCAGTATTCTTCAAAGAGTTGGAGCAAATAATCCAAAAATTTGTATGGAATCAGAAGAGACCCCGAATCGCTAAGGAAATGTTGAAAAACAAAAATAAAACTGGGGACATCACGTTACCTGATTTCAAGCTTTATTACAAAGCTGTGATCACCAAGACAGCATGGTACTGCCATAAAAACAGACACATAGACCAGTGGAACAGCGTAGAGAGCCCAGATATGGACCCTTAACTCTATGGGCAAATAATCTTTGACAAAACAGGAAAAAAATATACAGTCGAAAAAGACAGTCTCTTCAATAAGTGGTGCTGGGAAAACTCTGCAGCTATATGTAGAAGAATGAAACTCGACCATTCTCTTACACCGTACACAAAGATAAACTCAAAATGGATAAAAGACCTCAACATGAGACAGGAATCCATCAGAATCCTAGAGGAGAACATAGGCAGTTAATCTCTTCGATATTAGCCACAGCAACTTCTTTCAAGATATGTCTCCAAAGGCAAAGGAAACGAAAGCCAAAATAAACTTCTGGAACTTCATCAAAATCAAATGCTTCTGTGAGATTAAGAGTCACAAACTGTGGGTTGCTGGGGGGAGGGGGGTTGGGAAGAAGGGGGGTAGGGTTATGGACATTGGGGAGGGTATGTGCTTTTGGGTAAATTGGAAGGGGAGGTGAACCATGAGAGACTATGGACTCTGAAAAACAATCTGAGGGGTTTGAAGTGGCGGGGGGGTGGGAGGTTGGGGTACCAGGTGGTGGGTATTATAGAGGGCACGGCTTGCATGGAGCACTGGGTGTGGTGAAAAAATAATGAATACTGTTTTTCTGAAAATAAATAAGTGACTCTTAATCTCAAAAAAAAAAAAAAAAAATCAAATGCTTCTGCACAGCAAAGGAAACAGTCAAGAAAACAGAGAGGCAACCCATGGAATGGGAGAAGGTATTTGCAAATGACAGTACAGACAAAAGGTTGATATCCAGGATCTATAAAGAACTCCTCAAACTCAACACACACAAAACAGATAATCATATCAAAAAATGGGCAGAAGATATGAACAGACACTTCTCCAATCAAGACATACAAATGGCTAACAGACACATGAAAAAATGCTCATCATCACTAGCCATCAGGGAGATTCAAATTAAAACCACATTGAGATATCACCTTACACCAGTTAGAATGGCCAAAATTAGCAAGACAGGAAACAACATGTGTTGGAGAGGATGTGGAGAAAGGGGAACCCTCTTACACTGTTGGTGGGAATGCAAGTTGGTGCAGCCTCTTTGGAGAACAGTGTGGAGATTCCTCAAGAAATTAAAAATAGAACTTCCCTATGACCCTGCAATTGTACTCCTGGGTATTTACCCCAAAGATACAGATGTAGTGAAAAGAAGGGCCATCTGTACCCCAATGTTGATAGCAGCAATGGCCACGGTCACCAAACTGTGGAAAGAACCAAGATGCCCTTCAACAGACGAATGGATAAGGAAGATGTGGTCCATATACACTATGAAGTATTATGCCTCCATCAGAAAGGATGAATACCCAACTTTTGTAGCAACATGGACAGGACTGGAGGAGATTATGCTGAGTGAAATAAGTCAAGCAGAGAGAGTCAATTATCATATGGTTTCACTTATTTGTGGAGCATAACAAATAGCATGGTGGACATGGGGAGTTGGAGAAGGGAGTTGGGGGAAATTGGAAGGGGAGGTGAACCATGAGAGACTATGGACTCTGAAAAACAATCTGAGGGGTTTTAAGTGGTGAGGGGGTGGGAGGTTGGGGGAACCAGGTGGTGGGTATTAGAGAGAGCATGGATTGCATAGAGCAACTGGGTGTTGTACTAAAACAATGAATACTGTTATGCTGAAAATAAATAAAAAATAAATTTAAAAAATATATACAAAATAAATAAATAAATAAATAGATAAAATACCAGATGAACACCTTAATCCAGAATCTTTAAAATCAACTAATAACTTCTAAGAGCTAATACTGACAACATGCTTAAGTACTATTATACCTTCAAACTGACTGGATTCAACAGATAAATAAGTCATTCATCCTGTCAAAATATTCTATATTCCATGAAATTAATTAACAGGTATTAGTGGAATACCACTCTAACCCAACACAACACTGGTGTGAAGGCCTTCTTCAGAAATAACTCATCTCTTTTCAGCTTCCCTAGCCACAAAGTCTACTTTATTAACTACCTCAGATTCTATCTATCCACACACACACACACACACACACACACACACAAACTGATGTGTAGATTTAATATTATGCACTTATCAAGAGAAAAACAATGTTGAAGACAAATCATCTTTTATCTCTCTTGCAGACATCTTGACATCTGATTTCACTCTTTTTAAATGCTCCAAGGAAATCTACTAGTACTCTAGAGAACATTCCTTTCTCCTCTTAAATTCACTGATAACTAGGTAAAAGCCAATGAACAATGAAGTCCTACAGAGAGACCCTTGAAAGACTACAGAAGACATCAAGGAAAGATATGTCACCCAAAAGTGTTAACACCCTGATTGCATTCTGTGTTACCACTGGAGGCCCACCCTTTAACAGACACAGAAGGGGCGCCTGGGTGGCTCAGTGGGTTAAGCCTCTGCCTTCAGCTCGGGTCATGATCCCAGGGTCCTGGGATCGAGCCCCACATCGGGCTCTCTGCTCAGCAGGGAGCCTGCTACCCCCCCCCCTCTCTCTGCCTGCTTCTCTGCCTACTTGTGATCTCTCTCGCTGTCAAATAAATAAAATCTTTAAAAAAAAAAAAAAACAGACACAGAAAAGTGTTACAAAACAGAAATCTGCTTTGGCTGTGATAAGAAAAACACTTCATAATCCATAAAATTACTACTCCTGCCATACCCACACTTCAAATGTTTTATAATTTAAATCCTTAATAATGCTATACATGTTTAGGATGCCTCCCTGAAGACTTCTAATATGTATATTTGTGAAGAATCTGTCAAGTTCATGAGATTATGCTGGTACATGAAACTGGGATAATAAAGGATAGCTCATGCTTTGAACACTAAATACTTCCCTGTACAGCATTTATAAATTGCCACTGGTGACTGAATTTATGCTAAACCAAACGTATGTGGTCACTTATTCAAAGAAAATGTATCCTGTTGGGATAACAGGGAATGTTTTACACTGTGAGGACTGCACAGTTAGAGGGAGCTGAAATCTGTATCCTGAGAATTTGATTAGTGTGCCAAGTCCAGATCTTTGTTTCACCTTCTATTTTATTCCCTTATAGCACCTGACATTGTTTTAAATTTTTTTCCAGAATTTTTAAACAATGAAAAGGATCGTTAGTCAACTAGTTCTAAGAAAAATGTTTGTTAATAATTTTATTTAACAAATTTTATTATTTCTAACTTTAATTTTAAAGTGATAATTGGTAAAATCTGAGGTATTCCTTTCACATTTCTAACACCATATCACGTACTTCTGGCACACAACTGAAATTACATTTCCAAAAATGGCATTACAAATGTAAATCAGCTATAATTCATATTCTCCCCCTTAGAAGCAAAGCTATAATATAGGATTAGTTTCCTGAAGAAAAGTCTAACACCCAACTTTGGTAGAAATTTCTGATGACTATAATTCAATAAAATAAGTCAGTATACTGACTTATTTTATTTTAGGAGTATTTTAGGACTTATTTTAGGAGTATACTGCAAGTCAGTATACTCCTAATAGAAGCCATTAAGAATGTTTGCAATACTCTGGTTAGATCTCTTCATGTGTTAGGGCTGTACTTCCCTCCTTCCTTGGGAAGGCAGCATGGTCATGTGACTTGATTTGGCCAATGAAATGTGAGTGACAGTGACTGAAAGTCACCTGCAGTTGGAAGCTTTAAAAGTTAGTATACAATTTAACATGCCTTTTACTTCTGTGAGGGTGCCTCTCAATGTTCAGAAAGAGGGCTGCTCTATTAGCCAGGATCCTATAATACTAATGAACGGCAGCAAACCCCCCAGCTGACCTGGTATATAATATACATGAAGTGTCAGCAAGAAATACACCTTAGTTATTACAAGCTGCTGAGATTTAAGGATTGTGGGTTATTGTGGAGCAACCTAACCTAAAGTAACTGATGTATACTTTTTTTTAAAGATTTTATTTATTTGACAGAGATCACAAGTGGGCAGAGAGGCAGGCGAAGGTCGGGGGAAGCAGGCTCCCCACCGAGCAGAGAGCCCAATCTGGGGCTCAATCCCAGGACCCTGAGATCATGACCTGAGCTGAAGGCAGAGGCTTAACCCACTGAGCCACCCAAGTGCCCTCTGATGTACACTTTTAGATATTAAACTACTATAAAGCTCTCTAAAAGACATCTAAATCATTCAGTGACCAATCACATAAATGTTGACTTATTCTGAGGCAACAATATATTGAACAGTAATCTCATTTATAAAGTCGCCTTCTGTCTTGCATCTTCAACATCTCTATCCAGTGGCTCCTTCCACACAGCAGTCAGACAAGCTAAAAGCCTCACTGCCAGTGAGTTACCTCCGTTAACCTTGTTATGTCTGAATTTTTTAATTCACTTCTCTTCTCTCTTCACTGTTAATATTTCTGAGGGCATAGACTACAATCACTGCCTCCATTTTCCATTTTACTTTATGCATTCTGGCTTCCACCACTTATACTTAAAGGAAAAAATTCTACCAATGAGTTTCTAACTACCCAATCCATGGCTCTTTGCTTGCCCCCATTTTTCAATTTTTCTTTCATATTCAACAATGATTACCATCCCTTATCCTTGCAATTCCTCCTTTTCCTTCTGCGATATTATATCATTTTAGTTCTCCCCTAAAATGTGTCCTATCAGTCTCCTTGGTTGGTTCTTATTTTTCTTGTATTTCTCTCTATATAAGTATTCCCCAGGGTCTTTTCAGATCTTTCATTCCTTTTCCATCTCTCCCTTAATAATATTATCCTCTTGCACAGCTTCAACTGTCATTAATATACAGATGATTCCCAAGACTCTCTACCTTCAGCTTGTTTCCTGCTTATTCAGTTCACTGATATATATTTCCTCTTGATCATAATGCTGGAACCACAAAAATAAGTATTTTTTAATAGCTTCACAAAAATATTTTATTTTTAATATCTATTTCTCATATTGAATTTTCATTCTTCATTAATATTCTCAACCAGTCTCAACAGTGTAAAATGATCTTCAATAATTTTATTTTCCTCATTAACCATGTTCAACCAGTTTTTAAATCCTATCTGTAAATTTAGTATTAATTTAACACAAGACTACTATGAAAAAAGGCTACATTTTTTGTTTGTATGACTTGGCTTACTAACTTATCATAAAGAACAGAGTTATACATAATAGAAAAATTGAATCCAATAAAGTAGAAAAAGAGTTATATGCCACAACCAAGTGGGATTTATTCCAGCTATGCCAGACTGGTTCAATAATATAAAAATAAATTAGTGTAATCCATTATATCAACAGGCTAAGGAATAAAATTTGTATTATCGTATCAAAGGATACAGAAAAAACATCTGACAAAATCATAAAAACTCTCAGAAAACTAGTAACAGAGGGGAACTTCTTTAATTGTAAAAGAACATTTACATAAAATAAACAGCTAACATCATACTTAATGGGGAAAACCTAGAAGTTTTCTCTCTAATATTAAGAATAAAACAAGGATGTGCCCTCTTATCATTCCTATTCATCATTATACTGGAAGTCCTAGTTAATTTAGCAAGACCAAAAAAAGATATAAGAATTATATAGGTTGAGAAGAAAAAGACCAAAATGTCTTTTTTGCAAAACTGTTAATGTAGAAAATCCCCTAAAATTGACCAAAACAAACAACTTCTGGTACTAATAATATAGGAAAGTGGCAAGATACAAGGTTAATACACAAACACAACTGCTCCCCTATATACCAACAATGAATAATTGCAACTAGAAATTTAAAACAAGCACCATTTATAGTTACCAAAAGTGGCAAAAAAAAAAAAATGAAGTAGATATAAATCTAACAAATTATATAAAGATCTATGTGACAAAAACTATAAAACTCTGATGAAAGAAATCAAAGAATTAAACAATAGAGAGATATTCCACATTCATGAATAAGAAAACTCAATATTGTTAAGATGTGAAGCTTTTCCCAACTTGATCCATAGACTCAATGTAATCCCAATCAAAACCCCATCAAGTAAGGGCACCTAAGTGGTTCAGCTGGCTAATCATCCAACTCTTGATTTCAGCTCAGGTCATGATCTCACCAGTGTGAGATTCAGTCTCGATTCATGCCAGGTTCCCCCCTGATGTAAATTTGCTTAAGATTCTCTCCCTCTCCCCCTGCCCCTCCCCCACAAAAAATAGCAAGTTATTTTGCGGTTATTGACAAACCAATTGTAAAGTTTACATGGAAAGGCTAAAGACCAGAACAGCAAACATAATATTGAGAAAGAATAAAGTTAGACAATTGACACCACCCAACTTTAAGACTTATTGTAAAGCTATAGTAATTAAGATTGTGGTATTGATGAAAAAACAGACAGACGTATGAAACAAAATAGAGATCCCAGAAATAGACCTACACAAATATTGTCAATTGATCTTTTAACAGAGGTACAAAGGCAGTACAATGGAGTAAATGTAGTCTTTTCAAACAAATGGTATTGGTACAACTGGACATCCACATGTAAAAGAAAAAAATCTAGACATAAACTTTATACCTTTCATAAAAATTAATTCGAAATAGATCATAGATCTAAACGTAAAAGACAAACCTATAAAACTCCTAGAAAATAACATAAGAAAATATGTGTGACCTTGGATTTGACAATGACTTTTCAGATAAAATACCAAAACCACAGTCCATGAAAAAGAAAATTGACAAATTGGACTTCGTTAATATTAAAATTACAAACTTCTGCTCTTCAAAAGACACTGTTAAGAGATGAGAAGACAAACAAAAGACTGAGATAAAATACTTGTAAAATACAGTACATGTATCTATAACTATATTTTATATTTGTGTGTATGCAAATACGTGTGTGTATATAGAGAGAGAGAGAGAGCAGGTTATGTAGGTATCTATATGAGAGATTAAATATTTATATATTAAAGATATATTTAGTATACATTCATATATTAATTTAAAATATTTAATATATATATTTATATGAGAGACAGGAGGATGAGAGAGAGAAAGTTTGAATAATGGTAGAAGAGAGGCAGGAATAATCAAATAAATAATACTCCCTCTCACCAAAAATCTCAGAACTAGGAAATCACAGATTGAAAAGTGCACCATCACAAGTGCCCATCTTAGCAAATGAATAAGAGTCACACAAAAGCATTTCATACTACAATTTCAGAAAATTGTAGATAAAGAGAAGCTTCATAAAATTACAGATAGAAAACCAGAATGTCTGGGAAGAATAGAGAATCAGAAATGCATCCGAATTCTCAGCTATAATAATGGAAACTGGAAGACAAATGTGGCCAAAATTCTGAGCTAAAATGATTTCCAATTTAAAATTCTTTCATAACTGAACTAAAAACCAAACATGGCAACTGAATAAGGACATTCTCAGACATAAAAAGTCTCAAAAATTAACTTCTCATATACCCTTTCTCAGGACTTAATGGCTGATGTAGTCTGCCACACGCAGACAGTCAGCCAAGGAAGAAGAAATGAGATCCAGGAAGAGGCAGAAGAAGCACAGAGAATGCATAAGATCAGGCTGAAGGGAAGCTTCAGAACAACAGTTTCTCTGGCACAGAAAACACTAGTCCAGAAGGGAAGTAGATTGAAAGCTCCAAGAAAAGCGTCACCAAGAAAACAAACAAAAAAGAATCTTATAGGTTGTCTGAGGGGTTTTGCTTGTTTGTTTGTTTGTTTGTTTACCACAGTGACATGAATTTGATAGCTTTGAAAAAGTATCTTAAGGTAAAGTGAATCTTAAGAAGTATAGAAAGTAAAGAAGTAAACAAAAATAAAGCAATATTTAATTCCAAGGGGAAATGTCATCATAGGACACTAAGTAACTCAGTTGTGACAAACTTTTATGTAATCATAATTAAATAATCATTGAATAATGATTGAACAACAAAAAATAAGACAGCTATATTTAAAGGGTAGTAGGGAAATATGTGTGTGTATTGCAGGGTGAGCCATTGCAGGCATAAGAGAATAAAATCTTCATCGTAAAAGGCTAGGTATCAATAGAAAATGTATGCAGACTTTTTAAAATAAAAAATAGTCTTGGGGCGCCTGGGTGGCTCAGTGGGTTAAGCCGCTGCCTTCGGCTCAGGTCATGATCTCAGGGTCCTGGCATCGAGTCCCGCATCGGGCTCTCTGCTCAGGAGGGATCCTGCTTCCCTCTCTCTCTCTCTCTCTCTCTGCCTGCCTCTCCATCTACTTGTGATTTCTGTCAAATAAATAAATAAAATCTTTAAAAAAAAATAGTCTTGCAAGCATATTACTTAGAAATAGGGAGATAAATAACAGAAATAACATCTAAATAGTTTCATGTGGTTGTTTCTATGAAATAGCAATCAAGGGTAGAGAGAATGGGGCAGGAAAAAAGACTATTTTATCACACTATGATTTTTTAAGCTATATTCCTATATTAACATATTTATTGGCATTTGTTGGCTGTCAGTTTTGCTTTTACAAGTTGAGCTTCTTTTTTGACAACAGCAAATGGAAAGAGAGTTGATATTTTCCTAAGTTCTATCCTGCAAATGAAAAAATTTTCTAAGGTATGTTGAAAGAAATTTTTTTTAAAGTGTTATAATACTTACAAAATAAGAGACAAAAGAAGAAAAATATATACCCATACCTCTAAAAACCACTCCTGATACCCTATCCCAATAAGAATTTGTTCATTACCTTCTTTTGCAGCTAACTGGTATTTCTGCTGATTGCAGAATTACTGATAAACTTCATTTTGTAATAGAGTAGTTAAGTAAGGGAATTCTTTTTTTTTTTTTTTAAAGCTTTTATTTACTCATTTGACAGACAGAGATCACAGATAGGCAGAGGCAGGCAGAGAGAGAGGAAGAGAAGCAGGCTCCCTGCTGAGCGGAGACCCTGATGCGGGGCTCAATCCCAGGGCTTGATCCCAGGACCCTGGGATCATGACCTGAGCCGAAGGCAGAGGCTTTAACCCACTGAGCCACCCAGGCACCCCAAGTAAGTGAATTCTTAATACTTCCACCAGACTCTACTATGGTGTATGTGTGTGAGTAATTTCTTAATTTCTTAATTATTCCAATGTAATTAAGATTACTTCAAAGCAAAGTATTAATAAGCATGGCAAAAAAATAATGAACTTGCATTTGCCCCTTTAATATAAGAAATACATAATTCATTATCTTTTCTAAAAAAAAGATTTTAATTATTTACTTTACAGAGAGAGAGAGAGAGCACAAGCAAGGGAGCAGCAGGCAGAGGGAGAGAAAGAAGCATGCTCCCCATTAAGCAGGGAGCCCGATGAGGGAATCTGTCCCTGGACCCTGGGATCATGATCCTAGCAGAAGACAGCTACTTAATCGACTAAGCCACTCAGGCATCCCCATAATTCATTATCTTGATGATTTAGTGACATCATTACTCTCAATTGAGTTAAGGAAAATCTCTCAGAGAACATGTACTCATCAGCAATGTTGTGTAGAATGTATGTTTGGTAGCATTTCATGCTAAAACAATCATAAAGATGATATATCTTAAAATGGATTAAAACTTTGCCACAGCCCATTCTGTGCTGGAGACTGTGGGGTTTTCCTCTCTATATCCATTCTCCCCACCTTGCTTTAGTTTTAGTCATCAGCAACTCACACTTTAGCTGGGCATATGGCTACCTGACTAAAGACTACATGTCCCAGCCCCTGCTGAAGCTACACGTGTTCATGGCCCATGGAGATGCAGGACTTCTAGTTTGTGCACTCAAAAATAAGGAGCAGGTTTTCCATACTTCCAGCTGATTAGAATATGGACACGATATGGGGGAATAAGAACCATAAAATGAAAGGTTGAAGACAGAAGGATCCTGGGTTCCTGATACTGTCAAACTTCGAGACCACCCCAACCACTTAACCAGACCTATGAAAGAGAATAAAAATTTCTATCTTGATTGTCATTCTGTTTTTAGATTCTCTATTGCCTTAAGAAAACCTGTATCCTATCTAATAAAGTTCCACCTAACACTTTCCTCAAATATCATTCGGGGGCTCTCGACAACATATTTATTTTACCAAACACCTTTTTCCAAAAGAGTCCAGCTCACTCTCCATAATTTTTCATCATTTTTCTTCTCAGCATCTCTGATGTAATACAGTAACAATGCTTTAAATTTGGCTCAACCTCTATATCCTATGACCAAGGTGTTCACGTTAGGCTGCTTTCTGCCTGGAAAATCACATCTGGTTCTATTTCATTACTGCTAGGCAAGCTAAATTTCCAGTTTTCAAGGACCAAGAACAAGATTATTTTAACCCATTTTTCAGACAAATTTATTTTCATTCATAGGTCTTTCAATTCGCCAAAACTAGATTTAACATATAAGAAAAGTGATTTAACAGATAGCAACTTATTGCTTTTCCCTAAAGTTATGGCACAAAACAGTTAGTGTCCTTCTACTATACACAACTCACCCATAATTAATAGCTTTTCACATAATAAAAATAAGTTTAAAAAAGAGTAAGTTTTGATCTCTATCGAGTATTTTCATCTGTTTGGAAAGAAAAACACTGCAAAGCATAAATATTCTGTGCCCTTTTCGTTTCCCTTGGCACCTCATTTCTCTCTCCATAAAAAAAGGATAATTATGCCTGCCACAAACTATTTCATGCTGATGTTATGAAGATAAATGATATAACCTATATACGAAAGCATTTTGTGTTTTTAGGAAGAATAAATGCATCTAAATCCAAGACGGTATAATTCTTTATAATGTTTTCCAGGGACTTTCAGAACAGCTCCAGAGAGGTCATTACCCACAACAAACTTTTGGCACGGAAGGACCACCTTTCTAAAAAAATTTCATCCCCTGCACCTGACAACATTTTTCCATTAATTGAGGGTAAGTCCAGATGCTGTTGTGTTTGGTCATCTCCAATGTTGTAAAAGGATCCAGATTTCTCACTTCAATTTCTTGTACCAATGAAATGAACAAAAACCCCTCTAAATCACAGAGGTTTCGGTTGACAGGTTAACAGTGAGACCCATTTCAATCAACTTCAAATTCAAAGCAGATTTGGCAAGAAGCAGAGAGGGGATAAATGGGAAAAGGAAAGCCCCAGTGGCAGTCTGAGGACTCCCTCTTGTCTACCGTCTGCTGTAATACATCAGCAACCCCCAAGGACTGGTCCAATCAGCTGAAATTGGCCTCAAACTCGACCAAATGGGGTTCTTTTCATTGATACTCCTTAGCTGTGTGCGGAAATCTGTTTTAGGTACCTAATTTCTATGGAGAATTTGGAAATAAAATTTACAATGGCACAACAAAAAAAGCCAGAATTTTATCAATCTGACCCATAAATTATATCCCTTAACCTAATGGCCAACTCATCAGTGACCCTAGCCAACAACCTATTTACCCGCACACTGGGTTCACTAACAGACTTCTTAACTTCTTGGTGATGTGCCAAGTGTTTCTGTGTGCCCCATGCTGCTTTAGGAAGTTGCCAAACAAAGAAATCAGCAATGAGCATGCCAGCTGCCTCTGGACCTCACGGTGTGTATATGTGATATGCCTGAGTCAAGGCATCCCATATCAGATGATCAATTAGCTGTGGGGGCTGGCGGGGAAAGCTGTAACATCTTGGCAGTCTTCCTGGAGCATGGTCATAGTGATGTAAAGTAATATCAGAGTCTGAGTGGATTGGAGGGGATCATCAAGGTCCTCGGTACAGTTCTGTTCTCACTCCTGATGGCTCGTCCCCGAGGCCTCTGTCACTGACAAAGCTCTTCAGATACAGCTCAGGTGTTAAATGTCACTTTTCATTGAAATTTCTCAAAATGCTAATTTTCCGTGGTACAGTTTTTTCCTTAAGAAAATATTAGTAAGGGAACAGCAGCTTGTCTGTTTAGATAATGTGGAAGAAAACAGAAATAATCGGCGAGCTGTTGTTTTGAAATAAGCACTAAACATTGTGCCATCATTCAGGGTTTGTCCTAATCTTATTTACAAAGACTTAGTGACCACTAACCATACTCGTTATGGTGCATTAAAGAATATTCAGGATGTTGAAAATGGTAGAAACAGATGAAAGTGAATATTTAATTTACAATTCATCCAAATAGACATGTAGAGTCATGCTTTGAAGTTCAGTACCACCTACATAGCGCTACCAGTAACAGTAGTAGAGCATGGTCTGTGAAAGCACTGGTTTTCAACATGACACCATGACACCAGTTGCTAAGACATTCTTCAGCTCCTTCCAAAGTCACTGAAAGACCCTGCCTCATCTTTCTAAAGCAGGCCCCTTATAATTACTTTCCCCGATCATCAACAAGGTGCTTTGCAGCTGAAGAGAGCACTATAGGAAGCAGCACCCATAAACCCTTTCTCTTTCCCATAAACCCTTTCTGTTTGTTCTCAGCTCACTGAAATATATCATGCACTAAAATGAAAATTTCATCACTGGAACAGCTGAAATATAAGTAAGGACTCTGAAGAAACCCTTTTGTTTTATCTACCATGCATCACTCTTGGGAGAACTGCTTTGACTAGAGAAATGGGTTCCTTCAGCTCTATTAGCTAGCTCTTACTCTTCTGAAAACAGGCAATGCAGTATATCAAAATAATGAAATCACTTAGGATACTCTGTTCTTTTGGTCTGCACACATTCATTCAACCAACATACACCAAGCCATTTTATTTTAGCGGGCACTATCCCACACCCTGAGGTCCCATCCTCTACCTCTGCCCAGCAGAACCTATAAAACCCTGCAGGCAAAAATTTCCAAGAAAGAAAATACTGTCCATAAGAAAAACATACATTTTTAGATCTCATTCAGGTCATTTAAAAACAGATATTTTTCTCAAAAAGTAATCAGTTGTAGTGATTTTAGAGTTTTTTTTTAAATCTCAATATACTATTCTATAAAAAGATATTGACTTCATTGAAGAATCATATTATGGAGAAATGTGATAATTGAAATATTTTTGTTTCCTTTTAGGAGAGAAGAAGGTACACGTATACAGGAGTGCACCTAGCTTTCCTTTATCCGGTCACATTGGATTTCCTTCATACTAAGCTATAGACAGAGCTGTCTCATATGGACTATAACGTGCCCTGAACAAGATCTTTTCCCTCTCCATCTTCTCTCTTCTCATTTATGCACACAGACATAAACCAGACTATTTCTTTTTTTTTTTCCATTTTATTTATTTATTTGACAGAGAGAAATCACAAGCAGACAGAGAGGCAGGCAGAGAGACAGAGAGGGAAGCAGGCTCCCCGCTGAGCAGAGAGCCCGATGCGGGACTCGATCCCAGGACCCTGAGATCATGACCTGAGCCCAAGGCAGTGGCTTAGCCCACTGAGCCACCCAGGCGCCCCTAAACCAGACTATTTCTTACACTTATCTAACTTCTACTGTTAGCACTATCCTGAGAAAACTAATGGCAAGTGATAAACGAGTTAATTGAATGAAGTATTTTATCATTGTACTGTTGATTATAGTCAACTATAATGACTATGATCCATTCCTATGAAAGAGAATGTTTTAAACAAATTCTCTTCCACCAGTATCCATTATTAAACCAAGACGAGTTTTAATTAACATTTTCAAGTAAACTTAGTAGCCTAAGTGAGAGTTCTATGCCACTAACTTTGGCCTGAAAACAATGGGTGTATGCTGCTCCATACATATCCAGAATAAACTCGTATCTATTTCTGTTCCCAAAAGCAGGTGAAGCCAGTCACATAACAATACTGAATGGTAAAGACGTTATTTTTATTATACCAAACAGCTGATAGGAGATTATGCCAGAAAAAAAATGAGAGGTCCTGATGTGTTCGTATTTGACTGGACAACCCAGTAAACTCCAGAAATCAAACTCTCATCCAAATCGATAAGAATATTTTACTCAATAAAAAAAAAAGCACCATTAAAATGTAAAATAAAACATAAAGGATTAACTGGTAAGCTGTATTTCTTTCCAGATATGTGATGTTTTTACATCTTTGGGGAAAATACTTCATTTATGAACCCAAAAAAATAGAACAGAAAATGTTATCAATAACAATCCTAGTCAATTTCTTTTATTTTTCTTTCAACTTTTGGTAAATAAAACACAATTATTATCTTTCTAAGACAAGATCTGAAAATTACTATATAACATATCTATCTCACTGGAAAGATTTTATGGTATCTCACTCTTTACTAATACTAGTGTCTCAACAAAAACACTTGCTCTCAAGAATAAAAAGTAAAATATAATGTGTTCCCTGTTAGATATTAATTGTATTACAGTTTAATGAGGGGACCAATTTCAGAAAGGAAAAGGGAGGGTACAACATAAAGGAAAGAAGCCGCAAAAAAAATCACTTGAAGAGCTGAAAGCTCTCCAATAGTATAATTATCCAAACAAATTGCAAGTCACATAACATGGTCATTGGAAAACTCCATTTTATATTCAAAAGTTATAATATTTTATATTGACATTTTCACAGTTCTAATAAAAGGGTATAGATTCTCTGAGTTCTCTGTTTATAGCTAAAGATCTTCTTTTGCTTAAAATTTTAAAATTCACTTCTACTCCTAAAGAGTCCATAGTCAAATCATGTTCATAATAGTAGCTCTCCCATTTAGGCTTCTGAGCCATCTATGAAATACTGCAGTGTCATCCAGCTGCAAGATACCTTAGATGACAGGTGACTTGGACCAGTTTAATTCAACAGCATCAAATAGCAATAAAAACCTGTTTTGTTTCCCACTCTCTCTTTAAAATTTTCATAGTGGATCAAGCTCTCCCTTTCCCCCGATGGAAACTCAGATAATCATGACCTTTTGGATGAACTTTAAGTAATAAAAATGCCTATATTTTAAGTAAAAAGCATCTCGCTCTGATACCTAGAAAGTTAGTACTATATTATAATTAAGGCTGTAATTAAGAATTAATTAACATCACCCCTTATCCCAGCTAGTTCACCGATACCTAAACAAAGCCTGCCCCCTGGGAAGAGGGTAAGTGGAACTTCTCTCTTTCTAGATCACCTCCTATCCTTTCTAGCTGCTTATTCCGACCCTTCCAAGGTGGTGGTTTGACTGAGAAATGGGCAATCATAATTGCAGAGAAAGAACAGGTATTGGTGGTAAAATGTTACTTACCTGGCATTGTCCTAGCTGACGGTTTGGCCCACTCTATGCACCTGGAGGACGGTTAAAATTTCTTTCTTTTGCAGGGTGTCTATGAGGGGCTTTGGATCCACTCTCATTGCTGGGGATCCCTGACCCTGCCAAATATACTTGCGGTCCGACGGTTGTTTTATGTCTTTCTAAGCCCTGAGGAACCCAAAAATTCCAACTGGAACTTCTGTTTAACATCCCAGGAAATCATGTTGAATAATATCTAATATTATTTCACAATGGCATGTGGCTTGACCTCAAGAATGCTGTAGTAGAAAGAATTTGGGCTTTCATATCCCAAAGACTTGCATTTTGAATTCTAGGATCTCTGTTTCCTGTTTGCCCTTTACGAGATATAATTAACCTCTCAGAGCCTCAGTTGCCCTGTCTATAAAATAATACACAGATATGAATGTTTTTAGGGAAGATTCTCTAGGTATGATTCATAAAAGGGCATTAATAATTAGAAGACCTCATAAGAGAACAGGGAAAAAAATGGTGTTCTGGTTATCAATTGCTGCATAACAAATCACTTGTAAACTTACTGACATAGGAGAATAACTTATTATTTTGCTCATGGTTCTGGAGGCTCAGCTGGGTGATTCTCTTATGTAATTACAGGTGATGGATGGGACTATAGTCATTTGAAGGCTTGATTGGACTGGACATTCAAAATGGCTCACTCACCTGGCTGGCAGCTGATGTTGGCTATCAGCTGTGTTCAGCTGGGCTGGCAACCGCAGCACCTACACACAGACTCCCTGTATGTCTTGGCATTCTCACAACATGGAGGCTGAGTTCCCCAAACGATCAGCCTACCAGCCAACATTTCAAAAAGCAGGGGGGAGGTTGCAAAACTTCCTAGAATATAGCCTCAGAAGTCCCACAGTATCATTTCTGCCGCACTCTATTGATCCAGAAAACACCAAGACCAGCCTATATTAAAAGACAGGGGAACTGGACTCTACTACTTGACATGAAGAGCAGAAAGGTCCTATAAGAAAAAAAGGGATTACTTTCAGACTAGCTGACACAAATGGATAGAGAGGAAAGTGGGAAGTCAAAAACGGAGAAAAATAGTAGTCTAGAGTTCCCTAAAATAAGGTGCACAAACCAAGTCCATGAGGTTAAAATATTGTGACATCTTAAGTTTTTATCTTTTACTTTTTTAACTCCTATTTTTTATTAAGTAAATAAAATATTTGTACTCTGAGCATGAATGGCATATGCTCAAAAACTTTCATTAACAGAGATGAAAGGAAGGAGTTATCTGTTATCTGCTGCAAAAATGATAGAGTATAAGAAATAGTGACATAAAGAGGCGCCTGGGTGGCTCAGTGGGTTAAGCCTCTGCCTTCAGCTCAGGTCATGATCCCAGGGTCCTAGGATCGAGCCCCGCATCGGGCTCTTTGCTCAGCAGGGAACCTGCTTCCTCCTCTCTCTCTGCCTGCCTCTCCACCTACTTGTGATTTCTGTCTAACAAATAAATAAAATCTTAAAAAAAAAAAATAGTGACATAAAAAATAAATAAATAATTTTTTTTAAAAATAAAAATAAAATTTAGAAAATTCTTTAAAAAGTAAAACTATCATATGTTCCAACAATCCCACTTCTGGATATATACGCAAAGAAAATAAAGTGATATGAAATGAAAAAAGAAAAAAAAGAATTAGTGACATAAACAGCGCTTGAGTGGTTCATTTAGTTAAGTGTCCAACTCTTTTGATTTCGGCTCATGTCATTAACTCAGGCTGGAGAGATCAACCCCTGGGCACACTGGGCTCTAGGCTGGGTGTGAAGACTACCTAGGCTCTTTCTCTCCCCCTCTGCTCCTCCTCCCCCTCATTGCTCATGTTCTCTCTCCACTCCTCTCTCAAAAAAAAAAAAAAAAAAAAAAGAATTAGTGAGATAAGTCTCTATTTAACATTCTTCACCATTTAAATAGAAATATTTTTTAAGTAAGAATAGCTATGCATACTCAAAAATCCTTTGACACCACTGACAAAGAGTCTACTGCCTCTAGAATACTTTCTTTTAAAATTCAGTTGCTATGCTGTTGAGGAAGCCCAAACAGCCCAGTAGGCAGGCCCATATAGAAAGAAACTGAGAACCCTGGTCAACAGCCCCCGTTAAACTCCTATCCAACAGTCAGCACCAACCTGCCAGCCATGTGAGTCACCTTAGAAATGAATCCTGAAGCCCTTGTTGAATACCCTAGCTGACTCCACATGGAATAAGGACAAGCTTGGTAAAAACTGCAGATTTGTGAGCAAATGAAATAATGGCTGCCATTTGGGGAAAGGCTTATTACACAAAAATAGGTAACCAGAACAATGTCCTAATTTGTTCAAATTGTAAACTTACTTTAATGCTGCCTTTCTTCCCCAAAACTAAAGATGAGTCTTATTTAACATGAGAACCCATCATCTCTTATTTTATGACAAATAATGCAACAGAACTCTGCTATAACATACTATTCTATCACAGAGATAGGAAAAATAGTGTCCTTTTGACAATAATCTTCATGCCTAACAGTGACCCTACTGTCACACATCAGAATCTGATGTCCCATACTCATGATGAATAGCCTCAAGACATCATCACCCTTTTTCCTGGATTCTCTCTGTAATCAATACAACATATTGGTGAGTTTGCTAATCTGTGATTAAAGGGACAGTGTGCAGTCATGAAAGACAATAAAACTTTAGACTCACAGGGGTCAACTCTGCTTTCTTGGTCTCATAAACGGTCCATTTTAACCAACCTAATCCCAAGTAAAAAAATAAATAAATAAAACATAAAAGTGAAATAACAGCAAAATACATTGAAAATTTCACAATATAAGTTAGGCTGGTTCATTCAGCAGCATTAAAATGAGATTCCAGGGCGCCTGGGTGGCTCAGTGGGTTAAGCCGCTGCCTTCGGCTCAGGTCATGATCTCAGGGTCCTGGGATCGAGTCCCGCATTGGGCTCTCTGCTCAGCAGGGAGCCTGCTTCCTCCTCTTTCTCTTTCTGCCTGCCTCTCTGCCTATTTGTGATCTCTCTCTGTCAAATAAAATAAAATCTTTAAAAAATAATAATAAAATAAAATGAGATTCGACTGTAGCAAACCAAAAAATTCTAGGGAGAATATAGATAGTATTATTCCCTGACTTTTTAATTAATATTTCATAAACATAATCTATAGGCAACTGGGAGTAGCCACAAAAATCTACATTGTTTCTTTGAAAGATCAGTAAGACTAAGAAAAGTCCTAGACTATTAACTTTCTTAGAAAAACTAATACACAGTAGTTTCACAATTACTAAAGGTATATATTTTATTTCCTAACAACAGAAGTTTGACAGTCTCAGCTTGGATATAAAAACAATCTATAAAATAAGTAGCATGTTGGAGGAGGGCCAAGTGGACAGAAAAAAACTATTAGCATCAGATAAAACATACCACAAAAGGGAAGGAAGGCTATGTCTATCCTGGGCTTCAGTAAAGCTATAGAACCTCAGAACTGGATGGTGTAAGTGTGTCAGAAATACCAGACAGGAGCCTCATTAGGTGCTTTAGTGAATGCCTGCCCAGTAATCGTAGCACGGCTGGCACAGTGCTAGTAAGAAAGATCTTGTGGGGTCCCATTTAATGGGACCGTAACCAGATTTAATCTGGTTTACGGACTAGTAACAGATGCGTTTCATAATTTTTGCTTTAACATGATATGCAAGAAAATCTGAATGTACAATCCGCCTGTGTGCCTGGAGATTTTTCCCTTTAGCTTGATGCATTGCCTTTTGATGAATATTTAGCTCAGCAATTTTTATTTCTGTACACTAAGGAATTTTATCATTCTAAAAGAGCCTTTAAACCCTTTGGCAGTGATTCATTCATCTTAGTAATACAATAGCTGGCAGATATACACAGTCTACAGGAAATCAGGGTAACAGCTTGGGTCATTTTTTAGGTGAGCTTCTCAGAAAGCTTTGATTTGTCCTCTACAAAATGAAGATTTGTTTTCTTAAAATGAAAGTACATTATTTCTTTTTATACTATATTCTAAAAGTCAATAAACAAGTCATCAAATAAAATCTGGTCTATACCATCTTTCATAATTCAAATCTGGGGTTGTACAGCTTACAATATTTTCCACCATAATATTTCTGCAAAAATAACCCTATAACATATTAAAATCAAGGAAGACAATATAGTTGGATCTGGGGTCAGCCATCAACACTCATACTAAAAATGTACTTATCTCCCTATTTTCATACATGACCTTTAGTCAGTAAGGTATGAATATTTAAGAAATGTCTTTTAAACAGCTCCTGCAAATATAATCAATTTTGTCTAGAGATTAGCAGAAAGGATTTAAGTAGTGTCAGATTCAAACTGACTCTTTCCCATATAACAATCAGCTGCTGGCTCTTGGATTCCTGTTGTTCTTTGTTATGCTGGTGCTTTGTTTCTGAATGTAACTTCAGAGGCAGCTCTACAGCAAGAGTTGCAGGAGGGCAGAAGCTGCCTTTTTCCTTGCTCACAACTTTGCATGCCTGTGCCCAGCACAGTTCTCGGCACATGAATACATTTAGCACATGAGTTTAATGACAAGAGCAAGAGGCATTCCTCAAAGCCATTTTTCTACCTTCTAAAATAAAATTATTTACACCACTCCTCTGAGTTAAGGAATTATTTTTAGAAAAATCTTTTTAATATACTACATAAGTGAATCAACACATTGGGTTACTGATAACTAGCAACGGTTCCGTTAGGCACAGTAGATAGATGGTACTGATCATCCTATCTGAAATGTAGCTCCCATACAAGCCATGCCTCTATCTACCCCTGTCTCTCCTGATCCATGTTCTCTGCTTGGTCCTTTTAAAAGTTATTATCAAAGATGTCTTAAACAGTTGATGTTTTAATTGTCTGTCAACTCCTACTAGAATGTAAGTGCATGAAGGCAGAGATTTTCTTTTATTCTATCTTGTATTACTGATGTCTGTGATAATGCTGCCACACAGCAGATCTCCTTCCATCTGTTGGATGGGTGGATGGATGGATCGATGGAACAATATCCAAAAATATCAGAGAATAAGAAATTCAGTGGGCTGCCATAAAAGAGTTTAAGAAATTAAAGGTAATACCTGGGTGTTATGGGTTGAATGGTATCCCTCATAAAAGAAATGTTCAAGTCTTTCTGGTTCCTATGAATGTGATTTTATTTGGAAATTAGGCATTGGCAAATATAATCAAGTTAAGACAAAGTCATACTGGATTAGAGTGAGTCCTAATTCAATATGACTGTTTCCCTTTGAGAAGAGAAAAAAAAGACACCTACAGAGACAAGACAGCCATATAAAGATGGAGGCAGAGATGGGAATCATGCTGACACAAGCCAAGGAACACCTGGGGCTAAAAGCTGCAAGGAGCAAGGAAGGATCCTCCGCTAGGGGCTTCAGAGGCTGTGGCACTGCCTCTGATACTGCCAACATTTTAACTTCTGACTTCTGGCATCAAGACTGTGAGAGAACACATTTTTGTTGTCCTAAGCCACACAGTTTGTGGTACTTTGTTACAAAAGCCCTAAGAAACTATTACTATTACTAATAATTTTATTATTCTGTTACTAATACTAATACTAATAATTTTATTATTCTGTTAATTTTCACTACTTGGAGATTTTTTATATTTTATTGAAGTTATTTTCAATTAAACCATTAAAAAGCTTTTTCCATTCTAATAAATTCAAATAATATTTTTCAAACTACTGAGCCAATAAAAACGGTTGGTCCATGCTTTCAATAAAAAAAAAAAAAAAAAGCAAGCAAGCAAGCAAGCAAGCTAAGATACCCTTAGACAAAAGAGGAGGTTGTTAGGTTTATAAAAGATGATTCAATTTTTTTAATTATAATCTCTGAATGGTAATCTCAAATGATTTATTTTAAATTATTCTATTTAAAAAATTTAAATTTGTAATTTTCAGGAATATTACTACTTTAAATAGTACAGTACAAACATGAACTGGACATATGTTAAGCCACTCCCTTAGCTATTACCAGACCCATTACACAGAGAATTAAATAAGCTCATGAAGAGAAAATCAAGATTTCAATAAAAAACTAAAGAAATAGTTCTCTGGGTCCACTTAGCTCTAGCTGATGAGGTCCTTGAGAATACTTTTATCAACAGCTTCTTCAAATTCATAAAGGGTATCCAGGGAAATGAATTTTAATCAGTTAAATAAAATTCAAAATAATCTAATATTTCCAAAGTATTACTAACTACTAATTACTAATGCAAATTTTGTTTTATTTAGATTTTTCACTGATGTCTCTAAAAGGAAGAAAGTTCACTTCACTTCACATTTCACTTTCATTTTTTGCTAAATTTACACAAAATCAGAATGCCTGGTGGAAATTTTGCCAATAGCATTAGCATATCAAGACATGAAAATATTAGAGGTTTTAACAACCAAGAAAACAACAGATGTTTGGTGAGGATGGAGAGAAAGGGGAGCCCTTTTGTACTGTTGCTGGGAATGTAAACTGGTATAGCCACTCTGGAAAACAGTATGGAGGTTCCTCAAAAAGTTTAAAATAGAACTACACTATGACCCAGCATTTGCACTACTAGGTATTTACCCAAAGGATATAAAAGTACTGATTCAAAAAAGCACATGCACCCCAATGTTTATAGCAACATTATTAAGAATAGCTAAATTATGAAAAGAGCCTAAATGTCCATTAACTGATGAATGGATAAAATAGATAAAGATGTGTGTGTATGTATATATATACATATGTATATATATACATATGTATATACATACACACATATTAATGGAATATTCTATATATTATATATTTAATGGAATATATATATATACACACATAGGCATGTACGTATATATAATGGAATAAGAGTCAGCCATCAAAGAGAATGAAATCTTGCCATTTGCAACAGTGTGGATGGAGTAAGAAAGTATTATATGCTAAGAGAATAAGTCAGTCAGAGAAAGACAAAAATCATATGACCTCATTCAAAACGAATGAACATAGAGGAAGGGAAGCAAAAATAAGATAAAAACAGAGGGTGAGGCAAGCCATAAAAGACTCTATAGTTCAGAAAACAAAGTGAGAGCTGTTAGAGGGGAGGTAGCGGGGGATGCGCTAAATGGGTAATGGGTATTAAAGAGGAGAGCACTTGCTGGGATGAGCACTAGGTGTTATATGTATGTGCTGAATCACTAAATACTATTCCTGGAACCAATACTACACTATATGTTAATTAACTTGAATTTAAATTTAAAAATATATATATATGTTAGAGGTTAAGTTAGAAGTTGTAATTGACACTATGATCTTGGTAAGCTTAAAAGATGGGAATAATAATAATCTATAATTCAAGTACATTGAGGATTCCAAAAAAGACAGTGAGGGAGCTTCTTTAAATTTTAACTCTCTTTTGTAAATTATATTAGATCTTTATAAGAATTTTCATCTAAGAGCTGTGAAAGTTCTCCCAATCTCTCTCAGATTTTGTTAATAAATTTATTTTATTTATTTATTTATCTTTAGTTTTATAATATTAATCATTTTTGTTACTAAAAGTAAAAATATTTTAGATGTTTATTGTTGCTATTTATTAGAAGGGATTATTTATTCTTATTTCTTTCTTTTTTTTTACAAAATTCAACATTTTAATTATCTACTCTTAACCAAGCAAATATTTTATCCTACTATGTCAATTCTTCAATTTAAAAAGCCTAAGATTTTTAGAGTGAGGTTACAGTACAATCTACATAACTGAGATGTTATATAGAAAAAAGAGTACAGTAGATGGAAAGCTTACAAGTAAAGAAAAAAATTCAGGTATTTAAAATAATAAAAACTACACTGCTTCAAATAAATATGATATTTGTGTAAATTTTAATTTAATTTACCACAAATGAATTAAAGAACTAGAATACAATGTATTGGTAACTCAAATTCCTGTGCTAGCCACAACTTCTTTCCAAATTAATTTTCCTCTGAATGTAATAAGCAACATCTAAACAGAAAACTAACTTAATAACATATTACAAGAACAAAAATTATTGACTTCTAGAAATAAAATTAATTTCAGGCGAGACAAAAAAACTGGCACAGTAATAACAAAAACTGTCCATGATAATGATTTATCAACTGAATGAAAACAAAGAGAGTTTATTACACAAAATCTTTAAGAAAAATCACACTCACCTTTTCTACTCAACAGGAACAAATTAGATGAAGTCCAGATTTTGAAAAGGATATGGGACTTAAATTTACCATTGACTGCTTTTTTTTTTTTTTTTAATTTTATTTATTTATTTGACAGACAGATCACAAGCAGGCAGAGAGGCAGGCAGAGAGAGTGAGAAAGGGAAGCAGGCTCCCCACCAAGCAGAGAGCCCGATGCGGGACTTGATTCCAGGACCCTGGCAGAGGCTTCAACCCACTGAGCCATCCAGGCACCTCTCGACTGCTTTTTGATAAGAATGCCAAAACCAGGAATGCTTGGATGGCTCAGTCGGTTAAGCGTCTACTTTCAGCTCAGGTCATGATCCCAGGGTCCTGGGATCAGTGGGGAGGCTCCTTGCTCAGTGTGGAGACTGCTTATTTGTTTTCTCTCTCTCTCTCTCTCTCTAACAAGTAAATAAATCAAATCTTTTTTTTTTTTTTTTTAATGTCAAAACCATTCAATAAGGAAAAGACAGTCTTTTCAATAAATGGTGCTGGGACAATTGGATATCCATGTTTGAAAAAAAAAAAAAAGAAGTTGAACCCTACCTACATATACAAAAATTAATTCAAAACAACTCATAGACCTAAATGTAAGAGCTAAAACTATAAATATTTTAGAAGAAAAAAAACAGAAGCAAATTTTCATGACCTTAGACACTGTTTTTTAAAATATGACACCAAAGGCACAAAAGACAAAAGAAAAAATAGATAAAATAGACATGATCAAAATTAAAAACTTACACTTCAAAGAACATCATCAGAAAATGGAGACAACCCAGGGAATGGGAGAAAATACTTGCAAATCATGCATCTCATAAGGAACTTTTATCCAGAATTCAAAAAACATCTAAAATTTGCCAACTGAAAAAAAAAAATCTAATCTTAAAATAGGCAAAGGATATGAATACACAATTCTCCAAAGACATTATACATATACCTAAAGAGTACATGAAAAGAGGCTCACTAGCAAAAGAACTCTGTTTTCTTTTAAGCAATGTAACTACAATTGATGTAAAGTTTTCTCTTATGCTTGGAAACAGTCTTTCTTGCTACACCTTGCCACCAGGATAGAAAACAGTAATATTTCTTATGGCTTGTACATAAAATGATTTTAACAATCAGTTCTCTATATTTCTTTGAAATGAGATATAGATTTTCTTTGACCATATTTTAAGGCTAATTCTATTTGTTATTTTTTGTTATTTGTTATTCTATATAAACTTAGTGGAATATTCATATAACAGCTAATATTTTTAAGCCCTTGTTATGTGTTAAACACACGTAAGCCTTTTTTGTGGATTAGATTTTAAGCTTTAAAATAACCCTAAGAGAAAGATACATTACCTAAATTTAGTAAATAGAAACACTGAAACTTTGAAATGCGTAATGCAATGGTTTCAAAGATGTCAACTTGTTTACATAGGATCTAAGAGCCAGGGATTTGGTCATATGAAATTACATGTAATTTGTCTACATTACCACAGCTAGTAAATTGTGGAGCCAAATTGATGCTCAGGTGACCTGGCTCCAGAGCCTACACACTTTTGCACTATTCTTTATTCATGCCTTCCCTTTGAAGGTATGTGTTTTTCTTAAAGCTGGCTTACTCATAGACAATTGCAGTAATACCATAGATCAACTAAAATATTGACAGTATGATCATTTCCCAGTTGCCAGTAATGATGAAGAGGATTCTCACTTTAAGGCTAAATCCTGTAATAAGGGTTGTTCTGTTTGACAAAAGGTGATTTTGAGGCTTCACGATACTTTGTAGATTAGGAGACATTGTTTATTATTGTACTATAGTGGAAAATGTTACTGAATACTAAAGTTCTGTAGAATCAATTGCTACTTTTGGGGTTTTTTCTGTTTGTTTTTTTGACTTTTTGGCTTTTGAACTAAACTTATTCTTTATGGCAGCTAAACAAGAAAAGCCCCGTGAATGTTCTAAACTCTATCCAAACTCGGGACAATCCAGCCTCTGTCTAGATTTTGCTCCCACACATTTCAGATTTTGATATAATTTGTCACTCTGCCATGTCCTTGTTCAAACCATATAGTCTGTATTCTCAGTTACCATGCCAGAAACCACCATAACTCTCCTCACTTCAGGAAAATATTTGGATACATATTCTCACCCAACAAACTCTTTCAAATTTAATTGTTTTGATCCTATTATATACATCACTAATTTTCACTTTCTTCAATTGAAAAAAAAAATTCACCTCTTTAAGCATGTATCCAAATATATAAGCCTTATACTCATCTACTAAAAGACCAAATTTCAGTCCATGAGATGGAAGTTTTTTATTTCATTTTGTTCTAAGTTTTTCTTTAAATTCAAGTTAGTTAACATATAGAGTAATATTAGTTACAGGAATAGAATTTAGTGATTCATCACTTATATATAACACCCAGTGCTCATCCCAACAAGTGCCCTCCTTCATGCCCATCACCCATTTAGCCCAGCCCCTACCTACCTCCCCTCCCAACCCTCAGTTTGTTCTCTATAGTTAAGAGTCACTTATGGCTTGCCTCCCTTCCCCCTCCCCCCTTCCCCTATACTCATCTGTTTTGTTTCTTAAATTCCATATATGAGTGAAACCATACAGTATTTGTGTTTCTCTGACTGACTTGTTTCACTTTGCATACTATACTTGAGTTCCACGCATGCTGTTGTAAATGACAAGATTTCATTCTTTTGATGGCTGAGTAATATTCTATTGTCTAAAGGAGTTATGTTGATCTCTGCAATTCAAATCTAGAATAAATTTGGATTTAAGACCAAAGTGATCATTCTTCCTCCTTTATAATATTCATTACCAAAATAGATTGAGCTAAAATACCTCCACAACACTCTAGATGCCTTACAAATCTTGTGTAAGCCAAACTGTGGTAGGAACCAACATGACCTTCAACAGATGAATGGATAATGAAGATGTGGTTCATGTATACAATGGAATATAACTCAACCATCAGGAAGGATGAATATCCACCATTTGCATCGATGTGGATGGAAGTGGAGGGGATTATGCTAAGTGAAATAGTCAAGCAGAATAAGACAATTATCATATGATTTTACTCATATGTGGAACATAAGGAATAGCATGGAGGACCACAGGGAAAGGGAGGGAACTGAATGGAAAGAAATCAGAAAGAGAGACAAACCATGAGAGAATCTGGACTCTGGGAATGAAACTGAGGGTTACAGAAGAGAGAGGGGAGGGGAGTAACCAGGTGATGGGCATTAAGGAAGGCAAGTGTTGTGGTGAGCACTGGGTATTATATGCAACTAATGAATCATCGAACACTACATTAAAAATTAATGATGTACTATATGCTGGCTAAATGAACATAATAATAAAAAAAGTTTTTTTAAAGACTTCTATAATCGAACATGTCTCAACGTGTCAATTTAGCTCTAGGGGGAATCTCACTAGCCAGTTATAAATTCTAGAAATTAGTCAGGGGCAAAGAAACTTAAATTTAGATGAATGACTTAATATAAGCTTTTCCTAGGCAAGTTGTTTACGACTCTCAGCTGGAACCCTGCAAGCGGGAAAGCAAGTACACCTGCCCAGAAGCCTTTATTTATAGATTTGTCAAATCACAATAAGATAGAACTAGAGGGAACTGCACAGATAATCTATAAATTATTTTTGTTTTACAGGTGATAAAATGGAGGCCATAGAAGACTGATTACACATGACTAGATTTCTGGGTTCTTTTCTTTCTAGCCCAGTGTACTAACCATTAACTCATAATGTTTCTCATTTCTCAGAAGCCTCTACTTTGAGGCAGATGGTCAATGGTCACACAGAGAATGAGTTTTCTTTTATCTTGATTTCAAGGGACAAAGAAAGAATGAGAACAAATCATTTAAAACTTTTAATTACCAGCTTTTAATCTCAATCTCCATGCCATGCCCTTCTTCCCACACTACCACCCATGCCTACCCCCCAGCCTGCTTCACCACCACCCTCTATGCCACCCTCCCAAAAAGAAACCTAAAGCTGGATATAAGTTTTTAGCTCTTTTTTTTTACTTCTCTTATGCCATGCCTTTATTTCCATTTATACCTCTCTGTCCTTGATGAACTGAAGAAGAAATTATACATTCTAGTACAAGCAGTCTCCTATGACTCTGCACAGTTTAGTTTTGCTTAGCCTGAAAGAAAAGGCTAATAATTCGCTAAAATCCAAGCTATAGCTATAATTTTAGTTTCTTCCTGAGATCGCCTTCTATATGATAATCCAAAATTACAAAATGTCAATGAGCTTCCAACAAATCAACTTTTTTTGGTACCCTACTAAATAAAAAGTCATGTTAGGAAAAAAATGATCTTATGTTTATTGTTTCCATACTAATATAATCTTCTGAAAAACAAGTCATGTCATGTTTATTCATATCTGTGTTCAATAACACAATGGGAAATCTATATGTATTTTTTATTTTCTAATGTATAAGTAGGCTAGAAGATACCATCCATCATTTATAGCCTTATTCCTAATCTAATAAGGCAATAGACTCATATCGTAGCCACCAGTTGTTTCAAATTCTCAATTGAGTCTTTGTATGTACTATAAGGGAAAAATTCATCAAAATCATGCTATGAGAAAATCTGTTTTCTGGAAGACATTTAGTATGATGTCAGCCACTTGAACTGCAGTTCTTTTATTGGTTCATTACATTTTATTTTAAAGATTAACTGATTTTGCTTTTCAGTGAACTCATATTTCTGAACCTGAAGATTCCTTGAGATTAAGCAGACATCCAGTTCACTTTAGGTACTTGTGGTTTATATCAACTGATGAGCTATTCAGAAATAACTCTACACAACAGATTGTTAGGAATGAAAGCAACTCAAACTAGACACAAAGACTATCTAAAAGGTTTCTCACCTAGCATTCTGTGATTCCCTCAACAGAATGCCGAGAATTTTAATTTTATTTTACTGAAGATTTGAAGGCTGGATAAATTGTATCATGTATCAAACACAGCAGTAACATTTTTAATATATGCCTATACTATCTATAATAAGTTGAGTTTTTTCCTAAGTATATGGAAATGTGTTTTGCTATTAAGACCAAATGAAACCCTAGAGGGATAACATCACTAAGACTACAGTAATAGAAAAAAGTTCAAAAAAGTTTCAAACATACTTTATTGAAATCTAAATTCTGGAAACTAAATTCAAATTCTTTTAGACACATGGAAATAATTTTCTCTCTTTCTAGTAACCAACATATGATTTATTTCCTGTAATAATGTTATTTCATTGTTTTTGGTATCACATTGTTTATGAGTTTTCTCCATTCATAATTCCTCTAAAAAACAATATAAAATAGACAAATATCTTACTGATATATGTGAATATTTTTGCAGAAAATTTATGGCTGGAATATAGAACCAAGATTGAATAGCATACAAATTGAATGTGAGGGTAGGTCTTTAGAACCAAAAGTTCCTAGGAAGCAAGAGTTTCCTAACCTAGCACAATGTCTTATCTACATCAAATACTAAATAAGTTGGGTGAGTAACTGACAAAATTCTATGGGGGGCAGGGTGGACCTGTATTACCTCTGTGTGAATAACTTTTCTATGAAAGCTGACACACTTTCTTTTTTTTTTTTTGGTACTAGAATATATTATTCCCTCTTTAGCTCATCAAGAAGGACAAGACAGGTATATATGAAAATAAAGGCATGGCATAAGAGAGACATATTGCAAGCTCCAATTTCAGTGATTTTACAAAAGTGAAGAAATCTTAGGCAAAATAAATCATTTCTCCAATCGTTATCTGAATTTCCGTATCTTGGTGATTTTTTTTTAAGTTCTTGTTATTTTACAATGGAACAGAGTAGAATAGAATATCAATTCATGTAAATTTTTCTGATAAGTTCTGTATCAGTACAGCTTTTAAAATATTTATCTGTACGGACTACATTAAATCACTAAACTTGTTGAAATACTAACAGATGAAATGACAGTTAATGTTACAAGAGTATGCATAAATAGATCTGATCCCAGCAGGCCTCTGTTGTCCTTAAAACTCATTATACAAGTGTTTCATTATCCTCAAAAACATATATTGATATCTGTTACATTAAGAAAGTAGAGTTAGAAGGCAATTGATACATAAATACAAAGTAACTGTTTTAAAGCTTCTTCATTTTAAGCAATACTGTTTTTGAATATCAGATTGAGGCCAGTGCAATGCTGTTAACAGTTTTGATACCCAATTTATACCTTCTGTATAAAGGAATCTAAGCTAATGTTACCAAACACCCAGCTGTCTTAGCCTCCCATTCACAGATCAACCTACTTAATGTATGGGCTCATGATCATATCTGAAATGTAAAAACCTTATTATTCAATAACTATTTTAATATTACTTTTATGTCAGTCTTCAGCATTATAAATTTTAGGAACTTCGTATGCAAAAAAAAAAAAAAGTAAAGACAATCATGGGCCAATGTTGCTGCTATTCCTATTATAACCCTCAAAACAGGGTGGGAGAGTGGGAGGAGTGGGGGGAGGGGAATAAAGTGGGTATAAATATTAGCATAATAAACATTGGTATTTCAAGAGAAACTTTAAAAATTTAAAAATTAAACCAACAATTCCATCATGTAATTGTAATTTTAGTTTTTTTATAATTATATTATGATGTTTTATAATTCAAGTATAATATTCCAAATAACTATTCTTTAACCTCAAACCTAATACTTCCCAACATTTGAAACAATTTTATTTTTTAAAAAGCTGGTTTTCAGAGAAAGTTGATAAACTAAAAACTCAGCTTTTTAAGCTTTGGGCTTAATACTAAATATTTATAAGAATTTATGTTCTCAATAATTAATATTAAACTAATAATCAGTTTAGTGATTACTACATAAATATTTTAATATGTTAACTTTTAAGTTCCATCTCTTTTTACATTAATGCTAAATGTAGAATTTAGAATCCTTACTTGACACATGTAGTCAACTATTTCCTCAGTGACCCCAGAGAGCTTTGAAAGGTCATGCTGTCTTCACAGCTATAAACCAGACAGTCCCAAAGGAGGCTGTCAGTCCTAGGCTCTAGATGAAGTAAATCTGTATTGCTGAATGGAAAACCCGCATTGTTGTTTTTTGTTTTTGTTTTGCATTGCTTGAAAGAACTTCCTGACTAAAAAGATTCTCTACCAATTCACTTTATTGTGTCAGTAACTCTATCTGGTATACCTCTGGAAAGAAATGTGATTAGTTTCACTAATTAAATAAAAATCTTTAATTAAATAAAAATTGATTAAACTTTAAAAAAATCTTATTGAGTGATTGTGTATATATAAAAGTGTGTGTATATGAGTTTGGTATCCAGAAGGCTAAATGGGACCACAGAAGCTGATCCTCTCATCTTCAGTTGATGTTATACATAAACCAACTGAAATAGAGCAAGAATTAATTTCTAAATAAGCGATTGCCGTATGTTTTCTTTTTTTCTTCTTTTTTAAAGGTTTTACTCATTTATGGGAGAGAAAGCACAAGCAGGGGGAGCAGCAGAGGGAGAGGGAGAAGCAGCAGAGGGAGAGGGAGAAGCTGAGCAATGAGCCAGCCGACGCAGGACTTTATCTCAGGACCCTGAAATTATGACCTCAGCTGAAAGCAGATGCTTAACCAACTGAGCTACCCATGTGTCCTTTCAGTATCTTTTCTTAAAGATACTTTAAGTTGGGGTGCCTGGGTGGCTTAGATGGTTAGGCATCGGCCTTCGGCTCAGGTCAGGTCCCAGAGTCCTGGGATCAAGTCCCATATCAGCTCCTTGCTCAGCGAGGAGCCTGGTCTCCCTCTTCCTCTGTGCTCTCTCTATCTCTCACTTGCTCTCTATGTCTGACAAATAAATAAAATCTTTATCTTTTTTTAAAGATGCTTTAGTCCATACACTATTGGGAAACGCTTCTTTATTTCCAGCCTAAATCTTCTCACACTAAAACTTTTCATTTTCAACTATATAGTAATATATAGTATAGGTCTAAAGAAGCAGTAAAATTTGAAAGTGAGAATGAATAAAATTTCAAATAACAATACTAATATCTTAAGGAAAACCCCAGGAGAGGCATCTGGCAAAAACATAAAATAGTTTTAAGTTGTTGGGTTGCCACCCTCCTCTAAGAAAACATGACTTCTGAATAGCTACATTTGAAAAGTCTTCCTAATTATTTTGGAAGCATTTTCTTGTAACTCTTGTTACTCGCAGTAGTTAAGTCCTATAATGTTCCTACAAACACTAAATTAGTGAATTCTGAGCCATTGCTCTTCAGGTAAATACACGGTTAGGTTTCTGTGAGCCTCTGATCCATCGTTTTGGTGAACTGCTCCGTACATACCCCTGTTTTATGTATGTTTCTGTTTAAAGATATTTTATTTAATAGGCATTTCTAATTCATTAGTATTAAACACAGACAAAAACACTGTTACTCATGACTGAATAATGCTTGTCTAACTTATTTTCTCCAAAGAGCATGTCACCGCCTTCTTGTGTTTAGGAATACTACCCAGTACTTCAACACCATTCTTGGGGGCCCTATTCACAGTGAAACAACCAAGAAAATGAATAAAAATTAAAAATATATAAGTGTGCCACTAAATAGACTGCAAAAAGGACACACATTTACAGTTTAAGAGCTGAGCCAAGAAGATCAAGAATCACCCTATTGGAGGTCAGTTGGAAATGGGAGTGTGGGATGACTCAAATTTGTCATCACTGTGTGTATATCCACAAATGGCTACAAAAGCAATGCAGGTATGATTTGGTGTTATAAACAAATTTTTGCAAGTAGATGAAATATAAATATGAAATCTTTGAATAATGAGGATTTACTCCACTTTTACTATCAAAGTAAAAGTCTTTAAGGTTTGATACACATACAGCAGCATTTTCTAAGGCCCCTTTTCAGTAATATAATACTGAAATAAGATATATTATTATACCATAAATAGTTTACTTGCAACATTTTCAACGATTTCCTGCATCAGGACAATCAACAGTTGTATTTCAACAAAAATTTCTTATATAATATTAATTATATGTGTACTTAATATCTGTAAGTGTTTAAGCACCCAGAAGTTCCTACAAAATTAACCAATATCTGTTAATAACCACACACAGGCCATTTAAATTGTCAAAAGGGGGATCATCTATGCCAATCTCAGTATATCAATCCAAAGGTTCCATTTCAAAAGCACTTAATAAAAAAATGTTTAAAAGATGGAACAAGTACATTTAAACACACTGCTTAAATCAGTAGCACAGAGAAGAAACAAAGGTTGGATGACATAGAAAGATATTTCTATTACCGAAAATACAAACTTGAAGTTGATAAAAATTAAAAGTTAATCAATTAAATAAATAAATAAATAAATAAAAGTTAATCAATAAAATTATTCACTCTCCCATGCCTGTAAGAGTTCCTCAGTCTAACTACTGTTATTACTGGTTACATTTCCATACTCAAAACTACTAAAAACTCACAGTCAAGTCTTAAGTGACAAAGTAATGTATACATCTTGAAATTCTACAATGTACGATTTCCAAGATTAAGCTATTATTCAGTTCAAGTCCTCATCTTACATCTAAGACTTCAGTGACTACCAGCTCAGCTTAAGCCAATCTCAAGCTGCACCACATTCTTATTTGCAGTGTGTGATATTATATATCAAAGAGGACAAAAATTCACAGAGAAATCCAGGAAAGACAACTGCTGGGAGACAGAGGGTCTTTTTACATGACATGAGGTGTGTGGTCAGGGATGTGATGAAAGAGGTCTATTTGGATGATCACTGTAGCTATTCTTACTTTAGTTTTGTAATCTACTATGAACTCCATCCTGATCACCCAAACTAAATGTGATTTTCTAACCAGATTTACCAGTGTTTATTGAGAGAGACGTCTCCTTATTGCTGAAAAGCAACATGACAGAATGGAAAAGAGTAGCCTTGCAATTTGGACAAACCTTGTTTAAACCTCAGCTCTACCAGTTACTAAAAGTATAATCTTAGGCAAGTTAGAAACTTGCTGATCTTGTTTCCTTGTGTGCAAAAATAAAGAAATTAAATTCTTCCACCAAATGGTTGTTTTGTGAAAAGTAAACAGGTTAAAATATAAACAGCATCTAACATAGAACTTAGTTAAATATCAATATATGATAGCTCTTTGGCAAAGGACAGTGTCAAAGAATTCTGAAATCATCACCTCAATTTCTTAGGTTACCAGATGTTACCAAATATCTAAATATGGTTGCTATTGATTTCTGAGGTCATCCAGTTTTATGTACAATCAATTTGTAGAGTATGTGAACAAAAAGAAATAATATGCCTTCAACTCTTAAGTATAAACATCAATACATTGTCAATAAGCCACACCATGTACAAGAGAACATATCATAATCCACATTGACAATTTTTCCCTCTGGGTCTTTGGCACAATATAGATACTCAGAATTCATCATACCCAAATGACTTTTTAAGATGACACACAAAAAAGAAATAAGATAGTTAAGTATTACTGTTTCAGTCAATAAAAATTATAAGATAACTTTAGATATAATTTTAAAAATACACAGATGCTAAGCAATCCTCCTATAATTCTGGCTGTATTTTCTTTCTTTTTTTCTTTTTAAGATTTTATTTATTTATTTGACAGAGAGAAATCACAAGTAGATGGAGAGGCAGGCAGGGAGAGAGAGGGGGGAAGCAGGCTCCCTGCTGAGCAGAGAGCCGGATGCGGGACTCGATCCCAGGACCCTGAGATCATGACCTGAGCCGAAGGCAGCGGCTTAACCCACTGAGCCACCCAGGCGCCCCCTGGCTGTATTTTCGATTCACTTTTTGAACATAGAGAGTAAATAAAACTTTGTCTTCAACAGGTACACTTTCAAACTAAATTATCCTAATAACATTGGTGTAAATAGCAAGAAAGACATCAAGAACCTTGCCAAGGGCGCCTGGGTGGCTCAGCTGGTTAAGCAATTGCCCTCGGCTCAGGTCGTGATCCTGGAGTGCCGGGATCGAGTCCCACATCGGGCTCCCTGCTCATTAGGGAGTCTGCTTCTCCCTCTGACCCTCCACCACCCATCCTCTCTCTATCCAATAAATAAAATGAAATAAATCTTTTTATTTTATTGCCTACGGGGTACCTGGGTGGCTCAGTGGGTTAAGCCTCTGCCTTCAGCTTGAGTCATGATCCCAGAGTCCTGGAATCAAGCCCCTTATCAGGCTCCTACTCAGCAGGGGACCTGCCTCTTCCTCTCTCAGTCCTGCCTCTCAGCCCACTTGTGATCTCTCTCTCTCTCTCCCTAAATAAATAAATAAATAAATAAAATAAAAACCTTGCCCATGATAATCCCCTTATATAAGACTGAATTCTCCTTTACTACCAAAAAAGAAAAAAAAATCTCTTTCAATTGTTCACAGACACAGCTATAGTTTTTTTGTTTTTGGTGTTTTTTTTTTTTTTTTTTTTTAAGAAATACCCATAGGTAACCTCAGTGACAAATCACATAATTTGGTCCAGATCAGAATAACAATGCATTATAAATCAGTGTCTCATTTGCTATAATTCCCTCTTTAAAATAGCTACAATGGGATCAATGTCTCAAATTCTGTTTTATTATACACATATTATTAAAAGCATCAATGACAAAATGCTAACTGAGAAGGCAGAAGAGCAGCTGGTTCCATGACTCCATGAAAAGAATGTTCTGAAAACAGTTCAAGAATGTTTGATCCACTTCACAAGGATTCTGTTCTAAAATTTCAAAGCCACATTAAAAAGTGATAATTGCTATCTGCAGTGGAAAAGAGGAAGTCCAAATGTTGGAATTAGGCCAAACATTAGCAACAACTATCTTTTGGGGACTTAATGAATTTCGCCTTCTTCCTTCCTACCAAATATGGCTTCAACGTACATATTATGAACTGAAGGACCTGGGGATGTTCTTATTTCTTTAAGGGAGACGCAGCTTTTTAAGGCTAATCAGCTGCATAACATTCCAATTCACGTCTCAAGACAGAGGAATGTGCTGCCTAATGAAAATATAATCACTCTCATAATTAAGCACTTCATAAATGTATTAGTTATAATTTTATTTTGAGACTGCTTAATCCATGTTCTCTTTCTCTTGTTCTTTCTTTGTCCCTGCATATTAATTACATTTGGATTTCTTTCTATAGTACCCTCACTGCTATATTCATTCTGGTTCAACTAGTCCAAAACTATCCCACCTTATGAGCGTCAAGAAACAGAGAAAATTAAAAGATAGAATGTGAATTTTTTTTTATTTTCCTATCAGAATAAATCATATGTAAGTCTGTTTATTGAAAGCAGCTCATTAAGCATTGAACAAACCTTGGAAGAACTAATTCAAAAACTTACTCAGAATAGAAGCTATGTTTATGATCTATAGTAATGTGGTTTGTATTGTTGAGAGTCAATTTATTCACCAGGTAGGAGACACAAAATGATTATAATAATACTGATCTACTTCACCAAGATATTGTGAAGAATGACAAATCAACAAGTCATCTGATATTACTAGATAGAACTTGAAGCCCCATTACTCATGCTGCAGTGTTCTGGAGTGGGTAATTATGAGCTTCTAGGGGCCAAAGAACATAATGTACCATGCTTAATACCACTTGATAGGTACAACTCTGCCAGCCTTTCCCAACTACTGAATAATTCCATGCTCTACAAATCATACTATTGCTTCCAAACATAACAATGCACTCTTAACAAGCTCCCCAACCTGAGTTACAGAAATGCAACACAATACTGCTCATTTTTTAAACATATTCTGATTTCCTACTTACTTACTTTGTCTTTACAAACTTTTTCTCAGTGATGCATCCATAGTAGTGTCCTAGGTGGCTCCAGCCATGAAGCATCTGTCTTTGGCTCAGTTCACGATCTCAAGGTCCTGGGATCTAGCCCCATAGAGGGCTCCCTGCTCCACAAGGAGTCTGCTTCTCTGCCCCTCCCATCCCATCCCCGCTCATGAGTGCGTTCTCTCTCTCTCTCTCAAATAAATAAATAAATAAAAATCTTTAAGAAAAAAATGATGCATCCATAGCCCCACACAATATCTTGATGTAACTTCATTCAAAGCCTTGCAAAGTTACAGGGGAGGAAATGGGTAGAAACCTATTATATAAAAATTTTTTTAATTATTCCATAGTGTGGCTAAAGTAAATAGTCTTCCCATATCAAACGCATTTTGCACGAATTAAGATGAAGGCAAAAGCCGAGGATAAGGTGTGAGCAAGAATACTCATCACTGTCTCCAAGCTTCCCTTTCTGGGTTGTTTTTCTCCTTCAATACTGTGTCTTCTGTTCATCTAATGTTATTCTCCAGAAGTAAGCCTACCGACAGCATGGATGACTCTCCAATATCCATTCCACCTCCAAATGTTCAAATCAAGCACACCATGAGAACTTCCTTTCCCTTGCCAGCACTTAACATTAGTTTCAGAGAAGAGTTGGTCTACATCGATTTGGTTTGCTCAGAGAAGATAGTTCTCCCTCCCTCTGTCTCCTGCCCCATACCCCACAATGCCCCTTGATGAAAACCAGGAAATATGTTTTTTTTAGTTGCTGTGGGCAGCCACTTTAGATCACCAGAGAAATTTGCCTCAAAATAAGAGAATACTTACTGGTTCAAGGTATTTAAGAAAATCTTTGCCAAAACATTAGCTGACCACTAAGCTAACTGCGCGCTTCAGCGGCAGCCTATGACAGAGGACAGACCTTACAGAAGTCATTAAGTAAAATCATGAAACAAATAAACAATAAGGTAGCAGGAAACCCAATCTATGGCACAGACTGTACAATGAGGTCTTGAGTAACCTCTTGTTTGGCACAGATTTCGCAGCTGGGTTCAGATATAATCTTCTCTATGGGAAAAATGTTTATCATTTATTTATGGCAGAGTTATTTCCAAGTATAACCTCATATTTGGCACAGATCAGGCAGTTAGCTCTAAATATACACTTTCTCTGTAGAACAATCTATACATCTATGATGATTAGGCACGAGGCTGAGTTCAGTTTATGCTTAATGTAACACTGATTTCTTATGTATTGCTTATACTTTGAACTCACTTCATTTATATTCTTCATAAAATTACTTGAAGATAAAATGCTGTACTGTATTGTAAAATAACAAGAGCTCAAAAAAATCACCAAGATACAAAAATTTAGATAATGATTGGAGAAATTATTTATTTTGCCAAAAATATCTTCACTTTTGTAACATCACTTAAATTAGAAGTTACAACATGCATCTAAAACATTTAATTTATAAAATTTTATGTTACACAAAATGTTTCAAGAATACATCTGTTGGGTACACCTGAAACAAACAGAACACTGTACGTTAACTATACTAGAATTAAAAAAATTTTTTCAAGTTTTGCTAAATAAAGCAAGAGTAATTTAATAAGAAGCTAAGATAAATTTCCTCTAAATAACAGCTATTTTAAATTTACTGGTTTGCCAGACATCAGAAGCAGAGATGCTGGCAGAGAATATTGATCCTCAATTGGATGAAACCCAAATCTACTCCCCAAACTCCTGTAACTTCTCCAGTTTGTTCTTAAAAACTCTCATAAACATTTTGCGTACAATTGCAAATGGCCACTTTTCCCACTCAATACTTTAGGAAATGAATAAATGTTAGGCACACACACAAAAAAAAGTTGATTGCTAAATTACTGTTTATTTTGAAAAGTTATCCCAATCCAAAAAAAAAAAAAATTTAAATCTGATTCTCCTCCAAATAACTATTTTTTAGAAATATCTTGTTATTCATTGTCCTACAACACTTTAAAGTAAATTTTTTTGAGAACATTCTTTGACTTAATATTTCTCTCTAGTGATATTTACATTTTCTAAAATCGATTTATAGACTATGTTAAAAAGCTACAAATATCAGAGTGCCTGGGTGGGTCAGTAGGTTGAGTGTCTGCCTTTGGCTCAAGTCATGAGACCAGGGTCCTGGGATTGAGTCCCACATCAGGCTCCTTGCTCAGCAATGAGCCTGCTTCTCCCTTTGCCCCTCCACCTGTTTGTGCTTTCTCTCTCACAAATAAATAAATAAAATATCATTTTTTTAAAAAGTGATAAAATATTGGATATTTACCCTTTTTATTGTATTTCATTCTCAACAAAAATTGATACCAAGACCTCCAGACTGCAGTGGGCTCTTCTTGATTCTCCAAAAAATTTTAGTGCAAAAGGAAAAATTTCTAGGAACATCATTATAGTTTTAAATTATGTAGGAAATCATTAAAAGTGAAGGAAAAGCTTCAACATATTTTAGAAACATGTAAAATAAAATCTGATAAATAAAATTTGTTAACTAGTAGCTGTACTACCTGTTGGTCACAGCTGAGTGTGATCTGAACAAATCATGTATAAGAGATATAAATTACAATATACCCTGTTTCATAAAAATGCTAGATATTACCCCAGCACCCTAGTAGCTATTCTTCACTCTTCTTCATGGATACTAAAAAGGAAATATAAAACATTTCTAACATGATTTACACATTATTATAAAAAATAAGTACTGAGTGAGACATGAGTGTTCAAATAAATGGCACAGCCAGAGAAATAGAATGCAAGTGCAATTCATCCATCTGTGGAAATGAATAAAATGTCTCATGTGTCGTAATTTGAGGAATTCTCTCTCAGAACTCAACATATTTGGGGGAAAAATTAGGGTTCACTCAGATGGAACTTTTCGAATGCAAAATTTGCAAGGGCATAAACCTCTACCTACGGCAGTAAAAAGAGGAACAAGTATTGTATGAAAAAAAAATGAGTTACCCAAAGGATTATTTAAAGTCAAGATAGGTAAATTTCTACTGCTACTAATGCACAGAATGTATACTGGTAAGAGAATGGTGTAATGGCAATTAATGAACCAACTATTTTTGAATTCATCCCATCATTGCTAAGTGAAAATACAGCACCTTTAAACTTTGAGGAACATACTTCTCATCAGTATCTATCTAAAATTCACCATCCCTCAAAGGCCACTACAAGGGTCACGATCTTCAGCAGACCCAATTCCAACCCTGCCCTCCAACTTGACAAGAGTGATTCTTCTCCAATCTTTGAATTCCACATACAAGGCTATATACAACTTTCCTAGAGAATCTAGTATTTTGTCTTGTACAGTCAGAGGCACAGAATGTCCCAGTTATGAACTGCAGACAGACAGACCCAGTTATGACTGCAGACAGACCTGAGATCAAACACTAGCACTGTCACTTGAGCTAAGTGATTTAACCTCTGTGCTTCAGTGTTCTAAGCTGCTAAACAGGGAGAACAGTAGTAACAGCACTTGATAAGGTCACTGCAAGAATTAAATAATATCTTAAGTTGTCTGCCTAGTAGTTTGTCAGTCTATTAAGTTCAACCACTACTTCTATCTTGAGGTCACTTACACATCTTTTTATCCTGTATTAAATTTAAAAACCTTTCTGAAACAAGTAGACTATTAAAAAGTAATTTCCTGAATACTCATTTGCTTTCCTTAAAGTCAATTTGCATTGCTTCTCGGCCTTTTGGCTAAGATCAAGTGTAAAGTCAATTTGCTATGATTTGCTAATCTGGGTAGAGATTAATTCTTCCAAAACAGTACACTATTCCTCCCACGTTTGCTTTTTGGATAAGTGTTTACTACCTTAGTATTCATCCCCCTAGCCTTTCAGTAGAAAAATTAGCAAAAAAAAAAAAAAAAAAAAAAAGGAAGACTATTGCAGCTCAGAGATTTTTTTATTTCCATCTATAAATTTAAAGGCTTGAGCTATATCAACTCTAAGACATCTTTCAATTCTCATATTAAAGAAACCCGTAACACCCATTGGAATCAAATCATTCTTGCTCTATGATGAAGCTACTCCTTTTGAGTTTTGCCAACATTCTTTGCGTTCTTGCTGCAATTCCCTCTTTCCAAAATGTGATCTCTGGTTTGTATTTTCTGGAGTGCCATGTTACTTCACTCTCCCTTTTGTCCAATCCCTAAAATAACAGATACGTTGTCATGATCTTCAAGATCTACTGCTAAAACCTGTATTAAGTCACATATACAGGGAGGATAGTCTTGTTGTATAGATGGTTTCTGAATATACAATCATTAAATCACCTGTTAGCCTCTTAATGGGAGACCCTTAGAAGAAACAGGTCATGTGCTAACTCAGATCTATGAAATATTTGCCTAGCAAAAAATATTTGGCCTGAGGAAGAAATGACTCATATAAACACTACCAGTTTTCACCTTGGCACTCTTTTAGTCCCCAAGTCCTTCTGAGCTTACAGATGGTCTTAATTAAAAACAAGTAGTTTCTAATTTACAACACAGGAAATATTTAGAATTTGTTGTTGAAGTAGAATTAGTGGAACCTAGTAACCCCAATCTCACCCCCAGACAACTATGTCCGTGACTTTAATTCATTTGTGCAGATTCCTGATGTGTTCATAAGTCTTTTTTATTACAAGTATAATATACTTCTGTTGTACTTTTTTTTAAAAAGTGTTGATAGACACCATATCGAGTCTTATCTTTTTTCACCTTGTGTCCTAGTGTTGTGTCAAACTTGTAATGGGAACTGATTATAGAGACCAACAGCTCTGAGTCTAGAATATTAACGGCTGATGGTCTCCATCTTTCATACAGGCTACATCCTCTAACTGTGACACAGTGTCCAGAGCCTTTACAAAGTGCAATACTGCTTGTTTTGCACACACTTGTGTGCCTGTCACCCAGTTTTTCCTACAAACAGTCCAATAGCTGCCATGTTTCACAGCCATGTTTCCTCAGCTTTGTATCATTTGTGTAACAAGAAGTCAGTTCCACCAACAATTTTCCTAAAAGTCTATTCTGCTTGAAAATCTTTAGCCTCTTTTTTTTTTTGAAAGGCAAACCCTAACATTGAAATAATAAATGTCCTTAACCCGTATGCACTCCACTTCACTCCCTGCAATAAACACACACACCAACACACAATTTGTCAAAGTTTGTCAAGAGGTGAGGGGATGAGGTTGAAGGTCAGATTAAGAATGGTAGTTTTATCGTCTGGGAGACTAGCCAATACTAGTGTTCATAAGATGAAGCCTGACTTGGACAGGACTTATGGTATTATCCAGTACCAGAAGTTATACACTATGTTTCAATGATTCCTCCCTGTTACTTAAAACTCACATTCTACATAAAACTTGATATTGACATTTTTGCATTTAGATATACTTTTATAAGAATAAATGGAAGTAATTGGCTTTTTTATTTTACTAAAGCTTTCTTTTTTTTTTTTGTTATGTAATAGTGTTCACTAAAGCTTTCTTAATGCTTTTATTTCCAAAGTCTGAGGAGTTCTTTATTCAAAATAGTTATTCATTATCAATTTGGCAAATAGCACTCACTTCAGAGGCACATATACTCAACTTAGCAAATGAACTTGTATTTCTTTTATTAAATTTAAAAAAAAATTCTTTAGGTAGTTTTCAGTACCTTTAAAAACTTTAATTTCCCAATATTAACCATCTACTTAAAATATTCTTCCTACTAATAGTCATATTCATAAACAAAATAAAATTTTTCAAGGTAGGAAGAGAAAATAGGAACTAGGAAGACTATGGTTTTCAAATTAAGCCCTCATCTCTTTCTGACCCCATGAGTTGCCATGCCATCAACACACATGGAAGAAATCGCTCTGTGCACTGGGAAGGTCTAAGAACCAACCCAGCTTCTGGGATGAAAGGGGCCTCTGGCTGCAGCAGTAACTCCACCAATAGCTTTGCAGGATAAGATAGTTACTCTTTATTCTAAAAGTAACACTTTTTTTAAACCTGTACCCAATTTGTACGGTTCAAATTTAACTCTACTGAGATGGAGAAGAGCCACAAAGATGATTAAAGGGTTGGAAGGTAATATGTACAGGAAAGATTAAAGAACTGTGATTACTGTGCCTGGTGAAGGGAAAACTGATGGATGATTTAATAACATTCTTAAGGTATTTGGTCAGTTATTCCATTGACCAGCTGCTCTCTACCTACAAGGAGGACAGAACCAAAGAAAATAGTAAGTACAATGTACTTAGGTTAGAGCTAATAAAGATTTCTCAGGAAATGAGGCCGTTTAATACCGGAACACACTGGGGCTCCTGGGTGGCTCAGTCATTAAACATCTGCCTTCAGCTCACATCATGATTCTGAGGTCCTGGGATCCATCCCCACACTGAGCTCCCTGCTCAGCAGGAAGCCTGCTTCTCCCTTTCCCACTCCCCCTGCTTGTGTTCCCTCTCTCACTGTGTCTCTCAGTTAAATACTTACATACATACATACATACATACATATATACATATATAAATACTGGACATCCTAACATCTGACATAGATGACCATCTTCTTGGAGTTGGTAGTGCTAACGGAAGGTAAGAGGATAAATCCTCTCATAACACTTTTATACCTATGAAATCTAGGATTTATTTCATTTCATTTCATTTCTGAGAGAGAGAAAATGGGGGTAGAGGGGAAGAAGGAGAGAGAATCTTGGAGACAGTCACAGGTCTCAAGCTCACAACCCTGACCTCATGACCTGAGATGAAATCAAGAGTCAGATGCTCAACTGACTGAGCCACCCAGGTGTCCCTAAAACCTAGGATTTTGAGTCAGATTCTCTTACATCTATTTTAAATCACAAAATTACATATGTAAAAAGATACTGGGGGCAGAGAAGTTAGAAGTAAAAGTTGAAACAGGTCTAGAAGATAGACACTCTTTCCCTATAAAGGATTCTCAGGCCTTACACATAGCAGCCCTGGACCACAATAAACACCTCTTTGTTGGTCTTTCTTTCTTTCTTTTTTTTTTTTTTTTTTAAGATTTTGTTCATTTATTTGACAGACAGAGATCACAGGCAGAGAGGCAGGCAGAGAGAGAGGAGGAAGCAGGCTCCCTGCTAAGCAGAGAGCCCGATGCAGGGCTCAATCCCAGGACCCTGGGATCATGACCTGAGCTGAAGGCAGAGGCTTTAACCCACTGAGCCACCCAGGTGCCCCCACCCATTTCTTGGGTGTATGCAGAAACAAGTATGCAAAAACACTAGCCTCTTTTCCTAGCCTGGAATAAGCAGAAGGATATTAGAAGAAAAGAAAAGAAACAGATTTTTCCCTCATTCTGAAAACTAATCCAAATGTAGACATTTAACTCCCTAGGTCAAAGTAAGAATGACATGCACAATAGAAAAGCACAGTTTCTATACTGGGGGGTATGTATCTTTTTCCTTTTTCCAGTATCTTACTATCCAAAGAAATACTAAGAGAGGCAAGATAATAAAATCTGTAAAGTTCATTAAACTTAACAGAAAATGTACTGTGTCACCTTGTAGACCTCCCTATGATTATTTTTCATTTAAATGTACTCATATGATTGCACTGTTCCCTTTCTATTGCAGTAATTTGCAACAATTTTAGAGGACTTTACATAGTGAATGAAAAGAAGTTGAAGCATCTGCAATTCAAGGCATTTAAACCTTAATTCACAGGGAGCAACTCTGAGATAATTACCAGGGTCTCCTCATTTTCTGCTACACTGCTCATGAAAGACATGCCATCACTGTTCTTGAAAAAAATACCACAGATGCAATATTTTTAGAATTGTTATCATTTCTCACTTGAGTGATTCAATAACTGTAGCACTTGTTTTATGGTCCCCAAAAGAACTTACATAACTAAACATATACAATTATAGACACTCAAAATTAAGTGTCTTAGGCAATGTGTTGCTTTACAGACTATCTGATGAAGGGCATGAAACAAATCTTTTAAAATTGGCTTCCCAGAAATTCTTAAGCTTATGATAATATAATACACAAAAACTGTGTGAACCTTCAGAAAATTTTTGCATTGTGATTTGTCCATCTGATATATTTATATTTTGTAATCTCTATTCAAATAGCTACAAGTTCAAAATTACTTAATTAACTAGATTCTTTATGTTATATGATTTAAAAAACTGAACTTCACCATTTCTCAATGTGACACTAATATGGATGCAGATAAGACAAAATATAAAAGTTCAGTTACTATCATATCTTGGGAAGAGGTTAGATGAACATATTACATAATTTGCCATCCCAACTGAGATCATTTTGAAAGTGGAGCGGATTATATTAATGACTAAACCCTAACAGCAGATGGAAACTAGAATTGTCCTAGGCAAACCAGGAAATACGGACACCCCTACCATAGAGCAACATGATCCAGTTTGTAATAGCCAAACACCTGCAAGGTCTCCGGGGACTTGGCCTTCTGGGTTAGAACTGGTATGCAGGAGATAATTAACTGGTATGAAGGAGTGGAAAGAAAGTTTATTTTGAAGGTCAAAAAATCTACCGAAAGGCCACCCCAGAGAAGCCAGTAATGATGGAGGCCCAGCCTGAAATAACAGAGGTGTCCTACCATATGCAGCAACACAGTGATGGGCAAAGAAAAGGCAGGAAAACTCAGACCTTCAGGGAAGCCAATCAGCAAGCAGCAGGTTTGACTGGAGTTCAAAGGCTGGTCCCATTCATCCAGTCACTGTACAAATACTAAATGAGCACCTACTATGTTTACCCTGACTACAGGGACTGAGAAAGTAGAGCACAGTGATGGTTACCAACAGAGGATATTGGATAAAAACACAGCATGTGATAATTTACCAAAACTACAGCACAAAAGAAGGATTCCATCTAAAAGAAAAAGAGAAGGTTTATCTTAAGAACTATGCCCATGGGGAGGGAAGGTATGCTGGTGCTGGACCTGACAGCTACAGTTGTTTTTAATAGATGACCCTGTAGTTGTGTTTTATTAAATAACAGAAAATATTTTGCTGAAAAAGTATAACTAATCCACAAAATGAAAATCTTCTCACAGGGGAAAGCAAGTAAAGAGAGAGAAGTGCAGGGGGGCCTGGGTGGCTGCCTTCAGCTCAGGTCATGATCCCAGGTTCCTGGGATGGAGTCCCGAATCAGGCTTCCTATTCAGTGAGAAGTCTGCTTCTCCCTCTCCCTCTGCTCCTACCCCCGCTTGTGCATGTGCACACGTTCTCTCTCTCTCAAATAAATATATAAAATCTTTGAAAGAGAGAGAGAAACCTGAAAAGATAGGAAGGAGCCCAATCATGAAAGACTCTGGAAGTCAGGTAAGGAAAGATGAAGCGAAGTAAATTAATGTTTTTCGATATCAAAGAAGGTAGCAATTACAACCAGCTCAAAGACTAACAAAGGAACCTACAAGGGTTGGTATGAGCCTGAACTCTGGCAGATGCAACACTGGTTAGGTACAACTGCAGGGACTTTAAAACTAATAAATGGGGAAATCACACAAAAGGAAGACCTGGGTATTGTCAGTAACAAAAAGCCAGCAGGTGGCTAGCAGGGAGGAGCAGATTCAGCAGATGAAGTTAATCTTAGACATGCTAAATAGGAGGGGAAGCTAAGGCATCCTACAGGATAACCACCAGGGAGTTGTAAAAAAACATGGGCTTCAGCTCAAAAGATCAGAATTGAAAGCAAAGATAAGGGATTCATCTGAACATGTGACACCAAGAGAAAGAATATAAAGACATTAAGGGATGAGATCCAAGTAACAAATCATGAGGTACCTTCACCCACTATAAGAAAGGTGAGAATCTAGAAGGGAGAAATCAGAGAGAGAGAAGACTCAAGAGTTGACTGGCACAGAAGCCAAGGGAAAGAACGATGACAGAAGACAATACTGTTAACAGAGTCAAATGCCAAAAGAGTTGAAAAGAATGAAAAATGAGAACAAGTCATCTTGTTCCCTAGTCAAGGTAATATGTGAGAATATTTTGCCTGCCATACAACCCTATATAAATTTACTGTTATGATGATAAATATGATTATTTCCTAGTACTCAGCCAGGGTAATTTGAAATGTTTTATTCTTCATCTAGCTTGATCAAAGTTATGATTAATCAAAAGATGATTAATATTTCCCTTTCTCAGACTCTCATCATTTCTATCATTAAAAAAGTATATATTGAACATTGGCAAAGGTTTACTTTGCTGACCAGTGTGTCCAGCATATGCCTTGATTTTACATGGAAGTTGAAATCGTCATTGCTTATCTGGGCGGCTGTGTGGGACAAGTCTGCTATGCCACTGACTATTTCAATTAGCAACAGTAAAGACCCACAAATCTCGAATCATATGGTGCTAGGTTCTGCACTATACCTGCCTCCAGGAAAACAGCATTTCAGATTGGTGACCCCCCTAAAATTATCAGCATATCTCTGGCCTCATAACTGGCTTAAATATAAGTATCCCTTGGGCACCTCGGTGGCTCAGTTGGTTAAGTGGCTACTTTTGGCTCAGGTCATGATCTCTAGGTCCTGGGATTTAGTACCAAGTGGGGCTCCTTGCTCAGCAGGGAGAGTGCTTCTCCCTCTGCCTCTGCCTGCCACTCCCCCAGCTTGTGCTCTCTCTCTCCCTCTCTTGCTATCTCTCTCTGTGTCAAATAAATAAATAAGTAAATAATTTTTTTTCTTTAAAAGAAGTATCCCTCAATCTCCACCCATGCAACGCAATAAAGCCAAGCCAGAGCACCAGTCCCACCCACCCCCCACACCTCCAGCTGCTGGGCTACTCCTCCTCTCGCTGCAGACAATCATCTGTTTGTCAGACATCAACCCAGCTCTCTGGGGAACAGCTGATTAGTGAGAGAAGGGTGGAATAGCCACCAAGCAGCTGCACCATTTTTCTGGGACAAAGGATGATGGCTAAGGTTTATGAGAGGACGAATGTGGGAAAACTAGGCATTTAAAGCCCTTGATGAGTGCAAAGCACTGCTGAAGTCAGCACCTTGGCAAAAATTTTCCAATCACTGTCCTGACGGTACTCCTATCAAGAAGATAGTTGACTAATGGCATACAGTTAACTATGAGGTTTGTACACTTATTAAGCCTTCATCTACTGAACACCTAGAGGTGCCTGACTTTGCGGTAAGAACTAAATACTTTAGCCACCTTGACTAATTCCTATTTATGATGGAAAGTATCCAGAAATATCTTCTTTTTGTTCAAATCCAGCCTGACCTTTAAGAGTCTAGCTCAAATGCTAGGTCCCCTAGAAAAATTTCCTAAAGTCTCCCAGGCATAAGTAACAACTCTTTCTCTCAATTCTCACAGCATTCTATTTGAACCTCTTCTATGGAACATGATATCACCTATTATAATTATTTACATGTGTCATCTTCTAATAGGCTATAAATAACTCAAAGCCAAGATTCATATCAGCTTAATATACCATCATCTTCATATTCCTCAGGATATAATGACTATATTAATGAACTATCTGATGTCCACCTTGGCCTGACACAGATTAGATACTTGAGAGAAAACATTTTCTTATTCTCTACACTGAAAAAAATTTTAAAACATAAATGGAAAAGGTTATATATTTGAGTACAATCTAGTAATAATCATAACTCAATGTCAATAATATTGACTCTATCATACATTGATCAAAATGAGATTTAATTTCACCTTTGCATCTATTAAAGAAAAGGTTAATTAAAAAGAAAAAAGCACTAAAGTAAATATTCATGACCTACTCAAACTTTCTAGGTCAACTGTTTTCCAGTATTTTAAAACATGAATTATACTTGAGGCTCACAATCATCAAAGCAGGCCAAATAAGACTTCTACTTTCCCTTATCAATAAAATATTTGTTAGCAAGGAAATGGGGTTACATTATACTTGAAACAATTTTTTAAACTTATGCTTAGTTATAAGTAATTCATAATTCATGTAGTTTGCTAATTCATGCACATGTCCTTCAAAAGTTCTAATTTACGATAGAAAGCTTAAAGTTTTGGAAGGATCCTGAGGGATTTATGGGCTACACCCACTAAGTAAATGGGAGGGGGGAATTAAAACCCACTTTTTTTTCTTGAGGAGCTGAGCACCCAGTGGTGGAGTGGTGGGGTATAGTAGAAAGAATAATGAGGTACAGGTTTGGAAACCTGGATTCTACAGGATGCTACCCAAACACGTGTACATGTTTATATGTGTATATGTGAACATGTATGTGTTTACATGTACATGCATATGTATATGTGCAAATGTGTAATATTTTAAATTTATGCCCTCCTCACTTTCATGAAACCTGGATTATAAACTCCTTGAACACAGGAACAATGCTGCATTCATCTTTCTATCCCATTCAAAGTCTATACAAGTACCTTGTTTATAGTAGATAGTATATAAATTTTGTTTAAATCGAGCTGAATTGAATGAAATGCCTTTAATAAGATAGCCTACTACCACATTTTGATCAATATGTTTGAAAATTAAACGCACTGCCCAGCAGAGAGATTTTTCTAAGTTTTTTGACACGGTTTCCAAGCCGATAAATATATTAATTCCTTAAAACGAATTCTGGGTATTTCCAGAGATCTCTCGAGAAAAAAGAAAAAGGAAAAAAGAAAATTAGCACTCCTTGAGCTTCTACCATGTATTAGGCCTTTCACAGAATTAAGTGCTTTAAGTGCTTTCACAGAATTCTTATTTTCCAAAAACAATGATGCAAATGACAACATTTAGAAAATAGGCTTCTGTGAAATTGGAAAAAAACAGGAAATAGGTAATCTGTTAGGGATAAATTATGGAGTCACTGGACAAAAAAACACTGTCTTTTTCTACAATGTGAAATCTGGCTTGAACTATTAAAAAAGTAAGCACTCTGTTTTGGTGGGAAGATACTTTTTCTCAATGAAATTTTTACTCAACGGGAAAGTCCTGTCACTTGGAGCTATAAGAATATTACTTTTGCAATTTTTCAAGAATTCTGAACTTAGCCATAACAAAAAATTATTTCACTCTAAAATAGTATCCTTGCAATGTTTAAATTCATATTTCAAGAGTAACTTCCACTCATACTAAAATTTAATTTAAAAATAAAACTTAAATCATCAAACCAAAAAAGTACTACATTGCTAAAACAAACCCAGACCCAATGAAGTTGAAAATTTGGTGCAAATCTCACAGGCTTCGTGGTTTGAGTGTTTTCCAAATTTATCTTAACTCAGTTCTCCAAAGCCATGGTTCTCCCCCAGGTAAGGGTCTCAGAATAGGAAAGAAAGTGAATATTTGTGGTTGGGAAGGGCTAACTGGAGAATTCTGATGTATAGCCCTCTCTGTCCCCCTCAACTCAATCCCCTCCCAAAGGAGAATCACACTGCTCACTCATCTATTCAAATAATCTTTATCATTATGTACTAGACTGTTTTTAAAAACCTCTTTGTCTTTTTTCTGGTTTTGTCCTAGACTGGGAAAGTACAAGTGAGAAGCTAATGAAAAATCAAAATAGCAACAAGTACACTCATCTCCTTAAAATACTTCGTAACTTCAAAATATTGATGCTGTCTGACAATTTCATACATATTTACCTCACAATGAATACTACATCTGTTACACACTCCTAGAAAACTCACTTTGAGTTTTGGACACATCAAAGCTTTCTGTTCCATTCTGCTTTTGCGCCTTTACTTAGTTAAGTAAAATGACGATTATTTAGATTTCAAGTGACAGTTCAGAATTCACAACTAGGCTTTAGAACAGAGCATACAAAGTTCCCACACTGTCTATTCATCAATGCTAACCTCACCTTCTCTCACGTGAACTTGAAGCCCTTTGGAAAAGAGCCACATAGAGAAACTATACACAGATAGGAACATTTTAAGCATTCCTCTGTGTGTGTGTGTGTGTGTGTGTGTGTGTACACATGCATGTGTGTGTGTGTGTGTGTGTGTGTGTGTGTGTGTGTTGGTATAGATTCGACCTAAACAGGAAAGCAAAGGCGTTTACCATATTGTTGTAAAGTGGCCTTTTTGGTGTTCGGGTTCCAATAATTTTCAAAATAAAATAAAATCTGATCAGCAGTAAAATGGTAAGGTTTTTTTTTTTTCATTCAGGATATGTGTTGATAGCTAAATTAATTTTTTGGTGATCAGATTCACCTTGGGTGAATGCTTACAACTACAAGAGCGTGTTCATCAGTGACCTTTGAGGCACCTTCTCATCAAACTAGAGTCCATGTCCTCAGCAGAATACCAGTGCACAAGTACCCAGTTCGTGCAAATATTTGGGACATTCTTGAATTTCTGTGATCTCAAAGATTTTTAAATTTGTTTTAAAAGAAAAGTGGAGGGGGGCATGTGTGGCTTGTCGGCTGAGCGTCTGCCTTCAGCTCAGGTCATGATTCCAGGGTCCCAGGATTGTGCCCGTGTCAGGCTCCCTTCTCAGTGGGGAGACTGCCTCTCTCCCTCTTTCTCTCTCTCTCTCTCTGCCTCTCCCCCTGCTTGTGCTCATGCTCTCTCTCAAAGAAATAAAATCTTGGAAGGAAGGAAGGAGGGAAAGTAGAGTAGAAAGAACAATCAGGGATAATGATTTAAGAAGTTTTAGGTTCAAGTCCTATTAACTATTTTTTTCCAATTTCACAGAAGCTTCATTTCCAGACCAGTGTTTGGTTGAAGTAATGTGAATATCCAGGAGCTTTTGTGGCAAAGTGGCAAGAATCCTGAAAACTGAGAGAGCTTCTTTTGACCTTGGACTTGCCACTATCACTCTCAGAGTCTGGGATAAGTCCCATTCAATCTTTAGGCCTCCTTTCTTCCTCTCAAAACAAAGCGGTTACACTAGATCACACCAAAAGCCTCTTCAGAGAGTCTCAGAACTCTCTGTTCTGAGATTATTTTTAATATTTTGCTCTTGACATACTGGTGTCCGAGAAAGTTAGGTGAGTCAAGGGAAAGTCTCCTGTGAGTCATACCCAATTCCAACAACTAAACTTAGCTGACTAGACCACATTGACTACTTCCCCATACCAAACAATATCTAAGCTCCTCTAGCTACAAAAATGTGCTTCTTACCATTCTGTGTAAGTCAGCATTTTGCTGAGATACATTCTCTTCACAATAGCATCTGTTTAACCAAATGAAATTCCTGTTCTAATTGCTACATTAAAGATCAATCATTATATCATTCCTAACATCTGTACAAATAAAATTTCTAGATATGTAAGGGGTTTGGAAAATTTTGTATTTCATATATCATGTTCCCACAGCTTGTCTTCATGTTGCACTTAAGAATCCAATTTGAAGATAAATTTTCACCCCCCATCTGAAATGTAATTTTGCATAAAACCCATTTATTATTAAATCTCTTTATAGTTCATATCTTATATTTTTAGAGTATTAACTCATTCCATGTTTAAAACAGAAAGATGATCACTGTGTTATTTATTCATGAAAGATGATAACGTACAGTTTCACATCTGGCAAGCAAAAGAAAATCACAACTATTCCTCTTAATGTAGGAAAAGCCCCCATCAGGGAAACAACCTGAACTAAAGGGAAGTATCTAAATAGAAAGAAAGAGAACAAAAGAAGCAAATGAAACTTGGTAAGAGACTACTGTGTTTGAGCCTTTTCCCTAGACACATTTTGTGCTCAGAACTCCATAAGGTAGGTATTATTTTTGTTCATAAATGAGCAAACCGGGATCAAAGACATTGTGATTCCACAGCTAATAATGTGTTGTTGGGATTCAGGCCCAGCCCTGTCTCCCTCCATGAGGTTACATTGCCTCCAGATTAAAGATAACTGGACAGCATAGACACTCTATAATGAAGTGGGCATGTGAAAGCCAACGAAATGAGTTCCAGATTGAGACTTTGAGGACTGTGCACCATCGGAAAGAACTCTGAGGAGCAATTAGGTAAGAGGAGAATCAAGATTTAACAACAGTCACCAACACAAAGAAGAAAGGAGAATTTCAAAAGGTTGGCTGAAATGTTAAGCATTCGGAATTGGCTATATCTGAGGACAGACTGAATACCTGTTAATGATATCACCATTACCCTAAGTGAAACATCTGCAAATCATCATCGACGCCTTCTTCTCCCTCACCAATTAGGAACAGAGCCCAACCGAATCTACCTTTCCACCTCTCAGCTCTTCCCCAAACTCAGACCCTTAGAATTTCAAAAGCCACCATTAACTTGGTCTCACAAATTCCAGTCTGTGTCCTTTACAATTTCTAGTTTAATCTCCCTAAAACACTGTCTAACTATATTACTCTTCAGTGTGGAAATCAAAATGGTTTTCCATTAACCATACATCCTTATAGTCTTTTGCATTACCCATATGCATTCTTATATTTAACTGCTCCCCCATTATGCTGTACACCTTAAAATTATATGCCAATTATATCTCAATAAAACTGGAAAAACAAAAAAATGTTTTAAAGAATGAAAAAATAATAAACAATGCTTCCCAGTATGGCCCTTGTTAACATTATGAGCTCTATGACCATTAGACCAGCTGTTTGACCTAGGGCAAGTTAGAGTAGCTGCACCTCAGTTCATTACCTGTAAAACTGGAATAAATACCAGCACTTATCTCATATAATTATATTGAGAATATTTTGAATTAAGTGTAAGCACAAAGTAAATTAAGTGTAAAACACTTGAAATGGTGGTTGTACTGTTCATTAAGTCCTCAATACATTTGTCACTAAATATTAACCATCATTAATGTCACTTTATAACATAAGTTATAATAAAGTTGTTTTTATTACTTTTTCAGCCAAATACTGTACAATACCCAAACATAAATATATTAAAAGAATATAATAACAGTAGAGACACCTAAATTTGCATGTATATAATCCGGCCCTAGAGTTATGCTTTAACCACTATACTACAATGCCACAACAAAATTATCAAATTACTGCCTCGGAAATATAACTCCAAGCATGATTTTTGCTATTTTTTCTATCTGAAAGATCATCCACCCATCCTCAAATTATCAAATCCTTAAATATAATATTAAAAATCCAGGCTAGGGGTGCCTGGGTGACTCAGTCATTGGGCCTCTGCCTTCAGCTCAGGTCATGGTCCTAGGGTCCTGGGATCGAGCTCCACATCAGGCTCCCCACTTGGTGGGAGGCCTGCTTCTCCCTCTCCTACTCCCCCTGCATGTGTTCCCTCTCTTGCTATGTCTCTCTCTGTCAAATAAATAAATAAAATCTTAAAAAAAAGAAATCCAGTCCAATCACTACCTTTTTATAGACACCTTCTGTGAGTTTTCCAGCCAAACATGCTCTACCAAGTTCAAATTCCATTTGTACTTTTATCTTTATCTTTTTGTGAGACATTAATTCATTGTTACCAAAATTCTAAATTATAATATAACCTGCTGTATTTTCATTTACTTTATTTTTCAAATTAACATAAAATGTATTATTTGCTTCAGGGGTACAGCTCTTTGAATCATCAATCTTACACAATTCATAGCACTCACCCCATCATTTACTTTTAAAGCTTACAAATCACCTTCAAATACATCAATTCCTATGTTTTATTTCCCTAACTAAGGCCCTTGTGGGCAGGGATGGGGACATAACACTTTTGAGTAACTTTAACATCCCCTAATACAGTTCCTTACAAAGAGTAGATTCCTACTGATACGTGTATGGTTACCCACATACAAATAGTTTCAATGGAATGATCAAAAAGAAACCAAACCAACTTTCACAATGAGAAAAACTGGTCAAGTGTCATAATAAATCCTATTTCCCTTTAAGAAGTAACTTTCTGATTTCAAAAAACTCAGTTTTCCTTTCAATGTCAGTTGCTGCAAACTGTCATCTATTTCTTCCAAATATACCATTGATACTTCTGAATTACTAGAAAAATGGGGTCAATGCCATAATGACTAAAGAAAAAGTCGGTAGACAGGAACCACAATTCTCTCCCTGACACTAATGGCATTCTCCTTTCTCAAATCTTCAGTTTGATTTAATGTAGGAAGCCCAAAGTTTATGTTGATTAATTTCAGTGACATAAGACATTACCCTTGTTCTGATGCCCTAGGAATGCCATGTTAAATTTCAATAGCAAAGTCTTCTCCATGGTTTTGGACGACTCCCAAGGATTGCAGTTAAAATTACCAAAAGCATCACTTAAAATGAGACACACATTCATGTTTATACTGCTGAGTATTTACATTCATGGAAATAATCTTTGATGGGTGTGCAGGCAGGGAGCTACTATCTATTTCCATTTTTTATAGCTATCTCTGCCATCATTCTCCACTTAATCCCATTAAAGCAATGCTAGTTTAAAACAACAAAAGAAACACAGAAAGGAAAAGACACAAGCACAACAGTCAGAACTGCCCTATCAACATTCATGCATTGCATGCACTGTGGGAAGGACTCGAAAATAAATAAAGATCTAACATGTGACTGACAAGAGATGAATGAACTCTTTCTGAATTTTCTTCTTGGAGAGCTAGAATTTCAATTTCATTTTTTTTCCCCCAAGACTTTATTTATTCATTTGAAACAGAGAGAGACAACAAGAGAGGGAACCCAAGCGGGTGAGAGTGGGAGAGGGAGAAGCAGGCTTCCCACTGAGCAGGGAGCCTGATGCGGGGCCTGATCCCAGGACCCTGGGATCAAGACCTGAGCTGAAGGCAGACGCTTAAGGACTGAGCCACCCAGGCGCCCCTAGAATTTCAATTTCTGACTCAAGATGCAACTGCACCAGCTACAGAGTGAAAATAGGAAAGGAAATCCTCCTTAGTTAAACCCAGTTTGTCATAAAAAGCTACCTCCATTATCGACCTCAATATTTTGAAGACATTTTCTTTGAACTGCTGGATATCATATTGTAAATCTTCAAAATATCTTTTTACTCAGCGAGTACTGAGCCACAGGGGACAAAAGAAGAGAGATTTTCATAATAAGTTGATTCCTTAATTAGGAGAGAGCTACATAGCGAAGTGAACAGGGAAAACAGTCAACCAAATTATAAGAGGTAACGGGGCCTGGGTAGCTCAATTGTTAAACATCTACCTTTGGCTCAGCTCATGATCCCAGGGTCCTAGCATTGAGCTGTGCATCAGGCTCCCTGCTCAGCGGGAGCCTGCTTCTCCCTCTCCCTCTCCCCCTGCTTGTGTTTTCTCTCTTGCTGTGTCTCTGTCAAATAAATAAACAAAATCTTTTAAAGAAAATTATAAGAGGTAAAATGGGGAAATAATAAAGCTTTTGCAACTTAAACAGGAAGAAATATTTCTACATATACAAAGAACAAATATTGCTTTGAACATATGTTCTCTCCTCCAAAAAGTTTTACCTTGAAGCTACACTATTTTTTAAATGTCTAAGGAAAAAAACTGTATATGAAATAGGTAGAAGCATTATATAAATCTTTACCATGTAAATACTGAAAATGATGTTTATAAAGATTTTTTAATAACATGGGAAATATTTGTTCAATAATGTTAAGTGAGAGAATAAAGTATTACCTCCAGTATATGATCTCAATCACGTAAAGATATTTAACTTTTTTTTTTTTTTTTAAGGAAACATGTTAAAACATTAACAGACATTGCCTTGGGTAGGTAGAACTATCTCTTCCAAACGTTCTAATATTTAAGTTCATATTACCTTCCTAATCAAGGGAGAAAAAAAATCAAAAATAGAAGAAAAAGATTTTCAAAATTTCGTTCAAGCAGAAAGTACTAGTCAATTCATTTCTATATCTAAATTGAATGTATAAGTTATAAAGAATGATACAAATTATTGCTATTAACATAATCATTTTAAAAATAAAGCAACCAAGGGAAATTTCCTATGAGCACTAGGAGGTAATAAAAACCATAAAAATGTTTAAGCAGGCTTATTTCAAATTATAGTATTTCAAAGTGTTAAATTTCTTTGAGATCTAATTATCTTTAACTTCTTAGAGTCAAAAATAGCATTCCTCATGCTAATACTATTTAATTTTTATTAATATTACTATACTATGATTTAAGGCATGGGGTTCTTCCCAAGAGTGTTCAGTCACTGAACTGAGTGACAACCACTGAGTCAGAACTGAGTTACAACCACATGAAATAAACAACACTGCAAGAAGAAAAACTATCCAGGACCACATCAGAGGTCAGTATACCACTATAGAGTCCAAGGAAGAAATCAGTAAGGGTAGGATCTATCAGGAATGCTTCACTAGGGAGAGGAGAAAGGGAAAAACAAAGCAGTGTTTGTCAAAGTAGGCTCTGAGGATCATCTGCTATTGAACCACTGGGCAAACTAGCAAAAATGTAAAACCAGATGGTGACTATAGTTAACAACACTAGATTATATATCTGAAGGTCACTAAGAGAATAGATCTTTAACGTTCTCATTAGAAGAAAAAAAATGTAATAGTATTTATCGTAGTACACAGCTTAATGGTATGCACAATGTAAGTGCTAAATAAATACTTCTTGGCTTGAAATAAGCTTTTAAATATAAGAAATTGATTGTGTTCCCTCTAACAGGAAGCATTTTCCCACTTGGGCATCTCTGTAGACATCTGCCAAGGTATTCTCATAGTAAATTGTCAATGAGGCAATAAAAGTATAGTTTTGTAATATTTTGATATCTAGCAATTCAAAACATCCTTGGCCCATGGTATTTGCCTTCTGGTCCCCTATAATAAGTCACTTTGGGTCAGTGAAAAAATGAGTGGTAAGGTAGGATAACAAGCCTTATGGTCAGCCTGACCTTGATTTCTGACCTGTATATGTTCAGAGCATTTCCTCATCTCCCATGTATTTACCTACTATATTCTTAAATGTATGATATAATGCAAGCTCTAACTAAAATTCTCCCTTATTAACCATCACCAACTTTCTCTATTGTTAAAAAAGATTGTGCTATATAATGACATTATATATACTATATAATAACAACATAAAATAATCTACACAACCACTGCAAGCCTGAAAGAGGCATTCCTCTCCGTTCACTAACAAAAGATATTAATTTTAAAAAAAAAGTCCAACAATTTGCAAAGTACATATTACTTCCTTTAGAGTCGCTTTGACAAAGGAGTCATAATGAAGCCCAATCTGGACAAAACACTGAATCAGGCACATATATTAACATCTCTATGGATCACACAAAGTGATTTTAAAACTTCTTGCAAAATTGTATTTTACTAGAAGGAAGGATTTTTCTAGCAATTTGTCCATCCAAACCTTTCAGACTAAGGGGAATAATTTACTTTTATTGCCCATTATGAAATCCTTTACATTATATCATATGGAGATTTGCTGGAGATAAATTTCAAAAGAACACAATAATTAACCTTAAAGGGTAATAATCTTTTCATTGCATTTGGTACTTGTCAGGTTTTGAAAATCCCCACTTATGACTTAAAGGGTGGCATAGCCAGAAAGTTTCAAATACTAGTAATAGAAATAATTAAAAGGTAAGAAAATAAGATTGGTATGAAAGGAAGGACAAACCTCTTAGATATTAGAGAAAAAGAGGAAAAATTTAGTAATAGCCTAAGTATGTGCATAGGCTTCTTAATTTCACCTAAGAAAGATCAGAAATGAGTTTATATTATAGTAAAGAGAAGTTTAGGTTAGATACTAGAAACATCCGTTTAATTTGAAATTTCTTGGTTCCTATAACCCATTACTGCAGAAAACTACAGATTCTGTTCTACTGAAAATTGGTATGAGGTTGATGGGTAGAGTGATCATTTGAACATTGTTTAAAACCAAGCCCTCCCTGGGGCACCTGGGTGGCTCAGTTGATTAAGGGCCCAACTCTTGGTGTCACAGTTCAGGTATGACCTCAGGTGATGAGATTGAGCCCCACATCAGGCTCCACACTGGGCATGGAGTCTGGTTGGGTTTCTCTCTCTCCTTCTGCCAACCCCTACTGATGTGCACATACATCCTCTCTCTCTCTCTAAAATAAACAAACAAATAGCCTTCTCGGCCGCTGGAATTTTATACTATATCATTTCTTCATTTTCTATCACTGGGCCTTGGGCACTTTACTACTTACATTTTCTAAATTCTCTTCTTTCATGCTACCTTGAGAATGTATTTTGTACAGCAAAATAAGAGATACCATGCTCTACCCAAAAAAATTAAATTAAATTAAATTAAAAAGCACACCTCAGGGGCACCTGGGTGGCTCAGTGGGTTAAGCCGCTGCCTTCGGCTCAGGTCATGATCTCAGGGTCCTGGGATCGAGTCCCACATCGGGCTCTCTGCTCAGCAGGGAGCCTGCTTCTCTCTCTCTCTCTCTCTCTCTCTCTCTCTACCAGCCTCTCCATCTACTTGTGATTTCTCTCTGTCAAATAAATAAATAAAATCTTTTAAAAAAAAAAAAAGCACACCTCAATCATTTGTTTATTAAATAAGTATTTACATGTCTTCTATGGGTCAACCACCATGAAAAACTCTTGCCAAAGATGGGCAAAAAAGAGTCCCTTCCCACATGTATCTTAGAATCTAATAAAATAGAAAAGACAAACCATCTAACAAGAAATAGCAAAAAAGGAATTATAAATGCAATTTTTTAAAGTACTGAGTTCTGTGGAATCCAGACAGAAGCACATAAGCAGGAGAACTTAAGCTTCAGGAAAAAGGAGAAATTTAAGCTGTAACTGAAGGCTGAGAAGGGTGACGAGTCTCCCATAATGTCATAGTGAAGGTCTAGAGGTTGAAAAGAGCACAGAGCAAGAGAGAACAGAAAATATTGCAATAGATAAAGCCCCACCAAAGATCCTGTTAGTCATGCACACATGTTTGGACTTGTTTTAGGATTTACCAGATTTCACTTTAGAAGGAGCACTCTGGCTATGGTATGGAACATAGAATAAGGAAGAGCAAAAAGGTACTAGGGGAAAGCAGTCAGTAGGTTGTTACCAACAGCCAAGGAAAGATACTAGTGAGCAGAATTAGAGTAGCAGCAGAAGGAGCAGAGAAAAGTAGACAAAGCTGAGAAATTGAGGAGGAGAATATATAGGACCTGGTGAATGAAAAGTTATAGGGAGGGCAGGGGAAGATAAGGATAGTTCCTGAGTGAGTGATACGGATCATGACTACCATTCACTGAGAAATGAGCAGAGGGAAAAGCAAATTAGATGGGGGAAGTGGAATGATAAATTCAGTCTGAGCCATTTGACTTTGAGATGTCCAACTAGATATCAGAACCAGTGATCAAATCCCTGGAAGGAGATTTCAAATGAAATCCAGCAACATATGGTATTATTGGCACCACCAGGTTCACAAACATCTTCAGCAATCCCACTCATTCACAATAATGAGTTCTGACTTCTGCTATTTTGGACCATGTAGGTTTTTCCTCTGAACTTGGGTAATTCATTAAGTTTATTATATTGCATAGAAACCAAAAGTACTGCTGTTGAACGTGAGTGTTTTTCAACTTAGAAGCATAGTCTTGCTAAAAGACAGGTTAATAGGTATACACCATAATTTCTAGTTAATCTATCCATAATGTCTTTTTTTAATAAAGAAAATTGAAAGTGAGTTCAGGTTCAAGTCCATGAATCACAATCTTAGTTGGACATTTTTGACATTTCCAATTTTAACCATGTCACTAAGATGGAAAAATTCATGATTTAGTAAGATGCACAAAGCTCACTGACCATCCAGGATTTAACTACAAAATCCTCGAGTTTTCACAGCAAACCATGAGCTATATCAGTTCAATTCTCTTACTCTAATCTATTAACCTATCTATTGAAGTTAGAGAACTGAGACACTAGAAAGTATTCAGCACGGACTAAAACTTTGGGCTAATGATAATATCTGCAATAAATAGTCTAAACTGAAGACCAAGGAACAATTTAAACAACACAGCTTTCTGTAAAGAAACTATGCTTTCTCTTTAGTGTTTCTTTTCAATTAATAGTGAAATTTTCCTTACACTTTTTAAATTAAAATGAGCTTATAATTAAGGCAATAAATGCCTATTCTGGCACGTATTTTCTTGATGTAGTAACAGTATATACTAAGAGGAGCAAAAGGTCTTTTTGTGTTTTCATGTCATTTGAACCAGATAAAGAATTATAGATAAAACAACTTCAAAATGCCAATTTTGGGATTCTTCTCCAGGACAGCCACTGTTTAGTCCTAAGCTACATACTACTGGCCCTTCCTAAATTTTATTTCCAGAATAACTGATCTTTTTCTGATTATCTACCTGCTGAAAGGCTATTAAAAAGAAACAACATTAAGAGGACAAGCCCTGAGAAAGTCAACCTATAAAAAAATAATTGAGTGATGTACAAATTTTATTGGTAATACGTGTTTAAAACAACAGAATCTATCATATTAACATAATGTTTTCCTGCAGTCATTCTCTTCTTCCAAGTACTTTTCTGTTCCCTACTTGTCCTCCCTATTCCTACCTCCAAACATTTCCATTAGGAAAGCTTTTCTTTTAAGACTTTATTTATTTGACAGAGATAAGCCACAAGTAGGCAGAGGAGAAAGCAAGCTCCCTGCTGAGCAGAGAGCCCAATGCGGGGCTCGATCCCAGGACCCTGAGATCATGACCTGAGCCGAAGGCAAAGGTTTAACCCACTGAGCCACCCAGGCGCCCATGAAAGCTTTTCTTAATAGGGTCTTCTCTTCAAGTGTAATAGGCGTACTAGTTAAGAACTAAAACTCTGGACTCCAGAATCAGACATAACTAACCTCCACTTTAAACCATAAGTGACTCTTAATCTCACGAAACAAACTGTGGGTTGCTGGGGGGAGGGGGGTTGGGAGAAGGGGGGTAGGGTTATGGACATTGGGGAGGGTATGTGCTTTTGGGTAAATTGGAAGGGGAGGTGAACCATGAGAGACTATGGACTCTGAAAAACAATCTGAGGGGTTTGAAGTGGTGGGGGGTGGGAGGTTGGGGTACCAGGTGGTGGGTATTATAGAGGGCACGGCTTGCAAGGAGCACTGGGTGTGGTGAAAAAATAATGAATAATGTTTTTCTGAAAATAAATAAATTGAAAAAAAATAAATAAATAAAAGTTATGTGATACATGAAAGTTATTTAACCTCTTTGGGGCTCATTTATCCCATCTAGAAAATTGCGATAATAGGTCGTTATACAGATGAGGTAATACTTGAAAAAAGAGTTAAAAATACAATGATTGGTACATGGTATAATGAATATCAGCTACTACTTTTATTATATGCTTGGAAGACTATGGATGAGCAGCTGAGGAAATGAGATAAGTTACGGTTATTCTCTGTAAATGAGATGAAGATGAAAGACCTCGGAAACCTGTACACGCAATGCAATGGTTTGAATAAAGAATGCCAGCATCAATCGGATGCCTTCAGCACAGCTTCTAGTAACCTAAAAATGTTCCACTGATCCCAAAATATACTTTATAGACTGTTGATGTGATTGACACTAAACTAATCAAGATGAGAAAGCCAGTAGAAAATTTTATGAATAACTTAAGGCTGGCTTTCATAAGTAAATTATCACATCCTAACCAGTCAGCATGACTTTGTCAATTTGTAATGTTTATAACCAAGTCAACCATCTTATGAGAGGAATTCACTCTAGGAAGACAGGGTAAAGAATATTCCCAACCGGGGGAGGGGGGACATAAAAAATGTGAATACAAATCTCTTTCTGTACAGTTGAATTACATCTTTCTTCCAAGCAAACACCAAGTAGCAATTATCATTATAAAGTCAACCCATGACTTTTGTACTGTCAGCCTTTTGGGAGTCCTCTGAGAGCCTCTACTATTGTACTCTAAGCTTACTCTGCATTATGTCTTAATTAGATTAAGCTGCATCACTTGAATCTGAGATCATCCTAAATCACATGGTGGAGAAACTAATGAACCCAAATGCTGAGCTGCAGCTCTTAAAACCAGATGGGAAAAATCGAGAGTTTTTTGGTGGGTTTGTTAAAAATGGTCAATTTAGTCACCTTTCCAAACATACTGTCAGAAAACCCTATTCATCTAGCACTACTAGTGACAAATACAAGAACAAATTCTCACTCAGGTTAAATCCCATATTTACCTGCTTTTCAAATAAAAGTTTTCCAAACTCATAGTAAACAAAACCATTTTCACATTCAAAACATTAAGTGTTCTTTCTTATTTAACTGTATCTATAAAGATCCAGGGATCTTAAAAAGAAAAAAAAATTAAAGAAACTATAAAATAATTCAAATTTTTTTTAAATGTTCAATGTCCCTGATCAAACTAAGCAAAATTCCATTGCAAGTTTTGAGCACAGTAATTAAATAGTAAATTCTAAATTAAAATTTCTCTTTAGTCGGTATGGCTTTATACATCTCCTTAATGGATAACATAGTATAAAACAGTTTAAAAAAAAAACCTTAATCAAATCTGATTCATCTGAAGTTTGGATTAAGCCCACTTTATCTTTTCTTACGTATGACATCCATGCACCAGGATCATTTTACTCGTTTGGAAAAATAGTGCATTGTGGAAGAGATTATTTGGGGAGAAATCTAACACTGTAATTTACAATGAAATCTGGACTGCATATAAGTCATCACAGTGAAACTCACATCTGAACATTTTTTAAACAACAAGTGTGAATATCTGCAATATATTACTTTATTTTAACAAAACACAATTATTCTCACCATAGGTAATACTGGATGCATGAAGAGATGTGAGTGACCAGAAGATGTCTACCATTATTTGAGAATTTCCTCTTTATTTCATTTTGTTTTCTTTTCAAGACACTGTTAAATACAATGTATGCATGTCCATTTAATCACAATGCTTATATATTTTTATGTTGAAAATTACTGCTGTTATGAAATCAGAAAGTGGTGACCACTGTCTAAGTTTCTAAAGCATATGAAATATGCACACTTCATTCTTAGAAAATACACAAGGAATAGGTTACTGTGATAGATGAACAGTTTAGCTTAGGGAAGTGGTGGGAAAGAGTTCTTTTTATTCTTGTACACTGAACCTGTGTAACCCACTCAAAAAATAACAAAGTATTCTAAATTGAAAGGTATGGAGCCAAAGACATGCACAAATTTAGTCCCATTGTTTATGAAACAGCAAAAGATTACAAGCCAATATGATAACCTAATTATGTATGAACCATAAAGGGTACTTGCTAAATAGGACTACTTCCACTGCTAAGGGGGTCAAATCCAGATGTCCCAAGGCACAGCAAAAAGCTGGCCCCACAGGTATGAGTGGGCTCAACAGGAGGATGAGCTACCTAACCTTGGAGATCTACAGACTCCCTTTTTCTAAGGAGATCACCTCATCAACCAGGTGGCTTCTCTTGGTTCCATCCTTCATGGTCACCTCACTGTTGCTATCTCTCAGCCCATCCACAAAGATATGCAAAGCCTTGAGTGGCAGGCAGGTCCCTTTTCTGGAGCCCTCCCTTGAAGGGTACAACCCAGCAGTGATTCATGAGAGCCCAAGGATTTTAGAGTGCTTCTCCACCCTTGAGTTTTTCCTTAAATAGTCCTATTTCACATTTATACAACACGATACTTATGTGATCAAGCACTTTTTGCACAAAATTATACTAGTTCATTTATTCAATAAATATTTATTGAGATACTGCCATGTGTCAGGCTCTGAAAAATCTATGACATAATTCTTTCAATAAAAACTAGAATTCTTCATGGATATTAGTATTTTTATTTTATGGATGAGAAAACTGAAGATAGAAGGATTTTACCAAAGGCCAAACACTTGGTAAGCAGCAAAGCAAGAATTATGACCATGTTTTTTCTGGTTCTGAGCCTGAGTTCCTCCCTCTTGACTGTACCTCTGCAGCCTCAGTGGAAAATTACCAACTTTCTTTTTTTTTTTTTTTGCATTTAGAATAGATGTTATTTTTCTATCTATTTTTTTTTACTCAAAAACAGTTAAGTTCAAAATTCCTATAGTGTAGAAAAGCAAAGTTAAGACATAATTTTAATGAAAGCAAATAAGATAACATTGGTTGTTAAAGGAAGCTGGGAGAGAAAATGCCAAATTTACAGTATGTTAAATTCTATTTCATGTAGCTGAAAATGATATTATTTCTCCTGGTATTCTTTTCTTTTTGGCCTTAAGTAAGTGCCTATTAACTAGAATAGTCTTTCCTTTACTAAAATAAATTAGGTGAATATAGGTCTTTCACTTTTGTGATGAAGCACCCCCAGGAGACCAACTATGTCAACTTCTACCTTGTCCTCACAGTAATGTGAAAATCCCATCTACCATCTTGGATTTGGTCTTCAGAGGCCTACATTTTCAAAGGCTCTATAATTCATTATATTAAATATTATTGAGTACCAGTTACATGCTATGAACTATGCAGAAGAGAAATTTGACCAGCACCTTTCAAGGGAGTTCTTCATATAAAAAACTTCAACCCCGGACACCATAGTTATTTTTCATGCTGATAAGTCCCTTTTTACTTCAAATTTTAAGATGGGGCTGGAAACTTGGGAGAAATTATAGAACTTTTACAGCATTCATGCTAAACTTTTTCAAAGAATTAACAGGGAAAAGAACCCCAAATATTTTCAAAATTCAGTATTTCATTGTAAATGCTTTTTACAGGAAATTCTGACTCAAGTTGTCATGCAGTGTCTTTTTGTAAATTTCTGAACAGTTAGGAATCAAGAAGTCTGTTTCCATCTGTAAGACAATAAAATTATGGAAGGGGATGGAGTTTTTCATTAATATGCGGAACAGTATGCAAATAAACTACCACTTTCTACATGCCATTATTAAAATATACCAAATGTGACTGTCCTTACATGGCAAAATTTTAAAAGAAACTTAAAAGCTATATAAAAGCCAAATTTGACCATGTAAGGCCATCTACTCTGGAAATCATTTAATCCAATGGCATTATTTAAAAGATAAAGAAACAGAGGTAATTATGAGAAAGCAGAGGTTTTCCATCAAATGCATCCTGAGTATGCAGTATGAGGGAGATACTAGGTAGGCTAGATAGGCCCAGAAATAAATAATTGAGATCCAAAAAGGTTATTATTGTGAGAAAGATGTATCAAATCCTCGTGGAGCTTCTAACTGTACCTAGAAGATGGGGGGAAGCTTAGCGTCCGGACTGACACTTGTGCGGGTCTTGAAGAATAGATGGGCATTTGCCAGACAGAGAACAAGAGCAGAGAACATTCCAGGCAAGGACAGAAAGTAGAAACTCAGCTAAGGGCCACACGGAGCATTATATAGTCCTGAGGAAGGATCCAATTGGCACTGAACTACATTAGGAAATTATGCTGTTGAATAATCTTTAATATACAGAAAATTGAAGTTACCTCTATATTTCCTTCTTGCCAGAAGATAATAAAATGCCAAGTTTTCAAATTCGTGCTTTTATATGACTATTATTTCTGAATAGATATAATTAGTTGGCTGCAAGCAATTATGTTTGCCTAATAGTTTTCCTTCCTCAGCAGGAAGCCTACTTTTCCCTCTCCCACTCCCCCTGCTTCTGTTCCCTCTCTCACTGTGTCTCTCTTTGTCAAATAAATAAAATCTTTAAAAAAAGATTTTATTTATTTTTTATGAACAAATAAAATCTTTAAAAAAAAAAACAACCCGAAGTACTACAGACCATCTTTCTCAGTGTATCAACAATCACTCCGTACATCTGCAGAAGACCCATCCTAAGAATCAGAAAAAAGAAAAGCCTAAGCTAAGACCTCTATCTTGGGCAAGTGGCATCACCACTGGTTCTCAATATTATTATATGCAAATTATGATAGTAATGCCTGTCATATCTGCTGTCCAGGTTGCTATAGAGATCAAATGATATAAGTAAGGTGAAATCAATTAGAAACTTAAAAATTATAATTATACACACACACACATGCACACACACATATATAAATAAATAAACTAAAGGATTTTTAAAGAGTATTTCTTCTATATATAATGAAAAGCAGCATTATCCACCACGCAGATCTGAATCCTCTTCTCTCTGAATTCATAGCACATACAGTCAGTACCATTACTTAAAAAAAAAAAAAATCAATCATCATGTATTGTGTTTCTTCTATACATTACATGGATAACATGTTTTTTCAAAGCATTCAAATTTTTCAAAGCATCTTTTATTTCCTGTCAATCAATTGTTCTATTTTTTATTTAAAAAAATCTTAATAACCAAAATCTATTTTTCTGATTCTCTCACTAAAAAAGCACTAATTCTCTATATACCGATTACTTTCATCTCAAATTTCTGACTTTGGATATAACAAAAAGAGATCAAAAGAAAAACACATAACTTAATAAGATTCCAATGCATTAACAGCTACTCTTTTTAGCTTTAGTCTGATTTACAGAAGGAGAAATCATTTCCACAGATTAGTTGACAACTATGGAAAGCAGAAAATTGTCTTCCATACAGGGAATACATAAATTCTTTCATCTAATATTTTATATTAATATTATTGAATCTGTGGTAAATATGCCAAAATGACCTAGGGGAAAGGGGAAATCCCTTAAAAATACTACAAGTTATATTTCCAATTAATTTTTGTTAAAGCAAACAGATTAAGAATTCAGGGAAATATATAAAACTACTCCTTTTTAGAGTTAAAGTAAGTGTTTGAGTTTCTTGAAAATATTATTGAAAAAATCACATTCTATATATACTGAAAAATAATTACTAAATTCAGCAAGTAAAACTGATCTAATGAATATTCAAGTATCTTGGTACAGAACAGACAATTATAATACTTAGCAATTGTCTAGGAACTTTATACCATTCATCTTTTTATATAATGCACAGATAACTAACTTTCTCTATGAAAAATTTCAGTTTGTGTTAGCATAGTAAAAACCATTGAGATCTCCTACCACAAATAATTGAGACCCAGAGTTATCGGTTGTTGAACTTTCCTTTGATTGTGTTTAACATGCAAAATTAGTTTTTATAGAGAGGTACATGTATATACAATAGCCCTTTTTATGGAGCTAATGTTTTACTAAATCCCCTTTTTGTCATTCTACAAAGGGACAGTTTTATCCTCCCAACAAAACAGTTGAAAAGAACAGTAGCAATGAGTAAATGTCCCCCCCACTGGGTTTTAAAAAAGTGTATGTTCCCATCATGAAGAAAGCATGCGTATAGCATGGTTGGAAAGCAAGTACTGGAACTATTGTATACTGTGTATGATCTCAAGTCAAGAAAACCATCTGTCCTTTTGCCCTGAAAAAGGACCCCCTGTGAGCCTCTTCTCATGGACCATTATAGTTTCCTTCAACCCTTACACTGCACAGGCTTTGAACTGATGGCTGCCTGTCACAAAAAGTTCATCTCAAGTCACTTATCCCGAGAGGTTTCATAGGGTTTAGTCTGAGGTGACCAACCATGGCTTAACAAAAAGATTAGTGTGTCTGGGCACAAAGCAAGACACAAAAATATGAGTGACCCTCTTTGTAACATCTCGCCACACAGAATAAAGAACAGTGAATGTAGTCAACTATAGAATATGCAGAGACGCCCGAGGGAGAAGAAAAGAGGACTGGAGAGGGAATCTGTCTTTACTGGGAAACAAGTGCTCTTTAATGCCAACAGGCATTTTCCCAAAGAGTTTTAATGATTCTGTCTCCTCCACTCTTTGTACAAGAAATATTAATAGAAATGACAATTTCTATTCAACCCCAGGCAAAATTAAGAACAGAGTGCAATGTTAGGTTTCTCTCTCTGTAAAGTTATTTTAGAAGGCAATCACCCAGTAGAGTTATAGAATTATATAAGGCCCAACGGGTTATCTACCCACCATCCTGATGCCAAAGGTAAAAGCCTTCCTACAAAGTCTTTGACAGGACATTGTGTGAGAGTTTTTCTTCCTCTCAACTTCCCTCCCCTGGTGAATACCTATGCACTGTTAAATGTTAAACTCAAAATAATTCCTTCTATAAAGTCCTCCTAGCTCACTCTTCTCTTCCATATATATTGCCATCACAGAACTGATAACATTTGATTATGTTCATTATGTATGTGTGTCCTCTTACCAGATGATGAGCTCTCAAGAATAAAGGTCATGTCACATTATTTTGTACACCTACCACAGTGTTTGACCCATAATAGGCAAGTAATAATTACTACTACCGTAATTCTTGAACTCTCCCAATGATGAGGAGCCCAGCACATCAAAATGAAGCCATTTTTAAACATTCATGTTTTGGGGTGGGGTGGGGTAGTGGAAGGCAGAGATTTGTTCCCTGTTTATTTCCCCACCTGGACCCAAGTTCTACCCTGTAGTTTCAAGTATAAATGGCCCACTACACATGTGAAGATAATCACCCTGCTTTCCTTAACATCACTACCACCATATCTAGCTCTTGCCTTTTCAAGCTAAATGTTCGCATTTTCTTCTGCTGTTATTCCTACAAGACAAATTTCAGTTGCTTTTTTACTCTCGCTGCCATTTTCTAGAAGTGCTTCACTTTGTCAATATTTCCTTTAAATCTAAATCAAATACTGCATGTCTGGTCTAAACTGTGTGTCACATTTTAGAACTACTGCCTACTTTGTTCCAGGCACAATACCCTTCCGCAGCATCAGATGCTCCTTAGCCTTCCCGCTGGTATTCCCCCATCTTCTGAGAGCCATGACAGGAAACTTCAGTGGACTAGGACCTGTTGTCTCAATGACTTAACCAGACAGAAACTCCTGTATAAAGTTCATCACCATCCACACATTTGTACTAATTTAGAGCTTTTCTTAAAGGCCCAGGATTATAAGTTGTTTCAATAATTAGCTGAATTGAAAGACAAGAGTCAGGAGTAAAGCAAGAAATGAAAGGGGGGCATTCTGACTTGATTTCTTCTGTTTTAAAACAGAATTTTAAATAATTTTCTCTTCTCAAAATATTTAGCACCTAATTTGGATTTTTTTTGGCCTGTAAGTATTTTTTTTAAATGTCCCAAGAAAATTTGTTTTTTCATACACTTCAAACAACAAATAGGAGTCTTTGTTGAAAATATTAGTGCATAGATCACAAACAATATTTACTTGATAGCAAATTCCCAGAAATCTTTCAGAGAACTTAGATGACACAACATTGTCATGTATGTGATTCCACCTCCACAGTTCAATATTTGAGTTTTCTGGCCCAAGGAAAACATTTTACTACCATTGTGTTCCACCATGACTTGCAGGTGAATATTCTCTCTTATTTCTAGAGCTAAAATATGTTTTATGATGTTAATGAACTTGAACTGAATCAGCCCATCAGTTCAGGCCACCCGCCTCTTTGAAACACAGTAACAGAAATTGACCTATATGATTTCAAACACAGTATAATTTACATCCTAGTCAGACAACATGCAAATATGTTCAAATACTTTGTAAATGTTCAATGATTATATCCTCTGTCTAGGATTCATATTTCTTATATGTTGAAACGGTATACCAGAATAAGAAATATTTGGCAGTTTCATCAAATGAAAGGGCTGGATGCCTTAAACTACTAATTTTTGTTCAATTTAGGACTATAATTCCTTGGGAAATGTTTTCTATGTTTTTCCTGTAAAATTGTATTTTGTAGATCTGAACAGCCATTTACCAGCTCCTACAATATTCTGAAGAACTAAATATACATGCTACCAAATATATGAGAAACATATTTCTTGAAAACTTACAATATGCTACACTGAGTACTTAAGTCTGCCTAATTGTGAGAAATTGCCTTCTGTTAATGATATAGTTAAAATAAGAATATTGTTCCCCCTCCTACACTGTTGGTGGGAATGCAAGCTGGTGCAACCACTCTGGAAAACAGCATGGAGGTTCCTCAAAATGTTGAAAATAGAACTGCCCTATGACCCAGCAATTGCACTACTGGGTATTTATCCTAAAGATACAAATGTAGTAATCCAAAGGGGCACGTGCACCCGAATGTTTACAGCAGCAATGTCCACAATAGCCAAACTATGGAAAGAACCTAGATGTCCATCAACAGATGAATACATAAAGAAGATGTGGTATATATACACAATGGAATACTATGCAGCCATCAAAAGAAACGAAATCTTGCCATTTGCGACAACATGGATGGAACTAGAGCGTATCATGCTTAGCGAAATAAGTCAAGCGGAGAAAGACAACTATCATATGATCTCCCTGATATGAGGAAGTAGTGATGCAACATGGGGGCTTAAGTGGGTAGGAGAAGAATCCATGAAACAAGATGGGATAGGGAGGGAGACAAACCATAAGTGACTCTTAATCTCACGAAACAAACTGTGGGTTGCTGGGGGGAGGGGGGTTGGGAAGAAGGGGGGTAGGGTTATGGACATTGGGGAGGGTATGTGCTTTTGGGTAAATTGGAAGGGGTGGTGAACCATGAGAGACTATGGACTCTGAAAAACAATCTGAGGGGTTTGAAGTGGCGGAGGGGTGGGAGGTTGGGGTACCAGGTGGTGGGTATTATAGAGGGCACGGCTTGCAAGGAGCACTGGGTGTGGTGAAAAAATAATGAATACTGTTTTTCTGAAAATAAATAAATTGGAAAAAAAAACAAAAAAACAAAACAAAACAAAAAAAAAAGAATATTGTTCCCACAGAACACCTTTCAGTTTCAATTCTGTTCTTGAAAAATTTGGTGACTTGGACATGATGTTCACTTCCTTTGAAGAACTCTCTCAACAAATGATTTTCTTAAGAAAATCAATTTTCTACAATTGTTACAACTTGTCTAATATTCAATTTCAAGTTCTGCCTTAATTACAGCAATAAGATTTTCATAGTCAAGGATCAAGGAATCTAATTGATACAGTATTTAGCCATCAGGAAGGTAATTTTATGATTTTTTTTTAAATGTAACTCTCTCATAGCTAGAGGAGACCTGTGAGTTCTTGGAAATATAAAGTACATAAAAGCAAATAACCATATAAAAGATATTTTATAAAACCTGTTTTCTTCAGACCAGACCAGTTCTGAAAATTCTGCAACTAAGAACACAGAGAAGAACACAGTCTGCTCTTACAAGGAAATCCCCAACTATTGATCCTAAGGGTACTGAAAGATGAGGCAGTTTCCAGGAACCAGCAAAGGCTTACTATTATTTCATGAGAAAGCCAGGACTCCTAGAGTTCTTCCACAAGCTGATCTGCAACCCCTAAGTCTTCCTGACCACAGCCAGTACAAAAATACTTCAGCCTTTGATGATGATCCTTTAAACGACTTTAACAAAAATCACACTGAGATTCAAGTTTTTGTCTTGGTCTTAAACTGGTTTTTTCACACAAGTGAATGCTAGCTTTCTGAGTTTGCCATAGGATGAAGGAAAACATAAAAATATTCAGCACTTCAAGAGGACTGACCAAAGATGAAAACATGAGCAAATTTGAGTATTCCCCTGTCTTCACCAAAGCATATTATTTAAAAGTGGTTTTAAGATGAGAAACAACCAACATGTCCATCCACTGAGGGTGTTGTTTTAAATAACACATCCACTTAATAAAAATCTATTCAGCTCTTAAAGCAACGAAACGGGAAACAGTATCATCTACAAGATAACCTGGCCAAAAATTTTAAACTGAAATTTAAAGGAAACACATCCTTGTGGCTCTCTGAGCAGCACCATGGTTGTTAACAAGAACAAGCACCTCACCAAAAAGGCAGCAAATGGAGCCAAGAAGAAAGTGGTTGATGCATTTTCTAAGAGAGATTGGTACAATGTGAAAGCAATAGCTATGTTCAGTATAAGAAACACTGGAAAACTACCAGCCACAAGAACTCCAAGAGCCCAAACTGTATCTGATATGCTCAAGGGTTGATTATTCAGCATGCAATCAAGCAACTACAGAGTACGAGGTTCCTATGAATTAAATTTGTCGTGCTCTGGAAAATTGGTACCTTGAACAAATTCCTGACATCAATTTATTATATCTTCTAAATTTCTCTCTTTTTCAAAAATGATAATAAACCTAGATTCAAAATAAATAAGGTACTTTTAAAAGCTGGAATGATGAGAAGATCAGTTATTTTGACATTGTAGGTTTCTTTTGAATCAAAAAGTAGAAACTCTAATTTTGCAAGGAATGACTAACACTTTACCTCTCAAGCTGCTTTTAGAATGTGTAGGTGGACAGGTGGTCCATTCTAGAAGGCTTGTGATTAGAAGCTGTTTGTGACCTAAAGGGACAACTTAATGGTGGTTTACCACTAATAATCTGCTCAAAACCATATTTTACAAGCAGGAAGCTCAACACCACTCAAGAAGAGGAAAAGGCACTCCCAAGTTCTTGGATGGCTATATAATGGTTATGATCTGTTTATTTCCCCCCAAAAGGAAACTGCTTTAAAGATTATATCCAGCTAGTTAATAAGGAGCACCACTAATATAGAGAGCTCGACGGTGTTTTGTTTTTAAGACAATAGCTTAATTTTACAGCAAATTAAGCAATTTACTAATCACGCTACTAAACTTTCTTCCTTGGAAACACTTCACCTCCTTGAAAACCCTTAGAACAGAGAATGTTCTTTCTAAGTTACAGTCAAATCCACTGTCATTAAATAATCCTAGATTCTCCTAGCTGAGTTTATGGGTTATATCAATACACCATCCTGCAGGCAGCGAAAAACCAACCTAATAGGGAAACTAATGAGTCATGCACAGTTAAATCATACTTGGCTTCATGTTTTTAAAACTAGTTCATCTCTCAATGAAATCGTGTTTTTATAGGAACACTAAAGTTCAAACTAAGCAATTCTTCAGCTACTCCAAAAAATACAGTAGAATGTTGATGGATTTCTGACTGGGTTTTAAACCCAGCTCCCCAAAGAATAAGAGCAACAGAAACCAAAGTTTCTGCAAAGCCTTCAGAACAAAACTTCAAGAGTAGAAAAAGTGTTTTCAAGAATGATTCTTATAATTAGAACACTCTTTTGTACTTAGAAGACTACCGTATTTTTTCCCTCTACAGCAGAAAAACTGAACCAGAAGCCAGAACTGGAAAGAAAACAAAAGTTGGTGCATTCAATGAAAGGAAAAGAAAAAAAATTAAGATTACAAAGACTGTACCCACCAAAACATTACTGATTCGAGCTAAAGAGTGGAAAAAATGAACAGACTTCAGAAGGAATTCTGTAAAGATTTCACTTAACTATTTACAGAATCAAGAATAGTTTAAAATATTCTTAAATATCATTTGCTAATTTCTTATACTGTCTTATAGTAGTTTTTCACTTTTGAAAGTGAAAGTGAATAATGGTTTGAATAAAAGTTCCAATAATCTTGACCCCATCAAAGGCTCCCCATAACATCAGTGAGGGTGCTAGCAAATCAGCACTTGGATTCACTTTCTTTTTTCTTTTTTTTTTTTTTTTTAAGATTTTATTTATTTGACAGAGAGAAATCACAAGTAGGCAGAGAGGCAGGCAGAGAGAGAGAGGGGAGAAAGCAGGTTCCCTGCGGAGCAGAGAGCCCGACGCGGAGCTCGATCCCAGAACCCTAGGATCATGACCTGAGCCGAAGGCAGAGGCATTAACCCACTGAGCCACCCAGGTGCCCCTTGGATTCACCTTCTAATGTGTGGTTTGACTATATGCATTACAGGCTGTGCAAAAGTTCATAACCTTTGAATCACCAATTCAACTTACACGTAACTATCAGCAATGCCCACAAGAACCTATGTATTATTCACTGGAGTTATTTATAAAAGCTCTGAAAGTAATCTTGAGACATAAAAAGAGTAAAATTATGGGAAATCCATATGAATATCATACAGAGAGTTAACATGGACAGCAATGAATGTATACTACCTTTTTCAGAAACTATTTTTTCTACTTTTACAAGAAAACCTTTTTTAAGTTTGTTGTGTTCTAGATTTACCTTTGCAGTCTTGAGAATATTCATCTGAGCTGTATATTATTAGGTCACTTGATACAGACTTCACATAAAAGATTTTGATATACCATAAATATATAACTAATTATGTCCAGTTACTATTTACATTCTAGTATTACTTCTCTATCCATAGTGGATCATCAAAGAAATAAAGGATAAAGATCATAGTTTTTAAATTTTTTTTTTTAAAGATTTTATTTATTTATTTGACAGAGAGAGATCACAGTAGACAGAGAGGCAGGCAGAGAGAGAGGAAGGGAAGCAGGCCCCCCGCTGAGCAGAGAGCCCGATGCGGGACTTGATCCCAGGACCCTGAGATCATGACCTGAGCCGAAGGCAGCGGCTTAACCCACTGAGCCAACCAGGCGCCCCGATAAAGATCATATTTTTAAGGAAAGAAAAATACCATAATAATAGCCTGCATACCCTGAAATGGATCACAAAGAAAACTAAACAGCATTAATGAGACAGGATAACTGTACTGAAAAAGAAGAAGTTTATATAAAATATGTTATTCAACTTTTCTCCAAAAATGAAAAGAGCATGTGTGTGTGTGTGTGTGTGTGTGTGATTGAACTAGATAGAGGCTATCATGAAGTTCAGTCTTTAGACCAGACTAACACAAAATTATTTGCTTTGTTTGGCAAAGTGCTTTTATAAAAATATATTTAAATGCTTATAGCTGGGGGGTGCCTGGGTGGCTCAATTGGTTAAGCATCTGCCTTCCGCTCATATCATGATCCCAGGGCCCCAGAATGGAGCAGCAGGTCACTGGGGTCCCTGCTCAGCGGGAAGCCTGCTTCTCCCCTTCCCTCTGCCTTCTGCAACCCCTGCTTGTGTTCCCACACTCACTCTCACTCTCTCTTTCTTTTGCTCACTCTCTCTCAAATAAATAAAATCTTTAATAATTAATTAATTAATTAATTAATGCTTTTAGCTGAGTCTTAACACCCCAATCTGAGGGTAGAATACTCAAGTCTAACAAACCTCACACATTTGTATGACTTCCCTGCCATTTGAGTTTGCCTTCCAGCTTTAGACTTAAGTCTTTCCTGGAGTGTCCCCAATTACAGTATGTTTTGTTTCTCCTTCTTCTCCTCCATCTCCTTTCTACAAGCTCCTCAAACCCTGCTCCTGCAAGTTGGAAACCACTTTCCTAATTAAACTTCAGACAATCTCACCTACAGTTTTGAAAATTTCCAAATAGCTTCTCTATATTTCACCCTTCTAGGTCAACCCACAGAACAATTTGCTCTGAGCCACATTATTTTTTCTAAAAGGAAAGAAGTGTTCCATGAACAACCAAGTTTAGAAAACATGACACATTATATTCCCCATTTTAGAGATTCACAATATAAAAATCCTACAGTGACTAAAACTGCTTTTATTTGTTTAACCCAGTGTGTTTCTAGTTTGTCTTGAAAACTTTCTTCCTCAGAAAATGTCTTAACATGAGAAAGAAATGGTGTTCTCAGGAACACATCTGGACAAACTACAATACACCAAAGACCCCTGAGTGGATTAATCACTGGTAGAGAGACAATTCCAAAAGTACTCAGAAATAGATTTCGCCAAAAGTGAAAGACTACTAGAAAGTGACTGGACTCTTTATGAACTTCCTCATGTTCAGACATTTCAGCACAGAAACAAGAAGAAATGCTGCTAGTCAGCTCATCAAATTCCTAAATCATATTAAGCTAAGAGGAGTTGGAAACTTATTTTTAAAAATCATTATCCCAACAAATCCTGATAAGGCTGGAGCTGGAGTTTAGTAGGAAAATTTAGTGAAAATAAACAAAAAGTCTTGACTTGCTTTCCTCTTCTAAAAACAAGCAAAAAAAAAGACCTGTACTGTAAGGACCTATTCAGCCAGAGCGGCCTACCCCGGTTGAACTGCCATATTGTTGTAAAACTTAAACTGACTCTGCCCACCCCCACCCCCAGGGGAACTTACTTAAAAACAAGTCCCGGAAACCAGCTCCAGGTAACAAAGCCCAGATACAAGGGTGGGTCAGGCCAGGTGGAGACATCCGATCAGTGGGGGTGCATACTGTCTCCTAGCTACCAAGGAGTATGGGCCCCACCCTTTGGGCACCTTTTGGGCACCAATTCTGAACTAGGTGATAGAATGGTTCAAATGTCTACTACAGTAAATTGTAATTTAATTGGTCACCTAGCATGACTGTGCAGCTTTCTCTGTGTGTTACAATTTCATTGGCCACCTGTGTATGGTCAGGCCCAACCACATGGCCTTTGCTCTATAAAAGTTAGTCTGGGAAAGCAGACTAACTTTCCCAGAAAGCAGGGAAGGGATGTCCTCTCTGTAAGTGATGGCCCCAACCAGTCTGTTTGACGGTCGGTCTGAGTCTTGATGCTTGGTACAAAATAAAGCTTTGCTTGACTTTCACTTTGTATCAGTCTCGCTCCTTTAATCATGGACCCATTATTGGGGTACCCATTTTTGGGGAAACCCAACATGTACAATAAATGGAAGACAGGCCTTAACACCAGCATACATAAAAAATAACTCAGGTTTTCTCAATGTTAAACTCAAGTGTTGGTAAATACGATTATGGGAAGAGCAAGAAAATTTCTGCAACTTTTAGGATGCATGAGTTAGCATTATAGTATCTAGAACTCAGGAAATTTTCATTCCTCCCCGTCTCTGGTATTTACCAGTCAAAAGATTATCGGAGCTCTTATTCAAACCATTATTCAACACTTTAAGAATGAAGTAGACAAAATGGAACACCTGAATGATTCCAAAATATAAAAGCATCAGTAGGAAATACAGTAAATGACTTCAAGCATTTGAAGAGTTGTCGTGGGACAGAGGTAATCATTTATTTTTTAGGATATAAGGTGAGGATGGTGATGGCATACAAAAGCAAATGGTGGACGCACGTGAGGAGATAAATTTCAACCTAACAAAAAGATGACGCTTTTCAACAAGCCTGTCTGAAGACTGAGTGGTTTATTCAAAAGATGCTCATATACTTAAAAAACATTTAGCCAGACTATCACTGAGAGTATTCAAGTGAACCAATGTAGGTCTAGCTAGCCTTTAAAGACCCTCCCAACACTGAATACTATCAGAGACACCACTACCATTTGGAGAAGTTACTAAAAACAACATAGTAAGAGACTGTGGACTCTGAGAAACAAACTGAGGATTTTGGAGGGAAGGAGGGTGAGCGATTGGGTGAACCTGGTGGTGGGTATTAAGGAGGGCATGTATTGCATGGAGCATTGGGTGTGCTGCATAAACAATGAATTTTGGAACACTGAAAAAATTTTTAATTTAATTTAATTTAAAAATAAAAACACACATTCCTGAACTTCATAAAATCTATCTATGAAAGACCCACAGCAAATATCATCCTCAATGGGAAAAACCTTGCAGCCTTCCTGTTGAGATCAGGAACAAGACAAGATGCCTACTCTCACCACTATTGTTCAGCATAGTATTAGAAGTCCTAGCAACAGCAATCAGACAACAAGGAGAAATAAAAGGTATCCAAATTGGTAATAAAGAAGTCAAACTCTCTCTCTTCGCAGATGACATGATTCTTTATATGGAAAACCAAAAAGACTCTACCCCCAAACTACTAGAACTCATACAACAATTCAGCAACGTGGCAGGATACAAAGTCAATGTACAGAAATCAGTGGCTTTCTTATACACTAATAATGATAATACAGAAAAGGAAATTAGATAATCGATTCCATTTACTATAGCACCAAGAACCATAAGATACCTGGGAATAAACCTAACCAAAGAAGTAAAGGATCTGTACTCGAGGAACTACAGAACACTCATGAAAGAAACTGAAGAAGACACAAAAAGATGGAAGACCATTCCATGCTCTTGGATCGGAAGAATAAACATTGTTAAAATGTCTATACTGCCTAGAGCAATCTATACTTTTAATGCCATTCCGATCAAAATTCTACCAGTATTCTTCAAAGAGCTGGAGCAAATAATCCAAAAATTTGTATGGAATCAGAAGAGACCCCGAATTGCTAAGGAAATGTTGAAAAACAAAAATAAAACGGGGAGCATCACCTTACCTGATTTCAAGCTTTACTACAAAGCTGTGATCACCAAGACAGCATGGTACTGGCATAAAAACAGACACATAGACCAGTAGAACAGAGTAGAGAGACCAGATATGGACCCTCAACTCTATGGGCAAATAATCTTTGACAAAACAGGAAAAAATACACAGTGGAAAAAAGTCTCTTCAATAAATGGTGCTGGGAAAACTGAGCAGCTATATGTAGAAGAATGAAACTCGACCATTCTCTTACACCGTACACAAAGATAAACTCAAAATGGATAAAAGACCTCAATGTGAGACAGAAATCCATCAGAATCCTAGAGGAGAACATAGGCAGTAATCTCTTCGATATCAGCCAAGCAACTTCTTTCAAGATATGTCTCCAAAGGCAAAGGAAACAAAAGCAAAAATAAACTTTTGGGACTTCATCAAAATCAAAAGCTTCTGCACAGCAAAGGAAACAGTCAAGAAAACAAAGAGGCAACCCACAGAATGGGAGAAGATATTTGCAAATGACAGTACAGACAAAAGGTTGATATCCAGGATCTATAAAGAACTCCTCAAACTCAACACACACAAAACAGACAATCATATCCAAAAATGGGCAGAAGATACGAACAAACACTTCTCCAATGAAGACATACAAATGGCTATCAGACACATGAAAAAATGCTCATCATCACTAGCAATCAGGGAGATTCAAATTAAAACCACATTGAGATATCACCTTACACCAGTTAGAATGGCCAAAATTAGCAAGACAGGAAACAACATGTGTTGGAGGGGATGTGGAGAAAGGGGAACTCTCTTCACTGTTGGTGGGAATGCAATTTGGTGCAGCCTCTTTGGAGAACAGTGTGGAGATTCCTCAAGAAATTAAAAATAGAACTTCCCTATGACCCTGCAATTGTACTCCTGGGTATTTACCCCAAAGATACAGATGTAGTGAAAAGAAGGGCCATCTGTACCCCAATGTTGATAGCAGCAATGGTCACGGTCGCCAAACTGTGGAAAGAACCAAGATGCCCTTCAACGGATGAATGGATAAGGAAGATGTGGTGCATATACACTATAGAGTATTATGTCTCCATCAGAAAGGCTGAATACCCAACTTTTGTAGCAACATGGACAGGACTGGAAGAGATTATGCTGAGTGAAATAAGTCAAGCAGAGAGAGTCAATTATCATATGGTTTCACGTATTTGTGGAGCATAACAAACAGCATGGAGGACATGGGGAGATAGAGAGGAGAAGGGAGTTGGGGGAAATTGGAAGGGGAGGTGAACCATGAGAGACTACGGACTCTGAAAAGCAATCTGAGGGTTTTGAAGCGGCGAGGGGTAGAAGCTCAGGGTACCAGGTGGTGGGTATTATAGTGGGCACGGATTGCATGGAGCACTGGGTGTGGTACAAAAATAATGAATTCTGTTATGCTGAAAATAAATTTTTTAAAAAAGATAACATTTTAAAAAATAAAATAAAATAAAATAAAAACAAAAACACAATACACTCTATATGGAAACAGGACAATCAAAGCCAGTGGGTGCTAGAAGTTGAGTCAGGAGAGCTAATTATTCAGTTGTCAGGATTTTGCAAGCCCACTGTTAAACACAGTCATTAGTATAATTTTAATTACATGAACTTACAATAAAATAAATTGTATTAAAGCAAAGTTAATAAACACTCAAACTTCTCACTTCCTAAGGTCACTTCGTTAACTTGAAATCAACCTTGGTAGGGTATTTACACCCCGAAAATCTACAATTGCTACAAATCAGGACTTTCTCTGAGAGCAGTTGTTAAAGATTTGTCATCAGCACACCACAACAATAATACATTCAGTCAACAAGTATCTATTACACTCCCACAAATACAATTTGAGGCTGTGCAGGAAGAAATCTGCACTGGAGAAGAGGAAATAAGCAGCATCTGAACATGAAAAAGTGATCTGCTTTCTCATTGAATAATAAATTGTGGTCCATTAGTACAATAGAGTTACTCTACAGACTTTAAAAACAATGATCTAAACCAATCTGCGTAGGAAACATCAGCAACAAAAAACACTGGACTCCTCTGCAAAGAATGAGGTACCGTGTGCCATTTTTAATTCAAATGTTTACATTTCTTGGCCTATGCTTTACTTTGATAATAATAACTATGGTGTAATCAAACACAAAGAAAGGGGTCAACCTTAAACAATACCTTGACCAGAGGGCAACAAACAAGCAGCAGCAGAAAGACAACAGAGGAAAGCAGGCTTGATGAAGGTAGCAAAAGCAGAGATAAATTCTGAAGCCTGGAGAGCACTGCATTGAATGCCTCCTGCTGAGGGAAAGCAATATATCCTGAAAGATCTGATCACCCTCCATTTCCTGTTCTTCTAGGGGAGCCCATAGCTATTGCTATTCTTGCCTTCCTATTCACGGAATATCTTTAAAAGAAAGGTTCTCAACTGGGGGTGACCCCTAGGGGACATTTGGTAATGTTGGAGAGGTCTCTGGTTGTAGAAACAGTGCAAGTGGCGTCTAATGTGTAAAAGGCCAAGGATGCTGGTAAACCTCCTACAATGCACAGAACAGCCTCCCACAAGAACAGGGGAGCCAGGGGAGCTGTCCGTTAAGCATCTGCCTTTGGCTCAGGTTATGATCTCAGAGTCCTGGGATTGAACCCCAGGTTCTGCTCCCTGATCAGGGGAGCATCTGCTTCTTCTCCCTCTCTCCCTGTTCATGCACACGCATGCTCTCTAAACATCTGGCGTTCCCTAATAAATAAATAAAATCTTAAAATAAAAATACTATCCAGCCCAAAATGTCAATAGTGACAAAGCTAACAATCCCTGTACCACTATTGCTTAAGGCCACCTGAATGCATCTCTATTTTTTATAACCCAAGGGAGTCTAGCCAAGACCCAGAGATTCTATCTTCACTAGAAAACATGATCATAGAATCTGAACTGATGTTCAAGAGAGCCTATAAGTCTTCTTAAAAATAACTGCCATGAAAGGTAGCCTGGGGAGGGGTTAAAAATGTTGCACTTGACCTAACAACTGACAGAGATCATTTTTCTTCAGAAAAACCACCTAACTGAAGTGCCATCAGCATTTCTGCAAAGTTTAATATTCATTAAAGAACATTCTCAATTTTCTTAGAAGGAAGTAAAATAAATTCAAATACCATCTTCTCTAATAACATGTTGCTATTTTTGAAATTGTGAAAGTAAATGAACTGGAATTATGAGCCCAAATAACAATTATCATTGTAATTTTAAATCCATTAAAATGAGATACAGTTGGCTACAAGATCTACTTAAATAGCTCTTCCTTCTCTTTCAATCTTCAGTCTGCATCTCTGATACCATGATTCCTCCACCAGAGCTTTGCAGCCTACAATTTCTTTAAATAATAAGGTACACCGCACAGGGTCTAGCCCATAGTAAATGACTTTATCATTTAATACTTAATCATAAGTACTTTATCATTTAAATGAACAAAAAGACTTTCAAAAGACTAATATAACCATGATCCTTTTCACCTTTGTCAGAGTTGACCAGAGTTAGGTAATACCGTAAATCAGTTACCACCCACAATATGTACTTTTCAGAGACTAATATCTAAAATATTTAAGATTTATAATTAACTCTCTCCCCTACCTAGTAATATGAGACCTTCAGATAAAAAACTGCTTCTGCACGAAGATAAGTATCACTCTACAAAAAAACGACCAATAACCATGTGATCTCAGTGTATCCCCACCCATCTCCGGCTGCCATTCTAAAAGACTCTTTCTAGAATGTGTAGGAAGGGCCATTAATCTAGCGTCAGCTATTCTTCTGACAAAATCTCAGTGAGCTGAGCCAAAAAGTGTTTAGCTACTGAAACAGATGGGAGCAGAGAAAAGCATCCATGCCTGGGCCGCTGAGGCTGAGCTGTTTTGGGTGCTGGTAGATAAAGTAAACTTGTGAGCTGGTATATGCAGAAGCAGTGGGAGATCAAACAAGGCAGAGGCCAGCAGGACAAGGAACTGGCAAAGCAAATATAGCTTAGAGTATGGACTAAAGACCAGTCGTTTGAAGCAGCAGCACATGAATGTGAGAGGAGTGCCCAAGGAAAAGCCAAACTAGTCTGTATTTGAAGAGGGAGGTAAAATGGCAGAAATAACAGCACAAAATCCCCACAGTAACCATATGCTCACAGGGGATAAGCCTATATAAATAATATAATTGCCTGGATACAGTATCCCAAAGCACAAAGGTAAGGTTGGCAACTCATTCTTTAACATTAATGAAACTACTCCCTGATACTGAAATACAAGAAGCTGAGTCTTCCAAAGTGGTCTATTACCATAAACAAATATTCAGTGTTAGGGATTTAAAGTCCACTTCTGCAACTCATGCCAGTCCTTCAGGCCTAGGAATCAGCACAACTCTCATGGGGCTACTGCATACAGTATGTAAAGCTACAGTGAAAGGAACTATCCTTTGTATAATGAATTTTAGCAACACTAAGAAAATTAAGTACCGTATAACCCATAAGATAACAACAGGGAGAGAGACAGGTTAATAAACAACCATTACTACTCTGAAGAGTGTAAAAAAAAAAATTTCTTTGCTTACTTAAAGAATTTTTTTCCTGTAAAGTTGCTTGAGTAGAGGGAAATATGTGTGTCAGTGGAAAATTGTGCATTGTCTAGAACATGCCCTTCCCACTTATCTAATTCTGATTCTTTGGGAGCTATTTTAAAATTGTAAGCTGTAGGAGTGCCTGGGTGGCTGAGTCGTTAAGCTTCTGCCTTCAGCTCAGGTCATGATCCCAGGGTCCTGGGACCAAACCCCACATTGGGCTCCCTACCTCTCCCACTCTTACTCCCCCTGCTTGTGTTCTCTCTCTCACTGTCTCTCTCTCTCTCAAATAAATAAATAAAATCTTTAAAAAATAAAATAAAATCATAAGTTGTAGATAACCTAATAGCAAAGCAAAATAACTCTTGTCATAGACATGCAAATTCTTTATGACTAAATATCACTGACATCCCTCCCTCACTTTGGAAAAAGTCTGGTTTTGCTTCCATTTGCACATCAATTTCAATATTCTAGAACTATAAATGTGACTGGTTTTAAATTCTCCCTTGAACTAATTAAAAGGTACTTATCAGTTAAAAGTTAAAAGTAACTTATCAGTTACTTCTTTAATGATTTAAGTAAAATCTTTAACACATGTTTATTTTATATCTGTATGAAAGTCGTGATTTTACCTTATTGGAAATTACCTTTAGCAGTAATTTTTGAGCAAACAATTAGTTCCTTTTGAAAATTCGGGAGAAGTATTGACCTTTACCCATTCATTATTTCCTCAGTTATGCTGCTGGATTTCATCATAATAGCTCTTGCCCAGGAAAGGCATAGAGGTTTTGAGACCCAAGGGTTCTAATGTCCCTAATGGAACAAATTGGAGGTAGTCCATAAACTAATTAGTGTCACCAATGGAATGGGGACAAAATAGAGCTTTTGTTCATGTTAGAGAAGGCAAGGGAGAAAGGGAACATAGAAAGGAGAGCAGACGGACTCCTCGACTCAGTTAGGAATATGGAAGATCCTCTGTGTTTGTAGTTTCATAGATACATAGTTACATCCCAAAGGCAATTCTGCCTATTCTGTTTGCCAACCATAGATCACATCAGGGAAATGCCTGTTCATTGAGACCCTGACAGAGCGTCATGGTGTGTTTGCTAAGTTTGCTCTTGGATTTCAGGAATTCAATGAACATTATTCTTCTCAAAACATCCTGTAATTGTGAAAGCTATGTGAATGTTCAAAACACTACTGGCACAGTTAAAAGTGGAAATTTGTAACAAATTGAAAATAATGAAAAAAATGATGAATGAGGCATTATACAAGGGTAAGTGTGACTGATTAGAAAATCCCTTTACCTGGGTTTCCTTCTTGAGGACTGTTACTAGAAGCAAAGGTTTTCTGCTCAAACACGTGAAAGGCTTAAAAGAATAAAGCACATTGAGTCTAATGTGTTATGGGCTTACACATAGAAAACAGGAAGTATACCTCAGACCTCCCAATTCAAGGATGGTTTTGGCATAAAAATAAATTAATTACTTTTTTAATGCTGTAAAAATGGTAACATAAATTTTACCAACTCATAGCATTCCCCATATAGAACTTGACTGTAGAACCAAGCCAATATCAGGAAACTATCCTCAGAAGAAGCTGAAATTTAGAGCATTAAATAACTTTGCACAGAAGGAAACTATATACAAGAACATAAAAGCCCTGGTTTCTTTATGGATGTACTTTCTCCGTGCTAGAGTTTTTCCTTTATTAAACATTTCCAGATGCATAACATATATAGTAGTACTAAGCCACCACTGTCAGTCTCGCTTTTTAAACTTCTGGGAAGCTGTCAGCATAACTGTAGGACTTGGGAAGTAAATGCAGACCATCGAGTTTGTTCAGTTAAACCTCTTTTTTCCAGGGACGCCTGAGTGGCTCAGTTGGTTAAGCAGCTACCTTCGGCTCAGGTCATGATCCCAGCGTCCTGGGATCGAGTCCCGCATCGGGCTCCTTGCTCAGCAGGGAGCCTGCTTCTCCCTCTGTCTCTCCCTGCCACTCTGTCTGCCTGTGCTCCCTCTCTCTCCCTCTCTCTCTCTGACAAATAAATAAAATCTTTAAAAACAAAAAACCTCTTTTTTCCAGCTTATGATAGCTTTGGTTGGTATATATGATCTCTCCAACCTTTAGTACCTAGTCAACCTTCCTATCTTTGCTGCTTTACTGAAATGGTCCTCTCTTAGAAGCCAAAGTAACTAGAGTTAAGTTTAAAAAAGAAAAGTAGTTTTTCTCCTCCAAGACTTCCCGGAAGTCCATAGGTAGAGATTATGTATTAAAGAGAAAATAAATCACTCACCAAAGCTCAATCACTTGTGCAGTGGCTGCGCCATTCTATTATCTGTCCAATAAGACAACTGAGGAAGGTGTTACACTTGGCCAAACTACTGTCCACAACTAGCTACTCAAATGGTAAACAGCATTGCTGATGACAGTGGACATTCATTTCAATGGGAGGTAGAACACTGCCTTTCAAATTACCTTTTGCAGACTTGTTACAGTATGATTATAGCCAGATTTACACTTTCTCTGTGAAATATACTGTATATATATCATTCACTGTTGGATAAAATATTGTTATTCATTCCTAAACTTTTTCCCTATTATTTAAACATAAATGCCCAATTCATATATTCTCATTGTACTGCAAATTTCAATCTTAACACATAAACATTATCAGTTTAACACACAAAAATCAAATCAAGTAAAAAAATCTCAGAGATCTTAGAAGCTTCTTTCATAACAACTCTCTCACAATATACAACTTGAGGGATAGTTATTTTTCATATACTACTGTATAAACTAAGTATTAACCATCAATTAAAAAAGCAACTGCTTTATATGTATTGAAAAAGGCAATATATTGCCATAGCTTGGTGATAAGGCCGGATATTAATATCTAGAATTAAAGAATAAAAACACAAAGAAAGAAATTTGGAAAAGCACAGAAAACTTATAAATAAACAAGAATAATATTGTGACTTGAAGGCTTAGAAAAATGAGTGAATTCAAGAGAAATGATGAGGTGGGATACTGATTTTTCTAGTCACACAGTGCCCCTCCCCAGCTTTCCAGTACTCCTACCATTATTACACCCGCTTTGTTGAACCCCTACAATCCAGGAAAGAGACAATATTACATTAATAGTCATTTCTAGATTCTATTCATTTTTCTTTAATTTATTTATTTGACAGACAGAGATCACAAGTAGGCAGAGAGGCAGGCAGGGGCAGGGGAGATTCTATCCACTTTTAATAACTAACTTTGCCTCTATCATTCCCAGTAGTCTTTCCAGGTACAGAATTTTTGAGACTAGTTCTATGTTAACAAGTGTGTGGTCTCCTTAGACATGGGAGCTGAGAGATCACACCGGGGATTGGACTTCCAGTGATTTTCTGTCAGTATCCTATGGAGTCCTAAGGTTCTTTGGATATATAGCTCAGGGGCTACCATGGGGGAGGGGGCTGGGAGGCAGAAAAAAAGAGCATGTAGGGTGTTGGCGTCTGTCCCCTCAGACCTCTGAGGTCAATCAGTATAGCGAACATTGAATCTGATTTCATTCACTGAGTTTCCTCATAAGATTAAACAGTTCAGCCTCTTTAAGAAATGTTGGAAAACCCCTGAACTACTTTATTTGATCTCTGAGATTTGTACTAGCTTTAATACATTATGGCTCACAAAATCCTCAGAGAAAACATTAAAAAGCCATGGGGATAAGAATATTAGTATATGCAAAGAGATAAACCACAATAAAAGATCTCCATTATATCAACTTTTATAGAGTAACTTCTGTAGTGAACTCTACAATAAGCCCTAGAGATACACAGATACAAACCAGAACCCTGACCAGGGAGACCAAAAATGACATTGGTAGATACAGACTCCCAACCCACTCCCTCAGGAAGTAGAATACAATATACCACGAGACCACTTAGCAGTTAAGGTCAGGATCTGCCCACAAGAGTTGCCTGATCTTTGACCCACTTCACTCATCTGAATCCCCAACCAAACTGATAACTCTCCCCAGAAAGGCAGTTATTTAAGAAGCTTGTTTCCATTATAGCTTCATCTGCTCAGACCTTGAGCTTTAATTCTTTCAGTAAAAAATGATTTTTAGTTTTCCAAAGTTCACTTACCCCTAGAGTTTGCCAGCAATTCTGGTGTGACTTTAAGGTCAAAAAGTCATTTTTTGGGTGCTTTGTGGAAAAGTTTTACCTTATGATCATATCATGTATGATATGATCTATATAATGCTCTGAATAATGCTGGCTGGATTCTAGAGTCCCTAAGACACAAATTGGAGTTTCATAACTCCTAGAAGGGTTATACAAACAACTTACCTTTGACAGCTGCCACAACTGACTAAAGATACAGGAATGCTGGAAAAGAACTGTATCAGTTTTCCAGGCTAGATATTTTATTCCAGCATCTTAAGGATCAAAAATAAGAACACAATTCTGGCCCTGTAACAGACTTGAAGGAGGAACTCCTAAGAGATTTTTCTCTCCCATTCACTGTTACAAGAAGCCAAACAGAATGCTGGAGACAGAGCTATAAGGGAGAATTCTTCTGACTCCCTTTACATTATAATAAGAACTCTAAAAGACCAGGCTTGTTAAAAATGAAGGTAAAGCAATATGATTCCAAGAGATTATGGGATATATTCTTTCCTTTCCTCCTCCTCTTTTCCTCCTCTTACATGTGAACTCTTTGCTAAAGAAAGAAAAACAGACTCTACCCTTGCCATAGCCAGGCTACTTCCAGTGAGATATATTCTGATTCTCATTATAACCATAATATGCAAACTAGAGCTGGCCACAATTCATCTGATTTACTCAGCCACTTAGCCTAAATGTGAAAATTGTATGTAAATATGTCCTGACCACATTTCAAATATAAGAATAAAAATGTTGTATATATAACCCAGGAGCCCAGAGTTTCTAAAATCTAAATTACTAATATCCAAATGAACAGACACAGTTTTTGGCATTCCTGGCAATCAGACTAAGCAATCAGGCTAAGGAATACAATATGAGAAAAATAAGGAACACATTTCAACTATCATATGGTAACTGAAGTTGAAATGGACACAACAGATGAAATGATGTCAAAATCATGATAGTGATTCCAAATGATTCTTAATTCTTAGAAATTACAAAAAATGGGCACAAATCCTCAACTGGTATATTCAATTATATTTAGTTCCTTTATTCTAGCTATTGGAATACTGGCCTTAAGTTCCTATCTGTGAATTTATCTACTAAATAGCCAAACTTTTGACTAATACAAGTGTGGAATTTACTAGATTGTTTTAAATATCTTAAAGCTCATAGGATAGTCTAGTGTTCAAATATAGATGGAAGAAATTACTTGCTTCCTCCATTAATCTTTTCCATTGCAAACAGAAGTCAAGAAATCAGCTAGGAATTTAACCAGGAAGGAACGGACAGAAGTCCCACTGTTCAGCTCAGTTCCTCCTCCTTGTGGTCACAGAGGGAAGGTGCCTGCCATCTGGTGGCATTTCTTAAAGAAAGCCTATCTTTAAATGACTAACAGAACAGTCATTTAAAAGAATGTATGGTAACAATGGAAAGTGCTCAGTTTTCATTTGTAAACAATTCCACTTACTTCTGCTTCCCACTCTCCTGCAGTCCTCCTTTTTAAAAGTCAATTTAAAATATTTTTTTAACTGTGATAGTGCTGAACACATTCCCAAATGAAACAATGATACATACCTAAGAATTTAATATGCAGGTATGCCATAGTCATTGTTAGCACACCTTGGTGAGGAAGGGAATGTGTTAACTATTATTATTCATTAAACCATGGCATGGAACTTCACCCATATTGGCAAATCAGGGAGTGTGGAGATGCGTCTGTGTTTAGCTGTCACATACAGGGCTACAGCTGAAAGCCCAGACCAACTCATGCATTGTTTTCTCATTCTCAGCTTCCATCAAATCACCAAATAATGCGTATAAAGTGGCTGGACAGAATAAAACCACTTTTTCTTAATAGGTTTTGGATGGTTTCCTCTCAAGATAACAAAGATTGATGTTCTTTTGATGAGTGTCTAGTGAGGTACCCCCTTGAAGCAAGAAATGCTCCCCCCAACATAAAACAGTCCTCATTTATCTGGCATGTTTCCACACCAGCTCTCCATTTGCCTAATTTTGTCTATGAGAGGATGCCCTCCTTCTTCATTCCTTCATTCCTTGTTTTGACATTCAAATAGTGTTTTTTAAAATACCACACAGTTAATTTTGCAGTTAGAAACCAGTCCGAAAGTGTAAAATGTTATTATGCCCCAGTAAGGCTACTTCTACCTATACATTCATCAAATGAGCTGGAAAGAATTGACCTCTATTCAGAATGTATGCCCTTTCCTTAAGTAGCTCCCAGTTCATGGAAAAACAGAATTACCCAGGTAAGTCAGAGAAAAGAAGATCTCAAGAATTTGCTTTTTAGTAACTTTGAGACAAGAGAAAACAGAAAAGAAACTAAGAAGCAAGAACATTGCTTCAAGAGGCAATTTGTCGCTGGTCCTTTGGGTGACAGGGCATTTTGCCAGCTGTCATTACTGGACCCACTGAAAGTGTTACACCCAAACTGTTGTCCTCATTAGGACAGAAGCCATTCAGTATGAATGCTCTGAGCTGCTTGGAGGTCCCACTGTATTGTCTGGCCTCGCCAAAGGAGAGGAGAGCCTGCTATTCTCATTTAAATAGCATGTATAGCATTTTAATTTGCTTTCTTTCTGCAAACCATTTCTGACTATTCTTTACCTTGCATAATTGAATATCTACATATTATTATGCCCTTTACGTGATGCACTCTTTCCATTCATTGTACAGCTGGTTAGGAAAAATGTACAGCGTAAGTGAAAAACCATGTTAGTGGGAAATACACGTTTTACATGATAAAGTAAATTTCTGCTGGCAAGGTAATATAAAGGACTTCTCCTATGATGGGAAAAGGGTGCACAACCTTAAAGCTACAATAGTATTTGTTTCTACAAAAAAATGGGGGAGATGCCATGAAGCCAGCCACTGGAGGTTGCATCACTCACATACATGAATCAGATACTCTTACTTGCCTACATTTATGCTTCTTTTGGCTACGATCATTTTCACAGACTTGCAGGGTGTATGGGGACCTCAAAAGTTATGTAGTGTGTCTTTATTATCTCTAGTCACACTCCCCACACAGAGGACTGCTGTGCTCCGTTTGCTCATTGTCAGTGAATGGAGAGGAACCAGGTCCAAGAACGCTGCTCAGGACCACCAGGCAGGAAGTTCTGACTGTTATTCAACCCAAATCTTACTGTTTTCAGGGAAAAAATGTAGAAGAATAAATCACCATCCTATTTACCACAAGACTTGATAAACTGAAGTCCCTTTTTCGCTTCAGTTGGAGATCAGTGTAGGTAAGTCTGGTGTCAGTGCACCTTCATCTGACCATAAGTTCTCAGAAAGCCAAAAGCCAGGGGAGGTTATGCAAAGCAGCTTTTTTCCATTGCTAGAGCTTTTATTGGTAATCAAAAGCCAGACTTTCTTATATTGTGATTTCTCCTACTGTGAATTTCTCCACCCACCTATCCCTCGCCCCAGAAAAGAACAGAACAAAAAAGTCCTTAGTAGTTACAACATGAAAGAAATCGTGGGCATGTGTTCCAAAGAACACAGTCCTTTTTCTTAGTTGCACTTGTCATGACTGTACATTCAGGTCATTTAAAAATAAATGTCTGCCTGTCATCCTCATTGAACTGTAAGCTCCATGAAGGCAGACCCCAAGTGTGTCTGGTTCATCAGCGTATTTCCAGTACCTCATGTAACATTTGGCATACAGCAGGCTCTTTATACCTAGAGAACCAACAAATGCACTTGAAAATCATTCTAGTCCAACACTCCTATTTTGGGGCTATGAAATAGAGTCTATAAAAGTCATTCTTGGAAATGACTTGCCCAAGATTGTATAACAATGTTATGACATTGTCATAATGTTAATGACAAAGCCAGGATTATAACTGGATTCTTTATTACCCATCCACATTCTCTGTCCATTACGATACAGAGGTTCTTATATCTAATATCCTGGGCAAACAACACTACTAACGAGTAGGGTACAGAAATATGTCTGATCTAAACATCTTTTGGTTGGCTGCCTGGCTTCCAGTGTTCTCTACCAGTTGGAACACAGAGACCCTCCTATAAATATGCCTGGTTTATACATACTTGTAGGACTCCAAGAACAAAACCCAAACAAGATTCTATAGCCATAGCAAACAGCCAATTTATTCTCTCCTATGAGTGTCAAGTTTTACAGAGGCTAAGCCACAGATGCCAGCTGAATTTCTATGGTTCGGCTACTACTAACTCAAATATTATGCTAAGCAGAGCTTCACTTCGTATGGTTTTTTAAATTTTATTTCAGGGTTTCTTTAAAGCAGAGATTCAAAAAATAGAGCTTCCCCTGAGCACATGAAAAAAGTAAATGTAAATGTTCAGGGAGCAACGAAGGTGATTTAAAATTAGATTATGGCAATGGCTGCCCAACTCCATAAATTTATTTTTAAAATTAAAATTTTTTTTTAATTCAGACACTTAAAATGGGTAAATATAAATTATACTTTAATAAAGCTGTTAAAAAATAAGTGTGAAAATGAGTCAGACAGTTGAAGCACTTCTTTTAGAAAACATTTGGTATCAAAATGGTAAAGACATAACCTCATACTCTTTTAAGAGCAAATTCTATCTACTTCCATCATGGTTTACCTACAAGGCCAAAAGTTTTTCCTTCAAATTTGGTAAGAATAATTTAAAAGATTAACACAAAAATGTGCAAAGAACCAGTCTCCATTGATGCAGCACTAAGAGATATTGACTCATTTGATTATCTGCATGAATACATCTACAGATATTTTTGCTTAATTAAGCAAAGTATTCTCATCCAAAACCTGCCATTAACTAGCCATTGGGTTTTGGGCAAGCTATATACATTTCCAGGGCTCAGTTTTTCCACCTATATCATGTGCCCCCATGGACCAGATTAGAGTTAAGTAGTATACAATATACTAAAAAGAATAATAACTGCTATCATCTAATGAATAACCACAAAGAAGCCACATTTTAGGTAAATTATCAATCTCTGAGGAAGGTAGTATAAGCCACTTTTTTGCAGGTGAGGTACCTAGAACATGACAAGTTTGACCACAACCCCACGGTTATTTGTGATAGACCCAGGATTCCAACCTTGTCTAGCTCCGAAACCTATATTCATTCTCTATGGTTCATTAGACTTTGTGCTTTTGATTCTGTCAAATGTGGGCATGAATCCTGACCCTGCCTTAACTATGCTAAGTCAGTCACCCTCTCTGAGTCCAGTTTCTCCACCTGTAAATCGGAGATTACTAATACTTAACTCTGAAGTAAAGAGTAAATGGGAAGAGTCAATGAGTCCTTCCCCTACAATTATAAACCATCCAAGAAGAGTCTTTCCCATCCCTCCCCCACAAAAGTTCCTTCCTGTGTTAAAAGAAAAAAAAAGAGGGGGGGGATATAAATTCTAAGACTTCCTTATAGCCTACCTGGATAGACCTCACTGGGACTGAGTTCTATTGAGAGCAATTAAAGTGAACACAAACAACACAGCACTAGACCTTTGCTATCAGTCCTTGGCTCTGTGATGGAGACTGTCAACAAGAGTGTCAACTTCAAGGGGTGGGCATCTGTCCACAGGAACTGAGCTGAGGTCACAGACTTGTCTCACTCTGCCCTACAAACAGATGTCTGGGTGACAACTCTTAGTCACTGCAAACCAGGGTTAAAGCCAAACCAGGTGGGAAGCTCTGTATCTCCTTTCTAATCCGCTTGGCCAGGCTTTTCATTCCCTAAGACAATACCTCACTGACCATAATTCAAAATAACTAGTTTTCCCCCAGCGTACTATTTTTAACATAATGCCTTTATTTTGATAATGTCTAATTATTCCACAAGCAGAAAAAAGTATATCTATGGTAGTGATTTGTTTAGCAGGAAACCTGTTGGATTTTGCAGTTTGGAATGCACACCTTCAAATGGTTACCTTGCAAGTAACCTGGTGAAAACTGATGTAATGTGGAGCTCTAGTGGTGGCAAGAAAGTAAAGCAGCCATTAGCGAGAGCCCAAAAAAAGCCAAGGAAATCACCATTTATCATTTATTTATGTTATTATGGCAAAATCACCAGTTGTTATTAAACTAATATGTTAAGAAGAAAAGCGTTCAAAATGATATTCCAAGATAATGTAAGGTAAACTCTAACTGTAATGGTTTCCCTCCAGATTACAAATTAGACCTCAATAACTTACATCAAACATGAAACAGATTTAACCACAAAAAAACAACTCAGTGTTGTGGTTGTCACTTTTCTGCTTTTTACCAAGTTCACTAAGAATCCTAGGTATTCTTAAAAACACTAGGTATTTTTCACATAGCTAACAAGAATACTGTATACAGAAAATTCTGGACTCTAAGTGGTATGATCAGTGAAGTACTGTACCAACTGTCTTGGGAATTTAAATAATCCCTAGAGGCTGATGAGGTTGTTGTAAGTTAATTCCTGCACTAGAAAAGTGCCTTCCTTGAATTTCTAACTTCTGAGGTCTTTCCCAACTCAAAACAACCAAGAATGAAACCTACAATGTCCAACATTAACTCTTTGTTTTCTTGTTATCTAATATACATGTCTTCTCAACTTAAAAAAAAAAAAAAATACAGCTCCATTATGGTCAACAAGGTAGCAGAATATAAATAATAAAATTTTTGTACTATACAACCAGGAATTGACATTTGAAACTTCTAAACATGGTGCCTGGTTTAGCTGTGTCAAGATAAGTTATTATGAGAAAAAAAAAAAACCTCAGAATATGAAAAAAATACAGGATCTAGCCTTTCTGAATATAAGCATCTAGGGTATCATGTTCCTGAACACTAAAAAAAATGTAACAGACTCATTTTTCTATAAGTGATGATAGAAAAAATGAAAATACTCATAAATGCATTAATGACATTTATCTGAAATAAAAATCTCAAGACTCATAGGAGATTTTCATGGCTTCTATCAGTTCAATCCACTAGATGTTTTTCAGTGGATACATTCAGTGACTCCTAAACTGTCAGATCTACAGTTGACTGACTACCAAGCCTCAGAGGTCTGTGAATGTAGATTTAATGATTACACCAGGGTTTTTATTCATTGATGTCTCTCTTCTTCATCTTTCTGTTAATATGCTGTCATTAGTCCAGTTCCCTAACGCTACATAGAAAAATGAAAAGATATAACAGCCTTTTCTGAGACGTCATCAAGAACACAATAGTTTGAAATGAGAAGCTCAAGATAAAGAACTAATTTCCTTTTAGCCCTCATCATTAGCTATAGGGTAGGAGAGAGAACATTTCTGATAGAAAAGAATAAATGCAGGTGTGGAAGTTAAGGTAATTTACTAACATAACCGTATGTCAAAGGGAACAAATGGAAATCTGTACTAATGCAATATTGGCCACCAGGGAATTCAGAATCTAACATGTTCTGCAGTCCTTCTCACTACAGACATGAAAACTGAATAAAAAGGAAGAATATTTTTCAATCTGTGAGTCCAAGAACTTTGTCCTTGCATGCCATCTTGCCTGTATTTTCCGTGGTGATTATCTCCCCTGCTTCCCCATAACAGGCCTCGGTATGCTGCTTCAAATAATATTTGGGGCTTTATTTGCCATTCTTTTGACTGAGACATGCTGATTTTATTAAAGTCAGTTGGGCCTGCATTCTTTCTTTACTATTATTACAGGTAGACTTGACAGATACCGGACTTCAGTTTTAAAAATGCTCTGCTAGGGAGGAAACCTTGTGAAATAAGTTCCATTTTACCTGCTGGGCAGTTGCACTCTGAAGGTGCTTCTCTTGCAATTCTTATTTTAGCCATATGTTCATAGGATTTCTGTAGGAAAAGAAGAGGTATTATCATCAGTAGCATGGTAGAGAAATGGATTCTTCAGAAACTCTCTGGCCATATGCTTGATTTACCAGCATTTGAGAGCCTGCATAACTAACATTTACATATGTACTTGGACTTTAGTCAAAAGGTAACAGTACCCAAGCCCTAAAAAAAGAAATGACTACTGACACTGTATCAAGACTGCTGGACTTGTACAATTTCTTCCTCCATTCCTCAACTACCACCGCCCTCCTCTTTCTCCCTCAGCTCAAGCACATGCAGTCAATGCAAAAACCCAGCTTTAACACGCTGTAGTTTTAGGTAAGCTATGGGCTTTAAAACAGCCACTATCTTATACATGAAGGTCAACTGCTTATCACACTGCACAGCAACCACTGCCAAAGAGCCTCTCTGTTGGAAGAGCAAGTTTCAGAAAACCCCCTCACTCTAGTCTAATGCTGTCCCTGGTTGTGATAAATGTACCTAGATTCCTTTCAACTCTCAACTGTAATGGCTCTACACGCATTAACATCCCTACCATTGTATTCTTCATAAAAAAAAAAAAAAATGAAGCTGCATTTTTTTTTCTTTTTAAATACTGAATACGAAAACATTTCATGTGGGAAATAACCTAAAAACTACATATAGGACTATTTCACTTTTAAAAGTGATTACCATTTGTGTATTAATAACACCTATGGCACTAACCTTCTTATAACATATGAAGGACATAACCCATGTTATCTCTGGAAGGAATATTCCCCACAAGATTGGAAAAGATTCTTATGTCACTCTAGAAAACTAAAAAGAGATAAAATGCCACCCTGCCATTCTGGGCACCCTTCCCTCTTCTTTCAGCCCTTCCTATTTGGTCAGCATGCAAACATTAAGAGTGAAGGAAGATGACAGAGACACAGAGGGTGATATCAAAGGATGTGCATATACAAATATATGCTACAGGGAGCATAGATGGTCGCCTAGCGTATGCACACCCAGCCACACCAAGTATGCATACAGTAAGGGTAGAGGCCGGTCCTGTACACGCGTGCAAGGTATTATCCACGTGCAAAATACCCCAGCCTTTCACACCTGAGCCAGAAGTTGTTCCACTTTCTCTTGCACCATTGCTTTTAGCTGATCCAGGCCATCGGGAAGCAGATGGATGGAAGGGTCCCCTTTTGAGGATTCGAGAGCAGCGATCCTCGCCTGGAGGTCGTTGGTTTTCACCCCCAGGTACAGACAAGACATCACGGCCACCACCGACAGAAGAGCCGACAGGGCGGTGCAGGGGGGCACGGTCCAGGCACAACGCTGCCTGGCGGGGCTCGGGTCCTCGGAGCCTGGCTCCCGACCCCCACCTTTCCCTGCATGCTTCTTCACCAGCATCGTAGAGGGATCAGCTGCCTCGGCTTCGCCTCCCACTCTCTACCACTTCCAAGAATCTTGAAAGGGAAGAAGGACGATTTCTCCAAAGTTCAGTCTGGGTGGCTGCACAACTAGTTGGCGGAGATCGGGCGCGGAGATGGAGCTCCGCTTTCCTCAGCGCCGACACCAGCAGACGTGGACCATCCTCTCCGCTTTCTTGAAAAGCACCCTCAGTCCGAGGACTGGTGGCAAAAAGGTAAAAACCGGAATGAAACCCTCCCGGCTGGCCCTCCTGGCCCCTCAGAGGACGGACACCTCGGAAGGGGTCCTCGAGAACGGCCGCCCAGGGTCTAAGGGACTGCGCGAAAGGCGCAGCGAGGGGCCGCCGCTCGCCCTCGCCACGGAGCCCCCGACCTGTTGCGTCTCCGTTAGTTTGCCTTATTTCTACCTATTCAGTGCTATTCCGCACGCCGACCTGTTTGCCACCTAGATTCAGCTCCAGGCAGAAAGGCTGAGAGAGACCGCGAGAGCGCCGCGCAAAAGGGATGGCTAAGGGGGGGAAGACAGGAAAACGAAATAACCTAAGGAGCAAATTCGAGTGGAGAGGCTCGAGTCGCGGCTGCCCGAAGTATCTCCGCAGCCTCGCGTGTGCGAGCCTTAAATACCCTTCGGGATGCTCGTGTGTGAGTGTGTGTGAGTGCGCGCGCGCTCCGAGCGCGACGTTCCTCCCCCGACCCCCCCTCCCGGCGCCCGGCCTCCGGCCCCCGTCTCCCGCAGCATTGCGCCCCCCTTCTCAAGCCCCCGCAGAAGCCCGCCTCATTAGCATAATGTATTCACCTTCGCCCTGCCCGCGGGATCCGCCGGAGACCCTCCAAGGGGCGGAGAGCTCGGGAGGGAACTGAGCGGGAGGTCTTCATTAGCATAATACATGCAAATAGCGGAAGCGGCCGCCGTGATTGGAGGGGAGCCTGGCGGCCCCTCCCCCTCCACGGAGTAACTTCAGCGTCCCCTAAGGCCACATCTCCCGCCTGGGCAGGGGGCCGAAGCGGGGTCTACAGTGGGGAAGGCGGTAACTCTGGTTTATCCTGACGCGGCCCAGCGCCCCTTCTTTATCCCTGTTAAATATGGAGAAATGGCCTCCGGGAGGGAAGAAGCGGAGCAGAAAGCTCTAGCTCTGTACATCTTCACTCAAAAGCAGCGGCGGGAGCTGTTGCGATCTCGCTCCGGTGCAACCTTTCCCCCTTCTCCTCCCTCACTTCCCCACATGCCCCGAGGCGAAGTGTCTGACTGACTCCTGAGGTAAAAGTCCCCACTTCCCTCCTCTTCCCAAGGCCGCGCTGTAGAGTCTCCGACTAGGGGAAGTTTTCTCTCCCCTCCCCCAGTTTCCTCCTGTCTTGATGGGGCTGAGTCTCCTCCCCGCTCGGTGTTCTAGTCTGTACTAGGGTGCTAATGCTTTTTCCTGATTCCCCGTTTTGTGGGATTGAAAGAGGGAGCGTGGAGGTACACACATTTCTCAGGATTTAGGAAAGAACTGAAGAATGAGGTCAATTTTTCCTCTTACCTGACTCTCCGCCCTCTGGATCAAATTACAAGTTCTCTAAAGGGATTTTCCAAAGTAGGTAATAAGTAGCATTTTACATCTAATTAATTTGGGGCGGAGGGGAATTCTCATCTTTTACTCCAAAAAAGTCTCTTCTTCTCTCCTCCTCCCCACGGCAAATACTATATATTTTTCTTATCCTTCTTAATCAAGCTAATGTCAGGTCGATGCTCATTAATGTGAACAAGGAAATACTGCGCCTAGCTCGTCTTTCACAGACGTAGAGAATACTGCTAGGTATGAAGCAGGCTAAAGATGTTTCAGCTTTTGTTGATGGAAATACAGAAACGAAAAAGGAGTAGGGGAGGAAACAGACACAACATCGAAGGAAAACGGTGAATTGTGTTGTAAAAGCAAAAGCCAAAATTCCTTACAGTTGTATGACACAGTAGTCTGAAAGGGTGATCCCAGACTGACAACATCATCAACTGAGAGCTTATGCAAAATTCAAATTCTGGGACGCCTCCCTACACCTACTAAATCAGAAACCTGGAGTACTGATGATTCAAAAACAGAGATCTGTGTTATAAGGAGTCCTCCTAATGATTTTGATGCAAACTTAAGCTTGAGAACCACTGGGGTAACACTTTACAAAATAGTTTCAAGTAATTTTCTCATTTGAACTTCATAACCCTGTGATACCAGTAAGGAATTATTGGCCTCATTTTATAGATAAGGAAACAATTTTCAAGTCACATTTAATTGTGATTAAACATGTTTCCAAGTAATAGCAACCAAGGACTAGGTACAAATTTTTTTAATTTAATCTTTTTAAATTTAATTTAATTTAATTTTTTAATTTAATCTTTTTTAAATTTAATCTTTCTGATTTTCCAATTACCTCTCTAACCATTCCTTGGTCTCCTTTATGGGTGTTTCCTCTGCCTGTTTTCTAAATGTTGGTGCTCCTTAGAGCACCTTATCTTGTACCATCTTCTAACTTTGTACACAATTTCTGGTGGTGCTCTCAATTACCATCCATAAACTGATGAGTAATCAATACATATTGTAAGCCCAAACCCCCTTCTCAAGCTCAGACCTTTATAGCCAACTGCCTGTTTGTTAATTCTATCTGGATATCTCATAAGCAATTCAATTTAACCTGAATCTTACCTCCAACCCCTACTTTTTCCTTTGTTTCCCATCTCACTAAATGGAGTTGCCATCGATGCAGTGTCCCCAAGCCAAAATACCACCAATAACCCTTGACTTCTGCCTTGCCCTCCTCTCCTCATCTACTTTAATTCCTTCAATACTTTCTATTGTCCTTAGGATGGAAATAATATACCTTACAAATCACCACCTGGTGCCTGTCATCTCACCTTCCTCACAGCTCATCTTCCCCCTCACACTCTCCATGCCAGCTTCTCTGATGGAAGTATGGAGATAGAGAATGAAGAACTTTCATTGGGGTGAGTCACTGGTCTTTTGAAATTTCAGTGGAAAGGCTATTTTCTGTGTTGACTGATGTTGACAGTAGGTCACACATTTAATTTGGATGATGCAATGTTCTTATATCATGCTTTATGGAAACTGGCCATGAGAAGGTCCATTAACAGCTCTTTCAACCTCTCAGAATGGTCAGATCTTAGTAGAGAGATAGAGTTGGAATTTTGTGGATTTGGAATCTTTAATCAGAGGATTAATTTCGCTCTATTTCTTTGGTGGGCACAATACAATAAAGAAATGTACTTTAGCACTAATATTTCAAAACCCAGGAGATTTTCTGCATCAAGCCCAGAGAAGGCATGGATCAAGAAAGCTCTGGGGATCTAAACCCATATTGTTCTATAGATTCATCAGAGCCCAGTTGTTGTTTTGGTTCCTATGTGGTAAAGGATTCAAAAAGTAAAAATAGCACTAAAAATGATACAGTCCAGCTGACTCTGATTTGCCTGAGACTCGTATCAGTAGTAAGAAAAGGCAAGCAGCTGGTTGCAGAATAGGTATGTGATTGGAAGAATAGGAAACCCCTAAAGATGTCCACATCCTATCCCCCCAAACCTGTAAATGGGGAATATTTGGATTTGCAGATGTGATTAAATTAAGAATCTTGAGATTGGAGGGGGCAGGTGCCTGGGTGACTCAGTCGGTTAAACGACTGCCTTTGGCTCATGATCATAATCCCAGGGTCCTTGAATCTTGAGATGGGGAGATTTTCTTCTACCATGTGGGTGGCCCAGTGTAACCACCATGGTCCTGATAGGGAAGAGAGTCTCACAGAGAGAGGAGATGTGACCATAGAAGCAGAGGTCAGAGTGATAGGAATACTAGTTTCAAAGATGGAAGCAAAAGAATATGGCAGTCCCTAGAAGCTGAAAAAGTCAAGGAATGGATTTTCCCCTAGAACCTCATCTACTTTAATTCCTTCAATACTTTCTATTAAGGGTTAGCCTTCCTAACCCTTTGATTTTAGAACTTCTGACCACTAGAACTATAATTAATATGTTTGTGTTTTTCAAAACCCTGAGTATGTTACAACAGCCGTAGGACACTAGTAGAATCTTAATCACAAGAAATCAATCTTCATCTGCTACAGCATCATAAGCACTGTTATAACCACTATAATGCCCTGTAACTCAAGCAGACCCTGTAGTAACCGTCCCTATCTCTCAAATGTTTATGCATTCCTATTTTACTGACATGCCCATTGGGAAAGAATTGGAGATATATGTCTTCTCCTATGACATGTAAAATTAGGATTCCCTCTACTGAAGCATTTTAAACAAAATACAATATGTTCTATTTCTTTGATGCCTCCCAATGGTGCAACTCAAAAATAATAAACCAGTCAAGTTGTAAAGCTGCTCTCATCCCTCCTCCCTATTGTTAGCCTAGCCACGATCCATGACCCAGGACTCAACATTACTGCTAGCACTACTGTTACCAATTTCCAGGCCCCCCAAAAAAAGAGATAAACAGACTTCTGACAGAGAAACATGGCAGGAAGTTGAAGTGAGAAAGAAGGTGACCAGGAGAAAACAAAAATGAAGAAGATAAAAGGGCTTTTTAAGTGGTTTTGTTGTTGTTGTTGTTTTTAGAAAAGGCATCATCCACTCCTATTTCCCTCTAAAAGGCTCATCAATAGAGGTTATATAGGATGGAGGTGGATTAACACATACTCAAAATTTCAATGTCTTATGTATATTTTTTTTAAAGATCTATTCATTTTTTGAGAGAGAGCAGGCAGGTGCTACTACCAGCAGGCAAAGAGTAGCAGAGAATCTCAAGCAGATTCCCTACCCCAAGTGAGGAGCCCCATCCAGGACTTGATCTCATGATCCCAAGATCATGACCAGAGCTGAAATCAAGAGTTGGTCACTCAACCAAATGAGCCACACAGGCCCTCTCCAGTGTCTTATGTGTATTTAGAAAGATTCCCTGACCAAAATAAATAGCTGGAATTATCATATTATGATGTTTTTAGGTATTAATTATGTGACAGAAAAGTATTTCACTTAGTTAGAAAATATCTTTTAGCACCACTAATTTTTAAGGCTAATTTGGTTCCTAAGACCACCATTTTAACCAAAGTTCACCACCACAGTTCTCTAACAGAAGTAAATGTGTGAGGCAATTTGTGACCATCTTTGTACACCCACAACCACCCGTTGTGTGCCTTAATAAAGAAAATGGTGGAATAAATTATGTGTTGTATTGAGCATGCTATTTCATAAACTTCAGATAAGAATGTGCTCCCAGGGAAACATCTTTTAAGAAGACAACATTTCCCAAATAGAATGGAGTAGGCAGTGAAGTGAATTTAGAAGATGCAGTTCTCCCACAGCCAGGCAAATTTCAATAAATCATAAACAAATTATAAATATCTTTAGGAGTAGAAGAGCAGAAGAGTAGGATTTGGCTCTAGTGACAAGCTGAAAAATTCCCTTTCAGACAGATCAAGGAACTGATCCCATTCACACAAGCCTAGTTAAGCAAGGGGTTTACAGCTATATGAATCCAATAATCTAGTTGATACAAGCCCTTCAAAATCCCATTCCTCTCCACAGAGTCAGTTTAATGTTTGTTTGTTTTCTGTTTTTGTTTTGTTTTATTTGGAGAGAGGAGATGATCTACTTCTCAAACCTTAAATAACAAGATAATAATATATTTCCCCAAAATAGGCTAGTTTAATTGTTGGTTCTAACCAAAGCAACTTTTCATTGAACTTACCAAATCAACCTTGTGTTGTAATGCTATGTGGACAGAACATGTTTGTAGCATTGATTCAGACCATTGTTACAAGCACAGACCATAAGGCTAGATGTCCTGGTTCATAAGCCACCTCTGCAATTGAATAACTGTGGGACTGGGGACAAGTTACTTAAACTTTTCTGTGCCTCTGTTTTCTCACCTATAAAACAAATATAACAATACTCTATTGCAGTGAATAAATGGGGTGATATGTGTAAACCATCACATTGCCTGATATTAAGTATTATATAAATCTCCAAATCAAGGAGACAGTAACAAATATAACAAATGTGGAGCAACGGGAACTCTCACACACTCTGGAATGTGTGAGCACTTTAGAAAAGTGCTTGGCAGAATCCATAAGACCAAACATACACAAACCCTTTGTGGAAGGATATTAAAGGGAATAACAGTAAAAGTCTGAATCTAGAAAGCTCTATCAGTAGATGCCACATGACCTTCTAGGAGACTTCAGATGAGGATTCAAAAGAGAATGAGGAAAATGTCCTTGGAAATTATGAGGAAATAGATTCTCATTACATAGTAGCAGACATTGCAACACTATTGTCCACGGTAAAATGGGAAACTAGAAAAATGTTCTTAATGAAGTGTGTAACTTAGCCAAGAAGATTCCATTCAGAACATTGAAGATGACAACAGGTTTCTTCTTACTGTGTGTAGTAAAATATAAAAGGAGATAGGTACAGTAAAGAAATGACTCTTAAACAAAAAGAAGTCAGGACTTGTTGTGACAGACATTTTTCATTCTCTCCAGGTGACAAGTGATACTAATATTAAGAAATAGCTTTTGGATAAGACCAAATCCAGAAACTCTCAGAAAAACAGAAAAGTTGAGTATACTATCTTTTGTTAAGATCTCAGAAATATGTAAAGTGAGACCTCAGAGAGCTGTTTAATCAAGCAATAGAGCATATACAAAGTTTAGGATGCTATCCCTTAGTGGACTAAATATAAACCCAAAGGAGAATATGACTTATCTCATTGGAATGAATCCCGATAATATTTATAAGAGACCAACAAACCTTTAAAGAAAATTATACTGGAGAAAACATCAGCTTGAACAGAAAGAAGGGGGGCAGTACAAAAGAAGAAGAGGCCTTTAGATTCTAAAGTCTCTACAGGTGGGAAGCAGGCTAAGAAAACTGTGGAGCTGAAAATACAGGATATATTTCATGATAAAGAAAAAATAACTCAGAGCATAGAGCCAAACGTTCAAAAGACAGAGCCAAAAGTTATGGAGAATCATTACCAGGAAGAAATAAACCTCAGTCCTAATCAAAGAACTTCTGATATATGCCCAGGTGAATTATAGAAGCTCTGTGAACCAGTGGTTCCTGGTGATATTTTTTTTTCCACTTTTAATTAAATAAGGAAGACTAAAGGAGGTACTGTATGTCTGTCCCACTATCATATGTTGGGCAGATATAGGGCAGATAACTTGTTTCTTTAGTTCACAGGGCTTTATATGGAAAGTAACTGTGCTTAAAGAGAGGAACTTGAGGTTCCTCATCAATGAACCACACCTGGAGGGCCTCATTCACACTTGGATCTGATTAGGTAATAAACTCTTTGACTTCAAGCTGATGCTGTTCTACAATGTGAATTTGGAGGTGGGTAGAAGATGAGTGTGTTCCTCTACCTCTGAGGAAAGTAAGTCATTGTGTCGTGAACACATTCAAACAGCCTGAAAAAAAACCCATATGGGGAGGAACAAAAGCTTCTTGTCAATTGCTCACACCAACTTGCCAAACATGTAGATAAAATGGATCCTCCTGCGCCTTTTAAGCCTTCAGACAATGGAAGTGCCAGCCAATGTTTTAAATGAAACTTCATGAAAGATCTAGAACAAGAAGTACCCAGCTAAACTGCTCCCAGTTCCTAACCCACAAAAACTGTGAGATAATAAATATTTATTATTTTAAGCCACTTTGGTGGATAATTAATTTTTAAATGATAGATAACTAATATACCACATCCTGCTTATAATACTTCATTTCCCTTGCATTTCTTTAATTTTACCATATACGTATATCCTCATAATCAACCTAGAATTTAGTTTATATGTTTCTTAATTTCATATAAATGTAGTATTTGTATAAATGTGTTACTTTTTTCAACATTGAATTTGAAGAAACTATTCAAGTTGTAACTCTATTCAAATAATTTTACTACTGTACATAGGCTATTGTATGATTATACCACCTGTATTTGTCCATTCTTCTGTTGATGGATTTTGAGTGTGTCTGTTTGTTTGTTTTTTTCCTTTTTCCCCTGCATTTCAAGTAATGCCACTATAAGCATTCTTCTGTACATCTATTTTTAACACAGGTACAAGAATTAATCGAGGCAATTATACTAGTCATCTCTTGTGCAAGAAATTTTCCCCAAACTTAGCAGCTTAAAACAACACAATTTTATTATTTCACAGTCTCTGTATAACAGGAATTTGAAAATGACTTAGCTGGATGTTTCTTGCTCAGTCTCTCATGAAGTTGTAAACTGGGGCTGTAGTCATCTGAAGGCTTGACTAGGACTGGAGAATCTTCAAAGATGACTCCCTTGCATGGCTCATTCACATGGCAAGAAGTTTTAATTTTTTTCTGACTCTTCCAGGAGACTGCAGTTCCTGGTCACTTGGGTCTCTCTAAAGGGTTTTTTGGATATCCCTATGGCATGGCATTTAGCTTCCCCACAAAGCAAGTGATTCAAGAAAGAGGGTAAGGAAGAAACTTGATTGCCTTTTATAACCAGTCTTGGAAGTCACACACTGTCATTTCCACCATATCTATTCATTAGAAGTGAACCACTAAGTCTAGCCCCTCCTCAAAGGGCTGAGGTCTAAGCCCCACCTATTATAGGGAGTACTATCAAAGAATTTGTAGGCATATTTTGAAACTACCAGAGGTATATTTCTACTTCATTGAATGTATATATCATCAACTTTGGTAGATAAGCTATTGTGCCAATTTATATACCCACTATCAATACATTACAGTTTCCCTTGCTTCATATCCTCACCACAGTGGGCACCGTACACTTTTGTTATTTGTTTATCTTCACATATTCTAATAAATCTATATTGACATTTCAGCAAGACTAGCAAAATTAACTTAATTACAACAGTTATTTCATTGCATTGAATAAAGACCAGAAGATGATGATGGAGTGAGACATGTGGATAACGTGAACATCTGGAGAAAATGTACTACAGAAAGGGGGAATAAGCTATGGCCCTGAAGTGGTTGTATATGTAGAGTCTTTGAGGAAACGCAAGGAGGTCAATGTAGCAGGAATAGAGTAAGCAAAGGGAGAGAAGTAGGGATGATGTTAGAGGGATGACAGGGTGGAAGACAGATCATAGAGGACCTTCTAGAGCTTTGCAGAAAGTTCTATTGGACAATGGAGAGCCATATTTGGGAGCCATCAGTAGGTAAATCAATGCTTCTCAATCTTGGCTGCACATTGAAATCACTTGAACTCTTTGCAGCCTTGATTCTCAGAGTCACTTGAGTTCTTTAGCTCTATGGAATGGTCCCTCAGGGCCTCTCCCTCTGCATTTAGTCTCTTTGTGTGGTCTTTTCAATAGTCTCTCCAGCAAGGTAGCTGGGCTTCTTCTCAAAGAGCAGTGTCATTTCTACCACAGGTTAGAGTTAAAGCAAGTCTTCTGGCCAACACTTTTTCAAGGGGAGGGGACTTCACAATGGCATGAATACTGGAGACATGATTCCCTGGGGGCCATCACTCCAACAGAGTACCACAAAGGGAAGTATGGACACTAAAGGTGTGAAGGACAATGAAAAGATGCTAAAATGGATGGGTTGTAGATCGCAGTAGAAGATTTGTTGGAATGAGTCCACTTAAAGCAGTGAGATGGAAAATTAGGAGGTGGCATGTGGAGAGTGGAGTAGTTGATATAAGGTAAGTATTAAAGTTTTTGGTAATGGAATGTCTGGGGCGTATGTTCACTGTCCTCGTGGCACATTAGAAATAATGATACTCAGGTCATATCCAAGGAGATTTTGATATAATTAGGTTGGAGGAGGACTGTCATTGATGTCCCTTAAATTCTCCCTAGCTCATCAAATTGAGAGCTAATTCTAATTCTAATTGAGGACTACTGATCTAGAATATGACCTTGGATACAAATGGCTGAGATAAGCTGTACCAAAAAAATCATCAGGTTAAATAAAAAACTTAGACACAGAGGTATTGGAATAATCATCTGCATGGACATTGAAATTATTTTTTAAAAAATCTGAAGGGAGCAGTGACAGAGACTGGTGAACCCAGGGCTAAAATATTCACAGAAAGAGGATGAGAATTTCAGGTTTCCAGTTTGTGGATGAGTGATGGTGCCATTGACAGAAATGAAGAAACATGGCAGAAAAAAACTTAATTGTAGAGAAAAAGTTCAGATTTTTAGAAAAATAACATAAAGATATAATATGTCTTGAATAACTGGATATCCACAGGCAAAAGAATGAAATTGGGCCCCACTTCATATCATATTAAAAAGATTAACCCAGGGACGCCTGGGTGGCTCAGTTGGTTAAGCAGCTGCCTTCGGCTCAGGTCATGATCCCAGCGTCCTGGGATCGAGTCCCACATCGGGCTCCTTGCTCGGCAGGGAGCCTGCTTCTCTCTCTGCCTGCCTGTGCTCATTCTCTCTCCCTCTCTCTCTGACAAATAAATAAATAAAATCTTTAAAAAAAAAAAAAGATTAACCCAAAATAATTAAAGACCTAAATCCATAAAGTCTTTAGAAGGAACATTGTGATAAATCTTCATGACCTTGGTTTGGGCAATGATTTCTTAGATACAATAGTAATAGCACAAGCAACAAAAGAAAAATAGATCTATTTGGCTTCATCAAAATTTTAAACTTTTGTGTTTCAAAGATCAAAGACAATCCACAAAATGAGAGAAAATATTTGCAAACTGTGTATCTGATAAGGGGTTTGCATTTGGAGAATACAAAGAATTCTCACATCTCAATAATATAAAGGTAAATAACCCAATTTAAAAATGAACAAAGAGGGCGCCTGGGTGGCTCAGCGGGTTAAACCACTGCCTTCTGCTCAGGTCATGATCTCAGGGTCCTGGGATCGAGGCCCGCATCGGGCTCTCTGCTCAGCAGGAAGACTGCTTCCCTCTCTCTCTCTCTGCCTGCCTCTCTGTCTACTTGTGATCTCTCTCTGTCAAATAAATAAATAAAATCTTTAAAAAAAAAAAATGAACAAAGAATCTGAATAGATATTTTCCCAACAAAGATACACGAATGGCAAATAAATACATGAAAAGATGCACATCATTAGCCATTAGGGAAACATTTATCAAAACTGCAACAAGATACTACTTCACACTCACTGAGATGGGTATAACAAAAAATATAGAAAATAACAAGTGTCATCAAGGATGTGGAGAAAAATTGGAAAATTCATACACTCCTAATGGGAATGCAAAATAGTAAAGCCACTTGGGAAGAGCCTGGCAGTTCTTCAAGAACTTAAACATTAAAAAAAAAAAAAAAAAAGTAAGCTCAACATAGAGTTACCATGTGACCCAGCAATTCTCCTAAGCATTCCCCAAGAGAACTGCCAACATGTGTCTACACAAAAACTTTTATGTGTGTGTTTATAACAGCATTATTTGTAATAGCCCATATGTGGAAACAACACAAATGCCCATCAATGAATGAATGAATAAAATATGGTATATTCATACAATGGAATATTATTCAGCCATAAAAGAAATGAAGTATTTGATACATGCCACAATGCAGATGAACCACAAAAACATCATGTTAAGTGAAAGAAGCCAGACACAAAAGGTCACATATTATATGACTCTTTATATAATATATCCAGAATAGGCAAATCCATAGAGACCAAACATGTATTAGTAGTTATCAGAAGATGGGATGAGAAAAAAGGAGAAGTAACTACTTCATGGGCATAGGGGATTTTCTCCAGGGTGATGAAAAAGTTCTGAAACTAGAGAGAGGTGATGATTGCACAACATTGTGAATACCCCAAATGACACTGAACTATACACTTTAAAATGGCTGTGTATTTTGTGAATTTTACCTCAGTTTTTTAAAAGCTTTATTATTAAATCTCTCTTTCCATTAAGCCAAGTATCCAACAGATTGAGAACATTAAGATCATCGAAATTTAGCATCTCATTCATAGAATATATCTACAACAGACATGTATGAAAACTGAAATATAATATGCAGCTGGAGTTTATAATCTTGGGGGGAGGGAATTTTTTAAAATAAACTTTATTTAGTTCTCACAACATGATATATTTGGCATGTTATTCTAAAATCCCCAAATAATTATCATTAAAGGCAAAAGTGCTTGTTTGTGGAAAGCATATAATATTTCTGGGAGCACATTGACATCACAAAGACTATTTGAAGTCTCACTTCTTGAGATGTAATTTCCTATAATTGACAGAGGATATTTAGCTCATTGCTAATGGGATATACATGTTCTTACTCTTGTCACTAACATGTCTGGATCTAAGACATAATTAAATGAATTCCTGGAACTTAGTATTAAATGAAAATCTTTGCAAGTGGGGAGAATGTGACATCAGAAAGGGTCTGGCAGTGGGCTGTGGGCTAAGATCCAGGCAGGCTATATATCTTAATCACCTCATTTATTCCATTTTCCAGGCCACCCATTATATAGACAACTATTAAACATCTTGAATCTGAATAGGAAATTTCTCTGATTTAGGAACCCAAGTCTTAAAACAAGATTGATGTTAAGTACAGTTTTGTCGACGTGAGTTGGCTACTCTCATGTTATCAAACCAACAAGTCCAATTCAGGGAACTTGACACAACCTCAACTTCACAAAGTTCCTAGATGACTGATTATTTCTTATTAGTTATCTGCTTTGAGTACTATAATCACACACCATGTGTGGTCTTGTGGGTGCCTAACCTCACCACCAAAGTCTGTCCACACCCACCCCCACTGCCCACACACAGATATACAAATCACATCATGGCCACATTCTGGGACATACAAATGCACACCCTTTGGAGGATGGGCCCAAGGAAGAAGCCTTGGAGGCCTGGGAGATGGGCTTTGGCATCATTTGGTAGGGAATTCCACTGTTCAGTACCCAAGCATAGTTGGGAGATGGGGAAAGTGAGCAGAACAAGCTGTAGTTAGGCATATGGCCCAGTAGATTTTTCGCTCTATGGGGAGAGGACGAGCCGGAGAAGAATGCAGACAGGTGCTTTCGAAAAGTGGAGACCGAAGAATAAGTTTGGTACTACTCGGGCTGATGTTCAACATACCCTGTAGAACTTTAACAGTTCCAATGACAACAGGCTCAAGAATTATTTCACTTATGATTAGCCTTATCAGTGAGTTACAAAGAAAGGAAGCTGATGTTGAAAGCCAAGTCACCAGCCTGTGCCCGGGACAAAGGGTATGTCACATGAGGTTTCTGACCTCAGATGTTACTGAGCTTCTACTCCTGTCCCTCCAAAGCCCAAACCACTGTTCGGCTATTTTCCCAGAAAGGCCACATAGATAATGTGGGGGAGGCAAGGACATGGGGAGAGTCCCAGCCAAGGGGCTGTGGGTGAATCTCCAAGATCTCCATCTTGTTTTCCAGTCTTACCCACTTATGGAGCTCTTCCTCCTCTTCTCTGTCGACACATGACTAATGCCCCCAGGATAAAGGACTTCTCAGTTCACTAGTTTATGTTCTTTATCCCTGTACTCTCAAAGCAATTCCTCACTATCTTGTTAAGTCTCTGATGCTATTAATTAGATGTTTTATATATTTTGTGGAGATATTTTAGTTTATTTTATGAGAAAGTTGGGCTGAATTATAGTCAACTATCACTGGAGGCAGAAATCCCAAGATGGCTTTCACGTCTTTCTTTTTTGGCAAATTGTGTTTCTATAAATGGACCCCAAGTAGAGCTTCAAGTTTCGTTGACTAGCTTTGAAAATGCACTATTGAACAAACATTTGTTTAACCAGCACTTACTGACTGTCGTGCTATTTAAAACACTATAGTAATCCTCAGAGAAGATACAAAATTGAAAATGATGCTAGCTGCACCATCAGAATAAGGTATAATCTTGAGGGGGAGTCAGACATGTGTGTAAATAATAAAGGAGTGAAGGAAGAAGGTGAAGTACAGAAATGAACTGAGTCTGGAAGTAACAAGCCTTGAGATTACAAATTGGAACAGAAATGTCATGTTTTGTGAGGACTATAAATCAAAGGTCTCAAAATGGTAGGCCACAGACTGAATGCAGCCCACAAACGTGTTTGGTTTGGCCCACACAGTGTTTTAAAAATAGGAGATTTCCCATTTTAAAAAATCTGGATTTCCATCCTCTGAAAACTCAGAAGATCTGGCAACTGTCCTCATTGCCAACTGGCAGCCATCAACTGAGGCTAAGTAGAAGCAGCTTCCTTAGGGAGAGCTTAATTTCTTCAACTCACCGCACTTCCCATCAGCCCTCCACTGCCGTCCTTCACCCTCCGCATGCTTCACTTTCTCCATCTAATGAAAAGTGCTGTATAAATGCAGCTCCCAGCCCTTCTTCTTGGAATCAGAGAGCAGTGGCCTTCAAGTCCACACCCCCTGCACACATACTCTCTCTCACATACATACCACCACCTTCTTTCAGTCATGTGTCTACTTTCTGTAGGTATTTAAGTTGAGGGCCTCTCTGTGTGTTGATCCTGTCCCCACAGAGATGAAGAAATGGTGCACATAAAGATTCACCGCTCCTGGTACTTCCAAAAAGAGAAAAACATTGGACTCTAGTTTTCATAGACTGTTAGGGAAAAAAAAGAAGAGAATACAGCTTGCACTGAGGAATGATAAAAGAGAAACTGGACCCTGTGGATGGGAATAGGGAGAGAGGAAGGCCCTGGGCAGCTCAGAAGGAGTTCCAGTAAGGGGTGGCTTTCAGGTGTGCCGCAGCTATGTTACACTGACATCTTTGCCAACTGATCACCCAGGCTTTGCCTGAGAAAAATCTCCCACTGCCTCTGTCACCTTCTGTGTACTTCCCGTGGATATACTTCAGCTTTTATCATTGGAGAACAAAAAAAAAAGATCTTGCTGGGTGGTGAGGATGGCCTTCTCTTTTTGGTAAGGGCTGAGCTAAGGGAGATGTACAGATACATTCACTGAGATTTCAAAGTATTTTTATCTATGATGGTTAAATATAGTTGACAGTATAAAACAGCATACAGTTTAAAGTCAAACCTGGCCTTGAACTCTGGTTCTGCTCCTCATCACTGACTACCTTTTCTCCTACATTTCATGGTAGCTTTAAGGATTAAACAAGATGATATATGGGGCACCTGGGTGGCTCAGTCGGTTAAGCATCCACCTTTAGATCAGGTCATGATCCCAGGGTCCTGGGATCAAGCCCGGCATAGCGCTCCTTGCTTGGCTGGAAGCCTGCTTCTTCCTTTCCCTCTCCCTCTAACCTGCTACACCACCTGCCTATACATTCTCGATCTCTCTCTCTCTCTCTCTCTCTCTCTCACTCTGTCAAATAAATAAATAAAAATTCTTAAAAAAATAAACAACCAACAAGGTGATATATGTAAAGCGCTAGGGACAGTGCCTAATATACAGCAAGTACTCAATAATTGTTAGATATTATTATTGCTTCACTTTACATGGGACCATGTACCAATCATAAGTCAGTACAAATTTTACTTTGGGTCTCTGCCTGTCTTAATTATACTCCTGCATTGATAAGAGACTCAGAATTAAATGGGCAGATAAAAGCTGGTGTACTTGTTACACCATGTTTTCCATGTAGAAGTCAGAACATGGTTTGGAAAATAGGGGAAAATTTAAAGTATAGGCCATGACTTATATGAGTAAGTGATTTATAAATAAAATAATAAGTCATGTCACTTTTTTCTCCAGTTTTCTGTATAAACCCTAAAAAGTTACCAAGGCCTCACTCGTGGGCAAAAGAACTTTAAACCCAAGTAGGGTTTGACAGGCCATTCCAAGCCACTGTATGATACACTGCTCATACCTCAACAGAAATTTTTGCTTTCTGAACTCTGGCATTTCAGCTCATCCCAGCCTCTCGTCTTATCCATTTGAAATCCATATTTGTGTCTATTCTGACTCAGGCTTGGATATTTTCATCTTTTCATTATTAATGGTCAGTATATATTGTTATTAATCATGACTTAAAGTTTTACCCAAATACTTACTCTATTCCCCTACATAGTATAGACTGGATACATTGACTATACCACCCTCCCAACTTTTCTTCCTGTTCTAAGCTCTACATCACCCTTTCTTCCTAAAGTTCTTCCCTTATGGCTTGAGTTCCTAAGCTTCCATAGGACCTGTCTTTATTTGAAGAAGAGAGGAAATTTTTTTATTGAAGATTAACAGGCATTACAAAAATAGAAAAATACACAAATAGTAAGTGTCCAGCTCCATAATTTTTTTCTTTTTTTAAAGAATGCATGCAAGCTGGGGGTGGGCCCCAGAGGGAGAGGGAGAGAGAGAATCTTAAGCAACTCCAAGACCAGTGCAGAGCCTTATGCAGGGCTTAATCTCAGGTCTCTGAGATCATGAGCTGAGCTGAAATCCAGAGTCAGAAGCTTAACTGACTGAGCCATTTAGGGTTCCCAGCTCCACAAATTTTTCTAAAATGAACAATCCTGTGTAACCTATGCTCAGATCAGGAAAAAGTCATAACTCTCTCCCACCATTCCCCATTTGAGAACAGAGTTTAGATTGACGTACTGCTTTTTAACTTTCTATACATGGAATCAAACAATACAGATTTGTCTTTCCTTGACTATTGTGTTCAATATTATGTTTGTGAGAGTCATTCATATTTTTACATATGGTAGCATATTTATTCTTGTTACTGTATGTATTTCTGTGCTTGATTATAATACAATTTATTTATCCATTTACTATTGGTGGATATTTGGGTTTGATCCAATTTTTTGGCTATAACTGTTCTGTTAACATATAACTGTTCTGTAACTGTGCTGTTAACATATTTGCTCAAGTCTTTTGGTTACTATCCACGCATTTCTGTGGAATGTGTACCTATGAGAAGTCTGGTTCAAATGATTTGCACGTGTTTAACTTAAATGGCTACCGCCACACACTTTTTCAAAGTGGTCGTGACAATTTATATTCCTAGCAGTTGTGCAAGAGAGTTACATTTGCTCTATATCCTCCCCAACACTTGGTGTTGCAGAGCTCCATTTAATGCCTTTTTCTTTTGTGCTGCACAGCTCACCCACCTCCTGCTGTATTCAGATAGGTTTCAGCTTCCCATCTCACCCTCTATCACTACACTCCCAGATCCCTAATTCAGCAGCATCCCTGCACTAGTTAGTATTTACATTAAAACTAAACCCACCCTGGGGTGCCTGGGTAGATCAGTCCTCAAGTGTCTTGGCTCAGGTCATGATCCCAGGGTTCTGGGATTGAGCCCCACATCCGGCTCCCTGCTCTGTGGGAAGCCTGCTTCTCCCTCTCCCACTCCCCCCAGCAACCCCTTCTTGTGTTCCCTCTCTTATTCTGTCTCTCTCTGTCACATAAATAAGTAATAATAAAAATAAATTTTAAAAAAAGTAAACACTATTGTGATTCAAGAACTGCTTTACATAGCTTATCAGTAAAGAAATGACATTACTCATTAATAGTCCTCTTAGACTTCCCATATTACATTTTGCCTAGCTTGGAGCTTGCTGACATGAACAATCATAGATGTGTCTTTATACCTGGTGCTAGTCCTGTGAATGTGCAAATTTTAAAAACCTATTTCAAAAATATTGCTGCATTAGATTCTGAAATGTAAAGGACCTTTAAAATGACTAAAAATAAAGTGACTGGGAAGGAGACAGCAATCTTTGGGATTTATTGCTTTACAGCAAGCATGACCTCAGGACCATAATGTTGGAGATATCATAGAGGGAAGGATTAAAGTGAAATGCAAGTGTATGATATCAAGGCCCTCTAAGATCTGCTTCTTATTAAACTTAGCCAAAAGAGAATCCACTCACATTCTCCTTCTCCTAAATGTAGTTCTTTTTACTAGAAAAGAGATGACATAAATTCTAATCTATTCAGTTTCCTTCTAAAGCATTTTTCAGTGCTAAATTAATTTTTTTCCAAAAGCAGAGGACAGATGAAACACTTAAAACACTTGAGGTAAAACATTATTTTTTTTCAAATCTATGTTCAAGCTTATGTATTCTTCTTTACTCAAAATGTTTGAGCACCTACTTAATACACATAGAATTATGAGGAATAAAGTAGAGGATTACAACATGCCTGGTTTCAAATAACTTTGGCTTATGAGACATAAGTAATAAATATTCGTAAAGAAAATCTTTATTTGTAACCCCCAACTTTTTGCTCTAAGGAAAAATGTCCTTAGTTTTCTGTCTCTTCTGGATAAAAACCTTTATTATTCACTTGGATTATAGCAAAGTAATCTCAAATTATTCTTCCAGAAACAATTTCTCCCTTGATTAAGAGATTTCCGTCTACTAATTCCCATACAATTATGCGTTTTTCAAATGCTCTCTTTTGTAAATAACCAAAAGCCAGAATTTTATCTCTGTGTAAGTGAATCTCTATATGTCTCTCCTTTGTGACTGTGAAAGCTAGGAAAAATGGTCAGTGGTTTTTGAATTCCTTATATAACTCTAATTTGAATGTGAATTATAAATCTTTCACAAAGGGTCAGTTTTACCATCTGGAGTGCGATAATATAACCCCTAACTTTAAGCAATGATTCTGAGAGCTAAATTTGAGCTCGTTTTCTCTTTGCCATTTTTATAACATTTGTCTGTAGCAAAAGAAAAATGCGTTATTCCATTGATTAAATTAAATGCCTCTCTTCCAGATATCTGTAAGTCTATTAGACTCCTAAACCACCATTTGTGGCTTTTAATTGACTTTTCCTAGACTTCATTTAACCCACATACACACAAGTCACTCTATTCTCCCCTTGAGTCATGCATTTAGGTCCTATTAACACTAATGGAATTTATATGCATGCACGCTGAGGGAGAATAAGCCCTTTAAACACCTTTTTAATGGAACAGTTTTGTTTCTTTCCATTCCTCTTCACACTCTCAATTTGGACTTTCTCTTATGAGAGCGTGCTTCCAAATAATGTCGTTCTGATTTCTTTTATTGATCATTCCTGGAAAAAAGCAGCATGACTAAATCATTACTACTGTGTTAGATTTTCTGGTTTCACAGTGAAATTCACATGTTGCTTTCGTTCCAGTCCCATAGTTTCCAGCAAATATATTTAACCCACAGACTTTTTTTATCCTCCTAAAGACTTGACTAGCCAGAAGTCAATTAAGATAATGAATATTTACCCAGGAGGCTAAAGATTTTTCCACCTTAACATGAAAATAAATAGGCTTGTTTTCATCCTCTCCCACCTTACAGTGTTTTTATTTATTTACACTTTAGGTTTTGTTTGTTTTTTAAAGTACCTACGACATAGGACTTCAGCAACATGTTCAAATTTAGAACAGTAAAGTAACGGAAAATAAATTGTGCCACAGGAACCATAAATCTGCAAGAAGTAAAACTACACCTCCAATGCGTATACTAACAATTCTATTTTTGTTTAGCTTGTAGAAATGTATTATTCTTTATTGTTCTTAAAATGGCTTTATGGACGGTCTTTACAAGCCAGCTTTGTTTTCCTTTCTCATTTGTGAAGTGAGGGACTGTATAAGACTATCACGATTGGGGTGCCTGGGTGACTCAGTTGGTTAAGCATCTGCCTTCAGCTCAGGTCATGATCCCAGAGTCCTGAGATCGAGCCCCACGTAAAGCCCCACATCGAGCTCCCTGCTCAGTGAGAAGTCTGCTTCCCACTCCCCATAATTCTGTTCTCTCTCTTGCTGTGTCCCTCTTTGTCAAATAAATAAATAAAAATCTTAAAAAAAAAAAAAAAAGACAGCAGATACCTCTGTGTTTAAAAAAAAAAAAAAAAAGATTATCATGACTAAGTGCCTCGCAGAGTGCCAGACATTTAGCACTAATCTGAATCACAGAAAATTACCATTTTGTTTGGTCAGAAACAGTTGATCAAGTGTCAAACAGTATCTGTTGAAAACATCTGTTAAAAATTGAATGAATGAATGAATTATCTTTCAAGTCTAGAACTAAATATTTATTTTATTTTCAAAAATTAGAAATATACAGGAATTAGTCTAAGTTGCAAAAGTATACATAAACACCAGACTTCCCCAAACATTCAATGGAATAAAACTGAAACTGACTACTGTTTTATTCTCTTTCACTTTTTTGGTAAACACTGGGTATAATAAACCCGGTGTTGATTTTTTGCCATTCTGAAGTAAGCTTAAACTTTACATTAAAAAGAGATGATATTGTGATATATTTCAAGCATTTGGAAAATTAAATTCATGTAGACAGATTTTGATGGTGCATGTGGAAAGAATTGAGGATAAACTTACAAAGAACTGGATAAGTAAAAAGTTCATAAAAAACATTTTGCAAGAAAGGAATCAAAATCATAGTATATTTATTAACTGTTTAATGAATAATATTCAGCTGTCACAATAATATAAAGCTGTTGATTTATCCCAAAATATTGTCTAAAAACATAAATGTCAGTCCCAGCAGGAACAGCTCAAAATGTTGAAGGAGATTATGTCTGGGGACCGAACTAGAGGTATAAAGGGCAAGGGAAGAATTGCTGCTTTTAACTATGAATTTTGGAATTACAGGAAAACCCCTTGATGGCACACCCCACAATAACACGAATTCCTAATTGAATGAATTGGTGACTGGTCCCTGTGATCAGAACTAGACTCACCCTAATAATTTTGTTAAAATGCTACAACTCCATGTTCTATCACCCCATTGAATTTTTCTGGACTCAGTTGAGAATGTTGTGTGAAATTTTATGTCATTTATATAAATTATATCATTTGCATTTTAACTATGTAATGTATTAATTTGTTAAGAATAAAAATTAATTTGGGGGCACCTGGGTGGCTCAGTGGATTAAGCCTCTGCCTTGGGCTCAGGTCATGATCTCAGGATCCTGGGATCCACACTGGGCTCTCTGCTCAGTAGGGGGTCTGCTTCCCTTTCTCTCTCTGCCTGCCTCTCTGCCTACTTGTGATCTCTGTCAAATAAATAAATAAAATCTTGTTTAAAAAAAGAATAAAAATTAATTTAGAAAAGCTTAAATTTTATATTGAACCTATCCAAGTTTACCCTTTTTAAAAAATAAACTCTAATTCAGAAGGCGAGTGGTTATAGTGAGAAAAGAGAATTCAGCCCCCTCCTCAGTGACTTTAACATGACTTCCCCATCTAACTGTCTTTCTCTGATTCCTCACTGTTTCCGACCACCTTCCTCTCACAACTGACTGGAAGGATTGGTTGGGGCATTTTAGGTGGCATGGCCAGAATGAATACAATAAGAATAAAGCACTCAGCTTCCTTCATTTTCCTGCTGTAAATCTCAAGGCAACTTCATTATTTTGACATTAAATTTTGCATTAATGCAATAAAATGACTTTCATCATATTGTAGTGATATAAAAAGTGTGAAAAGGTAATAGAATTCATGAAAACTATGACTTTATATTCTCTGACTTTCAAGGTTGGAAAATTTTAACTCTACAATAATTTATCTACATGTTTTATATTAATGTATTCTCCATTATGTATAATTTATTATGGAAATAAGTCTTTGTTAGAATAATTAAATCAAATAATTTAGGGTACATTCTGAAGCTGTCTGGAGTCCTTGCATACAAAGATGAACATTATTCATAAAGTATGGTATTTAGTACTAACTTAATCAGAAAAGCTTTTAGGTTCAGTCTTGAAGTTGAAGGAGGAGCATAATTAAACAATGGCTTTTAACATTAGCCTTTTGATGATCAGCTTTTTTCTCTCTCCTATCTTCACTTCCTTCTCTCCCATCTCCTGTGGAAGGACTGGGTACTCATACCACAAATCTCCCCCCAAGAATCTTTTTGTCACAGCTTCTTTGATTTCCATCAAGTACCATGTCCTGAAGGACCAATCCAACATCTCTCCATGTCACATGGACTGGGCATGTACTGTTTTATTCTCTGCCTTTACAGCCTCAGTAAAAAACTGTGATTGAAAGGGTCCTATCTTCTATCACACTTGCTTTTAATAACTGCTCACCTCCAAGCCACTTCACATTCCCTAGGTCTTTGACTGCCAGATCAATCTACATACTGAGACATTTTTCGGTAGAGAAATTTAATTTATCTGAATCTAATTATACATGACTGTGGAGCAGTAAAAAGATAAACAATCACTTAAACAATGCCTGCATTTCCATGGCCATTCCTTTCAATTTATAACCCATGGCAGCTCAAGTTGAGGGTGTAATCTGCTATTTCCTAGACATACTCTGTTCCTGATACTTTCTCAAACTATGAGTATCTCACCTTACTGGGCACGAGTCTCTTATTAAGTCAACTATTATGCATGGTTCTTAAGGAAGAAACATTGATCTTTTCTAAAGATGGATGGAAAACTGAAAATTATTTTAAAAAGAGAGAGAGGAAAATGGGAATAATTAACTCAACCTGGTTTCCTCCGGACTTTTCTGATTATCACACTAAAAGTCCCACATCCTTGGAAGCCTCCAGTGCCAGGCAAACTGGAATGGTTGATCATCCCACTAGTAGAGTTCCAGCACCAGAAGGAGCAGAGGTTCTTGGAGGAGTGTGAGACTAAGTGTGAGCACACTCCATCCCAGGATCCAACTGTCCTCCTCCACATCACTCTGTCCAAATTCTCCTCTGGCTTTTCTCAGTGTTTTTGCTTCGGGTAAGTGAGAGAAAGAAAGTAAGCCTTAGCTGAGTCTTGACTTAAGCCAAAGGACTAGAAATCTAGGTTGCTAACATTTTATGAAAACTTTTTTAAAAAGGGATTTCTATAGCTTTTCACTGTGTACTTCTCAGACTCTTGGACCCGAGGAGGAAAAGGAAATGAACCACAGATAGCAAAGGGGTCTACCCTCAGCCACACAATAATTATGGGGAAGATCTAGGGTTTCCTGTTCTTGGCCTGGCCCACTGAGCCATTTTGTCTCAGTAAGTTACTCAATCCTCTCTGGGCTTCAGTTTGCTTTTGTTTGTTTTTTTAATCTTTACCCTTTTTAAAAAGAGACCATCTATTTCTAACTAACTGACTGAACGAGGGTGAGGATCAAATAAAGAAAACGGAATCATTCATGTAAAAAATCCTTACTCTGACCTCTTTTCTCCAACCTTCCAGGCCCCTTCCCCTGCCAGTTCTTTTTGGCCTAGTCCTATGATTGTTTTCTCTATCTCAAACATTAAAGTTGCCTGTCTGAGATGCCTAAGAGGTTTTTTTCCCCTCATTGTGAATGTCAAAAGAAACCAGTGATATGAAAAGAAGTCAAACACTTGGCTAATGGGAGAAGGTAAATAGGTCTCCTTGTCCTTCAGGTTTACATCATGGGCTTCCTTCTACATTTGTCTGGTCCAGAAGGGGTTATCTAATGATGGGAATATCACATCAGGTGGGACATCATGGCAAAAAGTAGATGAAAGAACTATCTGAGGACATCAAATTTTGGAGGATTTTCTAAAATGGCGCTGACATCCATCACTGATTCCAACTCCTAGTGATAGAAGTGAAGTGATAGAAGGGTTCAGAGCTAGACGCCCAACTGACAGATCCTAGTAGTCAAATTGATATCAGGAGAGTTTTGTTCTACTTCTAACAAGTTTATATGTTAGCACTAGATTTTCTAAAACTATGGCCATTTCCAGGGACAAGTATAGCCAAAATCAGAAAAACAAAAATAGAACATATTCCAAAATTAGAAATATGTATCTGAAATTTTCACTTGAAAAGTTAAGCAGCAACCAGGTTGGAATGTTAATGTATCATACTGATGTCAGCAAGCATTAATTAATTAGTGAAAGCAACTGAGATGTGGGTCTATTCAAATGACTCTAATCACATTTGTACAGTGTGCTAGCTATTCTTTCTTTACCTCCTATTCTGTAAGAGGAAACACTGCCAGGATACCAGAGAGAACTGGAGGAGAGAAAAATTGGGGGATATATTCCATATCCCTACCCAGTTCCCTCTTCCTCCAGCCAGGCTCCATTTTGACCAGGACTGCATTACTCTGTGTAAGGCCCCCGCTCCTGTTGAGTGGTCCTAGCACCATGTCTATACCACTCAGTAGCTTCTAGTAAAACCACTGCTGCCACTTGCCCTTAAGGTTAAGTTACAACAGCTTCCCATTGATGCTAGTCTCTGGGTAGTCACAATTCCTTGTTGGTTTTTTTTGACTATATTAGTTTGCTAGAGCTGCCATCATGAACTATGACAGACTGAATGGTTAAAAACCAGAAATTTATTTTCTCATAGTTCTGGAAGTTGTCCAAAATCAAGATCCAGCAGGGTTTGGTTTCTGGCAAGGGCTCTCCCCTTGGGCTGCAGAGGGCCACCATCTTGCTATGGGCTCACATGACCTCTTCTTTGTTCGGGGGCAGGTGCAGGAGAGGTGAAAGAATTCTCTGGCCTTTCTCATAAGGACACTAATCCTATAGGATCAGGGCCCCAACCTTATGATCTCATTTAATCTTAACTGCCTCCTTATGGGCTCTATCTCCAAATACAGTTACTTGAAGGTTAGAGCTTCAATATGTGTACTTTGCAGGGAGAGGGAGGGGCTTGGAACACAAATACTCCACAACACATGCCCATCTTTCTGTACATAGTCTCTGTTAAATTGTCTGTAATGAATGAAACCCTTAAAGTATGTTATCTTCTTCCTGCCAGGACATTGACTAATACATGTATGAATGATAAAACAGTGAATTGAGGTAACCTCTGGATTTTATAGGTTAAAAAATGAAAAAGAAAAAGAACCTTTTATCTAAATTTTCATATAATTAAAGTATCTTCTTATTTCTTTTCTATATAGACAATACAAGAATCAATTCCTTTCAGAACAGCTGCTTCATTTTATCTAGCTTTTTTATACAGGCTCCTAAAATATCTTAATTATAATGTCAAATTTTTAACTATCCTCTGAAAGATTATTTGTACCTGCTGAGACCATTTTGAAAGACCACTTTGGTATAATGCCAGAAGAGAATCTTACATTAAAAAATTTTTTTAGCTAAAATATATATATGGAAGCAACTAGCTATTTTGTTCCTAAAACACATCAAAACATATCAAAGTAAACATAAATTCAGGGATATTGATCAAAGAAAGCAAATGAGGTGTGCCTGGGTGGTTCATCACTTAAGCATCCAACATGATTTTAGCTCAGGTCAGGATGTTGGGGTTGTGAGATGGCCCAGAGTGGGCTTCACTTTGGGCATAGGTTGTGCTCAGGGTTCTCTCTCTCCCTCTCCCTCTGTTCCTCCCTTGCTCCTGTATGGGCTCTCTCTTTCAAGAAAGAAAGAAAGAGAGAGAAAAGAAGGGAGGAGGAGGGAGGGAGGAAGGGAAAAAGAAAGAAGGAGAGGAGAGAGAGAGAGAGAAAAGCAATGAAAACCCTAGGCTTCATTTTTTTGTGAAATGAAATTGAATGAAATTCATTACTTTGTGAAATGAAATTGAATGAAAACCATTTTTAATGGTAATTCAAAACAAACATTCTCAATTTTTTAATTTAAATTCAATTAATTAACATATAATGTATTATTAGTTTCAGAGGTAGAGGTCAGTGATCCATCAGTCTTACATAATACCCATTGCTCTTTACATCACATGCTCACCTTAATGCCCATCACCCAGCTACCCCATGCCCCCAGCTACCCCCAGCTACCCCATGCTCCCTCCTCTCCTGCAACTCTCAGTTTGTTTCCCATGAAAAAGAGTCTCTTATGGTTTATCTCCCTCTCAGATTTCATCTTGTTTAAATTTTTCCTCTCTTTCCTTATGATCCTCTGTTTTGTTTCTTAAATTCCACAGATGAGGGAGATCATATGATAATTGTCTTTTTCTGACTTCTTTTACTTAGCATAATACCCTTAAGTTCCATCCACATCATTGCAAATGGCAAGATTTCATTTTTTGATGGCTGAATGGTGTTTGGTTGTTTATATATACACCACATCTTCTTTAGCCATTCATCTGTTGATGGACATCTAGGTTCTTTCCATATTTTGGCTATTGTGGACATTGCTGCTATAAGCATTGGGGTACAGGTGCCCCTTAAGATCACTATTTTTGTATCTTTGGGGTAAATACCCAGTAGTGCAATTGCTGGTTCGTACAGTAGCTCTATTTTCAACTTTTTGAGGCATGTCCATACTGAAAAACCCTTGACTTTAAAGAACAAAACCCTACACTTTGAAGAGCCCTGCCATAGAAGACTAAAGGCCAGTAGACAATAGATTCAATATCAAAGAGAAGCAGCTATAATCCAACTCTTTAATAATATGCCTTTACTCTTAGAAAGCTCTTTACAGTTTAGAAAATGTTTTTAAATATGTGGAAGCTTGCTAATAACTTCCCAAGTGCAATTCTCTTTAGCCTAGGAAATAGAACTTGAAATCTGGTTTTTAGCTAAGGATGTAGCTATTAATCCTAAACTATACAGTTTGTATCTGATCTAATTATAAACTAAATTATAATTTGTGTGATGGCAGAGACCATGTCGTTCTTTCCTGCTAAATTTTCACAGGACTGACAAGAGTAAATGCACAATAAACATTTTGCTAATTAGATGAATAAAGGAATTAGCCATGATTTAAAAAAAAAAACCTTTTTTAATTAAAAGAAAAAAAGCATTATTGCTTTTGTAACTTTTCCCAGAAGGCAGAAGCATAGCATTCCCAATACATTTGTGGGCTCTGGAACCACTCTGCCTGGGTCCATTCCCTGCTCTGATACTTACAAGCTGTGGATTAGGAAAGTTCATTTCTTTCTGTAACACATAAAACAGAGAAAATATTAATACCTACCTTACAGAGATTTTAGGAGAACTAAATAATTTGGCTTTTTTTTTTAAAGATTTTATTTATTTATTTGACAGAGAGAAATCACAAGTAGATGGAGAGGCAGGCAGAGAGAGAGAGGGAAGCAGGCTCCCTGCCAAACAGAGAGCCCGATGCAGGACTCGATCCCAGGACCCTGAGATCATGACCTGAGCCGAAGGCAGCGGCTTAAGCCACTGAGCCACCCAGGCAATAATTACTGGTATTGGCAAGTAATCAACAAATATCAACTAATAGTAAATATATATAATCAATCTTCATCATTTATAGATTCCATACTTGCAAATTTGCCTGTTCACCAAAATTCATTTATAACCCCAAAATCAATACTGACAGCCTTCCACAGTTATTCAGAGACAAGTGGAGTGGGGAACATTTTGAGTTGCCTCACACACGTATTCCCCGCTGAGTCAAACAAAGTGAAACTGCTTTCATGTTTTGGCTCTCATAAGTGTCCTTTTCTCGGCCTACTTAGATTTTCAGATTTTTTGTGCTTTTTGTTGGCGATTTTACTGTTTAAAATAGCTCAAAGCATGAAGATGAAATGCTGTCTAGAGTTCCTAAGTGCAAGCTGTTATGTGCCTTGTAGAGAAAATGCATGCATTAAATAAACATTATTCAGGCATGAATTACAGTGAGATTGGCCATGAGTTCAGTGTTAATGAGTCAACTACATATCAAAGAAAGTACCTTTATACAGAAACACACATAAAACAAGGTTATGTATTGATTGGTTGATGAAAATGTTGTAACCAGAGGTCACAGGAACCTAACCCTAAGTTTCCCCAAGGTTCAATATTCAATAATTCTGTTTTTGTGGTTACTTTCTAGAACATAACCACCATGAATAACGGAATTGACTCTGTGTATGTGCATAAAACAATACGGAATTTTTTCCCTAGGACCCATTTATGGCTGTCCTCGATACCTATTTTGTTCCATGAGTTTTCAGGAGGAAGGTAGGGTGATCCTTTCCATGGGGAGAAAATTTTCTAGATGGTTTAGATATATACAAAAGGCTAATAAAACAGAGGATGAAAACACAAGAGTTCAAAATGGAATTTTAGTGAAAATAAAGATCAACAGGTAATTAACCCAGAGCGGTAGCTGGGTTAATCCCTGGATGAAGTGGAATCTTTTGTGTTGTTTTAAACTTCTATCAAGTTACTCAACCAACATTAAAACATCTTGTTTTTTTCTAAAGATTATTTATTCATTTGACACAGAGAGCACAAGAAGGCAGAGCAGCAGGCAGAGGGAGAAGCCGGCTCTCTACCGAGCAGAGAGCCCCATGCGGGACTCCACCCCAGGACCCTGGGATTGAGACCTGAGCCAAAGGCAGATGCTTAACCAACTGAGCCACCCAGGCACCCCAATGACATCCTTTGAAGGTAACTATACTTTGTCTTTACCTAGCAATATAGCAAACAGTAGAAAAGTCCGAGAATTAACAGTGTGGACTGGGGGCAGGAAAAGTAGGGGTGATCTCTGGGGCAAAAGGAAGGTAGAGCAAGACTGTGAACTCAATCTTAAGGTTGTAATTACAAGTTAAATGAACTCTTAATAAGCTAGGTAGCTTATTCCTTGAAATTTAAAAAAAAATAAGTGTGCACACCAGCATTAGCTCCAACATTGGCAGACCTAGGTTTGAACTCCAGCTCCACAATTTCCTAACTTAGGAGTCCCAGACAAGCCACAATGGCTTTGCTTCCCTATGAGTAAAATCAGGACCTATTATCTACCACCAAATACTGTTTGAGTTTAAATGATGTAGTCTGTGTATAACCAATAATGCACTGCTAGGCCTGCAATGAGTTTTCATTAAGTGACAGGCATCTTATAAACTCCCCAGCTTTACTTTTCTCATCAATACTCTTAGCTAATATGTATCCAAAGAGATGAGTATTTCAGGACATATTTTAATACACTTTGAAAAGAACATAAGTAAGTTGGTGCCCCCCAGGTGTCTGCCTTCAGCTCAAGTCATGATCCCAGGATTCTGGGTTTGAGCCTCACTCCAGGGTCCCTGCTCAGTGGAGAGCCTCTCCCTCTCCCTCTGCCTGCTGCTCTGCCTACTTGTGCTCACTCTCTCTCACTGTCAAATAAATAAAATCTTTTTTAAAAACCAACAGAATGTATTTGATGAGTTCCATTTCAACTACAAGAATCATATGAATGTTCAATCTCTGCACCTCTTAATACCATAGGAATGTGGTGAGGAAAACAAAAATAACTTATTTTAAAAGTTTCTAATTATAAGCATCTGGAAATTAGCTTAGGATGCCTTCTTCTAGAGAACTTGGTCTGAGGAGAGCATAATTTTGTCACTGAGGCCAAAGGTGATATTTATCTATTTATCCATTTATAAATGAACTCATAAATAAGACATGTTGAGTCATGACATCCCCATCCCCTATTTCCCCAACCTCCCCACGCCGAGTAACCATCAGTTTGTTCTCTATAGTTAAGAGTCCATTTCCCGGTTTGTCTGGCACTCTCTCTCTCTTTTTTCCTTTGCTCATTTGTTTGGTTTCTTAAATTCTATATGAGCAAAATCATTTATTTGTCTTTCCTCTGACTGACTTATTTCACTTAGCATTATACTCTCTAGCTCTATCCTATGTTGTTGCAAATGGCAAGGTTTCATTTTTTTATTGGTGAATAATAGTCCATTATATATGCATATATATATACATATGTGTGTGTGTGTGTGTGTGTATATATATATTTTTTTTTCTTTATCTATTCATTAGTCAGTAACACTTGGAAGCTTCCATGGTTTAGCTATTGTAATTAATGCTGCTATAAACATCGGGGTGCATGTATCCCTTTGAATTAGTATTTTTGGTTTTTGGGGGGTAAATACCCAGTAGATCACTTGCTGGATTGTAGGATGATTCTATTTTTAACTTTTTGAGGAAACTCCATACTGTTTTCCAAAATGGCCAAGGGTGGTATCCAGAGATAAGAACTCTAAAGCAGAATGGAACAGAATTCATTTAGTCATTCATGCATTCAGCTCTCACATGCTGAGTGTCTGCCATGGGGCCAGACCCTGTCCTACAGCCTGGGGAATTAGCGATGAACAACACAGGTACGAGCTCTGCCCTCATGGTCTTGGGAGCAGGGGAAGAAAAACAAAAACAATCACACAAACAACTGTATAATGTAAACATGATACACCTTAAGAAGTGTTGTTCACACCAAGACACACGTGATCCAGTCTCAGCATTGTCGCAAAGAAAGTGGTCTGGGAACTCACAGGTAATTCCAGTGTCACAGTGGGAAGGAAATATGGATGTTCAGCAACACTCCTGCAAATTCCCTCTCCTCTGTCACTTGCCTCACTCTCCTGAGCCACAGAACATCTCATCCCCTAGCCCAAGGTCACATTGATCCCCTTACTTCTACTTATTCTCCATTTCCCATCTCCCCAGTTTCTTCCCCACTTCCACTTTCCCCCACAGTCTCCCAACATCCTACTTGAAGGTGGGAAAGTGAAATGAAAAGACTAGCACGCTCTCTAGCAGTTGACAGGGAAAAAGTCAGGATCTTCCTATGATACAAGTTTTTATCTCACACAGAAGGAAAGAAAGAGGGTTTAATGTAAGTGTTTGATGAGAAGACTTAATCAACCTGGTAAAATATCATTTTATTTACACTTACATTTAAATTGAAAAGCAGGGGTTAGCAGAAGGAAGGGTTAACAGAAGGAAGAGCATCAGACATAGTGAATAAGGAAGAAAGGAGCACAGTGTTGAAGAAACAAAAAGAAAACCAATGTGGTTGGGGCAGAGCAAGGGGATAGATTTGAGGAAAGAGGCAGGATAGGCAGAGAAGGACCAGATCATGCAGGGCTTTTCTCCCCAAAATAATAGAAAACCACTCAAGAGTGTTATTTTATATTTGTAAAGTATATATTCTTTATATTTTTCAGGGCAGATTTTATTAGTAATATGTTTGGTAAAACAGTTGAAAATGAACAACATGGGAATTAGGGACACAGACCCCCTGCACAGTTAAAAAGCCATATGACTTTTGACTCCCCCAAAACTTAACTACTAAGAGCCTGCTGTTGACCAGAAGCCTTACTGATAGCATAAACAGTCATTAACATGTGTTGTATGTTATATGTATTAGACACTATTCTCTTATAAGAAAGTAGGTTAGAAAAAAGGAAAGGTTTTTTAAAAATAAAGAAAATACATTTACAATATTGTTCCATGTTTAACAGAAAAAATACATTTAGAAGTGGACCTATGCAGCTCAAACCCATGTTATTCAAGGGTCACTACACTATTTTTTAAGCTTTAAAAAAAAAGATTTTATTTATTTGAGCAATAAAGTGCACACAAGCAGGGGAGAGAAACAGAGGGAGAAGGAGAAGCAGACTCCCCTCTGAGAAGGTACCCTGGTGTGGGGCTTGATCCCAGGAGACCCTGGAATCATGATGTGAGCTGAAGGCAGATCCTTAACCAACTGAGCCACCAGGCACCCCTCACTGTGCTATTTCTTAAAAGCCAAGATCTATAATCATTTACCCTGAATCTCTCATCCACTGTCATAACATTCGCTGAAAGTTTTTATTTTGGAATGAGAATGATCTGCATCTATTCATTTCTTTCTTTAGGGAAAAAAATCATGTAGGAAAAATGAATATATCCTACACCTACACACACATTTATCCCAGTTTAAGCTGCTGTAGACTGCGTACTGAAACAAATACTCCCAACTAAAGTCGTTACAGGGAGTAGAGCATAATTATAGCTCAAAATGCAGCTCTCCTTGACTATATCGTGAAACCCAAAATAGACTTGTGAAGTTAGTATTTAAAAAAAATCCAAATACACAGATTTTTATCTTCCTCTATGCTTGTAACAAAGATTCCTTTTCTCTGTGTTCACAGTGAACGGTTGTGTTCAGCCAGAAAGAAACCAGTCTCTCATGCCATTCTTTTCCTAAACACCTGGTTGTTCAGTTTTAACAAGGTGACTGGTTTCCACCATAACTCAGCTCTTTTTCCACTTGGCTGGGTCCCCCTGGACCTTAAAGTAAAAATCTATGTAACATTAGCTTTCTTACTAACACTATGTGGGGTTTTTCGCCTCCATCATGCCACTAATTTATGGGTGATTCTGTGAATAATGCAAATAGGGATTCCTTCTCTGCTCTTTCTTTTAAATTTCTATTAGATAAACCAAGAGGCAATACTATGCAGATACTATACTATCTCAACCTGTATGTCCCTGATTACTAAGCACAGGTAAGAACTCTGAGATCTGCTACTGGCTCCTTTCCTGGTTTATTGTGTATGTGAAGTAACCATAAAGTGAAAGGCTTTTCCAAGTTCCCTTATTTATAGGATTAGAATAATGGTTGCCTTTTACCTTTCAGACCAAAGTCCTGTCAAATATAGCTAACTAAAAGGAGGCCATTCCACAATTGCACTCACCCTTCCAAAGCATATAGAAATGCAGAGGAAGAATGATCTCCATGTTTAACCACTGGGTTTTATATTTTATGTGCAGCAGTAAAGAGTTTACTTTGTCCATACTGAAATTATTCCCAGGTTGAGGGCAGATGGGTCATAAACACCAGGCAATAAGTACTGGCTTTAACCATTCTTAATTAAATGGAGAACTTATAAGTTAGCCACAAAGTCATCCTCCCTATCTGGCCATAGCAGGAACAATATTATGTACTTTGAGGTTTCAAAGAAGAGTATTGTCCTTAGGCCAAGGTAAAGGGTCCCTTGTCGTAAGCCCCTTGCTGTGGAGGGCCCTGCTCTGGGCCTCTTCCAGCCCTACCCGTCGCCATGTTGCAAGCAAAAGGGATGTGTCCCCTCAGAGCCTGAGCTTTCTCTTCTGGACCACCGTCTGAACTCTAGGACCACAGAATTTCTCATCCAAATTATCCTCAACCTGTTTCCAGAGTTTCTAGGCCTAAGGGTGGTCAAGGAGCAGCTGTCAGAAAGGGGGTGTGGATGGAGCCTGGATATGTGGGTTGGGGTGTCCACACATGCCTATAAAGCCCCTAGCTTTTGGGGGGGAAGAGATAGAGAAGAACAAGGGGGCTAGAGGGCCTGGCTTCCTTCATATCTCCAGGCTCTGCTAGAACAGTCCAAATTAGGAGAAAGAACATCTCTTACTTAACAGTTTGTCAACTTGATTATAACTCATGGATGTTTAGATATATAAGATGTGGATCTTTTTCTTTATATTCTTGCCCCAGACCTCCCAAATATGGGAGGTGGGCCTTTAAAAGGATATCCTGAGTTCAGAGAAATCAATGACTCACAGTAAATTGGGAAATTATACTCTTTTCTGAACATAAATCACTGGGACCATAACACAAAATATGTAAGGGAGGGAAGGCGGAGTAAAGCGCCCCCTTTTAGATCCCACAGTAGCTTCAATCTCCTAAATTGTGCTCTTTGTTCACAAAGCATGGGGAGCCAGATAGAACATTCTTCTCCCTGCCACAAGAATTCCATCCAGAGAACAGTGGCTCCCAGGCTGCCAGCTGCTCTTCACTCCCCTGTTGTAAGAATGCAGCTGAGGTTGAATACTTGTCACCAACTTGGAGCCAATATCCACCTGTCCCTCTTGTCAGTCTTTCTATAAAGTCCTCCTGGGATTTAAAAACTAAGGCCATAAAAGTGGGATTTGCCTTGACTCTTTCTAGAACAGCTATACACCATGCTTGCATGCATCACATCTCCCGGGATGACAGGGTCTCTTTAAAATCATGATATTTAAATAAAATAAAATAACAGCTGTGCAAGACTATGAACAGCCATTATACATATCCCCAAGAATGATTTTCTTATTTCATCTTTGGGTGTGGATTTTATCTTTCAAATAGAAAATTTTCCAAAAAGAAAATGATAAAAGGTGAGAGATACTCACAGTTATAATTTGTATAAACATCGTATCAGTAACTTAAGTCTATTTCTCATAAGTAAAAAAGTAAATATGTATAATTACATAGGTCATGAGTGTAGGCTTTTTCATGCTATAGTAGGAAACTAAGTGCTTTTGTAGAATGTGCATATTAACATACCATTATTTTAATATCTAATATATTTTGAAACTATATAAACCTTTAGTGGATTTTGGTTCAATTTTTAAATTACATTTAAAAATAAATCTACCTTTTCATCAGATCATTGATAGAAGGAAATGATTATCACATATGTAAAAAATAAAACTGTAACTCTTTGCAAGTACTGTATAAAGACATTTTACATAATCTTAAACCTTAAACAAAGGAAAACAAAGAGTGGACTTACCTAAAAATTCATAAGATGTCAAAATATGGCAAATCAGCCTGGAGAATTGACCTGGCTCCAACTTTGAACCTACACGCCATTGAGCAGGACCATCTGAGGTTTCAGCTAGGTCACTGCCAAGGTATAGTGAGCAAGTCATGCACACATTTTAGAATACTTTCTTTGTTCCATGACTACCCCTCTTGCAAATAGATGCTGCTGTTGCTGTGTGTATGTGCTTTTTTTTTTTTTTAAGATTTTATTTATTTATTTGACAGACGGAGATCACGAGTAGGCAGAGAGGCAGGCAGAGAGAGAGGGGGAAGCAGGCTCTGAGCAGAGAACCTGATGCAGGGCTCCATCCCAGGACCCTGAGATCATGACCTGAGCCAAAGGCAGAGGCTTTAACCCACTGAGCCATCCAGGCGCACCACCCCCCCCCCCCGCTTTTTTTGAGAGAGAGAGAAAGAGAACATTTGAGTGGGAGAATGGAAGGGTCGTGGCAGAAGAAGAGAGAGAAAATCTTAAGCAAACTCTGGGTTGAGCATGGAGGCCCATAGGGGACTCGATCCCATGACCCTGAAATCAGGACCTAAGCAAATCAAGAGTCAGCGCTTAACCGACTGAGCCACCCACACACCCCTGTGTGTGTGCGTATGTGCATTTGTTTTTTAAAGATGTTATTTATTTATTTGAGAGAGAGAAAGCAAGAGTAGTGGGGAGGGGCAGAGGAAGAGGGAGAAATAGGCTCCTCACTGACAGGGATCCCAATCCAGGGCTCGATCCCAGGACCCTGGGATCATGACCCAAGCTGAAAGCAGACAGTTAATCTACTGAGCCTCCCAGGTGCTCCTTCTTGTGTGTGTGTTAAGCAGCTTTGCAAATGGTTATCTGTCCAAACCCTCTCAATGGAGAAATCAAAAGAGAATTTCTATACTTCCTTGTGCTATATGTGGCTTCTACTCAGGAACTGGTGAAAGTGGAAGGGGGGAATATCAACCAGTTAGGTATTGTGTGGACTAACTTTGTTAATTTTGATCATACATAAATAGATTCCTGAAAGGACATCTTTTTCATACCTCTTAATGATGCTCAAGCCACATATAATGAGGATTAAAAAGGATCCCATACCACTGGAATAATTTAAATACAAGAGAACAACAAGAGCCAATGGGTAGACTAAAGTGAGATGTATCACACCTACTAACACAAAACTAATACGACACAGAGTTGTGGGATCAGATGCTTAACAAGGCATAGTCCCTACACTCTTCTTCCGAGTGAAATCTTTCAAGATGGTGCCCAATTAACAGATTTTGATTGAGTTCATGAGAATGATTGAATAATGAGATTTATCCAATATGGATGTACATTAATCCTTAGAGACCCTTCTAATTCTCATTTTTAAGAAAAAAAAAAAACATATGTATTTATCTGAGAGGTTAAAAGTAGGTATGGCCTCAGAGAAAACGTAGTAGACTTACAGAGCCTCTTGAACACGTGCTTCTTGTTCTGCTGATACTGAGATCAGAAAACAATAAAGGAAAGCAATTACATTTATTGACTCCATGTAGCATAGCTATTCCTGAAACAGAGCTTATCAATGAGAAATTGGCGAGGAAAGTCACTTTTCAGTTCTCAACATTTCAATCATGGAAAATGACGCAAATGTCACAGGCTGTGAATTTTCTAACTCCCTAATTTGTTTTTCCTCATGCATACCACTGTTTCCTTTGGAGAGGAAGTAACTTCTGGAAGCCAGCTGCTTCACATTAGTCCCTCTCAATGACTGCCTCACTTCCCACCCCTCATCACCGCCTTCACCTTTCATGCCATGAAGTTCTAACCTGCCAGGGTAGCTGGAGGAACTTTGTAGTAAAGCTTAGGTTTAACAAAACCTAAACCTGTTATATCCCTTCTTAAATCAGAACATGTAAATCCACAGGCAAGAAATCACATCTGCTTTTAAATGATACACTCTGCCAGGCTACAAGGGCGCACTCAGTACCCCACATCCATGTTAAGCGGTAATAACTTAAACATTTGCCCATCATAACCTCTGTGTATGTTCAAATAATACAAGCCACTAAAATTTCGCTACCCGTGTACTTTTCTATCACCTCTACTGCACAGAGAGCTCATTCAAATTTAAGTCCAAGCAGCACTGGAACGTGTTTATTTATAAGATTATTTTCCAGTTTGGGTAGAGAGCCAATTTACACACTTTCAATAATTTTAATAAATAAATAGACTGTATCCGTCCTATCACAGTGTTTATAGTAAGTCCATTATTACATATAGCAAGACTTTTTTTTTCAATACTGACCATACCACATATGTGTGTATGTATGAACAGATACAGATATAGAAACAGATATGGACGCAGATAGCTGCCAGTCATCAAATGTTTGCTATATGCCAGGCAGTGTGCTCATCACTTATGTCAGTGGTTCAACAGCTATTTGTCAAATGTGTCTGATGCATCAGGCACTTCAGTTGGGTAGTAGATAGGTAAGAGCTAAAAAGACAAACATAGCCCTAGTCCTCAAGAAGCTTAGAGTCTAGTAGGTAGGACAAACACTGAAGAGAAGCAATATAGGAAGGCATCTAACCAGGGGGCCTGCCTCTGTGGTAAAACAGCATTTAAGCTGAGACCTGAGAGATAATTCAACAGGCGAAAAGTGAAGTCAGAATGGTCTTATCAAAGGAAATGTTATTCTCACCTGTGAGAATAACAAATGAGTCTGAGAAAGTAAAGAACTCAAGCAGAAGGAGAGTGATTAGCGGTGATGCTGGAGAATGGACAATGGCCAGGTATAACCGGGCTTTTTTGAGGAAATTAAGGAATTTGGGCTCTGCCCTGAAGGCAATGGACAGCACCTAGGGGATTTAAGCAAGCTAATATCACCATCAGATTTGTATTTCCTAAGATAACTCTTATCTCACTATGGAACAAGGATTAGAGACAGAGACCAGTTCAAAGCCAGTGCAGGAAGCCTGGCTGGAAGGAAGATGACCCAGACCAAGGCGCAGAAGTAGAGAGGAGCAAAGGCAATGCATTCAAGAAATTGATTTGGCGTCAGTAGGACTTGAGGGTAGATCGAATTCCGGGAGTGGGGAGAATAGGGGAGATGTGTAGGAGAGAGGAATCAGGGTCTCATCAATTGTCTGATAGGTACAATTGTGGTAGAGAGCCAAACCCGGTTCTTCCCCTCAGAACACACCAGTATTTTCTTTCATGTTGTGTCTCAGCTATCTGATTTCTCAGTTTTGATGACAGATATACCCAGGGGATCTACCATGAGGAAGACCCTTTCAATTAATGGGCAAGAACAATCTTCATTTCACACACAGAAAAACATATTTTATTAAAAAGAATTATTCTATCTTTGGCCTCATCTGAACCTTATGTGAGGGAGTGAGTAGAAATTAAGACCTAACTCCCAAATGATCATGTTTTTCTGACATTATATGTCATCCTTAAAATTGTCTTGTTTTCCTTCTCAGGCACTCTGGGTTCTAATGTTGGTTTGAATTATTACTGGGAACCATAAATATGTGACTTTGAGACTCCAATAAGCAGACACTTAAAAAATACTTAATTCCTCAGTGATCACACTCATGGCATTGTAAAAGCTGAAGTCAATGAGAAGCCAGCAGACCCTATTTCAAAAGCCAGCAAAAATCTATTCCAGTAACTTCCTGTCAGCTTCTAACATTCAAAAATTAGCCCTACAAGACCAGTAAGGGACTGGTGTGAAGTAGAAGATTAGAAGAGACCCCACTAAGCACACTTGTTAATAGGATAAAGAGCCATTTCATCGGAGTATGGGTAGAATTCGTATACATCAAATGCAGGAGTAGAGAAAACAGAGTGAAAGTGTGACAGCTGGCACATCAACAACTCCGTCTTCTCTAAAAATACACGAAATATACATTGCTAAGGTGGCTTGATGATGGCTGTTGTCAATTCTAGTGATGTCATTATAAGAATCAACTTGTTTGTGAGAACTCGCCAGAGTTCTAATCCCTGCCTACATGACAGGGGAAAGATACAGGTGCAGTGGAGACATCTGGGAGTGTGTTTTCTTATTCTACTAACAATTCCCCCAAATAGTGTAATGCTGATTCTTCCATTACTTACTGAATGAAAATAAGAAAGAATTAAAATTTAAGACAGCATCATCCAAAGGGCGTGCACACACAGGAAAAACAAGTCAAGCCAAGTAATTGAAATGTTCTAAGAAGATCATCTAAGACACTGACTAAACAGGCAGAGATGGATATTAGTCATAGCTGACCGTATGTAAGAATATAGAATTAGCAGGTGGAAATATCTAGTGGAAATGTACACAGATACAGATGGCTATGTGCTCTAATGGCCCTGAAATCCTACGGAATTAAACTTACTCTTGTCTTACTTACTTTTTAACAGAAGTGTTTAACTTTTGGTTCTTATGTTAGTATTTTGCAAACGTGAAAATGCATTAGTTATTCTTAGAACTGTCTCACAAAAATTGCCCCTAGTGGGTGTTATGTGTATAGAAAAGAACAGGTGTCAGATAAGCAGTGTCAAAAGAACAGAGATCACCATTCTAATCAACAGGGAGAAGAGATCAACAAATTTGCCGCCCTCAGGGAATGCACAAAATCTCTTTCTCTTACCTGGAAAAATGATGTAGAGATCTTTCTCAGGATAAGTCCTTTAAGTCACAACCCGCCATAAGACAAGTTCCGAAATATTAACATTGTTGAGTGAATTCACCAAGGGCTCAATATAACTTTAGTGCTGGCAGGAAATTTCCTAATGCCATCTACTTCAAGAGGAGGAAAAGAGGAGTAGAGAGGGAGAGGGAAGGGGAGAAAAAGAAAGGGAGGGAAAGAGGAAGAAAGGAAGGGAAGGTGGGAGGGAAGGAGAAAAAAGGAAGGAAGGAAGAAATTTTATACTTAAGAAATAGAAATGGTTCCTCCCTCATCTCCAGGTTGCCTGTGGAATGCAGGTGAGTGTGAATGAATCAATTGCTTCTCTTTCCCACACTGATGAAGCAGTTCTGATCCCACATAGGTCACTTCCTTGAATTGCCCTGGGCATCAGAGGACACTACCAGGTAAAGGACAGGTGAATCACAAAATCTGCAAGTTGGAAAGACAAGTCTGAACTAGTACCTGAGAAAGTGAATCCCCAAGATGGTCCATCCAATGTCTGCATAAACTTCTGTGACAAGGAAGTAGTCACTTTGACTACTAACTTTGTACAACTCTAATAGTTAAAAAGTTCTTTCTTAATGTTGAGCTAAAAATCTACTTCTCTGTATTGTCTCTACTGCAAGCTCTAGTTACTCTCCTATAGCAGTATAAAAATTTTGTTCTTCTACCTCATCCTTTCACACACTGGAAAATGGTCATGTGCCCACAGTGTTCTCTTTTTTTGAGGAAAACCCCAGTTCCTTCAGCCTTCTAGCATAAGACATGGTTTCAGGAATCCAGTCACGTTGCTCTAGATACCTTCCAGCACTAGTGAGTGGTTAAGAATATGGGTTCTGGAGGGGTGCTTTGGTGGCTCAGTGGGTTAAGACCTCTGCCTTCAGCTCAGGTCATGATCCCAGGGTCCTGGGATGGAACACTGCATAGAGCTCTCTGCTCAGTGGGGAGCCTGTCTCCCCCTCTCTCTCTGTCTACTTGTGATCTCTGTCTGTCAAAAAAATAAATTAAATCTTTGAAAAAAAGAATATGGGTTCTGGAATTAATTGTCTTCTGAATTTGAATCCTGGTTATGCCATTTCTTAGTTGTATAAATAGGGAAATTGATTCAACCTTTCTGTGTCCCATTTTCTTCATTGACAAAGCAGACAAAGCTTTGGCAAATACCTTATAATGTTATTGTGAATATGTTGTATAATAGTGTATATAAAGCACACAGTTAAGTGTTCAAGAGTTTTAACTCTTATCTTTACTCCAGAGCACAGTGAGATTACTTCCTTCTTTAGAAATTATGATTCTACTAAAATAACCAAAAATTTGTGTTTCTTACCAACCAGTTATTTACCTATCATTCCACAACTACTTTGTCATGTTCCTACTGTGAACACTCACAGGGAAGGATGATTTAGAGGGAAGGGGACTATATTAGTTTTATCAGGATAGACATCATTGAGTGATATTTGAGTGAAGACTTAAAGCAAGGAAGTTAACTTTGGGTAGATATATTAGGTAAAAGAGTGTTCCAGCAGAATCTGTGGAACACATGGCATGTTCTAGAACAAAAGGAGGTCATTGTGGTTGGAGCACAATAAGTGAGGAGAGGCAGTAAAAGAGGACAACCTAGAGGTAACAGGAGCAGATCAGTTAGACTCCTTGGGTGACAGGGAAGAGCTTTATTTTGAGGAAAATCTAGAGCCCCTGAAAGATTGGGAACAGACTCAATGATATGTTGCATTTTGAATAGAATCGTTCTGGATTCTGAGTCTAGAAAAGATGTAGATTCCCTCCCCTCAGGCTGAGGAGAGACCACATTAGATTATTGCCATATTGGGAGAGAAGGAGATGACGACTCAGACCATGGTGACAGCAGGAGAGGAGATGAAAAGTGAGAAGACTCTGGGTCTACCTTAAGGGTAGAGTCAAGAGGATTTTCCTGATGGATGAGTTGTGAAGTGTGAGAGAGAGGAGTCAATACTGCCAAGTTCTCAACCTGAACACTGGGAGGGATGAGGCTGCTACCAATGAGCTGAGGAAGGCTGCAGGTGAGGCAACCTTAGAGACAAAAAGCGAGAATCCACCTGTTTCTCTTTTTCCAGTAAAGTAGGAGGCATGAGCATCAGCCAAGAAGGAGGACAAGGGAGGAGATGCTGAGGGTTAGAGGAGAGAGGAGAATGTGTGAAATAGTCCTTCGGCAAGGTGACACGTGGGAAAACCCTGGTGCACCCATCAGCATTTATATAGCTTGACTGGCAGCACCAAGATCTATTTGGTAATGAAGTGAGGACCTCCAGTGCACTGCTATTTTTTTTCAGCCACCTTCAGCTGCACAAGTGCAAGTTTAGGATAGTAGGGGTTAGATTTCCCTGAACTGTGGATTTGCTAAGTGAGTTAGATAAAGGGAGAGAGGGTCAAGCAAGTCATGTGTCAGCACAGTTAACTTGGATTGAACATGTAGTCCTTTCTGGTTTTTCTCCCACCAACTGCTACTAAGCCAGATCCTCTCTCCATTATATTTGTGTGATTGGTTCTTTTGAATCTAAGGACATTCTGTTCATTCTGTTATTCCATCGCACGTCTCAACAGCTATCCTTCCAGCTTCGGATCAGTAACCGTCTCTCTCTCTCCAGCCACCACCAGAAAAATTGAACAGGACAAAGTCAAAGGCAGAGTCTACTGCTTCCTCTCTAAAGACTTCTTATCAGGTTAACACTAATAGATTTGTCAACATAGTAGGTAAATATATTTAACCAGCTTTATATTCAGATATTCTATCACCAAGTTCAATTTCTCCATCTTTCCTGAAGTGATATCAAGAGAGTTTATTAAAACTCTTGCTAAAAGCAAGACACTATATGTACAGTATATTCCCGGGAAGGCAACAGAAGAGGCCTTTAGAGTCGCCCCTGGAGCCAGAGCCATCATGTCCCCTCCTCACCCACTGCAAACAATAAAGGCCATTAATACCCTAAAAAAAATTAAGTCATGATGTTAAGTTGGCATGACTTATTAACAAATCCATATTGTTATTAGCAATTAATGTTTGGGGATTTTTTCTTTTTTTAAAATATTTATTTTTAAGCAATCTTTACATACAAAGTGGGGCTCAAACAACCCTGAGTTAAAGGGTTGCATGTTCTACCAACTGAGGCAACCAGGCACCCCTGTTTTGGGTATTTTTTTTTTTCTAAGAGCCTTAAATCAAGATAGCATTCTTCTGGACGTCCAGCTCTATTCACTTAAAGTGGAAGACAGAGGAATTGTGATGGCTGATGGCCAAAATACCTTTACTTGAGCCAACCAAACAACTCTTATCTCCATGCTGGTTTTAATTTTGATCAAGACTAACTTGAGTTACCCAAATGGTAGAAGTCTTGTTATAAGGATGCTGAGGCACACCCTGCTACCTGTTTCCCCAGTTCTTGACACCTTATTTAGTGGACTCCCAATTTTGTCCTGGGGGCAATGTACTAAGACAGGAAAAAAAAGGAAGGGGAGAGGTAAGGAGGGAGGAAGAGAGGGAGAGAGGAAGGATGGGAGGAAGGAAGATAAAGTAAGAAAGAAGGCTATATTTCCTACCCTTTTTGCTGCCAAGCGTCCTTGTTACTATTCAGAACAGTGAAATGAAAGACATTTTAAACTCCTGGTACTTACATAGGGAAACACATTTCTCTTCATCAGTTCCCTCTTCTACCATGGAAACGGATGTGATGTTGGAGGCCCTGAGATGGCAAAACTGAGAACAAACTCTCCCTGTCAAGGAACGTGAAGAGCAAAGCTAGATGCGCCCACGCCATGATGGGGAGCTGCTATTCCAGCCCCCAACCGCGGGCCTCCAGACTTCTTGTTATGTGAAGACTACAGACCCTCTTTGGGCTAAGTCACTAACACAGAGTTTCTGTTCCGCACTGCAGAACTTATCCATACATACGTGGAGAGAAGCTGGAAAGCTGCCAGTCACCAGGGCAGTCCTGGAAACTGGCTGCTCTCTCCATCTCTCCCCCTCTTCCGATTGCTGCATGGTCTGTTTCTCATGGTGTATTTTTTTTCCCCTGAACATTTCTTTTTTTTTTTTTAAAGATTTTATTTATTTATTTGACAGAGAGAAATCACAAGTAGGCAGAGAGGCAGGCAGAGAGAGAGAGAGAAGCAGGCTCCCTGCTGAGCAGAGAGCCCGATGCGGGGCTCGATCCCAGGACTCTGAGATCATGACCTGAGCCGAAGGCAGCGGCTTAACCCACTGAGCCACCCAGGTGCCCCTCCCCTGAACATTTCTTTATTTTTCTTTCTCTAACTACTTGCTTTTTTATCTGATCACCCTGTCTGTCCTCTAAGCCAAACCTTTTACTTACCAGTAATTTTTGCTCTCTTATAACTTTAGTTTACTCACAACCCATCATGGCTTTTCCAGAATATCTTTCATCATAACTCTCAGCACTCCGTTCCCATGCTAATTATCCTATTCTTGATTATTCTAATTTATGAAGAGGAGGAGTGTCTTTGTTTCCTTTCATTTAAACTCCAAGCCAACCTATTGATTAGCCCTCTGGGGCTGGTGTCTAACTCCAATCCAGGCAACTGCGCTTTAGAGGATGGATGGGTTTAGCAATATGGCAGGAAAGTTGGCCTCCCAAGTCCCTTCTTAGTGGGGACCATGAGCAGGAGGGGCAAGCCAACCATCAGGATGAACCTCAGGTCTGGTAAATTGCAGCAACAGAAATCACAGTCACCCCTGCAGAACAAAGCCAATTAAAGTCTCCTTTAAATTTTAGAAAATGTAACCTAATAAACTATGGCTGGGAAATTCCAGGGCTCGAGGCCTAATCCCAGTTTTTCTATTAACACGCTATATGAAAGTTTGAAGATCTCATTGTGCCTCACTTTCTTCATCTGTAAAAATAGGAAACTCATATCTATTACGTTTTGAGGTCGCAGAGAGGAACAATAAAATTGATTTGCCGAGTGTTTTATTGCCATAAAGCGCTATGTTGAAAATGGCCTGTATTTAAATAGCCTGATTTGTTGCAGCAGGTAATAAAAAGAGCTATTTAAAGAATATATTTTAAATAAATACATGTTTAATTTGTTTTCTTTCCATTGTTACTTTTGTGAAAGTCATTAAAATCAAGGAAGAATGGTATGAGATGCTAATTAAAGTCTTCCATCACACTAAATTTTTCTTTCCCCAATAGATAAAATTCTAGCCTATAACCTTAGTTCGCTCTTTCAAAATTTGTTCAGCAAATGTGACATCACAGCTCTGTCTTGGGCTTTATGCTTCAATGAGTAGAATCAGAATCAATGGGGGGAGTTCTGCTCATCTACTTCCTGTTCCATTTCCAGTGATGATGTGTTTGTACCCTGAAATTGGCCATGGTGGGAGTTCTTACAACACAGAAATTAGCAAAGCCTATAAATGAGGCCTTCCTTTTTCTTTTTCCAAAAAGCTGGTTGTTCAACATTTACCAGCCCATCACTGGAATGGATGTACCTACTATAGAAATACACAGATACAAACATACATCATCATCAAGGACAACAGCAAAAATAGGCCTAAAACATCAGAGAGGTAAATTTTTAAAAGAATATATTGTCTCTTTTTCTACAGACTTTTTCAGGAGAATCTTTAGGAATCCACTTTAAATATTTGCTCCCGGCACATCCAAACACTTTTTTTCTTTTCTTTTCTTTTTTTAAAGATTTTATTTATTTATTTATTTATTTATTTGACAGAGAGAGAGCACAAGTAGGGAGAGTGGCAGGCAGAGGAGAGAGAGAACCAGGCTCTCTGCTGAGCAGGGAACCTGATGTGGGGCTCCATCCAAGGACCCTGGGATCATGACCAGAGCCGAAGGCAGACACTTAACCCAAGGAGCCACCCAGGCACCCCAAGATCCAGACATTTTCTTAGCCAAAAGCAGTAATCTCAAACACGAGCTTGCCATTAGAATCACCTAGAGGGCTTATTAAAACAAATTGGAGATCCAACCCCCAGGCTTCTGATTGAATAGGTTTGGAACGGACCTTTTAATTTATATGTTTAGCAAGTTACTACGTGACGTTGCTGCTATTTAAGGACAAATGGAATAACACAAAACAAAACAAGGCATAAACAGGCACTGATGAATGTGGATTGGACTAGTGAAAATGTAGTGACTCAAACAGAATTCTGATGAGAATAATACACTTGAAAACTATACAGAAGGCCCCTTTAAGATGCTGGCAATCCAGATTTCTTTGTTTCTAGGTCTCTTCACAGTAATTGAGGTTACTAGTGTTTGCCCTTAACACATCTAAAATGTTATAAATTTGGAGACAGGGTTTTTTTGGTCTTTTGTGTTTTTTGTTCCCTCATCAGAAAAAATCACTTTGCTTCACTTATTTGTCAAAAATGACAATTTAATTCTATGTTCACATTTCTCTGTTAGCTTTAAAATGAGAAGTATTCATCACACGTTTCCGTAATTAATGAAGGTGTGTTGTAAGAAGATAATAATACACTGAGAAATAGGAAACCAGGACCTTAGACCCTTAAGACATCCACAAACAAGACCTCCAACAAAGCCAGCTTTCGGAGACAAATGGAGTTTGGGAAGTGGTGGTTCTTCAGAAGCCAGTGTAGCTTTGACAACCTAGCCACGCTGATGTCTCGTCGTCAGCAGGCATGTGGAGTGCCAGTTCCAGAGTCCTAATGTTACCATGACTGTCATTCCTCCTCTCTGTCTCTGTCTCTCTCTTCATTTCTCTTCCTACTGCCTAATGGACATAACTGTCTCCCTCCTGCGGCTTCTGCATTTATGCGTGAGATATCCATTGTGTACCTGCCGGCTTTTGCCACAATTTCCTTCTTGCCATTTCTGTAAGCCACGCCTTCAAAGCCTAATAAAGGATGAATTTAGATCTACCTTGTTCACGGCCATACCCAAAATGCCTAGCATAGAGGTTGGCACATTGTGGATTCTCAATAAGTATTTTTTGAATGAACGAACACCTCATTTAGGCCAACTTATAGAGTGCCCCACTCCAGATATATCTATATTTGTAACCAAGAAGGCAAGGCTAGTTGGTTAAAACTCAATCAATTACTAAAAAATTTGAAGTTCTACTTCGCTCAGCCAGAGTTCTCAGAACATGAATATTCACCATGGGTATTTACCCTTACCCTGTTTGGGCCTAGCAGCAGAAGAAAGAAACATTAGATCGGTTAAGGAGTGTTGGGGAATGTAGAAGCATTCATACAATTATCCTTACCAACTGTCTAGGGACACCTAAAAGCTTCCATCAATTAGTCACTCTGCAGAACTCTGTGAATCAAGCCACGGGGTTATCCCACGGAGTGGGGAGAGACCTGGGAAGGAGGAAGGACCTACTCCCACTAGTTATCGATGGGACTGGAGGGTAGGGATGAGGGCATTAATTCTCTGGTATATCCTGCCCACTCACACTGCCACAGGAAATTTTCCGGCTGTCAGAATTCAGCCATAGCATTACTACAATGGTAAGGTGGGGAGGTAATGGCCCAGGCACTAACAGTGGCTGGTACAGACTCTCTTCATGCCTGAGCATTTCACTGCCCTAAGAATATCAGAATTCCATCAGTAAGCATAACTATTTCCTTTCTTAATTTTCTGATTCTCCACACCCATGCCCAACAAAATCCAAACACTGAAAATAAAAATCATGACAGCCATCCGCCATCCACTAAGGCAGCTCTCCACCCAAACCACTCCCCATCTCCACATACACCCACACGGAGAGGTCACTGAGAGAAAGATCTCTTTGTTACTCCTTAATTCCCCAACATCCAGATTAGCATGGGGCAGGTAGTTGGCTCTCAAATGCTTCTTGAATGCATTAACTGAACTGACCAGCCTAGTTCGGATCCATGGAATCACAACAAAGTCTAACCTCGGAATCCCACACATGCTTCTCCCGCCATTTAGTTCCAAAACAGAATATCTCGGCTGTTTTGCCAGATTCAAGCATCAATTTTGATACTTGAGAACATTACTCCTTCTCAGACAAAACCGTGTTGCATATTTTATTAGGAACTGTGGAACTACACTATAGCATTTACCACTCTTAGCATAAGAAAGAAAAAATACCAAGTGCTACTAAATACCAGCACTTTCATTTCCTGAACACCCAATGGTATGTGTTACTAGCGCCCTTGACAGAGGAGTAACACATCTGTTACTAAGGGCACCAAGTACAATGCAGGGAATAGAGCTGGGTTTTTTTCTCATCTGTTATATTTACAGGTATCTGCTTGGGTTTTCTCTGGTTCCCTCATTAAACTGTATACCCCTCAAGAGCTTACCGTTTAATGTGTATCTTCTGCTTCTTTCATAATCCTCCAAAGTGCCTGGTAGAGGGCTTGGTGTGTGAAGGATTGTCAATAAACCGTGGCTGATGGCTAAAAATCTCCCTGTACATAGGTGGAACAACCCTAAGCAAGCATTAACAGCTAGAATTTCTTCAGTCTTGAAAGTAGTCAGTGTCTAAAACCTGGAAAACAGGACGCTCTGGCCACATCAGTACTCAGGAATGACTAAATATTTCATTTCTGCAACCAGTGTGTTTGTTTTTTTTCAAGCCATCTCCAAAAGTAAGTAAGCATATAGTGACCTAAATCTTTCATTTTTATGACCCACTGGTATATAATAAACAGTAATCATAACGTAGACTCAATGTTTAGTAGTAGATGGCATAAGAACAGTCATCCTAAAGGGAGGCACTCAAAGACTCAAGCTGTGGAAAACATAACTGAATTCTGTGAATGCCTATTAGTTAGCATAAATGAGGTTTTCAGTGGAGACTTTTCCACTCAAACTCCTGAAATATTCATCTTTGCTTTTCAGGCTTTGTATGAACAAAATCGAAAGAAAACATGTAGGGTAAAATAAAAATTAGGAACTCTACCTCTAGAAGAGTAACTCCTGCACTGTGATTTGACAGGGTCAGGAGCTAGGAGGAAGGATTCAATTTTCAGCCGCTCTGCTCTGTCCCTGAAGCCTGCCAAGTGTTCCAGCTTGGCCTTGATCTGCAGCCGTCCCTATTTACTATATTTACTATGTGACAGACAGCTGTTCCCTCCCGGCTCTCCGCCATCATTCCTCCACCTCACACGCCATCCCTGTGTAAAATAAGTCAATGCCGAAACTGCAGCCCCATGCGAGCAGTAGTCTTTGGCTGGAAGGCTCAATATAAGACAAGGACCGATCAATCAAAGGGACAGATAAAAAAGCAGGCAGAAAAGAAAATGCTCTGATTCACAAGACTACCAAGACACAAAGCCTCCAATATGCCATCAAAAATCTTCTTGTACTTTTTATCATATTTGGTTCTATTCTCGGCTGTGAAAGCCTTCCCCTCACCTGCTGGTCTCTTTTTGAAGTAGAGACAAGAGGAGAGGGAAGCTCAGTGCAGATCATGATTGAGAGCTCCCTGTGTGGACACTCAAATCACACCTGGAGACAGAGACACTATTGTGTCTAGCAGGGACTGCCATTTGTAAGTGTCCCGTCCTCATTATCAGGCTCAGGAGTCTCACCACCACATGTTTATGTAACAGTTTAAAAGCTCTTTACAAAAATAATTTGGGATGGCCTGAAATAAGGTATTTAAACACGTGTGTTTGTGTGTGTGTATTCCTTATTAGCATATGCGTGTATATATTTGTACACAAATGTATGCCACTAAAATAAAGAAAAAATTAATGCAATAAAAATAAAAGGGAACACCATGTCTTCTTTCAATTCTATATGTATATATTTTTAATATAGTTTGTTTTCATTTTCTTTTAGATTTCCTGTTTCTGGAAGACAATGATTTGAATGAAGTAGAGGATTATGGAGCCCCAAATACAGAAATTCACCTTTTTCCTTAGAACAACTTATTTTCTCCTTCTGAATGATTAACAGCATGGTTGGCCATCTGTTAGAGAGACTGAAGAGGGTATGCCTGCTGCAGCTGGGAGGTTAGACCCCTGATCTCTCCTCCTCCTCCCAAATTAAGCAGTTCCACGATCTTTATGTGCCAGGCAAATTGCTTTTAAAACATTTTTCCAAGAAAATTGTCAAACTCAAAAGTAGCTGATTCATACAGATAATTGCCAATACTTTTGGTATCTTTTCTGTTCAAGCAGGAAAAGAAGAGTGGAGAGGAACAATTCCATGGGATTCCATTCCATTGAAAGTAGAGAAATCCTTTCAGACAGTGACTGAGTCTGCGTCAGCTTCCCAGTTGTGATGCTGCCATTACATGGTTGGGTTGTAGTTTCCATTATGGTTCCCATTTTCAGACTTTTTTATTCACACCTACCTTGACATTACTGACTTCAACCAGGGAAGAAATATTCCTATGAAAGACTATGAAATTTATTTTATTAATTTGCTTTCGAGGTGAGAAAAAGCAAGCAGAAGATGATTTAAATTTCAAGAAATCTCTTTACCATGTCTAGTTTCATTACCATCTATGGACACGGGTTTTATTTTCATTTAAGAAAAGAATACATAAATACACCCATGGCCTCCCAAGGGGAGAGTAGAGCAAGTCTTACTATACTGATCCCCATCCCAAAACCTTCTAATGTTGGTGAATCCTAGTGAAAATAAAAATCTAGGGCAACTTTGAAGAGTGAGAGCAGTTGTTTGTTTAATGCAACATAACCTCTAGAAAAGTGGAATGGAAGAGAGTAAAACTGTTGCTAAGAGCCAGCCCCAAATCCGCAAAGCAAGTTTAAAGAATAATTGTATGGACTGTTTGTACCATCTTGAATCATTTTGAGCTCCAGCAAGTAGACTCAGCTTCCTCTCCTTATAATGATGCTCCTTAGTATCTACTCACAGCACTTGGACAATTACCCCATTGAAGATAATCACCACTGAGCATTTCCACCACATGTCTAAACATATACACATATATATGTGTGTGTATATATAAGGACACTTTGAAATACATTTTCTGTCATCCTGAAGAGTAAGTACTAAAAGTACCAGAGAGTTAAATCGTGGGTATCATATCTACCATTACACAAGTTAGGAATCTGAAGCTCAGAAAGATTACTTACTTGCCCAAGCTACGCTGCTAATACTGATGCTACAGAATTTGAAATTCCATTTGACTGGTTAAAGCCCATGCTCTTCCCAATATACCAGACTGCTTTTCAGTCCCTTCTCCCTGCTGAGGGGAGCACTCTGTAAAAAAATTGTCTAGTTACTATGAGTTTCTAGTCCATTGGAGTGCATTTTTCTTAAAACAAATAGTGGAGACTCCTTTTTCTACTTAAAGAAATCTAAAACATCAGGTATTAATGTATTAAAACAGTTGTTCATTTAGCTATGGGGGCATTTTCACTGGAGGAATGAATGTTTTAAGGCACAAATTAGTACTTAATTTTAGTAACACATTTAGATAGTAGCCCTTAAAGTAAGAATTTTCCTGGTAAAGCATCATTTGTTTTGCTTCGTAATGAGAAGAGTCAAATACATTAAAAACTGGATGATCACCAAATCACGAATGGGATTTGACTGGACAGTTACAGTGAGTAGCACCGTTTTGATTACTTGGACAAAACAGAAAAGAGCACTCGGGCAAAGAATCAGGTTTATGTAGGATCTAACCTTGGCTTTCCACTGACGACCGTAGTCAACTATCTTAAGCTCAGTAAATGTAAAGTTCTTGTTCTACAAAATGCACTAAATTACACCTAGCTCCACTAAGATATAAATTTCTATGCTATATTCAGTACACCCTCTTACTATATGAAAGTTTTGATTAGAGACCACCCTTGAATATTATTTTTAAGTAAGGAGAATGATTTGAAGGACAGCTTGATTGCATTCACATAGTCAGTCATATTCTAATAACACTGCGTTGTCTAACATATCAATGAACATTCTATCCCAGGCTTTAGTTTATCAACAATACATATAATACAAAGTAGAATGAAAGCCCCTTCAAAGTTAATGAGCTGAATGTGAAGGCTGTCTTTGGAGCCGTTACTTGCTGTTGCCTCTTTCCATTTTCCACATACGCACTAGTTAAAATATATTGATTTCTGGTTACCAATACATATAAAATACATTGGTTTTGTAATTAAAGGATATTTTACAATACCTAGCTTATACTCTTCAAAAATACCAAGGTCACAAGAAGGTTGAAAAAACTATTGCACATTAAAGGAGAGTAAAGGGACTTGATAATTAAATACAATGTGTGCTCTCAGATTAAATCCTAAACTAGGGAGAAACTAGCTCTAAAGGATAATATTGAAATAATTGATAAAATTTGAGCATGAAATAAAAATTAGGTAACAGTATAAAATCAATAATAAATTTCCTGGGTTTATGATTGTATGCGAATTATGTAAGAGAATTCCTTATGCTTTGCAAATACACACTGAGGTATTTAAGGGTAAAATAGTATGATACCTCTAACATATTCAAATGGTTCAGAGAAAAGATATCTGAATATTTATATATGTATCTATACATATATAGAGAGAGTATGTCTAAACATATACACATATATACGTGTATATATATAAGGATAGGCTTATACATGCATATATAAATATATATGTGAGAGAAAGAGAAAATTTTATAAAAACAAATAGGACCAAGGGGTGCCTGGGTGGCTCAGTTGGTTGAGCATCCAACTCTTGATTTTGGCTCAGATCATGATCTCAGGATCTTGGGATCAAATCCTGTGTCAGGCTCCCAACTCAGCAGGGAGTCTGCATGAGGATTCTCTCTCTCTTTCTCTCTGCCCTTCCTTGCTCTTTCTCCCTCTAAAATAAATAAACAAATCTTAAAAAAAAAAAAATAGGACCAAATCTAAACTATTCTTAAATCCAAACAGTAGTTATATGAGGGGTCCTTGTACTATTCTTATAGCTTTTTTGTAAGTTTAAATTATTTTAAAACTAAGTTACAAAAAAATTGGCTCAGAACAAACATTTTACAAAATACGTTATTAACTACCTTATGGGTAAAGAGTTATGGTTTTATATACTCAACCAATGCATCATCCAACACGTATCCTATCTTCTGCAAATAATATCCTTCTATGTCTTGGACCTGCTTCTACTCTTCATTCCCTTTACCCTGACTCTGAGCACTTTTTCCGCTATTCTACCCATGTGATAGCTACCATGTCCCTGCTCCCATGGCTGCAACCAAGTAGACCATATGTAGGCATTTGACCCAAGATGGGCCAATCTAAGAATCTGTCCATTAATTTTGCACTAGTCGTAAAGGACTAAATCAGTTATTCTCTGAAGGTTGTCTCAGTTTGGATTCCCCCCCCAAAAAAGGTTCTGAGGAAGAATTTGAGTACAATACTTTATTTGGGAGATGATCCCAGGAAGCGTGGTAAGAGAGTGAGGAAATGAGAGGAGGAAAAGAAGAAAACAGTAACGAAAGATGTTGAGTCCTGCTGGGGACATCTCAGAGGCCCAGAGCACAAAACTCAGAACTGGGGAGAGTGGGTGGTTTATGGACCCACTCCCATCCCTCTCTGACCGAAGCTAACTCCTGAGCATACGAACCACTGGGCACTTTTGGCCTGCCCTCTCCGCCATCCCAGCCCGTTTCTCCAGCCTGTGTTCTCAGAAGAGAAAATGCAGAAAACAGAAAAAATTGTTTCTGTTTTTCTCAATACAGAAAAATGCAGGTGCTCAAGGTAGGAAGCCTGGGACAGAGAAGGGACTAACTCTTCAGCCACAGATGACCTCACAGATGGGCCAGGGGCATGACCAAGGCAGCAACAGTGCCTAATACAGCGGTTATTAATGGAAATTTAAAAAGTTATTAGTGAGCTGTGCTTCCTGCTGTGTGGAAGAGTCCTGTCTAGAGCAAAAGAGCAGGAAGCAGACTGGCAGAGAAAGAGGAGAGAGGGTTGCAGTAATGGGAATATTAGCTCCAGACACTCTTGAGGCCCAGGCCCCTGGCTTTGTCCATTCCACCTTTTCTAGGATTCAGGGAGCAATTGAAATCACCTTTACTGCTCAACACAGCTGAATTGAACATGAGTTCTCTCATGTTGTTCTTTGAATATGGTGAATGATAAACATTAGAGCTGCCTCTTACTTTATAGACAGCCAATGCAAATACGCTTTGCCTTTCTCTTATTTATTTGGTGCAAGACATTTAAATGTCTCTTTTGAAAAGCAAAAGAGTTTTGTGCAGTGGCAGTATCGTAGCCAATGAGGTTTATCTGAGGTGCGATTATTGCTAATTGAAAAGCAAAAGAAATCTGACTATTAAACTTACTAAGATATTATCATCTACATCCCTGTGATGAGATAGCAATACTTTGACCTTAAAGCCCCACCATATAAATGTAACCAAAATAGAGTAACAATTGTGAAAACTTAAGCTGGGACCTCTGTATTTCCTTTTAATTTGAGGCCATTTTTAAACTTCCTCAAATATTTTCTTTCTTGATCTACTGTTGCATATATCTTTGTACAACCAAAACTCATCAGATTTCATAAAACATTCTCCATCTACCCTGAGGATAATCTTGTGAAAAAAATATCCAATGATTTCAATCTCTAGAATGGACTTGACAATTTTTGAAAAAAAAAAATCTGTTTCCTAAGTATCTAAAAGGAAACTGAAATATAATTTAGCTTACAAAAACAACTCAAACATTTTATTTTGTGAGGTAGGAAACAAAAACATATTTATTTCCTGATCCTGAGAACACAGCAGTGTTTTGAGACCAAATAAAGATGGATGATTTTAATGTGCAGTGAAGTTGAAAAAAAAATGAGAAAGAAAAAAAATAGCAAGATATATGCCATGCACACACACACACACACACACACACAGTAAAGACAACCCAATAAAAAACATTCCTCAGGACACATTTCTCATGAGATTCTGGAATTTAGGTTGTAAAAGCATATATGGAGTACGTACAAGTTAAGACACAGACAAGTCAATGGCACAACAAAGCAGATCATGGAATGATCACCATCACTATTTTTCCCATACCCATCCTGGCCACTTACCTAGGAAGAGTCTATTGTTCAGGCTGTTCTCAGCCTTCCTAGAGTAATATTTCATATCACTACATGGATGTATATAAGATACACCCTACATGCTTACAGATATTAAGAGCTTAAACAAGGAGCTCTTTTTCATGAGATTTTCACAAACTAATCATCCTCTTTCTTAATTTGTATCTGTCTTATTATCTATCTTATCTGTCTTATTATGGCTGTGTTTATTGAGAATTGGTTTAATTTTGAAAATATGAAATTGTCTAGATTGCCAATATCAAAGCAATTATATGAGCAATTTTTTAAAAAGGTAACTCAAAAGCACGATGTTTACCTGAATTATCTAGATAGCTCTCAACTTTATAATTCATTCTGTCAGCATGATTTTCATTTCTCTTCTTTATTTTATATTCCCTGATGCAGGACACCGAGATGTCTCTTTTGGAAAATAGAATAGCACAGAGTTAAACACGGGAGATCTGGAATCATAATGAGTTGCTTAAACTCTATATGCCTCAGTTTCCATATCTATAAAACTGGGGTATTAATGGTATCTGATTCATAAACCTGTATTAAGGATCAAGTGAGGTAAATACAGTAAAGCACTTAGAAAGTAATTGAAAGCAGAGTTATTCGTATACTATTATCAGAGTAGCCTTATTGTCAATAGCCAAAAGGTAGAAGCAATTTAAGTGTTCATCAATGGAGGAATGAATAAAGGGTACATAGATGTAGATATAGATACCATAAAATACTGTGCAGTCTTAAAAAGGAAGGAAATTCTTTTTATTTTTTTAAGAGAGAGAGCATGTGACAAAGGCGGGGAGGGGCAAAGGGAGAAGGAAGAGAGAATCTTAAGCAGGCTCAACGCCCAGCAGGGTCCTGCACGGGACTCCATCTCACAACACGGACATCATAGCCTGAGCTGAAATCAAGAGTCATACGCGTAACCCAGAGCCCCCAGGCATGCAAAAAAAGAAGGAAATTCTGACACATGCTATCACATGCACGAACCTTGAGAACATTCTGCTGAGTGAAATAAGCCAGTCACAAAAAGATAAATACTACCTCATTTCACTTACATGAGGTATCAAGGGTAGTCACACTCATAGAAACGAAGTAGAATGATGGTTGCCAAGGACAGGGGAAGGGAGGAATGGGGAGTTGTTGTTTATTGGGTATAGTTTCAGTTTTGCGAGATGAAAAATTCTGGAGACCGATTGCACAACAATGTGCACCTACTAAACATTATTGAATTGTACACTTAAAAATACCTGAGATGGTACTCAAAAAACAAACTGAGTATTGTAGAGAGTGGGGGAGGGTGGTTGGGTTATGGATATTGGGGAGGGTGTATGCTATATGGTGAGTGCTGTGAGGTGTGTAAGCCTGACAATTCACAAACCTGTACCCCTGGGGCTAATAATACATTATATGTTAATTTATTTTTAAAAAAAACTGAGATGGTAAGTTTTGTTACATGTATTTTACCACAATAAAAAAAAATGAAAAAAAAACAGAAAAGGAATTTTTCTTAAGAAGATTTTATTTTACCTTCAAAAAATAACATTTAGAAAGTACATGGCACAGAGAGCTTCAATTAAATTTTCCCTTTCTTTCTCAAATTTTCTAATTCAAGATGAGGCTCTTTTCATATTCTGTAATTGTGTGTAGATATTTAATAAACATCAGAAGATCCTCTGGGTTCAAATGGAAGCAAGCGATTGATATTTTGTAGAGTTGTTCAGGGGGCCCTGGGTGGGGATAAGCCCTGTGAGGAAGGAAGTGCCTGGAATCAGATATCTAAGCTGGGATCAGAAGCACAAGTGGTGCACTCTGCGTGGGGTAACGCGAAAAAAGCTGGCAGCCAACCAGTTAGCTGTTTATGTAAATGAAGGAGAGCTACTACATACAGATTCTGGTTCCTGATCCAGCAATGGGTCACTATAAACTCTCTCCAGGCCATAAAAGGAGACTAAGAGGTGGGCAATTCAAGTACAAGAAGAATAAATAATATCCCTCAGACCCATGGCATTCAAAGCTTCTGTCAACTGTTCTGACGCGGGGGGGGGGGGGTGCCTACTACTGGAAGCTATAGAGATGCTGAGTGAGAGAATATGACACAAAGTCAAAAGGATACTATAAAGTAACCCAGTCACTGGGGAAGGGGTTATAAATTCCAATACCTCGGAGTAAACTCAATAAGAAATATGCAGTGCCGACAGCTAAAAAGAAAAACCCAAAACAACAACACCAAAAAAAACCACACAAAATTTCACTGGGGAATATAAAAGTGGTCTTAAAAACCTTGATAAGGACATCTGTCTGTCAAATAAATAAATAAAATCTTTTAAAAAAATTGATAAGAAGAATTCATGTTGTAAAATTTCAAATCTCCTCAATATCACTATAAATTTAATGCAATTCCAATTCTAAAATTATATAACAAAAGAATAAAGGATAGAATTAAGACTTTAAAGCAAAAATAACTAGACTGTGTAGTTCTACCATGATACTAGACACAAAGGTCAGTGAAAGAGATTCTACATTCTGTGATGCACCCAAGAATACATAAGGACGGGGTGCCTGGGTGGCTCAGTGGGTTAAGCCTCTGCCTTTGGCTCAGGTCATGATCTCAGGGTCCTGGGATTGAGCACCGCATTGGGCTCTCTGCTCAGCGGGGAGCCTGCTTCCTCCCTCTCTCTCTGCCTGCTTCTGATCTGTCAAAATAATAAATAAATTCTTTAAAAAAAAAAAGAATACATAAGGACTCAGAATAGTGAAACACTTTTGTAATCAATAAAGAGTAGATTTTTAATAATGGTTGCTTTAAAAATTTGTTAATTTTTTTACTTTAACTCTGGAAAAATACAGTTAGATTCCTAATGTAATGCCAAGTATCAACAAATTTATATATTTCAATATAGTTTATATATATATACTATATATATTTATATATAAACATATATATTTATATGTTTATATATTTCAATATAGTATGGATCTTATATCAGAAAAACACAATCAGTGTATTACTTACGTAATTTAAAAAACAAAAAAGATTAAAAAAGAACTCAAATGATCAACGTATAACTTTGAAAATGTGTTTAAGGGTGCCTGGGTGCCTCAGTTGTTAAATGTCTGCCTTCAGCTCAGGTCACGATCCCAGAGTCTTGGGATCCAGCCCCGTATCAGGCTCCCTGTTCCACAAGGAGCCTGCTTCTCCCTCTCCCACGCTCCTGCTGGTGTTCCCTCTCTCACTGTCTTTCTGTCTGTCAAATAAATAAATAAAATCTTTTTAAAAAATAATAGTGTTTGGGGCGCCTGGGTGGCTCAGTGGGTTAAGCCGCTGCCTTCGGCTCAGGTCATGATCTCAGAGTCTTGGGATCGAGTCCCGCATCGGGCTCTCTGCTCAGCAGGGAGCCTGCTTCCCTCTCTCTCTCTCTGCCTGCCTCTCTGCCTGCTTGTGATTTCTCTCTGTCAAATAAATAAATAAAATCTTAAAAAAAATAATAATAATAGTGTTTAAACTCATTACAATTTAGAACATGCAAGTTAAAATAATGAAATAAAAATTTAGCCCATCACATTGGAATTTAATAGTGTAAATACTATTAAGAGTCCAAGAAAAAGGGTGTTTCTCTTAACTGCAAGTGAGAATTTAAATTAATGTTATCTTTCAAGGAGCAATTTGGCAATATGCTTCCAACGTGTTAAAAAATGTTTAGACTTGCTTCCTTTTCTCTGCCATCTTGGTCTGTGCAGTTGACTGTTCCCTGCCATGTCTTCTTACCAGACTTTCAGGGTCAAGTAATTCATAGCCAAGAAACAAAAGCAGAATTGTCCCATTCCCCAGCAGATTTGGATGAAAACTGGTAATAAAATCAGTTACAACTCCAAGAGGAAATATTGGAGAAGAACCAAGCCAGCCAAGTCTATAAGGGATCACACATGAGATAGCACACAAATTTATGCTGCATGAAGTCACATGTTCATATACTATCACTCAGTAAACATCACTACTACCTGAACAATAGATATGTTTTATCAGGGAAATGATTTTTCTGTTACTTTGCTTCTGCACCTGTAGGTTGATTCAGCAATAAATATGTGAGAACTTCTGTTTAAAAGAAATTTAGACTTTTTCACCCAGCTTCCACCTCCAAAAATATGTGAAGACATAATGAGGACTTTAATCTAGAAATATCATGAACTATGTAACTGGAGATACAAATTATTTTTCTGCTGCAAAACACCCAGGAACGTTGGATTAAAAATAAACTTATTTTTTTAAATACTGGTGGAAAGAATAAGGGGAGGGAGAGGGAAAGATGAGGGAGAACTGTAAAACAAAACAAATTCATTTATGAGCTAAAACTTCCTCAGACCCAGAGGGGTTCATTAGTATCAGTAATCAAGGAGCTCTTTTTATTTTTATTTTTTTAAAGATTTTATTTATTTATTTGACAGACAGAGAGATCACAAGTGGGCAGAGAGGCAGGCAGAGGGAGAGAGGGGGGAAGCAGGCTCCCTGCTCAATCCCCCACAGGACCATGACCTGAGCTGAAGGCAGAGGCTTTAACCCACTGAGCCACCCAAGTGCCCTAATGGGCTTTTTTTAAAAATAGGAAATATAGGGCGCCTGGGTGGCTCAGTGGGTTAAGCCTCTGCCTTTGGCACAGGTCATGATCTCAGGGTCCTGGGATTGAGCCCCACATTGGACTCTCAGCTCAGCAAGGAATCTGCTTCCCTCTTTCTCTGCCAGCCTCTCTGCCTACTTGTGATCTCTGTCTGTCAAATAAATAAAATCTTTTTTTAAAAAAAGTAGACAATAGGGGCACCTGAGTGGCTCAGTGAGTTAAAACCTCTGCCTTCGGCTCAGGTCGTGATCCCAGGGTCCTGGGATGGAGGCCCGCATCGGACTCTCTGCTGGGCGGGAGCCTGCTTCCTCCTCTCTCTGCCCGCCACTCTGTCTACTTGTGATCTCTGTCTGTCAAATAAATAAAGAAAATATTTTTTTTAAAAAAGTAGAAAATACATTCGAATGATTCAAGATTTGAGTCTTATTAAAAAAAAAAAAAAAAAGAGGTGGGAAGAACACTTACTCAGAACCTTTCCTCAAACCACTCCCTAGAGGCATCCATTGTTAACCAGTCGCTTGTGTGCCTTCCCACAGTTGTGGTACATATGCATCTGCAGACTTACTTTTTTAAGATTTTATTTATTTATTTGAGAGAGATTGAGAGAGCAAGCATGAAAAGTCAGGGGGCGGGAGAGGAGAAGAGGCAGAAGCAGGCTCCGCACTGAGCATGGAGCCCAACCAGGTTCAATCCCAGGACCCTGGAATCATGACCTAAGACAAAAGCAGACGCTTAACCAACTGAGTTACCTAGGTGCCCCTGCAGACTTACTTTTAATCTATATGTAAGTAGGATATACACACTGTTCTGTACCTTACTTTTTTCACTTAAGATGAGATTTTTTCATTCCTACTTACAAAGAGCACTCTTGTTCTGTTTAACCAACGCACAATACTCCATTTAATGGCTGACCTCATAATTATTTAACCAATCTCCTGTAGACAGGCATTTAGATTGTTGCCAGCCTTTAACTATTACAATAAAACTTCAATGAATAGCATTGAACAAAGGTCACTTAACTCTTAGACAAGTATGTCTGTAGAAAAAGATTCCAAGAAGTGGAAGGATGTAGAAGGATGCAGCCATTAGATAGATATATATGTATTATTAAGTCATCCTTCTTAGCTGTTGCACCAGTCCACATTACCACCTGTGTGAGAGGGCACCTGCTTCCCTAGACTCATGCCATTATTGTGTTTTATGAAATTTTTGGATATTTGCCCATTTAAGAGCAGAAAAACAACATCAGTGGAGCTTTAAATTTAATTTTTCTTATCACAAATGAGGTCAACTATATTTTCTCAGGTTTAAGGGTCAATTATTTTGCTTTTTCATGAACTGTTGTAACTTTTACTCATTTGGGGTTGTTTTGGGGTTTTTTCTTATTGACTTGATGGATATTTTATATTAAGAAGACTAGCCCTTTTCTTATGATTTGAAAGTATTTTTTCAGTTTTCATTTGTCTCTGACTCTTTTAACAGCTTTATTAAGATACAAGTGATACAAAATAGACTGCTCATAGTCAAAGTGTATAACTTGAAAGCTTTTAATACCTATAATTAAGGAACAATGGACCTGCCATAAACAGCATAATTAAAGTATGCAGTTAGGTAAATTTTCACTTACGTATACTTTCTTGAAATTGTCACCACAAGCAAGAGAAAGAATATATTCCTGGGATGCCTGGGTGACTCAGTTGGTTGAGCATCCAGCTCTTGATCTCAGTTCAGATCTTGAGCTCGGGGTTGTGAGTTCAAGTTCTGTGTTGGGCTCCATGCCAGGTGTGGAACCTACTAGAAGAAGAAGAAGGGGGGGGAGGATATATTATATTTCTCATTCCCAAAAAGCTTTCTTGTGCCCCATTATAACCCTTTTGTCTTGCCCCTCCCAGCCTCCCACTCTATCTCCCAGACAGTAGCAGTTCTGTGTTGTGCCACTATTGATTGGTTTGCATTTTCCATCATTTTAAGTAAATGGAAATATACAATATATACTCTTTTATTTTGGTCTGGTTTCCTTTGTTCTGCATAATTATTATGCAATTATTCATGTAATGTACACCAATAGTTCATTCTTTTATTGCTGAGTAGTATTCCACAATCATCTCAAATGATTTTCAAAAGGGGTCAGAAAAAATGTATACATACACATACATAATATGTATATTTAGAAAAAGAGAATATGACAAAGTGAATGGGGCAAAATATAAACAACTGGTGAAATTGAGTAAAGGGTAATTGGGAGTTCATTGCACTATTTTTTAAAAAGTAGATTTATGGAGATCAAACTTACATATCATACAACATATCCATTTAATGTGTGGGTCACCTGGCCTAGGTTTATGCAATCCTGCAGCGCATCTCCAAAGCCCAGGTGGCCCATTCCCAGAAATACGTGGATGAGGCTTCAAGAAAAAGATCAAAGACATCCTTATCTAGTATGACCAGACCTTGCTGGTAGCTGAGCCCAGTCAGTGTAAATCCAAGCAGCTCAGAGGCTCTGAGGCACGCTCTGGATGCCAGAAATCCTACTGATAAGCCCACCACAGGACCAGTTTTCACTTTTATACAACACAATGGTTGTAGGATTTTAAGGCTTTAAAAAAAAAAAAAAAAGGTGGGGTCTCTTGCAGGTTAAGATGATGTGAATACATACACCTACTTTTCTCCCTCCCTAAACTCTACAAAATTATAGCAAATAAGTTTTGTTTAGTATCTAAACCTACAAGTGTGAGGAAAACAGCAACATTTTAGACATTGGAAAATAGGTGATGTGTGAAAACTGCTTTAGTATCCCCCAAGGAACCCAAATCCCAAGTTGGCAGCAACAAAAGTTCAAAATCAACATAGTTTGCACCACAGTCTCAGAAGGATGAGAAATTGGCAACACCAGAAAAATCTGAAACAGGGTGAGAGAGTTCCTATGTGGGTAGTGCTCGCTTTGGCAGCACATATACTAAAATTGGAACAGTACAGGAGGTGTGAGTAAAAGCTGTTTGAGAAACAGTAAAATGCCAGGTCTCTTACTCCAACCTAGAAAAACACAGAGAAGGGACGCCATGAGACCATATGTCTAGTGAATTGCTGGATGCGGACATCCCTAGCCTTCTTCCCACAACTCCCAACATGCTGACAGCCAGAAAAAAAAACTAAAAAACTCTTTTCCATAGAATCTGACCTTCCTAAGAGTAAGACCTTCAGATGCTGATCCTGGAGGTTCCTCTGTAAATGGCCCACCCAAATTCTGAGTCAGTAAAATTCAAAGTTGAAAAGTTCTTCCCATAGGCTCAGTGCATGAATCAGTTTTTCAGGCTCACACTTTCTTGATCATGAGCAGAGAGCCAGGGAATTACAAACCCAGTGAAGAACGCCTCTACCACAGAAAATGGAAATCAAGATAAGCAAACAGTGGAGAAAAACAGAAAGCAAACATGGAGGGAAAAAAGGCTTAGAAAAATACATCATAAATTTATTTAAAAGAAAAAGAGGGATAGAATGTATTGTATCCATGAAACAAAAATAAGATGCCAGGAAAGAAAGAAAGAACAGAAGGAAGGAAGGAGGAAGGAAGGAAGGAAGGAAGAAAGGAAGGGAGGAAGGAAGAAATGGAAAGGAAAGAAAAGAAGTAAAAGAAAAGAGCCTTAAGACATTAGAAATTCAACAGCAGAAATGAAAATGTTGATAGACGGGTAGAAAGATAAAGTAGAGCAAATCTCTCAGAAAATAGAATAAAAAGTCAAAAAAATGAAAAACAGGAAAGAAAGAAAAAGAAAGTTACAGCATCATTCCAAGGAGGCTAGTGTCTGAGTAATGAGGGAAAGAAATCATCAATGAAACAGTCTAAGAACATTTCATGGAACTGAAGACTGTGAAATTACTGATAGAAAGGACCCACAGAAACAGGTACATCATTGTAAACTTTCAGAACTCTGGGAAGAAAAGTAGTTTCCTAAAAACTCTCAGTGAGAATAAAACAAATTACATATCAAGGATCTGAAATGCGATCATTTACCTCTTTTAGAGATACTTATTGGATATTGAAAAGTGAAACAGTATGATGTCTGGATTTTGATTTAAAATAACTGAAAGTTGAGTAGGAAGTGGGGAGTGAGCTACAGATGCAACATTATTGGCCAGGAATTGATAACTGTGGAAGTAGGGTATAGGTATGGGGGGGGGGTGGGATCATTATATTACTCTTCTTTGTAGATATTTAAAAGAATAGTAGGAATGGTTTGGATTTCTCAGCAACACTGGAAACAAAAAGACAATGAAGCAATGCTTTCAAAATTCTAAAAGAAATATATATCCAAACTAGAATTCTATACCTAGACAAACTATAAGTCAAGTGCAATGGAAATGCCAAAGTAGATCATGGCCTTAGATGAATCAATGGCGGCCCATCCATTTTATTAGGAAGTAAGACAGAGTGTTAGTGCTGATAGAGTTAAGTTGTATATTTGTGTAATAGAAAAAAGTGTTAGTTCTCTTCAGATTGCTTCTGATTGCTTTGCTCTGAGGAGCTCCATAGTCTAGTAGGGGTTGTGGATATAAAGATAAGACTTAATGTACTAAAATAAAGTGTATTAGGTTCTATAAGAGAGCTCTGTATAGGATCTTCTGGACCTCAGCCATATTATGGGGTCAGTGATGCCTGAGATGATTCTTGAGGAATAAATGAAGAAGAAAGGGAAAAGCATTCAAGGTAGAAAGATCACATTAACAGTGGTACAAAGGAATAAACATGGTGTGAATAGAATATAGCACAGAGCCGAACACAAGAGAGTGCAATAAATACCAACTGGCATTAGTTAAATTACTTGGTGTTTTCATAGACTTGGCATATCTGGCCGGGGATGAAACCAGAAAGAATTATGCAGATGTCTATTCAAGGGTTAGGCTAATCATCATGAAAGAGCAGAGCCAGGGAACACGGTGCTGAAAACTGTATAGGGTGCCTCATTTTACTGTGCTTTGCTTGACTGCATTTGGAAGATAATTGAGTTTTTTACAGATTGAAGGTTTGTGGCAACCTTACATTGAGTAAGTCTATTGGTGCCATATTTCCAACAGCTTTTGCTCACTTGTGTCTCTGTGTCACCCTTTGTTAATTCTCAAAATAGTTCAAACTTGTTCATTATTCTCCCGTTTTTTATGATGATCTGTGATCAGTAATTTTTTTTGAGATTTTGTTTATTTATTTATTTGAGATAGAGCATGTGCACGGTGAGGGGGAGGGGGAGGAGGTGAAAGCAGCGGGGAGGGGGGAGAGGGGCAGAGGGAGAGAGAAAAGCAGGCTCCCCACCGAGCAGGGAGCCCAATGTGGGACGCCATCCCTGAATCTGGGATCATGACCTGAGCTGAAGGCAGACGCTTAACCTACTGAACCACCCAGGCACCCTGAGTGATCTTTGATGTTATTATGGTAATTGCTTTGAGTCATCATAAATCACACCCATATAAGACAGTGAATTTGATAAATGTTGTGTTTGTTCCAACTACTCCACAGAATAGCAGTTCCCTGTCTCTCTCTTCCCCTCAGGCGTCCTTATTCTCAGAGACACAACAATCTTGAAATCAGCCCAAGTAACCCTACAACGCCTGTAAGTGTTCAAATGAATGAAGAGTCACAGATCTCTAACTTTTTTTCATTTTAAATGTTTTATTTATTTTGAGAAAGAGCACACGAGCAGGGGGAGGGCAGAGGCAGCTGGTGAGAGAATCTCAAGCAGGCTCCATGCTGAGCTCAGAGCCCAACGCAGAGCTTGATCCTACCACCATGAGATCACAACATTTCTCTCACTTTAATTCAAAAACTAGAAATGATCAAGCTTAGTAAGGAAGACATGTTGAAGGCTGACACAAGCTGAAAGCCTCTGGTGCCAAACAGCTTGCTAACCTGTGAATGTAAAAGAGAACTTCTTGAAGAAAATTAAAAGTGTTACTCCAGTGAACAATGAATGATAAAGTGGAGCAGTCTATTGCAGTGCTCTAAATAAAAGATCAAGCCAGCTACATTTCCTCAAGCCAAAGCCTGATCCGGAGCAGGGCCCTGACCCTCTTCAATTCTATGAAGGCTGAGAGAGGTAAGACAGCTGCAGAAGACAAGATGGAAACCAGCAAGGGTTGGTTCGTGGGTTTGAATAAAATAAGCTATTTTCATAACATAAAAGGGCAATATGGAGCGACAAGTGCTGGTGTAGCAGCTGTAGCAAGTTCTCCAGAAGATCAAGCTAAGGTAGCTAAGGAGGGTGGCCATATGAAACAGACCTTCAATGCAGATGAAACTCCCTTATGTGGGAAGAAGATGCCTCCTAGGACTTCAGAGCTAGAGAGAAGTCTATGCCTGGCTTTAAAATTTTAAAGGACAGGCTGACTCTCTTGTTGGGGACCAAGGAAGCTGGTGACTTTAAGCTGACACCAATACTCATCTGCCATCCTGAAAATTCGAGTGCTCTTCGGAACCATGCTCAATCTACACTGCCTATGCTCTGGAAATGGAACGACATATCCTGGAGGACAGCACATCTGTTTACAATGTAGTTTATTGAATATTTTAAGTTCAATATTTTAAGAATATTTTAAGTTCACTATTGAACTTAACTGCCTAGAAAAAAAATGCCTTGCAACATATAACTGTTCATTGGCGATGCACTTGGTCATTCAAGATTTCTGATAGAGATGGGCAATATGATTAATGTTGTTTTCATGCCTACTAATGCAACATCCATTCCAGCCTATGGATCGAGGAGTAGTTTTGACTTTCAAGTTTAAGAAATACATTTCATAAGACTCTAGCTGCCATAGACAGCCATTAAGTCTGACTGACCTGGGCAAAGTAAATTGAAAACTTTCTGGAAAGGGCTCACCATTCTAGATGTCACTAAGGGGTTCCCTGGCTGGCTCAGTTGGTAAATAATGTGACTCTCGATCTCAGGTTTATGAGTTCAAACCCCACATTGGGCATGGAGCCCATTTAAAAATGTTTTTTCAAATAAAAAAAATTAAAAATAAAATAAAATCTAGATGCCATTAAGAAAATCCATAACTCATGGGAAGAGATCAAAATAACAATACTCATAGGACTTTGGAAGAAGTTGACTCCAACCCTCATGGATGGCTTTGAGGAGTTTGTGAGACTTCAGTGGAGAAACTAACTGCAGATGTGGTTGGAAACAGCAAGAGAACTAAAATTAGAAGTGGAGCCTGAAGATGGCACCAAACTGCTGCAAACCCAGGACAAAACTTGAACAGACGAGGAGTTGCTACTTAGGGGTGAACAAAGCACGTGTTTTCTTGAAATGGAATCTATTCTTGGTGAAGATGCTGGGAAGATTGTTGAAATAACAACAAGGGATTTAGAATGTTATATAAACTTCATTGATAAAGCAGTGGTAGGGTTTGAGAGGACTGATTCCAATTTTAAAAGAAGTTCTACTATGGGCATGAGGTTGTCAAATAGCACTGTGTGTACAGAGAAATCATTTGTGAAAGGAAGAGTCCATCAATGCAGCAAAATTCACTGTTGTCTTATTATAAGAAATGACCACAGCCACCCCAATCCTCAGCAGCCCCCAATTAGTCAGTAGCCATCAACATCAAGGCAAGACCCTCCACCAGCAAAAACATTATTACTTGCTGAAAACTAAGGTGATGGTTACCATTTTTTAGCAGTAAAATATTTATTTTTTTAAAGATTTTTATTTATTTATTTGACAGAGAGAGAGAGATCACAAGTAGGCAGAGAGACAGGCAGAGAGAGGAGGGAAAGCAGTCTACCTGCAGAATAGAGAGCCCAATGCGGGGCTCAATCCCAGGACCCTGAGATCATAACCTGAGCTGAAGGCAGAGGCTTAACCCACTGAGCCACCCATGCACCCCAGTAAAATACTTTTAAATTAAGGTATGTACATTGTTTTTCTGACATAACACTATTGCATACTTAACAGGCTATAGTGTAGTATAAAAATAACTTTATACAGTGGGAAACCAAAAAATCATTTGACTGGCTTTATTGTGATATTTGCTTTATTGCGGTGGTCTGGAACTGAACCCTCCTTGGCTAATATTTCATTTGTTTAATTCAACAAAGTTTATTTATTCATTTATTTGTTCATTCTACGAAAGAAAATTCATCCTCTAAAAAACTTTAAGCACCTATTTGTATAGACAGTGTTTATACAAAATAGTCCTGGGGGTTTTTATAGTCCAATGGAAGAGGCAGATGTTAAAGAAATAAGAAATTATGTGTGATTAAATATAAAATGATATTTTTAATAAGGCACAAATTCCCTGCCATATGACACAACTATGAGGTTCAAGTATTTTATTTTATTTTTTTTTAAAGATTTTATTTATTTATTTGACAGAGAGAGATTACAAGTGGGCGGAGAGGCAGGCAGAGAGAGAGAGAGGGAGAAGCAGACTCCCTGCTGAGCAGAGAGCCCAATGCGGGACTCAATCCCAGGACCCTGAGATCATGACCTGAGCCGAAGGCAGCAGCTTAACCCACTGAGCCACCCAGGCACCCGGTTCAAGTATTTTATTATCAATAAGGTCAGCCTCAATCTTAAAAATACTTCCTAAGTACAATAGTAATTTTTTTTGAGATTTTATTTATTTATTTGAGATCACAAGTGGGCAGAGAGGCAGGCAGAAAGAGAGAGGGAAGCAGGCTCCCCGCTGAGCAGAGAGCCCGATGCGGGGCTTGATGCCAGGACCCTGAGATCATGACCTGAGCTGATGGCAGAGGCTTAACCCACTGAGCCACCCACACGCCCCACAACAGTAATTTTTTTTATTTTATTTTTTTATTTTCAGCATAACAGTATTCATTGTTTTTGCACCACACCCAGTGCTCCATGCAGTCCGTTCCCTCTATAATACCCACCACCAGGTGCCCCCAACCTCCCACCCTCCATCCCTTCAAAACCCTCAGATTGTTTTTCAGAGTCCATAGTCTCTCATGGTTCACCTCCCCTTCCAATTTCCCTCAACTCCCTTCTCCTCTCCATCTCCCCTTGTCCTCCATGCTATTTGTTATGCTCCACAAATAAGTGAAACCATATGATAATTGACTCTCTCTGCTTGACTTATTTCACTCAGCATAATCTCTTCCAGTCCCGTCCATGTTGCTACAAAAGTTAGATATTCATCCTTTCTGATGGAGGCATAATACTCCATAGTGTATATGGACCACATCTTCCTTATCCATTCATCCGTTGAAGGGCATCTTGGTTCTTTCCACAGTTTGGCGACCATGGCCATTGCTGCTATAAACATTGGGGTACAGATGGCCCTTCTTTTTTTTTTTTTTTTTTTTTTCAGATGGCCCTTCTTTTCACTACATCTTTATCTTTGGGGTAAATACCCAGTAGTGCAATTGCAGGGTTATAGGAAAGCTCTATTTTTAATTTCTTGAGGAATCCCCACACTGCCCACAACAGTAATTTTTAATGTATGTTATTAAGCAAGGACCAGGACAAAAACTAATTTGGTCTTCATGTTTGTTTATTTTTAACTGAAACACTAACCACTATTTATCTTTTCCTGTGAATTTCTGAGTTTTCGTTCAAGATGAGTCTAGACCAACTGCATAGACTCTGAGTTAGCAAAATTATAGAACATTTCTACAAGGAAAACATAAGAACATATAGATTCATTCTCTTTTAAGTCTGCAAAAAGAAGTCATTGACTGAAATGGAACTTCTGTTTGGTCAATTAATGGGCCCCTATAACCAAACGATTATAAGTCACAATTTAACTGAAAACCAGAAGGGTAAAAATAGCAAAGACTAAACATATAATATCCCTCTTTCTTCATCTTTACTTCTGGAAGGTGTGTCTTTCCTGCACGATGAATCACTGCCACAGACCTTAAAAATTTGTTCCATAAGAAGGAAGTACCAGAGAAGCAGGAAGACTGTCACAGTGGGCCCCGCTGCTCAGGAGGGAAAAGGCACACAGTCTGCTTGTTGGAAAACTCTCCTTCCCCATAGGCCCCACAAAATGGAAACTAATGTTAAAAGAGAAACATTCCTCCTTGTTTCAACTTGTCCATACAACTGCAGTGATTATGCTACTGATTATCATAGAAGGCAAACTTTTATTGCCACCTAGCCTTCTTGAACTAGTCTTGGGTATTCCCATAACCAACACCACTGTAAAACTTTCAACATCTCAATCCTAGAAGTTGAATGAAAGCATGGTGCCTAAAATTTGCAGTGTATGTTTGAGATTTTGGCAACCATCCCTTCTCTATGAGCCTGGAAACGAAATGAAAACTTATTGACTTTAAACCAGAATCAAAATTAAGGTTTTCTCTTTCAAGACTTAGCTTGATTGCTACAGAATTGTATCCGATTTCCAGATTAATAATTGTTATAGTAACCAAATGTTCCAATAGTATTAAAACCACAACATTGTCTAAAGTCTGTGTATATACTTTACCTCTGTTTTTTGTGTGTTCTCTAAAATTTCTATTTTTATGTATTCCTTTCGTTGTTTTATTAGAAAATGAAAATCAGTATTGACCTTTTTTAGCTTTCCTCCTAGGACATTTTTTTTTTTTAAAGATTTTATTTATTTATTTGACAGAGAGAGATTACAAGTAGGCAGAGAGGCAGACAGAGAGAGAGAGGAGGAAGCAGGCTCCCTGCTGAGCAGAGAGCCCGATGCGGGACTCCATCCCAGGACCCTGAGATCATGACCTGACTCGATCCCAGGACCCTGAGATCATGACCTGAGCCGAAGGCAGCAGCTTAACCCACTGAGCCACCCAGGCGCCCCCTCCTAGGACATTTTTCTTTCCATCTATGAAACACAAGTTGCAAATAACAGTGTCTTCAAAGTTAAACAGAAATTTAAAAAAAAAGGTTATACAGAAATAAGTTATGTACACTTATTTTCTCATTTGCTTTTCCAATAATGATTGCATAAACAATTGTGATAAAGAATTCGTGGGTAGAATTATTATTTTCTATTTCTTTAGGCTCTTTTAGCTAATTCAATATACCAGAGCAGCCCCTAGTGGACATTTTTGTACTCAGAGAAGAATCACCTCATTACCTTACAATGTATGAAACTGGCTAAGGAAGGCAATCTGTACAGATATTACTGATGGTTATATTTCTTAATATTGCTCTGGTGAGCAAATAGGTGAGCTCATAGAGTTCACCTAATACAAAGAATGATAACCAGCCTCACAACTATTGAGTATTTAAAGAGAGAAGTATTTCAAATGTGTGAACATACACACATAGTCTGCTTCAAATTGAATGTGTCATATTTTCTAAAATAGTCCTTATAAGGAAAACAGCCGATGCCCAAATTGCTAGCAATAAAAATTCTCAGTTAAGCCATTCATTCTCACTCACGCTCCTGGCTATCTATGGAAAGATGCTTAATAGAGACAATGCTGTTGCTGTAAAACCAAGACACAAGGTAGAAAACACTGTATGTTATCCCGGGTGTTGATATGTAAATGCAGTTAACAAGGGGAAAAAGCTATGCTAATACCAACAGTCTCATTTCCTTTTGTTAAGTAAGGTTGGATTCGTCAAACATTCAGTTAAAACCAGCAAGGGAGAGAGGATTTTACACATTCATGGAGAAACATAAATAGGTACCATCAAATTGCAATAATACAGTATTTAACTTTATTCTAATACTCTTACCACTTTTCTCCCCAGAATAATTTAACCATGCACACAGCTGCCCTGCTGGGTTGGATTAGAGACCCAGAGAGTCACAGATGTGTAGGAGAGGCAACTCACCCCTGCTTCCACGCTTTGGGGGATTCATCCAACTTGTTGCTAGCCTCCAACACAGGAGAAGTGTCAGGACTTCAAACGGTGCAGGGGAGAAGGGAGCAAAATGGAGTCATTTGCAAGCAGTGAAAAAGAACAGAGGCACTCCTGTAGAGTTCGGCCATGTCATCACTAAGTCAATGAGACAACGTTCTTCTGTTAACTTTTACAGGCATAAAGCACTTATCTGGGCACTTGGACAGTTTAGCAGGGGTCAGCAAATTATGTTTTTGTGTAGCCTGTGAGCTAGGGATGAATTCTGCATTTTCAAAGACTTTTTTTTTTTTTAGGATTGATCAATTGATTGATTTTTAGAGAGAAAGAGAGAGAGGTCTAACAAGGGGAGGGACAGACAGAGAGGGAGAAAGAACAACAGTCTCCCCTGCTGAACACAGAGCCCAATGAGGGTAGGGGGGCTCAATCCCATGGCCCTTATATCATGACCTGACCCAAAACCAAGAGTCAGAGGCTCAACAGACAGAGTACCCCGGTGCCCCTCAAAGATTTTTTTTTTTAAGATTTTTTATAAAGAAAAAAGAGGGGAACCTGGGTGGCTCAATCAGCTAAGTGTCTGATGCTTGTTCTCAGCTCAGGTCTTGATCTCAGGGTTGTGAGTTCAAGACCTTGTGCTCCATGCTGGGAGGGACCCTACTTAAAAAAAAAGAATATGTGTATCAGGAATAACTCAGTTTATTCCTCCTATAAGTCTCCTTTACTCTTACACTACAATCACATTCACAACCAGATATGAAAGTAGGGTTCCCCACCAAGCAAGCCTCTGACACCAGCTGGGTGTCCTATGACTTCATTCAAGTCTGACCCTGTTTACTTGGAGATAGCCTCACGTCCCACAGGTTAATCGCCCTTGAGACTGCCTCCGACGTCCGATGCCAATTGTACATGGTAGGTCCCCAGGTTACCCACAACCTGTGTCCAACTTGACCACAAATTTGAGCCAAATCACAACCCCCTTATTTGGGTTCAATGACTTTGCTAGAGGAGTTCCTAGAACTCAGGGAAACACATTACTGGTTTATTAAAAGGTATGATAAAGGATACAGATGAAGAGACGGATGAAGAGATACATAGGGCAAGGTCTGGGACGATCCCCAGCACAAGAGTTTCTGTTTCTGTGTGGGTAGGGTGTGTGGATATGTTCACCAATCTGAAAGCAATCCAAAACCCATATTAGAATTTCATGGAGATTTCCTGTCATTGGCATGATCAAGTATTAACTTCATCTTCAGCTCCTCTCCCCTCTCTGGAGAAAGGGGGGTTGAGTTGAAAACTCCAAGTTTCTTTTTAAGATTTTTATTTATTTGACAGAGATCACAAGTAGGCAGAGGCAGGCAGACAAGAGGAGGAAGCAGGGTCCCTGCTGAGCAGAGAGCCCAATGCGGGGCTCGATCCCAGGACCCTGGGATCATGACCTGAGCTGAAGGCAGAGGCTTGAACCCACTGAGCCACCCAGGTGCCCCGAAAACTCCAAGTTTCTAATCATGGCTTGGTCCTTTTGGTGACCAGTCCCCATCCAGGAGACCACCCAGAGTTGCCTCATTAGAACAAAACACACATCACCCAGAAAATTACAAGGGTTTCAGGAGTCCTGTGTCAGAATGGAGATCAAAGACCAACTATTAGAACAAAAGATGCTCTTAGGGGGCGCCTGGGTGGCTCAGTGGTTTAAGCCTCTGCCTTCAGCTCAGGTCATGATCTCGGGGTCCTGGGATCAAGCCCTGCATCGGGCTCTCTGCTTAGCGGGGAGCCTGCTTCCCCCTCTCTCTCTGCCTGCCTCTCTGCCTACTTGTGATCTCTCTCTGTCTATCAAATAAATAAATAAAAATCTTTAAAAAAAAAAAGATGCTCTTAGTGCATTTATAACTTAGGAATCTATGAGGGTGTCTGTTGTTCTGAGCCAGAAACCAGGGGCAGAGACCAATTTTTTTTTTCCTATTATTTCACAATATGTGACAGAGATATATGATTCCTGCAAAAGCCTAAAATATTGACTATCTGGCCTTTTACAGGAAAAGTTCACTGATCTCTGCTATACAGAGAGATTTAACCCTCCATAAAGTTAGTGTCTAGAAAGGAAATTAAAATAACAATAATAATAATAAACAAAATAACATAATTTTTTGACTCCTTACTATGCAACAAGCACTGAGTTAAGTGTATGACATTCATTACCTCATTTAAGCCTCACACACACACACACACAAAAACTTAGAAATAATTATGATTATCAATCTCCCAATGAAGAACACAAGACTTTAACAGGTTAACAACCAAGGTCACATAAGTGACGAGACCCAGAATTAAAATCTAGGCTGTCTGATACAGAGCACTTAACCACTCAGTTCAGGTGCAATTGTAAGGATGCCAAAAGGTAGGAAGTGGTAGGAATCTCAAGGAACATTAAAAACCCAACATGTGGGGCGCCTGGGTGGCTCAGCGGGTTAAGCCTCTGCCTTCGGCCCGGGTCATGATCTCAGGGTCCTGGGATCGAGCCCCGCATCGGGCTCTCTGCTCGGCAGGGAGCCTGCTTCCCCTTCTCTCTCTGCCTGCCTCTCTGCATACTTATGATCTCTCTCTCTCAAATAAATAAATAAAATTAAAAAAAAAAAAAACCAACATGTGGTAGAAAAGCAAGGGTGACAGATAAGCCTTCTAAAGGGATGCTCTGGGAACATTTCATGGACCAGGCAGCTTTTAACAAGGCCATGAAATATTGGAAAGATCGAGATAAAGGACAACCAGGTGGGGGCAGTTTAGAGGCAGAAGCCTTGGGAGTGTTGAAGGAATGGTGAGCCTCATTTCATAGAAAGAACCGGCAGTTCGGCTCAGGTCATGATCTCAGGGTCCTGGGACTGAGCCCCGCATCCCTCCTCTCCCTCTGCCTGCCTTTCTGCTTACTTGTGATCTCTGTCTGTCAAATAAATAAATAAAATCTTTAAAAAAAAAAAAAAAAGGAAAGAAAGAACGAACGAACCGGCAGGAAGACCCTGGGAGATCAGAAGGACACTAGGTTAGAGGGGACTGTGGATGCCAAGGAATGCTAACCCTAGGGAAGAAGGGTCACTGACGTCAATGGGCCTGAACATTTATGACTGAACAATTGGCACAACCAACCCAATGCTCTGGGGACATTAACCTGATCAGGATACACTGGATGGATTAGAAGAAGGAGAATCAGAAGCAGAAACATAAATTAGGAGAGCGTTAACATACTCCAGATCCAAGATGGTAACAATCTGATCGAGAGGGCAGACAGGGAGAGCAGAGTGGTACAGAGAGAGAGATGTCTAGAGTATCCGTAAGGTCTCTACCTGCAGCCCTTCCAAAGTCACAGAGCAATGCAGGAGGGGGAGGGGGAGTGGTCTGGCAATGGCAACACCTTCTTGTTCCCACAGTGCCCCCCCCGCCTCAGGCTAAATATTGCCCCTTTTCATGACATTGCTACTCCAATTTTTCCCCAGGTTTGTGCCCCCCCATACCCCCCACCAGTTTTACTGACTAAAGTTCCCCGTTTTTGTTCTCTTGACAAAGTCATTCTTTGATTTTAATGGAATTTTATCTGAATAAAAATGCCAACATTTGGGGGTTGTGTGAGGGAGGCAGAGGGAAAAATACTCACAGTGTGGTTTACCAGGTCTATAATCCCCGGGAATTGTCTTCTAAAAGAGTGATGACATCCATACACAGATGAACGGCTCATACTTCCTGACATGCAGGCCTTGGTTTAATGAATCTGTCAGTTTGTCACTTAAAAAAATTGAGTGTCTATTCAGCAAGGGAAATAAGAGAAATGAAAATGCAGTCTCTGCCCTTAAGTAGCTGAGAGTTTAATATACATACCAAATGAATCAAATAAATCAAATGTACACCAAATAAATCAAATATACATACCAAATCAAATATACATATCAAATGGATACAGAACATTTTAATGTAACTATAAGTTAGTACCATCGAATCATATTCCTTTGGAACACTTGAGAAATGACCATTTTTTAATAGCTAAATAGTATGAACAGGTACGTTCACTTACCCTCTCATTCTCCTTTTACATGTTTTTTACGTATCTACTTTAACAAAGTTCTTTATTTCAAACTCCTTGAATAGAAAAGTTATTTTAAAACATACTATCTCAGGGCACCTGGGTGGCTCAGTGGGCTAAAGCCTGTCTTCAGCTCAGGTCATACCGAACACTTCATCAGGCTCTCTGCTCAGCAGGGAGCCGGTTTCCCCTTCCTCGCTCTGCCTGCTTTTCTGCCTACTTGTGATCTGTCTGTCAAATAAATAATAAAATCTTTAAAAATAAAATAAAATAAAATAAAACATACTATCAGTTTATGGGGTGCCAGGGTGACTCAGTTGGTTAAGCACCCGCCTTTGGCTCAGGTCGTGATCTCAGGGTCCTGGAATCTAGTCCTGCATGAGGCTCCCTGCTTGTCCCTCTGCCTGCTGCTCCCCCTGCTTATGCTCTCTCTTCCTCTCTCTCTCTCTCTCTCACACACACACACAAATAAATAAAATCTTTTAATAAAATAAACTATCTATTTAAGAACACACCACCATATCTTCAACCTACCAGAATCTCACTGGAAGGAGAATGTCCCAAAAGGCAGGATACGGTTTGTTAAATCTTGAGAGTGAAAACAAGCAAGGAAGAGCATTGTTACCCTGACACTGTCTGTGAATGCTTCAAGACAGAGAGGAGCGATGAAAATGTCGCTGAGGGGGAAAACAAACTCAAAAGCCAGCAGAGGCTATTTTAGCAATGAGCTGAAAGAGTGGGGTGAGGACCCCAACCCCAGGGAGGCATCAATGTTGAAAGCCGAGAGGATGAAAGAATGTGGAAGGGCTGGAGCCAGTGGGTCAGGCATTTGGGACAGGAGGTCCTTGTATAATAGCAGTGAAGTCTGGTCTGTGGGGGAGCAGAGGGGTCCCTGGCAGGGGTCGCGAGGCTGGACAGCCCCAGTCTACTGACCAGATATGTGTTTTGGACTGGTCGATGTCACAAGACAAAGGCCCTGACACATCTGAATGCATACACGCTGGAAGTACTCCGAGAGTAACCGCTGACGTAATCAAATCAGAGTCACCAGGTATATTCTCACAGGGCTAAGTCTAGACTCAGATTTTGGAGCTGGTGTTCCAGAACTTCTTTGTCCCTGCTGACCCGTCTGGTCCACTTCCCAACAGCAAGTTCTGGCTTCCTTTCTGCCCTATGGTGCGTTTGAATCAAGTCCCACCACCCTGCACGCGTGAATCATCACTGAGCCCACAAGGAAGGATTCCAGTAAAGGAAGCGAGCCGGACTGTTAGAGGAGCTATTCTGGGAGCCTCATTCTTCACTGGACGCTGCTGATTTCACTTTGTGGATTTACAGGGCAGCAGCTGTGTTTCGATTTCTCCTGTAAAGCTAGCTGCGGAGAAATATCACGAATTAAAACAGACAAAAAGAGACCAAAAATTACTTTACCAGTTACCCCCAAGTTGACAGTCTATAGATTACAACCAAATCTGAAAGTGGTTTGCTGGTCAATCGTATTATTCTGTAGCTCAAGTGTCTAGTTGAAGACCTAAAGCAGGTGAGGTTTTCGGCCCAGATCCAGAGTTTAAAACTTGTGTAATACAATGTCAGCCTACCTACAGTTTTATGAGACTCTCTGTGAAGTTTTGGGGGTTGGGACTGTATGCTGTCATCCATTGTTTTTAACGAATACATTTTTTTTTTTATGATGGTGTTTCCCATATCTACTTCCCATTGTCGGCAACCTCGACCCTGAGTTATTTATAAACTGTTGTCAGACTCTCAAAATGTCTCTGCCTCACCGCATACTGAACTGATCCTTCTCCCTCCCTCTCTCACTGTGGATGGAGAAACAGATGATCACAAAGTTTTAAGAGGCCCTTGGCAGGTTTGTATGGTGGGAGAGAGCTTGGGGAGAGAAAGGAGGGACTAGAGTCGAGGCACAGAAACAGTTCCTGGGAAAATGGCTTTGCAGGGGAGTGACTCCATCCGATGATATTGAGTGCAAACCTGTGAGGAGAGAGAGCCGGCCATGTGCCAATGGGCAAAAGGGATGGTCCCTGTGGACCCGCAGCTGGAGTTTGCTCTGCCCCTTCAAAATGTCATCCAGAGACATCCTTGGGCCACTGAATGGGGCACACAAATCCAGATCTATGCCTCCAGGTGAGAAGCATAAGAAAAAGGCTTCCTCTCCCCTGTATTTAGGAGACCTGCGTTCTCTTTCTGATTTTACTCCTAGCTGGGTGGCCCAGGCTACAATCCCTTAGCATCTATGAGTTCCAGTGACATTTTGTGAATCAAGAGGGGATCTGAGTAAATCAGCCCCCTGGCCCTAAAATCTCCCAGGCCTATAATATGTCAGTGTATCTGGTAGCCTCTGCAGAAGGAAAAGTCTGGGGCAGCGGTTCCTCTAAAGCTTCTGGTCATTGTCTGGTCATGTCTGTGATTGGGCCAAGTCCTCTGGTTTGTGGGATTAACAGGAGGCACCAAATAACTGTGTGTCATCAGAAACAAAGAGTTTGGAAAAGACATTTCCCCTCGCTAAATTAAATATCGCTGCTCGAAAATAATAAAACGCTACAGAAAGCAAACATCAACGCCACCACAAATCAACATCTGAAGAACAGCTCTAGAAAACATCTGGAAAATAGCAGCAAGTGAACGAACCACCAGATAAAATGTTCGATTTCCCAGTCACTGATGTTACTCACTGCAAAAGCCGTTAAAAGGTCTTACGAGGAATCCTGTCTTGGCACTGTGTGAACAGCAAGAAACCCAGCTGTTTGCACTTGCTCTATAACAAGTGCCAGTCAGTGTACATACCATAAGCCGCACAGTTGGCTAAGGAGGGAGCAGCCAACTGCGAGATGGAGGTGAAATCCCGACGCAGGAATGATCAGATCAGGCTGCTGGGACCCAGGAACAGGCAAATGCCTCTTTTTACTCCAACAGCCCACTTCCAGAGCAACTTCCTTGTGAAATGTTGTTTCTTGCTATATATTCATTCATTTGCTTTTACTAGCAATTTATATCAGGGCCTGGAAAGAACGTCTATTTCCAGGCAAGCATCCCTCTAAACCATAACAGATGTTGGGAATGCTATGAGACTGGCCAAAAAAAAGGCCGGGAGTGGGGGGATGGGGGGGAGGAGGGGATATCAGCAGGGACCCTATCAGCGACAGACACGAAAAGAAGGGGCCCCCAAGTGAGTGGGCAAGAAGACAGATAAGTTGATGAGCATGACAAAACAAGATACAGTGAATCCTTCAAACTCTTCACTTCAAAGAACCAGAGGATTGTATCCATTCTGCGTTGAGGTTTTAACAGAGGAGGAGGTAAAATTGCAAGCAAAGGGGGTGCCTGGGTGGCTCAGTGGGTTAAAGCCTCTGCCTTTGGTTCGGGTCATGATCCCGGGGTCCTGGGATCGAGCCCTGAATCAGGTTCTCTGCTCAGTGGAGAGCAGATAATTTTTTAAAATTATTTTTCTCTCTGCCTACTTGTGATCTCTGTCAAATAAATTTTTTTTAAATCTTTTTTTTAAAAAATTGCAAGCGAAGGATAAAGGTGGGAGTGCTCAGACACTCAGACATCAGGGCAGAACGATTATTTGTAATCCTATTTAAGCACTCACTGAAATCAGCAATTCCCTGGAATTTCAAAGGAAAAGTCTAATCAACTTTGCTATTGCTCATTCAATTGTTAAGCTCCTTACTATGTATCAGGAAAGCTTCTGGGTGCAGCTGGGGTGAGCAGAATAAGAGTAAACAAACTGTAGGGTCTGTAGGGAAGACATATTATTCTGGTCATCTCGTGAGTAAATAACCGCCACCTACAATCACCGTCATGAAAACAAACCAAAACATATGCAGAAAAGGGGTCTCGTCTCCTCGTTTATACACTAGGAAAGGTAGACAGTAATCAAATAACCACAGAAATAAATATAAAATTGCAACCATATGGGTGCTGCCAAGGAGAGGCAGGGGTTATAAGAAAGAACAATTAATTACAAGATCAGAATTTGTCAGAGGTTAGAGATGGCTTCTTTGAAGAAGGGATATTTGAACTTTAATTTGAAGGATGAGTGCAGTTTAATTAGGTGAAGAAGGAACTGGGATACAGGTGGGAAAGAGTTCTCTGGGGAAAGAACAGAAGGAATGGGCCTCAGCTGCAAAGCCAGTGGTCGGGAATGGAGCATGCTATGGACTGAAACTGGGAGAAAAGGGAAGAGGAAAATGTGCAGAGTCTATAAGCCATATTTGTCTTTGCTCTCAAGGCATTAAAGGATTTTTTTTTAAGATTTTTTTTTTTTAAATTTTGACAGACAGAGACTAGAAGCAGGCAGAGAGGCAGGCAGAGAGAGAAGAGCAAGCAGGCTCCCTGCTGAGCAGAGAGCCCAATGCAGGGCTTGATCCAGGACCTGATCATGACCTGAGCCGAAGACAGAGGCCCAACCCACTGAGCCACCCACGCGCCCCTAAAGGATTTTTTATGGGAGATAACATGATCAGATTTGGTGTTAAAATCACTCGGGCTACAGTATATCAAATGGTTTACAGGAACAGGAATGGGTACAGGTAGACCAGTCAATGGATTCTCTCAGTCCAAGTGATAGAAGACTATAGCTTGCACTCAGGCGGGTGGTGGAGGAGATGGAATTTCATCCAGACTCAGGGCCAAGACAAGGTGAGCTTGTTGGGTCTATGATCAGGCGGGTCAGGTGGGGAGGGAGGGTGGGTGGCACTAACAATCCCAAGAACCCACACTTCTCAAACAAGAACTTGCTTTGAATGCAGAATGCAGAAAGACGGCAATGACTTCTAGGCGACACAAATACCCAAGGAACGCTACCATGTCTTTTCTTATTTCCTGACATTCCTTTTCTTAATTCCTGATATTAGCCAACAACTTGTGCCCAAAAATGATGACAAAGAAGGAGAGGGAAATGTAGGAAAACCAAAGTTCCTTTTTCCGTTCGTCCTTCCTTATTCATCAGGAATATGGAATGTTCTAGAGAGTATTGGTATGTTGTACACATATAAATAAGTGCAAAAAAGAACTGAGTTGGCAACACCTAAAAAAACAAATAATCTAGTCAAGAAATGGGCAGAAGACATTTCTTCAAAAATACATCCAGATGGCCAACAGACACATGAAAAAATGCTCCACATCACTCAGCATCAGGGAAATACAAATCAAAACCACAATGAGATACCACCTCACAACAATGAGAATGGCTAAAGTTAACAAGTCGGGAAACACCAGGTATTGGCAAAGATGCAGAGAAAGGGGAATCCTCCTATACTGTTGGTGGGAATGCAAGCTGGTGCAGGCACGTGGAAAACAGTATGGAGGTTCCTCAAAAAGCTAAAAATAGAGCTACCCTAGGACCCAACAAATCCCCTACTAGGTATTTACCCAAAGGATACATAATGATTTGAAGGGGTACCTCCACCCCAATGTTTATAGCAGCAATGTCCACAATAACCGAAATAGGGAAAGGGCCCAGATGTCCATCAACAGATGAATGTTAAAGATACACACACACACACACACACACACATATATAATGGAATATTACACAACTATCAAAGAAAATGAAATCTTACCATTTGCAATGTTGTGGATGGAACTTGAGGGTATTATGTTAAGTGAAACAAGTCAATCAGAGAAAGACAATTATATTATTTCATTCTTTTTTTTTAAGATTTTATTTATTTATTTGACAGATATCACAAGTAGGCAGAGAGGCAAGCAGAGAGAGAGAGGAGGAAGCAGGCTCCCTGCGGAGTAGAGAGCCCGATGCGGGGCTCGATCTCAGGACCCTGGGACCACGACCTGAGCCGAAGGCAGAGGCTTTAACCCACTGAGCCACCCAGGCGCCCCTATTATTTCATTCTTATGTGGACTTTAAGAAATAAAATAGAAGATCATAGAGGAAAGGACGGAAGGATAAAGTAAGATGAAATCAGAGAGGGAGACAAACTATAAGAGACTCTTAACTACAGGAAGCAAAATGAAGTTCGCTGGAGGGGAAGGGATGGAGGGATGGGGTAACTGGTTGACGGGCATTAAGGAGGGCACATGATGTAATGAGCTTTGCGTGTTTTATGCAACTGATGAATCACTAAACTCTACTTCTGAAACTAATAATACCCTCTATGCTAATTAATTATATTTAAATTAATAAAAAGAGTTGAGTTAGTTTTATGCCACATTTCCACTCTTCCAGTAAGAACAAAATGCATATGCATGTACAAGCTAAGAAGTAAAAAGACTGTGTAATTTTGTGATTTCACAAGTTAAATCCTCCTATATTTGCCTTTTTTAAAAAAAGATTTTATTTGTTTTTTGACAGAGATCACAAGTAGGCACAGAGGGAGGCAGAGAGAGAGGAGGAAGCAGGCTCCTCCCTGAGCAGAGAACCAGATGCGGGGCTCGATCCCAGGACCCTGGGATCATGACCTGAGCTGAAGGCAGAGGCTTTAACCCACTGAGCCACCCAGGCACCCCTATAGTTGACTTTTAACCAGTATTATACTTGGGACACCTGTGTCACTTGATCAATTAAGCATCTCCCTTCAGCTCCAGTCATGATCCTAGGGTCTTGAGATCGAGTCCCAAATGGGGCTCCTTGCTCAATGAGGGGCCCGCTTCTCCCTCTGCTCTGCTGCCCGCCCCTTTGTGTGCTCTTTCTCTCTATCTCTTTCTGTCAAAATAAATAAAATATATAAAAAAATAAACTGGTATTGTACAATATAGATGAATGGTAAAGTTCTTGTCAATAATTAAAATTTTATCTTTCTTTACTTAAAACGACATGAAATAATACTCAAAAGACATTATAACGAGTTGAGACAGACCATTGAAGAAAAAACTAAACATATATTAGTGTCTTTAATGGTACTTTCCCCCTGCTCCTTTGAATAAGACATCCAGAACTTTCATTTGTGGTGGACCCAAAAATTTCATAGCAGGCCCTGCATACTATATTCCTTCGTATCTTGTAATTGACTGTTTATTTGCATAATTCTTACTAGATTGCTTCCCTGCTGAACATACAGCAGACAGGAAAGAAATGTCCAATAGAAACAAATCTGGACATGGGTCAAGAGAGAGTATATTTGAAAGGATTATTGCAATCAGAGGATAGGAACTACTGGAATAGAGAGAAAGCTCTGGTCAACCAGACCATCTGCACGTGTATCAATGGTCCTTCTAAGAAGAGGAGATATGCACACGGACATGTGTACCTGCAGAGGAAAGACTGCGCCAGGACACCGAGGAGGCACCACCTGCAAACCACTGAGAGAACCCTCAGAAGAAACCAGACCTGCTGATTCCTGGATCTTGGAATTCTGGTCTCCAAAACTGAGAAAAAAAATTTCTGTTGTTTAAACCACCCAGTCCGTGGTACGTTGTTATAGCGTCCCAAGCAAGACTGATGCAATCTTCTTATTTTTGAGATACTTTTTTATATTCTGTATGAAAGTTTGTGCTTTCTGTGGAGTTTGTTGTTGTTGTTGCTGTCACACATATGTATTGGAAATATTTCCTACTCCAGTGACTGCCTTTTCATTTTCTTCATGGTGTCTTTCAAGGAGCCAAGTCTCTAACTTTCATGAAGCCACATTATTTAATTCTTCTATATTATGGTTTGTGCTTCAGTCATTCCCAGCATCTCCGTTGCCTCATCCAGTCAACCAAGGTCCAATCAGGAGACAAAAACACCTCGGTTATGTACTTTTATTTTTTTTTTTTAAACAATCTTTAAACAGAAATGTTCGGTATAAATGATTGTTAAGCAATAAATTGTGGTGAACCACTAACGGAGATTCTAAGAGTTTTCTGAGGGACAGATGGTGGCTACTTCCTTCAAAGCCAATGGAGAGTGAATGGGGAAGGAAATTTCAAAATGGAGAGTCATCTCTCCCACTAGGGCTGAGATTGAGACCTTCCAGGGAAGGGATGGCTGCCACAGGAGCCCTCAGCCTGCTGGTGGCAAGGGACTACTGGAGGGCACTAGGGGACATAGAAAAGTGACAGAGGACACAGACCTCACCTGTGTCAATGACACAGCAGGTCAGGTCTCAAGATAAATATTTGTTAGTTAAAACACTCTAAGCAAGAAAGCGAGCAAAGAAAAGAAGAGGGAACTCTGAACCAGGAAACCTGAAAAGGAGCCGGAAGACAAGCAGAACCCAATGCTGCTAAGAGAAGGTCCCAACACCAGGTTTTTGTATTTGCAGTTTCTCTTGGGGGATTTCTTTCCTAGCCCATCTCCATTTAATCCTTATAACCTTCCTACCTTTCAATATTAATTTAACACATCTCCTCTTCTGGACGCCTTCTCAAATCCAACACATGGTGAGCTGCTCCTTTGGGTGTAGAACGTGTCTGCATTTACCCTGTGATAAAAGTTAAGCTCCTTGAAGTAAGGAGATATGTGTATTCTGCATTCGATCTCCAGATCATAACACACTTCTTAGCACGTTGTTGGTATTTTGGCATTCAGTAAATGAAGTTTTCTTTTGTTTTGTTTTTTGAAATCTGAATAAATCCCTATTTTCTCTGTCCCGAACCACTTTATTTATACTTCTGTCATGGAATGTACTGCCTATGGTTATGTTTCTATGTTGCTTGGTCTCCCGAAGAAAGTACTGTTCCTACTAATCTTCTCATTCCTGTGATCAACAAGCACTGTGTTTGGCATCAAGTAAGTATTTTCGGAATATTTGCTATATGAATTTCAGCAAACTCATACAAGGCCTTTATAGTGTAGTAAAACTGATTTGTGATTGGCTTGTGAAGCCATTTCTCTTATAACTATATCATATAACCTTGGAGGTATTGGTTTAAACTCATTTGCCTGACAAAAACAAAAGAGCTTAAATAGGAAGGAAGGGAGTGTTTTGTTTTTTTGAAGAGAGTTTTTTCTATGAGTAGTAGGACTGCGGTTGAAAATCAGGAATGCGGGGCGCCTGGGTGGCTCAGTCGGTGAAGAGTCTGCCTTCCGCCAAGGTCGTGATCCTGGGATCCTGGGATCCAGCCCCGCATCCCGCTCCCTGCTCAGCAAGGAGCCTGCTTCTCCCTCTCCAGCTCCTTCCTGCTTATGTTCCTTCTCTAACTCTCATTTTCTGTCAAATAAATAAATAAATAAAATCTGGAAAGCAAGAAAGAAACTCTAGAATGGGCTGGAGGGAGCCCTCATCACTAGCACTGCCTCCTCTGTGCATCCTCATGGCCTTGTCCCCACTTAGAGCAGATCTTTTCATCCTTTACTGCCTGCCTTTCCTCCTTTCCTTTCTTCCCTCTAACCGGTGAAATCACAAGGCACAGGAGGGAAATGCTGTTGATAAGCATTCGCTATGGTTGAATATGGCCTCTCACAGCTCCAGAATCTAGTTTCTCCACGGAGACGGACTCCAATCTAAGAGAACTGAGATTGGATTATTTTAGTCAGTCCCAGGTTGTAAGTGGAGGGACTCTGACTTCGCCTGTTTGTGTCCAGTGCCTGCCTCTAGTTCAGTCAACTGTAGGGTCATGCAGTGACAGCCTGGCTAGGACCCTACCGCCCTCCCTGCCACCCCGGGACAATGGGGCCTAGAGGAGGAGAGGAGAGAGGTTAGAAAGGAAAGGAATCTAAATGGAACTAGACAGAAGGAACCTAACACCTTATCCACCAACCCAAGTCCCCCAGTCAGAGTTTAAAAGGAGGAAATCATGTCTGGGTGGGAAGAGGGATTCTACACCACCAACCATAGGGCTGGCCCTAAATTGAATAGTGAGCAATACAATGTAGAGAGGGTAGGGTCAGGTTGCACATGACTGATGGAACTTGAAGGGCCCAAAACATGCCCCGGTCACATCAGATATGACCTCTTATGGGGCTGAGGCTTTTTGGGCAGCTCCTATCTTGCTCAGTAGCGGTTGAAGTCTGGCCAGCAGGCAAAGGCACTGGGTTGGACACTGGTAAAGGTTTATGATTTCCACCATATATGCATACTAACAACATATCATTGCCACAATGACCGTTTTTGAAAGGCAGCATGTATTTATATAGCTAAATATATTTAAATGAGTCCGAGAAAAAGATAATTTTATTATATTTTTATCACATCTCATAGCATTTTCCTATATTTATTATGGAAGAAGGTACCACTGAGCCAGATGCAGATCTGTCTCATTTGTTTAATTAATGGAAAAATAACAAAAAGAAATTAATTTTTTTTAAAACTCAAGTTTTCTGATCTACTCTGCTGTCTGTTGTCAAATGCTAAGTACTTTCCTAGAATCATAGCACTTTCAAAATCTTAATTCATAACTTATTGACCAGAAAGTGTCCCACGGCCAACCTAACCACCAAGGTCATTGTGCTGAAAGGCAGGGTTTTGGAACAACTCGGTACCCAGTCCTTCATACTGCTGTCCCCTGTCACCCACATCTCTGCCCTAGCACTTTAAGGCTTATCTGTATTTTAAAATTAAAAGGACAAAATCTTTAAAATTAAGAAGACATAGGACAACCTTATCAAAAAAGAGTAGATCCTTAATGCTGAGATTTTAGGTGTAAGAGAAGTGCGATTATAGAAATAAAAATGTATGTAGAAACAGAACTTCCTGTCCTCTCAAACAAGAGCACCGGGTAAGCATCTTTATTTAAAATGGTCCATGGTGCTGGGGTTGTTTATGGAGTGATATATACTATGGAATGTGGAGCTGAAGGACTCTAATTCTAGGAAAATTAGTTAAAGAACATTTTCATTACTTTGGTTCCATACCATCCTACTTTGTGATCCAACACCTAAAAGCGATTCAGCTTTCCAATTACCAAGAAACAAACTATTTTTTGTCCATTTTGTGTTTATATTCCCATGCATTCTTTTCAGCTTCACTGCATTATAGAACTCCTCTCAATCCCACTCTTCATGTCCCGTCTTCTCCAGTCAAAGCACTTCTATGCATTGTCCACCAGATGGCGATGGAAGCCCACCGACACGTTATACCACAAAGCAGGAGAAAAATGAGGTAAACCCAAAGGGAGAGGTAGAACTTTCTAATTTGTTTTTAAATTTAATTGTTAAATGGAAGAGGGCTATTGCATCTTACAGCCTCAAATATTGAGCTTCTTAAAAAGCCCAATTTTTAAAAATTTAGAAAGATTTGTTAACGACAATGTTTTTAGTGAGCTAACTAGATAAAGTTTGCTAACATTTTTTTTCAAGTTCTCAGTAATCTCCTTATTGTAACTTCTTGGGTGGGGAGGAATCAAAAGTGGTGTTCTTCAATATGCTTGAAATCTCTTATACTTTTTTATACTCAACTATAGCATAGAAGAGAAAATCTTCATAATGGACCATATCATTAGCTACTGGAGACGGGATCAACTACCTTCGTACCTGGATTCTGGAGTCTTTCAGGCAGCTCTCTCTCCTTTCTTTGTGGCCTCCCCCATTTCCTATCCCATTCACTGAATTATTGAGATAAATGTGATCTTGGGGTAAGTTTCTTAATCTCTTCGAGTTTCAGATTTCTTGTTTATAGAATCATGATTTCTTAAAGATTTATTTATTTATTTATTTGTCAGAGAGAGAGAGAGAGCATGCGCGCGCACAAGCAGGAGCAGCAGCAGGCAGGGGGAGAACCAGGCTCCCCATGAAGCAAGGAGCCCAATGCTGGACTCAATCCCAGGACCTTGGGATCATGACCTGAGCCAAAAGCAGACACTTAACTGACTGAGCCACACATGGTGTCCCTATAGAATTATTTTTTAAATGTCTACTATTTTGTGGAATTAATATACTAGCATACCTAAAACAATGCCTACCACATAGTAGGTGCCCCCAAATGGCAATAAAGATTTTATTTATTTATTTGACACACAGAGATCATAAGTAGGCAGAGAGAGAGGGGGAAGCAGGCTCCCCACTGAGCAGACAGCCCAATGCGGGACTTGATCCCAGGGCCCTGAGATCATGACCTGAGCCGAAGGCAGAGGCTTAACCCACTGAGCCACGCAGGCACCCAAGAATTTTATTTTTATCACCAACTTTTCCCTTATTTTGAAAGTGTACATGTTGCTTACTAACCGTAGTGATTTGTATACAGTTCTTATGATTTATGCTTAATGATGATGGGACAAAATTATGAATATGCCTTTTGTTTACATATGTGCAGATTAACTATCAAAATGACTACATTTTGTATCTATGAAGAACACATGTATTTGCAGCCATTACAATTTTTTGCTACTTTATCTTGGTTGGCTGATTACAATATCAACATAATACATACCCCCCCACACACACACACATAGAGAAGATTTGTTACCTAAGCCCAGAGTGTGTCTCAAAGCACATATTTTCCAAACTTCAGCTAGGGGGAAAACTAACAGATACCAGACCCAATGACTTATTCTGCCTTGGTTCTGGAGAAAGCCGGTGGATTATATGACCTGATTTCAGCTCTACAACTTCTACACCTGTACTAGAGTTCCATGGAGAACAAAGTAAGAACTCTTTGTCTTAGAAAGTAGGCAGGAAATGCCCCAGTTCACTCATGTATCAGAAATCTCCCAGATCCAGGAAATAAGAACAGCTAGGCCTTAGAGACGGCTTTTAGATGAAGTTTGTGCAGTCTACAATGGGGCACCGTCCATCCAGTTTCGATGGGGAGTCTTATTCAAGGATAATAAGACTGATTTTGATAAATAATAAAGATCTTCAGTAGGTTTTCTTAAAGTTGTAACACAGAAATCTTTCACAGAAAAAAAAATAGAAAGTAAATCTACCTATGACACTTCTATGTACCATTCCTCACTATTCATGACAGTTAAAATCTCCTCCTTTTTCAATCCCTCAGTCCCTCCTTGTTGTTCTCTCAGTATTGCTTGTACTTGGCTCACTCCCTTTCAGTGAGCAGCCATCAGCCGCATGCAGCCGGGCACCAGCCACAAACGAGGACAGCTAGAGGCCTCTCCGTTCTCTCCTTGTGAGAAGTATGTAGGATCCCTTAGAATGTGTCGTTCTCTCTTCCTGAATGTTTTTTCTCAAAAGAAATGTTCTCAGAGAATTTCTGGGGAGTAACATTACCCATGTTGTTATATTTAAAAGAAGAAAATCTCATGGGAGAAATTTCTGTTTAAAATAACCCTCTCCCATACCAACTTTCTTGTAGCTCAAGCCCCATAATACCAACCAAATATGCTAGAATGTGATAAGGACTTGTTTTAGTGTATTACACAGCCACTGTGAATAGGATTCTACGTGATTTCTACTTTTCACCAGTGAAGTAGAAAGTTGTAATAAGAAAAAAAACCTTTTCGAAACAAAGTGTGAGCCAAGAAAATAAAGAAAATCTAGTTCAATCCTTGAACAAAACACAGCAGAAAGACCCCATGGGAAGAATACCGTATTAGCTTGCCAGGGGTACCTTAACAAAATACCACAGACTGGGTGGCTTAAACAGTAGACATTCCTTGGGGCACCTGGGTAGGGCCGGGGGGGGGAGCATCCAGCTCTTGGTTTGGGTTCGGGTGGAGACCTCAAGGTGGTGAGAAGGAGACCTGTATCAGGCTCTCTCTCAGCTCAGAGTCTGCTTGAGATTCTTTCTCCCTCTCCCTTTGCTCCTCCCCCTCGTGCACGCGCACTCTCTCGCTCTCGCTCTCTCAAATAAATAAATAAATCTTAAAAAAAAAATTCATTTTCTCATACTCTGAAGGTCTGAAGTCCAAGATCAAGGATTCAACAGGTTTGGTTTCTACCGAGGAGTCTCTTTGGCTGGCAGATAAATGGTGGCCTGCTTGCTCTGTCCTCACATGGTCTTTCCTCTGTGCACAAATATCTGTGTCCTCATCTCTTCTTATAAAGACACCAGTCACATCGATTACGGCCAACCCATATGACCTCATTTTACCTTAATTACCTCTTTCAAGGGTCTATCTTCAAATACAGTCACATTCTGAGTTAGGAGTGGTTAGGACTTGAGGAGGGGTCCGTTAGGCCCCTGGAGAACTTATCTCTTTGGCATGCAGATTATTTTGAGAACCTGTGCACCCAGGAGAAACTTTTGCCCTTCCCTTAACTACGTAGAAGAATCTAAGTTAAAGAATCTTTCCAGAATAAGGGTATTAGCAAAGATAAAATTTATCTGTGTGACCCATCTACCCCGCAGGGCAAACATCTAATTACCAAACACCTAATCATCAAACATCTAATCTTCTTATCTTCCTGGAATTACATTCCTTTCCTCTGAGGTCCCAAATCCCTTCCCCCTTCTTAGTCCAGAATGACATACATACCTCGTTTTGCTGGTCTCTGGAATTTCCATGTCTATGTGGACTCCTTGTACATATGCTCTTACATTTGATTTTCTTCTTTTAATTTGCTTCATGTCAATCTGATTTTTAGTCCCTCTAGGACTTTTGAAGGGGACAGGAATTCTTGCTTTCTGACATACAAGTTACAGGGAACAGAATTCAGTCCACAACAGAGATTTAAATTTTGTTGGAATTTTAGTTGGATATGCTTTTAAAGACTGTAAGGATATTAATAAGCATTTTTGTAATTATTGAAAATATCAAACTAAATGAAATCCATGTGGCAAATTGAATGACAAGTTATGGAAGCTGGAATGGAGAGCAAGTGTGGAGCATGTATAGTTGAACTTCTCTCCCACTATGGGGCTCCCTTTTCCAGAATTCCCAGAATCCCAGATTAAATGTAGCTCATGATCAAAATTCAGCTCATTTGTCCTGTTCTGACACCTGAACCAATAGACTTAACCACTCTTTAGAAGAAAGCTTTCTAATATTTTAGGAAGTTAGACTCATTTTCTCTAGTCCACCCCCCCACCCACAAATTCTTGCACATTTTTATATGTCAATCTTTTTTTTTTTTTTTTTAAGATTTTTTTATTTGAGAGAGAGAGAGCAGGAGAAGTGGAGTGTCAGAGGGAGAAGCAGACTCTCTGCTGAGCAGGGAGCCTGATGCGAAACTTGATCCTGGGACTACAGGATCATGACCTGAGCCAAAGGCAGTTGCTTAACCAACTGAGCCACCCAGGTTCTCCAAACTTTTTTTTTTTTTTTTTAAAGATTTATTCATTAACTTGAGAGAGCATGCATGAGTGGGGGGAGGGGCAAAGGGAGAGAAAGAAAATCTCAGGCTGACCTCCCCACCCTCCCACCTTGAGCTCAGAGCCTGACTTGGGCCTGATCTCATGACCCATGAGATCATGACCTGCGCTGAACTCACGAGCCAGATGCTTAACCAACTGAGCCACTCAGCCACCTCTATATATCGTTTCCTAAAAACCTTGTCATCGTAATGATTTTTTAAAAGTGTGTCCTAACTGAATCAGTACATTTGACATATTTAATCTGGGATGTTTTGAAGAGAATTGTTTCACATCATTGACCTTTTTATGTAATTGAATCTTATCCTTTCCACTAGTAACAAAAAAAAATGAACTAGATCTGTAATATAGAAACACCCCTTCTTAGGATGTTTTAACTTATGTAGCTTCATAGGGATGCCTGGATGGCTCAGTGGGTTAAGCCGCTGCCTTCGGCTCAGGTCATGATCTCAGGGTCCTGGGATTGAGTCCCGCATCGGCCTCTCTGCTCAGCAGGGGGCCTGCTTCCCTTCCCCTCTCTCTGCCTGCCTCTCTGCCTACTGTGATCTCTCTCTGTCAAATAAATAAAAATAAAATCTTTAAAAATAAATAAATAAATAAAAATTTATCTTCTGGAGCAAGTTTGTCAATTTTGCGTGCTTCCAGCAGATGGCACTAAAGATTGTGCTCAGTAATTTTAGTGGCGGGTAGCCCTTCCCAGCCCCTTCATGGTCTCTGCCACCCAGAAAATAAGGGAGTTTCTGAGGGGTAAACACACAAGGATGTTGCAGGGAAGGAAACTAGGCTGGGGATCACCCATAGGCTCCCTGAGTTGTCCCACTGTTTGAGAAGGATGGATATTTCCCGCATCTCTCAATGCACTGTGGGCCACAGTGTGCCCTAGCTCTTCAGTTGGGAAGTTCTGATCTGGGTCATCTTCTTATCAGTTTGGAACCTATGAGTTTACTTTTTTTTTTTTTTTTAAGATTTCAGTTATTTATTTGAAGGAGAGGGAACAGAGGGAGAGGGAGAGAGAGCAGACTCCCTGCTGATCTTAGAGCCTGACGCAGGGCTTGATGCCAGGAACCTGAGTTCATGACCTGAGCCGAAGGCAGCTTCACTGGCTGAGCCATCTGGGTGCCCCTGAGTTTACATTTTTAAAGTGTATTTTATAAATATGAATCCCATGTCAGGGAGAGAGCAGTGAGAATTTTTTTTTTTAAGATTTTATTTATTTGAGAGAGAGAGAGCATGAAAGGGGTGAGGGGCAGAGGGAGAAGCCAGCTCCCTGCCCTCCCAGGCAGAGGGCCTGATGTGGGACTTGATCCTGGGACTCCAGGATCATGACCTGAGCCGAAGACAGTCAGTCGCTTATCCAACTGAGCCACCCAGGTGCCCCGAGAGCAGTGAGAATTTTGAAGGTATTCAGAGTAAGGCTTTGAAGATAAAGGGATTTAGGAATGGAAATTCATAATAATTAAGTATACGGTGAATTGGCAGGGCAAAGAGCGAATCATGCCATTGTTATGGACTGAATTGTGCCCCCACTTCAAATTCATATGTTGAAGCATTAAACCCCACGTGACTGTAGTGGAGCTAGATCTTTAAGAAGTGATTTAAGGTTACATGAGATCATAAGGATGGAGATCTGATCTGATAGAACCTGTGTCCTTACGCAAAGAGACACCAGAGAAGTATGTCTCTCTGTCATATGAGGACATAATGAGAAGGCCGAGTTCTGCAAGTCCAGAAGAGAGCTCTCACCAGAGCTTTACTAAGCTGACATCCTGAACTTGGATTTTCAGCCTCTAGAGCTGTGAGAAAATAAATTTCTGTTATTTAAGTCACCCAGTCTGTGGTATCTTGTTGTGGCAGCCTGAGGTAATACACCATTTTTTCTATTACAGACAATGATCAGCAAGAGGAAAGGTAAATGCCAAAATGGAAACACTGCTGAATATGTGGCAAGGTGATCAGTATCAACATCCCATGGCCATTAACCCATTAGAAGCTGGTTTGGTATCTTAAAGGTCTAAGAAAGTACTGCTGCTGTAGAATGCCAGGGAAATGCCAGAACCGGCAGCATCAGCATCACCTGGGAGCTCATTAGAAATGTAGAATATCGGGGCACCTGGGTGGCTCAGTCAGTTAGGCTGAGCGTCTACCTTCGGCTCTGGTTGTAATTCCAGAGGCCTGGGATCAAGTCCTACATCAGGCTTTGCGGGGAGCCTCCTTCTCTCTCCTCTCTGCCTTCCGCTCCCTCTGCTTGTGCTTGCGCACGTGCGTTCTCTCTTTTTCTCTCTAGCTATCCCTCTGTGTCAAATAAATAAATACAATCTTTAGGGGCACCTGGGTGGCTCAGTGGGTTAAAGCGTCTGCCATCAGCTCGGGTAATGATCCCAGGGTCCTGGGATCAAGCCCTACATTGGGCTCTCTGCTCAGCGGGGAGCCTGCTTCCCCCTCTCTCTCTGCCTACCTCTCTGCCTACTTGTGATCTCTCTCTCTCTGTATCAAATAAATAAATAAAATCTTTTAAAATAAAGTAAAAGAAACACAATCTTTAAAAAAGAAAGAAGAAAGAAATGCAGAATCTCATGATATCCCCAAATACACCAAATCAGAAACTGTCTTTTAACAAGATTCTCAAAGTGATTCATATACACACTGACGTTTGAGAGGCACCACTTATCGTTTGCTACAGGCAAAAAAAGAGAAGAGTAAGCTTGCTCCTAAAACCTCAAAGAGGTGACTCAACTTTCTGTTTGGTGGACATGCATATATGGCCCAGGACTACTTACTCAGGACTTGCGAATATTGGGGCTTAGAAACAACGGTACTTTAGGAACCTAGCCTAATCATATGTAAGAATTTCTAAGGGTTCTAAAATAGGTTGTATATCCTTGCTGCTATATATCTCTGTGTGTGTGTATGTGTAGAGAGACAGCTATTCTAAAGAGATTCCAAGTTATATAGTAGGTGCTCAGTAAATGAGAATTCCATTCATTCAATTCCCTTCAGAATAGCAGGTTAGAAATTCTCAGATGGCAGACTTGTGGGCCACGTTTATCATATTCCCAGTGGAATATATACGGTTGTTCAATTTAACTAATTGCTTCAGACTGCTGTGCATTTTCAGTTCTCCCATTTTACCAATTTTCTTGTCTTTAATGTATTTATTTTGCCAATAGCAATTGTTGCTCTCAATGTGTCTGTATCAATAATAGCTCTTTCCCTGGCCTTGTGACTCATTGTTTCTAACTTGCTATGGGCTGGAGAAGTATAGAAATTACAGTACTGTAGATCTAAAATAATAGCCAAATATTCTAAGTAAGAACCTGAGAGAATTTCCTGCACGTATTTTTGTGCACAGGTTGACTATGTGATAATTATTTGCCTAATAATCCCATTTCTTTTAGGATCTTAGCTATGTCTTTGATGTTCAGATATAACCTTGCTACTCAAAGTGTGGGCCTACTAAAAATGTATTAAATGTGTAAATATACCAGATAGAGGAAGAGAAAAAAGAAAATAATTTTTCATATTGGGGGATGGGACACCTAAGAAGGAAAGCTTCTAAAAGAGAAAAGGTGGGGGCGCCTGGGTGGCTCAGTGGGTTGTCTGCCTTCGGCTCAGGTCATGATCTCAGGGTCCTGGGATCGAGTCAGGCTCTCTGCTCAGTGGGGAGCCTGCTTCGTCTTCTCTTTCTGCCTGCCTCTCTGCCTACTTGTGATCTCGCTCTCTGTCAAATAAATAAATAAAATCTTTAAAAAATAATAATAATAAATAAATAAATAAGAGAGAAAAGGTGTTCCACAAAGTCAAACAGGTCAAACAGGATTTAAAAACTAGAGAATTAAAAAACAAAACAACAAAAAAAAAACTGTCTGAGGAAGATACAGAAAGAATTGGACTATCATCTTCTGAGATACACACTGATCTTTAGTTGTGAAATCTCTTGCACCTTCTGTTATAGAGAATAGGACTCCCAAGTTAGGGGTGACAAATAGTGGTGCGTGTGTCAGAACTTCACACTCGGCAAAAACGTCCCTCCTGTACCTGCAGAAGGGCTTAATTTCAATTATAGCACTTTCCCACTGAACACAGACTTGGAGTCAGCATTTGCCTCCAAACTGCCCATCATTTCAGAACTGACACAGGCCCTACCACATTTGGCATTTCTGTATTTAGATGTGTATTCGCACATCTAAAAACTATGACTTTTAATGACTGGTTTAAACAAAATTTGAAGAGATGTCCTGAAGAAAAAGAGCATCACCTCCTAATGTTAAATAAAAAACGAACCAATTCAGCTTAACTTTGCTATTCAAAAGCAGTGTTTCTCCTGTTCTCCTGTTCTCCTGTGTGTCAGAATCACCAGGAGAGACTGCTGTTGGGTGCCCTGTCCAGAGTTCTGTAGGTCCTGGGTGGGACCTAATAATTTGCATTTCAAACATTTTGAGATCCACCATTCTAAAGAATACTGGAACAAATTTTAAATATGTAAAACTGAAAATCCTTTGACAAGCAAAATAGTACATGATAATTAGCATAGCTTTATGAAGAAAAATGTAAAGGAACCCAGCAGAGTTTGTAGTGAAAGAACAAAGATTGTGGAGCTAAATAGAACTTGGTTTGATCTCTGGTTCTGCTACTTACAGGTTCATGATTTTTACTAAGATGACTTGAACTCTATTAAGGCTTAGTTTCTTCTGGTAAAGTGGGGATAAGAAAAATATCCTGTAAAGTTATTGTGAGGACTAAATGTTCAAGTGACTAGTACAGTGCCTGGTACATGGTTAAGTATTCATTCAATCCTTCCTCTTTTCCCTACTTTTCTCCATTGATGACAGTCATGGAACTTAAAGTAATGGAGTGAAATAACATTTTTTTTTAAAGATTTTTATGTATTTATTTGACAGAGAGAAATCACAAGTAGATGGAGAGGCAGGCAGAGAGAGAGAGGGAAGCAGGCTCCCTGCTTGAGCAGAGAGCCCGATGCGGGACTCGATCCCATGACCCTGAGATCACGACCTGAGCGGAAGGCAGCGGCTTAACCCACTGAGCCACCCAGGCGCCCCTGAAATAACATTTTTTAAAAGGTTGTAGGATCTGACATGCAAAAGATTCTTATAACCATACTAGAAAAAACCACAGTGAATTAGTGGACAAAGTGGAAGCAATTTAGGTTGTAAAGACTGTGGCGAAGATCTGAGGAAACATATGGTCCCAGCCCACCTCATTAGGAGTCACCCCTAAAGTAACAGGGCTCACCTTCATTCCATATACCTGTGATGAAAATGGGATTCCTATACCCAGGAAAATACATTCAGGGGCACAATACCAATTGCCTCGTTATTCCCTTACCCTCATAATGGTAGCCCTTATCCAGGAGTTTTTCTTCTGAGCCTTTTTTCAAAAAACTCCTAGAAAAGTGTTGGAAAACAGCTTCTCCCTCTGTCTCAGTGGAGTGTGATATATCGTTGAAAATCCTAAAACCCAAAAGTACAAACCCAACCACTGAAATCCTATTTGTAGTCCATTTGGGTCATTAAAGCACCAAGTACCATTAATTTATGGCAATGAGGAGAGGCAAGCTTTGCATTATTTCGGAACACACTACATGATCTCCATAATTAATTCAGTAAATTAGACTTATCACTCCAGAAATATCTTGCTAGATCCCATTTCGAGTTCAATGATGTTTCTGAGCAATTTCATTTCGAATACAGAGTGATGGTAGCATACTCAGAATTCCAAGATGGCGAGACGACTTGGCTAATGTAGTCCAAGACTTGCTTGCCTGTTAGCATGCTGGGACAGGTCAGGGATTCAAAAATTTCAATGTAGAGGAAGCAAACTGAATTTTTGCTTCGGATGCTGGAGCTTCTTTTCTAAACATCAAAAGAATGAAGCTACCCTTGGCAAAAATCATAAAGATAAAGCTTGTCCTCCAGTTTCTCTTACTGTTTTCTCCTTCCCTTTTCCCGAGGTTTAACTCAGCGGGAAAAGTTTAGAATATTATTTCGATTCTTGTGCTTATCAAAGAGAAATGTTTCCTTCTCCTCTGCCGAGGGTTAGAATTCCCTGGGAATTCAGGGACCCTGAAACTCATATTTCCTTTAGTTAAAAGTAAGGGGGGTAAAATTCAGGATTAAAAACCAAAACCGAATCCAGGGTTCTCTTTCGGGGGAAGGGAGAACGGGTGGGTGGGGTCAGCCCGGTGCAGCGTGGCCCCGGGGCACCGGATGTCATCCCGCGGCTCTCGGATCACCCTCGCAGCAACGTCGCGCCAGGCTCGCCGCGCGCCTGCCTCCGCACCGGTGGGAGCCGGCCCAGGTTTTCTTCTCCTACCGCGGTCCATCCCTCCCGCCTCATAGCGACCCTGGCTACGCCGAGGCCGGAGCCTTTGTAGCCAAGTTGGCAGTGAGGCCGCGGCCCCCCCCCCGCCCCCGCTCCGCCTTGGGCCTGAAAGCGCCGCGTTTCCGCCGGCAGGGGGCGTTGCAGCGGCGGCCCGAGGCCCGCGGTGCGGGGACCGACCCGAGGCTGGAACCTCGCACTCAGCGTTGGGGGCGCGCAGCACCGCCGGGCGGGACTGGCCAGGGGTCAGGGGCCAGAGGCCAGAGGCCAGGATCGCGGCACTCGCGGCGGCCCAGCTTGGCTCCGCGGTGCAGCGCCGGCACGCCCGGCCGCGGTCCCGGGCGACTCCCTCGGTGACGCGGGGCGCGTTCCTTCCTCTTCCTTTCGCCTCTCCGGCCCCGCCTTCCCTTCCCTCCGCCCATCTCCCCGAAGCGGAGCCGCCGCCGCCGCCAGCCGCGCCGTCATGTCGGCCCCCGCCGAGTCCCCTCATCCGGCCGCCAGCGCCCGGATCTCGCCCAAGCTTGGCGGAGCCACAGCCTCAGGAGCCGCCACGCCCGCAGGCCCGGGCCCGGCGCCGCACCAGCAGAACGGTGAGGCGGCCCGCCCCAGCGGAGCGCGGGGCCTAGCGCCGGCGGGGCAGCCTGCGCGGCCGCTCAGGACACACCGGGCCCGGCCCAGAGGGGTGATGGGGCGGGGGATGCCGTGGGTGGGGGCGAAGGTGAGGGGAGCCGCGGACGAGGCTAAGCTGGGGGCGGACTGTGGGGGGGGGCGCGGGGCGTTGGGTGCGGGGCGCGGGGGGGAGGGGACGGGCGCCCTGGCGCGGGGGCGGGGGCCGACCCGGGAAAGCTGGGGCCGGGGCTGTTTACGTAATGTGACCCTAGGCCCGAAGGCGTCCGGGGTTAGTAGGGGAGGTGGACAAGGAGGGGCCCAGGTCCGCTTTAAAAAACCCTCGTAACCCGGCCTGAGCGCCGGCGAGTTGCCCCGAACGACCCTTTCGCCGGCGAAAAGCCGAGGCCGCGGAGTGCGCGGTGTGGGGAAGCCTGGTGTAGCCCGCGAGCTGTACGGATTGTGCCCTTCCCGTCTCAGGAAAATTGCTTTGATTTCTGCGGCCCAGCGAGCACGTTGCCTTGAAGGGAACTTAAGTTAGCGCTCAAGTTTGTAGACAAAAGGGTGTAAATATGCAACACAAGTGTAACCCTAATCCTGACCCAGTTCGGCCGCAGGCTCTGTCATTGCTGCTGCGGCTGCCGCTCTGGCGTTCAGAGTCTGCTTGTGGTGTTGGAAAGGGAGCAGGTGTCAGACGGATTTAAACGAACACCTTTAGATTGTGGGGGGGGGGGCGGCTTTTTTTTTTTCCGCCAGCTCCACTTTCAGAAAGACGACAGCATGCTAGAGTTAGCCCCGCTTGGAGGGAAGCTTCCAAGGCCTTCACACAGGCTGCAGCCAGTGCGACTTGAAAGCCGCGTTCATGCTAAAGTCGTAGCATTTTAGTATGCGGGAGATTCAAGTGAAAAACGATCATTTCTAGGATATTTATTCCCTGATCGTTGGGATCTGAATGTTTGTGGGTGGTGCCGGGGAAGGGGGACCTCACGTTATAAACTTGATAGTATTTTAGATGAGAACCCTCGAAAGTCATGAAAAAGGCCCTGTTTTTGTAAGAGAACAAAACTACACTAGTACTTTTCAAACAGTTGTTAGACTGACCTGTTTTGTCCAAATGGTTAATGGAAATTCACTGGACTATATAAATCAGTTCAGCCACTATGTGGTTTTTCAGCTGACACTTTTCAAACATGAATACCGTTTATCCTGAGTATCAGAGGTTGAATTTTTTTTTTTTTTTTTTTTCATAAAAGTGATGTCTTGGGCCGGCTATCTTTTGGATCAGCCATACTTGTCAATATTACATGCTTTACTTCCAGTGGTCATTGTTTACTAGGGTGTAGAGTGAACAGTGTAGTAGATTTTGTGTTCCTGTCCTGAACATTCATATTTCTGAGCAGTGTTTGTCCTTGTAAACTTGATATAAATTGTTGTTTTTCCTTTTAAACGTTCTTCTGTGTAAAGGAACTAGCACATGTTTTTTTAAGGAGAGATTGCAAGTCTTTTGGAGTATTGTAAACCCATGTTTAACAGTGATCCAAGGATTGTCTTTTCTTGATTTTCTGGGTATGCGTTATTTTGTTAGTGAATGATTCTTTTTCAAGATTTTATTTATTTATTTGACAGAGATCACAAGTAGGCAGAGAGGCAGGCAGAGAAATAGAGGAGGAAGCAGGCTCTCCGCAGAGCAGAGAGCCCGATGTGGGGCTGGATCCGAGGACCCTGGGATCATGACCTGAGCCCAAGGCAGAGGCTTTAACTCACTGAGCCACCCAGGTGCCCTGTGAATGATTTTTTTTAAAAAGTGGCAAATACGGCTCTTAGCCTTACAAATTTTGTGAAGGCCCAAGAGATGCCAGGATATCTATTGTAATGAGGATATTAAATCTGTTAAGAACATTAGAAGCCAAATATAGATGATGCTTAGTTTCTACTGTTTGTAATCATTACTTTAACATAATTCATTTCAGCATTTGTTGGTATTTACCAGTTGGGTACTTAATATTAGCCTAGTAGAAATCAGAATCCCTGCCTGTATCCTAAATTCACCTTTATTTTGTTGACATTCAAGTTGGTTCTGACCTTGATGGATTTGAAGGGTAGGATTAAGAGGGCAAGACTGTCTTGAGGCAGAGGTTACAGCATGAACTAGTCTCTAATTGTGAAAGTGCATGGCATGTTTAGAAACTAAGGTGTCAAGCGGCAAGAAGTGTGCTGGGTAATAGGGAGAACCCAAGGCATTGAAGCTGAAAGGAATACTTAAAAAGGAGTCAGGTTGCAGAAAAGCCTTAAATGTCATTGGCATGGAATTTAGAAATTAAATTCCTCCTACATTCCATCTCCTTCATAGGCCAAGAGAGTAAATTTTACCAGTTCTCATCACAAGAAAAAAAAAATCTGTAATTATGTATGGTGACAGACGTTAACCACACTTATTCTATGATCATTTTTGTAATTTATACAAATATTGAATCATGTTGCATACTGGAAACTAATAGAGCCTATGTCAGTTATATCTCAATTTAAAAAAGATAAAGAACTAGGGTCAATTTTTTTGTTGTTTTGTGGAAGGTAGTAGCTTAAGTTGAGAAGTAACAAGGTCAAATCTAGTTTTTGGGTTTGTGGTTGTTTTTTTTTGCTAATCTTAGAAAAAATTTTTTTGCTGCATTGTATTGGCATTTATAGATAAAGATTAAGCAATCCTTCGGGGTTTTGGTTTATTCTTTAGGCCTACATGAAACAGTTTGCCTTTTAATGTGTCTCCGTGGAATTCCAGACATGGTGAAAAGAAACAGGTCAGAAGTGTGCATATGAAACATTACAGAAGACAGAATTGTTAAACTGAAATGGTGTCTAGTGATCACTTATTTTAATGGTTATCCGACCATTTAAAAATCAGATTTATTTTTTCAAAGAAAGTAGTGGCTAGAGCACTGATGGAGAAATCCAAAAAAAGTGAACCTGCTACAGTTAAAATAGAGGTAGGGGTTCAGGTGTTCTTGGAGTGCAATCTGAAAAACACCTGGTCCACTTTTGTAGATGTCCAGTTTTGTAGATGAAACCAAGATCCGGAAAGGTTAGGTGGGTATGTTTTTCACCAGTTCCTGTGTAAACTTTGTGAGGGCTGCAGTTCTGTTGCTCTTGTCACTGCTGTATATTCAGGTATTCATTAAACATTTGTTACATCAAGTCCAATTCAGTCTTCCTAATTCCTCCAGTTCTCTTTTTATTAAGAGACTATAGAAAGTCTCTTTAGAGACTTTGACCTGTTTTTGCAAGGGTAGGGAATAGGCAGAAAACTGAGACTTCATTATCACTTTTGTTTTCTAGGTTTAACTGCTCACATGCTTTCCCCCCCACTCATTTGAAGATACAGTTTGACTTGAGCCTGTGATGTACTTGTCTTAAACTTCCTTTTGTGTACTAGTATTTCTATACTTGTTTTTCACTGAGCAGGTTATAGGCTTTTAGAATTATTTGTACTTCCATATGAAGTGTTAGTTGAATATTCTTCAGATTTTACTCCACCTTTTGAGAGTCTCTCCAAAACCCAGTCCTCAAAGAAGGGAAGATTGGGTGAAATAATATCCTGGTAATATGATGGTGTAATTCCAAAATTTCTCCCAGTTGACTTAAATTAAAAGAGATGTTTTAATTAGTTTATTTATTAATGTATTTATTTTAAAGGTTTTGTTTATTTATTAGGCAGTAAGAGAGGGAACACGAGCAGGGGGAGTGAGAGAGGGAGAAACAGTCCTCCCACCAAGCAGAGCACCCGATGCGGGACTCAGTCCCAGGACCCTGGGATCACAACCTGAGCCAAAGGCAGAGACTTAACCAATTGAGCTGCCCAGGTGCCCCTGAAAGAGATAGTTTAAAAGCTTTTGATTGGGGGGGGCACTCAGATTTAACAGTAAACCACTATCACTTCATTCTATTTAAGAAGCAAATGGTGCTCGTTTTCGAATGAAAACGTGTTTTCTTCTTTCCATATGCCTTTTCCAGGAATGATACTACTGGCAGTTTTATCATTTCTATAGCCAATCATGTGAGAAAGATGAGTTAGTAATGGGAATTACTGGGATCCATTATGGAAGATATAAACATACCCTTTGCTCAGCAGTACTATCTGGTCAGTTATAGGAAACCCTTCAGCTTTGAGAGCACATGCAAAATTTAAAAGGATGAAAATCTCCCTAGTGTGTCTGAAGTAAGTTCCTTTTGCTCAGAGCAGGATCTGTGTCTCAGGTTTCTAGTCTTCCTTTATAGTTTAGCAGAAGCATCAGGTCCTCTGGTGAAGATATTGCCATGGTGTAATGTAACCATCTGGATACAGCATTTCCTTCTAAGCTGATTAATATCTCAAGAATCTTAAAAATCATTCCATATATAAACAAGTGCCTTTTATCTGGGTTTAATTTTTCTTTTTCATTGCTGTTTGTGTTGCATTAGTTATTGTGGTATCTTATTCCTACTCCACACCCTCCCTCCCCCCTGGTTTCTGAGACTAGATCTGTAATAATTTTTGTAAACCCCATTCCTTGCCACTGGTTATAGTATTTCAGCTAACTTCATTTTCCTAATTATCTGTAAACCCTGAAGTATTAGAAGCCTAAAGACACTGAAACTTTTGAGCCAGTCTTCAGTGGACTTTCCTAGAAATGAGAGCATCCTCACAGTCAGCCCTGCATGCGAGAGCAGATCGGTTGTTTTATTCAGAATTGTCAGAAGGTGTGGGCTAGTGAGAAGGTTGACGGCTTTGATACAGCTCCTGGTTTTGTAGAGGTAATTACTTAACATCTTTGAGCTAAAGAGGATAATAATACCTTCCTTCCGGAGTTGTTGAGAGAATTATATTAAATAAGTAACTATTTTTAAAGTACTTGATGCTTAGCAAAATGAGATACTTAGCAAATGAGAGTCTCCTACATTCCATCTCCTTCAGAATACCAGGATGTAATTTCTTCAGATGGTGGAGACTCTATGAGTTTTCCTCATCATATTCCCAATGGCAGCAGGCAGTAGGCACTCAACTGAGTAAGTGAACTTGGTTTCATATTCACTATTGTTTTTGAAGACGCCTCTAAAAGGATCTGTGTAGGGCCAGCTCTCCCTATCCTTTCCTATATTTAAGGCTCAATCACTGTTTCCGTCTTTTTATTATCTTCTTCCGCTGCCCAGCCCTTCCTGCCTCCAACAGATCTGCTCTTGGAAGGTTCCCTCTAATGGCCATCTACTTCAGCTAGCTGGCTTGTGGGAAGGTGGATTTAATTGGTTTCAAGTTTTCTTAAAATTCTGTGCTGAAACTGCTTGTAATAGGAGCCAAAGAAAAGCAGGATGAGGTAGGGAGGCGAGAGGGAGTAGTAAAATGCCTCGCCTAAGCCAATGGCCAAGTTGTAGCTTGCTTGTTTTTCCTAGTATTTCTGAGAAACAGGTATTGTGAAATAAGCTTTGGAACCTGCAATGCTTGACCTTTTCACTACTTACCAACTATTTGAATCTGTATATATTAATGACCTTGCATGTCCTTATTTGTAAAATGATGATAGGATAGTGCTACTTCACAGGGTTGTTTTAAGAATCATGTAAGATTATGTAGAGAAAAGCAGAGTTCTTGGCGAATAGTAGGTTCTCAACCAGTATCTGTTTTGTTTTGGTCCCGTTACTCTTTTTTTTTTAAAGATTTTATTTATTTATTTGACAGAGCGAGAGAGATCACAAGTAGGCAGAGGCAGGCAGAGAGAGAGGGGGAAGCAGGCTCCCCACTGAGCAGAGAGCCTGATACGGAGCTTGATCCCAGGGCTGTGAGGCCATGACTTGAGCAGAAGGCAGAGGCTTTAACCCACTGAGCCACCCAAGCACCCCAGTCCCGTTACTCTTAACACTCTTTATTAAAGCAGCCAAAGAGGAAAACTGATGGACTTAATGCAGTGAGATTTCATCCAAATGGTCATATAGACTGTGTCTGGCTGTGGGCTCTGTCTGCCAGCAGTGACTGGGACAGTTAGTTTTGTGGCTATTAGTCTTCCATTAGAAAAGAATAATCCAGGGTATCCAGATGTGATTGGAATTCCTCATTTTAAAAAAGATTTATTTTAAAGAGAGAACACGTGGAAGTGGGGCGGGGCAGAGGGAGAAAGAGAGAGAGAATCTTTAAGCAGGTTCTCCACTGAGCACTGAGCCTGATGTGGGGCTCCATCCCAGGACCCTGAGATAATGACCTGAGCCGAAATCAAGAGTCGGATGCTCGACTGACTGAGCCACCCAGGCACCCCAGGAATTCCTCATTTTTAAAATCACTAAGAGGCACCTGGGTGGCTCAGTGGGTTAAGGCTCAGTGGGTTAAGCCTCTGTCTTCGGCTCAGGTCATGATCTCAGGGTCCCGGGATTGTGAGTCCTGCATAGGGCTGTCTGCTCAGCAGGGAGCCTGCTTCCCCTCTTCTCTCTCTCTGCCTGCCTTTCTGCCTACTTGTGATCTCTCTCTCTCAAATAAATAAAATCTTTTTAAAAAAATAAAAATAAAATCACTAGGGGTGTACTGGTCATATATTTTTTATGCTTGTAAAAAATGTATAGTTTAGCAACATTATTGATACTTTATTGCCAGGGGTCCTATATCCAAAATATTGAGTAATCAGTACTATGTGTACTGATGACTAAATGGATACCAGCCTTGACACCAGAACAGGATTCTGTAAGCCTGTAATGTTCCAGGCCTTAGTCTTTTAATTAGCTGGATCATGAGGAGGTCTTGTGGGCCTGGGGCAAGAGGGCAGCTTTGTGGGGTATAACAGGAAAGCAGATCAGGGCTGTGTGACTATTTACTGGTGGCATTCTTTAACAGAAATGATTGTTAAAATGCATAGTAGCTGGCTATTGACCTATTTCTTGGTAGTTCAATGATGAATAAATTATGTTCTTATATCTGATTCTGCCTCTCCAGGTTAGTATGAATGTGTCTCTGTAGGATAGAGGAGCTTTTCTTTACTGACCTTGATGTTCTTTTTAAGGTGCTGGAAAAAAAACTTTAATCTGACTTAAAAAAATATTGAAATGTGATTCAAGAAAAGACTAATGGAGCAAATATTCTGGATATTAAAAATGTTACTTCTGGGATGCCTGGGTGGCTCAGTACGTTAAGCCTCTGCCTTCGGCTTGGGTCATGATCCCAGGGTCCTGGGATCAAGCCCCGCATCGGGCTCTCTGCTCAGTGGGGAGCCTGCTTCCCTCTCTCTCTCTGCCTGTCTCTCTGCCTACTTGTGATTTCTCTCTCTCTGTCAAATAAATAAGTAAAATCTTTTAAAGAAATGTTACTTCTCTGACAAGGGAGAAGATGAGGAAACTCATTTAAGGAGAGCTTATGATTAATTTTTTTTATAAATGTATAGTGACTAGATATTTCATAAAATATTTACCTTGTAAATTTGGATTTTCATGTCTGGCTTGCTTACAGCAAGAAATAAATTTTTCTTTGGTGGGAATCTAGTCTCTAGAAAGAGATTATGTTCCTGAGGCAGATACATCCTTTGGGTAGATCTTGTGATAATTTAGTCTTGCCAAGAAGGGCATAGATGCCTAGAGAAAAACCAGAGGCTGTATCTAACTGGTATCTAACTGATGGTATAAACCAGGCTGACCAGTTAAGTACCTCCATTGAAAAGTATATAGCCTATTTGTTGAAAATCTTATGTTTACTTCTCAAGTCAGTTTGGTAACAGTGAGTAGATAATGTGTTAGAATAATCTGTTTCCTTTTTTATACAGATACACCTCACTTGAGGCTAAGAATGTAGAAGCTTTTCAGAGATTGTATATAATCTGAATTTTTCTGCTTTTCAGTGATTTGTTGATGCTCTTTTTGTGAGTCACTGTTAAGCCATTTGGTGGATGCAGTAATTCTATTACTTCATCGATTCTAAGACACTTTTTTTTTTTTTTTACATTTTTATCTCTTAATTTGGGGAGCATCTTAGAATTGGTAAGTTTTTTTTTAAGATCTTATTTATTTATTCATCAGAGAGAGAGGCAGGCAGAGAGGGAAGCAGGCCCCTGCTGAGCAAGGCGTCGATGTGGGACTCATCCCAAGACCCCGGGATCATGACCTGAGCTAAAGGCAGACGCTTAGCTGACTGTGCCAAACAGGTGTCCCAGAATTGGTGAAATTTTGAAATTGGTTTTACTGAAACTGTAGAAGTTACAGTATAGTTTTTTGAAAAGCTGCCATTGACATCTGATGTGGTGAGCTGAGTAATGGCCCGGTACTATGTTCGCATCCTAATCTTTGAAATCTTTGCAGCTAAGATTAGGAAGTGGGGATATTATCCTGGATCTGGGTGGGCCTGATATAATCACAACAGACCTGATTAGAGGGAATCAGAAGGAGTCAGCCAGCAGAGAAAGTAATGAGACCACAGAAGCAGAGGTGGGAGTGATGTGCTTTGAAGATGGAGGAAGGGGACACAAGCCAAGGGATGCAGGTGGCCACTAGAAACTGAAAAGGGCAGGGAGAGGGATTCTCTTCTTGGAGCCTCAGAAGGAACCATCTCTGCCCATGACACTTGGACCTTAGCCCCATGAACTGATTTTGGGCTTCTGACCTCTGGAACTGTAAAATAATAAATTTGTGTTGTTTTAAGCCACTAAATTTATGGTAATTTGTTATAGTAGCAGAATATACCTTGTAGGTTTAAAAAGCAGCATCATCAAAACACCTTAGATATAATGAAATACAATATATTACTGTTTTTCTTTTGTTTCAAGTGATGTTCTTGTATCTGAATCAGTAGAGTAAAATGTGTAAAATGCCACAGTAAACAAGTTCAATTCTACAAGAACATATTTGTTCTTGTACTAGAGTGTAAGTTGCTTTAAGTAGTGGAAGCTCTTAAAGTTTTGTGTTTTCTTTTTACTTACCATGTAGTCCTTGTTGATCCATCATGATGAGGGAAATGCCTGATTCAGAAATACTTGATGATTATTTACTAGACTTTACTAGACTCAGAATATAGGAATGGTTTCCATGAGCCAGGCACTATGCTGAGCTTTAGGGATGTGATAGAGCTGAGAGCAAACTAGACTCGTTCTTCACTGAGTTTGCAGTCAGACAGTTAAAGTAGCATGTGAAAAGTGCTAACATTGTGGTCCAGGATACTACAGATGCAACATTAACTAGCCATTCACTTGCCGGGTTAGCAGATGTTTTCTAGAAGCAGAGCTGAACTGAGATCTGAAGAATGAGTAAAAGTTGATCAGATGAAGGGGGGAAGAGGGAATTTTTAAAGATTCCAGGTTGGGGGGGTGGTCAGAGGTGAACAAACACAGTTTGAGAAAAATTTAGTATGGTCAGAGTGCGTGTGGAACAGTGTTTCTCAGCCTTTTTATACTCATGGCTACCTTAGTGCTAAAATTTTAGGTGGTGGCATTCTTGAAGGAATTAAACTTTAGACACTTGCATTTTAAAAAAGCAGATTTTAGAAAAGTATCACATGTTTATTTGATCCCCTTCAGAAGGCTTTACAAGGCAACTTAACTGTATTCTGCGTTTACCAACCCCTTTGATGGCCTTTTGAGGTAAAACTCTCACATATACTCTTTCCTGATAGGTTGTGGCTTCTTTGCTCCCTTCCTCCTAGGTCATCATTCTGTGTCACTTTGACCTAATGATATAGGCACCTTTGGTTTAACAAAATTACGTTTTATTTACTGATGTCTCTCTCTCTGTCTCTCTTAAATAAATAAATAAAATCTTTTAAAAAAATTCTTAAAAAACATAGAAAGGCTGCAATCAAGGCATCAGCAGGGCTGAATTCCCTCCTCGAAGCTGAGGGAGAGTATCTGTTTCTTTACCTTTTCCCACTTTTAGAGGCTGCCCGCATTCCTTGATTCATGGTCCCTTCTCTCTGTCTTCAAAGCCAGCAACATCTGGCACCGTCTCTTAGGATCTTCTGTAGTCACATCTCCCTGACTCTGTTCTGCTTTTAAGGACTCTTAGTTGCGCTCACCTGGATAATCCAGGCTTTTCCCCTGATTTTAAGGTCAGCTGGTTAACGATCCTGATACAGTCTGCAGCCTCAGCTCCCTTTGCCATGTAATGTATCATATTCACATGTTCTGTTGAGTAGGACATGGACATTTTGACAGCGGGGTGGGGGTGAATTATTGTGGCTCCCAATGTCTTACAGACTATGTTTAAAATTTTGAATTTTTTCTTGATGGTAAGAAAAACCATTAGAAAACTTTAAACAGAGAAATAACATGACCAGATTTGCTTTCTAGGAAGATCACTCGGGTTATGTGTGGTGCAATCATTTGTCTAAAAAACAGTGTCAAAGAGGGGCGCCTGGGTGGCCCAGTCAGTTAAGTGTCTGCCTTCAGCTTAAGTCATGATCTCAAGGTCCTGGGATTGAGCCCCACATCAGGCCCCCCGCTCAGAGGGCAGTCTGCTTCCTTCATCATGCTCCACTCCCTGCCCCGGCTTATGTGTGCACACACTCCCTCTCTCTCTTTCTCAAATGAATAAATATAATTTTTTAAAAGTTGTATTAGTTTAGTAAGTCATTGCCAGCACTTTTTTCCGTTTATGCTTTAAAAGCTTATTTTGCAATAATTTTAGATTTGCAGAAGTGATGCAAAGATAGTACAGAAAATGCCTTGTTCTTCACTCAGCTTCCTCTAAGTATTACATCTTCTCATGTCTTAACATCTTACAAAATCATGGTACATTTATCAAAACTAGGAAATTAACGTTGCTGAAATACCATTAGCTAAACTATACCATTACCACCATTTTTTTTTCCTGTCCCTGAATACCGACCAAGATATCTTATATTTAGTTGTCATGTCTCCTTAGCTTCCTTTGATCTGTGACAGAGCCTTAGTTTTTTGTTTGTCTTTTAGGGCTTTGACAGGACCAGTTAGTTATTTTGTAGACAGTTCCTCACTTTGCTGATGCTTTCCCATGATAGGCTGGGTGGATTCTTAAGAATTTATGAATTTTTATTAATTCATGAATTTTTAGGAAGAATACCACAGAGGCGAAGTATCCTTACCACATCGTATCATATCAGGGATTATATATATCTGGTTGTTTTATTACTAGTTTTGTTAATCTCTTGAACACTTGATTGAAGTGTCTTAGCTCAGACCTCTGTGACAAAATGCCATAGATGGGGCGCCTGGGTGGCTCAGTCATTAAGCATCTCCTTCTTATAAGGATACTAATTCCATCATGAGGATCCTACCCCTGTGACCTGTTCTAAGTCTAATTACTTCCTTGAGGCCCCATCTTAAAACTATCAAACTGGGGGATAGGGTTTCAATTTATGAATTTGAGAGGACATATTCAGTCTCTAATAGAAGCTGCCTAGTTCCTCCACTGCAAAATTAATATTTTTTTCCTACTGTTTGTTAGGAGTAACTTAACTTCAGCCCACATTCAACAGAAGGGGAATTAGGAATTACACTCTTCCTTCTGCAGCAAGGTGTATCAAATAATTTGTAGTTATATGCTGAAATCACAGTAATCCCTAAATATTCTTGGGGAGATACTTTACTATCCTGCTGCTGCTTAAAATTTTATCCACTAATTTTAGCATTCCTCAGTGGCTCACACCTGCAGTGATTTTTACTATGGAATTCTAATGGTAATTTTCTCTTTTCCTCGTTTATTCTACATTTATTATTTGGATTTTTTCTGTATTTTTCCATAAGGAAGACTTGCCCCCTTTTTTTCATTTTAAAATATTTTCAGTCATTTCTATTATTTTGGACTCATGAATATTTACTTTATTCTTTGAATTATAATATAGCACTATCATTATTTATATTTGTTGCTCAGATTGTTACAGTTTTAGCCATTGACATCTCTTTGAGGTTGTCTCCTATGTTTCTCTGCTGCCACTGTTGTGTTTTTCGACTGCTTCCCTACTTTCTTTTTTTTTTTTAATTTTTAAATTTTTTAATAAACATATAATGTATTATTAGCTCCAGGGGTACAGGTCTGTGAATCGCCAGGTTTACACACTTCACAGCACTCACCATAGCACATACCCTTCCCAATGTCCATAACCCCACCACACTCTCCCGACCCCCCTCCCACCAGCAACCCTCAGTTTATTTTTTGAGATTAAGAGTCTCTTATGGTTTGCCTCCCTCCCGATCCCATCTTGTTTCATTTATTCTTTTCCTATCCCCCCCCCCACTTTGCATCTCCACTTCCTCATATCAGGGAGATCATACGATAGTTGTCATTCTCCAATTGACTTACTTCGCTAAGCATAATACCCTCCAGTTCCACCCACGTCTTCAAAAATGGCAAGATTTCATTTCTTTTGATGGCTGCATAGTATTCCATTGTATATATATACGTCACATCTTCTTTCTCCATTCATCTGTTGATGGACATCTAGGTTCTTTCCATAGTTTGGCTATTGTGGACATTGTGCTATAAACATTCAGGTGCATGTGCCCCTTCAGATCACTACGTTTGTATCTTTAGGGTAAATACTCAGTAGTGCAATTGCTGGGTCATAGGGTAGCTCTATTTTCAACTTTTTGAGGAACTTCCATGCTGTTTTCCAGAGTGGTTGCACCAGCTTGCATTCCCACCAACAGTGTAGGAGGGTTCCCCTTTCTCTGCATCTTCACCAGCATCTGTCATTTCCGGACTTGTTAACTTTAGCCATTCTGATTGTTGTGAGGTGGTATCTCATTGTGGTTTTGATTTGTATTTCCCTGATGCCGAGTGATGTGGAGCACTTTTTCATATGTCTGTTGGCCATCTGGTTGTCTTCTTTGCAGAAATGTCTGTTCATGACCTCTGGCTATTTCTTGATTGGATTATTTGTTCTTGGGGTGTTGAGTTTGCTAAGCTCTTTATAGATTTTGGATACTAGCCCTTTATCTGATACGTCATTTGCAAATATCTTCTCCCATTCTGTCAATTGTCTTTGGTTTTGTTAACTGTTTCCTTTGCTGTGCAAAAGCTTTTGATCTTGATGAAATCCTGAAAGTTCATTTTTGCCCTTGCTTCCCTTGCCTCTGGCAATGTTTCTAGGAAGAAGTTGCTGTGGCTGAGGTCGAAGAGATTGCTGCCTGTGTTCTCCTCAAGGATTTTGATGGATTCCTTTCTCACATTGAGGTCCTTCATCCATTTTGAGTCTGTTTTTGTGTGTGGTGTAAGGAAAGGGTCCAGTTTCATTTTTCTGCATGTGGCTGTCCAATATTCCCAACACCATTTGTTGAAGAGGCTGTCTTTTATCCATTGGACATTCTTTCCTGCTTTGTCAAAGATTAGTTGACCATAGAGTAGAGGGTCTATTTCTGGGCTCTCTATTCTGTTCCATTGATCTATGTGTCTGTTTTTGTGCCAGTACCATACTGTCTTGATGATGACAGCTTCGTAATAGAGCTTGAAGTCTGGAATTGTGATGCCACTAACTTTGGCTTTCTTTTTCAATATTCCTTTGGCTAGTCGAGGTCTTTTCTGAATCCATGTAAATTTTAGGATTATTTGTTCCATTTCTTTGAAAAAAAAAAAAAAAGGATGGGATTTTGATAGGGATTGCATTAAATGTGTAGATTGCTTTAGGTAGCATAGACATTTTCACAGTATTTGTTCTTCCAATCCATGCTTCCCTACTTTCTGACACTTCAAGATACTCCATTTTTCCTTGCTCTATTCCAGCACCAGAGTCAGTCCTTTGTCCCAGGAGCCCTGGTTCCTTCTTTTAGGGCATGGTATTTAGAAACTGAGAATTGGGCCCTGAAAATATTGTAGCTCCTGGCATATCACGGCCTCAAGGCTTTCTCAGTAGACAGAGTTAGGAGATATATTTGTATCTACTAAGTTATGTATGTAAACATCTCCATAATTCTATCTACGTCTGTCCCTCTGTGTATATATATTACTTAACATCTTCAGTTGGGTTATCCTACATGTAATGCAATTAGACTGATCTGTCAGTTTTTATTCTATCTATCCTAGATTTTTTTTTTTTTTTTTAAGAAGTTTGTGCTAGTAGCTTCTGGTTTGGTTGGGTTTTTTGGTTTTTTTTTGTTTTTTTTTGTTTTTTTTTTTTTAGGTTTTATTCATTCATTTGACAGATCACAGAGAAGCAGGCAGAGAGAGAGGAGGAAGCAGGGAGCTCAGCAGGGAGCCCGATGTGGGGCTTGATCCCAGGACCCCAGGACCATGACCTGAGCCGAAGGCAGAGGCTTTTAACCCACTGAGCCACCCAGGCGCCCCCTATCCTAGATTATCTTGACATCCTGGTTTAATTTTTTTTTTTTAACAAAAATTTGCATATAGTACAACTTGTTTGTATTCTTTGTGGTGTGCAGCTCCATGGGTTTTGACAAATGCATGCAGTCAAGTATCTACTACCACAGTATCATATAGATCAGTTCTGTTACTATAAAATGGCCTTAACGTAGTCCTGTTGTAATCCTCATCTCTTCCTGCATCAGCCCTGACAGCTGTTGCTCTGTTTTCCAATTCTGTCATTCTGCTTTTCCAGAATGTCATATAAATGGCATCATAAAATATGTAGTCTTTTGGGTCTCGTTTCTCTCACTGAGTTACATTCATCTGTGCTGTTGCATGAATCGGTTGTCTGTTCCCTTTTATTACTGTGTACTATTCAATTGTATGTGTGTACTGGGATTGTGTAACCATCCTCTGTTGTTGAATATCTTGATTGTTTCTTGTTTTTGCTGATTGTGAATAAAGCAGTTGTAAACATTCATGTACTGGTTTTTGTGGGAGCACAAGTTTTTGGCTCACTTAGGTTAAACATGGAGTAGCACTGCTGGGTCAAATGGTAAATTCAGTTGATTATGAACAACACGGGTTTAAACTGCATGAGTCCACTTATGCAGATTTTTTTCGATAAATACAGTACAGTACTATAAATGTGTTCTCTTCCTTATGATTTTCTTAGTAACATTTTCTTTTTTATAGCTTACTTTAGTATAGTTATGTACAAAATATATGTTAAGTTTGTTACTGGTAAGGCTTTTGGTCAGTAGTAGACTATTGGTAGTTAAGTTTTGGGGGAGTCAAAAGTTATACTCAGATGAACTGTGCAGGGTGTTCTTGCTCCTGATCTCTGTGTTGTTCAGCGGTCTGTGTTGTTTTTTATTTGACAGAGAGAGACACAGCAAGAGAATGAACACAAGCAGGGGGAGTGGGAGAGGGAGAAGCAGGCTTCTGCGCAGCAGGGAGCCCGATGTGGGGCTCAATCTCAGGACCCTGGGATCATGACCCGAGCCGAAGGCAGATACTTAACAACTGAGCCACCAAGGTGCCCCTGTATTTAACTTTAATAGAACTTGCCAAACTATTTTCCAAGGTGGCAAAATAGTACTATTTTGCATTCCCTCCAGTAATGAATGAGAGTTCATGTTGCACCACATCTTTGCCAACATTTGATATTCTGTGATTTTGGGGGCGGGGTTTAGTTAGTCTAATGGATGTATAGCAATATTTCATGGTTTAATTTGCATTCCCTAATGATTAATGATGAGCATCTTTGTGTATGTTTATTGTCATCCCTATATCTTCTTTGGTGACTCTATTTTCAGACCTTTTGCCAGTGTTTTGGTTGGATTATTATTTCTTAATAAATTCTGGATACAAATCATTGGGCATGTGATTTGCAAATGTTATCCCCTTGTCTGTAGCTTGTCTTATAATCCTCTTAGTGGTTTTGTAAATTGAAGGTTTTTAATTTGATAAAGTCGCTTTTCTCAATTTTTTTTTTTAAAGATTTTATTTATTTAGTTGACAGAGATCACAAGTAGGCAAAGAGGCAGGCAGAGAGAGAGGAGGAAGCAGGCTCCCTGCTGAGCAGAGAGCCTGATGTGGGGCTCGATCCCAGGACCCTGGGACCATGACCTGAGCCAAAGGCAGAGGCTTTAACCTACTGAGCCACCCAGGCGCCCCAATATTTTCTGTTCTTAATCATGCCTGCATAATCTTCTATACTTTCTTCTGGGAGTTTTTAAATTTGACTTTCAAAAAAAAAATAAAAAAAAAATTGACTTTCAGATCTATGAGTCATTTTGACTTAAATTTTGCTTAAGACCTGAGATATATTGAGGTTCATTTTTTGAATATGGACCACAGCAGCCACATTTGTTGGAAATACTATCTTTTCTTCATTGAATTGGCTTGACAGCTTTGTCAAAAATCAATTGGCTGTATTTTTGTGACTCTATTTCCAGAGCCCCTTTTTTATTATGTTCTACGTGTCTGTCCTTTACTGGTACCACACTTTTTGGGATTATTGTAGCATATAAAGCAAACCTTGAAATTGGGTAATATGAGTCCTCCAACTGTGCTTTTTCACAATTGTTGAGATTTTAGTACCTTTGCCTTTTCCATAGAAATTTTAGAATCAGCTTGTTGATATCTATAAAAGAGCCTATTGGTATTTTTATCACGGCAACATCAAACTTAAAGATCAAAACTGAAATAATTTATATCTTAAAACCAAGGGTTTTCAGTCCACAAATACAGTAATTCCATTTTTTTAAAGAAATCCTTGCTTTTCTCAGTGTTTTGTAGTTTTCGGCATATAGGTCCTTCACATATTTCATTAGATTTATATTTTAAGTACTTTCTTGTGATATTATAAATAGTATTGTTTTTAAAAAATTGTGAATCCTGTTTGTTCGTTATTTAGTGTGAGAAGTGCATTTGACTCTTACATACTGATCTTCTGTCTTGTGACTTTAATAAACTCACTTACTATTAGTTCCAGGCTTTTCTTTTGTCTGTTTTTCTCTCTTTTTAAAAAATCCTGTCATTCTGTAAATATCATTTTATTCTTTTCTAGTCTGTGTGCCATTTATTTCTTTTTCTTGCCTTACTAAAGTACCTGGTAAATCCTGAACTTTGTTGAGTAGGGGAGTGGCTTTTATTTTTTTACTGTGAGTGTGTGGTAGTGAAGAATATGGTAATTACTAGTGTTGCTTAGTGCCATTGCTTCAGTTTATGCCACAGGACCAGCGTGTTACCCGTCATTGCTTTTGTGCCATTAGTACAAATGTCACCACAGTGAAGAAGGCAGAGATTTTAATATTGTTATCAAAGTTTTTACCTGTGGATCCCCCAGGACTCTCCAGTATTACCAGCGTTCTAGGTACTACATTTTGAGAATTGCTGTTCTATATCCTTACTGTATGCATTTCCTAGGTCGGCTGTAACAAAGTACTACAAACTGAGTAGCCTAAAACAACAGAAATTTATTCTCTTCTGGTTCTGGAGACTCGAAGTCTGCAGTTAAGGTATTTGGCAGGGCCACATTCTCTCTTTAAGGGAGAATCTTCTTTTTGCCTCTTCCAGCTTTTGGTTGGCTGTTGGCATTACCTGTATTTTGGCCACATCAGTCTGCTTTATCCTCTCATTGCCTTTTCTTTGATGTGTATGTCTTCTCTTTATGTGCATCTTTCAAAGATACATGTGATGGCATTTAGGACCCAGTCAGATAATCTCATGATCCTTAACTTAGTCGTGTGTTTTCTGTCATAAAAGATAATATTGGTCCTTTCCCATATAAAAGCATTTTTACACATTCTGGGGATTAGGATGTGGATGTATCTTTTGGGAGGCTGCTGTTCAACCTACTACCCTTATTCATTACATAAATGTTAGACTGCTTCTCCCGGTTTCTAAAATTTTATTTTTCTTCAGTCTTCTCTTTTAATAAGATCATTTTATTTATTAATTATTCATTTTTAAGTCAGCTCTACATCCAACTTAGTGCTTGAACTCATAACCCCAAGGTCAGGAATCATGTGGTTTACTGACTGAGCCAGCAGGTGCCCCAAAATTAGATCATTTTTTTAAATTAAAGATTTTGTTTATTTATTTGACAGAGAGAGACACAGCGAGAGCGGGAACACAAGCAGGGAGAGTGGGAGAGGGAGAAACAGGCTTCTTGCTAAGCAGGGAACCGGATACAGGGCTCCGTCCCAGGACCCAGGATCATGTCTTGAGCCGAAGGTAGACATTGAACAACTGAGCCACCCAGGCACCCCAAAATCAGATCATTTTATTGATTATTCTTCAGGTTCATTGATTTTTTTCTTCTGTCATACTGATGAAGCCATCTAACATAATTATTTCAGCTTTATTTTGATTTTCATTTTCAAAATAGTTTTCCATTTCTGTTTTGGTACTCTGTTCATTTACTGATGTTATTTTTTTCAATTCCTTAAATATATTTTCTTTTTTGAACATATTTATAATAGCTGCTTTGAAGCCTTTGTCTGCTAAATTCATCTTTGGGGACCACTTTGAGTCTGGTCTCTGCCTGCTTTTTTTTCTTTTTTTACTGAACATCTCAGTGTCTCTACTTTGTCTATACAGTTAGTTAAGCTGCCAGCTAGGGACTTGGCCCAACAATTGTAACTGACAAGAGTAAGTTTCAGGGAAGTAAAATGAATGAACACACAGACTTACCTACAAATGTATTTATCATTATGTAGCTTAATGTTTTTTAAAAAATGGAAAATAACCTAAATGGTGATAAATAGAAAAGTGATTAAAATATGCTAAATTTATATAATGGTTATTCAGACATTTAAAAATCATGATGAAAAGATATTCAAGTCAGGCTACATAAACAAATCATTTAAAAATGTAAATTATAATTCTACTTTTGTTTAAATTAGATAAATCCAAGAAGAAATTACTGGGTTATTGATAGTAGTTATCTCAGGTGGTAAGTTTATGGATGGTTTTTATTTGATAATTTCCTGTACCTCTTTTTGCAATGACTATATATAACATTTGTAGTTAGAAAAAGTTTTCTAGAGTTATTTTTCAAAAATTTGACTATCCACATATGTAACTAGTTTATCCTTTCCTCCACAGCCTTTATCTCTATTTTAGAAGTATTAAAATACCAGCCGTCTAATATGCTGCAGAGCCATTTTGCTTTTTTTGTTTTTTTAAGATTTTATTTATTTGAGACAGAGAGAAAAAGAGAGAGATTGAGAGAACGAGTGAGGGGAGAGGCAGAAGAAGCAAGCTCCCAAAAAAAAAAAAAAAAAGAAGAAGCAGCAAGCTCCCTGCAGAGTATGGAGCCTAACGTGGGACTTGATCCCAGAATGCTGGGATCATGACCTGAGCCAAAGGCAGATGCTTAATCAACTGAGCCACCCAGGTACCCCTGCAGAACCACTTTTTTTTTTTTTTTAAGATTTTATTTATTTGAGAGAGAGAGCATGAGAGCAGAGAAGGTCAGAAGGAGAAGCAGACTCCCCATGGAGGTGGGAGACCGATGTGGGACTCTATCCCAGGACTCTGGAACCATGACCTGAGCTGAAGGCAGTTGCTTAACCAACTGAGGCACCCAGGAGCCCCAGAACCACTTGTAATCCAAAATAATATGTGCATCTAAATTATCCCAGAAAGCCAGTTCTTTTTTTCTTTTCTTTCTTTCTTTCTTTTTTTTTTTTTTAAAGAACTCAGTATCATTAACTAGTGAATTATTGAACACTACATCAAAAACTAATGATGTACTGTATGGTGACTAATTGAACATAATAAAAAAATCAGTAGCATTAATGAAATTTAGTAGTTTCTACTAATGTCCAACCTTAATGTTTAGGCCTAGGTTGAAAGCATTTCATACACTCTGATGTTCTTTTTTCTGTTTCTATTTTTCTGTCTTAATAGTTATATTCAGTAGGAACTTAATAGCTTACACATATAATTTTAGATAGCAAAAAGAAGTAAAAGCAATTTTGATTTATCCAATTATCACAATATATAAAACATTTTAACATGTATTCAATATTAAAAAATTACTGAGATATCTTAGTTTTTTCACTCAATTCAGATTAGCTATATTCTAGTACATAATAGCTGCGTGTCACTGGTGGCTGCCATATTGGATAGTGCAGGTCTATAGCACATGTGTATGATTCCAGGTGTTTTTACCTCTTGTGATAGATCCAGTTTTCAGCACTTTGTTGTTGTTGTATTTTTCCTTTCATTCTTTCCTAGTGTACCTGATTCAATTTTTTAATATTTTCTTTATGCTTTATAGTTCCCAAGTAATATATTCTAGGAAGGAACTATTTTTCTAAAAGAATAGGATAACTTAGTGCATTCTCTATATATGTACACATGCTATGTTTAACTTATTTGAAGATAATACTTTCTTGTGTAAGACTTACTGAAACTATGATGTCTGGACTTTTAAGAATATAATGCATTTTTGTGTTAGGTAAAGGTGGATGTTTTTAAGTTTTAGAATCTGGAATCTGAACCTTTTTTTAAAAAAATATTTATTTGTCAGAGAGAGAGAGAGTACACAGTTAGGGGGAGTGGCAGGCAGAGGGAGAAGTAAACTCCCTGCTGAGCAAGGACCCCAATGCAGGACTTGATTCCAGGACCCTGGGATCATGACCTGAGCCAAAGACAGGCACTTAAGTGACTGAGCCACCTAGGTGTCCCTGGATTCTAACTTTTAAAAAAAGTAGTTAGTTACTGCCTTCAGTTACTATTGCTACATAATAAATTATTCCAAAATTTTATAGTTGAAAAAAAGTATTTTATTATGCTCACAGATTCTGTTGATCAGGACTTTGCACAGGGCAGTACCAAGATGGCTTTTCTCTGTTCTGTGATGTCTAGGGCCTCAACTTAGCAGACTCAGAGGTGTTTTGATGGCTAATGAGTCAACATCTCCAAACTTCAAACCTGAGTGCCTAAAGGTGACCTCTCCATGTGGTTTGACCTCCCCAGACCATGGTAGCTGTGGAATAATTGGACTTCCTACATATCTAGCTGCTCAGGGATCCACATGCAAATGTTCCATCAAACAACATAGCAAATGAATTGTCTCTGATCAAGCAGGGAAATCACATAGCTTTGCTTCTGCCAATCTTTCTTGGTGGAAGCTGTGATAAGCCTACTCAAATTCAGGGGAAGTAGACAGATATCACCCTTTAGTCCCCACAGTATCAGAGAATTTGGGGACCATGTTTTAAAACTGCCACAGTTACTGAGGGAATTATAGGAAATAAGGCAAATGAAACTGCTAATACTAATGAAATGCCCATGATTTATAGATTGTGTCAAAAATAAAAGAGCATAGGTTTATATGACTTATGTATTTATAATATTTGCCAGGCTTGGTTTTAGTATATGGAGAAGAAATAAAACTTTAATATTAGTTTTGGTATTATACCATAATAAAATTAGGAGAGTTATCAAATACATTTTAAAGTTGAAGAAAATGTGTTTCTTGTTAGGGCATGGTAAGACAAAATTTTTAAAAATATTTTTACATGTCCTAGATACCATTTTCTTTTCATTTAAGCTGATCCTTATGTTTATTTTTTTTAAAGTAGAAGCTTTTGAAAATTGATTTAACCCACTGAGCCACCTAGGCGCCCCGAAAATTGATTTAAAATATTTGAAAGGAAATATTTTTCTTCCAAAGAAGTCTTGATTCATTCATTATTTTGACCAAATTACTTTTGTATACTTTTCATACATTTAGAACATTTAGATCTTGATATAGAATAAGGAATGGTGAGCATTGACATATTGTTAGCTCTGTACACCTTCACATTCCCCTGAAGTAAGCACTTTCTTTGATGGACTGGGAAGTAAAAAAGTTCCTCTGGTGGGTAATTTACTTCTGATAAATTCTAGCATCTAGTTACAACATTTCTGTTAGTTTTAGAAGAATGATGTTTGAGTAGGTTGGACATACTGATGGTTATTTCCCTGTTTTCAGATCATGTAGCATGATGAGCCACAGTATTTATTAAGTGGATAGATACTTAAATAGATTTGTCTAATTCTGACTTGGCTCTTCTCTTCACTAATTAAGTCTACCAGTGTAGAGTTTTCTGAGACTGAAGACAGGAGTAGCAAACCATCTTTATATATTTAAGGAAAGAAGGGAGGGAGAACATTTCTTTTTTTTATTTTTTTTATTTTTTGGCATGTTAATGAAAGATTCCTATTGACTCTTTTCCTTTTAAGTAAATAAATTCTTTCAGGTGAACTATGACCATGTAAAATATCCTGTAAGAAAAGTAAATTATACACCTAGTAAAACAGCATTATCGAGTTTGGGTTCTTTGTATACTTCTTGGAATTATAATAAGTATGGATGTTATTTTTTCCTTATAGTTTGATTACATAAGTTATTTTTTTTTCTACCATAGAATATGTATTTATGTGACCAAACTTAAGGTGCCACTACATTATTGAGTAGAAATTGAAAACAGAATAAGAAAAGATAAGCTTTATTCATACATCTTTTATAACAAGCATTTTTATACTTTTGTTTTCTATTTTTAATATATTATTATAGCATATTTAATATATTATTATAACATTATATAGTAATATTATATATTATGGCAATATATATTATATTTTTATTTTAAATACATTATTAAATACATTATATACATTTAATACATTATTATTACATTTTTAATACATTGATATTAATACATTGTTATGCAATTTAATGCATTATTATATTATAATACATTATTTCTATTTTAATACATTATTATAGCAAAGGAAGTGGCACTTCCTTTGTGTCAGTGAACTTGAAACCGCTTATGAATATTTTTTTGTTGTCCTTTCATTTGAGGTATGGTACAGATAATGATTTCCTTCCACAATATAGAAAAATTAGATTTGAGGATAAAGTTTGCCCTTCTTTGGAACCAAGACTGGAATTCCATTGTTAGGGACAATTGACCATTTGCTGAGCTGAGGAAAGCCAGCCAGACTTTAGGATGGTGTGGGTGGGAGGTCATTGTTTTAAAAGCATGGATTTGGGCCAGGTTACTTGATTTATCTTGGTCCTGTTACTTCCTAAGCATGTGACTGTATTAAAGGACTTAATTTAGGTGGCACCTGGGCAGCTCAGTCATTAAACATCTGGCTTCGGCTCTAGTCATGATCCCAGAGTCTTGGGATCAAGCCCCGAGTCGGGCTCCCTGCTCAGCTGGAAGGCTGCTTCTCCCTCTCCCACTCCCCTTGCTTGTGTTCCCTCTCTTGCTGTGTCTCTGTCAAATAAGTAAGTAAAATCTTTAGAAAAAAATAATAAAATAAATAAATATAGTACTTCTGTGCCTCATTTACCTAACTTGTAAAGTGGGTATAATGATAAATTTGCTTCGAAGGACAGTGAGTGGCACATAATGTAATATGTTTAATGATATTTATAATATTAACAAAAGTAATACTAAGATTAATGTTAATTTGAATAGTATTGATAAAATACATTCTCTAGTGATCAAGGAAATAAATATGTATGTCAGTGGAAGTATTAAAAGCATTAGAGGAAAATGAGTATATATAACATTAGAGTATATATATATATATATATATATATATAACATTAGAAAAGGGAAGGCTTGGAGCGCCTGGGTGGCTTGCTCAATGGGTTAAGCCTCTGCCTTCCGCTCAGGTCGGGATCCCAGGGTCCTGGGACCAAGCGCTGCATCCCGCTCTCTGCTCAGCAGGGAGCCTGCTTCCATTCCTCTTTCTCTGCCTTCCTCTCTCTCTGCTTTCCTCTCTCTCTGCCTTTAAAGAAAAAAAAAAAAAAGAAAAGGGAAGGCTCTTTAAGTATGGTTTTAAAATGAACAAGGTCAAAAAATAGTAACCTGTTGGAAAATACATGTAGTACATAATAATAATTTAAGGTTAAATTTTTTAATATACAAGAACATTTATAACTCATTATGGAAAGCACAAGACTGTGAGAAAAGGGCAAATAACAGAGAAGACACCTAAGTAGCTAAGAAGTATCTGGAAAGAGTCTCAGCATTACTCAGTTAAGTACTGCAACCTGAAATGTTTCTCCCCTATCAGATTGGCAAAGACTGAAATGTTACTTAATGTTGGGAAGATGAGGCACTCCTAAGCATTATTCATAGGAGGTATGAATTGATAGACTTCTGAAGAGATATTTGACAGTAAGTATCAATCTTAAAAGCACAATCCCTTTGAACTCCCAGTTACACTTCTAGGAACTTACCCTACAGATTCATTACAGAGGTTGACCTCATAAATATAAATTAGTTCAGTCCCTGAAATAAATATTCATCAAGGGAGATTTAGTAAATAATGTTACATCTCTAATGAAATACTGTGTAGATTTTTAGAATAGTGAAGATTTATGTATGCTTATAGAAGGATATTCAGGACACATTAAGTAAAAGAAAAGCAGGTTTTGGAACTGTGCCATGAAGGATATAAAAAAGCCATTAAGTAATAGATACATGTGGAAAGAAGGATATTAGCTACCAGGGAAAGAGGGGGAATTGTACTTTTTACTCTGTATTCTTCATTATTTGAATTTTTTTTTTTTTACAATGGGTATATTGTTACTTTTATAGTTTAAAAGAAGCTAATAAAAAAGGTTTGCACTTTGTCTATACTGGGTATAATAGTTATCTATTGTTGTGTAACAAAATACCCCCAAATTTAGTGGCCTAAATAGCTAATATTTGATCTCAGAGTTTTTGAGGGACATGAACTTGGGAGCAACCTTGCTGGGTGGTTCTGACTTTGGATGTCATGAGATTGTAGTCAAGCTGTCAGCTGGGGCTATAGTTTTCTCAAGACTCTGCTCCTGAGTTCACTGATGGGGTTGGTGCAGGCCCCAGTTTCTCTTTGGGTATGAAGAATCTGCTCCCAAGTTCACTGATGGGGTTGGTGCAGGCCCCAGTTTCTCTTTGGCTATTGGCCACAGCGTTCAGTTCCTTACCTCATGGATTTTTCCATAGGGCTTTTCACAACTTGGCAGCATTGTTCAAGAGAGGGAAACCAGCACCCAAGATCAGGCTAATCTTGAAAGTGATACATGATTACCTCTCCGACATGGTTTTGATCCTACAAATCAGTCTTGGTATATTGTGGGACGGTGTGAATTCATATACAAGTGTATGAATACCAGGAGGTAGGGATCACTGGGGGCCATCTTGGAGGCTGGCTACCACAGTGGGTCTGTAACAGTATTGTTTTTTGTGACTATTGGAGAAGTAAATTAATTAGGGCGACATTTGATGGGAACGTTGCTTAAAAATTAGTTATCTCCTTGCCAATTCCTGTGTTTGCTCTTCTTTTTCAGGTCCAGCACAGAGTCAAATGCAGGTTCCATCAGGGTATGGAGTGCATCCTCAAAACTACATTGCGCCATCAGGACATTATCCTCAAGGACCTGGGAAGATGACCTCATTGCCATTGGATAGCCAGTGTGGTGATTACTACTCCGGTCTCTATACGGTACCGACACAAAATGTGGTGACTCCTAATACAGCAAATCAACAACCAGGAGCACAGCACATGTATGGCAGGGGTCCTTCTGCACCTCATATAGTGGGATCCACTCCGGGATCTTTCCAGGGTGCCACATCACCAACATTGCATTTGCATACGAGTGCTGCCCAGCGGTACTCCCATTTTGTGAATCACTACAGTAGCCCAGCCATGTACTCTGCCAACTCTTCTGTTGCTTCTCAGGGATTTCCCTCTACCTGTGCTCACTACGCTATGTCAACTGTTTCTACTGCTGCATATCCTAGTGTTTCATATCCCTCTCTGCCTGCCGGTGATCCATATGGGCAACAAATGTTTACCTCACAGAATGCTCCAACGGTCAGGCCACTCAGAGAGAATTCATTTTCTGATCATAGTACAGCCATCAGTCATCCCTCACCGCTTCCACCTCCTCCATCACACCAGTACCACCAGCCGCAGAGTCTTTCAGGATGCAGTACTCTCTCGTGGTCAGCTTCAGGCCTTCCATCAACCCAGCATAATATCGTCCGAAACCACACTGGCTCCCTGGCAACAGCCAACAGCAACTCAACAAATACTGGTAGGTTGAGTGGAAAGTTCACCAAAGCATGGCTGAAAATCATTGCATTTTCAGTCAGGTTTTTATTTGCATGAAGATTTAAGATGATATTGCCTAATAGAAAAAGTGGAAATTAGCTCACTTTTGCAGTTTATTTGCTTTATTTATTATGTTATTTTAGCAACATCTCCCTGAACCCTTCCCCTTGCCCTATTCAGTTAGCCACCCAACCACCTACCGTGCATAGTTATGTTCCTTATCATGACTGGGATCTTAGTCAATATTTATTGATAAATTTTATGCCTCTGCAGTAGTTGTCTTTAGTATGAGTTAGGTCAAGGGCAAAATAGGAGGGTCCATTTGGGCATATGCTTTGTTAGCCACTACTTGCTTTTTTATATTGTTCAACCTTAGGACAGTTACTATTCCAGCCAGAACCCTACTCACTATATATAGAATACTACCCTGGTTTCTCTAAGTGAGCCCCTATTAATGATGCTTACAGAAGATAGTATATATGTATATAATATGTAGGAATACATACTAAAGCTTATGTTTCCGCTTCCCAAATTGGTAAATTAAGATGGAGGCTGGGGAAGATGAAGAAAGATACTTAAAGAATAGTCTTGTAGTTAATCTTTCTGACCTTCTTAAACCAAGATGTAGTTAAATTTAGTAGTTTAAAAATTATGTAAATTATGTGGTCTTTTTAGTGTGGGCTTTCCATGTCATGTACTCATTTTTTTTTTTTAAAAAGATTTTATTTATTTATTTATTTGACAGAGAGAGATCACAAGTAGGCAGAGAGGCAGGCAGAGAGAGAGAGGAGGAAGCAGGCTCCCTGCTGAGCAGAGAGCCCGATGCGGGACTCGATCCCAGGACCCTGAGATCATGACCTGAGCCGAAGGCAGCGGCTTAACCCACTGAGCCACCCAGGCACCCTCATGTACTCATTTTAATTCAGCTTGTAAGCTTGAGCTTAACAAAATACCCTCTCGAACTGAATGAAAATGTATATAAAGAATGGGAACTGGTGAAGCTGTGGTAGTTTTCTGAATGTTGCCTTTAAATTCTGTATCAGAGTCCAAATAGCCCTAAGTCAAGGATGCCATTGAAAAATATCCTTCCCCTGGACAGTTAGATTATTTAAAATTAGAACTTCGGAATATTATATCTGAATATATTTGAGATCATCTATTCTTTCATTGCTGTTATTTAGAAACCCTTTTGGCTGCAATCAGCTAATAGTGGTTTAAACAAAAAGGTGGTATTTTTCTCACATAACAAGAAGTCTAGGTAAATGTAGTGGATCCAGACGTCCTCGGTCCTCGGTGTCTTTTCTCTCCCTGGTCTACCATTCTTTGCATGTTGGTTTCCAGAAACTTCTGTGCCTGTAGACATCAAGTCAGAGTTAAAAGCAGGAAGAAGGGAAAGGAAAGAAGATGGGGTGATGGCACTGGCAGACTTTCCCTATCATTTGCCATAGCTGTTTTAAAAGATAATCCCTTGGGGCGCCTGGGTGGCTCAGTGGGTTAAGCCTCTGTCTTCGGCTTAGGTCATGGTCTCAGGGTCTTGGGATCGAGCCCTGCATCAGGTTCTCTGCTCGGTGGGGAGCCTGCTTCCTCCCCTCACTCTCCCTGCCTGCCTCTCTGTCTACTTGTGATCTCTGTCAAATAAATAAATAAAATCTTAAAAAAAAAAAAAAAAAAGAGAGACAACCCCTTATTTTAGGGAAGGTTAGAAAATGAATACTTATCTTAGTAGCCTTCATGGTAGATGCTGGTAAGAAAGAAGAGGGTTAGCATTGACTGGGTCTTGGGTGAATCAACCTAAAGCATCTGTCACGGTTCCCAAATTTGGCTGTGTATCAGAATCTCTTGCACAGATTGTGATCTTCAGCCTTACTTACTGAGCTGGAATAGAATCTCATTCTCCAGGCTCGTCTTGGGAATCCGTATTTCTGACTTGATGTTGTCATGATGCCTAGTAAAAAAGGTCAGTTTGTTTGTTTGTTTGTTTGTTTGTTTTTTAAACAAATGAGGAAAGCTATCCCAGTTGGGTTGCCTGCTTGTGGTCATTAATATTAGAAACCCAAGTTTGTCCTGGAGCTCAGTTTCTTTGACTCTCAGCCTTCCCTTCTCAGTCAGGGCTTTCTGTCCTCTAGAAATTCTGGGTTGTTTCCTCTCTTCTTTCAGCAGTCTGTTTACAGATCAGATCAAGATCAGATCAGATCAGATTAAGTCTCTCTGACTTCAGGATTTTGTGACTTTCGGGACAAAAAAAAAAAAAAAGAAGAAGAAATACACGTGATTCCTATCTTATTTCTGAGATGGGAATGGAATCCTGTTTGGAACCAATTATCCTGAGATAAAGGATCAGGGAAATATGGGGCCACTTGGCTAATGAACAGAATCCCTAACTGGGAAACACTATTCCTGAAAAAAATATTGAATAAAGAATACAAATAATTACAAAATTACCTTCTATTTGAATAACTAGTAATTAGTTCTTCATACGAAGAGATGGGGTTTATTTCCATTCTTTTAATCCTAGTACTATACTGTGAAAGCCATAATAAATATGATTTTAGAAATTAATTCATGATAAATAGGGGTTTTTCTGCCTTTAGATTGGTAAATTACTTTTTAATTATAGTTTGGAGATTGACAAATATATCAGGTTAATTTGACACTTGTTTTTCATATTTCAAAAGAAATGAAGAAGTTACTTTTAAAACCTACTTTGAAATATTATCTAAGTTCCCAAATTTTCACATTGAGCCAATGTTTATCAATATTATTTTTCATGATGTTCTATGCAACTTAGTAATAATAGTTCATAAGGTATAAGGTATTTGGTAGCTATCACTGTGTTTCTCTTAGAAATTTGAAACATCCCATGGTAGTTTTTTATAATGAAAAAATAATGAATATACTTAGAAAGAGTTCAAAGAAATAGATAAAATGGAAAGTAAATGTTTCCTACCACTAGAGATTTTGGCCACTAATTTTCAGAGATAGCCACAATTAACAATTTTTTGTGTATCCTTCCCAAAATTCTCTACTCATGTACAAGTGTTCTCTGTTAGAAGTATCATAAGCATACACATACATACTTAAGTGAATCATTAAATAGCAAGGAACTGTTTTGTATGATATGCTAAATACATGAAACTATTGAAATTTTTAATTTTTTGTTTAATTTACGATACTTTTACTAAAAACCCACTTAATCTTAGTACATAAATGTGCTATATTGGGTAATAAACTTAATTCATCAAAAAAAAACCTTTGGAACCATATGAATTTTTGCCAGGGTGACTTGGGTGCCTAGGTACAAGGTTTGGCAACCATGGAAATATTGATTTAAATTTTCTAGAAAGAAAGACAACTTTTATTTACCTTGGATGCCTTTACATAATATTGGCACATTAGAATAATTATCTTAGCTATTAAACATAGTTTTAGGTGAAATTCAACCATTGAGTAATTAACAAAAATGATTGTACTTTTTTATTACTTGATTATACTAGTTACATTTTCAGGTGTAACAAAAGTTCTTAAACAATTCATAAAGTGTTGGAGATCCAAAAGCATGAACATGAGTTAAATGATTACCAAAAACATGCTGCTGCATACGTGCTACTATTTTTATGCAGTCATTGAGTTCATTTTCAGAAACATTGGAATAAAAGAGAACTTTAAATGTTATCTCACTTGCCTCTCTATTTTATAAGAGTATATTTCAGCAGTATATTTTAGCCAGTATATTTCAGCACTAGAACTTCAGATTTTTTAATAAAAGTTCTATCCTAACTATGTATGTCTGGGGTGCTATGTTTGTTAACATAGGGTGAAGTTTTGGCTGCTATGTAAAAAGTGTCATTTCATTAGGACTGTTACTGTAGATAAATCTCTGAAGGTTTAAAAAAGTTTTTCCTAGTTTGAGATCAAGTTAGTTGAGTATGTGACTTTGGGTTATAAAGGTACCCATCTTTGATAGCAAGGTGAGTATTGGAACATCATTTAAAATCATTTTCTTACATTTTTACTATCCCTTTGTTTTGAAAATTATATAATTTTAAAGATAGCAAGATAAATCTTGGCTAAGAAGTAGAGTTTTGCCAGAAAATATTATATTCATTAAAATTATTTTTACTTTTTTCCCCTGGAGAATCTCATATTAATATTGTGAAATAGTATTGTCTAATGGTGTTTTACTGTGTGCAATTTTATAAAACAAGAAGCATTTTTAAAAATACTTGTAGAAATAATAATAATAAACTTCTATATAATTCTGTATAAAAATCCACAATAGAGGGGCCCCTGAGTGGCTCAGTCAGTTAAGCGGCTGCCTTTGGCTCAGGTCATGATCCCAGAGTCCTGGGATTGAGGCCTGCATCCAGCTCCTTGCTCGGTGGAGAGCCTGCTTCTTTCTCTCCCTCTGCCTGCTTGTGCTGTCTGTCAGATAAATAAAATCTTTAAAAAAAGAAAAGAAAATCCACAATATATGTGGCATACAGAATTAGTTACTGGTAAGTTAATGTTGTAACTGTTGTCTTGAGTACTGTTGTCTTGTAACTGGTATGCTTGAGGAAAAGCAAAATAAATTCTGTGTTCCCTGATATTTCAGCCGCAGTCTGAAGAATAAATTCTTCATGTATGAAGTAAATTGCAGGCAAAATAAATATTTAAATGTACAAGGCAAAATTTAAGAAACTTTTTAGCAAAAGTATGAAAGACTACCTCTAGAAACTTGTAGAGAAGGGTTTCTTAAAGACAACACAGTAAAATAAATTATAGTTTTAAAGAGTAAGCATGCTCAATTTGACTAATTTTTGAATTAAGAACTTTTCTTCATTGAAGGACATGAAAAAAACAAAAAGACAAGGCATAAACTGGGAGGAAAAAATACAGTATTTATCCAGAATACACACATAATACATAAAATTAATAAGGAAGAGAGCAAAAACCCAAGAAAAAAACAAAAGATCAAATGAAAACATACTCAACCTTATAATAATCAGGAAAAGAAAATTAAAACTAGAGTGGGATATCTTTTTATACTTAGCAGCAGAATGGTAAAAATTTGAGAGCCTGACCACACCATTGGCAAGGATGTGGAATAACAGAACTCTTAGACACTCTTGTTGTTAGGAAGATTTATGGCTTCAGTATTTTAGGACAGTTTGGCATTACTGGAATTGAAGATGGCCATGCCCTAAAATGTAGCTATTCCACTTTTATAATGTGGTGCATGAGTCACCCAGATTCGTATTAAAATGCTTGTTCTTACCAAGTCTCGTATGGCATGGCCAAAGAGACTACATTTTTATACATGTCTGCAAGAGCTGTTGCTAGCCTAGGTACCACACTTCATAGGAAGGCTTTAGAGCACCACATCTTTTGAGATGTGTAGCACTTACAGGACATGGTGACATTTGCTTGGAATACTGGGCAAAAAGGACTGGTCTGCTCTTTAGGTCAAAAGACCTTATTTCCCCCAGGGGGATTCTGAGCCACTTGCCTCACACCTGCAGCTACCTGAGCTGGGGTACACACCTTGAGAAGCTCCGCCCTAGAGAAACATGCATATCTGCTCCAGGGACAGGTTCATGAATATTTATAGCAGCACTATCTTTGTAAAACCAAAAAGTGGAAACCCAAAAGTCATGATAGTGGAATGGGTGAATAAATAATGTCCTTCCAGTGGAGTGCTGAACAGAAATGAAAATACGATCAAGGGCTGCGCTCATTAACATGAGTGAATCCCAGCAATGTAACAGCAGAAGTCACGAAGAATGCATGTAGTGTGATACCATTACCAAGTGAAAAAAGCAAGCAGAAATCATATTTAGGAATACTTGTCTGTGTGGTAAACTATTTAAAAACAAAAGCAAGGGAATAATAAGCACAATTCGGAAGGGAGGACTTCTGTGAGGAGTACGTGGACAGCGTCAGCAGTTTTGGAAAAGTTTTATTTTCACAACTGGTTGCTGAGTTCATGGGTATTTTATTATGGTTTTATATGTGTATTTATGTACATATGCATATACGTATCACAAGCTCATCTATACCAGTTATTAAAGAAAAATGTTTGTGATAACAAAGCTGGGAGTCAGTGTATTCTTTACTGGGGAGAGAGCATGGCAAGTTCAAGGGACTGGAAGACGACCAGTGAAGCCAGAGGAGAACTCAGGCCAGGATGAGGCTAGGGACTTAGGATTATTCCAGGCCTCGGTAACCATGTTAGGAAGTTTTGAGGGTAAGATGTTTTGTCTCCACCCTGAAGCACTGGCAGAATTTTGAAGGATTATAAGCATGTTGGAGACTGGCTGTAGTGGTTCTGGAACAGAGAGGGGCCCTGTTTAAACTACTTATCTTTGACTTTGTGCTGGGAATTTCTTTTGAAAAATTAATTGTGGGACTAGTTTGAGGCCTAGGATGATGGAGTTGTTCCTGATACATGTTTTTTTTTGCTTTCTTTTGCCAAGAGCCTCTAGGTACTACCAGCTTATTGCACTAATTCAAGTCCAGAACTCTAGCCTCCCTGGGCTCTGAATGTTCTGAACCAAAGCTGCTGGTGTTTGTTAGGATTAGTTTCTTGGTTTATCCTTCTCCTGAGGGTATAACCCTGCAGAGCACTCACTTCAAAGTGGAAGTACGGGATGCCTTATCAGGTACCCCACCCGGTATGCCCTGGCATGTGTCTTCTGTTTCAACACAGAAAACAGCAGATCAGCTTTGTAGCAGACAGTGAAAGCAGCTGTGAGTGTTGGCTATTTCTCTGAGTTTTCAATTTTGTACAGATTTTGGCCCAGAAATTTATTAATAGCATGTTAGGTCTTTGATGATTTTAGGAAAGTATTATAAAAATGGTTTTTAGGGAGCCTGGGTGGCTCAGTTGGTTACGTGGCTGCCTTCAGCTCAGGTCATGATCCCAGGGTGTGAGGATGGCCTGCATCAGGCCCCCTGCTTAGCAGGGAATCTGCTTCTCTCTCTCTGCCCCTCCCCCTACTCGTGCTCACTCTCTCTCTCAAATAAAGAAATGAAATCTTTGAAAAAACATAGTTTTTAAAGTTACCTTTAATGGGAGGTTCAGTCTTTACCTCACCCATCCTTACTGTGTCTTCTACCCCCCTTCCCTTTTCTCCATCACCCAATGTTAGATGATTTTATCTTTCTTAATTTTCACTTTGTACTCTTAAATATACTCATCACTCTGTTATGTTTTAGTGATTATATCAGTTATCTAATTCTGATTTAAAACGAAATGACTTTTTTTCCCCATAGTTCTGTGGGTTGGTTGGACAATTCCTCTACTGGTTTTTCTTGGACTCACCATTGGGTCTTCATTTAGCTGGAGACTTAGCTGGGTTGGAAGGTCCTAGAACTTCACTCATGTATCCAGCAGTTGGTGCAGATAGTTTACAGGGGTACCGAGGTTTTTCGACACTTAACTAACTTCCTTACATGATTAGCTCAGGGCAGCATTTCCAGAGCAGAGCGGATAGCTACAAGGTTTTTCTGAGATTTTAGTTCTGGGACTTGTATACTGTTGCTTCTGCCACATTCTTTTGATTAAAACCAGTCACAAGGTCAGTCCTAATTCAGAGGGAGGGAAAATAGACTCCACTTCTTCATGAGAAGAATTGCAGAATACTGTGACCATGTTTTCAGTTTCCCAAAATGGTATTTGTCCTCCCTAAAAACGATGAATAGCACATTTAGACTCCTTCCACCTTCTTTCCCATTCCCTATTATATTTCTGTCATTTGTACACTGTGGGGCATATAATGTGTTGGGGTTTTTTTTTCCTTATTTTTTTATTTTAAGTAGTCTCTATCCCCATTGTGGGGCTTGAACTCATGACCCCGAGATCAAGAGTTGCATGCTCTTCCAGTTGAGCCAGCCAGGTGCCCAACATATAACATGTTTTGTTCTATCACCACCTTCTTATATTTGTTTTAGTCTTAGCCCTTCTAAGTTTGTCTCTCTATATATGCACACATACATACGTATTTAAATATACGTGCACATATGTACATACATATATGCATGTGTTCATTATATTTTCACTGTTCACTACTAGTTTTTTGCCATAGGTTTTTTTCCCCCTAACTTTGAGATATAATTGACACACTACATTGTGTAAGTTTAAGAGGTACAAAGTGATGATTGATATATGATGCACATATGTATTAGAAAATGATTACCACAGTAGGGTTAGTTAATATATCCATCATCTCACAGAATTACCTTTTCTGTGTGTGTAGAGAACATTTAAGATTTACTGTCTTAGCAACTTCCAAGTTTATAAAACAGTATTGTTAACAGTTGTCACCATGCTGTACATTAGATCCCCAGAACTTACTCAGCTAAATATTTATGGGGCTGCCTCAGTGGCTCAGTGGGTTAAGCGACTGCCTTCGACTTAGATCATGATCCTGGAGTTCCAGGATCAAGCCCCACATCTTATACTCCCTGCTCAGAAAGTCTGCTTCTCCCTCTGTCCCCTCTGTTCACCCCACCGCCTCTGACCCATGCTCTCTCTCAAATAAATAAATAAAATCTTCTTAAAAAAACCTAAAAAATTTATGGTAACAGATGGTAAGTATGCTTATTGTGGTGAGCATTATGTAATTGTCAAGTTACTATGTTGTACAATCGAAACTAATACAGTGTTGTATGCCAGTGGGTATACGTCAATAAAATAATTACAGTTTATACCCTTGGACCAACATCTCCCTATTTTCCTTCCCCCTCCACTCCACCCCCATGCCAGGCCCTGGAAGCTACCATTCCACATTCTACACTTCCTATGAATTCCAACTTTTTCTACATATAAGTGAGATTGTGTACTATTTGTCTTTCTCAAACTTGTTTTACTTAGCACAATATCCTCAGGGTCTATCCATTTTGTCACAAGTGGTAGGATTTCCTTTTTTGTGGTTAAATAATATTCATGTGTGTGTTTTTTGTCCACTCACCCATCAGTGGACACTTAGGCTGTTGCCATGGGTTTTTCAGTGAGCTCTTGGTTGATCGAAGATTATGGTCTAGATCAGGCGGTTTGAACTATCACAGAGGCCCACTGTGAATCACCTGTACTTTGTTTATTCCAGACGTCCAACCTAGAGTTACCATTGAGTCCTTACTTGATTACGTTTGAAATACAGCCTCTGATTAGTAGCAGTAAATAAGATGTGACAGTTTATAATACAAAAGGGGATCTGAGCTTTGCGCAGTGGCAGTATCATAGCCAATGAGGTTTATCCGAGGCACGATTATTGCTAATTGAAACAAAAGGGGATCTGAGCCGATACTAGAAACGTTTTTGGAATTCATGGACTACATTACTGCAGAAGCAAATAGCCTCTATTCACCTTTTCTTAGGTACCATTTTGTAGTACGATAATGAATTAATAGTAGTGACCATTAGTAAAGAAAAATTGTTTGGGGTTCATTTTGTTTAAAAAGGTAAGGAGGCTTATGACATGTTTTAGGAAAGTTGCTCTTAAAGATTATTAAAACATTTGGTATTTTAAGTTTTCAGTTTTTCTGGAAATCATTTCTTTGGACATTCTTATTTTCTCTATATAATACTAGATAAATGTGATCCTACTGAGGTTTCTACAAGAACTTCAAATAAACCATATTTTGTTGGTATCTTAATATTTTCAAGTTGATTGCTGTGGGTGAAATAGTTTTTTGTCTCCAGTTACAGATTCTTTATCTTGTCCTGTTATGCAAAATGTTCAGCCTCTCAAGTCCAGCCCAGTCGTATCCACTGTTTTATCAGGAGCCTCATCAACACGAACACCTCCAGCTGCAAATCGCCCAGTTGAGCCTGTAGCCTCAGTTACACAGCCATCGGAGCTGCTACAACAGAAAGGTATTTTAAAAATGTATTACATATATGTGGAGAGCGCGCGCACGCACGCACACACATATATATACACACATACTGATTCAAAACCTGATTTTATTATTTTTTAAATTTTTTTAAAGTTATTTATTTATAATCTCTATACCCCACGTGGGGCCTAAAGTCATGAGCCCCAGATCAAGAGTCATATGCTTTTCTGACTAACCCAGCCAGGTACCCCTCAACGAGGTAATTTTTTAAAAGTCAAACTGTGTAACCATCATTTATAGAAAATAAGACAAAATGTAATTTATAATCTCAATTCAAACACTATTACCTTTTTATATATTAACTTCTAGTCTGTTTATGATTATTTACATAATCACAGTCCTATCTTACATACCATTTTGTGTACTGTGTTTACATTTATTAAATTATACACAGTTCTTCATATATCCACATATAGTCGTTGTAGTCATTTTCATGGCTAATACTTCATCGTTTCAGTGTATTGCAATTTACCAGTCCATCCCTCTATTGTGGAACATTTGTTTTTTATTCTTTAAAGGTTATTATAGTTTTCTTTTAGGATAAAGCATCCAAGATTTTTTTATTTAATGAATCTCCATATCCTATTTGATGATTTCTCTACTTGTTATTATTAATGAAAGTAACTTTTGACCCAATTTTGGGAATAAGAAGGATGAAAACGAAACTGTAAGCCATACCTTTGCAGCATGGACAAACAATACAGTGTATTCATTTGCTTGTTTAATATTCTCCGTGTGTTAAATAAGTGACAGGTAACTAAAATGTGTTATTTTTTACTCTCTTTCCCTACTTTGCCTTTTATTTTGTTTTTTTTTTTTCTGTCTAAAATTCCAAATCTGTTGATGTTTCCAGTTGAAATACTGTATTTTTTATTTTGTGAGAGAGAACTGAACTGTTACTAGGAAGTTTGTATTTCCATAGCAACCATTAGTGATATCTTAGAGACTATACTTACTGTGTTATGGCAGCTTCTCACCTTGAATTTGCAGAATTCTGTTTCTCTCTCATGTTTCTGAAACTCAGAAAAAGCATTTCAGGTTGATCTCACTACTTGCTGTCTGTTGAGTATGTGGTCAAGAGTACTTTCTATCATTTGAGCAGATTATACATTATAAATTTTCTTATTTGGCTTTATAGGAAAACCAACTGCAGCATCCTGGAGTGTCCATTGATTCCCAACAAGCCAGTGGGTATATTAGGAATAAAATCTAGTTTTTTTATAAGCATTTGCCTTTAAAATGAGGGACTGGTAAGAAAGTTTTGCTTATCATGAGTAGAAAAAACACAAGCGTAGGTTGAACCCCTAACAAATGAATGGTATCATTCCTCTACATTTACGACTGCCTTCCGTTTCTTAAATATTGTGCTCATTTTGACCCTTCACATTCCTCCTCCTAATATCTTTTTTCCTATTATATTTTCTTTTTTTACCATTTTACTTTAAGTAGCATCTTACCATTGTACTTTGTCATTTTACATGGTTTTACAAACCACATTCCCACAAAATAATCATAATTATGTTTCCTTTCTTTTCTTACTCTAATATAGATTTAATAGGATAGATTTGAAAAGAGGAGCTACCATTTATGGAGCATTTACAATGTGCCAGAAACTTTATATTTATTATCTCATTTAACCCCCATTGCAATCGTATAATATTATCCCTGTTTTACGGATGAGAAAAGTGAGATTCACAAAGATTAGGTGATCTCCCCAAGATTTTAAATTACTCTGCCTAAGTAGCAGAGTGAAAGATTTTTAATTCAAACCTGTTTATTTTTCTATAAAGTGAGGGTGAATTGTTTTCTTATTGCCAACAATCTTTTGATGTACCTTAGAGAAGCTCCTTGAATAAGTAACAGTAAAGAGAATATTAGAAACATTTGAACTGTAGCTTTTATTGTTTCTTTTTCTTAAGTAAGGGGTTGGTTTAGCTTAGTGGCCTTTTTACCTTTGGATAGATCTGGATGTACAAAATACAGTGTGCGGTGGGGCTACTATATGTGTTGTGTAAGTTTTGGTTTGTGTGAATGGTGCCTATTGTAGTTAGGTGGTGTGTGGGCTGCATAAGCTATGCTGTGGTTCCGATATCCCTATTAAAATATTAATGCTTCGAAGAGATCACTGTTTTTCTCCCGGCTTCAAAGACCTCCTTGCCTAGTTATTCTCAGAAAGACCCAGCATTCTTATACTGGTTTTAAGGCAGGGGGCTGCAAAGTTTTGCTTGCATATCTCCTAAAAACTTTTTGGGTAAACTCTGTAACCACTTAAACATTTTTTAGATTGACATCTAAAATTTTTCACCATAAGTCTAAATAGTTGAAGGCATGTAATTTTTCAACATAATGCGTATATTGACTTTTAAAATAAAGATGTTGTATTATTCTTTGTATTCACTAGATTGAACCTACCATCATCCTTTTAAAAAAGGCCCAAATGAACTTTTCTTTAAAATTTTTCTCCTTAATGTCGTACTGTTTTCCCTGAATATAATAATATAATACACTCTTAAGCTAGAAACTCTTTTATCATTCTATCATACTTCTCTGCCATAGTAATGTTATATAAATTGCAATTTTACATTTTGCTTTATTGTCTATGACCGTAAGATCTAAGCATTAACATTTTTTCTTCTGGATTAAACTGTCTGTACAATTATTGTTAGCATATAGTTGGTCAAAACAACATATAAACATTATGAGTTTGCATATTTTTTAGTGGGAAGTACATTTTTACTGGAAGTATATCTTTGGATGAGCTGAAGGTTTGTGTACCTGAGTTGTATATGATTGAGTGCCAGAATAAGATAAACTTCAGATAAATTTCATTCATAGTTTTTATTTTCACACATATAATTGTTATAAACTTTGTTCAAGTGAAGTAGCTAGGAATGGTAATGAAAGGCTTTTATTAAAGCAGTATTGTTCTTTGGAGTTTTTTAATACGTTTAACTTCTGAGTTACATATCAGAAATTTTTATTGTTGTTTGTTCCATTTTATTTTCCAGGTTGTAGATAGATGGTAGCATCATTACTGTCACGTAGCAGTTTACTTTATCAAGTGTATTTAACTTTTATTTTCTCACTTGATCATCAGGTGAAGCAAGCATAGCATATTTCATCTTCCTTTTATAGAAGAAGAAATTGAAGTTTAGAGAAGTTAGGTGTCTTAGCCAAAAACAAACTCCCTGAGTGGGGTGCCAAGATCAGTATAGATCTTCTGCATCCAAACCTAAAACTTGTTTAACTGAATCAGCAATATTCAGAATATTGTGAATTTCATTGTACCATTGCCAGTACAATATCATATCCTTTAAATGTATTTTTATCAAAGACTTGAAGCTGTGATAGAGGTCATTCGTTTTATTTGTGGTATCACATATAACCTAATTGGCAAAGGTAGTCTTAATTTTCAAACCAGTGGGACAAATTTTATTCTTTATCAGAAAATCTAATTTCATTTTTTTAATCTAAAGAAATGTATTCCTGGAGTTTCAAAGGCGTATCATAAGCTCCATTGAGAAATAAATTATGGATATATCTTTTAAGCCAAATTACTAAAAGCAGTCAAATTTAAACAGCAAAGATCTAATGTGAGTAATTTATCCTTTTTTATAGTAAGTTATAAAAACTAGACAATGAGTCAGTATGCTGTTTTTCATTACCAAATTTGAAATAAAGCAGTGCAACATGTACCCAGTATTACACTATTTATGAAGTGAGGATTAGCTTGAAAAGCATTGTATTCCTATGGTAAATATATGCATTGTGTGTATCAGACTCTGATATTTGACTTTTTAAAATGTTTAAATAGGAATCAAGTATAAAAATCAGAAACAACTGTTGATTTCTTCAGACATCATGATTAAAATATTTCCATGTAATTAATTGAAAAAAAAGAAAAGTATATACCATTAAGTAATAGTAGGTTCCCATTAGTAAATATTTTTTTGTTGTTAAAAGGAGGCAGAGAGGGGCGCCTGGGTGGCTCAGTGGCTTAAGTCACTGCCTTTGTTCGGCTCAGGTCATGATCTCAGGGTCCTGGGATCGAGCCCCACATCAGGCTCTCTGCTCAGCTGGGAGCCTGCTTCCCCCTCTCTCTGCCTGCCTCTCTGCCTACTTGTGATCTCTCTCTGTCAAATAAAAAAATAAAATTAAATTTAAAAAAAAGAGGCTGAGAGAATTAAATATTGTATAAAATAAAAGGAGGTGAGAAATGATTATAATCATTGTAAATATTTTATGAGAAAATAGGTTGTAAAATACTTTATTGAACATCTCAGATTGACTCTGAAAGAAATTATGTACAGTTTTTATCTATGAGTTTTATCCAGTGTATCTTGAAAAAATTGGTCAATCCTAGAGAACATTCTACTTGTTTTTAAAAGAATTTACATTGCTAAGAATACTCCTAAGATTGGTGGAGGGCTTTTTTTAATGACTTGCCCTATCCCCTGTAGGATTAAGTATAAATTTTTTAAATTAAATATACACAAAGATACATTTTTAAAGTTCAATAATAATAATATCTAATAATTATATAGTAATTAGTATATTTTAGGCAACATTTGAAATATTAAACTTTGAAATATACTAATTCATTTAATCCTTAAAACAGCCATTTGAGGTAGTTATTACCCCTTTTTACAGATGATGTAAATGAAAACTAGAGAGGTCAGTAACTTGCCCACGGGAACATAGCTGGTAAGTGAAAGAACCTAGAATCAAATCCAGAGTCCCCATCTTTATTCATAGCGTCCTGCAGCTTGTCTTCTCAGTCTTCCTTACTGTTTTTGCTTTGTTCTCATGGGACTCTTTCAAAAGCAGTGTGTTCTCTGACAGTAGTAGTTTTGAGCTACATGTATACAGAATTATTAAATAAAGTCATCATTACTCCCACCAGTGTACTTTTCAATATTTCTAAGTTAAGAATATTCCAGTGAGCACCAGCCCTATTTCTAACATATTTTGTCTTAACTGAAACATGAATGGCAGGGTAACAGAAAGTCTATAGATATAGGGTGTCTTGATTAATCATTTAAGGAAGAAGGAAGCTTTCCTTTCAGGGCCGGAGGTATTTTTATATCTCAGGGCCATGTATTATGGGAAGATTCAGGATAAATTAAGAGTATGTGTTTCCTTTGTAAAGTGAGGGAATGGCTGTTGTTAACATAGGCACTTTCTTAGCTGGTAAGTTTCAGAAAGAGAGTACTCTGGAAATTGATTCCCTTAAAACCATTATTTTGCAAAGACTAAGAAAGTCTAGTAGTGTGTGTGCCTAGTTTGAAGACCAGCTTAGGCAAGATAGCACTCAAAAGTCTGAACTCTTGAATTTAAAAAAGCTAACTTCCACAAGGGATTTGTTCTCTTCAGACTAGTTTTATTTATTCCCAGTGTAGCTGTATCCAGGGAACAGTGAAGATGCCCTGTATTAAGCAGCTCCAAGAGTATGATCTCTTGGAGAGTTTTGCCCAAAGGTACTTTAATATGAGAGGTAGTTTAAACCGAATGTCCTTTTTAAAATACTGGGGCTCAGTTGATAATAAAGCTCTTCATCATGTTAAGTTCTATCTATGAAGATAGATTACTTCCTGATTTACTAGATTCAGACTGAAAACTCTGGGTAAAGCAGAGTAATTTAGGATACAGCATTCCTATGCCCTTTGGTGGTGGTGGTAGAGGTGTTGGTGGTGGGTGGAGTGGGAGGTACTCCATGTGCTTTTCTGCAGTGGCTTTTAGACTAAGCTCTAGAGGGTGCCGTATTCTGCCACCTCATAAATGCAGTCTGAGTATCTCATCCATAGGTTCTGGCTCTCAAAGAAGGTCTCAGGAAAGGCAGTCAGGAAGTTTGCATAACCATTCACATACCCTACAGTACATGACTTGGCTGTCAACTCCTTTTTGGTTGTAACTCCCCATTTGTTGCCATTTGTATGTATTGTACCTAGCCTAAAGTGGGGCATTTAAATAAGGATTGGTTGTTATTCTGGAGTCACAAATAAAAATGTCATACTCTTGTGCCATTTAATATCCTCCACCTTTAGACAAAGTTTACTTGGACAAGCAAAGGAAGGCTAAATTCTGAGCATAGTAAGAGTCACAGTTGGGGAAGGCTTAAGTCTTGACGCTTTTATCATTAGCACTTCTTAAAATGGAGCATCTTTTTTCAGGAAAGTAAAAATTTGAGTATTTTGTGTGATGGTCTGTTAATACAGTATGTTGACATCCATTGTATAATATAAAATGATATAATAACATTACTCTATTCTGTCTTATCCATAGGTTTCTTCCAGTGCATTAAGTAATTGCTCTTTAGGTTTTTTAAATCACTGTATAGCTATCTCATTTGTTTCCAATTAAGCGTTGGATATTTTTCTAATAAGTGAATCTTTTAAATTCAGTAAATGTGGAGAAAGAGAGGAAGATGTTTTATCATATATATAGGTTTGTGCCGTACTTTGACTCCTTTGGTTAGTGTCAGAGTCAACAGCCTGAATATCGATTCAGTCATGAAAAGAGTGGATTCTCTTCTGTTTTTTTTCCTGCTTAGTGGCCTCTCTTAGCACAGTAAGTGGAGTTTCTTCTTTCTCATTTCTTCTTATTGTATATACACACTTGTACTTTTTAAAGTGCAATGCTAATTGCATTTTGAGAAAGTACTTCATTTTTAAAGAGGTTCTTAAATTGAAGAATTTGTTTTCTCTAAAATCTTTTTACAGGGGTCCCTTGGGTGGCTCAGTTGTTAAGCATCTGCCTTCGGCTCAGGTCATGATGCCAGGGTCCTGGGATCGAGTCCTGCATTGGGCTCCCTACTTAGCAGGGAGCCTGCTTCTCCCTGTCCCACTTCCCCGCTTGTGTTCCCTCTCTTACTGTGTCTCTGTCAAATAAACAAATGGATAAATAAAATCTTTAAAAATAAATAAAATAAAATCTTTTTAATGTTAACTTGTGTTTAATTGCAAACTTTTTAGTATATTTAATGCAAGGTCTAATATTAGCCAAATTTTCATTTTAAATAGGCTTTTATTAGAGGAATATGCCACTCTGAATGTGGTCTTTCAAAGTATCAAATTGATTTCTTATATTGCCTGAATTTATTTTAGTTTGCATTGATTTTTTCTCAGATGAGTTTGTAATAACTACTATTTTATCTATATATATTTTTGAAAGATTTTACTTATTTATGAGAGAGAGAGAGCGCGAGCACGAGCATGGGGGTGCTGGGAAGGTCAGAGGGAGAAGCAGGCCCCCTGCTGAACATAGAGCCACCAGGGGGCTTAATCCTAGGACCCCTAGATAATGAGCTGAGCTGAAGTCAGATGCTTAACCAGCTGAGCCACCCAGGCACCCCTATTTTATCTAACTTTAAAAGATGTCTTAGCAAAGCCAGCAGATTTTTCTGTGACTTATTTGGTTAGTGGGAAGATCAAAGCTTTACTCATCAACAGTTTAACCTTTGCGCTCTTCTGAGCTCAGATTTTTCTCCTTAATTGCTTTTTTTTTATGATAGACGTGAATTATGTTTATTAACATGCTAATTTTAAAAGGTCATCTGAAAGAAAAAAGAAAGCTTCAGAGGACTACCGTGTGATTTTGGTGAGGCAGGGCTTTATTGTGCTTCCGATATTGTGAAATGTCCTTAAAAATCCACACTGTGTTTCTGTGTTTTTTTCTTGTATCTTTTTTTCAAGTTGAATTATAAGGTTTTCTTTATAAAGATATTTATTTCTTTTTTTATATTATTTTTCATTGGGGTTATTTTATTTTCCCTCATAAAATTTTGTGAATGTCAATTTTTAGGCGAATTTTTACCGGATGTATCGAACAATAAAAATGCCCAATCACTCTTTTTTTTTTTTTTTTTTTTTTGGTAGAGGGAGAAGAAGTGTGACATAGTTAACCACTGTGCCTTTTCCACACAGTCTTCCCTCAGTGTGTCTTACAAGAGGACCAGTCTCATTCGTCTGCTTCAGACTAACGTGTAGGCAATAGGCTGAGATGATTGGTCATCTCAGAAAATTCAGTGTTTTGTAATTGTCACACTTGTAGGGCCACAGTTAATAAACTCTTTTTTTGAGCATCTGTGAGCAGAGAACTATTCTGAGTACAGTTCTTTTCTTTAACTGTCATTCTTTTTCCGTTATGAGAACTGAGTTACCATCAAAGTGGCATTAGCAGAAGGAAGGTATCAAGTATTTGCATGTATGTTGAATGCGGTATACATTCATTTCAGTAGAAATGATCACTGCTCAGCAAGAGTGTACAGTCCCAAAGGAAGTATACCACAAGGGCCCCAAGGTCAAAGAAGGTAAACATGTATAGAGCTCAGTAAAATTTTCAAAGTATCATTGCAGTTTCCTGAATACTATCAGTGTAATACGTGGTACTTATTTCACACTTAAACCAGTTCATGTAAAAGCTGCTTTTACTAAACTGCTTTGCAGAAATTTTCTAACGGTTCCAGTTTTGATAATAAATTTGCTAACATTAAAATGCATGCTGGGATGTTCTTTAGAATGTCAGAGTTCCTTCTCACTTTTAATGCAATGTCAAAATTTTATTTCTCATCTTTCCTGTTGGTTTGACTCTTGTGTTTGTGCTTTCCACTTTACAGGCATGCAGTATGGTGACTATGTTAATAATCAAGCTAGCTCCGCACCAACTCCCTTGTCATCAACTTCCGATGATGAGGAAGAGGAGGAGGAGGATGAGGAAGCAGGTCTGCTTTAGCTTTACACCAGTTCTTGATCTTTTCCTACTCAAATTTTCTTTTTATGTCCATAGTCTATTAGCCTTAAAAAAAAAAAAAAAAAAAAAGTGTTGCAGATTTAGCTCCATGAACTTGTTTGGTTTGGGTTACAGAAAGGTTGGGTCACCTGAGAGGTTGGGTCACTTGGGTTACAGAAAGGTTGTGTTTTGCTTGTTTATTTTATTTTTCTTCCTTTGGACATCTTTTACCATTTTGTAAGTAACAGTGCATCTTTCATGATGATAGAGTACTTTCTTTCAGAAATGCATTTCCTCTCATGTCACATGCCAAAGAATGAGCCCTAACTGAAGCTTTTGGCTTATGATGCTTTAGCACCCTTTTAGGAATAGTGTTTTATATTCTGCTTTGCATGTCACTTTCATCTAATTGAAATGAACCACATGGGTTTTAAAATAGTAAAAAGAAATTGACGGTGTTTTTTTAAGGTCCTTTTTGGCCCTTCTCATCATATATTTAAAAGAGCAAGAATTTGTAGTTACTATCCTGCTTCTTGAGGTAGTTCACATCTTGCTAGTGAAGAAGTTGTGTATGTAATTACGTGTTGCAACCTGTTTAATATTTACCTTTTCTAGCTTTGCTGGGTAGAACACTGCTGAACATTAAGCAGTTCACTTCCTTCATTAATTCTAACAGTGTAAGACAACCAATAAGTGCTGACCTTTCAAGGTGTGTCTGACCATGATTCTCCTTTGGTCATCTTTATTAGTGAGTAGAAGGATATGCTTTATAAACAGTATTTTTATATGTTTAAACACAAGTTTATTTCTTAATGCATTTTTGAAATATTCAGATCCTTGTGCACAATTTGAGGAGGGCTAAAAATAGAGGGTTATAGATGGGGTAATTTTTTTTCTTTAAATACCTAAATACCCATCTGTCTTTTTGGATTTTTTGTCATTTTTAAATTCTGTATAATTTCAGTCTTACAGAAAACGTAGAAGAAGAGTAAAAGAAACTCCCATGTGCACCTACATAAACAATTTTGCCCCTCTTGCTTTATTATTATACATTTTTTTCCTACATCATTTGAAAGTAGGTTGGAGTTATCATGTAGCTTTACTCCTCTGTACCTTAGTATGTATTTCCTCATTATAAGAACAATGTCTTACATAACATAAATGCAGTACAGTGTTCAGGATATTAAACACTGTTGTAATAATATCTGCTACACAATCAATAGTCAGATCTCAGCAGTTGTCTCAATAAAATGTCTCATAGCTGTTTTCACGGCCCAGGATCCAGTTCAAGGTCATCCATTGAATTTTGTTGCCATTTCTATTTAGACTCCTTCCATCGAAGACAGTCCTTTAACCTTCCTTTCTTTTTCTTGACTTTGACATTTTTGAAGAATACAGGCAAGTTGTTTTTAGAATGTACCTCAGTTTGGGTTTATCTAATGTATCCTTGTGATTAGATTCGAATTGTGGTTTTGGCAGGATTACCACTGAAATAATGTTATGTTCTTGGTGCGTCCTGTCCCAGGCACATGATGTTAATTTGTTCCCATATTGATGATGTTAACTTTGATCACTTGATTAAAACGGTGTCTGCCAAGTTTCTCCACTGTAAGTTACCACTTTTTCCCCTTGAAATTAATAAGTAATTTGTGGGGAGATTTTTTGATAGCGTGTAAATGTCCTGTTCTTATTTAAACTGTCACTCAGTTTTAGCATTTATTAATGATTTCCTAATTCCTACATTCCTTCTATATTTAGGAGTCAAGGTTTCAGTGTAAAGAAGAGCTTTTTCTTCTCCCTTGTTGACTTCTGTGGGTTCATATTGACTCATAGATTCTTATTTTATTCACTCAGTAATAATCCATTTCAATCATAACTATATTTTCATAGCGGCTTATCTGAGATGTGGCCATGACAGATCCTTCAGACCATCTTTTGAACATGTCCTCATGAATCTTTAAGCACATCGAGGCCTCATTAAGATATTCCTAGCTCATCTTATACTGCTGCAACAGTGGACTGAGCCATTTCTCCAAGGTGTCCTGTTTCCTTTAGTGAAGAAGGGTATTTTAGAAACTAAGATCTAATTGTAGTGTGGTTATTGCCACTAAGGGGTCGTTTGTTCTCAGGCCCTATAGTATTATTATTATTTAATGTATATATTATTCAGATCCTCTCATGATCCTTATTTTGCACATTTCAAAAGTGTATTATTTCATATAATGTTATTTGTCAGCCTAACTTTTGCCCTTTTTTTTTTTTAAAGATTTTTTTTTTTTTTTAATTTATTTGACAGAGATCACAAGTAGGCAGAGAAGCAGGCAGAGAGAAAGAGAGGAGGAAGCAGGCTCCCTGCCGAGCAGAGAGCCCGATGTGGGGCTCGATCCCAGGACCCTGGGATCATGACCTGAGCTGAAGGCAGAGGCTTTAATTCACTGAGCCACCCAGGCGCCCCTTTTGCCCTCTTTTTGTAATTTTTTTTTGAATTCCTGTATAATTAACTAAATTACTCTCATTTTTAATTCTGTTTGTAATTAGGTGCAATTGTTGAAAAATCTGTTTCCTTAGGCTAAAAATATTGGGAAATCAAAAAAATTAAACATTTATGGTTTTTCTCCTATCATCTTTGTCTTGTATAATTACATTTTTCTTGAATATATTACAGATTAAAAATTTCTGAATTTTTTTATTAAAGATTTTATTTAAACTCCAGTGTAATATTAGTTTCAAGTGCATAATATAGTGCATAATACAGTGATTCAGCAGTTCCATACAATGCCCAGGACTATCACAACAACTGCCCCCCTAATTCCCATCACTTTTTTCACCCTTCCTCCCACCCCCTACCCTTTGGTGACCATTAGTCTGTTCTCAATAGGTTAAGAGTCTGTTTCTTGGTTTGCCCCTCTCTTTTTCCCTTTGTTCATTTGTTTTGTTTCTTAAATCCACATATGAGTGAAATCATATGGTATGGTATTTGTCTTTCTCTGACTTATTTCGCTTAGCATAATACCTTTTAGTTCATTCCATGTCATGGCAAATGGCAAGATTTCATTCTTTTTTATGGCTGAGTAATATTCGTGTGTGTGTGTGTGTGTGTGTGTACGTATGTGTACATGTACCCACCTCTTCTTTATCCATTCATCAGTCAATAGACACTTCGGCTGGTTCCATAATTTAGTTGTTACAGAGAATGCTGCTGTAAACATTGGGGTGCATTGAGTAAATACCTAGTAGTGCAATTGCTGGATCATAGGGTATTTTATTTTTAACTTTTTGAGTTAAAAATCCTCAAAATAGCCTCCATACTGTTTTCCAGAGTGGCTGTACCAGAATAAGTTCTTAGCTCAGTAGCATTTAGATTTTGATAATACTGGACATTTTTGAGCGCTTACTATATGCCAGTTGCAGCACTAAAGAGCTGATGGATTTTTGTGTCAGTTTTTCTAGATTCAAATCTTGACTTTGATACTTAACTAGCTTTGTGACAAGTTTCTTAAACTCATTGAGTCTCAATTTACTCATCTGTAAAATGGAATAATAATAATAATAGTAACATTCATGTATGGTTATTTTGAGGATTGACAGTATTCTTTGTGAAGAGCTTAGAACAGTGACTGGAAAATCAAAAAGATAACAGTCATTAACATTGAGGTTATGTTCTTACTGCAGTTTATTTTGTTCAGCAGTCCTGTAAACCAGAGAGAATTGGCTCCATTTTGCAGAGTTGACCGTGATCTGAAGGAGCTAAGTACCACCTGTCTCTGGTCCCACAACTACTAAATAGCAGGGCGGAGATTGAAACTGATGTCTGTCTTGTCTTCATGAAGGTGTGAAAAGGAAAAAGTCTCTGTCTGCTAGTGAGCCCACAAAGCACTGCAGTTCAGGGAAACTAGAGGGCCTGGGGCAGTAATCACTACTGTGTCATTTATATACTGTCTTCTTCCTGCTTTTTTTATTACGCAGCAAAATAGTAGGACTCTACCATGGACATTTTTATTACAATCCTGTGTTCTCAATTCATGGTTTGTTAAAAAAAAAAAAAATCATATATTTGTTGACTGCAAATTAAAGACATGTTCTGAATGGAAAAGAAGATGTAACTTTTAAAAGAATTTAATTTTATTTTTTAAACTCTGCTCCGTTCCAATAATTTTTTCATGTGTGATGAGGTAAAAGAAAATGGCTCGGATTGTTGTGGGGACTAAATATAAGTACTTATAAAAAGTAGAGCTTTAGAGTGCTCTACTTTAAGCATTTCAGTGGTATTCATTCCCTATATTCATGGAACTTTTGTGTGTTGAGTTTATATGGAATTGTTCTCCACTTTTGAAAAAATTTATTGAACAACAAGGGAATATTTGAGCAGGTTCAGAAATCATTACTATTCCTCTTTTTAGTTATGATATACACTTTGTAGTAAGGACTGTCTTATATTTTGCTAGAAGCTACTAAAAGTTCAGAATTGTTGGAGAATAAACTTAAAGGAAGCTCAACAAGTAGCAAGCTATCAGGTTCCCATATGATTTATCTTAAATCCTTGTCTTTAAGTTTATTTGGTGACAGGTATTCACTCCTTCAGTTGTTGGTGCTAGAGTGGGTGGTCAGTTAGTTTTAGGTCCCATACTGCGGACAAATACTAGCATAGTTGTAAGTCAGACTTCAGACTTTATCAGCCCTGTTCCTGCAGAATATCATCAGGTAATGTTCTGTTACCTGCTATACAAACTCTCAAGCACCTTTCCTCTAGGGAATTTTCAGGTTGGGAAGAGGCGAGAGGGCAATAGGTAGCTTTTTCACATGGCTCTGGGAATGTGACAGCTTGGGTGCTGTATTTTTTAAGTGCTAGTGGAATAAAACTTTTGATTTCTCATAACAAGTTTTAAGGTCGTAGTCAGTTTTTGTTTGACTTTCACACAGGCTAATAGTAATTAATCAGCTCCAGGTACTGTGTTAGAAATAATGATATATTTATGGTTTGCCGTGGATATTTTAAAAGATAATGTTTTCTTATGACACAGAAGAAGTTAAGTCAACTCCTGTGGATAACAAGAGAATATTGGCCTGCTTAGGTCTAACTTCCAAAGAGAATTCTTCTTTTTTTTTAATTCAAGTATCATTAGATTTCTCAAACTTCTTCATCTTAAAACTAGAAGATTGTACTCTTTGACCAGTATCTCCCCCTTTTCCCTTTTCCCTGTCCCTCAGAAGTGAATCCTTAAAAGCGTTCAAATCTGTATTTCCCCTTAATTGATGTAGTGTTTTATTATTTTAACAAGTGGATATCTTTCAGCTGAATTCAGTACATATATATTTTTAAATTTTTATAAATTGAATACGTGTCCTGGGTCTCTGAAGGATATTCATGCCACAAGAAAAGTATCTGAAGGTTTTCAGGGTTCATCTATATTTAAATTTTATTTATTTATTTGACAGAGAGATCACAAGTAGGCAGAGAGGCAGACAAAGAGAGAGGGGGAAGCAGGCTCCCCACTGAGCAGAGAGCCCGATGCGGGGCTCGATCCCAAGGACCCTGAGATCATGACCCGAGCCGAAGGCAGCGGCTTAACCCACTGAGCCACCCAGGCACCCCAGTGTTCATCTATATTAAAAAGAAAATGTACCTGTTACATTTTGTACGTTACCTGTTACCTGACATTTAACTTATAAACATGACATACATACGTATATATGATTGCTTTAGCTGGAACTCCCAACTTTCTGCAGAGCGAGAGGGGTTATTAAGGGCTACAGGAAGGAGATACGGTACCAGCATCTAGAGTTAGAATTCAAAAGCTACTTTCAAAAAGAAATAACATTCAAGTAGTAATTAGATGTCTAGGCTAGCCCCAAATCTAATTAACTGAAATACTAAACATTTGAAAATGCTTTCTTTTTTTTCCTCCAGCCATGGCAAATGTAATGTAGATTATGTGTTTTATAAGTACCTGCAAACTGGTCCTATCTAAGGTTTAAGAATGAGGGCAAGTCCTTAAGCTATTCATTTGACTAAAGCCAGCTCGTGCACAGAAAGCAGTATATATTGCTTGGTGTCATGCTTCAGAGATTAATACAGTAGCATAGCCTCCTCCATATACTCATCAGATGATAGGGAAGCATATGTGATCACAGAATGTCTTGAGAAGTGCATTAAATAAGGGGTGAGGAAATTTCCTGATATAGGAAAGGAAATAATTTTCCATGGGTATATTAGAAAGGTTTTATGGAGGATTTGAAATTTGAAGGATGAGTAGGAATTTGCCATGTGGAAGAACAGAATCTAGACTAGTGAACCAATATCTATGGTGCAGAAATACAAGAGAAGATGGTATGTTGGGTGCAGAATGAAAACATCAGTGTGATTGTATCGTGAGGTAAGAAAGAGAAAGTGGTGTGGGAACAGAAGAGAAAAAGAGGTAAAGAGGGCAATTGGAAGCCACATTTTGAAACTCTTTGATACCACAAAGATGTTTAGATTTTATTCTGTAAGATAGTAAGGGAATAGTGAAGGTGTTTTAAAATTTGTTCAAAATACTAACTTGTATAATGTACCTCTTAAAAAAATACATCTTCAACTTGTGTTGGCAGTGAAGTCGTGACTTAGTTAGAATTGAACAATAAGTTTTAGCAAAACTTGAGATGTTTAGTGGTCTAAAATTAAAACTTTTATCATGGCTTTGCTGTTTAACAAGTTGAAGATAGAGGGGCACCTGAGTGGCTCATTCGTTAAGTGTCTGCCTTTGGCTCAGGTCATGATCCCAGGGTCCTGGGATTGAGGCCCACATCAGGCTCTCTGCTCAGAGTGAAGCCTGCTTTTCCCTCTCCCACTCCCTCTACCTGTATTGCTGCGCTCTCTCTCTCTTTCTCTCTTTCTGTCAAATAAATAAATAAAAATATTTAATTTAAAAAAAAAGTTGAAAATAGAGATTTGCATTGATTCTTTTCCTAAAGTGAACTTTAGAGTAAGCTAGTGGTTTCAAATTATTTAATAAATAAAACAGAATATTTCTTTTTTTAAAAAATTTATTCATTTGAGAGAGAGAGTTGGGGTGGGGGAGCAACAGAGGAAGAGGGAGACAGAGAGAATCTCCAGCAGACTCCCTGCTAAGCCTGGAGCCTCACATAGAGTTTGATCGCAGGACTCTGGGATCATGACCTGAGCTGACATCAGAAATCAGATGCTCACCCTACTAAACCACCCAGGCACCTGAAAACAGATTATTTCTACAAAATTAATACTTTAAATCTTTAAAATAATTTGATATGTGTAAACAGTCTTAACATTATTTTTTTTCCCAAGAATAATTATTTCCCGATATTTATTTTTTATTTTTTTATTTTTTTATTTTTTTTAAAGATTTTATTTATTTATTTGTCATAGAGAGAGAAGCGAGAGCAAGCACAGGCAGACAGAGTGGCAGGCAGAGGCAGAGGGAGAAGCAGACTCCCTGCCAAGCAAGGAGCCCGATGCGGGACTCGATCCCAGGACGCTGGGATCATGACCTGAGCCGAAGGCAGCCGCTTAACCAACTGAGCCACCCAGGCGTCCCTATTTCCTGATATTTACATTTGAGTTTTTCTTGGGCACCTGGGTGGCTCAGTTGGTTAAGCATCTGCCTTCAGCTCAGGTCGTGATCCCAGGATCCTAGGATCAAGTTCTGCATCAAGCTCCCTGCTCGGGAGAACCTGCTTCTCCCTGTCTCTCTGCTGTTCTCCCTGCTTGTGGACTCTCTCTCTGTGTCAATCAAATAAATAAATAAAATCTTAAAAAAAAAATAAAAGTTTTTCTTTTTTTTTTTAAAGTAGATATTTTTATTTATTTATTTGATAGAGATCACAAGTAGGCAGAGAGGCATTCAGAGAGAGAGGGGGAAGCAGGCTCCCGGCTGAGCAGGGAGCCTGATGTGGGGCTTGATCCCAGGACCTCGGGATCATGACCTGAGCCGAAAGCAGAGGCTTTAACACACTGAGCCACTCAGGCGCCCCTAAAAGTTTTTCTTGATCAGAGAGGAATGCTATGTATGTTTTTAAATAATAGCTTTATTGAAGTACTGTAAAATTTACTCATTGAGTTTGTAGCATATTAACAAAGATATGCAGCAATCACTATGTAATACTAAACATTTTTATTGCCCCCAAGGGAAACTTTGTATCTTTTAGCAGTCACTTACCGTTCTTACCCTCCTCCACGCATAGGTACATGAATCTCTAGGCATCCACTAATCTACTTTCTGCCTCTGGATCTGTTTGAGCATTTCATATAAACAGATCATATAATATGTGGATTTTTGTGACTGGCTTCTTTCTCTTCACATGGTGTTTTCCAGGTTCGTTGTGGAGATACATCACATCTTATTTATTCATTCATAAGTTGATGGACATTTGGATTGTCTCTATGTTTTGGCCATCTGAATAATGCTACTATTAACATTCATGTATGTGTAGATCTTTGTGGAGGTTTGTGTTCTCATTTAGTTAGAGTGAAATTGCCAGGTCTTTAGGTATCTCTGTGTTGTGTTTAACCTTTTGAGAAACAACCAGGACGTTTTCCAACTGTACCCTTTTAAAGTCTCATGTAGTTCCCAGTTTCTCTGTATTCTTGCTAAAACTTGGCATTATCTGTCATTTCATTTATAACCACCCTGGTGCATGTGAAGTGGCATCTCATTGTGGTTCTGATTCTCATTGCCTTAGTGGCTGATGATGTTGAATGTCATTTCATGTATTTATTGGCTATTTGTTTGTCTTCTTGAGAGAAGTGTCTGTTTAAGCCCTTTACTCATTTTTAATTTGGTTATTTGTCTTTTTATGGTTGAGTTGCAAGAATTCTTTTTATATTCTACGTACTGGAGCCTTACCAGATATATGATTTGCAAATATATTCTCCCATTCTGTGGATTGTCCCTTCTTTCTTGAGGGTGTTGTTTGAAGCATGAAAGTTTTTTATTTTCATAAAATCCAGTTTACTCTTTTCTTCTTGTTGCTTGTGCCTTTGGTGTCCTATTTAAGAATCTTTTGCTAGTCCACGGTCACAAAAATTTACTCCTATATTCTCAGATTTTTGCTGCTTACATTTAGGTCTGGTGACCCATTTTGAGTTAATTTTATTGGAGGGCAAGGAAGGGGTCTAACTTTATTCTACTTCACGTGACTGTCTTATTGAAAAGAATATTCATTCCCCATTCATGTTGTCTTAACATAAGGTTTTGAGATGAAATTCCCATAGCATGAAATTAACCATTTTAAAGCGTATAATTCAGTGGTGTCTAAATAGTGCAACCACCGCCTCTGTCTGGTTCTGACATTTTGGTGGTTGTGTAGTCACCACTTTTCTCTTGTTCTGACTTTGAGAAGGTACTAAGATAGGTAGAACTGAACATTTTCATCATCCCAGAAAGAAACTATTTTCATTAAGCAGTAACTTGCCATTTTCTCCTCCTCTCAGCCCCTAGCAACTGCCAGTCTACTCTTTATCTCTGTAGACTTACCCATTCTGGATATTTCATATAAATAGAATCATAACTATGGCCTTTTGTGTCTGGCTTCTTTCATTTAGCATGTTTCCAGGGATCGTTCACATTGTAGCATGTATCAGTATTCCACTCGTGTATAGCTGAATAATACCCCATTGTATAGATACGCCACATTTTGTTTATCCATTCATCTGTTGATAAATATTTAAGCTGTGGTATATTTGGGGGGAGACATACTAAACAAGGATTTTATTTTAATTATTGAAGTACAGTTAATATACAGTGTTAGATTCATTTCAGGTGTGCAGCATAGTGATTTGACAATTCTATATGTTACTCAGTGCTTACCACAGTAAGTGTAGTCACCACGGGTTGCCATATGGTGTTATTACAATATTATCAATTGTATTCCCTGTGCTGTACTTTCATCTCCATGACTGATCAATTTTATAACTAGAAGTTTATACCTCTTACTCCCTTTCACCTGTTTTACCCATCCACCTACACGCCTCCCCTCTGGTAACCACAGTTTGTGCTCTGTAGTTAAGAGTCTGTTTTGTTGTTTATTTGTTTTTGTCTTTTAGATTCTACGTATAAGTGAAATCATATGGTATTTATCTTTCTCTGACTTATTTCACCTAGCATAATACCATCTAGGTCCATCTGTGTTGTAGCACATGGCAATAGCAATATGCCGTTCTTCTTAATGGCTGAGTAATATTCCTGTGTGTGTGTGTGTGTGTGAGAGAGAGAGAGAGAGAGAGCGCTTTACCCATTCATCTATCAGTGGGCACTTGGGTTGCTTCTATACCTTGGCTATTTTAAATAATGCTGCAGTGAACATAGGGGTGCATGTGTTTTCAAATTAGTGTTTTGGTTTTGGGGGTTAAATAGCCACTAGTGGAATGACTGCATTGTTTGGGTTGGTTTGTTTGTTTGTTTGTTTCATTTTTTGAGGAACCTCCATACTGTTTTCCATAGTGGCTGCACCAATTTACATTCCCAGCAACAGTGTAGGAAAGTTACCTTTCCTTTATATCCTGACCAAAGCTTGCTCTTTCTTGGCTTTTTGATACTAACTAGCGATTCTGACTGAGGCATAGAAATGCTGAGTAGCCGGCCAAGTAGCAACCCAGCCCAAGCTGGAGACCCTTTTTTAAGAAGGTTTCATACAGCTGTGCTGCCTTGTAAAAGTCATTAAAATTGCATTATCTTATGATATCCTAATACTGATAAAATGTATTTAATAGCTTGAGATTTGGTAGATGCAATCATGGAGGTATTACTCTAGTAATGTTTCCATCAATCTAACATTTATATTTGTGTTTTTGACTGCTTTTAAAAGTTTGATACCTGTTCTCTAAGACAGCTTCACATCATCTGATTAAATTTTGTTCCACGTGTCAGCTCCGTATTCTCCCCACTCGTATTAACAGAAATTTACATCTGGTTTTTAAAGGTTGTTAAACATCAGTCACTTTCAGTTTAAAGTCAAAAATTTTTCCTAGTTCAGTAAAACATCTTTTTCAAAATTGCCAGGGAGTGCTCTACGATCCATTGTCATTTTAAACTTAGTGGATATTTTGGTTTTTCCTTTTAGGTGTCGACAGCTCTTCTACGACAAGCAGTGCTTCTCCAATGCCCAACAGTTATGATGCCTTGGAAGGAGGCAGCTACCCAGGTAATTCATTTTGTGCTTAGTTGATGCTTACTTGAAAAATTACTGACCATCAGTTTTTTCCAAACATCAACATATATTAGACATAATTAGTAGGCTTTTTTTTATATAGCAGTATTTTTAACAGAAAAAAAAAGGGACATTTTCTGGTATTTTTCAGCCTTACTTTAATAGTTGTAATTGCCATGTAAGAACTACAAATGTTGTTTCTGGGAAACTTAAGAAAATTTATTATTTTTACTTTTGTTATCATGCTCTTTATCTTTTTCCTCTTTCTAAAAGATTTTTAATGCTAAATAATTCTCCTCTTTCCCTTCTTTCTTACGCTAATAACTTCTTAAGTAAATTTTATATTTCTGTTCTCATGCTTAGGTCCTTGAATTCCTTCCAGCTAGCCTCTGAGTATAAATAGTCTTTGACTCTTTACTCCCCCAATGGCTCCTGGCTGCCTCACCAGGTAAATAGATAAACCAACTTGGGGGTAGATCTTGGAGGCATTACTTTTAACTTTATCTGGAAATAACTTTGGTCATTACATAGGAATAGTAGTGGTGCATAGTATTTAAAAAAAAATACAAACTTAAGTTTTAGAATTAGTAGTCATTTCATTATATCTTAAATTGTGATCTTCCTTTTTTGTATGTCTCTTATCACAGATAAACTGACAACCACATCTGACTTCTCTTTTTTTCACTTTCTAATGATTTGAAACTTTAGGATGAACAGAAAAGTAATTTGCCCTTCTCTTTATTTCTTACCACTTTGGTAATAATCCAGGATGGAGCTTAATTGAAGTTGACATATGCTGGACCTAATATACTATCTTGCTATCACTGTGCTATGAAGCAGTAGAAAACTTTCATCTTCTCAGCTTAGTATAGAGTTCTCTTTTAATATTTCAAGAATACTTCAATAAGCTACTCACTCTTTTGTGCATAAGGATTTTTTTTTCCTCTAGGGATGCGTGTTTGTGTAAGAAATTGGGGACTGTTCCAAAAGCAATCACTGTTATCAAAATATTCCAGAAGAGTTCATTCGTTCAGTAAAAGGGAAATACTACTTGTGGAATCACTGTATTGTACACCTGAAACTAATGTAACACTCTATGTTAACTATCCATTTGTTTAATTTAAAAAAATTTTTTAAGATGCATTTGCTATAACTATATAGTATTTCATGAGCTTCAAATTAACCTAACAAAACAAAAACAAAAATTAACCTGAAGTGAAATGCTGAATGGGATAGTTAAAAGATCGTGGCTTTGAAATTTTGAAGTTCGACCTTGATTTGCTTGTCCATATTCATTTCATCAACAAATCATAATCTTCCTATGAACTGTGCTGACACTAAGTGAGTGACCTTAGGCAAGTTTTCTAGCTATTTATAGTGTGCCAGAATTAAAGATGTGAATATCTAGAGCAGTAAGATTAAATGAATTGAAAATACTGGTGTCAGGTGCTAGGATAGAATTTAGGACTATAGAAATGTACGATATATTGTCCCTTTCCTAAGAAAGGGGAGAAGTTTTAGATCTCCACATTTATGACTCCAGCTTTTTATATCTTGTGCTAATTACTGTTAGCATGTTAAGAGAACTTTCTACTTACATTCCCATCACTGTGATGAAGGATAAGCAGGATGTGACACTACATTAAACTTCTTGTCCTAAGAAACCTGGGAGGTTTCCAGAAAACCAGTAAGCCAGCCCTTGCCTAATAAGCACAAGATGATAAAAGAATATCTGGGAACATATCTTCAAAATGAGAGCCAATAGATATGGTCAGTAGAAAGATAAGATTCTTGAAGAATCTTTAAAAAATATGTTTTATTAAGTCACACGCTTTTAAGAGCATATTTTTGTAGAGTCTAGTTCCTGGTGAAGAATAAAATTTTTATATGAAAAATGATTGAAATTCAAATATATGATATAGATTTATTTGACTTTAAAATAAGACTAATCATATAGCAACATATTAATAATGGTATGTGTAGTAATTTTTAGGGTTTCTTGTGATTTTTGTGCTTAATGATTAAATTTTCTACAGTTTTTTTCTGTTTCAATCAAATTTTAGTTCTTTATTTTAACATTTTATTTATTTATTTGAGAGTGTGTGTGCACAAGCAGGTGGAGCAGCCCACAAAGGAAAAGGGAGAGGCAGGCTCCCTAGTGAGCAGGGAGGCCAATGTGGGGCTCAGTCCCAGAACCCCAGGATTATGACCCAAGCTGAAGGCAGATGCTTAACTGAGCCACCAGGAGCCTGTAGTTTTTTCTTTTAAATTTAAATAATGGAAGAACATTTGTTGATTAAATTTTATTTGGCATCTGTTACATACCAGACATTGTTTTAGAAGTTGAACACTGTACACTAGTCTCATAATCTCAGTTTTGCCTCTGCAAATAGTACAGACTTCTAGCTGAGTAAAGGGAGCAAAAGGTTCATGATTCTGGGCGCCTGGGTGGCTCAGTGGGTTAAGCCGCTGCCTTCGGCTCAGGTCATTATCTCAGGGTCCTGGGATCGAGTCCCGCATCGGGCTCTCTGCTCTGCAGGGAGCCTGCTTCCTCCTCTCTCTCTCTCTGCCTGCCTCTCTGCCTACTTGTGATCTCTCTCTGTCAAATAAATAAATAAAATCTTTAAAAAAAAAAAAAAAGTTCATGATTCTATTCTCGCTACTTCTGTGGATGTTTATAATATCTGGATGTTTGCAGTTTCTCCTAGTCAAAGGTTTATAAAAGGAAAATGCCAAAGATAATGCCTTGCCCAGGAGCCAGCTGTTTACAGAGTCCTGATTTTCAATGTTAACACCATTTTTTTCCCTTTGCTAGATATGCTTTCCTCATCAGCAAGCAGTCCTGCTCCTGATCCCGCTCCTGAACCCGACCCTGCTCCTGCTCCTGCTCCAGCATCTTCTGCTCCTCAGCCTTCAAAAATGACCAAGCCATTTGGGTATGGTTACCCAACTCTTCAGCCCGGTTATCAGAATGCTACAGCACCACCTAACTCTGGAGTACCGCCCAGTAGCCCAGGGTATTCTGGATTCCAGCCGTATGCTCAGGTATGTATAAAGACACCACAATTCTAGAATGGTCAAACTATTACCAATTCTCACAAATCCCTGGTGATTCAAATGGATCATAGGTGTGAATACAGATAGCCTAGGTCAAACGTACATAGATTTTGGTTCCAATTTGTGTGTGTGTGTGTGTGTGTGTGTGTGTATTTGTGTGTACATAGATAGAGATAAAAAGAAATATAAATATCAAATCTTTAAAGTCTTTAAATCTGGATCAAGTTATTAGGTACGATTTTTCTGTCCTTTGTTGTACTTTTATTTTTTAGAGCCTTGCTCTTTATTTCTTTATTTCTCACTCTCCTTCTGTACTCTCTTGTCTCAAATAAATAAAATCTTAAAAACAAAAACAAAAAAAAATACTTTCCATTCTACTATTTCAATTATTCTTTTATAATCAGGAAAGTAAATGTTAATTTTTTTAAAGTCTGTAATATTAAGCTGGCTTTTTCCTCAAAAAAAAAAAAAAAGATGTTATAAATGTGGTTTGGAATTTTGGTTCCAACTCTTAGATCAAAGAAGTCTTCATGGTGCGACATAGAACTGAAATTGGTAACAGTCTCCACAAATGTAAATGCTAATCAGTAGTTGTATTTATTACAATAAATGACCCATTTATTATGTATATTAGACAACCCATTTAATATATAAGACTATAAATTGTATTATTTAATAATATATATTGATATATAATATCATATATTATTATAATATTATTATTATATATGATATATATAATGACCCATTTATAACAAAGTGACCCATTCTGATATGACCTTTTCTGGAGTCACCTTTTAAATGCCATATCAGGGACGCCTGGGTGGCGCAGTTGGTTGGACGACTGCCTTCGGCTCAGGGCGTGATCCTGGAGTCCCAGGATCGAGTCCCACATCAGGCTCCCAGCTCCATGTGGAGTCTGCTTCGCTCTCTGACCTTCTCCTCGCTCGTGCTCTCTCTCACTGTCTCTCTCTCTCAAATAAATAAATAAAATCGTTTAAAAAAAAAAAAAAGTTTAAATGCCATATCAATTTAATAATAGAGAATAGAAAGTATCTTACATTTATATTAAGAATGTAAAATGTAAGAAAACAATTGAAATGGTAAAGCATTCTACTTAAAATGAAAAACTGTTCTTAGTAGACTAAATCTACAGAATATTCATCTTATGGTACACTAAGAATGAAGATTAAATTGGAACCTGGGTGGCTCAGTCAGTTAAGTGTCTGCCTTCGGCTCAGGTCATAATTTCAGGATTCCGGGATCGAGCCCCACATCAGGCTCCCTGCTTAGTGGGAAGCCTGCTTCTCCCTCTCACTGTGCCTACTGCTCCCCATGCATGTATTCTCTCTGTCAAATAAATAAATAAAATCTGTAAATAAATAAATAAATCTTTAAAATATTTACTACCTGACCCTCTACAGAGAAAGTTTGCTGACCCTTGAAATAGTAGAATGGAAAGTATTGGTTTTTTGTTTTTGTTTTTAAGATTTTATTTATTTATTTGAAACAGAGAGTACAGAGGGAGAGTGAGAAGCAGACTGCCCACTGGGCAGAGAGCCCTATGTGGGCCTCAGTCCCAGGACCCTGAGATCATGACCTGAGCCAAAGGCAGCTCCTTAACCAGCTGAGCCACTGAGGAACTCCAGAAGTATTCTTTTTCCATTTTATTTTGCAGAAGTTAAGAGATTGTCCTTGGACTAAAAGTAAAAATTAATATTTATTATACTAGATTTTAAAAATAACTTCATTCTTGGGGTGTCTGGGTGGCTCAGTCATTAGGCGTCTGCCTTCGGGTCAGGTCGCGCATTGGGGTCTCTGCTCAGCAGGAAGCCTGCTTCTCCCTCTCCCGCTCCCCCTGTTTGTGTTCTCCCTCTCACTGTGTCCCTGTCTGTCAAATAAATAAAATTCTTCAAAAAAATAAAAATAACTTCATTCTGTCCTTCTGTAATTTCCATCCTTTTTATACTCTAGCTCCAATGGAAGGATGACAGGAGTTTGATTGAAGGAGACAGAGGCATACTAAAAAGTAACTGATGATTAATCACGGGAGAAATGAGCATCATGAAGCAAAAGCTTTAGACTTTATACAGTTAGAGATCAGTGACTTAATACCTTTCCTTTTTTATAACTTTTTATTGAAACATCTGTATTCTATTTATGTATAATTAAATAAATCAATATCATACTATTTGATACCTTTCTACAAATTGACACATGTAACCAACAGCCAGAGCCCTTTCTCATGCCTTTTCTAGCCACTAACCCCCAAACAAAAGTTAGTAACTATCTTGACTTCTAATACTGCACATTAATTTTACCTGTTTTTAATAATAGCTGTGTATATTCTTGCCTAGACTCTTTGGCTCAACCTTATGCTTACTGTGTACTTACTGTGTTCATTCATTTTCATGGTTTCACGTACCCCATTATGTGAATATAGTAGTTTATTTATTTGTTCCATTGTTGCTGGGCGTTAGGGTAAGTTTTCAGTGTGGGGCTATTATGAATAGTGCTCTTGTGAATATTTCTGTTCATGTCTTTTAAATGAATTTATGTATCAAGGAGTGGAATTGCTGGGTTGTGGAGTATCCAGACTCTCCGAAGTTAATGCAAAAACAGTTCTCCAAAGCAGGTGTTCCAGTTTATACCTCCATTCACAGTGTGTGAGAGTTCCAGTTACTGTATATCCTAGGCAACACTTAGAATTTTGACCTTTTTATAGTAGTTATCTTCTTTTCATATTGAAGTGAAGAAATTAAGACTCAGATAAGTGAAATTGTCTGTCCAAGACCAGGCTTAGTTCTGAGAATACAAGTCTTTACAGTTAAAAATTAAGCACTTTTTTCCTTCTCTTTAAATGGTAGGGACTTGTGCAAAAGAAGACCAAAGTCACACTTGATATATGTATCTAAGGAAGATGACAGAGCAGCAATTTGGTTTTATTTAATCTGAATTTAAAGTAGTTTTTTGGACATTAGTTTAAGGGTCAGTAAGCAATAATAATTTAAACACACAGCTAGGATGTACATTTAAATTCTTACCTATCTATTAAAAAAAGATTATAGATGTTAATCTAAGATTAATATTAGCAAGCTAATTTTAGAAGAAGCCACTTAAAGGTCACTTTTTATATGCCCTTCTGATTTACGGTTATGGCCAGAGGGGTATCAGGGTCACCAAGAATAATTTGGAGGTTGCCAAGGACTTGTTTTAAAGTGTTTTCAAGTCTGACCGAGAACTCTGACATTGTTGGTGAGGGGGAGATTAAGAAAACAAAAGAGTAATAGGAATGAGATCAGAGGTAATGAAGGACCGTAGTCAAAAGCTTAGATTTTATCCCAAGTCCAAAGGGGAGACATTGGAGATTTTATGTAATGGAATGCTACATCTGATTTACATTATTTAGAGAATCATTTGGGCTGCTGTGTGAAGAACAGATCAGGGATGGAATTTTCTGAAAAGACATAAATGGAAACGGGGGCGCCTAGGTGGCTCAGTGGGTTAAAGCCTCTGCCTTTGGCTCAGGTCTTGATCCCAGACTCTGATCCAGAGTCCTGGGATCAAGCCCCACATCAGGCTCTCTGCTCAGCAGGGAGCCTGCTTCCCTTCCTCTCTCTGCCTGCCTCTTTGCCTACTTCTGATCTCTGTCTGTCAAATAAATAAATAAAATCTTAGGGACGCCTGGGTGGCTCAGTGGGTTAAGCCGCTGCCTTCGGGTCGGGTCATGATCTCAGGGTCCTGGGATTGAGTCCCGCATCGGGCTCTCTGCTCAGCGGGGAGCCTGCTTCCCTCTCTCTTGCTCTGCCTGCCTCTCCATCTACTTGTGATTTCTCTCTGTCAAATAAATAAATAAAATCTTAAAATAAATAAATAAATAAATAAATAAAATCTTGAAAAACAAAAATGGAAACAGGGAGACAAATGGAAGTTTTGCCATAATCACAGAAATGTATGATTGTGCTTTGTTCTAAGGTAGTGATTGGTGAAGGTAATGAAAAGTGGATGGATAATGTCTGTCTTTTGACTTATTGATGGATTTGTTATGGTAGTTGAGAGAAAGGAACGTATAAAAGATAACTTGGGTTCTTGGCAGAACTGGGTAGAGGATAGTTCATTTTACTTTGAAGGTGAAGAGAGAAAAATACGTCTCAGAGTGGCAATCGAGTTGGCCATGTTAAATTAAAATGCCTAGTAGACATTTACATGGAGCTATGTAGCAGGCAGTGGAAGTGTATATGAATGCCCATTGCTCTATATTACCAAGTTCATCAAGAATTATTTTTTATTAAAAAGAATTATTTTTTTTAAGTAGACATTTTTAAAAATAATTTAGTCATAAATTACTCAAGTCCCAGTTCATATTCTTTCATAATTACTCAGTCTTCTGGTTTGTCTGATACACATTGCAATATTTTCTCCACCTTGACATTTGTTTTTAATTTTAATGGTATATTTTGGCATTGAAGGAGTATCTTAGTTTTATATAGTCATACTATGATTTCTTTTTAATTTTATTTTCAAAGATTTTATTTATTTGACAGAGAGAACACAAGCAGAGAGAGTGGCAGGCAGAGGGAAAGGGAGAAGCAGGCTCCCCACTGAGCAGAGAGCCCAACAAAGGGCTAGGTCTCAGGACCCTGGGATCATGACCTAAGCTAAAGACAAATGCTTAACCAACGAGCCACCCAGGTGCCCCCATATTATGATTTCTTTTGTTTTTACCTGTGTTTGAATCTTTTAAAAGATCTTTTCAACCTTAGATTAGGAAATACTCCCCCTATAAATTTTTTTAGTTCTTAGGTGATTTCAGTTTTATATCTTTAATCTATTTAAGGTTTTATTTTGGTTTATAATGTAAATAATAAACTCACTTTCCTCCGAAAAAATAGCTCTAAGTTCACTATCATTTACTAAATAATCTGGTTTTTTTTCCCCACTGGCCAAAAATTGGGTAGTTTGAGCATCAAAATGAATAACTGTAATTCATTAACTCACTTAGAGTTCATAGAAAGCTGTGAATTCATAATAATACTAAAAATATAACAAATGTAACACAGAAAAAATAAAGTAAAACTCATTGAACATGATTATACATTTTTATGCCATCAACTCATTATCCTGAAAATCGATTGTTGAAAAAACTTGGAAACAAAAACGTTTATCCTGCCTCACAGAATCCAAATTCTTGATGCTGAAAAACATTGCTGAAATTTTGTTATGAGGTTTAACCATGCTAGGATTTAAATGTATTCATTATTTTGCTTTGAGTTTTTTTTTTCAAGATTTCTTTAAATTGAGCTGCCCTATTAAAACCATTCTGTTCCAAGCCAGGTTCAAATTTTTTCATATTCTTACTTACTCAGTATGTTAAAATCCTGTAGTATAGTACATTGTATTCATGCTCGTTATATTGTTCTTTTGTTTGTTTTGTTTTAAATCGCTTTTTCAGCAGTATCCTGGTATGAACCAGCTGTCCTCCGGTCTGGGAGGTCTGAGTCTTCAGAGTTCTCCACAACCAGAAAGTCTGAGACCTATAAACCTCACCCAGGAGAGGAATATTTTACCCGTGACTCCTGTTTGGGCTCCTGTACCTAACTTAAACTTAGACCTCAAAAAATTAAACTGTAGCCCAGAGTAAGTATTTATTTTATGATCTTTAGTAAATGATACACTTTGTCAGAAATGTTTGACTGTCAAAACTAGTAAAAGTGATATATTAATTCCTTGGTTGGAAGTTTTGTTAATGGGGAATTTTCCATTTTACTTTGTACAGAAGTTCTAGCTATAAAATTCATTTTAGGTCCTGTTCCTGCCTCTATCTTTCCATCAATCCTATTCCCTATCACCTAATGCAAGGGAAATTTTTTTTTGAGTGAAGGAATCAGGAACCCAGATTCAACTCTATTTTTCTAGAGTAATAACTTCTGATGTCTTTTAAATAAGGTGGGATCTTTAAAAATGTATGCCCTTCGATCTCTGCTTTAAAAAGGACACTGACTTCACTTAACGTAATCCCAAGAACAGTTTAAATGGTTTATCTCTGAGTTTCCTTTTTCCACGCAGCATAGAATGTAAGACCATTACCGTATCCAGCCTGGATTTAAATTTGGATGTCCTTTCTTGAATATTTCCTCACCTCATGGAGAAGTTTAGCTGACTGTTGGCATCTGGTGGCCACCAAACCCCGTTGTTTCCTCCTGGTGGATGAGTTAGTTCTGCCACACACCTCATAGTACCTTCAAAACCAAGCCTTCTCCTTTGTTGTGTTATTTCAATACTTCTTTCTCCTGAGAGTAGGATATTCCTACGTACCCAGATGCTTCCTAGAAAACATCTTTCTGCTCCTTATAAAGTAAACTGATTCACAGAACATGTGTCTTCTTCCTCGCATTAGGAGAATTAGTGTTCCTCTTTACAGCCAGTGTTTTTTTAATTAGGGCAGTAGTTTTCTGGCTTGTTAAGAAAACTGTAAACTTCTCTTTTTTCAGTCAAAATCTTATGTAGATTTCCAATACAGAAACCAGAAAATGGAGTTCCTTCTGCCACACACTATGACCAACCCCCATCAGTGCCTGAGGCAGTGTCAAGATCATTGCTGTGAAAATGTATAATCATTGATCCTAAGAGGAAAACAGCTGCCCATTCCTATGAATATAAGTTGCTGTCAGGTCTATGAGTATGTGGATTTTGGCCTTCTATTTTGAAAGATTAGGCATTGCCTAAGTAGGTGAATATAGTGTTTATATATGTCATAGATAGTGGATGGTGTATGCTTCTACTCAGTTATGTGTTTTCTGTGAAAGTCCCTCTCTTACCAAAATAGCAATGCATAGTATTTGGGAGTGTAGACTTTACAGTTGGATGGACTCAGGTTCTTACCATGGTTCCACTGATGAGTAGCTGTAAGACTCTGCAAATTTCTTAACAAATTTTCAATATTGTCAATTGTGAAACAGGAATAATAATTGTGCCTACATATAAAGGTAAATCATTTATTTAATAAATATTTACTGAATGCCTTCTAAATTAAGGGCCAGGTACTGTTTCTAGATGCCAGGAATGAACCAGTAAACAGAGTTCCCTATCTCTTGCAACCTTTATCTTATTAGGGAAGACATACTATGAACAGTCAAAATGTCTGAGTTAACCATCATACATTATACACCATCTGTGTAATGTAATGTCAGAATATTACTGTGAAGTAGGGAGTAGTGAGGCCAGTAGAGGTTGACTGTATTCAGTTGAGCAGTCATGACAGGCTTTCCCAAAGAGTTAACACTGAGTGGAGATCTGAATGAAGGGTGAGAGCAAACCACATGACTCTGGGAAGCAAGTGCCAAGCATGTGCAAGCTACATAAGCAGCAAATGCAGAAGTCATGAAGCAGGGATCATCATAGTGTTCAAGGAATGCCACCAGCCTGGAGTCCAAATGTGTCTGGGTATCTCGACATACTGTGAGCTGCTCTTCTTAAAATTCCTTTCCTGGTTTCCAGTACTTCTCCTGCTTACCTCTTTGCTCCTTTATTGATTCTGTGTCTACTGACCTTAACTTATAACTTAGTAAGTTATAAACACTAAATAAGTGAGTACTTAGTAAGTTATGAACACTTTCTCTAAGAGAGGGATAGTACTATGATGGCACAGAACAAAATGATGACTATCTCAAGTGGAGAAGACAGACACGGTACACAGCCAACTAAATCAAAGCAGACTAATCATACCATAGAAGCATAAACTGATCTCAGAGCACAGAGGAAGACATCGTTTCTTCTGACTTGTGATTGGAGGGAATGGTGATTTCAGAAGAAGCGATAATTTTGACGGGTCTCAAAGTAAGAGACTCATCAAAGGACTTTCAGCAGGTGAAAAATGGAGAGTAAAGCAGGAACAACATTATTAAAGATACAGAGGTTTCCTGTTCACTTTTGTTTTCCTTTTCAGTCCTTCCTAATTTATATTCTACATGCTAGTGATGTTTTTTCCCAAATCTGTTGTACTTTCCCACCATGAAAATGTTGAGTCCTTAATTAGGGTTTTTGACCTATATTGTATATATGCCTGCTTAGTGTAATATGGATCTTCCTAGTTGTAGTTATATAACACCCAGACGATTTTCATTTATGCCCTTAAATTCTCTTGATTATCTGCATCTATAGTATGTATATATGTATTTTCTGATCATTAATAAAGTCTGTGTTGTCTGTATTTTTTTGCAGTTCATTTCGGTGTACTTTGACAAATATTCCACAGACACAGGCTTTATTGAATAAAGCTAAGCTTCCTTTAGGACTGTTATTACATCCCTTCAGAGACTTGACGGTAAAGTAACATATTTTAAAATACTTGCGGGTACTGATGTGTGTTTTTGTGTAGTGTGTTTTGACTATATATTTTCTTGGAGATTTTTTCATCTTTTATCTTTTAAGTTAGAAATAATCATTTTTGTCAGTTCACCTCAGCAAACATTTTCTAACTACCTGCTTTGTAACAGGCCCTAACCAAGCACTGGTAAATACAGAGATAATGAAGTCATTGACCTTGCCCCTGAGAAATTTGTATCTAACAGGGGACAAAGATATAAAAAGAAATAACTACAATACAGGGTAACTAATACATGTACCTAACCAAATTCTACGAGTTGCTTATAGGCAGGGAGTATAGTATAGTACTGGGTGCAGTAGCAGAGGTTTGTTATGAGTGATGAGGTCTGAGCTGGACTTTGAAAGATTAATGGTTTTGGAAGTTGGAAAGGCCATTACAGTTAAACCTTAGGCGTCTTTATTAAACATAAAGGTCGCACCAACGGTTGTCCACTTGGGGGTGGAGGAACTGTATGCTGATTCCTAATTCTATGAAACAAATAACTTTTTTGTAATAAGTCGTCCAAATGCTAAAGGTCTTCTGAATGAAAACATTTCTTAAATTTCCATAGTCTCTTGGTTTCATACTAAGCCTGCCGGATTTTTACATATAGTTCTGATATTTTATGCAAATATTATCTTTAAAATTTCTAAACTTCAGAAATTAAGTTTCTGCAGATACATTTTATTTGTACTCTAAAAGGTGCATTACTCTCTCACATTTTTTTAATTACCGTGGTTTTCTACCCCTCTTAATGCTACTGAGTTTCTTTTGCTCTCATTCATCCGAAAAAATGTGTATAAACTACCCATTATGCTAGGTGCTGAGATACAAAGGTTAGTAAGCGTCCTCATGGAGCTAACTTGCGTACTAACTAGGATACATAAAAAGGAGCAGAGTGGATAGAAAATCAAATAATTATAAATGTGCAGTAAATACCTTGAATTTATTTACTTAGTAAATACTGTTTGATCACCTGTAATACTGTTTCAGCTATTATCTCTAAATCAAGATCATTAATTTCCCATATACATAGGTAAGAATTTTTGTCTAAACGCAGATGCCATCATGATACCTTCTGGAAGTATACACTATATTGGCAACAGTAACTTTCTCTGTGCTGTAGAATTCTGGCCAATTCTTTATTTTCTCATTTTCAGTTAATTGTATTTCCGTTTTTTCATAAGTGTGATGTCATTACTTGTGTAACAAAAACTATATATGTGAAAGAAATTGAATACAAACACATAATCATAATGTAGAGATAGGAAAAAAGTGCCAGAAGGAAATATACTAAAATGTTATCAGGGATTAATTCAGGGAGACAGAATAATATGTGATTTCTAAGTGTTTTTTGTATTTTCTAAATTTCTTAAAAATGAATATAAAGTTCCTTTCCCAAATCTTTTCCTACCTTTTCCTTTTCCAGAAGCTCTCTGAAACAGATTTATAGGTTTATTTTTACATAGCATAATTTGTAATCTTTGCCCCCTCAGCACTTGAGAAGATCACTAAAATTACCAGCTTTTCAATGGTCTCTTTTTTTAAGTTTAGCACCATAACATTTTCACCCTCTTAAAAAAACAACTCATTCAAGTTAGGTATGACTTCTGCCTTTCGTCATCTGAAACTGTCTCACACACACAAAAATTTTTTTCCACATATTTCTTTTAAAAGCCACACTGTGCTTGGTTCATGTGGCCTTGGTCCCCGTTAGGACTGTGGCAGCCATCTAGTGCACGGTGCCTTATACTCTGGGACTAGGTGCTGTCAGGCAGCAGACACAAGTGGTATGTGTTTCTTTCTCAATGGTGTTTCTGGAGGCTACCTGATGAGCTCCAAATTAAATTATTTTCTTGGCCAACCAGGCTTTTCATATCAGTCAGTAACTTTTACTGCATTTGGTTTGGTGTTATCTTACCATTTGTGACAGAGAAGGAGAAGACTTGATGGCTGCTTGTGTTGCTCAGCATATCACTGGATTTTATGAAAATGCTTCCATTTCAGAACACTGTTACGGTTTTCTGTTCTGTCTGTGGAGCAGAGCAGTATGTGTTCCATTTTTACCCTGAAGTGCTTTTTTTCTGCTACAGCATCTTTATTTTACTTCCTAGCAATTACCAGTGATAACATCAAATACCATTGTGAGGTGCCGATCTTGTCGAACATATATCAACCCTTTTGTATCATTCATTGATCAACGGAGATGGAAATGCAATTTGTGCTATAGAGTTAATGATGGTGAGTTTCAGATTCTTAAAATAAGTGTGTCTAATATAATTTTAAACATTTTGACATTTTTGGTCATTAGCTGGTCTCCATTGCTTTAAAGACTTTCATGCCACTTTTTATGCAAGAATATAGGCTAGGGACACTTGATCTTGGCTGGGGATGATTAATAATTAGGAGAGTGACAGTAACGGCAAAGTAAAAAAATAGTCACAAAACAAGCAATGAAGATCATGTAGACTAATTGTGCCATGTCTCTCTGTTATTCCCTTTAGTCATTTCTTAGGTCCTCTTAATATAATTGCTTTCAAATTTGTGTTTCTGTTTTTTTTTCCGTGTCATGTGATAAAATAAATAGGACATAAGCCTAAGAAGCAAGGTTACCTGTGTTCTGGTTTCCTCACCTGATTTCACAATAAGTTTTTTTTATCTTGATATATTTTTAAAGAGCGTTTTTATCATTGGATGTTCACAGAACCATTGTAAACCTTATACAAATATTGATGGTAAAGATGTTTATTTCTTGGTATGCTTATGTCTTGTTTACTTACAAATTATGTTACTAAATTTGTACTGGATTTCTAATTTTTACCTAGTTCCTGAAGAATTTATGTATAATCCCCTTACTCGATCTTACGGAGAGCCTCATAAACGACCAGAAGTACAGAATTCAACTGTGGAGTTCATTGCTTCTTCAGATTACATGGTAACTGCTCAGTGTAAAAATTAGTCATGGGCTATAATTGTATTGTCATTTATAATTTGCTGTTGAGTGAATTCTTGGAAAGTTTGAGTTGTTCCCAGTATGAATTTTTTTTAAATAATGCTGAAAGTTTATACTTCACAAATAGAAAACTCTACATTTGTAAAGGTTACTTGATGTCCTAGAAGAATGCAGTTATGTCAATAAGAAACATTAGTAGTTTTTTTAATGATAGGGACTATTTACAATATTGTTGCCATTTTGATTTAATTGCTGACATGAAATGAAAATAAATATTCTTTTACCGTGTAATATTTAAGACCTTCAAACAGAAAAAATTTTCACGTTTTTGCCAAAAAGTACAGTTTCAGGCTCTTAAAGATAACACCATCTTACTGATTCATCCAGTACAGATGAATGGACAGTGACTTTAATTTTTCTCTTTCCAGTTTATCATCAAATTCTACTTTTCTTTTGTTTTTCTTTTCTTTTTTTTTTTTTTTAAGATTTTATTTATTTGAGAGAGAGAACACAAGCAGGGGGGAGGGGAGAGGGAGAAGCAGACTTCCCATTGAGCAGGTAGACCATTGTGGGATTCATCACAGGACCCTGAGATCAAGACCTGAGCCACAGATGCATGCTTAACACACTGAGCCACCCAGGCACCCCCTACCTTCTCTTTAATTGTACTACAAGAGCTCATTCTTTTCCCTTTTTAAAAACAAATTCTTGGCTTAAGTTCTGCTCATCTTCTTTATTGTATCTGCTCATTTTAAATGTATTTATAATAGCTTACACTTATTTCTTCAGTACCCTCGTCACTAATATTTGTTGTCTACAAAAATGGAAGGTGTTGCTAGTGCAGAAAGGTGAACGGAGACAGCTAATGCGTATTAAATTTCTGTTTGGCCCATTTCTTTCTTGGTTTTTGTAATTTTTATGGTCCTTTGCGTTCACTTTAGCATCTGCTCACTTAAAGTACTATTTCCTTGTCTGTTTCCATATTAACTATAGTAAACTTTTTCTCTTGGGCGTTTTTACTCTCAGCTTCTTACCTTCTTTACAACTTACATTCCTAACTCCGTAGGATCTTAATCTAATTGAAATGGTAAAGCAAGAAGTTAATCTTTAACTTTTGTCATATGACCCATGTGATCCTTGGTCAACATATTAAGAAAAAAAAAAAAGTTTTTCTGTATCCTTTCAACTTTTATAACAGTAATTTTCAAGCATACTTCAAAAAAGAGATAATAGTATAGTGAACTGTTATTTACCCCTCACCAAGCTTCAACAGTTGTCAGCATTTTTCTAGATATATTTCATCTATCCCCAGTCCCACCTCAATATCCCCTCCCCTCACACCACCCTGGAATTTATACATATCATTTAACGTATAAGTACTTCAGTATGTATCTCTATCAGATAATGACTTAACATCCTTAGAATACCATCACAGGACTTCCTTTATACTTGGCATTTAACCGTTGGGATTTAGCCATGACCAGCTAACCCTAGAGCTAGTACTAATGGCTAGTACTATTGTCCAATTTTAAAAAGTAAATATTAAAAAACCAGTGTTTTTCTGGATTAGGGAAGGGATAGAGGTGTTCATATTAAAAAATAAGCTCATGTTTTTCTTTGAAAGATGAATCTCAATCAACACTCTACCAGTAAACATTAGCCCATTTATTTAACCATTACTATGTAACAACTCCTTTTTTTTTTTTTTTTTTATAATTTAATTGAGAGAGAGCACACAAGCTGGGTTGGTGTGAAGGGCAGAGGAGAGGGAGAGAATCTTAAGCAGGCTCCATGCCCAATGCAGAGCCTAATGCGGGGCTGGATCTCACAACCCAGAGATCATGACCTGAGCCAAAATCAAGAGTTGGACACTTAACCCACTGAGCCACCCGGCCATACCTAACAACTGCCTTATTATGCTTAATCCATAACCAACTTTATAAGAAAAAAGTTAAAGGAGTGTCATTTTCATTAGTACCTAAGATCTAATAAAATGTCAGTCCTCCTATTTGTGTATTTTTTGTGTGTCATTTACTCAGTAAATATCCAGTAATAATAGTGTTATAAAAAGAATAAATTGTGCCTGCTAAATAAAGTACATTATTTTCATTCTTTTCAGCTTCGTCCTCCTCAACCTGCAGTTTATTTATTTGTTCTAGATGTATCTCATAACGCAGTAGAAGCTGGATATTTGACAATTTTGTGCCAGTCATTGTTAGAAAATCTAGACAAGTAAGAAATTTTTTTACTCATGATGTGTGTGTACAAATATATATAAATGTGAAGAGTTTATTAGCAATTTATGGAGTTAGTTTTTAATTTTAATTACAGTTTGACTTTATCTCTCACTGCAAGAGTACTTCTTGTCCACCTCAGACTAAGGTCCTGCTTCTTTGGTTACTGTACTTTATGACATGGTATCTGAATCATAAAATTGTTTTGTTTTGTTTTTAATTTTTTTATTTACTTGACAGACAGAGATCTCAAGTAGGCAAGGAGGCAGTCAGAAAGAGAGGAGGAAGCAGGTTCCCTGCTGAGCAGAGAGCCTGATTGGGGTTCCATCCCAGAACCCTGAGATCGTGACCTGAGCTGAAGGCAGAGGCTTTAACTCACTGAGCCACCCAGGCACCCCTTCCTTTTAGTTTCTGCTGATAACTTAGAGTTCTCATATTTTTATCCTTATTGAATCATTTGTCCTGGTTTTAATCACAGGTGCTTAATTCAGATAGAACTCCAGCTGTGAGTGGCAATGGAGGACTGTGCAAAGAGATAGTTTTGAAACTGTAGAGTCAGCTTGCTGGAAGAGTGTGAGGATATATAACCCTAGAAATAGGAGCCAGACCAATGAGTAACTATTTGTGAGTTAAATAATCTATGCAAAACCAAAAGGACAAAATTGGGAATGGAAAATCACTTAAAACATGTATATATGTTTAATTAAGCAGAAAATAGAAGCATTAGGAAAGTTAAAAAAAAAAAAAAGGTAACCTGTTTTTGGAAAGAGCTAGTGATAACAACATTGAGAAAGGAATTTGATGTGGAGCAATTCCAGCTCAATTCTGAATTTTGAGCTTGGAATAGAGTAGATACATAGTCTCCATTCTAATTGGTAACAAACTACCCTAACACTCATTGACCTTAGAAATTTCAGAGGAACAAAGAATTGTCTGTAAAAACATCATAAATCCTGACCTATATTGGCAAGCTAAATACTTGCATTACTTGGTGCATTCTGTTCTCTGAAGTGCTTTGGGACCTTGTTTGCAGACCATCTGACTAGCCTAATCAGTCATGCATAATAGGAATAATGCTTCTTGTTTTGATGCACACTATTTTGGCATCCTCTAATATTCAAAAATATTTTTAAAATATTGCTAAAATATAATTATTATATATAAAATTATATAACAGCTGCTAATATAATTGGTTGTACATAGAAACATACCTTTTTAAGATGAGGCATCCAAATGAAATGGTAATTTATTCTTTTTTGCCAAGGCATTGACTTTTGAATACTGGTTCTAACAGAAAACTTCTAAAAGGTTGATGATAGATAAAATGTCTTGATGTTCTTAAATGTGGTTTTTATTTAAAATCTCTACATTAAAATCTAATTTACATTATATTGCTTTTTCTTGGAAAATACTCATATGTCATTCTTCCCTTAAACTGTTTAAACTAGATACATTATTTTTGTAATATTGGAACTGAAAATATGAGTAGATTTTTAGTTAAAGGAGTGTGTTTTAGAGGAAAGTTAGCAAGAAATCTTTGGGGTTTTTTTGTTTTGTTTTGAGAGAGAGTGTGCTTGAGGGGGGCAGAGGAAGAGGGAGAGAAAGAGAATCCCAAGCAGGCTCCACATACCCAGCGTGGAACCCAACTCGGGGCTTGATCTCACAACCCTAAGATCATTAACCTGAGCCAAAATCAAGTCAGATACCTAACTGACTGAGCTACCCGGGCACCCCAGAAATCTTCAATTATCTAATCATTTCATTTTTAGTTTTGGTTTATTATTTATGGTTCAGTTTTCTGAAATACTAACTCTAAACATGTACTTTCATCTGAAAATGGGATGTTTCATCCTTGGTCTTTTCTGATGTATGTTGGTTTAGGGAAGAATAACTTCCTGTCATCTGTGGAAAAGCACATGTAATTATTCTTAGACTTAGTTTACTATTTTATTATATTTTAAAATAAAATATGCAACTGAAAACTTTGAATTTAAAGTTGTCCTTTTTATCCTTAGGCTTCCTGGAGATTCACGAACAAGAATAGGATTTATGACCTTCGATAGCACTATTCATTTCTACAATTTACAAGAAGGATTATCACAGCCTCAAATGTTGATTGTGTCTGATATAGATGGTAAGCAGTGAGTAAATCTTTCTAACTGTAGACTTTGGAATTGAGGCTATTTGTTTGACAGTATATCCTGTCATAATTCTGTAAGGATAATTTGTTGTACTTTGATATTTGTCTTTTTTTTTTTTTTAAGATTTTATTTATTTATTTGACAGACAGAGATCACAAGTAGGCAGAGAAGCAGGCAGAGAGAGAGAGAGGAGGAAGCAGGCTCCCTGCTGAGCAGAGAGTCCGATGTGGGACTCGATCCCAATCAGGACCAGAGCTGAAGGCAGAGGCTTTAACCCACTGAGCCACCCAGGCGCCCCTGATATTTGTCTTAAAAAGTTTCCTGGAGGGGGTGGGGAGAGCTTCCTGGAAAAAAAAAATAGTTTCCTGGAAAATACTTCATTCTAAGTTTTTTATGCCTGTGTATGTACTTATACATGTGTGCACACACATATAAAGTGTATGCAGAGTGGATATATAAGCAGTATTATGGTGCCCATTATATATGGCCAGATAAAAACGAAGCTTTTTAAATTGATGATATTCCTTTGACTTGATTTATCTGTTGATTAAAATAAATGTTCTTCCCTTTAGATGTTTTTCTACCTACACCGGATAGCTTACTTGTGAATCTATATGAGAGTAAAGAGGTGAGATAGATTTTTTTTTCTTAAAGTATGAAAATATTTCTTTTATTTCAACTGTTGACTGAAGTCTTATTTGTTTACTTGGTATATAAATATCACATAGACGATGTAGATAGCATATCTATTGACCCCTCAGTTTGCAGTCCCCCAAGATAGAGTGGTATATATTATACTCCAGAATGTTTTAAAGAAGAAAATTTCCTTGCCCTCTCAGTAATTCAATTTTTAATCTTTGTTTTCCCAGCTTATAAAAGACTTATTGAATGCATTACCAAATATGTTCACCAATACAAGAGAAACACACAGTGCCCTTGGTCCTGCGCTTCAGGCTGCCTTTAAATTAATGTCTCCAACAGGTGGCCGTGTGTCTGTATTTCAGACACAGTTACCTTCCTTGGGTGCAGGGCTTCTGCAGTCCAGAGAAGACCCTAATCAGAGATCAAGCACAAAGGTATTGTATATTTGGTGTCTTGGTCATACTTAAGATGGTGTTTGTACCTCTATAGACGTGTGACTATTTGTTCATTCTTCTACTTTTCTATTTCATTAATAGTAGAAACTCTGCTGAGAAGGTTTAATCAGATTGTCGTTTTGTGTTGTTTTAGTTCTTGGTTTGCAAGTCATAGAAATTTAGAGATCATTTCCACTAATCCTTTCATTTTACAGATGAGGAAAACAGATTAAACTTGCCAAAGGTTGAATAACTAATAGTAAAGATGTGACTTGATTTTCTGGCTGCAGTGCTCTTTCATGTTATACAAGGGATAATACTTACTGAGCCTGAGATATTATAATTTAACATGCTCGTACTAATAAACATTTAAGTACAAAGGTAATACAAATCATTGCCTAACAAATTAAACCATCAGTAATCTTTAATGTCAAGATAATAGCGTTTATGGGCACCCGGCTGGCCCCCTTGGTAGAGCATGAGACTCTTGATCTCAAGGTCTTGAATTTGAGCCCCATGTTGCAGGTAGAGATTACTTAAAAATAAGATCTTTTTACTTTTTATTTTTTTTAAGATTTTTTATTTATTTATTTGACAGAGATCACAAGTAGGCAGAGAGGCAGGCAGAGAGAGAGGAGGAAGCAGGCTCCCTGCTGAGCAGAGAGCCCGATGCGGGGCTCGATCCCAGGACCCTGGGATCATGACCTGAGCCGAAGGCAGAGGCTTAATAACCCTCTGAGCCACCCAGGTGCCCCAAAAATAAGATCTTTTTAAAAAAGTGTTCAGTTATATAAACATGTACAAACTAGCATAGTTGGACATCATACACATACAGGACATTTTTTAACTGGCTTTTTTTCATTGAAAGAGTATATTGTGAGCATTTTCTGAGGTCCCTGGAAATTATCTTTAAAAAATATTTTTTGGAGTTATCTGGCTGGCTCAGTTGGAAGAGCATGCAACTCGGTCTCAGAGTTGTGAACTCAAGCCCCACTTTGAGGGTAGACATTACTAAAAAACTAAATAAACTTTCAAAAATAAAGTAAGAAATATTTTTTAGTAAATATAAATGTACTCTATTTAATTAGTTGTCTCCTAGCTACTAAATTGTTGTCTCCAGTATTTTCACTATTAAAGGAAGACTATGAGGCTGAATACTACTTGAGTTTTATATGAAGATTTTGTTAGAGTATTTTAATCCCTTATTTCAAATATTAAGTGAACTGGAATCATTTTGTGCTGTGTGTAAGTTTTGTCTGACCTCAAAGAAATATTACTGCAAATAAAAAAAAAAAAAAGAAAGAAAGAAATATTACTGCAAATAATTATGAGTATGGGGGCGCCTGGGTGGCTCAGTGGGTTAAGCTGCTGCCTTCGGCTCAGGTCATGATCTGAGGATCCTGGGATCGAGCCCCGCATCGGGCTCTCTGCTCAGCGGGGAGCCTGCTTCCTCCTCTCTGCCTCTCTGCCCACTTGTGATCTCCCTCTGTCAAATAAATAAATAAAATCTTTAAAAAAAAATTATGAGTATGAATTTAACAGTTTTAATAGTACCTTAAATATTTAGCCACATATTCAGTTTTTCCTTAGGAAAAATTCCTAAAAGTAAAATTATTGGGTCAAAGAGTATAAGCTTTATTTAACTTATTAGTGTGTTTTATTTGTGTGGGGTTTTTTTGTTTTGTTTTGTTTTATTTTATCAACTATACCCTTAAAGACTCTCAAATCTTCTAGCCATCATTAAGTATTGTTGCTTTTTTTATTCTTCACCAATTTGCCAGGGAAAAATAGTGCCATATGTCACTATTATAGAAACTACATTTCTAAGTTATTTTTCAGGAAAAAAAACCTAATTTTAAAATAAATTGGGGCAAGTATATTTTTTAAACGCGTCAAGTATAGCTGTCACTCAGTTCATCGATCCATTGCAGTCCATTATAGAATACTGAGGGGTTTGGAACACAGGAGAGTAGTTATGTGTTACTGAAGTCTTCAGTGCTGTTTTGTTTTGTTTTTCTCATTTAACTCCTTGAAATATTCTTTATCTGCCTGGGACTCAAAAGCTTAAATTCCTGTGCCGGTATACATATTTCTTCATACTGGAGTAAACTCTAATATAGTAATTTTACACTATAATTAAGAGGATTGAAACATTTTGTTTTGTAACGTAGGATAGTAATGAAGAACTTGGAGCCTGGCTCTTACATTTTTAACTCCTCTCGGTTGCCACCTTCGCAGCTCAAGTGTCCTTACACCAGTAGGAAAAGCCTTCTTTAACCTTTGACTCTTAAACATCTTTACGAACAGTGTACAAGTGGTGGTTAACAGCACTCAATCAGGGGTCAGACTTGGCAGATATATCTTCCAGCATCTACCACTCAGTAACTATGTAACCGGTCATTTCTTAATCTAGTTTTTGCCTCAGTTTCCTCACCTGTAAAATGTAGGTAACTTTAATTTGCATAAAATATCTCGAACAGTGCTTTTTAAGTGCTTTATAAATATTAGCAGTTATTAGTATTTTTAAAGGATCTGTGCCAACTATCGACATTTAAAAAACTTCCTTAGTTTGATAGGAGGACGAAGGATAGCCTCTTCGTTATTGTAAGAGAGACGTAGAAATATGTGTCCAGTGCAAGGTTTCTAGCTCTTACTTTATGACCTGTTGACTTAGGTTGTACAACATCTTGGCCCTGCAACTGATTTTTATAAGAAACTGGCTTTAGATTGCTCAGGGCAGCAGACTGCAGTGGATCTGTTCCTTTTAAGTTCACAGTATTCTGATCTTGCTTCTCTAGGTAAGGAGATATCGTCATGTTCATCTGTTTACATAAACGCTTTTAGCATGTAGTCAAATTTAAACTCTTTATTAAGAGTTCTCAACATTTGGGGGTAAAAAGCATGTGAATTAGATAGATACAATCTGTGAAAATTACCAGTAAACTGTAAAGCACTATACATATCTAAAATGCTATTACTCTTTGTTTTTAAAATCTAATTCCTTTACCATTTTGCTTAATGATAAACCTTATCACATACTTTACAAATAGTTGTGTTTGCTCAGATTTATGTATTATCCTTTTGACTGCTTAGGTTTTCTCATTATGACAGATTTTGTTCAGGACATAGAATCTCTTCTATTGTTGGACAAGTAAGATATTACTGGGTATTATTACAGGATATTCTTATTTCTGTAGCTAATACTTTTTCTGTTTCTCTCTGAAGCTTGCATGTCCAAGTACTCTGCAGGGTGCATCTATTATTACCCGTCTTTCCACTATACTCACAATCCTTCACAAGCAGAAAAGTTACAAAAAGACCTAAAACGGTATCTCACAAGAAAAATTGGATTTGAAGCGGTTATGAGAATAAGGTGTACGAAAGGTATGAAATTATTAAAGGTAGGCTTTATATTACATACTTTCGTCAAAATTAATTACCAATGACTACCTGTAATGATCCTTCATTGTGAAGAACTTTCTGCCTCATCCAGGTAGCTGTAAGCTCTTTTAAATATATGTAGTTATTGAATAATCATTGCCCAGTTTTTTAAGTAATTTGAATAAATAAGCAAAAGTAATGTTTGCTTTATTAGGAAGAACTTAAGAGAAAGCCACCTTAGAGGTGATTTTAGAAGGAGAATTAGAGAAGTGGGGAAGACTGTAAATGAAAATTGTCTGATGAATGATTGCATTTATAATCATTCAGTTAGTCTTTAGTTTACCTCAGTTTCATGTGAATGTTTGCTGAAGGGAATCTCTTCTCTAATTTATAATTCTTAAAAGAGTTACACAGTAACTACCATTTGTTTCATATGAGAATGTATAAGATCAGTTATCAATACAAGTTAAATGTCTACTTTCCCTTTTATATAACCTGTATTGTTTTTTCTGAACTGGTATTTAGAACCTCTGCTAACACACCAGTCCTACTCTCCAGTTATCCTTTTGATTCAAAAATCAGAGTCGGGTTTTACTTTAAAAAGTAACTTTAGCCCAAGATAAAGATACTTTTGTTACTTCATCTTTTATAAAAAGTTTTCTCTTTCCTAGGTCTTTCAATGCACACTTTTCATGGAAACTTCTTTGTCCGTTCCACTGATTTGTTATCCCTTGCCAACATCAATCCTGATGCTGGATTTGCAGTACAACTGTCAATAGAAGAAAATTTGACAGATACTTCCTTAGTGTGCTTTCAGACAGCCCTGTTATATACATCAAGCAAAGGTAATGTTAACAGACAGGAAATAAAATCAGTAGTAGTTTTCCCCTCCTTTTACATGCTAGGGAAATGGGGAGAGAGAATGAACGAACATACAGTGGGAGATAAATGGAATTTGCATAGTTAATCAAATATGCGTTCTGTTTTTGTTGTTGTTGTTTTAAATCATTTTTGAGTCTTTAGTATCTTTTTTGACTCGTGGAAGTCATGTATTCTCAGGGTCATATGTGTCTGGTAAACTGGTGCTAAATCCAGTTATGTCATCCTTGGCATTATTTTTTGCCCCATAAAATAAAAAATTCTACCTAGCACATAAGGCCCATATTAGTTATTTGGCAGTCAAGTTTTCTGACCTTTTACTATGTTGGATGTAATTTGGAATGATCGATATTAAAATAAAAACCAGAACCTAATGTTCAGCTATATACAAAATACAATATAGGTTCATAGTCCACAGATTTGGGGAGTGTTTTATTTCTCTTTAAAACATGTTACTTGAGGGGTACCTGGGTGACTAAGTGAGCTAAGCCTCTGCCTTCAGCTTGGGTCACGATCTCAAGGTCCTGGGATGGAGCCATGCATTAGGTTCCCTGCTCAGCAGGGAGCCTGCTTCCCCTCCCCCCCCCCCCCCCCCGTCTTTGCCTACCTCCTCTCTGCCTACTTGAGATTTCTCGGTCTCTGTCAAATAAATAAAATCTTTAAAAAAAAAAAAAAAAGTTTTACTTGCAACACTTTGTATTCACATTTCAGAATTCTATGGGTGATTTAATCCAATCAGAATAGTAATTTGAGTAATGTTTTGAACTGTTTGCTTTATTTCTGTCTTGGCCCGATGTGTTTCTGCAATGATGTTGCTTCCTCCTTCTGTGTAGGTGAGCGGAGAATTAGAGTGCACACGCTGTGTTTGCCAGTAGTAAGCTCACTCGCAGATGTATATGCGGGAGTGGATGTACAGGCTGCCATCTGCCTCCTGGCAAACATGGGTGAGTGAAAATGTGAAGGAACAGGTGAAAGGTGGTTTTCTGTCCTAAAAACTGAAACCTGGGCATTTTTTTTTTACCCTATAAATCCCTTACTTAGAAGATACATACGTTCTCCATTTTCATTTACAGCACTGTGAATTGGACTGTTCTTATAATTCTTGTTAATGCGTTAGTTTAAAAATCTTTGCGGGGGGTGGGAGGTTGGGGTACCAGGTGGTGGGTATTATAGAGGGCACGGCTTGCATGGAGCACTGGGTGTGGTGAAAAAATAATGAATACTGTTTTTCTGAAAATAAATAAATTGGAAAAAAAAAATTTAAAAAAAAAAATCTTTGAGGGCTTCATAATCACTGAAAGCTGGTAACAACCCAAATGTCTTTCAACTGGTAAAAGTAGGAACAAACCATGGTATATCCATACAGTGAAAATACAACTCAGTAATAAAAAGAAATGAACTGATGCTATGTCAGTAGACACGAATGACTCTCACAGGCATTATGCTAAATGAATGGAGTTATACATTCATATGACCTTCTGGAAAAGGGAAGATTATAGGGATGGAGAACAAACAGATCGTTGATTATCAGGGTTAAAGGTAGTGGGATTTTACCACAGTGGGGCAATACCACTGGATATTTTGGGGGTAATGGAACTGTTACGTATTTTGATTATGGTAGTGATTATATGGCTGTGTGTTTGACATATAATCCCTGTACAATTATACCCAAAAACATAAATTTTATTGTGTGTAAATTTAAAAAAATTATTTTGGGGAATCAGTATAACATTGAATGTTTGGTTTTCAGTGAATTTTCTCTTGGGGCATGAAATGAACTTTATTTTTCATACAGCCCTAGAGAAAAATAGTCATTGTTATTCATTTTGGGAAAATTATAATAGCATTTACAAAAGTATGCCAATTTTTAATTATTTTTTATCTATATTTCAAATTCAGTATATTATAACTGATTGTTTTTCAGTGCAGTTTTATTTTTAATACTTGAGCATATCTGTAGGCTATCTTTAGCTTAATAAAATATGTACTTAGAAGAAAATAAGTTTCACACTGATACCTGGCTTTTCACTGTCTGTGTGAGAACCTATGTTCAATTGCCCTCTTTGTTTCCTTGACCCGGGAATGCTTTGACAAAGAAGATTTCAGAGGATCACAAGGGATAACTCAGATTGTATAACTTACATTGTTTATGCAGGAAAAAAAAATGATATTTTATACATGTGACTTCTGCTGGAGTAACTACACCATCCCTAGAGCTTTCTCAGATGTAAATGGTTGATATACATTCTCTAATATCAATGGCAGTTAAGTGGTTTCAGATATAAAGAGATGAAGAAAAAAAGATCCAAAATAATCTAGGTCTGCTCTGATTGTGAGAATTATGCAGATTTACTTCCCAAAATTGTGTAATGAGCAGACACTTGCAAAATGAAGGGGCAAGTAAAATGTTAGTCTTCTCCTAAAAGTAGAATTTTTGTTGGTTTCTTAAATAATGCGTGTAAATTTTATCCCTTGTAGCATTCATTGGAGTCTGGTGGTTAAATCCATGTTCACTGTGATTGCGTTACAGCTGTTGATCGGTCTGTCTCATCCAGCCTGTCAGATGCAAGAGATGCCTTAGTGAATGCTGTGGTGGACTCCCTGTCTGCGTATGGCTCAATGGTCTCAAATTTACAGCACTCCGCACTGATAGCACCCAGCTCCCTCAAGCTCTTTCCCCTCTACGTTTTGGCCCTTCTCAAACAGGTAGCTCTCTGTCTACACTGGTACATTTCATTCATGTATCAGATGCATTACATACCTTCTCAGTACAAGATGAAATGAAATCCAGGTTTTCTGGGGTTTTTAATAATTAACTAGATAGTTTTACAACTTAGCATTGGAAAAGTTTTGAAAAACAATAGACCAGTAGAAAAAAGTATATAAAAACAAATGATGACTGTCATGAAGCCATATGCTCTCACTCTTCAGTATGTGGGAGCAGCTTGAATAATAGTGTGCTTATAGCACAGTCTTAAAAATGTATGTGCTTCTGGAAGGAGACTCTAAGGAGAGGATTTACTGTCCATCGAACATCTTTCCAAGTCTCAGGTACTGTAATAGTTGTTATATATGCATCATCCTATTTAATCCTTACAGCAGCCTAGAGAGGTATTTTTTTCTTTGTTTTTCTTAAGATAACATAGCTTTGAGATATGTGAAATAACTAGCTCACATATCTGCCTATTGAATGTCAGAGCTGAGAATTCAATCCAGGTCTATTCGAAGGTCGTGCTTTTTCCATACTGTGATGGTATATATATTTGTTTTGATATTTGTCTATATTTATGTTTTATTTGAAAAATACGGTGTGGTTGTTGTTGTTTTATAGAAAGCATTTAGAACCGGTACAAGCACACGCCTCGATGATCGTGTATATGCCATGTGTCAGATAAAGTGTCAACCGCTTGTTCATCTGATGAAAATGATTCACCCCAACTTATACAGGATAGACAGATTGACAGATGAGGTATAATTTTTTTAGTGTACTTGAAATTTTTGTAATTTAAATATATTTGAATGTCTTGATTCTACAGCTAAGCTACTAATGTATTAGTAACAATTTTTTACATCTGCTTATTCCCTATGATAGTAATAATACATTAAATAAGGACACTAGGGGCGCCGGGGTGGCTCAGTGGGTTAAGCCGCTGTCTTCGGCTCAGGTCATGATCTCAGGGTCCTGGGATCGAGTCCCGCATCGGGCTCTCTGCTCAGCAGGGAGCCTGCTTTCCTCTCTCTCTCTGCCTGCCTCTCCATCTACTTGTGATTTCTCTCTGTCAAATAAATACATAAAATCTTAAAAAAAAAAAAAAAACCTCCTTAAATAAGGACACTAGCTATGAATTTGGTTGAATAATAGGACTGTCAGATACTGTCTGTGGTTATGGAGTTTTCAGAAATACAGGAAATAATTCACCTTGTGATTTGGTTATAATATTTATTACAAAGTAAGTTGTAGAGTGGACATTTCCATTTATATTTTGTAGATACTGGCTGTTCTTAATGTGATCAGAGTATAATTTTTATTTTTGTTGGGTTTTTTTTTTTTTTTAAAGATTTTATTTATTCATTCATTTGAGAGCGAGAGTGTCAGCATGCACAAGTGGGGAAAGGGGAGGAGGGAGAAGCAGACTTCTCTGCTGAGCAGGGATCCTGTCTGACTCAGAGCTCAGTCTTGGGACTCTGGGATCATGACCTGAGCCAAAGGCAAAGCCTTAACAAGACTGAGCCATACAGGTGTCCTGTTTTGTTTTTAATTCCAGTGTAATTAACATATAGTGTTATGTATTAGTTTCAGGTATATAATATAGTGCTTTAGTAATTCTGTATATTACTCAGTGCTCATCATGATAAACATACTCTTGGTCCCCTTTATCCACCCCCCACCCACATCCCTTCTGGTGACTGCCAGTTCTCTATAGTTAAGAGTCAGGTTTTTTTGGTTTGTGTGTGTGTGTTCATTTGTTTTGTTTCTTAAATTCCACATGTGAGTGAGATCTTAACGGTATTTGTCTTTCTCTGACTGACTTATTTCACTTAGCATTATACCATCTACATCTATCCATGGTGTGGCAAGATTTCATTCATTCTTATGGCTGAATAATTTTCCATTGTGTGTGTGTGTGTGTGTATACACCATTTTTTCTTTATCCATTCATCTTTTGATGGATACTTGGATTACTTCCATACTTTGGCTATTGTAAATAATGCTCCAGTAAACATAGGGGTACATATGTCTTTTGGAATTAGTGTTTTTGTATTCTTTCGGTAAATACAAACTAATAGTGCATATTGTAATTCTATTTTTATTTGAGGAACTTCCATATGGTTTTCCACAATGGCTACACCAGTTTGCATTCCCACCATGAGGGTTCCTTTTTTCTCCACATTCTTGCCAACATTTGTGTTTCTTGTGTTTATTTTAGCCATTCTTACAGGTGTGAGGTGGTAACTCATGTGGTTTTGACTTGCATTTCCCTGATAAGTGATGTTGAGCATCTTTTCATGAGTCAGGTGGCCATCTGGATGTCTTTGGAGAAATGTCTGTTCATGTCTTTTGCCCATTTTTAATTGGATTATTTGGATTTTTGTTGTTGTATAAATAATTGTATGAATTCTTTATATACTTTGGATATTAAACCTTTTTGGTTTATTGGATATATCTTCTCCCATTCGGTGTGCTGTCTTTTCATTTGGTTGATTGTTTCCTTTGCTGAGCAGAAGCTTTTTATTTTTATGTAGTCCCAGTGATTTATTTTTGCTTTCAATACCCTCACCTTAGGAGACCTTCTAGAAAAACGTTGCACTGGCCAGTGTCAGAGAAATTACTGCCAGTGCTCTCCTCTAGGATTTTTACAGTTTCAGATCACATATTTGGGTTGCTGTTTCATTCTTTCGTGTGTTGCTCTCCAGTTTCCTCAACACCGTTTGTTGAGGAGTCTGTCCTTTCCCATTACATATTCTTGCCTCCTTTGTCAAAGATTAATTGACCAAATAATCATGAGTTTATTTCTGGGGTCTCTCTTCCATTCCACTGATCTATGTTTCTGTTTTTGTGCCAGTATCATACTGTTTTGATTATTATTTCTTTGTAGGATATCTTGAAATCTGGGGTTGTGATACCTCCAGTTTTGTTGTTTTTTTTTCCAAGATTGCTTTAGCTATTTGGGGTTTTTTGTGGCTCCATACACATTTTAGGATTATTTGTTTTATTTCTCTGGAAAATACTGTGGCTATTTTGATATTGATTACATTAAATCTGCAGATTGCTTTGGGTAGTATGTACATTTTAACAATATTTATTCTCCCAAGCCATGAACATGGAATAGCTTTCCATTTGTTCGTGTCATCTTCAATTTCTTCCATTAGTGTGTTATAATAGAGTTTTCAGAAACAGGTCTTCTACATCCTTGGTTAAGTTTATCCTTAGGTATTTTATTGTTTTGGGTGTAATTGTAAATGAGGTTGTTTTCTTAATTTCTCTTTCTGCTACTTAATTATTAGTGTATAGAAACACAGCAGTTTTCTGTATATTGATTTTCTATCCTGGAACCTTACCAGATTCATTTATCAGTTCTAGAATTTTTTGGTGGTGTCTTCAGGGTTTTCTTTCTTTCTTTCTTTTTTTAAGATTTTATTTATTCATTTGACACAGAGAGAGAGAGATCACAAGTAGGCAGAGAGACAGGCAGGGTGGGGGGTGGGTGGGAAGCAGGCCCCCTGCTGAGAAGAGAGCCCAATGCGGGCTCTGTCCCAGGACCCTGGGATCATGACCTGAGCTGAAGGCAGAAGCTTAATCCACTGAGCCATCCAGGCACCCCTTCAGGGTTTTCTGTCTTGTCATCTACAAGTAGTGAAAGTTTTACTTCTTCCTTACTGATTTGGGTGCCTTTTGTTGCTATCTGATTGCTGTGCGTAGGACTTCTAGTACAAGTGGTGAGAGTGGGCATCCTTGTCTTGTTCCTGATCTTAAGGGGAAGGTTCTCAGTTTTTCGCCATTAAATATGATGTTAGCTGCGGGTTTTTCATATATGGCCTTCATTATGTTGAGGTATGTTCTCTCTGATACAAGTGCAGTTTTGATTATATTATAAACCAGATCTGATGTCCAACAGTTATTTTTAATATGAAAATATGTAGTGTCTTTTCTTCCTAGAGTAAAACTACTCTTCGGAATCTTCTGTATTTTGCTCCTTGAGAAATGTAAAAGAGTAGCTTGCTTTCCAGAAGATTTAATAATCGTACTTTTAACATATGTGATCTCAGAAGGGAAGAAAGTGTACAGATCATTTTACATACTCATGTTTTTATCTTTGTTTTTCAAAGATTTTATTTATTTATTTTAGAAAGAGAGAGAACATGGGCAAGCAGGGCGAGGCAGAGGGAGAGGGAGAGAATCTCAAACAGACTCCTCGCTTAGCACAAGCCTCATGCAGAGCCCAACACAGGCCCTGATCTCTTGACCTGAGATCACCACTTGAGCCAAAACCGAGAGTCAGACACTTAACCACACAGGCGCCCCATCATGTTTTTATCTTTGTAACTTGAGTACATTTGAGTGTCTTGATTCTATAGTCAAGGTGGTAATGTATTATCAGTAACTTTTTGCATCTTACAAAATTCTCTAGTGTCGTTTTTCAGTATTTTATAAAGAGCTAGTAGCCATTATGTTCCACACTGTGCTGATAGTTGTATAAGCTCACTCCATCTTTTTTCCCCCCCCAGGGTGCAATACATGTTAATGACAAGGTTGTACCTCAGCCACCTCTTCAAAAATTGTCTGCAGAAAAACTGACAAGAGAAGGTGCTTTCCTTATGGACTGTGGCTCTGTAAGCACCCTCTACTGATAAAATTTAACACTGTTCCAGCGGGCAAAAGGAGAAACATGTATGATCATAGATCAGGCAGTGAAAGGTGAAATAAGGAACAGAAAGGCAATAAATTAGTCCCTGGCACAAGAGGTCAATTTATTTTAGACTTTTCTAGTTGGATATCGTTTTATTATCATAGATTATTTATTGTATGGATAATGTATACTTGATAGAATAGTAAAGAAATAAGTTCTGTCTTTAAGGATTTTACCATTTAGAATCCCAAAATTCAAAGGGACCTCAGTAGTCTATCAATTTCAACTTCTGTCCTTTGCCTGAAATGCCAGTAATAATTAGGAGTTTAGGAGAAGTCACTGGGCAGGATGGTGGTGAAGGGTATCAGAATGGTCAAGATGACTTCATAACTGATACCTTTTGAGCAGGAAAAGGGTGGATGTGGGAGAGCCCATTAGTTAAAATAGACAATAACTGAAAAAGTGGATAGGGAAAATAGTGAGTCTTGGCTAAAATACTTGGTTATCTTGGCTAAAATACTACCTTCTAAAGGGAAAAAAGATAGAAGATGGTAAAATACAGTTTATGGGAATTCTTGAAATTTAAGCTAAGAAGATGTGAAGCACTCTAAAATTTCAGATTAGGGAGTTTTAATATTTTGTTGTTTTTTTCATTTTAGGTTTTTTACATTTGGATTGGAAAAAGCTGTGACAATCACTTCATAGAGGATGTACTCGGGTATCCTAATTTTGCATCAATACCACAGAAAATGGTCAGTGCCTTTTACAGTTTTAAGTTTTTGTATGCTTGTTTGTTTAAAATTTTTAGTGAGCTAAATTCACACACTTCGCCATTTCAGTTGTCATAAAGTATACAACTGTGGTACAATAATCACCAGTATTTTAATTTCAGACCATTTCTGTCACACACACCCCCAAAAAAACCTGTATTCCAAATTCCCCTCCTCCTTTCCCCTGGCAACCATTAATTACCTTCTGTCTCTCTGGCATTGCCATTTCATGTTATGGAATTATGGAATTCCATAATATGTGGCCTTTTGTGTGTGTGTGTTTGTTTTACTTCTCATGATGTTTTTATGTGTGAGTACTTCATTCTTTTTTTATGACTAAGTAGTAATTGAACAGTTAGGCTACATTTTTAAATCCAGTCATTCATTCATGAATATTGGGTGTTTTTCATTTTGGGGCTTTGTGAGTAGTGTTAGTATGAACAGTTTATGTGCAAGTGTTTGTTTGAACACACGTTTTCGGTTCTCTTGGGTATATACCTAGGAGTAGAATTGCTGGGTCACATGGTAAACTGTGTTTAACTTTTTGAGGAACTGCCAAAATGTTTTCCAACAACTTTAACTTCTGATTTAAGTTATTTTATTGATAATAAATGTAATTTTTTCAGTGGACATTTATTGTATGTTTGTTAACCAATACCAAAGAAATATGATCCTAAAATAGTTCTCTGTAATGAATAGGAAAGGCCTACTTTACCGTTGGATATTGTAGATATGTCCTTCCTCCGGAAGTTAATTTAAAATCAGTGTAATTTTTATTGGGGCGCCTGGGTGGCTCAGTTGGTTGGACGACTGCCTTCGGCTCAGGTCATGATCCTGGAGTCCCAGGATCGAGTCCCATTTCAGGCTCCCAGCTCCATGGGGAGTCTGCTTCTCCCTCTGACCTTCTCCTCGCTCATGTTCTCTCTCACTGTCTCTCTCTGAAATAAATAAATAAAATCTTTTTAAAAAAATAAATAAATAATAAAATAAAATCAGTGTAATTTTTATCACATTCTGATTGTGATATTGCTATTTCAAAATCACAGTTGTTTGCAAATAGCAAACAATTGCTGTTGTCTATTTCTGGTTGGTTTTTTTTTTATATTTGACACAGTAATTCCAGAGTTCACTTCTAAGACTCAGCAAATGAAGTTAATAAGGAGAAGTTTGAAAAGAGGGAAAAAAGTCAGCAAATGGGAAAAGCCTATGAAAAAGAAGTTCTAAATAAAATAGTGAACTTTATTTTAGTGCTATAGTTATTTAAGCACTGTGATACTAGCTTTATAAACATATCAGCAGAACAAAACAGAGGTCAAAAATGGATCTAATTCATGAAAAATAGAATGTGCTAATGAATATATTTAAAGAAAAAATACTAGAAAAATAATCTTTATTGTATTAAAATGGATAAGGCCTTTGTAAGTCAGTGATGAAAAAGATTAATAAATCTGATAGCATTAAAAACTAAAGTATTTCTATGTGGTAAAATAAATAAAGCCAAAAGACAGACAACAAAATCAGAAAGTTACCTGTAGCTCGGGACTGAGAATGGGCTAATTTTTCTAGTATAAAAAGTTGTCTTACAAATCTTTCAGAAAAAGACACCCTGGTCCCCTCAGAAAAAAAGGAAAAGAAAAATGGGCAAAGGATTTGAATAGACAATATACAGGGGGGGAATGTAGTAGTAGCCATATGAAACAATGTTCAGGCTCACTCATAATTAAGAAGACAAAATATCAGTAAGTAAAGCTTTTCTATTTAAATTTTTTTGTTTCACATGCTGTATTTTGAGTGATTTAGTTTATTAATTTGGCTTTGGAAACATATAAATGTTTCCTCCCATCATATAAATTCATATACAAAAATATTTATTTCTATCTTGTAATATGTATTTATTCAATTTATAAAATATATAAGAATAAACTCTTAAGTCTTTAAAAAGAATCTTGCACGTAGTTTTTAAATGTATTTACATGTCCACACCGTTCTTTAAAATTCCTTACCCTTAAATTTTTTCTTAAGTTTTTATTTTGATTCCATTTAGTTAATACACAGTGTTATATTAGTTGCAGGTGTGCAGTGCAGTTCAGCACATCCATACACCACCAGGTGCGCATCACAAGTGCGCTCCTTAACCCCCATCCCTTATTTCACCCCTCCTACCCTACCCGCTGGTAACCATCAGTTTGTTCTCTATAGTCTAGAGTCTCTGTGGTCAAAAGTCTATTTCTTAGTTTCTCTCTCTCTCTCTCTCCCTCCCCCTCTCTCTTTTTCCGCTTTGCTTGTTTGTTTTGTTTCTCAAATTCCATTGAAGAGTGAAATCATGTGGTATTTGTCTTTCTCTGATTATTTTGCTTAGCATTGTACTTTCTAGCTCCATCCATGTTGTTGGAAATGACAAGATTTCATTCTTTTTTATGGCTGAGTAGTATTCCAGTGGGGGTGTGTATATATATTATATATATTTATAAGTGAGAGAAACATATATATCATTTCTTCTTTAACCATTCATCAGTCAGTGGACACTTGGACTACTTCCCTATCTTGGCTATGGTTGATGCTGCTGCTATAAATAGGGATTCTTGTAGCCCTTTGAATTAGTGTTTTTGTATCCTTTGGGTCAGAACCTAGTAGTGCAGTTGCTGTGTTGTAATGTGGTTCTATTTTTAAGTTTTTGAGGAGCCTCCATACTGTTTTCCACAGTGGCTGTCTAGTTTGCACTCCCACCAACAAGTACGAGAGAATTCCCATCTCCCACCCTCACCAACACCTGTTGTTTCTTGTGTTGTTGATTTCAGCCATTCTGACAGATGTGAGGTGACATCTCATGGGGGAGGGGGGTTATATCTCATTGTAGTTTGATTTGCATTTCCCTAATGATTAGTGATGACTAACATATTTTCATGCATCTTGTTGGCCATCTGTGTGTCCCTTGCCCTTAAATTTTAGGGACTAACGGAAACACACAATTCTCTGAGAATAACTGTTTTTAGAAGAGGATGGAGTCTATAACTGTTGGGTAAATTTAGAAGTTAGTGATAACCCCCTTCATTTGCATGTTTCCTTTAGATGAAACTGAAAGTACAGTACAATACCAGTGACATACTAATCATTGTGTATGTTTTACTGACTTAGTTAGAAAAAATATAATATGCAGGCAAAATATCAGTGACATACTTATCATTAAACATGTGTTGGGGCACCTAGGTGGCTCAGTCAGTTAATCATCTGACTCTTGCTCTCACCTCAGGTCATGATCTCAGAGTTGTGAGATTGAACCCTGCCTTGGGCTCCACACTGGGTGTGGAACCTATTTAAGATTTTCTCTGTCCTTCTCCCTTTATCTCTCCTTGCTCCCCTTCCTCCTGCTTGCGCATGTGCACACACACACTCTTTCTCTAAAAATGAATGAATGAAACATATTTTATTAACTTATCCAGAAAAATATAAACAGATTTGTGAACAATTTGAATTTCCCCCTTTTGGTTGCTGCTTTAGGTCTAGGAATAGAGTGCTGGCAGTTGGTTGGCGGTAACAGGAATGAATCATGATTTAGTTCTAATATTGCGATAGTCCATGAGAAAGGAAGTAATTTCCTAATTGTATTACTTTTACCAGACTCATCTTCCAGAGCTAGATACACTTTCATCAGAAAGAGCAAGATCCTTTATAACTTGGCTTAGAGACAACAGACCATTAAGCCCAATTCTTCACGTGGTAAAGTAAGTACTTCTGTAACTTAATTATGAAATTGTCTTATCCTGTGCAGTCTGTGTGAAACTGCTTGTTTTCAGAGCAAACCTTAAATAATATTATGAAAACATATACTAATAGGAGAATGCTGTTAATTGGTTAATAGCCATGTTCCATTTTCCTAAAGCCCCCACGTGTTAGTAATTGTTTAAATATATAATTACTCTGTAATAATGTGCATTTTTAGACAAATACCCCCTTTTTTCTTTTTCATTTCAGAGATGAGAGTCCTGCCAAAACAGAATTTTTTCAACATTTGATTGAAGACCGAACAGAAGCCGCATTCTCTTACTATGAATTTTTGCTTCACATTCAGCACCAGATTTGTAAGTGAAGTGGAATAAAATTTGAATATGAAGAAAAAGACCCATAGCCTAGGTAAAGCGTAATCTGTCAGGGAAGCACATCTAGGATATTTGAAACGAAGGCGTTTGCTGTTACAAGACAGACAGAGTGCGTAGAGTGTAGCCCCTGAGGCTTTGGCAAAAGGTGAAGGGGAAGAAAGAACTTGACAGGTTTTCTTCAGCCTGAATTAATGGTATTTATGATGCTGTTTCACCGAGTCCATTTTGAATTGGTTTCTGCACATTTCCAGTAGTGCGGCAGTGCAAGCCGGCACATTTAGGTAGCTCTGTGAAATGATACGTCATAATGTCAAATTAGATCAATTCCTTTTTCTGATAATTAATATAACTCTTCCGGACTTGAACTCTGTCTGACAAGAGATGCCAAAAGGCAGTGGTACCATGTTACTTGTTTATATGAATTACTTTTTAACAAGGAATGATTTGTATTCATGAATTCAATATTTTCCCTGTAAAAAAAAAAGTAGCATTTCAGTACATGAACTATAGAAAAATATATATATAATGTACATAAATGTTACATTTGTAAAGAAAATGTAAAAATGTAACTACAAAATACAAATTGCTTAAACTGTACTGCATTGTTGGATGACAACTCCTTTTGTCACAGTTCAAGAATGAGGTTGACTAATGCGTATTATGAATCGAGTCCACGAAAGAAATACAAAACTCTTTGTAATTCTGTTAAATCTTTTATGTGGATTTATTTATGATCAGCCTACTAATTAAAAATATTTTGCTTGACAATATTTGGTGTTTTTTTGTTGTGGGGAGGGTTGGTGTTACTTCTGCATATAGGATATATTGAGTTTACTACTTGAATTTAGTAGTATTTGAATCCATTCGTTTTTATTAGTTTCTGGATATTACCAAGTACTCATTCTGTTTGTATTCTAAAAAAACCAATGTCACTTTTAAAATACATACGAGTATTGACTAGGTATAATCTTAATTTGTCTTTCTCAGTTAAATTGGGCATTTTCTTCTGTACATTCATAGCAAGAAAATTTTCATGACATATGTGACTCTTCTATTTAATTGACTGTTATGATTATCATCTTGAATTTTGAGAGTGATTTTATTCTAATGAGAAAAGTCTCTCATTTGCTAACAGCATATTTAGTATAAAAACTATTAATGATCTATTAGATTGTGGAATGGAATTCTGTTTTATAACTATGAAAGTCCCATCGATTCACTTTGAAAGGAACAAGATTTTTGGTGTGTGTAGTGAGTGATTTTTACTGGTCTTGTGTTTGGTGGTATTTTCTTTAGATAAAAATAAAAGTACTCTCTCACATTCCCTGATGGAAATGAGAGGTTAAATGACTCACCCTAAATGACATTACTAATTAGTGACAGAGCTAATAGTAAAAGCCAAATGTTCTCCCCACCCACCGCCTACTCCCCTCCTGCCCTCACCCCAGGACTGTATTTGTCTCTGTACCGTGCTGCCTCCAGGAAGAGTGAATCTTACTTAACATTAGGGAAAACTACAACACTCTTAAGGACAGCTAAATACTGTAATTTTATAACAAAAAGTGTCATGTTTCTATTTTAAGAAAAACAAAAATCTTTTGTCTGGATATTTTGTTTTTCATTCAATAAATATTTATAGGCACTTAATACTTGTCAGACTTTGTTCTAGGCACAAAACACAAAATCCCCACTTCCATAGAGCTTACAGTTTAGAGTAATGGTGTGGAGGACTACAGAAAAGACAGTATATGTCAGGCGTCATGAATGCTACAAAGAAAAATAAAACTGGATAAATCAAGAAGCCATTTTTTTTTTTTTTTTTTTTTCCCCAAGAAGCCATTTTTGATAGTAACTAGGGAAGGCCCTTCTGGAAAGGTGACAGCTGAGCAGAGATGTAAATCCACCTGGATATCTGGAAGGAGAGCCATCCAAGTGACAGGTGAATATAGAAATTATCTTCAGATTGCCCTTGTTTTCTCTGGGGAAGGGGAAAAGTAGGAGAAGTTTCAAGAAATAGTTACCCAGGAGAGTGAGCAATTGAATTGATTAGTGGCCTGTAGTAGGATTGTTAGGCAGCACTGAGGAGCCATCTTGGCGTATGAGTCATGAGCTTGAAACCATCTAGCTTAGCTGTGCCTCTTTCCTCTAGCCACATTCAGCTGCATGGTAGATGGTTGGATTTCAGCATGGTTGGTACAAGGGAATTGAAGACACATGAAAAGGACAAAAGAGGGACTCATTTTGGAGGCACATGCAAAATGGGAGATGGATAGAGAAAGGAAAGTGGGCTTAGTAGTTTTAGGTCCTGTTGAGGTCAAAGGGCTGTTAAAATATGGACACCACAGAGAATGAGATGGAAAGACAAGAAGTGGTGTCAGTATATGGGATGCTGGAAATTGAGATTTGAGCGAAGTTTAGAATTTGGTAATGACAGAAATGTAGGATCTGTCTGTGGGAGTGGGTTATTGAGGTGGTGTAAAAGATCAAGGGGGAAAGGAGGTCAGAACTTAGAATCCAGGGTTTTCAATGGGCCATTCATTTGACTATTAAAATAAGTGACAAGAAATAGTTATAGAGATATGGGGACTATAAATAAAGGAGTAGGAGATTTTCTGGCGTGATGGCATGAGCTCAGAGGACCTGGGGTGGGCAAAGAGAAAGGATAGTCTGGATGTCAGCGATTGAGGAGCTGAGGGGTGCCTACCTCCTGGGTGGCTCAGTGGGTTAAGCCTCTGCCTTCGGCTCAGGTCATGATCTCACGGTCCTAGGATCGAGCCCCGCATCAGGCTCTCTGCTCAGAGGGGAGCCTGCTTCCCCCTCTCTCTCTGTCTGCCTCTCTGCCTACTTGTGATCTCTCTCTGTCAAATAAATAAAATCTTTAAAAAAACAAAAACAGACACCTCTTGAAAGGTTTGTAAGGAAATTGTGTCCTCAAAACACAGCCAGGTTTATTAGAATGTGTAGAGACTGACATCAACAGGAATATAGACATGATGGGTTAATTGTCATAGGAGATGGGAAATTAGTTCTGGTCTCTGGCCACTTATTTGTGAAGAAAACAGGTGTGCTTTCCAGGAGTTCTGAGCCCCTTTTCAGTTGATTGAAGCTGTCTTTAAAGTCAGAGGTTCTTAGTGTTTGTAGTGGGAAATGGAAAGAGAAGTTCCTGGGAGAGCTTTTTCGATACACAGCAATTCTTCCTCAAATCATATTCACCACCTGGATAGGAGGTTGACCAAAGAGATGTACTTTATTTATGACAGAGCAAGCAAAAGAACACAAAATGGGAGTTGGAGAGGGAGAAGCAGGCTCCCTGCTAGGGAGCCTGATATGGGGCTTGATCCCAGGACCCCAGGATCATGACCTGAGCCGAAGGCAGATGCTTAACAAATGAGCCACCCAGGAGCCCAAGAGTTGTATTTTAAAAGAGTATCCCAGGTGGTATGAAAAATTTCCTAATCTCCTATTAAAACCATTGTTAAATAGGAACATACAGTTCAATTTATAGAGATGTTTACATTCATATTTACATGTAGGGATGTTACTAGCCTGTTTTCATGCTAGTTTTATGGTGTACTTCTATAAAACAAATTAAGTGTAGTCCACAAATCAGTGGAAGAAGGATTCTATGTTTATTTATACATTAATGTATATGTGTGTGCAAAAAACTCTTTGAAAGCTGTTTGTGGATAGGAATCTATTGTGGTCAACTCGTGAGGCTATGACATGCATGTATTAATTAACGACATGTAATACTAAGCCATGAGTCCTCTATTCAAAGTAACTTTTTAAGACATTAAAAATACTTTCAAAGTAAAAAAAAACTGAAAACAACACTGCAGATACTCTCTGAGTGCAATCACTGAGAAGTGAAAGAAGAGTTGAAGGGAGAAGAAAAAAACACTTAAGCTTTGCTATAAGAGACTGAGTTGTCCTGAAAAATAAAAGTGGTAGGTAGATATTTTATGAGTCATTCATTTTTTAGCTCTGAATCCAGAGATAAAATCTGTATCAACCAGAAAATTGGGTCTCCTCTTCACTTCTGCCTTAGAATATCTATAAGACATGGCCCTTGGCATAACCAGTGAGCAGGAAGGGTATGCATACACAGCTTATGCAAGGAAGGTTGTGTGACCTGGGGACACAGGCAATGCATTCCCTTCTGATAGGTCTGGAGCTAACCCAAAGGTGAAAGCCATTTCTTTAGTTTTCAGCAGTAAACAATGCATAGTTATGTAGATATTCATGTCCATCTGGAGGCCAAAAAGCATTCCTTACTAGGAACCACTAAGTGAATTGATAAAGGTTGCTAAGATTTTTTTCACTCATTTGTGAATAAACAATCATAAGCATAAACCAGTATTAAAATTACTTGAGACTCTACGTCTGTTCTCCTAAGAAACTTGGTTCCCACATAAGGTTCATAATTTTGCAAAAACTCCCAAAAGTGTAATTACTGTGCCACAGAGAGCCTCTCAGACAACAGACAGATGCTACCCTCCAGCCAGGACTCAGGCATTTCCTTATGAGTGCATCATAACTGTTGGGAGATGTTCATGGTTTTTGCTACTTTTGCTTTTCAGATACCTTTATTTTAGCTTGGTAGCCGTGTAGGTTGTTAATAAATTCGATTAGTGTGTAGTGATGTCTATATGCTTATTTTTACACTGTAATGTTCTAGTTTTCTGTAACTACATTTTTAAGGATGTTTTTAGTGCACGAGCCCTAATACAATTACACTCTCATTGCTAAGACAGAAATACGTATAACCTACACCTTTCCCTAGCTTGCAACACTTCATTGACTATATCATTGGTATATAGGTGCTAATTTAAGTAATTTATAAATAGAAGGAGAGTAAGTGCAATATAATAGTTTCTTTTAAAGTTAATAGCCTGTGGCTTTATAATATTAAATCACGTGCTCAAGCTTATCTTTTCTTTAGAAATAAATAATATGCAAACGCCATATGTTCCTCTCAGTTCTTTATTACACAGAAAGTTACTTTAAGGCACAATATTATCTTGGGTTTTTTAGTATTTATCCCACCTCACATATTTATGAGCCCTTGTCCCAGGACAGGCTACATAACAGGAACACATTTAATTAAATGACCAGAAAACTGATCAGCCTTTCTTACCGTGAAATCATTTCACAATGACACTAGAGAAAGCCATGAAACACTACTAGTTTGGAAAACCAGTTCCATTTTTTATAGAATTTTTTATCTGTATTCCAGTTCCTTTCAAATCTTGCTCCTTCAGGACCTACGTCTTACGACTCGCCTATGAACAATAGGAAATACCTATTAACTATCGAAAGGTGGATAGTTTTACTAGAATGCAAGATACTGTACCCCTAGACTATCTCCTAGTAATGATCAGAAACTGATAATTATTTGCTGAGTCAAGAATAATGGGCAGAAGGGACGCCTGGGTGGCTCAGCTGGTTAAGCAGCTGCCTTTGGCTCAGGTCATGATCCCAGCGTCCTGGGATCGAGTCCCACATCGGGCTCCTTGCTCGGCAGGGAGCCTGCTCCTCCCTCTGACTCTGCCTGCCATTCTGTCTGCCTGTGCTCGCTCTCTCTCCCTCTCTCTCTGATGAATAAATAAAAATCTAAAAAAAAAAATAATAATAATGGGCAGAAATGAAGGAATAATTTGTTTCAGCAAGAAGAGTCAAAGCTTAAAGCAAAGTTCCTTAGTAACTAGGATCCAGAGTTTTGTGTCCCCAAGAAATAAGGGGTCTGAAAGCATGTTTTTCCCCAAAAGGTAATGAAGCTATATTGTCTTTGTATAACTTAAGGCAAACTTTTGGGTCTTCCTCAGGGAAGAAATGGGAACAAAACTGGACAGGGGAACGGGTGGGAACCAGAAGGAGAACTCTGAAAGGAGAAGGAGACTGACGGCACTTCAGAGGAGCTGCCCTTGTTTCCCCTCCAGGCTTTGCACGCGCTGCTCCCCTTAGCTGGAGAACCCTCTGACCCTGACCTGGCTTTACCTCCGGAGACCCACTCAGCTTTAAGAACTCAGCCTAAAGATCACCACCTCCTGGCAGGCTTTCCTGACCACTCCCCATCTACTTTCAATCCCCCTCCTGTGTGTTTCTGCTATCTCTGTCATAGCCCACTGTGTTGTACTTAACGTTCCCCCTTAAATGAAGGCAGCTGTGTTGTCTCAGCGCCCAAATGCCTTCAATGTACCATGCCTGGCACATCATAGGCATTCAGTAGATATTGAATCAATGTTAAATGATTGCAACTTCGAGATAAAATGAGTTGAGAACCTGGAAGCAAAATTAAATACTAGGCGCCTGGGTGGCTCAGTCAGTTAAGCATCTGCCTTCGGCTCAGGTCATGATCCCAGGGTGCTGGGATCAAGCCCCGCATCGGGCTCCCTGTTTGATGGAAGCCTGCTTCTCCCTCTCCCTCTGCCCCTGATTGTGTTCCCTCTCTCCCTGTCTCTCTCTCTGTCAAATAAAGAAATAAAATTTTTTTAAAAAAAAAGCAAGAAAGAAAAAGTAAACAGTCTCTGGGGTAAAGAAGAAACATACTATACCACGCTAGGTAGAAATCGAAGGGAAGGCAGCCAGAGAGAATGGGCACAGTGCCAGAAAGTGGATACGAGTCTCATGAAAATTCCGGAGTGCACCACCTCTGAAGTTTCCGGAGGTTCAGTGGACTGGAGCTTGTTGCCAGGTTCCCCCCAAAACAAAAGCCAATGCTGCTCCTGGGGTCAACTTCCACAACGCTATGTACAACACTTGTGGGTTCTGGGGGCTCTTGGAAGCTGCATATCCTACACTTGAGTGTGCTGCTCCAACACATTTACCAAGTAACCTGCTGGCAGGCAGAGCAGGAGATGGCTCCACACCAAGGCGGGCCGCAGTGCAAGCCCCTCTGCCGCTCGAACTTCACCTCTCCAGGGTTTGGGAGTAGCTGTATCTTCTGCAAAAAAATTTTTTGTCTTTTCGAGAACGGCTCCTAGATTGCTGCTGGGCATGCCTGCCACAAGATACCAAGTACCTTTGTGATCTGAGCTGACCGGTGTGAACTGGGCAGTAAGACTGGGTGTGCCCAACTGCAGGCTACATTAAATGGAAAGTTGTGTCAGGGCACCTGGGGGGTTCAGTTGTGAAACGTCTGCCTTCACCTCGGGTCACCATCCCAGGGTCCTGGGATCGAGTCCTGCGTCTGGCTCCATACTAAGCGGGGAGCCTGCTGCTCCCTCTCCACCACTTGTGCTCTCTCGCATTCTCTCTCTCAAATAATAAATAAATACAATTTTTTTTTAAAGGGTGTAAGGTATCAGGCGCAGCTGGTCCTGGTAAGAGGTGAGCAGGTGGCTGGGATCTTAGGGCAGCTCCTCCCACTGTACTGCAGCTGTCCCTTGCTCCCCATCTACGGCCTTGGGAGGTATTTCCCTAGGACCAGTTAGCTAAGGAAGAAAAACTCGACTATAGTATTAGTCTAGTGGTGAAGGGAAATCCCCTTTATGGGCAGAAGTCAAGCTATTTGTGTACACTGAGATGGCCAAGAGATGTGGGTCTGGACAGCTTCCCAGGCAGTAGCTATTGGCTAAATGGTAATGGATTTGGAAGGAACAAGATTGGAAATTGATGACAAACAGGTTCGGAGAGCAGGTATGCAGATAGATTTCATAAAACGGACAGAGTGAGAAGATACTTGTATTCCATAAGAATGTACACCGAAGGACATCTGCAGCAAAAATTGTCCACCTCAGTCAGGTGAGCAAAGTGACCCAACTGTGAATGTAGCCTTTTCCTTAGCCACCCCATGGGCTCAGTGGCCCATGTACAAAGTTGCCGTATCTTTAAGAACAGAAGCTACGCGTGGGCCAAATAATGACTCTCACTACTGCATTCCTAAGCCTGTTTGCAGGGGAGACCTACTTTGATTTCTCAGTTCCATCGTTTCTTGGGAAACTAAGCAGCCACGCACTAGTGGGATGATGACATTGGACCTTTCCATCATGGAGTCATTTGTCATTGATGGAATAGACACATATCCTGAGTATGGCTTTGCCTGCCCTGCCTTCGGGGTTTCTGTCTACACCACCATCTGTGGGCTTCCAGAATGCCTTCATCATTACCATGGGACCTCCTTGACATTGCCTCTGATCAAATCACTCATCCCATGGCAAAAGAAACATGGCAACGAGAATTCACTGGTCTTCCCACAACCTGTCACCTCAGAAAGCAGCTGGCCTGGTAGAAAAGTGGAATGCTCTCCCAAAGACTCAGTTGCAGTGACGTTTGGTACAACGTCCCACAAGATAGAGTGTAGACTTTAAGTCTGCAACCAAATTTTTCTTTCATAGCCAGAACACACAGGTCTGAGAATCAAGATTCAAAGTGAGTGCATTGCCTCTTAGACTAGTCACAGAATTTTGGGGTCTTCATTCCCAAAGGTAAGATGGTCCCACTGGGGGAAGGGAGTGACACAATAATGCCCCCTACTGAATTGGACATATGGCAATCATCTGGCTGTTTTAGCTTCTTTTTTTTTTTTACTTTGTCTTTTTTTTTTCCAATTTATTTATTTTCAGAAAAACAGTATTCATTATTTTTTCACCACACCCAGTGCTCCATGCAAGCTGTGCCCTCTATAATACCCACCACCTGGTACCCCAACCTCCCACCCCCCCCACCACTGCAAACCCCTCAGATTGTTTTTCAGAGTCCATAGTCTCTCATGGTTCATCTCCCCTTCCAATTTACTCAAAAGCACATACCCTCCCCAATGTCCATAACCCTACCCCCCTTCTCCCAACCCCCCTCCCCCCAGCAACCCACAGTTTGTTTCGTGAGATTAAGAGTCACTTATGGTTTGTCTCCCTCCCTATCCCATCTTGTTTCATGGATTCTTCTCCTACCCACTTAAGCCCCCATGTTGCATCACCACTTCCTCATATCAGGGAGATCATATGATAGTTGTCTTTCTCCGCTTGACTTATTTCGCTAAGCATGATACGCTCTAGTTCCATCCATGTTGTCGCAAATGGCAAGATTTCGTTTCTTTTGATGGCTGCATAGTATTCCATTGTGTATATATACACATCTTCTTGATCCATTCATCTGTTGATGGACATCTAGGTTCTTTCCATAGTTTGGCTATTGTGGACATTGCTGCTATAAACATTCGGGTGCATGTGCCCCTTTGGATCACTACGTTTGTATCTTTAGGGTAAATTCCCAGTAGTGCAATTGCTGGGTCATAGGGCAGTTCTATTTTCAACATTTTGAGGAACCTCCATGCTGTTTTCCAGAGGGGTTGCACCAGCTTGCATTCCCACCAACAGTGTAGGAGGGTTCCCCTTTCTCCGCATCCTCGCCAGCATCTGTCATTTCCTGACTTGTTGATTTTAGCCATTCTGACTGGTGTGAGGTGATATCTCATTGTGGTTTTGATTTGTATTTCCCTGATGCCGAGTGATATGGAGCACTTTTTCATGTGTCTGTTGGCCATCTGGATGTCTTCTTTGCAGAAACGTCTGTTCATGTCCTCTGCCCATTTCTTGATTGGATTATTTGTTCTTTGGGTGTTGAGTTTGTTAAGTTCTTTATAGATTTTGGACACTAGTCCTTTATCTGATATGTCGTTTGCAAATATCTTCTCCCATTCTGTCAGTTGTCTTTTGGTTTTGTTAACTGTTTCCTTTGCTGTGCAAAAGCTTTTGATTTTGATGAAATCCCAAAAGTTCATTTTTGCCTTTGCTTCCCTTGCCTTTGGCGATGTTCCTAGGAAGATGTTGCTGCGGCTGAGGTCGAAGAGGTTGCTGCCTGTGTTCTCCTCAAGGATTTTGATGGATTCCTTTCTCACATTGAGGTCCTTAATCCATTTTGAATCTATTTTTGTGTGTGGTATAAGGAAATGGTCCAATTTCATTTTTCTGCACGTGGCTGTCCAATTTTCCCAACACCATTTATTGAAGAGGCTGTCTTTTTTCCATTGGACATTCTTTCCTGCTTTGTCGAAGATTAGTTCACCATAGAGTTGAGGGTCTATTTCTGGGCTCTCTATTCTGTTCCATTGGTCTATGTGTCTGTTTTTGTGCCAGTACCATGCTGTCTTGATGATGACAGCTTTGTAATAAAGCTTGAAGTCCGGAATTGTGATGCCACCAACTTTGGCTTTGTTTTTCAATATCCCTTTGGCTATTTGAGGTCTTTTCTGGTTCCATATAAATTTTAAAATTATTTGTTCCATTTCTTTGAAAAAGATGGATGGTACTTTGATAGGAATTGCATTAAATGTGTAGATTGCTTTAGGTAGCATAGACATTTTCACAATATTTATTCTTCCAATCCAGGAGCATGGAACATTTTTCCATTTCTTTGTGTCTTCCTCAATTTCTTTCATGAGTACTTTATAGTTTTCTGAGTATAGATTCTTAGCCTCTTTGGTTAGGTTTATTCCTAGGTATCTTATGGTTTGGGGTGCAATTGTAAATGGGATTGACTCCTTAATTTCTCTTTCTTCTGTCTTGTTGTTGGTGTAGAGAAATGCAACTGATTTCTGTGCATTGATCTTATATCCTGACACTTTACTGAATTCCTGTATAAATTCTAGCAGTTTTGGAGTGGAGTCTTTTGGGTTTTCCACATAGAGTATCATATCATCTGCGAAGAGTGATAATTTGACTTCTTCTTTGCCGATTTGGATGCCTTTAATTTCCTTTTGTTGTCTGATTGCTGAGGCTAGGACTTCTAGTACTATGTTGAATAGCAGTGGTGATCATGGACATCCCTGCCGTGTTCCTGACCTTAGTGGAAAAGCTTTCAGTTTTTCTCCATTGAGAATGATATTTGCAGTGGGTTTTTCATAGATGGCTTTGATGATATTGAGGTATGTGCCCTCTATCCCTACACTTTGAAGAATTTTGATCAGGAAGGGATGCTGTACTTTGTCAAATGCTTTTTCAGCATCTATTGAGAGTATCATATGGTTCTTGTTCTTTCTTTTATTGATGCGTTGTATCACATTGACTGATTTGCGGATGTTGAACCAGCCTTGCAGCCCTGGGATAAATCCCACTTGGTCGTGGTGAATAATCCTTTTAATGTACTGTTGAATCCTATTGGCTAGTATTTTGGTGAGAATTTTCACATCTGTGTTCATCAAGGATATTGGTCTATAGCTCTCTTTTTTGATGGGATCCTTGTCTGGTTTTGGGTGGCTGTTTTAGCTTCTTATACCAACAGCCAGAAGGGAACCAGTTCTGATGGTGACAAGGAATTAATTTGCTGCTATATAATGGGGCAGGGAGTACTATATCTGGGGCCTTTAGGATTTTTCAGAGTGCCTCTTAATATTTCTATGTTCAGCTCTAAAAGTTAATGGAATATTGCAGGAACTTGTTTAAAAAAGGGTGAGGTCACTGATGACCTCAAGGTATCTTAAGGTATCTCTCTCCCCACCAGGTAAAGAATGCCAAGTAGCATTCTATACTGTGCTGAATACAAATTGGAAAATGATCTGAGAGGTATAGTGCAAACAAACTTGACAGTGAAAAAGAACTCAATTCTAGCCCTGGATCTGTCACATTATATAGACCAATTAGAGTGGAAAAAATGGGGTTTGAGAGCCAAACAGAACAAAATTTGGATTCTAGTCTCTCTGGTAGCTGTGTGACTTGGAGCAAGTCTCTAAGCTTCTCTGAGCTTTATTATTCCTACTAGAGATAATTCTATGCTAAGAATCTTGTGAGATCTCTATGGTACGAATATGTAAAGTTTCTTGTGTAATACCTGGACATGATAGAGTTAACCCTTGAAAAATAATGGGTTTGAACTGTGCAGGTCCATTTATATGGCAATCTTTTTCTTTTGTTTTTCTTCCTTTTTTTCTTTTTCCTTTTTTTTTTACTTTTATAAAACCAAGTTTTCGCTTCCTTTAAGTTCCTTTTTTTCAAATTTTTATTTAAATTCTAGTTAGTTAATATATAGTATAATATTCAAGAGTGGAATTTAGTTATTCGTCACTTATATACAACACCCAGTGCTCATCACAAGTGTCCTCCTCAATGTCCATCACCCATTTAGCCCATCCCCCCACCTACCTCCCCTTTAGCAACCCTCAGTGTGTTCTCTATAGTTAAGAGTCTCTTATGGTTTGCCTCCTTCTCTCTCCCTTTTTTTTTCACTTCCCCTATGTTCATTGTTTTGTTTCTTAAATTCCACATATGAGTGAAACCATATGGTATTTGTCTTTCTTTAACTAACTTATTTCACTTACCATGATATACTCTAGTTCCATCCACATCATGGCAAATGACAAGATTTCATTCTTTTTTATGGCTGAGTAATATTCCATTGTATACCACATCTTCTCCATCCATCATCTGTTGATGGACATTTGGGCTTTTTCCATAGTTTGGCCATTGTGGACATTGCTGCTATAACCATTGGGATGTATGTGTTCCTTCAGATCACTGTATGTGTAACTTTGGGTAGTACAATTGGTAGTGCAGAATTTTAAGGAACCTCCATACTATTTTCCAGAGTGGCTGCACCAGTTTGCATTCCCACCAACAGCGTAAGAGCGTTCCCCTTTCTCCGCATCCTCACCAGCATCTGTCATTTTCTGACTTTTAATTTTAGTCATTTTAACTGGTGTGAGGTGGTATCTCATTGTGGTTTTGATTTGTATTTCCCTGATTATAAGTGATGTTGAGCATCTTTTCATGTGTCTGTTGGCCATTTGGATGTCTTCCTTGGAAAAATGTCCACTCATTTCTTCTGCCTATTTCTTAACTGGATTATTTGTTTCTTGGATGTTGAGTTTGATAAGTTCTATGTAGATTTTGGATACTAACCCTTTATCAGATAGGTCACTTGCAAATATCTCCTCCCATTCCATAAGCTTTCTTTTAGTTTTTTTTTATTGTTTCCTTTGCAAATATCTCCTCCCATTCCATAAGCTTTCTTTTAGTTTTTTTGATTGTTTCCTTTGCTGTGCAGAAGTTTTCCATCTTGATGAAGTCCCAGTAGTTTATTTTTGCTTTGGTTTCCCTTGACATCAGAGATGTGTCTAGTAAAAATTTGCTACAGCCAGTGTCAAAGAAGTTGCTGCCTGTGTTCTCTCTAGGATTTTGATGGTCTCACATTTAGGTCTTTCATCCATTTTGAATTTATTTTTGTGTATTGTGTAAAAAAGTGATCTAGCTTCATTCATTGATGCAATTGTAAATGGGATTGATTCCTTGACTTTCTTCTTCTTCATTTTTGGTATTTAGAAAGACAACAGATATCTGTATGTTGACTTTGTATCCTGGAACTTTGCTGAATTCTTGTATCAGTTCTAACAACTTTTGGGTAGAGTCTTGGGTTTTCTACAGAATATCACGTTGTCTGTGAATAGTGAAAGTTTGATTTCTTCCTCGCCAATCTGGATGCCTTTTATTTCTCTTTGTTGTCTGATTGGTGAGGCAAGGACTTCTAGTACTATGTTAATGGACGTCATTGCCTTGATCCTGAATGTAGAGGAAAAGCTCTTAGTTTTCCCCCTTTGAGGATGATATTAGCTGTGGGTCTTTCGTATTTGGCCTTCATAATGTTAAGGTATGTTCCCTCTATCCCTACTTTGTTGGTTTTAATCAAGAAAGGATGCTGTATTTTGTCAAATGCTTTTTCTTCATCTATGGAGAGGATCGTCTTGTTCTTATCCTTTCTTTTTTTAATGTAGTGTATCACATTGATTGATTTGCAGATGCTGAACCAACCTTACAGCCCAGGAATAAATCCCACTTAATCATGGTGAGTAATTTTTTAATTATTTAATTTTTACTGTTGGACTCGATTTCCTAGTATCTTTTTTTTTTTTAAACACCATGTATAAACAATCTTGTTTTTTTTTTTTTTAAGATTTTATTTATTTATCTGACAGAGAGATCAGGAGTAGGCAGAGAGAGAGAAGAGGAAGCAGCCTCCCCACCGAGCAGAGAGCCCAACGTGGGGCTCAATCCCAGGACCCTGAGATCATGACCTGAGCTGTAGGCAGAGGCTTTACCCACTGAGCCACCCAGGTGCCCCGATTTCCTAGTATCTTGAGAACTTTTGCATTCATGTTCGTCAAGGATATTGGCCTGTAATTCTCCTGTTCGGTGGGGTTTTGTCTGGTTTTGGAATCAAGGTAACTCTGGCCCTGTAACATGAGTTTGGAAGTTTTCCTTCTGTTTCTGTTTTTTGGAACAGTTTGAGAAGAATAAGTGTCAACTCTTCCTTAACTGGTAGAATTCCGCTGGGAAGCCAATTGGCCCTAGCCTTTTGTTTGTTGGGAGATTTTTGATTCCTGATTCAATTTCTCTGCTGGTTGCAGGTTTGTTTTTGTTTTTCAATAAATGCAGTATAGGACTTAAGTGTACTTTGTCTTATAATTTCTTTTTCTTCAAAGATTTTATTTATTTATTTGAGAGAGAGATCACAAGTAGGCAGAGAGGCAGGCAGAGAGAGAGCGGGAAGCAGGCTCCCTGCCAAGCAGAGAGCCCAATGCAGGGCTCGATCCCAAGACTTCAACACTACAACCTGAGCCAAAGGCAGAGGCTTAACCCACTGAGCCACCCAGGCGCCCCTGTCTTATAATTTTCTTAATGACATTTTTTTTAGCTTACTTTACTGTAAGATTACTGTATATGATAGAACATATCATATACAGGGAAAATATGTGTTAATTAACTGGTTATCAGTAAGGTTTCTGGTCAACAGTAGGCCATTAGTGGTTAAATTTTTGGAGGAGTCAAAAGTTAAACATGGATTTTTGACGATGGGGTGGGATGGAGGAGGGGGTTGGTGCCCCAGATCCCCGTGTTTAGGGGTCAACTAGACTCAGTAAATGGCCATCAATGATTTGACAAAAAAGCAGCACAACAATAATATAGTGAGCCCCTCATTTTGAGCCTACCTTTTTCTCTCATCACCAGCTTCATTGGGCCTCCCATCTATCAGTTTCTACCTTCGCTGAAATTCTTCCCCACTGAGACTGTTGGGTCTCCCCAAAATTGGGTACCCCAATAATGGGTCCGTGATTAAAGGAGCGAGACTGATACAAAGCGAAGGTCAAGCAAAGCTTTATTCCGCGCCAAGCATCAAGAATCAGACTGACTGTCAAACAGACCAGTCGGGCCGCCCCTACAGAGAGAACCACCCCTCCCTGCTTTCCAGTCTAACTTTTATAGAGCAAAGGCCATGTGGTTGGGCCTGACCACACATAGGTGGCCAATGAAATTGTAACACAGAGAAAGCTGGTTAGGATTGGTGCCAAAAGGCTCCCACACCAAAAGGGCTGGGGCCCATACTCCTTGGTAGCTAGGAGACAGTATGCGCCCCCTGATTGAATACCTCCACCTGGTCTGACCCACCCTTGTACTTGGACTTTGTTACCTGGGACTGGTTTCTGGGACTGGTTCTTAAGTAAGTTCCCCTGGTGGGGGCAAGGTCAATTTAAGTTTTACAACAAAATGGCAGTTCAACCAGGGTGGGGCCACACTGGCTGAATAGGCCCTTACAAGACTAGGGCTAAAACTCTGAGTGCTGGCTACCACCACCATAACTCCTTATGATCAATGTATTAACCACACTTCTCTTTACTTCAGATCAGTCAGCACTATGGGTATATAGAAGCAGTCTTACTCCAATCCATCATATACCATCACACCTCAAAACCATACTAAGGTTCATTAGAGATCTAGCTTTAACTTTCTACCTGATAAACTCTTTATTAGTAGTTACAAACTCATGCCTCTGGGCCTTTGAACATGCTGCTCCCTCTGCTAGAAACATCTTCGCCTCTTCATTTGGCTAGCTCCTATTCCTCTTTCAGTTATTAGTATGTGCAGACATCCACTTAAACCTTATCCCAAGCCTAGGTGGGGGGCTCCCAGCTACATGGATCCATAGGCTCTGGTATTTTTCCTATTACAATATTTATTTCACTTTATTTAAATAACCTGCTCTGTTTAGCTTTCCAACTATATCCTGTTTGGGCAAGAAACTCAGCTTTTTCTTTCTTTCTTTCTTTTTTTATTTTTTTAGGATTTATTTATTTATTTGTCAGATGGAGGGGCGCCTGGGTGACTCAGTCAGTTGAGTGCCTGCCTTCAGCTCGGTCATGATCCCAGGGTCCTGGAATCGAGCCCTGCCTCAGTCTCTCTGCTCAGCGGGGAAACTGCTTCTCCCTCTCTCTCTCTGCCTGCCGCTCTGCCTACTGGTGCTTTCTATCTCTCTGTCAAATAAATAAATAAAATCTTTTTTTTAAAGAGATTTTATTTATTTATTTGATGGAGAGGGGGAGAGAGACAGGACAGGACACAAGCAGAGGGAGCAGCAGGCAGAGGGAAATGCAGGCTCTCAGCTGAGAAGGGAGCCTGATGTGGAACTCCATCCCAGGGCCTTGGGATCATGACCTGAGCTGAACACAGACGCTTAACCAACTGAGCCACCCAGGCACCCCAAAACTCAGCGTTTTCATTCATCACTCTATCATTAGAGCCTTGAACAATATCTGGCACACCCCTGTGCCCACATAACCAGAAGTATGTGTGTTTGTGTTATTTATTATTATTGTTGTTGTTGTTATTCATTTCTTGAGAGAAAGAGAGCACACGTGCCCACACGGGAACAGAGTTGTAGGGAGGCAGGAGCAGAGAGAGAATCTTAAGCAGGCTCCATGCCCAGCACAAGCCCAACAGGGGCTCGATCTCACAACCCTGAGACCATGACCTGAGCAGAAACCAAGAGTCTGACCCTTAACCAACTGAGCCACCTACGTGCCCCAAGTTTGTGCTACTCTTTTTTGTTTTTTTAAGATTTTTTTAAAAGATTTTATTTTTTTATTTGACAGAGAGAGAGATCACAAGTAGGCAGAGAGGCAGGCAGAGAGAGGGGGAAGCAGGCTCCCTGCTGAGCAGAGAGCCCAATGCAGGGCTCAATCCCAGGACCCTGAGATCATGACCTGAGCCGAAGGCAGAAGCTTAACCCACTGAGCCACCCAGGCGTCCCAGTGTGTGCTATTCTTAAAGGTGGCTGTTCTTTTGAACTTTGAAGTCCTGTTCTATTTTTCAGCATTTCATTCATTCATTCATTCATTCATTGAATATTTAAGAACCTACTATGTGACGGACATTGTGAGGTAATAGTTTTAGAGCAGTGAACAAGACACACAAGGTCCCTTCCGTCATGGAGCTTGCACTCCAGCTGGAGGGAAGTGATAAAAGATAAATATATAATATGTCAGGTAATGATTAAATGTCAGGAAGAAAAGTAGAGCAGAGTGAAGGCTTTAGGCAAGGAGTAGGAGATAGTGTGGCCAGTACAAAGCCTTTGAAGGGCTTTGAAAAGAGGAACGATGTGATCTGACCCTCACAGGAGTCCAGCCAGCCTGAAGTAGGCCACTGAAGAGGGGAAGGTAGAGGCAGTGAACAGCTCATGAATAAATCAGGCCCTGGGCGTGGTTCAGATGGGACCTGTTTGCTTTCAGAGAATGTGAAATTTGGGAATTGACTTCAGCAGGCTGGATGGAGCCTTACTTGATCATTCTTTTGTTATGCTACTGGATTCCATTTGCTAAAATTTTATTTAAGATCTGTTTTATTTACTTTTAGAAGATTGGTCTATAGTTCACTTTTATAGTATTCACCTGTTTAATTTTGATCAGCGTTATGCTTGTCTTATTAAATGAGTCGGCCATCATGCCATCTGTTTTTGATGTTTTGGAACAGTTTGTATAGATTTTGGTATATAAGATAGGTATTACCTATTCTTGAAGTTTTGGTTGAACTGGCCCATTATGCCTCCGGGCCTGGAACACTTTTCCAGGTAGATCATTAACCACTGTTCTAATCTATGACCTTGGATAGACTCAGGTTCTCTAGGTTGAGCTAAGTTTGGTCTTTATAGTTTTAACTTGATTGGTATAAGCAATTATTATTGGGAGTTAGCTTTTTTCTTTTCTTTATCATGGGGGGGGTTAGCTTTCTTCATCCTTTCTTTCATGTTTATGTATTCCTTCTTTCTTTTTCTTGATCATTCTTGTTTCAGGGTTGTCTATTTTGGCTTAAAAAAAAAACAAGAAACAAATTTTGGTTTTATTGACTCACTCTATTTTGGGGAGAGATTGCTTTAGAATAAAATGTGGAGGAAGTTTGATTCACTTTCTGCCTTTACCTTTATCAGTTCCTTTCCACTTCTTCCGTTGGGTTTATTTTTGCTGCTGTTTTACAAGCTTCTTGTATTGTAAGCTTAGTTTATTTTCGAACTTTTCAGTTTATTAATAAATGCATCTAAGACTGTGCAATTTCCTGAGTGGAGAAGTTTTAATATTAAGTGCTTTCATTCCTATTCAGTTTTAGAATCGTTCCTAATTTCCATTTATTTTCTATTTAATCCATGACTATTTGTGTGTTATTTAAATTCCAATGGTAGTGATGCTTTGTCTTTTAATTTCTAATTTCATAAACATACCTTTTTCTAAAAGATTTTATTTATTTATTTGACAGAAAGAGAAATCACAAGTAAGCAGAGAGGGGTGGGGGGAAGCAGGCTCCCAGCTGACCAAATAGCCTGATGCAGGGCTTGATCCCAGGACCTTGAGATCATGTCCTGAGCTGAAGGTAGAGGCTTAACCCACTAAGCCACTCAGGCGCCCCATTAATATAGCTTTTTGTTACCAGGTTTGAAAAATTTTCTGAGAGGGGCACTTGGGTGGCAGTCAGTTAAGTGTCTGATTCTTGGTTTCAGTTCAGTTCATGATCTCAGGGTTGTGAGATCGAGCCCCATGTCAGGCTCCATGCTCAGAGCAGACTCTGAGATTCTCTCCTTCTATCTCTGCCCCCTACCCCAATTCACATGCTCACTATCGCTCTAAAACTAAAAAAAAAAAAAAATTTTTTTTGAGCATTCCTTTGGGGCCTGATATAAGGTCATTAAATTGTGAATCTTCCACAGTGTTTGAAAATATGCATTCTCATTTGGGTACAAAGCCCTTTATGATTTTAATTGTTAAAAATGAAGGTCTATCTTAACCTCAGGAAACAAACTGAGGGTTGCTGGAGGAGAGGTGGGTGGGAGGGATGCACTGGCTGGGTGATGGGTGCTGGGGAGGATATGTCCTATGATGGGTGCTGTGAATTGTGTAAGACTGATGATTCACAGACTTGTACCCCTGGGGCAAATAGTACATTATATGTTAATAAAAATAATAATAATGATAATAATAATAATAAAATGAAGGTCTAGGGCACCTGGGTGACTCAGTCAGCTGAGCATTTAACTCTTAATTTCCGCTCAGGTCGGGAGATGGAGCTGTACATGGGGCTCCATGCTCAGTGGAGAGTCTGGTTGGGATTCTCTCTCTCTCTTTCTCCTTGTGCCCCTCCCCACCATGAGTGCTGTCTCTCTCTCTCTCTCTCTCTCTCTCTCTCTGAAATAAAGAAATAAATCTTAGAAGAAAAAAAAATTAATACCTAGGGCCTGGAGTCAGAATAGGGAAAAGGAATATCCTTCTCTAGAATTCAGTCAGAAGGGGACCTCCAAGTAAGATACCTGAGGGAACCTCTACGCCATTCTGCCTGTCCCTCCCACAATCCAGTGCAGCTCACATCTTCAGAGGATATATTTAAGGTTGTTCAATTCAGATGATTTTACCAGTTAAGACCAGGTGACAAAAAAATATAAAGCTTTTTTTTAAAATTTTTTTTAAAAGATTTTATTTATTTATTTGACAGAGAGAAATCACAAGTAGATGGAGAGGCAGGCAGAGAGAGAGAGAGGGAAGCGGGCTCCCTGCTGAGCAGAGAGCCCGATGTGGGGCTCGATCCCAAGACCCTGAGATCATGACCTGAGCTGAAGGCAGCGGCTTAACCCACTGAGCCACCCAGGCGCCCCATAAAGCTTTTTTTTTTTTTTTTAAATAAACTTTCTTTCCACCTTGACTGAGACTAGCTGCTGCTTCTTCTTCTCCTCCTCCTTCTTCTTCTTCTTTTTTAAAGATTTTATTTATTTGTTTGACGGACAGAGATCACACGCAGGCAGAGAGAGAGAAGCAGGCTCCCTGCCGAGCAGACAGCCTGATGTGGGGCTCAATCCCAGGACCCTGGGATCATGACCTGAGCCAAAGGCAGGGGCTTGACCCACTGAGCCACCGAAGTGCCCCTATTTATTTATTTGAAAGAGAGAGTGATCGAGAGCAAGAGCGAGAGTGGGAGAGGGAGAGGGTGAAGGAGAGAACACAAGCAGGGGGAGGGGCAGAGGGAAAGAGAGAAGCAGACTCCCCAGTGGGGCCTGACCAGGGATCATGACCTGAGCTGAAGGCCACACTTAACTGAGCCTCCCAGCAACCCTGAGGCTAGCCTCTTTGCCAGTAGCAAGCAAGCAGTACTAACACTAGATCATTCAATTCATTATTGGTTGGCTCATCTGTGAAAAACTGGTTCTTCAAATGGAAGGTAGTTTGAGGACGTAAGTGAATATGGAGTCTGCAAGTGCAGGTTGCATGAGAGCAGTGGATGAAATCTGTGGACTAGCTTTATTAGAAGTTAAAGTACAAATATGAATATTAATGACCTAATTCAGAATAGGACACAGGGTTAAAACAAGGGTTCCAAATTTTAAAAGAGCCCTAAAAGCTCAGTCATTAAGACAATATCTTAATGTAATTTTTTTTTAGTTAACATACAGTATAATATTAGGTTCCAGTGTACAATATAGTGATTCAACACTTCCACACATCACCCGGTTCTCATCACAACAAGTGCCTCCTTAACCTCGTCACTTATTCTACCCATCCCCCCCACCAACCTCCCTTCTGATAACCATCAGTTTGTTTTCTAGAGTTAAAAGAGTCTGTTTCTTGGTTTGCTTTTCTTTCTTTTTTACCCCTTTTCTCGTTTATTTATTAAATTCCACATATGAGTCAAATCATATATTTGTCTTTCTCTAATTGATTTATTTCACTTAACCTAGTACTCTCTGGCTCCATCCAAATGGCAAGATTTAATTCTTTTTGATGGCTGAATAATATTCCGTTGTATGTATATACACCACCTCCTTATCTATTCATCAGTCAGCGGATACTTGGGCTGTTTCCATATCTTGGCTATTGCTATAAACATCAGGGTGCATGTATGCCTTTGAATTAGTATTTTCCTATTCTTTGGGTGAATATCCAGTAGGTTGATTGGTGGGTTAGAAGGTAATTCTATTTTTAACTTTTTGAGGAGTCTCCACACTGTTTTCCACAGTAGGTGTACCAGTTTGTGTTCCCTCTAACAGTGTAAGAGGGTTCCCCTTTCTCTACATCCTAGCCAACACCTGTTGTTTCTTGTGTTGTTGATTTTAGCCATTCTGACTGGTTTGAGATGGTATCTCGTTGTAGTTTTGATTTGCATTTCCCTGATGAGGACTGGTGTGACATCTTTTGATGTGTCTGTTGGCCATCTGGATGTCTTTGGAAAAATGTCTACTCATGTCTTCTGCCACTTTTTAATTGGGTTATTCATTTTGGGGGTGTTGAATTTAAAGCTCTTTATCTGTTTTGTATACTAACCCTTTATTAGATATGTCATATGTAAATATCTTTAGTTTATAGTCTGCATTTTAGTTTTGTTGATTATTTCCTTTGCTGTACAGAAGGAAACTTTTTTTTTATTGTGATGTCTTCTCAATAGTTTATTTTTGCTTTTATTTCCTTTGCCTCAGGAGACATATCTAGAAAGAAGTTGCTATGACTGATGTCAAAGAAGTTACTAACTGTGTTATCTTCTGGGATTTTAGTGGTTTTAGGTCTCACATGCAGATCTTTAGTCCATCTTGAATTTGTTTTTTTTTTTTTAAAGATTTTATTTATTTATTTGTCAGAGACAGAGGGAGAGAAAGCAAGCACAGGCAGACAAAGAGGCAGACAGAGGCAGAGGGAGAAGCAGGCTCCCGCCGAGCAAGGAGCCCGATGTGGGAATCGATCCCAGGACCCTGGGATCATGACCTGAGCCGAAGGCAGCTGCTCAACCAACTGAGCCACCCAGGCGTCCCTTGAATTTGTTTTTGTTTGTGGTATAAGAAACTGGTCCGATTTCATTCTTTTACATATAGCTGTCCAGTTTTCCCAATACCATTTGTGGAAAAGACTGTCTCTTTTTCCATTGGATATTCTTTCCTGCTTTGTAAAAGCTAATTAACCATAAAATTGTGGGTTCATTTCTGGGTTTTCTTTTCTGTTCTGTTGATTTAGGTGTCTTTTGTGTGTGTCATTACCATACTGTCTTGATGATTACAGCTTTTTTTTTTTTAAGATTTTATTTATTTATTTGACAGAGAGAGATCACAAGTAGGCAGAGCAACAGGCAGAGAGCCCGATGTGGGGTTCGATCCCAGGACCCCGGAACCACAACCTGAGCCGAAGGCAGAAGCTTTAACCCACTGAGCCACCCAGGCTCCCCAATGGTTATAGTTTTGTAACAGAGCTTGAAATCCAAAATTGTGATGCCTCCAGCTTTGTTTTCTTTTCTAAGGCTGCTTTGGCTATGTAGAGTCTTTTGTGGTTCCGTACACATTTTAGTGTTAGATTGTTTGTTCTAGCTCTGAAAATTACTGGTGGTATTTTGATATGGATTACATTAAATGTATAGATTGTCTTGGGTAGTATTGACATTTTAACCATCTTTGTTCTTCCAATCCATGAGCATGGAAAGTTTTTCCAGTTCTTTGTGTTGTCTTCAGTTTCTTTCACCAATGTTTTACAGTTTTCAGAAGATGGATCTTTCACCTCTTTGGTTAGGTTTACTCCTAGGTATCTTGTTTTGGGTGCCATTGTAAATGGGATTGATTCCTTAATTTCTCTTTCTGCTGTGTCGTTATTGGTATATAGAAATGCCATATATTTTTTATGTTGATTTTGTATCCTGTGACTTTACCAAATTTGTTTATCAGTTCTAGCAGATTTTGGGCAGAGTCTTTGGGTTTTCATTTTACAGTATCTTGTCATCTGCATGTAGTGAAAATTTTACTACTTCACTGCCTATTTGGATGCCTTTTGTTTCTTTTTGCTGTCTGATTGCTGTGACTGGGACTTCCTATGTTGAATAACGTGGTGATAGGGGACATGCCTGCCATATTCCTGACTGCAGAGGAAAAGGTCTGTTTTTTCCTATTGAGGATGGTATTAGCTGTGGATTTTTCATATATGACCTTTATTATGTTGAAGTATGTTCCCTCTAAACCTACCTTGTTAAGGGTTTTTATCATGAATGGATGCCCTGTCAAATGTTTTTTCTGCATCTATTGAGAGGATCACATGGTTCTTATCCTTTCTTTTATTAACATGATATATCATGTTGTTTGATTTGTGAATATTGAACCACATTTTCAACCCAGAAATAAATCCCAGTTAAACATGGTGAATGATTTTTTTAAATGTATTGTTGGATTCACTTTGCAAATATGTTATTGAGAATTTCTGCATCTATGTTCATCAGAGATGTTGGCCTGTAGTTCTCTTTTTTCGTGGTATATTTACCTGATTTTAGTATCAGGGTTTATTTTTGGTTCATGGAATGAATTTGGAAATTATTTTTTTCTTTTCTTTTTCTTTTTTTTTTTTTTTAGAGTAGTTTGGTAAGAATGGTCTTAACTCCCTGGGTTTTTTTGTTTGTTTGTTTCTTTTTTTTTAGAGAGAGAGAGAGAAAAGTGCATGTGCACATGCAAGCAAGGGGGGGGGACGGCAAAAGGAGAGGAAGAGAGAGTATCTTTTTTAAAAAAGAAGATTTATGTATTTTAGAGAGAGGGCATGCACAAGTGGGGGAGGGGCAGAGGGACAGGATGCTCAAGCAGACTCCCTACTGAGCACGGAGCCTAATCCCAGGACCTTGAGATCTTTTTTTTTTTTTTTTAAAGATTTTATTTGTTTATTTGACAGAGATCACAAGTAGACAGAGAGGCAGGCAGAGAGAGAGAGGGAAGCAGGCTCCCTGCTGAGCAGAAAGCCCGATGCGGGACTCGATCCCAGGACCCTGAGATCATGACCTGAGCCGAAGGCAGCGGCTTAACCCACTGAGCCACCCAGGCGCCCCATTTTGGCTCAAGTCTTGATCTCAGGGTCCTAGGATCCAGCCCCGACTCAGGCTCTCTGCTCAGCAGGGTGCCTTCTTCCCTTCCTCTCTCTCTGCCTGCCTCTCTGCCTACTTGTGATCTCTGTCAAATGAATAAATAAAATCTTTAAAAAAATAATAAAAAATATATAAAAAATAAATGTTTAGTAGAATTCTCTTAGGAAGTTATCTGGTCCTGGACTTTTGTTTGTTGGGAGTTTTTGAATTACTGATTCCATTTCTTTGTTCATTTTTGGTCTGTTCAAATTTCTATTTCTTCCTATTTTGGAAATTTATCTGTTTCTTCCAGGTCATCCAGTTTTTTGGCATATAATTTTTCATAGTATTCTCTTATAATTGTATTTCTGAGGTGCTGGCTGTTTAATGTAATATTTTTTAAAAATCAAAATTAAAACATCCGGGCACCTGGGTGGCTCAGTGAGTTAAGCTGCTGCTTTCGGCTCAGGTCATGATCTCAGGGTCCTGGGATCGAGTCCCGCATTGGGCTCTCTGCTCAGCAGGGAGCCTGCTTCCTCCTCTCTCTCTCTGCCTGCCTCTCTGCCTACTTGTGATCTCTCTCTGTCAAATAAATAAATAAAATCTAAAAAAAAAAATTAAAACATCCATAATGAACAGAATATTGATTTTTTTTTCATTTTATCACTTAAAAATTTTTTTTAAAGATTTTATTTATTAATTTGACAGAGAGAAATCACAAGTAGATGGAGAGGCAGCCAGAGAGAGAGAGATAGGGAAGCAGGCTCCCTGCTGAGCAGAGAGCCTGACGCTGGACTCGATCCCAGGACCATGAGATCATGACCTGAGCTGAAGGCAGCGGCTTAACCCACTGAGCCACCCAGGCCCCCTTAAAAATTTTTTTATAAACATATAATGTATTATTAGCCCCAGGGGTACAGGTCTGTGAATTGCCAGGTTTACACACTTCACAGCACTCACCATACATAGCACATACCCTCCCCAATGTCCATAACCCCAGCACCCTCTCCCTACCCCTCCTCTCCTGCCCCCCTCAGTTTGTTCTGTGACATTAAGAGTCTCTTATGGTTTGTCTCCTTCCTGATCCCATTATTCCATTTCTTCTTTTCCTACCCCTCAGACCCCACATTTTGCCTCTCTACTTCCTCTTATCAGGGATATCATATGATAGTTGTCTTTCTCTGATTGATTTATTTTGCTCAGAATATCGAAATTTTAAATAAAGCCAAAATTTGACTCTTCACTTCGACAGTTCACCTCATCCTAATCCTAGCTGTGATTGTGGGAAGGTCAGGTGGCTACATGATGTCAGAAGAGATAGGCAAGGTTATCATGGGGTCTTGAGTCCCAAAGTCTTGGGATCACGGTTGTATATTTCCATCCTTGAATTCTGACTGTATAACATCCCAAGCTTCTGTTTCTTCATTTGTAATAAGGAGCTAATAATACTTAAAATACTTATCCCATAAGGATTTTGTAACGACTAAGCAAGGTAACACAAAGTACTTATGCCTGATCCCCAGGGGCAGAATCAGCTTTTGTGGAACATGAAGCTTTATATATATACTTTGGAAGACCCTTTTTATGAAAAATAATAAAAAGTGAGAAATACAAAATGACATGGTAATGAATAGTTAGAGGTAGAAAATAAATCATAAATGATAATTTCTTTTTTTTTTATAAATGATAATTTCTTTAAGAGCACAAAAGGAAAATATTTTAAAAAATCTGTCACCCTTACATACCAACTACAATACTTTTTTCCAACAGTATTTTGACTACATTTCCTTTAATTAATTTTTCATACCACAACAATTTTTTTATACTTTCTATAGAGAGACCAGAAAAAAAAACTTTTTTTCTCTAGCATGTAGATTTGTTTTATATCACTGATAGTTAAGAAAAGTGTCCCTAAGCTTCAGGACTCACCATTGGTAGTGTTGTGTTAATTCTTAGGCTTGTTCTTTTTTTCTTTTCTTTTCTTTTTTTTTAAGAATTTATTTATTTATTTGAGAGAGAGAGCACAGCCTGGTGTGTGTGGGGGACATGCATAGGGCAGAGGGAGAGGCAGACTCCCCGCTGAGCAGGGAGCCAAAGTGTGGCTCCATCCCAGCACGCCAGGATCATAACCTGAGCTGAAGGCAGACGCTTAACCAACTGAGCCACTTAGGCGCCCCTAATTCTTAGGATTGTTCTTAAATTTGGGGAAACTTCTATCAATTATTTTTCATATATGAGCTGTAATAACTGGAAGAATAGTCCATAGACACCTTCTGGGTCCCCTGATTTCAAACATGATTTCCTTTTACTAAGCACATTCTTCTGGTAACCTGGGATGTCAGCACACTGCTGGGAGAAAGCCTCTGGACACTGCAGACGGAACAGGCTTCCTGTTGAGGTTCTGTCCACACAGTGGCTCAGCACACACAGATCTCCTTGGGGTACAACAAACTTCCCCACAACATATGGGAATCTTGGTGAGAACAATGACTTAATGTGAGCTACTTTACAAATGCTACTTAGATACCATAACCTTTTCATATTTCATAATTCTTCATTTCTCTCTCTCTTTTTTTTAAAGAGAGTGGGGCAGGGGGCAGAGGAAGAAAGTGGGGGGAGAGCATCCTAAGCAGACTCCACACCCAGTGCGGAGCCTGAGGAGGGGCTTGATCCCATGACGCTGAGATCATGATCTTAGCTGTAGTCAAGAGTCAATGCCCAAGATGGGGCGCCTGGGTGGCTCAGTTGGTTGGACGACTGCCTTCGGCTCAGGTCATGATCCTGGAGTCCCAGGATCGAGTCCCACATCGGGCTCCCAGCTCCATGGGAAGTCTGCTTCTCCCTCTGACCTTCTCCTCGCTCATGTTCTCTCTCACTGTCTCTCTCTCAAATAAATAAATAAAATCTTAAAAAAAAAAAAAAGAGTCATTGCCCAAGAGACTGAGGTCTTCGTTTCTTGCCTGGAGCTCTTGACACAAGCACATCCTATCTCTGCATTTTGTTTTCTTCATTACCTGCACCCACAGCTCCAGGACTTTTCCTCAGTCACATCTGTTTTAATTTGTTCTTGCAATATCTCTTCCTTCCCATTAGCATCATTTCATTTACTCGTTGTTGACTAAATCTCGAAAGCAGGTACTGTTCTAGGTCCTCAGACACAAGGATTAATAAAAGCAAGCACCTGCTCCAGCATTTATGATCTAGCTGGAGAGCCAGACATAAGTGCAAATAAATAGTGTGATAAATGCTACAAAATAGGCAGGTGTTCAGTGCAATGGAATGGTTTGTAATAATAATAATAGCATTTACTGAGGACTTAGATGCCAGCAAAGTTCATTTAATTTAAGTTGCAGGGGCTCTTCCCTTAAACAAGCCTCTTCCAGGACCATTGGGCTGAGAGGTCCCTAGCAATGTGTTGGTTATAAATTTTTGTAATTTTTTTCTAAAAGTAAGATATTTTAACTGAAATCAAGACCACTATCTTTTTAAAAAATTAACATATAATGTATTATTAGCCCCAGGGGTACAGGTCTGTGAATCACCAGGTTTACACACTTCACAGCACTCACCATAGCACATACCTTCCCCAATGTCCATAGCCCAACCACCCTCTCCCTCCCCCCTTCCCTGGCAACCCTGTTTGTTTTGTGAGATTAAGAGTCTTTTATGGTTTGTCTCCCTCTGGAAGACCACTATCTTTTTTTGTTGTTGTGGTTCAACCACTCCTCTGTCACGGTTTTTTGAATCGGGAGGTTGAGGAGTTCTGGCCATTTTCAATATGCAGCAAAAAGTAAGTGGAGTTGGAGATACATCTAGGTTGGATTTAGTGGGATATTTTAATGCAGCTTACAGGTCATTTCCAGGTTGACTAAATTATTACTAGCCACACCCATGTAGAAGAGACTTCTAAGAATGCTCTGATCACTGGTGGGGCCAATTTACCCTGTATTGTGACCCCAAAGTGCAGAGCCCCGAGACTGCACTGTGGTGTGACTGTGTCTTACAATGCCAAGTTACCAGAACTCTGTGGCTGGTGAAAAAAGACATTTGAAATGAACAGCCCCAGAAGTCTGTGGAATACTCTTCCAATTATTATGTGCACGAAAAACACCTGATAGAAGCTTTCTCCAATTTAGGAACAATCCTAAGAATCAACACAACATTACCAACGGTGAGTTGTAAAGCTTAGAGACCCTTTTCTCAACTGTCAATGATATAAAACAAATCAGTAAGCTAGAGAAAAGACAGCTATCTTTCCGAGTCTCTCTGCGGAAAGTTTTGCAAAAACTGTGCTGCAAAAATTTAATGAAAGGGAATGTCGCCAAAATACTGTTGGGAAAAAAGTATTACAATGATGTGTACGGGCAGAGTCTGTGCTCCCAAATAGACATTTTTCCCTCCTCTTCTCCATGTCCCTCCTAATAAAACTCTTCTTCTTTTTCTTCCCCCTCCCCAGCTCTATTAAGATATAATGGGCAGGGGCACCTGGTTGGCTCAGTGGGTTAGGCCCCTGCCTTCAGCTCGGGTCGTGATCCCAGGGTTCTGGGATGGAGCCCTGAGTCGCGCTCTCTGCTCAGCGGGGAGCCTGCTTCTCTCTTCCTCTTCCTGCCACTCTGCCTACTTGTGATTTCTCTGTTTGTCAAATAAATAAAGTACTAAAAAAAAAATATATATATATATAATGGGCAAATAAAAAGTGAATATCTTTAAAGGGTACAGTGCGATGGCCTGATACATGTACACATTTTCAATGATTATCACAATCAAGTTAATTAGTACATTTGTCACCTCGCATACTTTTCTTTTTGATGTGCTAAGTACAGTTAAGATCTACTCTCTTAGTAAATTTCAAGCATACAATGTGCTATAATTAACTATAGTCATCATGCTGTACATTAGAATTTGTGTGCTCTCAGACCAATAGCTCCCCATTTTCCCTATCTCCCAACCCCTGGTAACCACTGTTCAAATCTCTTCCTCTAAGTGGATGACTCTTCTCGGTTCTGCATATAAAGTTATATGGTATTTGTCTTTCTCTGTCTGACTAATTTCATTTAGCATAATAAGCTCCAGATTCATCCATAATGTTATAAATGGTAGGATTTCCTTTTTTTAATGGCTGAATAATAGTTCATTGTATGTATATGAATAGCATATAATATGCTAGATATAAATATATAATATGTAACAGAGCATGTATAATAGATACATAATTATATATCACATTTTCTTTATTCATTCATCCTTCCATCGATATTTGGTTTGTTTCCATATCTTGGTTATTAGCAAAAAAGGAGCCCTTGTTCACTGTTGGTAGGAATGTAAATTCCTGTACAGCCATTATGGAAAATTCTATGGAGGATATTAAAAAAGTTAAAAATAGAACTACCATGGACCCAGAGCAGCTGGGTGGCTCAGTTGGTTAAGTAACCAACTCTTGATTTCAGCTCAGGCCATGATCTTGGGGTTGTGAGATTGAGCCCTGTATCACTCAGTATGGAGTTGGCTTGAGATTCTTTCTCCCTCCGCTCTTTCCCCCACTTGTAAGTACACATGCTCTCTCTCTAAAATAAATAAAATCTTAAAAAAGAAAAAAGAGAGGCGCCTGGGTGTCTCAGGTGATTAAGTGTCTGCCTTCAGCTCAGGTCATGATCCTAGGGTCCTGGGATGGAGTCCTGCATCCTGCTCTCTGCTCAGCAGGGAGTCTGCTTCTGTCTGCTTCTTCCTCTGCCTGCCACTTCCCCTGCTTGTGGTCACATACTCTCTGTCAAATAAATAAATAAGATCTTAGAAAAAAAAAAAAAAAAGAATTACCATGGCCTCAGCAATCCCACTACTGGGTGTGTATCTGTAGGAAATGAAACTAGTATCTCAAAAAGATACTGCATTCCTCTGTTCTTTGCAGTCTTATGCACACTAGTCAAGACAAACTCTTTTTCATTTGGAACACTAGGAAAGAATTCAAGTAAATTACCTTCCCATGTGGACTTAACCATTTCATGTGTCACTATCTGCTCAGGACACTTGTATTTTGAAATGCACATGTAAGTTAACATATATGAATTAGATTTTAATGGTGGCAAAGTTTTTGTTGTCATAGAGACCTCCATTTTTTTCAATAAACAAAGATCATTATCAGGAGAGGTTTGCCACCTGTTGCATTATTTTCCAGCTTTGATTCATTAACTTAAGCCTCTTGCAGATTTAGCAAATTAAGACAACAGGATGCACAACTGAACTTGAATTAAAGACAAATAACACATGATTTAACCTAAATATATCCCAAGCATCTCATTTTTCTTTAAAGAGTGTCAGTCATGCAACATCTGCCAATTATTTGTTGTTTATCTGAAATTCAAATTTAACTGGGCATCTGACATTTTATCTAAGAACTCTATTCTAAGCAAGCTATGTGAAAGATTATTTTGCTCTGAAATGGTTTTCAAAAAAAAAAATTTTTTTTTTAAAAGACTATTTATTTGCCAGAGAGAGGGAGACAGGCCGGTAGAGGGAAAAGCAGACTTCCCACCGAGCAAGGAGCCTGATGCAGGACCCCATCCCAGGATCCTGGGATCATGACCTGATCTGAAGGCAGACACTTAACCGACTAACGGGCATCTCTTTTACATTTGTTTTTATAAACAAAAAGTCTCTAAGACAAAAAAATTACATTTTCCAGTTTCTGGGAAGACAAAGTTCGGGTTCCTTAGCTCCTTCTATTAAAAACGTGATTGAACAGAGAAGTCAACTGTACTGTGCTAGAGAGACTGTCCCAAAGACCTCCAGGCAGGCCACCATCTCGAGAACAGCAAACCTCCGCCAAAAGCAGGCCTTGAGCTGACCCTCTGATGGACCTTCACTAGCCATCGCTGCCCTTAGCACAGCCTCGGAGACAACTGAGGCGTGAAGGCTTGGGGACCTGCTTCTCGGCCCCTCTCCCACTCAGTCCTGGAGGCTAACTTCCAGAGGGACCCCGCCTGCATCTCTCCAGATCCCTGACGCTCTCCTCCCCTCACCCTACTTCCCTCTGCCCCGTGGGCAGGTGTGGAGACGCTAAGTACCCAGAATTAACGGCGGTGTTGGAATCAGCAGCCCCCAAGGTGTGATCGCAATCTCTCGTTCATTCCAGAAGCGGATTTTTCCCCCCCACCGGAAAAAGAGGGGCCGGCGAGGAATTCGCGCTGCCCCCTGAAATCTAAGCTGGGGGAGGGCGGCTCACCAACGCCCCTCCCGTTTTCCGCTTTTTTCGGTCGGAGGAGAGAAAACAGGCCGGCGCCGGGCGCGGACGAGAGCCGCGGGAAGCGGGACACACCCTCCCGTCAGCCCGCCCCCCGCCCGGCGGCGCGGCGCGGGGAGGCGGGGGCAGGCGCGAGGCGCGGGGCGGGCTGCGCGCGCGAAGGGCGCGCGCTGCGAGCCTCCGGGCGCCGACGATGGCCGGCTGAGTTGTGCGGGAGCCCGCGCCGGGCAGGATGATGCTCCTGAGGGGCGCCCGGACGCCGCGCCCGCGGTGGCTGCCGACCCTGGGGCCCGGGGCCCGAGTGCATCCGCGGCCGCGAACGCCGTCGCCTCAGGTGAGACAGAGCCCGGCTCCGGGGGCCGGGGGCGCTGGAAAAGTTTGCGTCGGGCGACTTGGGCGGGAGCGAAAGCCGAGCGGCCGGCAAGTTCCCGGCGTTTCGCTGGCCCTCCGGCTCCGCGCGCGGGGGGACCCCGACAAGTGGGCGCCCGGGCCGCAGACGTGGGTGTCCAGGTCCCCGGCAGCGTCACGCCCCGGGGCCTCGGGAAGGCGAGGCCGGGGCGGCGAGGACGAGCATCCTCTCCGCAAAGCTGGGGTGCGGGGACCACAGGGCGGCGCCCCGGGGAGCAGCAGAACCTCTCCGGGAGGCGGTTTCTCCGCGGCTGCAGCGCGCTCGGGAGGAAGTTTTCAGAGTGACTTTGCCGTTGGCTCGGGCGTGGGTGGCGAGAGGGGCTTCGAAAACGACCGAGCACGGGGCCTGTCCCGAGCGTGCACTGTGGTGGGAAAGTGAGATCTCCGGTCTGCGAGCCGCCGCCCCTCCCTTCTAAAGCCGGGAGGAAAACTCGCGTTTTGTTCTGAGACGGGCTGAATCACGAGTGTGTGTCGGTGAGTAACAGCTGGCCCGACACAGTTGCGGTGTGGCCTGTGTGGAACCGTTGCTTGGAGGAGAAGGAAGAGAGGGGAGGTGCCCTAGAAAAGACCGAGGTAGGGGGAAGCGCGGCGTGCACCTCGGGTTGGGATGGAGCCCCACCGGAGCCCTAACGGAGCCTGATGAGGAAGGACCGCCCATTAGAAAGAGCCTTCCAGGTGCGCGTGGTTGGGGAGTGCGTGGTTTCTGAGGCTTAGTTCTCAGCCTCTCTTCCCCCAGTAGATTAGTTTCAGGTCGTTAAAGAGAAAAGTACGTTTAGCTGTGCAGTTTGCAAGAAAAACAAAAGGAGCCACGCCATTATCTTGTCACTTTCACTTCCTGGTCCCCCCCCCCCTCCAGCTATTTCAGGGCTTCGCAGTTTTGAATGTTGGAGGAAGTATTAAATACATGTCTAAAATTCCTTCCCTGAGTGTTTGGGAGAGATCGAGGAAGGGCATTTTGCTACTCACACCCAGGAAAAGGAGCAGACTCTTTAAAATGATAGACTTAGGGGGCGCCTGGGTGGCTCAATGGGTTAAAGCCTCTGCCTTCGGCTCGGGTCATGATCCCAGGGTCCTGGGATCGAGCCCCACGTCGGGCTCTCTGCTCAGCGGGGAGCCTGCTTCCATTCCTCTCTCTGTCTGCCTCTCTGTCTACTTGTAATCTCTGTCTGTCAAATAAATAAATAAAATCTTTAAAAAAAATGATAGACTTAGTAGTAAATTGGAGAGCAGTGCTTCCCCTTTATGAAATTGTACTTTATTAGAAGGTGTTGCACTTCTTGGTCAGAAATAGACCAAACAGTGAAACAGCCCAACACAAGGAGCCTCCTTGACTCTACCACTATTTAAACATAAATGACTGATTCTGTTTTCTGTTAAGTTCATTTAACATCCGGGATAAAGTTGTTACAGCGCCCAAGGCTGGCTGAATTCCTCAGGTTATTCTCAAATTATCATCTCTAAGCCCCTTTCTCAGTATTTCCCACCTGATGCTGTTCTCACTAGGTGCCGCTGCGTGCCCCAGCAGGAATGTGGATTCCCTTTAAAAAAAGAAAGAAAAAAAAAAAAGAAAGAAAGAAAGAAAGAAAATGATAGAGCAGGGCTTATTAGGGTTAATCATAGGGGAAGAGTGATTAGTACTTTGCCTCTAGGTAATCATCTCAAGCCTTACATTGGCTCGTTTCTGATTTGCATATATTTGTTTTAAGTCTTGACCGTCCATGCTATTAAGTCAATTTACTGAACTTTAGAAGGAAATGCTTCCATCATTTTACTTGCTTCATAAAAGACCCCTGAAAGAAGAAAGACAAGCCTGTGAGTTTGCTTCTTTATATGCTTGTTTGGAATCATACAATAAAGAAACTGACAGGGGCACCTGGATTTACTTCTTAAGCTGCTGCCTTTGGTTCAGGTCATGATCCCAGGGTCCTGGGATCAAATCCTGCATAGGGCTCCTTGCTCAGCGGGAAGCCTGCTTCTCCCCCTCTCACTCCCCCTCTCACTCCCCCTGCTTGTGTTGGCTCTCTTGCTGGCTGTCTCTCTTTCTCTCTCTCTCTCTCTCTGGCAAATAAATAAATAAATAAATAAACTGACAGATATCCTGGCCACTTAGGATTAAACCATTCTCTGCAAATCATATTAACTGGCCGTAAGGACATTTTTCATTCTAAAGTCTGTTTTGTGGTCTCTCCATTGGATATGAAGAGTCCTGTGACTAGAGAGAGTCATAAGAGATAGGACTCTTGCCGCATTCAGACCCCTAGCATCCATGAAAACAGGAAAAACACACTCAGCAAAAGTGAAATTTGCAACCCCACAGCTCATAAAAATCTTAGCTTGCAAGGACTTGTCATTAATAATATCTCAGGTAAGCATTCCCAAATACATTTGACCTTTTCTGAAAGTATGGGTGTGCTTTACAGGAGGATTTGGTAATTTTGGAACGTATACAGTTCTCATCCTTCATATGGTAAGTGAGTAACAGTCAGTATTTTGTGGGTGGAAAAACGTTTGTCAACATGGATACGTTTGGTGTACCGGGATTGTTTTTTAAATTTGGAAGCGTAAGCGAGCAAGAGCATGTTGTGTTACCTTTCACCAAGGCATGCCCCGGTGTCTAAGATCCCGTTCCAGTGTCAGCATCTCTGCCTGTCAGCAGCAGGCTGGCTGAGGCTGAGCTGTTGACAGGGCATCCATGGCACCTGCTGGCCTTTCTGTTCTGTAGGACGCGGCTTTGAGTGATAATAGCGTCTGGTGAATTATCGCTAAACAGAAAGCCCTTATAATTGTGCCTTTCAGTTTGGGTTTTCTGGTGCTTAGTTTGAGAAACTAACTCCCTGGTAGGATTTCAGGCCCCCCAGGACAGCATTTGAGTCCTTAAAGTTGTGTTTAAAACTTAAAAAAAAAAAAAAAATCAAATGTGCTTTGCAGAGCAGTTTGGGTATGTGTGTTTTGTTTTGTTTTTAATATCTGGAAAGAAAGCAATACATGTTTTCATCCCACCACCAAATGTTAATTTAGAAATTGTTTTTACCTTTTGAATTTAGGTCGGTTTCATTTGACACTTTCCTTCAATTCTACCTTTTGTGTTTGTAATTAGTGCACTGTATTCTGTGGTACTAGTTTCACAGCTCTCTCCCGAGGAGGGTGTTTAGTTGTATGTTGGAGTTTGTACTTGGGCTATAGAAGACATTGGGGCAAAGTCATTCTAGACCAGTTTGTTAAATATTAAACATTACCATCTTCCCAGTGCTTAGGTATTAGTATTCGTGCTCGGTTTTTTATTTTTAGATTTTACTCTTCATTGAAATTTAACAAACACTATTTTATGGCAGACTATTTTGTGCTATTTCATGGCAGACTCTTATAAGCTAGAAAATAATTTTGTATCTTGGCAGATAAATATTTGTGGAATGAGGTGCCTGTGAGACTAAGGTAGAAAACCTGAGGAAATCTTGGTTGATCTGATAGCTCTATAAACTGAATGTGTTTAGGTCATAGAATAGAAATGAGCAGCTAATTTAGGTGATGGTGGGCGGTTGGGACATCTGAGTGCCACCTGGCCTTGCCGTCCCATTGTTCCCTGAACCAAGTCACTTGGTCTGTTTGGGCATGTTGTACTCCCTGTTGTACAAGGAGACTTGTCTGATTGGTCCCCAAAGCCCTTTACATCTTGAAAATTGCTGTTTTGTAGGGGTGCCTGGGTGGCTCAGTCAGTGAAGCGTCTGCCTTCAGATCAGGTCATGATCCCAGGGTTCTGGGATCGAGCCTTGAGTTGGGCTCCCTGCTCGGCAGAGTCTGCTTCTCCCTCCCCCTTCCCCTACCATGCTCTAGCTCTCTCACAAATAAATAAATAGAACCTTAAAAAAAGAGAGAGAATTGTTATTTTGTGGGGCACCTGGTTGTTTGCTCAGTTGGTTAAGCCTCTGCCTTTGGCTCAGGTCATGATCCCAGGGTCCTAGTATCGAGCTCCACTTTGGGCTCTCTGCTCAGCAGGGAGCCTGCTTTTCCCTCTCCTGTTCGCTCTGCTTGTGCTCACCCTCTCTTTCTGTGAAATGAATAAATATTAAAAAAAAAAAAGAAAATTGTCATTGTGTACTTTTACTGGGGAATGTAAATAGTATTGAATAAAGTATCGTCAGTTGTCGGAATGGGTTGTCTTACTGGCTGAACAATCCTGTTGTATGATCTCAGTCTAGAGTGGCAGCTCTCCCTTGTGGTTTCAGTAACTGTTTTCCCTTTGAAAAGGCATTGAAATTTATTTGATTGGGTAAGCGTGTCAGAACAGATTAAGTCTCGCTCTGATACTTCTTTCTGTCATTAGCAGTGTTTTCATCTGTGAAATGTTGCTTATTCAAGAGTATCTAGCAGTAGAGCCCTAAAACCGTTACATAATAGACATTGTGAGCTAACCTGTGGGCTGAAAACCCATAGGTAATAAACAATGTTATCTTAGCCATATTCCAGAAATATCTTCTTTTTTTAAAAAAAATCTCATTTAATTTACCACAGTATGAATTTTCCTGTTTTTTTAAAAAACAAATACCAATTCTCTGTTCTCTGAGCTGTATGGTTCAGACTGCATGGGATTCCTCACCCAAATGTTCTTAATGAATTTTCCAGATTAGGATACCTTTTAAAAAACATGGTAGTCTGTTAAAAGGTGCCCTTTAAGAGGACTCCCAGAAGAAATTGCTGTCTAGTCTTAGTATTCAGGTCTTTGTTTCTCCTTCCCAGATGCTGGGTTTCGTGTACCAGCAGTGAAATGAGTGCATGGCCAGTGCTGTTCTCCCTGTGCGCTGGCTGCCGGAAAGCCTAGGGTCAGATTTTCAATCCACCTTTTAACAAATGTAAAATGATAAGCATTTTATGTGTTTCATAATGAATGAATGAAACTCATGGTTTCATCATCTCTACCTTCATTTTTATCTCCATTCACTTCCTCACCCATTTTTCTGAAGTTGTCTTTTAATGGGAAAATGTGGTGCATAAATAACATTTTGTTCTTGTTTTAAAGATTTTTATCTATCTGAGACAGCACAGGTGGGGGGTGGGGGAAGAGACAGAGGGAGAAGCAGGCTTCCCATTGAACAGGGAGCCTGACATGGGACCAGTTCCCAAGACCCTGGGATTGTGATCTGAGCCGAAGGCAGATGCTTCACCAACAGAGCCACCCAGGTTCCTCCATAGATAAGGTTTTAAGAAATTAAAGAAATCCAACTTTTGGTGTTTGAACAAATATGTTCTAAGTAGTTAATTGAGAAAGTGTGGGAAACCAGTGTCTGCCTTCCCTGCAGTCTCCTAGGTGCTTCTTCGCCTATAGGAATTGGATATTGATTGGATTGAATTGATTGGATAATCAATAAATATTGATTGGATTGAATTGAGCTGCTGTAAGAATCTAGATGCTGTGGTTCTCTCTTTTTGATTGAGTTGTAATTGACATGTACGGTTTTGTCTTAAATGAGGTGAAGTTGTTTACTCGCCACCTTTTTTTTCCTTCTTACTACTCTAACCTGTCCTAAATCTTACTTCTTTGCTACTTCCGCTATCCTTACCTGACTTGCAATCTCATTTGGGTCAACTACCAAGGCCTAGAAATCTCTTTATTCTCAGAGTTTCCTATTCCATTAACTCCTAAATGGTGTTATGTGATTGTACATCATGATTTTTACCTTAGATGCAGCTTCATTATAAAAGGAATAGAGAGGGGCGCCTGGGTGGCTCAGTGGGTTAAAGCCTCTGCCTTCGGCTCAGGTCATGATCTCAGGGTCCTGGGATCGAGTCCCGCATCGGGCTCTCTGCTCAGCGGGGAGCCTGCTTCCTCCTCTCTCTCTGCCTGCCTCTCTGCCTACTTGTGATCTCTGTCTGTCAAATAAATAAATAAAATCTTTAAAAAAAAAAAAAAGAATAGAGAGCACCGCAGTCCAGGCTTTTGTTTGGTAGCTCTTTTGGGGATAATTATATATATATATATATATAATATATATATATATATATAATTGTGATGATTATATATATGTGATGATTTATATATATATATATATAAATAAATTATATATGTATTTTAATCTGGGAGAGAGAGAGTGTGCACGTGTGTGCGCACAAATGGGGAGGAGGGTGGATCTGGGGTGGGGTGGGGAGAAGCAGGCTCCCGGGTGAGCAAGTAGCCCGATACGGGACTTGATCTTGACCGGAGGATCCTGGCATCATGACCTGAGCTGAAGGCAGATGCTTAACTGACTGAGACACCCAGGCAGGGATAATTAGCTTTCTATTCAGGATTCACAATACTGGTAAGAAATGATGAATGAAATCTCCACTCTAAACAAAGTTTACTGAAGAGAATTTCTCTCAGTAGATTTCAGGGCAAGAAATAGGGAGACATGGAAAGAGCAACGAGGGATGAAGCCGGAGTTGAAACGTCTGTAGCTTGTGAGCAGAAACAAGAAGAGACAGGAACATTAAACCTCCTATCAAGAAACGGATAGGTGCACAGAGCTTTATTGTGGCAAACTTTAGGGAAGAAAAAGACTTCCCGATTGGCAAGAGTCATCCCCCACGTAGGTGTTGTACCTGAGGGTCTTCTGGTACTTACTAGATGGAATAAATGGTTTATGACATTGCTGTGAACACAGTGGTAATCTCATGATATTTAATTTAATTCCACTGGGAACTCTCAATTGTTTTTTTGTAGGAATGCTTTTATAATGAAAACATTGCTCAAATCACATTTCTGGAACTTGATGATTTAGCTTATTTTTAACCTCTTAGGCATAACGGTAAATAAATGTCCTGAATCTGGTTGGAGGAAGGAAGAAGTTGGTCTTTCTGACAAACCCTTGTTCTTTTACTGACGGCGCGGATGTGTGTGTTCATGTGTGGCTGTCTCTTGTTAAATATTTTGTTTTTGGTATGAGTTTCCCCAGTAGGCTGAGTAGGTTATTTGAAGAGAGGATTTTAAAAGGTGTTTGACGAATAACTGCTCTTTGCACCAGTAATGCAGCTGAAATATAAGTGTACATTTTTATTAGAGAGGCTGACAGTACTGTGACTATAAACCTGAAAATACATTGTTTTAGAAACTGTCTGCAAACATTTCAACATAACACTGGCTCTCTAAGCCCTTGCTAGAGGATATTCATGATGACATTTTACAGTCTGATGACTCATTTTTGCAAGACTGCTTTGAGAATGTTTCAAATAATATATAATAAAGCAATTTCCACTTTTCAGGAGAAAGTATGGTTTCTTTTGACCTTGTAAATTATCCTTTTATGGGTTGGTTATTCATGAAACCAAGGCAAGAAAGCTTTAAAACAAGCTACAGGGGACGCCTGGGTGGCTCAGTTGGTTGGACGACTGCCTTCGGCTCAGGGCGTGATCCTGGAGTCCCGGGATCGAGTCCCACATCGGGCTCCCAGCTCCATGGGGAGTCTGCTTCGCTCTCTGACCTTCTCCCCGCTCATGCTCTCTCTCACTGTCTCTCTCTCTCAAATAAATAAATAAAAAAAAAGTTAAAAAAAAAAAATCTTTAAAAAAAAAAAATAAATAAAACAAGCTACAGTTGATCCAGAAATCCAGTGGCCTTATCTCTTTCATCCCACTTTGTACTTGGTGCCTTCCATGTCCTATAATTGGTGTCTGTGATGTCCCCGAGGTAGCATTGGACCCCCCCCCCACATCACCTACCCTTTTTCACTCTTCTGAGTTCTGCACTTCCCCCAAGGCTGAGTTCCAGTACCCACCCACCCGCTGCTGCAGATCCCCATTTTGCTGAGGTCCACAGGTCTGTGCCACCAGAAGTAACCACATTCTTTTCCCCCTCCCGCGGCACTTATGCATCCCACTGTGTGTTCTAGCTGTGCTCGTGTGGTTTTCCCAGCTGGATTCACTCAGCACTTTGGGGTCAGAACTCTTTCTTCTCACCTCACATGGCCTCTGCCCTGCCCCAGTAGGTGCATAATATATGCTTGTCAGGTAGAGGGGGAGTGGATGGATGAGCAAGAACTAAATATCACAGAGTTCCTTAACGGTGGCTCTCTTCAGGTCTTACCTTCTTGATTTCCTCCTCTTCACTTCACCCAGATGGGCACACCTGAAGCATTCTTCCCTACTTTTTGTGATATGAGCCTTGAATAATTGAAGATTTTTAAAAAAGTTAATAAAAATAATCTTTATGTGTTGTATTTTCCATTAAAAGAAAGCAGCAATCTTAAATGACAGTTTGATTAGTTTTATTTAATTAATTAATTTTTTAAATTATTTGACACACAGCACAAGCAGGCAGAGAGGCAGGCAGAGAGAAAGGGTGGGGAAAGCAGGCTCCCTGCTGAGTAGAGAGCCTGATGCAGGTCTTGATCCTAGGACCCTGAGATCATGACCTGAGCCTAAGGTAGAGGCTTAACCCTTTGAGCCACCCAAGTGGCCCAGTTTGGTTAGTTTTATTTCAGATAAGCTTTCAAATCGGGAGTTTTAAAGGATGTGATTAACATAATCTGATGAAGCATAAGTTAAGGAGAGCCTGGTGTGTAAGGGTGTGCATTTTCTTGGCTGTTTTTTTTTTTTTTCTTTTATTGAGGGATATGACCTGCCACATTATATTCATTCCAGGTGTGCAACATAAATGATTTGGTATTTGTATATGTGTTGTAAAACAAGCACCATGATAGGTCTAGTGAACATCTATCACCATACAGAGTTACAGAAGTTTTTTTTCTTGTGATGGGATCTTTTTTTAAGATTTACTCTCTTAGGGCGCCTGGGTGGCTCAGTGGGTTAAAGCCTCTCTGCCTTTGGCTGGGGTTGTGATCCCAGGGTACTGGGATAGAGCCCCGAGTCGGACTCTCTGCTCAGCGGGGAGCCTGCTTCCTCCCCTCTCTCTCTGCCTGCCTCTCTGCCTACTTGTGATCTCTGTCTGTCAAATAAATAAATAAAATCTTAAAAAAAAAAGATTTACTCTCTTAGCAACTTTCAAATATGCAATACAGTGTTATTAACTATAGTCGCCATGCTGTTCCCTGTGAGTTACTTCCCTCTGATATGAATTTTTATAACTGATATGAATTTTTATAATTTTTTGACCATCTTCACCCATTTCTGGCAAGCACCCATCTCTTCTCTCTTATCTATGAGCGTGGTTTTTTGTTTTTTTTGTTTTTGTTTTTTCGACTCTTCTTGGTATTTGTCTTTCTCCGTCTCACCTGTTTCACTTAGCATAATGTCCTCAAGGTCCACCCATGTTACTGCAGATGGCAAGATTTCATTCTTTTTTATGGCTGGATAATATTCCATTGTGTGTACACACCACGTTTTCTTTATCCATTCATCTTTCGATATACACTTAGGTTGTTTTCTGTATCTTGGCTATTGTAAGTAATGTTGCCCTGGACTTGGGGGTGCATAGATCTCTTCAGGCTAGTGGTTTTGGGGGTTTTTTTTGCTAAATACCCAGAAGTGGAGTTGCTGAATCATACGGTAGTCCTGTTTTTAATTTTTTGAGGAGTCTCCAGTTCTGTTTTCTATAGTGGCTACACCAGTTTATATTCCCACCAGCCGTGCACAAGAGTTCCCTTTTCTTCACCTCCTTGTTGACACTTACTTCTTTTTTGATAATAGTCTTTGCTGTTCTTAAAGTGTGGTGTTGATTTAGGAGGATTGTTACATGTGAGTTCTAATTCTGTGGGAGAAGTAACCTGAGTGGTGAAGACTTGGGTAAGGAGTGTTTAAGAAGCAGTGGTTCAGCACGAGCATTTAGTCCAGTGGGTTTGTTTATCTTGGGAGTTGCCATTAAACCATGGCTATCATCTGCCTTTAATCTGAATCCACCGTTAGAAAGCAGTCTGTGTTTATACACTGTTTTTCCTTTTCCTTTCCCAAATCATTTTCTAAATGAATTTTCTAGTATCTCTATTGGTGAGAATAAGCTACAGGATTCAGCTTTTGCTGACATCAAAGGCCCAACAGTAACTAAACACAGTTTTTAAGCCATTTTTTTCTCTCTGGGAAATGGTTCTGAGGTGAATTTTTTAGGTCAGCCCTAGCTCTGCTCCACACAGTTATTTTTTAGGTCAGCCCTAGCTCTGCTCACACAGTCATTCAGGGACCCTTTTCTCTGTCATTATCAGCATGTGGCTTCCAAAGTCAAAGGACTGTGGGTTGTTTTGATTTGTTTTGTTTTTGTACTTGTAAAGTGTTAATAGGCGAGGTTGGTGATGTCACATAACACCCATGCTCACATTTGTTGAATATTTCATTGGCTGTGTCAGATGGCTACATTTGGCTACAAGGGGCCTGGGAGAATGTAGTCCTGGCAGGGAGCCACAGTCTGGCTGAAATTGATTAACGTGGAAGAAGAGAGATGGATTTCCACTGACATTTAGCTGTTTCTGCTGCCGGCCCCTTGGCCAGAAACAGGAGAGTTTTGTATTTTGTGGGCACTGAATTTCCAAGGCTCTGTTGAACTTTTGTTTATATGTGTTCCTCAGCAATAGATGTTTGCAGGGAAGCTTTATTTCTTTCTGGAAAACTTAAAAAGGTAATGGTGGAAATGTAGCATTTTTAATTTGGGCTAGAACAGGAACATTTGATGCCTTGTTAGGTTCATTATAAGCTGCCCTCCGGGCTGAAGCTTAATAGGAAAGGGTGTAATCTCACTTGTACACTGTAAGGTAAGGAAGGGAAATAAGTTCTGATGGTTCAATTAGAAGCGGAAGCCAGAATTCAAGTTTATGCACTGAAGAGGAAAGAAAAGTAGAAGATGCTGACAGTATGGTTTTAGGGAAGGGCTTCTTTTCGAGGAATTGTGATGATTAGTAGGTAAAAATTATAAAAGTACTATGCATATCTATGAATGCATATGAATTTAATTGCATTTTTTAGGCTAGCCTGTTAGAAATATGGTCTAATAGAGGGATTTTTTTTTTAAAGAGCAATCTTAATTGGATACTTAGGATTGTTGAAAGATGCTGTGTTTTAGGATGAAATATAGCTTAGTATATAACATACTGAGAATAATCCATTGTGATTGAGGTTATGTTCAGAAAGTGTTTTATTCATATGATTTTGTATAATGCCTCCTCATCACGTTATTTACTTAATCACCTTTCTTTGGCTTATACACTAGCTTTTTAATTTTAATTTGTCAGGCTTGGATATCACTGTTGATCATTTTTTAGGTTTGTTTTTAAAGTTTTATTTACTTAAAAGAAAAAAGTTTTATTTCCGTAATCTCACAGCCGGCTCGAACTCTTCACAGCCGGCTCTGAGATTGAGAGTGCCCTTCAGACTGAGCCAGCCCGGCACTCCCACTGTTAATCCGTCTTGAATGCATTACTTTGATTAATTTGGAGATAGAAGAAATTTTTTCCTTTCCCATTGCTTTTCATGTCCTTTAGTGTAATTGCTGTTCTATATCATGAAATGGCCAGATTATAATACTCATGTGTGCCTTGAACTTGGACACTATATTTAATTGTCTGTGAAACATTAATAAGGCTTTAATGAAACAGCTGTCTAAAGGGCTTATTATATATGTGTCTAATATATATTATTATATATGTGGATTATGTAGAAACACATGTAATTGGAAATACATAATAACTACTATCATTGAGCTGAACATATTATTAATAGTGCCTGTGCCTTAGCTCGGCATTGTTACAACATGAACGACCATCCTAGGTCCTGTGGAATTCACTTTTTTTGGAGGCTTCTTACTCTCATCTGGGCTTGGTAAGCATGTATCAACCCTAGAAGAAAGCAAGTCTGTCTCAGTGGGGAAAAAGGTATGGGATGAGTGTGACTCCTTAGTGACTGAGGGAGAGTGGAACATCCCAATTCTGACAAGCTGTAGTCCCTTACATCGTGTCAGGACTCACAGGCCGGCTGCGTCCTGCGTCAGGGCGTTGCGGGTGTTGTGGTTCCTCTCTGAGTCAGTACGTTAGAAGGGACACTGGCAAGCTACAGGGAGGGAGGTGCCTCCAGAAGAAGATTAAGATGTTGGGGATTTCTACAGAAGATGATTAAAAGGGCCGGATAGTCTTAATCTGGTGAAAAGAAGGCAAGAAGAAGCAAATACTGGTGTTCACATATCTAAGAAGATTTCTTGTGAAAGAAAGTTGTATTCTTATGTTGCTTTAGAGTGAGGAAATCACACCTGAGATTGGGCAGACCAGGTGGGCAGAGCTCAGCTCCGTTTAAGAAACTATTTGCATCTATTCTGGCTGTTCATGAGAACAGACCTTTTAAGTTCTAGAAGAACTTGGGCAGATGCCAAAGAAGGTCTTCTCAGTGAACGCTGCAGACCAGAGCTAGGAAGCAGAGACTCTATTCCTCCTCCAGTTTCTCTTTAGTGCCCCCTACTGACAGAACTTTAGTGCCTACCAGCAGAGGAAAACTATTTAAAGGGCCCAGATCCATTTTCACAGAGAAGTAAAAAAGGATGAATTTGGAGCTTCCTGGAAGTTGATAACCATCACAGGTGGGATGAGGCACCTGTACAGTACTGGAAAGTGACAGCTGCTCTCATCGGCATGGCCAACATGGTAAAAGCAAAGGTGGGGTGGGAGACAAGAGGCCAAACCATGGCTGGGGTACTGGTTAAATGGGTGGTAATTTTGGGTACGATAGAGTGCTTATCGTCTGATCAGAAATCAAGGAAGCAGCACTTAACTGTTCCAGGAAACAGAGTCCAACCCACAGAGGAACAGATACACGGCTTCAGAAAAGAAAAGGAGACTTAAAAGTGCATGAAGAAGTTAGAGCAAAGGGTGGATGATTGAGAAGCCAGAAAGTAGGCTTGAGAAGAGTTTGTTGGGAACTGGTTCAGGTCAAGGTCAAAATGAGAGGTCAGCTGAGATCACCTGTACAGTTCCTTTCATTTTTAACGTTCTGTGAGGTCACTTAGGTATTCCATCTTTGATATCCTCTGCAGAGTCAGAAGCTGCTTAAGTCTGGAGATTGATAAACTTGGCTAAAAATTAATCAGTATCTCTTGTCCACTCCTCGCAGTCTGTCTTCGCTACCAACAAAAACCTTTGGATTGTTAGAGTTTAATGAATATTTCGTTGTGGTGGTTTGTGTTTTGGCCCTTGATGTAATATTCTTTCTGTAAAGGTTTGGTTTTGGATGTTTGCTGTGAGTTCTTTCCTGGAGGTCACCCACCCAGGTGTGCTGCTCCTAACTGTTGTCTGTCTGAGCTGAAGCACAGATCTTCTGCTAACAAGTGAAAGCTCTTTTTCCCATAGGAAATTCACTTTCATGAATCCAGGCAGTTTCATTTAATTAGTTTTCCATTTAGTGGGACTGTGCCACGTTTAATTAGTGAAGTCTGAAATTATGCCGTGACTAAGCATTGTCATCAACAGTTGTTGTTATGCCTGCAGTTGTATGAAAACATTCAAGTCTGACCTCTCGGAGAGAAGTTCTGTTTATTACTTGGATGTACCTTTGAACTGAATTAGGATGAAATATCCTAATACTGTATTCATAATTCTTATTTTTTATTTTTATTTTAAAAAATACTTATTTACTTGAGAGAGAGACACAGCGAGAGAGGGAACACAAGCAGAGGGAGTGAAAAAGGAGAAGCAGGCTTCCCACTGAGCAGGGAGCCTGATTCGGGGCTTGATCCCAGGACCTGAGCCAAAGGCAGCCACTTAACAACTGAGCACCCAGGCACCTCTAATTCTGCTTATTTTAAACTATTAGATAGACATTAGAAAAGGGTTTTCATAGGCACAACAGTGAGCATTAAAATGATTTTAACATAGCAGTGTATTGGTTTTGAAACTTCAGAAAACATCTTTGTGGTCTCTGCTAGTCATCTTTTTCAGGTGTCTTCCCTGCTCTTATTGGACATCTTAGTGGGACATGACTGCCTTCAGCTGGTCACCTGACCTAGGAATTTGGAATGGGGTTTAGGGTTGCCATCTGTTGGCTGCTCTTTTGAATAGTGGAATTGTTCACTTGGAGGTGCGTAGTGATCATTTTCTATGTTGTGGACTAGGAAGCAGTGAAAATCATTTTGTGGTGATAAAGCAGAATGACACTGACGTGTAGAGAAAAGTAGAAATGAAATACAGGTCAAGAGGACTCACCAGCCTCATCATGACACTCCAGTCCTGGTCCTTTCCCAAGGTGTAATTACATCCTTCCATTGAGTCTCCATGAGAGATGCCCCTTACCCTTAGACTAAATTCCCTCCTTGCTTAAGCTAAGTTAAGTAGATGTTCATTCCTTTCATCGAAATAGCCCATACATATGTGAAGATCATTCAGACTTATTTTTTAAAAATCTGCTAAGATCTCAGGAGAGAAATGGGTAAAGGGCATAAGTGATTCTCAGAAAAGGAAGTTAAAAATGCCTAATAAATATATGAAAAATAATAAGTGTCACTGATAATCAAATAAGATTAAACACAGGGGCACCTGAGTGGTTCAGTGGGTTAAAGCCTCTGCCTTCCACTCAGGTCATGATCTCAGGGTCCTGGGATCGGGTTCTCTGCTCAGCAGGGAGCCTGCTTCCTCCTCTCTCTCTCTCAGCCTGCCTCTCTGCCTACTTGTGATCTCTGTCACATAAATAAATAAAATCTTTAAAAAGAAAGAGTAAAAACAACGGCAGGGATATATTTTCTCCTTCGAATTGGCAGAGAAAAACAATACTGGAAGTGTAAAGCATGTCATGATGTAGAACTGATGTGGATTGCTAGTCAGAGTGTAAAGTGATTGTGTAATTCGTAATTCAGAATCCCAACAGGAAACAGATGGCTCAGTCAGATAAGGATAATCAGAAGAGAGTTTATCCAATAGGACTGTGTGCATAGGGGTGTGGATACAGGGGAACAGCCAGAGATGGGGCAGTAAGCCTGGGCTGGTAGCGGGGGGTCAGGGAACGTGGACCCAAGACCACCTGGAGGGGAGTAGGAACCATCCCCTTAGTTGAAGGACCCAGCTAGATAGTCACTCATAAATTATTTCCTTATTGTTCCTTTAAACATTAATGTTCATTGAAACTGGAATTGCAAAATTCTGTCTTTCTGGTCCAGGTGAGACTTTACGTGCTTCAGTAAATCATTTTTAATGAAGAAGCTGATGTTTTTCAAAGTCTAGCCTCTAGGTTTGCTTTTTTTTTTCTGCCAGCTGTTATTGGAGTCCCCGCTCCTTTTTTCTTTTTTTTTTTTTTTGGTTGATAATCTGTGTGATGATGGCTAATACCTAGCCTGTGCTAGACACTGCCATCAGCTCTTTCCTCACTCTTTCATTTAGTCCCCCGCACTGGTGTCCCAGGAGATGGTGCCCCCTGTTTACTGTTCACTGGAGGCAGCCGCTGAGGCTTGAACCTGACCTGTGGCTTCTCAGGCTTACGCTCACCAGCAGCCACTGCTTTATTGTTGAGGAAAGTTCTCTCTCACTTTGAAAAAAGAAAATTATAAGGGAGCATTTTTTCAGGATTTGGTTGTGCTGATTCAGTTGAAGAAGAGCTTCTGACATTGCTAAAATGTGATTGTTTCGTAGTCTGAAATGGATATTTGAATTTTATAAGAGCCGTGAGATTAAATTTTGAAGTGTACCATAAAATTGACCCAGCTGTACCAGTTTCATATGGAAACTTATTTATAGTGAAGAAGTATGTTTTCTAAAACCTTTTTTTAAAGGTTTCCAAGTAAATACATTGGAAATGTATTCCAATACATTTCATTGAAATAAAGCTCCAATGAAATTGCTTTTTTTTCCCTCCAAAAGAAGCAGTTGGCTTTCAAAAGAGGAAATTAACATTTATTAATTAAAAGAGACTTCAGTTGTTCAAACTCAGTCAGTTTTCAGTTGTGAGTTCAGATAATCCAAGAACATTGGGCAAGAATTTAGAAAGACAGTTTGGGTCTGCATACTATTTTGTAGCAAGATTATAGCAAAATCAGAGTTAAGCTTGTATATAGCTGTCTCCTGTCACTTAAAATCTATCCACATCCCCCCACCCAACCAATGATAGTCCAGTGTCTTTTTTTTAATTTTATTTATTTATTTGACAGAGAGAGATCACAAGTAGGCAGAGAGGCAGGCAGAGAGAGAGGAGGAAGCAGGCTCCCCGCTGAGCAGAGAGCCTGATGCGGGACTCGATCCCAGGATCCTGAGATCATGACCTGAGCCGAAGGCAGCGGCTTAACCCACTGAGCCACCCAGGCGCCCCCTTTTTTTTTTTTTTTTTAAGATTTTATTTATTATTTGACAGAGAGAAACACACAGAGAGGGAACACAAGCAAGGGGAGTGGGGAGGGAGAAGCAGGCTTCCCGCGGATCAGGGAACCCGAAGTGGGGTTTGATCCCAGGACCCTGGGATCATGATCCAAGCCAAAGGCAGATACTCACCGGCTGAGCCATTCTGGCGCCCCAGGCCGGTGTCTTTAAAGAATTTTTAAAAATATTTATTTGTTTGTTTGACAGAGGGTGCGAGCACGCACAAGCAAGGGGGATAGGGAGAGGGAGAGGGGGAAGTAGGCTGCCCGTTGAGCAGGGAGCCTGACATGGGGCTTGGTCCCAGGACCCCAAGATCATGACCTGAGCCCGAGGCAAATGCTTAACCAACTGAGCCACCCAGGTGTCCCGAAAATAGTCCAGTGTCTTAAAATTATTCCCTTAAGTGATCATAAAATAATACTTAGTAATATAGTTTTGGAACTCTGAAGATGGTTGATATGTGAAAATTTGATAAAATCATTAAGAATAACTTACTGCCTAAAAGTTTAAAAAGTAGTTTCTGTACACATGATCTTATGTTTTCTCTCTATAGCCTTGTCATGTGGATAATACCTTTTTTTTTTTTTTTTGTGGATAATACTTTTATAAACGGGAACACTAAGGCCCAGAAAAATAAATTAAATCCGGGTTCTCTGATGATGAGCCCTACTTTTTTTTTTTTTTTTTTTTAATTTTATTTGAGAGAGCACATGCAAGAGAGCATGAGTTGGAGGAAGGGGCAAAAGCAGAGGGAGAGGGAGAAGCAGACTCCTTGCTGAGCAGGGAGCCCAATGCCGGGGATGTGGGGCTCAATCCCAGGACCCCGGGATCATGACCTGAGCTGAATGCAGACGCTTAACTGACTGAGCCACCCAGGCGCCTTGAACCCCATACTTTTAACGAACTCCTGCTGTGCCCTAGTTTTCTTCTTTCTTTATTTCACAAAAATAATAAAATAGACTTGGGCAAACCCAAGATTAATCCCAAAGAAGGAATTCTCTTTCTGGATAGTAGAAATGAATAAGACAAGTACCAAGAAAAAACAGCTTATTGTTTGAAGCTCCCCTGATGTTCATATTCCAGTTTCCTTCATTTGCATACACAGATCAGGCTTCTCTGCCTCCTGCTTCCAGCCTTCCTTGACAAGCTCTGTTCCTTTGTCACAGGTGTTCACTTCTGTAGGTAGGATGCCACTTGAGCCTTGCTTCCATTGTTTTTATTGACATTGATGATAGAGATCATTTGCACTTCATCAGTTAGACTGCATGTTCTCTGAAGTCTGGGACCTCGTGTGACACCTCTGTACTTTGAAGTGCATAGTTCTGGCTGGGTTGATTTCTGGTTTTTCCTCTCCAGCATATCTGAGTGGTAGGGACTCTAGTTAAACCTCACATTTAAGGCAAAGCGGACTTTGTACTTGCTAAGGGTGCTGCATCTAAGAGGTGGCATTTACCTTGCAGATGTCAAACGTGGGTACATTTTGATGCTTTTCTGACAAGTGGTCATTAATGTCTAGGAAGGGAAGCTGCCTTTTAAACTCACTCGAGGGCAGCTACGGGTCAGTGCAAAAATCCTGACCAGTGCCGCACAGAGGACATTTGTATTACAGTTGGCTTTGAGTTTTTTCAGAGATTCAGTCAAACTGAAGTCTGGCTGAAAATGGCAGTTAGGGGACAGAAGAAATAAAACCAAATTCCTGTAAAGGAATGTAACAAGGTTTGAAGATTACTTTTACAACAGGTTTGAAACAAACGTTTATAGGAAATGAGAGTATTCTCTTAAAAGGTAGTTACAGATTTAATAGGAAACAGTGATTAAATGACTAATATATTAAGCTGTGTTCTGAGTGTTGCCTAATTACTGAGATCATAACCTTAACTTTTTCTAAGAAAGGCGCTCATGTAAAAATAGATACCAGCCTATGCTGGAGGCTTTGAAAACGAATTAAATTCAGAAGTATTTAGTTATTTTCTCCAACATTTCAAATAGTAATTTTGCTACCTTTATTGTACTGAAAAAAATTAAGCCAGTAGAAATGAAAACTTGTTTGCTATTTTGGTTGGTGGATTTGACAAAATTAGGATGTCTGAGTGGCTCAGATGGTTGGATGTCTGCTTTCGGCTCAGGTCATGGTCCTGGGGCCCTGGATTGAGCCCTACATCCGGCTCCCTGCTTGCCGGGGAGCTTGTTTCTCCCTCTCCCTCTGCAGCTCCTGCTTCTTGTGCTCTCTCTCTCTCTGTCAAATAAATGAATAAAATCTTAAAAAATATATAAAAAAAAGATTTGACATAATTCCAAGCTAAATCCTATGGGGTTCGTGCCCATAATGTGGTCTAAAATACAGAAACTTTAAAGAGTTAACATCAATCTCCAAGGGACAGATCTAGAAAGGTTCACTTGTCATTTAAGGAATTAGTTTTTAAAAACTACGGACTTTAGCAGTAACCTTCACCTTCCCAGTTGTAGATGCCAAATCACAGTTTCGTGATGATCTCTTTACCATAACCTCCTAACGGAAAGATAAGGTAGGATTGTGGCCCAACTGGCAAGAATTATCCTCTGTTTCTCATCTTTAAAAACATTCATGCTGAAGGGGGCGCCTGGGTGGCTCAGTGGGTTAAAGCCTCTGCCTTCAGCTCGGGTTATGATCCCAGGGACCAGGGATTGAGCCCGAGTCAGGTTCTCTGCTCAGCCGGGAGCCTGCTTCCTTCCCTCTTTCTCTCTGCCTGCCTCTCTGCCTACTTGTGATCTCTGTCTGTCAAATAAATAAATAAAATCTTAAAAAAACAAAACAAAACACAACCATTCATGCTGAAGGATGGCACACCAAAGTGAGGGTGAAATGTTGTAGTCAGTAGATGTGTTTCTCATTTTCCTGTGGTGATGCAAATCACCAGGTAACTCCCTCTGTTGCTTTGCGCTGCAGCCAAGAGACTGGGTGGGTCTGCCTTGAGGAGCTGGGTGTTTGAGTCACTGAATTCAGTTATGTTTTTCTTTGTCAGCTAAACGGGCGTTTATGTTTTCTTTTGAGTTTTTGAGGTTTGTACTCTGATGCTGCGGTCGTCAGCTTTTAGCAGGGTTTGAAGTGGCCAAGTGAAAAGTGGAAAAAAATCTTGTTTTATCTCCCGTCACTGTCTCTTGAAGATTGTGTCTATTGCTTTTTATCCCTTATGAAGGTTACATTTCTTAGTTCAGTACAAACAGAACTTCCTCTCCCAACAAACTGATGCCTTTTTGCCAGGAGTAAGTGCTAATAATTCATTCAGCCTGACGTTTTTTTCTGTCATGTCTCAGAGATGTTACAAGGGCTGTGGTTTATGTCTCATTATTGATAGCTTTCCACAGCCCATACCATCAGTTCTCAGCTTTTATTTCTTAAAAAATTATTTAAAAAATTTTTAAAGTAATCTTGGTCCCCACCTGGGGCTTAACTTACAGCGCAGAGATCATCAGTCACATTCTCTACGTCTTGAGCCAGCCAGTGCCCCTCAGCTTTTTTGCACCCGTTTTATAAATCATCTGTTGTTGATTGTGGGGAACGGAATGCAGTATAAAGAATGAGCAATAAATTGACCAATAATGTCTATGCAATATGATTTTTCATGGAATCTGATAAACTATTTTTGACATTCATTTGGAAAAGAATAGAATAGTCAGAATTTAGAAAAACAAGAAGGGACTTGTCCTAACAGATGTCATTTATAATTATTAAGACAGTGTTGTATTGATTCAGAAATATCTAAATGGATAGGGAATAGATGATGGAGAAACAGACTATCTGTGGGAATTGAGTATATTGTAAATGTGGTATTTCAGACTACTATGGAAAGGGTAGATTATTTGTTCAGTGATTTGGGGGTAATTGATTATCCATTTGGAAAAATAAGTGTAAATTTGTATTTCATATGTTCATAAAATTTCATATGATTTGACTAGGTCAAGATGAAAAACTTTGGAAGTACTAGAAGAAAATACAGGAGAATATAATCTTAAGTGCGAGGTATAAATGAAAAATTGGTAAATTTCATGTTAAATATACCAAAGTAATCAGTTTTTTAAAAGATTTGTGAAGTTATTAGTGTATTAGTGACACTCTTAAAATGACATCATTTTTTTTTTATCTCTTTTCAGCGTAACAGAATCCATTGTTTATGCACCATACCCAGTGCTCCATGCAATACCTGCTCTCCATAATACCCACCACCTGGCTCCCCCAACCTTTCAGCCCCCTCCCCTTCAAAACCTTTAGATTGTTTTTCAGAGCCCATAGTCTCTCATGGTTCATGACATCATTTTTAATAGTTGCATAATATTCCATAGTACTGCTTTATCATTGTATAGTGGATGAAAGGGTCTGTAGACAAAAGGACGAGACTGATACAAAGCGAAGGTCAAGCAAAGCTTTATTTTGCGCCAAGCATGGAGAATCAAACTGACTGGCCAGAGCCATCTCTTGCAAAGAGGCGACTCCTCCCATTCTCACAGCCTAACTTTTATAGAGTAAAGGCCATGTGGTTGAGCGTGGCCACACACAGGTGGCCAATTGAATTACAATTCACCCCATGATAGTCATTTAATTCAGCCTATGACCTTGGCTGGAATCGGCGCCTTTGTCTGGCGCCTGATAGGCGGGGCTCACACTCCTTGGCGGGTAATACGTGCACTTTCCCTTGATTGGACTGTTTCCACCTGGCCGGACACATCCTTGTTGTGGGCTCCGTTATCAGGGGCTGGTCAGTCATATTTTACCAGTTCTGTTTCTAAGTGCTTTTCTCTTGGGGGGAAGGGGCAGGTTCAATCTAAGTTTACTGCATAAACAACAAAATGGCTCGCTCTGGCTAAGTAGGCCCTTACAGTGGACATTCTTTTTTTTTTTTTTTTTTTTTAAATATTTTATTTATTTATTTGACAGAGATCATGAGTAGGCAGAGAGGCAGGCAGAGGGAGAGAGAGGAGGAAGCAGGCTCCCCACTGAGCAGAGAGCCCAACTCGGGGCTCAATCCCAGGCTCCTGGGATCATGACCTGAGCTGAAGGCAGAGGCTTTAACCCACTGAACCACCCAGGCGCCCCATAGTGGACATTCTTAGTTACATTTCTTTTCTTTTCTTTTTAAGATTTTATTTATTTATTTATTTGTCAGAGAGAGAGATAGAGTGCGAGCGTGCAAGCAGGTGGAGTGGCAGGCAGAGGCGGAGAGAGAAGCAGGCTCCCTGCTCAGCAAGGAGCCTGATGGAGGACTCGATCCCAGGACCCTGGGATCATGACCTGAGCTGAAGGCAGTGGCTTAACTGACTGAGCCACCAAGGCGCCCCCTTAGTTACATTTCTTAAACCATTGAACGAATTTCTGTTTTCTAAAAGATGGTCCTCTGAGCTGTATTCAGATAATCCAGGAAAAACATTAAATTAGAAGACCCTCTTTGTCCAGATACCTTTCTGTCTTGCAGTTTTGCATTTGATACTCTGATTGTGTTAAAACATGCCCTTTTTCATTTGTTCTTTTTAAAAAGTGACATTTCAAAGTTACATTTTAACATTGCTCTATTAATTTGTTTGCTTTTAGAATTCTCTTGTGACCAGTGTATTTGCTCCCTTGTTTTATTTGTGGCTACTGTGCTAAACCATCCAGCAAGGTATAAACAACTTAGAATGAAAAGACTGTCATATTTAGATAGTAGAACCTTCTCTTCAAGACCTGTGTTTGGGTGAAACCCAATAGAGAAACCGGATGTAGCACACACCTGAGGAAAATGGTGTTGGTGTTCCAGGCTCAGGTCTGATTGGACTGCCTCTGGCCATCCCCATCAGGTCTGTGGGGTACCTCTGCACATTGCTTGGAACATGCTTTGACAACCACTGATAGCAGCAGTGTTAGGTGAAAAGGCTTAAGGGCGTATGGTTTAGAGTAATGGTGCTAGTGAGGTTCTTAGGATTTAAGGGCTGGTCTCCTTTAAAGGGAATGCATTGTGCTTTTTTTTTTTTTTTAAAGATTTTATTTATTTATTTGATAGACAGAGATCACAAGTAGGCAGAGAAGCAGGTAGAGAGAGAGAGAGAGGAGGAAGCGGGCTCCCCACCGAGCAGAGAGCCCGACACGGGGCTCGATCCCAGGACCCTGAGATCATGACCCTAGCGGAAGACAGAGGCTTAACCCACCGAGCCACCCAGGTGCCCTTGCATTGTGCTTTTTGAAGTTATTTTTGTGTGGCCATGTTGGCATGCCTGAGTTTGTTCATTCATTCATTCATTTAAGGGGGGAGAGCATGTGTTCCGGCCGAGGGAGCAGCAGGCAGAGGGAGAGGGAGAAGCAGATTCAACTGCTGAGGAGGGAGCCCGATGTGGGGCTCCATCCCAGGACCCCAGGATCATGATCAGAGCTGAAGGCAGATGGTTAACTAACTGAGCCACCCAGGCACCCCCCCCCCGCCCATGTTGGCATTCCTCTAACCATCCTTCACGTGACAGCTGCTATGCTCTATCAGTTTCTCTGGAAGGTGGAACCTAAAATAGAAAAGATTTTTATCCACTTCTTTTGCCTCAAGGTGAAGGCCATGCCTGGCCCTGCAAGTTATGAACCTCCTGGTGTGACAGTGTTTGTCAGAGGGCAGGGCTGGGCCCCTATGACTCCTTTGTCTCCACGTGCTTGTACTTCCCTCCCCTCTAGAAATAACTTCCATGGGAGTGTGTGCAGAGAAACTGTGGAGTGGATTGCTGTCGTGCAGGATGCACTGGCAACTTCCAGAAGCCTTTCCTTCTCTGCAGACACAGCCCCCGAGGAGGCTACCTCTGCTCTCACCCCACTTGCTTTAGTTTAAAGACGTAGATGAAGCCCCTACATTTTTACGTATTGGGGGCAGGGTTCTAGTCTACAAAAACCTTCATTTTAGTCACCATCTCCTGTTCTTGGATGTGCAGACTGAGACACAGATACATTCTGGTGGGTTTTTTTTAAGATTCTTTTTTTTTTTTAAGATTTTATTTATTTATCCGAGAGAGGGAGGGAGAGAGCGAGCACAGGCAGACAGAATGGCAGGCAGAGGGAGAAGCAGGCTCCCTGCCGAGCAAGGAGCCCGATGTGGGACTCGATCCCAGGACGCCGGGATCATGACCCGAGCCAAAGGCAGCTGCTTAACCAACTGAGCCACCCAGGTGTCCCTTTTTTTAAGATTTTATTTGACCGAGAGCGAGAGAGGGAACACAGCAGGGAGAGTTGGGGAGGGAGAGGCAGGTTTCCCACTGAGTGGGGCCCCTGACTTGGAGCTCAATCCCCAGACTCCAGGACCATGACCTGAGCCGGGCAGCCGCTTAATGACTAAGCCACCCAGGTGCCCCTAGACTCTGGTATTGAGTCTCTTCCTGCTGTTGCTCAGATGAATTTCTGAGTGAGCTTTAATGGCTGGTTACTGAAATGGGCTCCTCATGATGGTGTTTTCCTTTCTTTTAGTTCTGCTGATCATTAAGGTTTATGAGGGGAGGGATAAAGTCCCTTCTGTATCCCCAGGGCCTGGCATAGCGCCTGGCACCAGACTAACTTTGACTATCTCCCTGGCCATGTGGGGATCCCATTTCTTCGTTGTCATGGCCGTTATTCAGAAGTGCCTCATCTTAGCTTAGATGAGAACGCTGGGAAGGTCTTGGGTTTCTTCCCTCTTGTTCATGCAGATCCAAAAAACTTACCATCAACCAGTTTATCTGGTGGTAGACGACTCCTTACACTGTTTCTTTTTTTCTCTTTAATTAGAAGTACCTCTCAGTTAAGACAAATTCAGATCCCCTTCCTGTTTCATTTTTCATTTTTGTTCTTTTGTGAGAAGGGCCTAGTCTTAAAAGATTTCCTATTGGAAGCCTTTTGGATAAGGATAATTTCCTATTGGAAGGCTTAGGATAAGAATAATACCATGTCTTTTTTCTCTTGAGTTCTAAGAGTAAGTAACCCTTGATCCTCAGTTTCTTTAACTATAACTATAAAAAGACTTGAGAGATATATAAAAATGAGGGTACCTTTGAAAATGTTTTAGGAACAGCAGGGTACCTACAATTGTTGCCCATAATTGACTTCCTATTGCTTTTGTTTCTTTAAAGTTTAAGTCCTTTCTACACCAGTTCTAAAATATTGTTTGATTAGAGCATTGAAAACTATATCTACTGTAATTTCCATGTTTTATGGCCTTTAAAAATTGAGCTCCTTTTTCATTAGAAAGTTCTTATAAAGAGTAGGGGAAAAAACCAGGGGCGCCTGGGTGGCTCAGTCGTTGGGCTTCTGCCTTTGGCTTGGGTCATGATTTGGGGTCCTGGGATTGAGCCCTGCATCAGGCTCTCTGGTTGGTGGGAGGCCTGCTTCCCCCTCTCTCACTCCCCATGCTTGTGTTTCCTCTCTCTCTGTCAAATAAATAAATAATAAAGAAATACATAATATATTTTAAAAAACCGATTTTTTTTTTTTTTTGGACAGAGATCACAAGTAGGCAGAGAGGCAGGGAGAGAGGAGGAAGCAGGCTCCCTGCTGAGCAGAGAGCCTGATGTGGGGCTCCATCCCAGGACCCTGGGACCATGACCTGAGCCGAAGGCAGAGGCTTTAACCCACTGAGCCACCCAAGCGCCCCATAAAAAAAACAATTTTTAAAATTTAAGTTTTTTTAGTAGATTCGTATGTGCATGCATTAAGTCAGATAGCTATACAAGTTGTTATGTTTCATCACTATCTACAAGCCAGCACTCAAAACAACTCTTTTAGCTGATAGGTTTTGCTGCCCTTCATTGCTCTAAAAGATGGGCCTTGCTGCTGTCACTTGGTACTTGTTTTAGGTATTTTTAGGAGAATGAGGATGGAGCTCTTCTTACTGCTGCCCTGTACCTTCTTGTCTCGCCACTTTATCTCAAAAGCTGTAATCTTAGCTCAGTGTTCGGGCTTCCCTTGTGCACGGTGAATGCTCTCCACGGGGGAGCCATGTAGAAAACTGATCACTTCTGCGCAAGGTCAGTCTTGCCCTTAGTGTAAGATTGTTTTTCCACATACAAGTGTGCATGTACACACATTTGCACTTCTCTCTTTGTACCACTCAGTAATTCAATCTGGGACTTCCCTTCAGTTATGTAAATCTCACAGCTTCAAACTCCTTCCACATCCTTTCAGTGGTTTCTTTTTGAGATACTCTTTACCTGGAGTTGCTGCCCTCCTCATCTGTTTGCTCAGCTGCTACCTTTGATCTCCACGCCTACCCCCACCCCGTTGTTCTCTGGTGTTGGGTCCTCAATCAGTAGAGAGCACCTCTTCTAGTAGGTTTGGGGGAGGAGTATGATACAAGTTGGTAGAGGAATGATACAGGTTGTCAAGACAACGTGGGGTAATTTCATTGGGTTGGCTGAGTATCGAACTCTAGGTGGGGAGAGCGTTTTCCTTGGAATTTTGGAGCCATTTCTCATTCTTTTTTAGCTTCTGGTGTTAAGGCCAGTGCCATTCTGATTCTTGATCCTCAGTATGAAACCATTTTTTTTTTTTTTTTTTAGTTTTGGAAGCTTATGTAGGACCGTTTCTTTGCACTTTGAGGAAATTTGATGTTCAGAGAGTTCATAAAGATGGGCCCGTGGGTATCTATGTCTTCCATCATTGTCCTGGCTATTTAGTAGGCCCTCTTGATCTGAAAACTTGTGTCCTTTTGCTCTGGAAATTGTTTTCGTTGATGATTTCCTCCATTCTTTTCTCTATTCCTCTCTGTAATTGAACTTGTTAGAAGTTTTCTTCACTTAGATACTGGGTCAATCCTCTGCTTTTCTAATCTTTCCTCAGTTTCCATTTCTTGGTCTTTTGTTTCTACTTCCTAGGAGATTTTCTTGATCTTTTAAGTGTTCTTTTGATGTTTTCCTTTTCTCTTGTTGAATTCTGTATTTTCCAAGAACTCTTGCTTGCTAAATTTCCTCCCTTAAAAAAATGACATCTTGTTCTTGCTTTGTGGATGTATTGTCTTATCTCTGAAGATATTAGCATGAGGTTTTATTATCTTCTTCCTGCCTCGTCCCTGTGTACTTCACATTGCTTGTGGTGGTGTTCCTGCTTTCATATTAGGGGTGTGGTACTAAAATAGCTGATAGGAACCTGTGCAGTTGGGTAGAGTTTATCTAACATGGTCAACACACTTTTTGGTACAAACGCACAATCCCATTATCTGCAGTTCCAAAATCTTAAGTTCAAAGTGCCAATATCAGTAGGAATGCATAGATTCTGATTTTAATAAATGGGTCATAATCTCTTACTGTCATTATTTATTCTCAAATTTTGCCAGTGGGAATCCAGTCTGACCTTTGCAATTCCCTATCAATTCTTTGAGCACTTCCTTTGTGGTGCAGCAAGATGGTCCAAGGCTCATTTTGTATTTTTTCTGCCCTAACATAAGAGTTAGCTTTTTCTCCAAAGAGCCCAAGTTTCTTTTAGTGGCTGATGGTGTTTAAACACTAAGATCTGGTGCCTAGGCATGTTCCTGGGTACCAGTTGTAGCACTGTCTCAGAAAACCAAGTAGTAAGAAAGAAATATAAGAAAATTAGCATATATATAAAAATATTATTTTTGTATATGTTATAACACACTATATATTTAATGTAACATACACGTATATACTGTGAATTCATAGTGATTCCTGCAGTTCCAACTCAGCACCGAAGGTTACATCTCTAACAGTGAGGTTATTTCTCTGTCTGCATTACTTCAGTATGCTTAATCATTTGTTCAAGTCTCAAGTACACAGAAAATAGTAGCATTAGAATCTCTTTCCTGTGCCACTGCAAAAAGCAAACCTCAGTAGAGACCAGTATTTTTTTTTAGGTAAAATTTAGATACAATAAACTACATCCTGTGTGCATACTTTCTAATTATTACCACGTGTAGACTTGTGTAATCTTCAACTCCTGTAAAGATATAGGAACATTTCTATCACACCAGAAATATCCCTCATGCTCACTTGCTTGCTTGCTTTCTTTTTTTCTTTCATTTTTAAAGATTTTATTTATTTCTGAGAGAGAGAGAGAGAGAGCGCAAGCATGGGAAGCAGCAGAAGGAGAGGGGGAAGCGGAAGCCTGATGCGGGCTTGATCCCAGTACCCCGGGATCATGCCTGAGTGGAAGGCAGACACATAACTGAGCCACCCAGGTGTGGGGATAATTAGAAAGCAGTGATGTACACGTGGATATATTGATAGTGAGCGAGCCAGGAAAAAACATTTTTAAGCCGTGTTCTGTCTTCTAAATTCAGTCCTTTTTAGGCATTTACTTGAGACTCCATTCATGATCTAGTATTTTCTTCATTCTTTCTAGGTGTATCACACTAATGTCTCTTTGAAAGTACCAGTAATCACTTCAGGCTAGAGCAGGTTGGCTGGATATGTGTGAGCAAATAGAAACACACATCTTTCTTGTGTGTGATGTTTCAGAATGGCCATTTTGGGATGATACCCAACAGTATTTTAGTAATCTTATTTCATGTCCATATTTTCCTACATGATTAAGAAAAAACAGGAGTTTCCCCTAAAAACTGGAGATAGTATGTAGGGAATCACTAGAATAATAAGAAAACATGGTTGTCCAGTCTTTTGTTAAAGACGACACTCGAGGAGGGCGCCTGGTTGGCTCAGTGGGTTAAGCTTCTTCCTACGGCTCAGGTCATGATCTCAAGGTCTTGGGATCAAGTCCCACATCGGGCTCTCTGCTCAGCATAGAGCCTGCTTCCTCCTCTCTCTCTCTCTGCCTGCCGCTCTGCTTACTTGTGATCTCTCTCTGTCAAATAAATAAATAAAATCTTAAAAAAAAAAAAAAAAAGAAGAAACTCGAGGGAAGATACTTGATTTCCAGTTCTCCCACAGAGGTGGGTGGAGTGGTTATTGGAGCTTGGCGCACCCCACTTAGTGTTTGTTGCCCTCTTGCCCTTCAAACATATGTAAGACTGAGAGACTGAATGATTATTTGAGGTCATTTCAGGGTGTTGTGAGAGTATGTCTCATTCCTTTCTATGTCTACCTGCATAATGATCAAGCAGGTCAAGTGGCTGGTGTCACTGGTCGTCATTTCTTTTCTTTCTTTCTTTTTCTTTTTTTTTTAAGATTTTGTTTATTTATTTGACAGACAGAGGTCACAAGTAGGCAGAGAGGCAGGCAGAGAGAGGAGGGGAAGCAGGCTTCCCGTTGAGCAGAGAGCCTGATGTGGGGCTTGATCCCAGGACCTTGAGATCATGACCAGAGCTGAAGGCAGAGGCTTAACTCACTGAGCCACCCAGGCACCCCTGGCCATCATTTCATATGACTACTTTTTTAGACTTTCTTTGGAACACCAGTATGAATTGGTGTGGGAAACAAAAGCAGAAGGAAAAATTACTAAATTTCCTTACTACCTACTGCCCATGGACAAGTCCTTGAAGCAGGCAATGACATTCCTCTAGGGACTCAGCTGTCTCAATGTTAAGACTTTGCTAAAGACAAAAGGCAATCCTAGCCTGAAGCCCCCCCGCCCCCCGCCGGAGCCTGAAAGTCTTTAATGTATAAAGATTCCTTTGGAAACTACCTTTATCTCTAACTGCACCCCCTCCCCCAAGATACATTTTGGCAATCATTCCCCAAGCATATGGCCCACCAATACACGTATGAAGGGTCTCATGACTAAGGTTTTATTAGATGGTAATAAATGACCTATTCCCCACAATAGCTAGCCTGCTAAAGGTCTTGGAAACCTTGCTTGCAAAATGCCTTAGAGACTTAGGCCATCCCTAACCCCTTCCCAACTTGAAAGTGTATAATGGGCCACTCCTCATGACCTGGGTGTAGCTTTGTGCCCACAGGTCCTGTCCTCATGCTTTAATAAAATCACCTTTTTGCACCAGACATCTCAAGAATTCTTTCTTGGCCATCAGCTTCGAACCCTAACATCGTCTTTCCTATATCATGAATGTTCTTATTCAGAAAAATGGAAAGAGTTATTTGAAAACTGGCACTATAATTGAAAACACTTGATTTCCTGAAGATGGTTAATCCAATATACATGTGTATCTGAATCTCTGGGTCTAGTAATAAACTATTGATGCATGTTTGAAGTTTTAGCCTTTTTGTATTTGTCTTTAATTCATCATCTTCATTAATATAATGCAGTAATTTTTTTTTTTCTAGATCATTGAACTTGATTGCTCCTTGGCACTTACTAAAGATGTGAAGGCATGGAGGCCAAACTTAAGCCTATGTAAATTTCCCCCGTGCTGCTGCTCTGTCTTCTGAATGGTAGATTGAGTCCTATAATAATATAATAAGGATAATGTTGGGACTCCAAAAGTAAGGAGTCGACTGAGACCCAGACACACTTCTTGGCCAACTGTTGCTAGATCTTCCTAGCTGAGAAAAGCAGGAAGGAAGAGGTGTACATGCCTTCCTTCTTCCATTTATATTTAATGACCCCTGCTGCCTAGAAGGCTGCCTCTGCTCTTCAGAATTCAGCGGGGCCCTGAGAATTTCTAAAACTGGGTATTTACCAAAGAGATACAATCTGTGTGGATTGGAAGCAACTGGTAACTATGTCTAAAATACTGCTTCCTGGATTCTGTGTGGGTTGTCAAAAAGCATGGCTCTTGTAAGGTTTACAGTGGGTGGGTGGGTCCAGTTTGCATGTGCTCTTTGGAATGTCACAGCATTCCAAAGTTTACAGGCGGCCAATTCAGTGAGATTTTTAAGCCTTCCAGGAGAACTGGGGGGGGGGGTACTGTGGGGCTCATGGTTGGGTTACTAGGTGCTGGCATTAAAAAGAGAGAGAGAAAGGTAGTGCCCAGCTAGCCCCTGGACAGAACGCTCACGAAGACAGAGCCCCTCAGGCTGCGGTGGGGATGGACACTGGGGACCAGGATGGGTCCACACAGGGTGGTGGAGGGCTGCAGCTGCATAAATATGAAAGTGGGACTTCCGGAGGGAGTTTAAATTACAGGACAATTGGATCAAATTCTCTTGTAATTATGATCTGGGTCCTTGATTTTTCATACTACCAGTGAGTCCCATTTCAAAGGGAGATTGGTTTAACAATGAGATACCACCTCACACCAGTCAGAATGGCTAACATTAACAAGTCAGGAAATGACAGATGCTGGTAAGGATGCAGAGAAAGGGGAACCTTCCTACAATGTTGGTGGGAATGCAAGCTGGTGCAACCACTCTGGAAAATAGCATGGAGGTTCCTCAAAAAGTTGAAAAGATATTTACCCTATGACCCAGCAATTGCATTACTGGGTATTTGCCCTAAAGATACAAACGTAGTGATCTGAAGGGGCACATGGACCCAAATGTTTATAGCAGCCATGTCCACTATAGCCAAACTATGGTAAGAACCTAGAGGTCCATCAACAGATGAATGGTTAAAGATGATGTGGTATATATATACAATGGAATATTATGCAGCCATCAAAAGAAATGACCTCTTGCCATTTGTGACGATGTGGATGGAACTAGAGGGTTCGCTATGCTTAGCGAAATAAGTCAATTGGAGAAAGACAACGATCATATGATCTCCGTGATATGAGGAAGTGGAGATGCAACGTGGGGGGTTTGGGGGGTAGGAGAAGAATAAATGAAATGATGGGATCGGGAGGGAGACAAACCATAAGAGACTCTTAATCTCGCAGAACAAACTGAGGGTTGTTGGGGGGAGGGGGGTTAGGAGAGGGTGGTAGGGTTACAGACATTGGGGGTGTGTGTGCTGTGGTGAGTGCTGTGAAGTGTGTGAACCTGGCAATTCACAGACCTGTACCCCTAGGGCTAAAAATACATTATATGTTTATAAAAAAAATAGAGAAATTAAAAAGAAAAAAGGGAGATTGGTTTGAAAACTTCAAGCTGATACTTTGCTCATTGAATTCCTTTTACTTTTAAAATACATGTGTGCGGTGTTTCTTTCTGTAGTCAAATGGTTAATTTTATTTTGTTCTCCGAATTGGCACCAAAAGAATTAATCGTGAAAGTATTTCAATAGATCGGGATGGATATATATATATATATATATATTCAGCTGTGCAGAATACAGCCAGTCAACTCTTTTATATGAGCCAAGTGTGTCAGAATAAATAGACTGGGCATTTATCATCTCTAAAGAATGCTTAAATTTTAACTTTGGAATGAGAAAGCTTTGAATGTCTTTGACATTTAATATGTTTAAAAAAAAAAAACAGCCAAGGGGTGCCTGGTTGGCTCAAGTTGTTAAGTGGCCAACTCTTGATCTCAGTTCAGGTCTTGATCTCAGGGTCATGAGTTCAAGCTCTGAATGGGGCTCCATGCTGGGTGTGGAGACTGCTTAAAAAAAAAAAAAAGAGAAAGAAAGAAAGAAAGAAAGAAAAAAAACAGCCAAAAAACCAGCTATCCCTTCATTTGGGAGGAAAAAAGGTAAAAGTGGGAGAGGTATAAGGTATTCTTAATGATGGATATTTAATTAAGCACTGTGGTCCAAGAACAGAATTGGGCATCATAGCTTACCATATCATATCGACTGATCATAGCTTGGAATTCAAAGCCTTAATTAAGTGCTGAGCTTTGCTTGGGGTTCAGTTTCCAATCAGGTGAAACTTTTTTGTGTGGTTTGCATTCAGAACCCCATTCCATCCCTCCCAGCTCTTGTTCCATCCTCTTTGACCTCTTTTAGCCACATGTCTTCTATGATGGAAAAAATCTCGAGTACTAGAAAACGGCTGAACTACAAGAAACAACTTTGCCACCTTTACTTTTTTTTTTTTTCCTGAAGTTAAGTAAACTTAACCTTAAGTAAACTTTGAGCCCCAAAGCATATACTTGCAGGGTATCTGCGGTCTTTCCACTGCACTAGTGTTGAGGGAAGACTGTCTGGAAGGTCCTTGGGGTGGCTCTACTTTAGAATATCGTTCTTCCCTGCAGGATCCAGGATTCAGAATTTTGGTTTTTGTCAGCTCATGGCACGAATTCAGCCCTAGTGAGCCCTGAGTCCTGCTGGTCAAACTTAAATCTCTTGGTAAAATGATGTTAACATTAATTTACAGTTAGCAATGTATGTCCTATGCAGGGTAGTGTTCCTAGAACTGAGATACCCTGGAGATGCAAATGAGTCAGAAGGTGCTCATTGGACTTAGACTTCAAGGATATGTTATCTAGGCTGCCATGCACAAACCCATTTCCCCAGTAAGAAATGCAGATTTTTAGGGGCGCCTGGGTGGCTCAGCGGGTTAAAGTCTCTGCCTTCGGCTCGGGTCGTGATCTCAGGGTCCTGGGATTGAGCCCCACATCAGACTCTCTGCTCTGTGGGGAGCCTGCTTCCTCTTCTCTCTCTGCCTGCATCTCTGCCTACTTGTGATCGCTGTCTGTCAAATAAATAAATAAACTCTTAAAAAAAAAAAGAAATGCAGGTTTTTAGTGGTGAAATGGCAAAAGTACTTGATTGTGATTTGGGACATCTCTGTTCTGGTACTGGTTCTGCTACTGCCTGTGCAGTAAAGGGATAGAGTTAGGTGGCCTTCATCCCTCAGATGCAGGTTTTCTTTCCTTCCTAGTGTTCGTGCCTCCAGTGACTGTCCAGCTTTCATCCAGATGTTGAGTAGCCTACATTTTCCACTTTGTACTCTGCTGTGCTGCCGTAGGAAAATGGTGTATTCATAGATTCAAAGCTGTTTAAAGAACAGTCCGACACAGTCATCTGTGCGATGCTTGTGGGAACCCACGCGGACTTCGAAACAGTCATCTCTTTGAGGCCGAGACTTTGCCTTAGGTATTTGGACGTCCCTGGGGCCCTGTCAGCGAGTGGTAGGAATAGGTCTGACAGGGAGCTGGGAAGACTCTCATTGCTAAGCTTAGCTTTGAGAACAAGAACTAGACAGGATGGGCTGGAAGTGAGAGACCCGAGCTCCTCTGCAGAGGGTGAGGGTGTTGAGGGGGACTTGGGGACATGTTTTCATCATATCATTTAGTTTTTGGACCCCATGTGCATCTTTCCCCTCTGAGGAGGCCTGCTCTATGAGACTAACCTAGTTAGTCCTATTTGCTTCCTAGAGGATGCTCCTTTTCTAACTGGCTTGATCGCTCTTAGGTTTGCTGTTCCTCATTCTTTCATCAGTAACGGTACAGGGTGTGTTAGCCTGCTTGTATAGTTATGTGGTTGAGATCTCTTTCTCTCTCTTTTTAAAGATTTGTTTATTTGAGAGTGTGAGTGAGCAGGGGAAGGGGCACAGGAAAGAGAGAGAATCTCAGACTCCCCACTGAGCACGGAGACCCAAACCCACAGGGCTCGATCCCATGACCCCTAGATCATGACCTGACCGAAACCAAGAGTCAGATGCTCAACTAACTGAGCCACCCAGGAGTACCGTGGTTGATACCTCTATATTCACATACACGTATGCATGTGTGTATGAGTACTATGGAGATACGAGACATCTGGGCCAGGGAAAATAATTCTTTATTTAAAAAAAAAAAAAAAAAAGAATTCTTCGTTGGTACAACCAGATCAACAACTAGAATACCATGGAGCAATGAAAGCTCTTGGAATTTCTCTGTGCAGGTGGCAGGTTGCGCCCCGTACATGGGAGAGAACACTGCTATATTTTCTCCATTTATATACAGAAGAGAGGCAGCTGCTCTCCTCCTCTCTTACAAGGATGGAGAAAAGGCTTTGCTCCTTTTAGATAGGTTAGAAAGGCTCTTGGGTTCTTGCCCTAAACTTTGGGAATACAAGTGCCTATCTCTGAGGACCAGATAAACATTCTGTCTTCTGGATTTTTACATCCAGGAGATGTCTCCAGGGTCTGCGCTTCTGTAAATACCTGGGAAGATAATGCTTCTGCCTTCCTGGCATGTTGGGAATTTAGTCCTGGGGCCTAGTCTGGGCTGTAACCATTTGGCTCTCTTGTGGAGGTCAGAGGGAGTAATTCAGTTGCTTATATAACATATGAGTGAGGATTACTAGAAATTAGGGTCAAATCTCTCTGTAGTTCAAGTAGAATTCTAGGCATGTATTTTTCTCTCTCTGTTAGAAGAAAGGCTGATGGTTTGGAGGCGATTTCCTTTTATTGGTATCGCTCATGATGGCAGAAAGGAAGCAGATGGCAAACTGGGGCATTTTAAATTCCACTGCTAGCTAAAACTATAAGAACATAAAGCCCTGTGATTATGTTGCATTGATCAAGTGATTAAGATAAAAAGAGTGCATTTCGGAGCATACAATTTCTCCTGATCTCCCTTACTAGATTGATGACTTGAAAATTTTAGAATAAAATAACTGTAATTTAAGAGAGACTGCTCATTCATTTTTTTTTAATTAATTTTGTTGGTCTTGTGGTCCATTAGTCAGCTCAGACTTTAATTACAAAATGCCATAGATGAAATGGGTTGAACAACAGACATTTTTTGGTCACAGTTTTGGAGGCTGAGAAGTTCAAGGTCAGAATGTGGCAGATTTGATTCCTGGTGAGAACCTTCTTCTCAGCCCACAGACCCCAACCTTCTCATCATGTCCTTGCTTGACATGGGGAGAAAGCTCTGGTATCCTTATCTTCTTACAAGGGACCTAATCTCATCATGAGGGCTCCATCCTCTTGACCTCATCAAAACCTGAGGCTCTGGCTCCTTGTATCACGTTGGTGATTAGGACTTCAACTTAGGAATTTTGCTGGGACACAGCCATTCAGTCTATCACAGAAGATTTGAGTGTGACTTCAGTAAAAGATGGCAGATTCAACAACTCTTAAGTTTCCTTCTGAAATCCTAATTAAACAAGAATACAGGACTAAAAAAGATATACAGAACAAGGATAAAGAGATTGGAGTTACTATTTGATTGCAGTCACAACAGAGTACTGGTGCTAGATAGCAGACAAGTAATACAGGCTTGTTATTATTTATCTTTTATTATATAACAAAAATACACCAAAACTTAGTACTTAAAACAATGCACATTTATCTATCAGTTTCTGAGGGTCAGGAATCCAGATGTGCTGCAGGGTCTATGCCACACTGAAATCATGATGTTGGCCCTTGGCCAGAGGTTACCCTCAATTCCTTGCCTCTCCAGTAGGGCAGTTTTCTCCATCAAAGCATGCAAGCTGAGAGGCAGCTGAGCTAGACCAGCAGATCGAAGTCAGCCTTAGAAGTTGATCGTGATGTAACATCCCATCACCTTTACCATATTCCATTTGTTAGAAGCAGGTCATTGGGTCCTGCTCACACCCAAGGGGAAGGGGTCATAAAAGGGTAAAAATGTCAGTAAGGAGATCACTGTGGGTATCTTTTTTCATTGAATCATTTATTGAGATAATTGCATATTCACAGGTAGATTTTAAGAGATAATATGGGGAGATCTGGTGTGGAGCTTGCTTACCCATTTTTTCCCCAATGACGATATTCTGCAGAACTAGGATAGTAGCAGACCCGGGATGTAGATGGTGACATTGATATAATCCACCAGTTTTCCTTCACTTATTCAGATGGATGTGTGTGTGTGTTCAGTTCTGTACAAATTTTGTTCCATTCTATCAGGTGTAGACTTATGTATCCACCCCTGTGGTCATGGATCCTTTATGTAGAGGACCATATTTGCAAACCACATACAACAGACCATCTAATGACTTACATACCTCCAAGGTGCAAAAAAAAAAAAATGTTCCTCCGTCTAAGGCCCCCAGAGCCTCATCTCATCTCAGCATCTGCTCAAAGTCCAAAATGGTGTCCTCTGAGTCAGCTCTAGGCCTCTTGGGTACAGTCCCTCTGCATCTGCAGACCTCCTCCACCATACTTTATTGCTGCTTTAGTGATACCTCATTAGTGTGAAGCAAAAGTTGGGCCGTCAGCTCCTCTACTCTCTCCTGGCTCCTCCTCAGCCTCTGTGACTCCTGAGCCAGGTGAGTGACTTCCCTTCTCTGAGGAAGGGCTCTGGCTTCCGCAGAATACCCTTGTCACCAAGATCAGAGGCAGCAGGAACTGACTTAGATTTCAGTCCATCCTTATGGACTCCAGGTTGTGCTTGTGGTTCTTAGCTTGTTTTCTCTCCCTCACTCTGTATCCATCTTCCTTTCCTGACCACCCGCTCTGTGGACTTTAGCCCCAGAATTGGGCATGATGATGACAGCCTCATAGAAAACGCTTCACCAGTTCCCACAGTTGGCCAAGGTCAGATCCCTGTAATGAGCCTCTGTGTAGTCACACAATACATTCTCAGTGGTTTGCCTCTTTGGTTGAAGCCTAACTCATTCACAGTCCAAAAAGCCGACCATCAGGTACAGTAAGGAAAACTAAGAAACAATCAATTTATATCGTTGGATTTGATGGAACAAGTGCCTCCAGAAATATGGGGTAAATCGTGGGTTATAAACATGAGGATTGATTAAAAATCTGTTTAAGAAGGTATTAGACCCGAACTCTCTATATAGGTGGGCAGGTGGCCTCTCTCCTGTCTTAAGATATACAGCTTAAGACAGGGGACATCAGGCACCAATGAGAACTGGTGTACTTCGTGGAAAACTGGAGGATTAAGTGAAAGTTAACTGACCAAAGTTGAGACTCCAGCCATCTTTCTTTCCTGTGTTGTGGAGTGTAAGCCCTTAGGATTATATCCTCTAAGCATATTACAGAGGAGCCTCTTATAAGAAATATGGCCAGCCCAAAAGAAGAGACTTGAAAATGCTGGCATTGTATAAAATCCTGAACAATAGGATTGTCGTAAGTAGGAATTTATTTGCTAGGTCTCAGCAAATAAAAACTTGAAGAAGGTGGTATTCCTTCTGAGAATATTTGTCGAAGAATAATACTCTTCCTTTATCTTTGGAAGACCATCTTTTTCTTCCATGAGCACATCTGATAAGGGTCACTTTATGTAATACTGAGGGAGAAGATCTTGGCTAGTGATACGGGTCAGTAATATTTGTTCTATAGCAGTCAGTGAGTGACAGGTGTCATCACTATGTGCACCTTTGTCCACTTTGGACAGGAAGGGAAGTACCCCCACAGATTACATCAGATCCAGCAGTGAAAAGCTGAAAACTTTTCCTCTAAGACCAGGAATAAGACAAGGATGCCCCCTCTCGCCACTTTTACCCAACATGGGTTTGGCAATCCCAGGCAGAGCAGTTAGGCAAGAAAAAGAAATGAGAGGCCTCTAACTGGGAAAGGAAGAGGTAAGACTTCATCATTATTTACAGTTGACATGCTGTTACATATAAAAACCCTAAAGAGTCTGCCAAAAAACCACAACTAATGAATTCAGTAAAGTCATAGGACATGAAAATCAGTATATAAAAATCATTGTTTCTGTACACTAATAACAAACTACCAGAAGGACAAATTAAGAAAACAGTTCCACTTAACATGTGCATCAACAAGAGTAAAATACCTTGGAATAAATTTAACCAAGGGGGTGAAAGACCTGTACACTGAAAACTGACATTGATGGAAGAAACTGCATAACACTCAATAAATGGAAAGCTATTCTGTGCCTGTGTATTGGAAGAATTAATATTATTAAAATATCCATAATTCCCAAAGCAATCTATAGATTCAATGAAATCTGTAACTAAATTCCAGTGGTTTCATCAAGATAAAAAGTTTCTGCACAGCAAAGGAAATAATCAATGAAACTAAAAGGCAACCTATGGAATGGGAGAAGATATTTGCAAATGACCTGATGAAGAATTAGTATCCAAAATCTATGAAGAACTAATCAAATTCAACACCCAGAAAACAAATAATCCAGTTAAGAAATGGGCAGAAGACATGAACAGACATTTCTTTAAAGAAGACATCCAGATGGCCACCAGACACATGAAAAGATGCTCAAAAAGATGCTAATGGGAAATGCAGATCAAAACCATAATAAGATACCACCTCACACCAGTCAGAATGGTTAAAATTAACAAGCCAGGAAACGACAGATGTTGGCAAGGTTGCGGTGAAAGGGGAACCCTTCTACATTGTTGGTGGGAATGCAAGCTGGTGTAGTTTCTCTGCAGAACAGCATGGAGGTTCCTCAAAAAGTTAAAAATAGAATACCCTGTGACCCAGCAATTGCATTACTATGTATTTATCCAAAGGATGCAAAAATATTAATTCAGAGGGAGACATGCACCCACATGTTTATAGTAGCACTATCAAAAACCAAATTATGGAAAGAGCCCAAATGTCCGTGGATAAATGGATAAAGAAGAGGTGTTTTGTGTGTGTGTGTGTGTGTGTGTGTGTGTGTGTGTACACACACACGTATAATGGAATATTACTCAGCCATCAAAAAATGCTATCTTGCCATTTGCAGTGATGTGGAGGGAGCTAGAGTGTATCATGCTAAGCAAAATAAGTCAGAAAGAAAAATACCAAAAGATTTCACTCATGGAATTTAAGGAACAAAACATTTGAACATAGGGGAAGGAAAAAAAGAGAGGGAGGCAAACTGTAAGAGACTCTTAACTATAGAGAACAAACTGAGGATTGATGGAGGGGAAGTGGGTGGGGGATGGGCTAAGTGGGTGATGGGTATTAAGAAGAACACTTGTGATGGGCACTGGGTGTTTTATGTAGGTAATGAATCACTAAATTCTACTTCTGAGACCAGTATTACACTATGTGTTAATTTGGGTGGCTCAGTGGGTCAGGCATCTGCCTTTAGCTCAGGTCATGATCTCGGGGTCCGAGGGGTCAGGAGTCCTGCATTGGGCTCCCTGCTCAGCCAGGAGTCTGCTTCTCCCTCTGCCTGCCACTCCCCCTGCTTGTGCTCTTTCTCTTGCTCACTCTCTCTGACAAATAAATAAAATCTAAAAAAAAAAAACAAAAATAGAATTTAAAAACTTAAATAAAATCTCATGTTCTTCTGGAAAAAAAAATTCGATGACATTTTTCATAGCAAATCAACAAATAATCCTAAAATCTGTGTGGAACCACAGAAGACCCTGAACAGCCAAAGCAATCTTGAGGAGGACAAAAGTGGAGGCATTGCATTCCCTGATTTCAAACTATACTAGTAAACTATAGTAATCAGTCAAAGACTGTTTGGTATTGGCATTAAAACAGACCTATAAATTAGTGGAGTAGAATGAAGAGCTCAAATAAACACATGCATAGATGGTCAATTCTTTATGACAAAGGAGCATAGAAAATAAAACAGGGAAAGGGGATAGTCTTCAATAAATAGTGATAGGAAAACTGGGCAGCCACATGCAAAAGAATGAAACTGGATTATTATCGTTCTACCATACGTGACCACTAACTCAATTAAAGATTTGAATGGAAGACCTAAAACCATTAAACTCGTAGAAGAGAACATAGACAGTAAGCTTCTTGGCATCAGTCTTGGAGATCATTTTTTGGATTTGACACCAAAGCATTGACAACAAAAACGGAAATAAACAAATGGGATTACACCAAACTAATAGCTTCAGCACAGCAAAGGGAACCATCAAGAAAAGGGAAAGACAGCCTACCAAATGGGAGGAAATATTTGCAAATCGTATATCTGAAAAGGGGCTAATAACCAAAATATATGAAGAACTCATACATCTCAATAACGAATAAACTATCTGATTGAAAAAAAAAGAGCAGTTTCTGAAAGACATTTTTCCAAAGAAGACCCTAGGAGTAGATTTTTAAAGTTATCATCGCAAGGGGTACTGGGTTGGCTCAGTCATTGAAGTGTCGGCCTTCAGCTCAGGTCATGGTCCCACAGTCCTAGGATCGAGCCCCACATCGGGCTCCCTGCTCAGTTGGGAGGCAGTTTTTCCCTCCACCTGCTGTTCCCCCTGCTTGTGCTCTCCTTCTCTGACAAATAAATAAAATTTTAAAAAATAAATAAAAATTAAAGTTACCATCATGAGAAAAAAATTGTAACTGTATGTGGTAATGGATGTTAACCAGCTTATTGTGGTGCTCGTTTTTCAGTCTTTACAGATATGATCACTTTTTTCACTTGAAACTAAGTATAATGTTATATGTTAGTCATATCTAAATTTAAAAAAATACCACCAGCATAACGAGTAGTCTGAAACTACATCTGACAGCTACAGAGGGGAATAGACCAAAACTTGAAGTTCAAAAAGGATATAAAACGGTAAGGGATGGATCTGTAATGTCTTGCAGTTCTTACTCAACAGACATTTGTGGAAAGAATAAATGACTATTTTGATATGTTTTTGCCCTTTAGTACCTATTTATAAATTACCTGTCTAATGTTCTTCTCTCCTTTATCAGTAATCAACTTTGCTAAATTGTAACTGTTTTCTGCTAGAGAATTTTACATGTTGTTTTTACTGCTTTATCTTAGCAGTAGGACATAGTTTTAGGTCTACGTTATGTATACTATCCTGACTGATGCACCTCTTGCTTCTCTGGATTTTGAAAGTCTTGCCAAGTAAGTTTTCAGTAGTGCCTTACTTATACCAGAGTGTGTATGGTGGGGCCTCATTGTCTAATGCCTCTACCGGTTATTTCCCAGCAGAATACGCAACCATGAAGAAACATGGTATTAAATTTTGTCCTTCTTCCTTTCATACAGCCCAGCTTCATTTTGCTTTCATTTGGACCTGACACTTTTAAAAATTACCATATAATGTATTATTTGCTTCAGGGGTACAGGTCTGTAACTCATCAGTCTTACACAATTCACAGAGCTCACCATAGCACATAGCCTCCCCAGTGTCAATCTCCCAGCCACCCCATCCCTCCCACCCCCCTCCACTCCAGCAACCTTCAGTTTGTTTCTGAGAGTCTCTTATGGTTTGTCTCACTCTCTGGTTTCATCTTGTTTCATTATTTCCTCTCTTCTCCTGTGATACTCTGTCTTGTTTCTCAAATTCCTCATATAAGTGAGATCATATGATAATTTTCTTTCTCTGATTGACTGACTTTGCTGAGCATAATACCCTCTAGTTCCATCCATGTTGCTGCAAATGGCAAGTTTTTTTGATGGTTGCATAGTATTCCTGTGTGTGTGTGTGTGTGTGTGTGTGTATTTGTTTGTTTATTCCATATTCTTTATCTATCTAGGCTTTTTCCAAGTTTGGCTGTTGTGGATGTTGCTGCTGTAAACATTCAGGTGCATGTGTCCCTTCAGATCAGTTGGTTGGACCTGACACTTCAAACGTGTGTCTTAGGCTGTTTTGCCAACTTTTGGATTTTCTTGAGTGTGGACTTATGACTTTCATTTAAGCCACTAAGATTTCAGTAAAGAAATTCTTCCACTAAACATGCTATGAGGCAGCTGGGTGGCTCCGTTGGTTAAGCATCTGCCATCAGCTCAGGTCATGATCCCACCATCCTAGGATTGAGTCTTGTATCAGGCTCCCTGCTTAGTGGGGAGCTTGCTTCTGCCTCTGCCTCTGCCTGACACTGCCCTCGTTTGTGCTCGTGTGTGCTCTCTCTCTGTCAAGTAATAAATAATACTTGTTAAAAAAAAAAAAAAGAATGAACCATGATAGTATTTTAGTATTTTTCTTTCCAGTCTTTTCTCTGTACACAATCATGTTCCCACATAATAAGTTATTAACAAACATCCCAAAGTCACAAATACAAAAATATACAGTATACTTTTTGTTTTGTTCTTTTCCAGGAAAGCAAGAACATGTTATTAAATTGCAGATGGTACTGCATCTTTTAGACACAATTTGTGATTATGAATTTTCAGTGTTTGGAATATGGGTTTTAATTTTGTTCTTTTGATTTATAACTAAATATATACATACTCAGTTAGCCAGAGCCTAAATACACAATTTCATATTAAAAAATTCACCCATCTGGGAACCTCTGTTAATCTCCTTCTTTGTTCCAGTCATATTGTAATCTCTGCTTGTAACACATACGTAAACACTTTGATTTACTCATCTCCACCGATTTTATAAAATAGTAATGATACAGGCAAATTGATAGTCCAAATTTGCCTCAACTTTCTGGCACAGATGCTTGCAAAATGGAGTTTTTGTCTGGCATAGGATCATTCTAAGTTTATTCCTTCGTTCATCACTTTTCTTTTTTTAAAAAAAAATTATTTATTTGAGAGCTAGAGGGGGAGAGCAGCGGGTTGGGAAGGGGCAGAGGGAGAAGGAGAAGCAGACTACGTGCTGAGCAGGGAGCCTGCCCTGCAGGGCTGGATCCCAGGACCCCACGATATGACCTGAGCTAAAGGCAGACGCTTAGCCCACTGAGCCACCCAGGTTGTCCCATAGGTGTCCCATAACTTTTACTGTTAGCATTTTGGTAGGGCATTTGTTGTTGTTGTTGTTGTTATTCTGTTTATTGCAGAATGTTTAACATCTCTGGCTTTGTCCACTGTATGTTTGTAGCACCCACCAGTCAATATGGCAGCTGAAAAGGTTCCCCACACATTTCCACATGTAGCCGGGGGGCAGGCGGCAGCAAAACACAGTTGGTTAGCTGAAGCACTGGAAACTAAGTTTGATGTAATGGAAATTGAGAAGTGAAAATGTATAGGTGTGAAAATGCTGGTTTTGAAATAGAAGAAATCTGAAGACCGTTTGTTTATGCTTTTACACAAATACAGTAACACTTTATATCATTTGGATCTAACCGCTTTCGAAGTTATCATTACCAGGGTACTCTCCTTGTGTCATTGTTTTCTTGAAAACAATTTTAATGGGTGCATAATGGATTTTACAGATTCATAATTTATTTAACCCTTCCATTATTATTGTACAGTTGGGTTGTTTCCATTTTTTGTTGTTACAATATTTCTAATCTCATTGTATAGATAAATCTAAGGAGACATTAAGCCCACAATAAAGAATATGCAAAGATTTGATTTTCCTACTCTGATCAATTTTTATACCTACTTTACTTTTTTAAAAAGATTTTTATTTATTAATTGACTGAGAGACCACGGGAAAGAGAACACAAGCAGGGGGAGTGGGAGAAGGAGAAGGAGAAGCAGGCTTCCCACCAAGCAGGGAGCCCCATGCAGGGCTCGACCCCAGGACCCTGGGATCATGGCCAGAGCTGAAGGCAGATACTTAACGACTGAGCCACCCAGGCACCCCTATGCCTACTTTAGATACAGATGCGCTTAAAAGTATTTGGGGAAGATCAGGATAAGGGTAATTTCCCATTATTTGGAAAAGCCTGGGACATCTGGTTTTCATGTGTAACTTCTTAACGTGTCTAGCAGCATATGTCTCTGGTCCTTGCATGCCTTCACTCTGCTCACCTCTTGTTTCAGTAGTACCTGCAGTGGGTCGTTTTTTTTTTTGCAAATCCAGAAACACCATCTATTGCTGGTGTTCCTCAAAGTCACGTCCATTCTGTTTTTCTGCGTCTGCCCCAGTACATTCTTAGCAGCAGAGGAACCACAGAGTTTGTCAAGCCTGTGTGTCAAGCACAGCCTGGAGGGGCATGGTGTTAGTGTTCCTTCCGTTCCCCCAGGGGGACAACCCTCAGTCAGGCTGAATAAACACTCCAGACTCCTGTTCTTTAGATGGACAATTCTGGGAAATGTTCTAAATGCTTCTCGTGGGTACTGGCAAAATCAGTCTCCTGTTGTCTGTAGGGTGACCTCCGGAATGCTCTTTAGTTTAACTTTTCTTCTTCCTTGTCTCATGACTTCTATTCTCTAACTCCCCCTTTGGAGGATCACCTCCCATGTAAATTTCTGCACCCAGATCTTGTCTTAGGCTCTGTTTTTGGAGAAACCAAAACTAAGACTTGTGTAAGGATGGGCTTTTTTTGATTACTATGTTTCCTATTAAATGGATGTGTTGCACTTTTACCTAATTAAATGGCAAGCGAGAAAACAGCCTGGAAACAGATTATGATTTGCAAAGGTATACAACCACTGGACCAAAGTGGTTGGAACCACAGGGAGAATAAAATATAAGTTGTGACTGGAGGCATGATTTTTCTTATAAGTACCATTAATATTTTATTTTTTAATAAGGTTTTATTTATTTGAGAGAGAGCGCAAGCAGGGGCCGAGGAAGAGAGGGAGAAGCCGACTTCCTGCTGAGCAGGGAGCCTGACGTGGGGCTGGATCCCAATACCCCGGGATCAAAACCTGAGATGAAGGAAGATGCTTAACTTCCTGAACCACCCAGGTACCCGTAAATACCATTAATACTTTAAATAACCATATTTTTAAAAAAGTACTTAAAGCCTATGGAAGAAGACCAGTGCTTTTTCTTGTTCATGACTGACTGCCATGCTGCAAGGAAACTACATCCTCTAAGAAGCTTATTAAGTTGACACTTACTACTTTTCCCAGACTGATGTACCAGGAATCCCAGTTGGTTCAGAGTCCATTAGTCAATATTGAATCTCTTTCTGTGTTGTTCCTCTTGGAATTAACAAAGCTTTTAGGTCATTAATGGAGTTAGTCTATAATAGTGTTTTGAGGTTGTGTTGATTCTGTCTGAGAAATTACAATAGTAGTAGTAGTAGTAGTAGTACTTAGATTAATAGTGAGGGTGGTGCATTTATTGAGTGTCAAGGTTCTTTACCCACCTGCTTATCTCTAATGCATATGTCAACTTGGTGAGGTAGGTACTGTCATCCCCATTGTATAGATGAGGACACTTGAAGTACCTAGATCCCATAGCTATTGAGTGACTGGATGCCCATTCCTGCCTACCTGACTCAGCTCTGCCTTTACCTCATACTGGTTCCTTTCTCATCAGATGTTTTCCCAGACTTTAGGGATTGACATGATGTTCCTGAGACCAGCGTTAGAGACACTGTTGGGTGAATTCATGGTCAACTCCCAAGTGTTCTGTTCCTTTAGTTTCTGTGCACAGACCATGCCATGCCAGAGAAACTCCTTGATAACCTCTAACCCTGGTGTCCATTTAAATTCTGGAACCCCACACAGAGGGACTCCCTCTGGCTCCCCAGCCCCAGCAACAGGTCAGGAGTGAGGCCTGCCCGCATCCCCCTGCCCCCCCACCGCCTCCCCACCCTAGAGCTTCCATTGTTGCACATTGTGGGTGGGGAATCCCTTCATCCCTGCACAGTACCAACTGCGGGGAGGTATTTCATCAGACTTCTCTTCCTTTTCTAGGCCTTTTACTGAAAGTTGTATCATTGAGACATTTTAGTGGTTCCCTACACTACTATAATTTATAGTACAAGTGCTCTAAGGAGCTATTTATGAAGAAACTCCCAGTATCTCACTATACAACGTGAGAGCATAGCAAGGAAAGGAATGTCTGCCGAGTCTCCCAGATGCCAGGTGTTGTCAGTCTCACGTGCACATAAATTAACATTTGGTTTTCATCACAACTAATTCTGTGCACCAATGATTTGATGGCAATAACTTGTATGTTTTTCTCTTTGTTCCTGATCTGAAGAGATTGGGAGTTGATTAAGAATAAAGAGCTTTTATTACATTTGTAACACATTTGTCTTTGTGATGTTTGGTAATTCGCAAGCCCTCTTCCTCTGTGCCTTCAAGGAACTCCCAAGTGCTAAAGAGGCATCTCAGTCCCCACTTTATACCCGATGCAGCTGGAGTTCGGAGACACTGAGCAACTCGCCCAAAGGGCCAGAGCCTCCACATTCTTCTGGCCGTAAGCCATCACAAATTTGATGTGTTTGGTTGAATTTTTTCTTTTGTTTCTCCATAATTATTAATAGACTGTATTGTCTGGAAAGAAAGAATGGGAGGAAGAGGTAAGATTCAGTGACTAGAAGTATATTTGATTCTACAGCTGTCCTGAACTATATGGTTAAGGGATGACCTCTTAAGAGTTTGGCGGACCAGAGAGTACATGTTCTCTTCTCCATCTTTATCTGGTGTATCTGAGAAAAGACGGTGGCTACCTTAGTTACTTCTGTACTAGACAGAAATGTTGCAAGATGAAATGAATGCTGTGTAGATCTTTGAAATGCTTAGAAGAAAAAGTAGATGAAATTAAGTTGGCAGTATTTGAATTTTATATCTTGAGAGAAAGATACATAACGTTCTGTAACGTTCTGTAGTAATGTGTAGTAGCTGCACATAGAGGAAGTAAAACAGATTTTACTTTCAAGATTTTACAGTAAGTATGATAATATAATAAGGGACAGAGTATATAAAATAGAGCATAAGCATTTTATACTTGTTTCTGCTTAATGATAAAGCTATAATGTCACTTCTAGAGTTGTTATCCACCGATAATTAAATCACAATGGAAGAACTTTAGTCTGTTTGCAACTCCACAGTTGATCTGTAGAAAACATGAACATGAAACAATGTATAGATTTTTTGGCATTATTAATAAAAAATAAAAAGTTTCTCAATTGAAAAAAGGGAATATGTGCTTATTATTTAAAAACTTGAAGAACTGGGAGACAGAAGTCCTTACCTTTCTGCATCCAGTGCTATCATGTAATAATACATGTTTGTTTTAAACAACAAAATTTTACAGGGACGCCCGTATGGCTCAGTCGTTAAGCATCTGCCTTTGGCTCAGGTCATGGTCCCAGAGTCCTGGGATCAAGCCCCTCAGGAGCCTGTTTCTCCTCCATCTGCTTGTGCTCTCTCTGTCAAATAAATAAGTAAAATATGTTAAAAAAAAAAAAAAACCCAAACCAAAAACACCCAAATTTTATAAAGAACATAAAAGTTAATGTTTCTGAAATTTGGGATGAAATATGTAAAATAACCAAGTTATTTATTGGCAAAGAGTTTCGAATGAATTTAAACCAAAAAGTTAAACCTACAAGGAAAGATCTTAAAGAAATTAGGGTTTCAAAAAGCAATTGTGCAACTTTAAGGGTCTTTCATTTTTAATAGAAATGTCAGTATGATTTAAAATTGAGGACGTTCTGAGGCATTTGAAAACCAGTTATTTTGTTAAAATATGCTTCAGCTATTTTAAGATTAAATCGTGTCTGTGCTTCTTTGGATCCCTCATTGCACCTAAAACTTACTCCATTGTGGACCTTTCCCCACAATATCGCAGTTGTCCATTTACTCACTTGTCGCACAAGAGTCAGACTGTATCTTGCTTGCCACGGTCCCTCCAGGGTCTGGTACATTATATAGCGACCAGAAGTACTTGATAAATGGTTTTGGGAGATTGGGAGATAGAGAGGACACAGGGTGAGAGAAGGCATCTTCTCATTCTGAATAGAATGCGATATTTCCATTGAGTGGAGTCAGAAGAAGCTGCATTTAGGTTATCTGCCCTAGTCCTTTCCTCCCTCATCTTTCCAGAGTGCCTGCCCTGGTCCTCAGTTATTAAAGCTCAGAAGGGATTGAGTTTCAACCTATCACTATTGTTCTTTCAGTCACAAATGAGTGTTTAGGGCTCTTGGGCTCTTAATGGCCATTGTCCTACATTCTGAGGTAACAACCCATATGAAATTGGGATGTCTGAGTCTGTGCCTAATACTGACTTGTCAACACCATTTACAACCAACCCTCATTTCTCCCCTCCATTATTTGCTTCTTGACTCATTTTACAGTTCTCGCTCATCCCAAATTCCTTTTAGAAGTTTCTTACAGAAAAGATGTAAAATCTGAACAGTTTTCCAGTGAAGAAATTTTACAAGAAAAAAAATTCTTATCATTATATTCTTATTCTTCTCTGGTGATGTTCCCTTTAAGGAGAATGCAAAGGTTTTATAGAAGAGATTTTAGTAAATTTAATATACAAAAAATTAATACTGAGAAATCCTGGCTGTAGTATATAAGTGACCTGTCAATTACTACATAGATAATTAACTATAATTCTGAATGCTCAGACTTACGAAAAGTTCTTTGAAAGCCAGGATTTAAAAAAAAATTATTAAAGACACTGTGGTCTGGTGATTTTGAAGTCAGATTGACCTGGGTGTGAACTAGGACCCTGTGACTTGGGGCCTGCAGTTACTTAAGGCTGGGAGTCTCATTAGTGGGAGAGAAAGAACAACAGCTACCGCCTGGGGTTTACTTGCAAATTAAATCATGAAACACAGGTGAAGTGCTGCTATACAGCTTTTCAGTAGGTAACTCCTTTCTCAGCTCTTAATAGTACAGTTAAAGCAATACAGTATTTGTCCTGTACCTTTCCTGTGTTAATTAAAATGCATTTTGTGGAAGGCAGCAGAATCCAACTCTGACCATCTTAAAAATCCTTCTTAAACAAAACTTGCAAGTATTTTTCCCATTCAGTAGGTTGCCTTTTTATTTTTTTTAAAAGATTGACTTATTTTTATTTAAAAGAGAGTATGTGAGCCTGAAGGGTGTGGGGTGGGGGAGGGGATCTGCAGCAGACTCCTCTGCTGATTGCGGAGCCCAGTGTGGAGCTTGATCTCAGGACCCCAAAATCATGACCTGAGCCAAAATTAAATCAGATGCTCATATGACTGAGCCACCCGGGTGCCCCACCTTTTAATTTTGTTAATGGTTTCTGCTTTCTAGTTTGATGTAGTCCCACTTGCTTATTTTCGCTTTTGTTGCTTTTGCTTCTGGTGTCATATTCACAAAGTCATTGCCAGGGCCTATGTCAATGAGCTCACCCCCTGTGGTTTTTTTTCTAGAAGTTCTGTGGTTTAGAGCCTACATTCAGGTCTTCAATCCATATTGAATTCATTTTTGCATATGGTGTAAGATAGTGGTCCAGTTTCATTCTTTTGCCTGTGGCTGTTGAGTCTTCCCAGCATCATTTATTGAAGAGACTGTCCCTTCCCCATTGCATATTTTTGGCTACTTTGTCATAAATTAACTGACCATATATGTGTAGATTTATTTCTGGACTCTATTCTGTTCATTGATTTGTGTGTCTGTTTTAGTGGCTATTCCGTCTTTTTCAGAGGAATAAATTGAGGCCCAACGTGGTTAGTTGGGTGGCTTGTCAATCCATGTCTTCTGCTTCATGAATCAGAATCCGTGCTCAGGCTGTTACCCACTTCAGTGCAGTCTCTTCCAGTAATCCAACCTTTCCTCCATGTATCAAAATTTTCAAATAGTTGGGGTAAGGATTTGTAGAGTAGAAATGAAAGACCTCTGAAATAAGGTATAGCAGAAACTAATTTTTTCTGAGAAAATGCTTATACATAGCTACTATCATTAGATGATCACCTCATTTTTTTTTTTTTTTAACCGAGATAAACTTTGGTCTTAATATCTGATATTTTCTTTAGGAAATCATATAGATAACACATTATTTGCCAAACTGTGTATTTATCAGCTTAGATATTTAGACTTAATTATGGTCTCAGGGTAGTGTCTGAGTGCTTTGCCTTAGTATTTTCCTTCTGTAAGCTAAAGTTTGGGTTTCAAAGAAACAGTTAAAGGGGGATACAATTATCTACAATTATTGGAAGTTAAAGCTGGGTTTTAATATAAAGTTAAACGGAAGCTGGCAGAAGTGTTAAGAATTTGCTGTTAATTATTTGTGTTTCTAAGAAGAATTCTCTTTTGAGGAGGCCTGGGTCACATTCACACGTGTAAGATTATACTGAACAAGTTGAGGTGCATTTGTTGTGTTTTATTCTATTGTGGTTAAAACAGGCTGATTTATTTTTCCCCCACCACAAAACAGATTTTTTATTTGGAGATATTTGTTAAAGACTGGAAGATAAAGATGAGAAAAGAAGGAAAAACTATGGGGATTAATATGTGAAAGATAATGCTAATTTTACATAAAGTAATGGATGTGGGGTGCCTGGGTGGCTCAGTTGGTTAAGTATCTGCCTTCAGTTCAGGTCATGATCTCAGGGTCCTGGGATGGAGCCCCAGGTCAAGCTCCCTGCTCAGTGGAGAGTCCGCTTTTCCCTCTCCCTCTGCCTTGCCCCACTTGTGCTTGCTTTCTCTTTCTCTCAAATAAATAAAACCTTAAAGAAAAATAATGGGTGAGTTGATACTGATGTTGATAATGATTCCATTATCCACTTTTGCCAGGGAGGTTAGTTTTAGTTTTGTTGTTAAAATTTTTAATAAAATTAACACAGCTCAAGATGTACCACAGCTTTCAGTTTAATTTCCTGACTATTATTACCATTATTTCTAAATTTAGTTTTTTGAGATTAAAAAAAAAACTTCCTCAAAAGGTATCAAGTTTATCCTCAAATAATACATCATCATTCTTTGTTTTCCGAGACCAGTAGATGACGAGTGTTTACTGGCATGTACCTGGAAGCATTTGAAAGAAATGACAAGAGAAGTTTAATTTTTCACTGAGATATTTAGAATAACTAACAAAGTGTAAAGGTATGGAGGAAGAATTAAATTTACCTCCATGATTAAGTGATTAAGTACAAGGTGATATACCTGATTTGGGGGGAATTAAAGAGTCTAAGCCTTGCCTCCTTAAATGGAATTAGTTAAGTACTTTAGGAAATGAATAGCTTTTGTTGGGGTTTGGAACATGTTACCCCAAACTATGGCACCTTGGTAATAGACCATAAGTGTCAAGATCCCTGCTGTAGTGGGGAGAGGCAGAGAAGTGAACTTGGAGATGATTGAACAGCAGACTGAGATAAGAAATAGGAGGAAGTTAAACCAGGGGTAAGGGACAAGGAGTCATGTGGCAGGAGCAGTATTGGGTGGGCTGATGGGGGAGGCCTGTTGAAGGAGGCAGCATCTGGGCAAGAGATGAATGACCAGGAGTCAGTGGAGCCAGACTGGGAAGGAATTTAAATTTCATCCCAAGCGCAGTGGTAGGCTCCTGGGGTTTGAGCAAGGGAGTAGCAGGATTTGATTGTTGCTTTTACAAGATCACTAAGGTTATTGTTTGGAGAGTGGCTGGGAGAAGGCAGGAGTGGAAGCTGGGAACCAAGTTAGAGGGATAGCAGAAGTACCTAGGGAGAGATGCTGGCAGTTTGCAGAAGGGTGGCAACGGTGGAAACAATTTGATTGACTTGGGGTTCGTTTTGGAAGTAGAGCTGAAGACACTTGTAGAGGGATTTGGGTGAAAGGGAAGGGGAATAAAGGGTTCCTTGGTTTTGCCTGGAGCAGCTGAGTGGGTGGTGACTCTGCTGATGGGGGAAGCGTCAGGAGGGGCTGAGAGGGCAGAGAAAAGAATTTCTGCCTTTCAGCGAAACTCAGGTTTTCTTGAAGGAGGAGGAAAAGAAAGTGAGTTTCCAGAAAGATTAAGAACCTGGGCCAGGATCCTGCTGCGAGAATCATGACTGGAACTAGGCACTCTGGCTCTGACCTTCACACCCTTGTTTCGCTTCTTGGCTACAACTTTTTTTTTTTAATATTAAGATTTTATTTATTTATTTGATAGAGCACAAGTAGGCAGAGAGGGAGGCAGAGAGAGGAGGAAGCAGGCCTCCCGAGGAGCAGAGGAGCCTGATGCGGGGCTTGATCTCAGGACCCTGGGATCATGACCTGAGCCAAAGGCAGAGGCTTTAACCCACTGAGCCACCCAGGTGCCCCTTGGCTACCACTTTCAAGGGTAGAGTCTAGGAGGATCTGGCATCCAGGGCAGGGCCGGAGAGCCAGTAAAGGTGAACTACTTGGAGCAGCTGTTTGGGACTTGCTGCTGAAGAACAGTTATCTCTGGGTCCTGGTTGGTGGGGTCCAAGGGAAACCTAGATCCAGTTTCCTTCTTGATCTCCCCAAGCTAAAATTCAGTCTGTCCTTTAAGAGCTTAAGTTAGAGCTTTTTTTCCCCTCCAGGCTGGATGTCTTGTGTACTAGAAATCGGATTTGGGGAACATAGCTGCTTTTGTCTTTTATCAGATTAAAAAAGAATCCTCTAAAGATTTTCTTAAGGGTTATTTTCAGGCAGAGGGTATGATTTTCAGCTACACAGAGGTCCCCTGTTTCCCCTGCCTTGCATAAACTGTGCTCCCTGGACTCTCTTGTGACGAAGTTGAACTTACTGGAAGAGCTCCTGAGCTTCTCCACCGCACGGCGAGCCTGTCCAGCTCCTTTTCATTATGCAATACTTTGCTCTCCTCTATGTCTTCTCTGCCGAAATGGTCCCTCTCTGGGAGGAGGCCAGTGGCCTCACAGGTGGGAACGTGCTGGGATAACCGGCCACAGAGGACGGTCTTCTGGAGGAACGGAGTTGTGTGATTTCTGCTTGGTCGCCGGGCACGCGCCTGTCCGTGTAGTCCCGTGTGGTACAGAGTTGGACACACTGTGGCACTGGATTTGTGCCTGTTGATGAGGCATGACACATTTTTGCTCTGTGAGCATTGCCTAGTCTCTTCTGCTTTGGGTCTTAGGACTTTGTTGTTCAACACTCACTCCTCCCTGGTTGACTTTTCTCCCCCAACACTGGATAATGAGATGGGAATGTGGGGCACCTGAGTGGCACCGACGCGTGCTCGGTGGGGAGCCTGTTTGAATTTCTCTCCCTGTCCTTGTGCTCCTCCTGCTTTGTTCTCTCTCTGAGTAAATAAATCTTAAAAAAAAAAGAAAGAAAAAGAAAAAAGAATGTGAGACTCTTTCAACTCACTGTAGATCTCTTTTCCTCAGAATACAGGTTACATAATAAAATGAAACTGAGTGCCTGCGGCATGTTTACTAAATACAATGACTAATACTGATTATCATACATACTTGAGACACAAGGCGATGCTGGCTTGCATTGTCTTTCCTTTAAAGAAATGCAGGACAGAGTAGAGGGGGAGAAAAAGAATAGGGTGCTAGTGATTCATCCATCATCTCTCCGCTCCCACTCTACCCTTCTTTGCTTCGGGATGTTGGAGTTGGTCTCTAAACATTTCTCCTTCGGCAGCTGCTGCACGTTAGCCTCTGTCAGAAGAGGGACTGGTCAGTGGCGTCCCACGGCAAGGTGATGGGCACAGGGATCACTCCCTCCCCAGTTCTGGTTTTTCTTCTTCCTTCCATGCCAGAACCCTGTGGTGCTCCTACGCCACCCTTGGCAACTCTCACAGGTCTTCTGCCCACCTGCTGGCTGTTGCTGAGGTGTCCCTGCCTCCCCCTGCTGCCCCCGCCCCTGCCATGTCCTTAGGCTGCATTCTTCCCACGGGGAGACCTGGCCTGTGGCCCAGCTTGCACCATTAGCAGGGGCTGCCCTTCCATGGCCTGGCCCAGGCTGTGGCTCTCCTTGGAGCCTCTGAGCCCACAGCTACACCCTCTTGGGGGTGGGGGCGGAATTTCAGCCTTTGGGGAAGGAAGCTTCTCCTGAGCCCTCCACTCTCCTTCGGTGTAGATAAATGTTATTCCAGACTGCTGGGAGCCATGGACTACAACTGAACACAGTACCTCCCTCTGGGTTTGATATTTGTTTAGAGGGAGGTCAGCACGCTTTTTTGGTAAAGGGCCAGATGATAAATATTTTAGACTTTGTGGGCCACCTACGATTTCTTGTTCATATTCTTCTTCTTCTTCTTTTTTTAAACCAACCTTTTGAAAAGGTTAAAAAAAAGTTAGCTCATGGGCTGTAATTTCTTGACCCCTTTGGTTTAGAGGATGGATCAAGAGAAGTCTCACTTTTTGAAACTAAAGAAGTGTTACCTAAAGCAGACATCTGAATTTTAGACTTACCATAGATATTTGGCATAGCAAATCACCGCAAAGCTCAGTGCCTTCAAACAACAAGAATTTCTTAAATTTCCTGATTTCTGAGGGGGCAGGAATCGGGGAGGAGCATGGCCAGGTGGTTGTGGCTCCAAGTCTCGTATGAGGCTGCGGGCCTGCGGAGGCCCATGTGCCTGGCCTCTGGCTGGGGGCCTCCACGCCTTTCCCCGCCAGCCTCTGCGCTGCATTTCTTTGTGATATTCATACCTTGCTGCAGGCGTCCCCCAGAGAAAGTGACCCGTGAGGCCGGGCAGAAGCTACGGTCGGTGCCTTTCAGGACTCAGCCTTGGGCATCCTGCACCATCACTCCTACAGTATTATTTTGGCGGGACAGCTGTGATTTCGTGGGGAGGGGGGATCACACACGGATGTGACTGCTAGCGGGTCGGGATTATTGCGGACCACGTTGGAAGCTATTCTGCCATAAGACCTGTACCTGTGATTGCTTCTTCATTAACAAAGTGTGAACAAGCAGAGAATCTTTTAAGATCAGTGCTTTAGAAATTCATTTAGTGAGATGGATAATTAAGTTCCATAAAAACAGCAGCTTCTAAAATGCCCAAGTTAGATAGAATTGTGTATAGTAAAAATGCTCTCTGCCGTCCATTTAATCAAGTTTCTCTTAATCAAATTCCACTTAAACCTCTCTTTTCCATCTAGAAAGCGTATAGACCTGATGAATTCTTTCAAATACCTTGCTAAGGGGTGCCTGGGTGGCTCAGTGGGTTAAAGCCCCTGCCTTCGGCTCAGGTCATGATCCCAGGATTCTGGCATCGAGCCCCGCATAGGGCTCTCTGCTCAGCAGGGAGCCTGCTTCCCTCTCTTTCTCTGCCTCCCTCTCTGCCTACTTGTGATCTCTGTCTGTGAAATAAATAAATAAAATCTTTTAAAAATAAATAAATAAAATAAAATACGTTGCTAAGTTTTTTTTTTAATTCACATACAATTGACATGTAACAGTTTCAGGTGTACAATATAGAGCCAATATTGTACATATTGTAAAATGATTGCAGTAAGTCTAACATCACTACACATATTACAGATTTTTTTCTTATTATTTTTATTTTAAGATTTACTCTCTTAGAAGCTTACAAATAAATATACAGTACAGTACTAAAGCTATAGTTCACCATGCTGCACGTTTCATGCCCAGGACTTATTTATTCCTTAACTGGAAGTTTGTACTTTTTGACCCCCGTCACCCATTTTGTTCATCCCTCACGTCCCTATGGCCTGCCTCTGACAGCCACCAGTTTGTTCTCTGTATCTATGAGCTCATTTTTTTTTTTTTGTTTTAGATATCTCATATAAATGGGATTGTGAAGTATTTGTCTTTTCTCTTTCTGACTTATTTCAGTAAGTATAATACCTTCAGGGTCAATCCGTAGTGTTATAAATGGTAAGATTTCCTTCTTTTTAATGGCTGTGTGTGTGTGTGTGTGTGTGTGTAGAATGGGTCCTATATATAATCATTTATACATATGGTCACTAGGGCATGTCGAATTCTTTTTTTTTTTTTTTTTAAGATTTTATTTATTTATTTGATAGGCAGAGAGAGAGGAGGAAGCAGGCTCCCTGCGGAGCAGAGAGCCAGATGCGGGGCTCTATCCAGGACTCTGGGATCATGACCTAAGCTGAAGGCAGAGGCTTTAACCCACTGAGCCACCCAGGCGCCCCGCATGCTGAATTCTTAAGGCTGTTCGCATTAGTAGAATTGTTGATTTGCCAGAAATCAAGTGTTTGTTCCCAAGCATGGTTCTGTTAATTGTATTTGTTACTCTAATTATGTGTTTTCAGTAGTATATAAACCAAAGAACTATGAATGTGAGTTGTCTCTAGGAAAATTAAGTTAAATACTTGGAATAATTTGATAAATGAGTTACTCAGATTTGTTGTTAAATTAGATGTTGGCAAGTCCAGGAGCAATCATGAAAATCTGGAGAAATTCTGAACTCAGATTGGTTTTCAAATATCTGATAGGTCTTTTCTAAAGAATCTGGAAATGATACATGATGCCCTGTGTGTATCATTGTAAAATACCAATGAGTAGAATTTTTCTCAAAGAAAAGACTTAAGTCATATGACAAAATATTGACAGTTGAACATTTATACATTTTGGATTAAGATAAAATTTTAAGGTATGTTTGTATTACTTCGTCTGCGTCTTCTCATTACCAGCTAGCTGCCGGTTGTGATTGCATTTGATGAGGAACTCTCCATTTTAAAGTAGAAGGGCCTCTGGGACGCCTGGGTGGCTCAGTTGGTTGGACGACTGCCTTCGGCTCAGGTCATGATCCTGGAGTCCCGGGATCGAGTCCCGCATCGGGCTCCCAGCTCCACAGGGAGTCTGCTTCCCTCTCTGGCCTTCTCCTCGTTCATGCTCTCTCTCACTGTCTCTCTCTCAAATAAATAAAATCTTAAAAAAAAAAAAAGTAGAAGGGCCTTTGGAAATGTGTGGTGCAGGGATTTGCAGTGTGCTCCACGGGTCTCCAGGGGTGTGTAAGCGCTCTCTGGGATTACATGTTTATGCAGAGGGAAAGTGTTGGGATGCAATTGCAGACTTACAGGGTGTTGAGGGGGGCTGTGATCTTTGAGAGCAGCTTCTCCTGTGTCTGTCCCGTACATTCCTGCTGGGTAGAGATGCATTTGGCCATTCATGGGTTTCACATTTATACCCCTGAACAGACACTGGAAGAAGTTTTGGGATTGCCCAAGAGAACATAGCTAGAGTCCATCAGTTTCTGAGAAAGCACCCGAAAAAAGCCCCGATGAGGTTGTTTCCCCTACAGTATTGTCCTGCTTCCCTGTGCACTCTCCCCTCAGTACATTAAATAGTTGGAGAGAATTCTGGCTTGGTTTTTTTTTTTTTTTTGCCATTCTTTTTTTACAAGCCCTTTACTCTTACATTGGCATTTTTAAACACTTTAACTGAACCTTGTTACATTGAAAATGAAAGAAATCTAAATCTACTGAGCTTTTACTACACTGAAAATAGTGAGGTTCTCTTATGAAAAACTGTGCTGTTTTGACCTGTGATCAAAATTAAACTCAGTTATGCCTTCTTCAATCCTTTCTTTCATCTTGTCCCACATAAGCCCCACCAGTTCTCTGTTCTTCATTCCTCCATTGGGAAGGTCTGCTTCCTGTCTTTTGGCTCTGCTAACCTCCTACTCAGACACCTCCCACCCCCTTCCTTCATGCTCCCACGTGTTTTCAAGGTCCAGCAGAGCGGCCAGTATATTGGATGAATTATGTTTCTTCTCTGAGCAGTTTGCACATGGGATCTGCCCCGTGCCCCTTGGTGATAATTAACCTTCTTTCCTCCTTCTGAGCTTGTCTTCTACACGGCCACAGGGTTGGCTTCTTGAGGGCACAGACTGCATTCTGTTAATCCTGTGGTTCCTTCCTTGGTCCTTGAGTCATCTTCGTGCTGCCCTCACGTGTGGGATTAGCTGTCATTGGTTTGCCAATAATTGGTTTCAGTGAAGCACCTTTAAAAAAAAAAATCTTTTCTATGTTAATTAGATCTTAATGGCAGTTTCCTTTTTTTTTTTTTAATCCTAAAAAAAAAATTTTTTACTGGGTGTCAGTGGACCTAAAAGGGGGTCTTGCCATAAAGGTGTGTTCTGCCATATAGTTGTTTTCAGAAGGGAATGAGTACTGATGATTTTTTTTTTTTTTTTTTAAGTTGGTTTGTGTGTTTTCCCCTGTTTGAGTCTTCTGACAGTCCTGTCCTTTCCAGTCTCTGTGTCAGCACTATGTTGACTGGTGGCTCAGTGAACGTCAGGCCCTTAGGCTGATTCTCCAAATTAATGACGGTGGCTCAGTGAACGTCAGGCCCTTAGGCTGATTCTCCAAAATAATGACGGTGAAACTGTGTAGTCAGAAAGGGAGATTAGAAGGAGATATTGGGGCCCCTGGGTGGCTCAGTGGGTTAAGTCGCTGCCTTCGGCTCGGATCATGATCTCAGGGTCCTGGGATCGAGTCCCGCATTGGGCTCTGCTCAGAAGGGAGCCTGCTTTCCCCTCTCTCTCTCTGCCTGCCTCTCCATCTACTTGTGATTTCTCTCTGTCAAATAAATAAATAAAATCTTAAAAAAAAAAAGGAGATATTAGGGCACCCATGAAATAGGAATATACTGGATTTTAGGAAAGAGTCTAAAATGAAATATAAATTTACAACATTAGAAATGACAAGTCAAGAAGTATCTGTTAAAATAAAAACTTTTTAAAAAGATTTTATTTATTTGAGAGAGAGAGACTGACTGAGAGAGCAAGTGGGAAGAGGGACAGAGGGAGAGGCAGACTCCCCACCACCGAGCAGGGATCCTGACATGGGGCTCAATTCCAGAACTCCGAGATCATGACCTGAGTCAATGGCAGATGCTTAACTGACTGACCCCTACAGGTGCCCTGTTAAAATAAAACTTAAATCATCCTGGCTTTCAATTAGTCTTTTGTTTTGCATTTATTAGAACAGGGTATAATATTTTATAAGGAATTTAAAAAGGAAACTTACTAAACATGAGTCCTTAAGTATGCCTGCAGAGGAATAAATTTCTAAGTACTTGATGTGTTGGTTTGCTGGACTGGAGTAGAGCTGCCCTTTCTGCTACCCCATGTGGCTTGTGGCCCTGTATCATCTCAGACACTAGGCATCAAAGACAGCTTTGTTAGTACCATCTGGCTCTACCTCTGAGACTCTGTCCCAGTCCTTGAGATAATTCTTTTTTTTTTTTTTAAGATTTTATTTATCTGGGGGAGAGAGCGAGCACGAGAGCAGTGGGGGAGGGACAGAGGGAGAGGGAGAAGCAGGCTCCCCGCTGAGCAAGGGATATGTGGGGCTCAATCTCAGGACCTTGAGATCATGACCTGAGCTGAAGGTGGACCTCAACCGAGTCACCCATGCACCCCTGCTTTGAGATAATTCTTGATAGTAAATGACTTAGATTAGAAGCAAAAAAAAAAAAGGAAGAAAAAAAGGTTTAGGTATGTTCTTCTCTAAAATGCACCTTCCATATGAAGTTTTTCTTCTCATTTTTTTCTGTGGAGGCTCCATTATACTTTATTTGTTCTTTCCACTGTCATACTTACTCTCACTGTATTATGCCTGATCTAAGCCTGTTTTTGAAAGAAATTCTCACAAAGGAGAATTGAAATCTCAGTTCAAGAGTCCAGTTCAGATTAAGCTGAACAACTTAAAGAAGAATATTCGTATAGGAAGTACATTGTCCCTAAGTTTAATGACTTCACAAAGTGAACATACCTGTGAGCGAGAAACAGAATATTAACAGGTCCTAGAGGGCCCCTGTGCTCGCTGCCTAAACCTGGAAGTATAACCATCATCCTGCCTCCAGTGGCATAGATTACCTTGGCCTGTTGTTGGAATTTATATAAATGGAATCTTAGAGCATACACTCTTTTATACCTTTTGCTTAATGTGTTTGTGTATGTATGTGTTTATATGCACGTGTATAATGCGTATTATTGTAATATCCCATCTGATGACTATACCTCTGTTTGTTGCACTGATGATTCATGTAGTTTCTAGGTTTTGCTTATGAAGAGCACTCTGTGAATGAACTTCTGTTTTTTGGGCACATATGTAGTTCTTTCTCTTGTATAAACTTGTATAAACTCCACTCTGGTTTATACCCAGAGTGGAGTTGCTGTTGTTAGGTATGTTAGTAGTTGGAAATAGTTTTCAAAGTGGCACTTTTAAATAGTTTTAAAGTGCTTTTAAACACTTCTAATAGTTTTAAAGTGGCACTTTACATTGTCAACAGCAGTGTACAAGAATTCCAGTTTGAACACATTTAGTCAATCACTTTCCCAGGTTGGGAGCCTAATTGGCCCAGCTTGGAGCAGATGTCTGGGCAGTTACCATGAGGGGACCTGGGTGGGGGTTCGGGGGCAATTCGGGGCTCATGTAATACAGACATGGTTTGGGAAAGCCCACCACTGATAGGCTGTAGCAGAAGAGGCAATTTCTCGATCTCCCAAGTGGTCAACATAGTATCGGCAAATGAGATGCACAAGGAGAGGCTCTGAGTGAGGTACAGCTTTGAGTCATCAGCAAAGTAATGTAGGGTAGTAGAGTTAACAGCTGTGGCCAGGCCTCTTAAGTCACTTAGTGAGAAGGGGTGGAAGGGGGTGGAGCTTGAGGGAAGGCCATCAGAAAGTAGCAGAGAACATCTGGTGGGGAAGATCTGAGAGAGAAAATATTCGGACAAGTAAGGTCCCTCTGGTGGTAGTGGGAACAGCTGGGATCCAAGTGCTGGGAAATGTGTTAGCGTTAGGAGGACCCAGAAAGACTTTCTGCATTGCCACCACGGAGAAAGCAGGGAAGGGTGGCTGGATTGGTAGCCGTCTGAAAGAGTCTTTCAGTCAGCACACAGGAGGTGCTCAGTAAATATTAGTTGGATTGGACTGAATGACTATTTTCAGGCATTATATCCTGCAGTCTCATCTGTCAGTTTTTTTGTGCTTCTAGATCTCCTGGCTTACGTTACTCAGGAGAGCTGTTGTTTCCACATCTACCACCACAGAATGTGTAATAGCTTGGGATTACCACTTGCTAAAGAAATCCAGAATACAGGGACGCCTGGGTGGCTCTGTCAGTTAATCCTTTGCCTTTGGCTCAGGTCACGATCCCAGTATCCTGGGATCAAGCCCCATATCCAGCTCCCTGCTCACTGGGAAGCCTGCTTCTCCCTCTCCAGCTCCCCTGTGCTTGTGTTCCTTCTCTTGCTGTCTCTCTCTGTCATAAATAAAATCTTTTTTTTTTTTTTAAGATTTATTTATTTAACACAGAGAGAGATCACAGTTAGGCAGAGAGGAAGGCAGAGAGAGAGAGGAGGAAGCAGGCCTCCCAACTGAGCAGAAAGCCTGATGCGGGGCTTGATCCCCGGACCCTGAGATCATGACCTGAGCCGAAGGCAGAGGCTCAACCCACTGAGCCACCTAGGTTCCCCATAAATAAAATCTTAAAAAAAAAAGAAAGAAAGAAAGAAAGAAACTCAGATGTGTTCCCTTATATGGTGCCCATCTGTTTCCCAGTAGGAAACATGCCATGCAGAGATTTTTAGAGTATGTAGAAGCTGGGACTATAAACACGTGTACTGATTTCAGTTTATGTGTGTGTGTGTGTGTGTGTGTGTGTTTATGTATAATATGTATTTCTAATATGTATACATTTCCACATTAGACTATTTGTGTCCAAGTATTCTCTTTAGCTTGGGGGAAATAGAAAATACTTGTATTGACTTTATAAAATGTCACAACCGTGTTTTTGGAGTTGTTTTCAGACCTTGGGCCAAATTACTTTGTATGTCTTTAGTGGTGGGAAGCCTTCAGCCTTTCACGGGCTACTAGATGGCTTCAGACAGCTAGGTGTTTTTCGGAGTCCACTCTTGGCCTTTTCTCATCCGATTTCCAGTATGAGCCTTGAATCCTTTTAAAGTCAATTACAAAACCTGATGATATCTGTGGACTACAACTGAGCAATCCCTGAAGAGGGTGGTAATAACGAGTTCTCACTTGTGGACGTGGGAAGGGCCAACTGGAGCACCGTGTTATTGCTGAAAGCCCCGTGTGGGGATGGGTGTCACACGGAGTGCTTTTGTAGCAGGATAATTAAAGTTGTCCTAAAAAGGCTTCTATTTACAAGCACTCTGTTTTTATTTATTTTTCCAGATCCATATTTATTTTTCCAGATCCATATTTATTTTTCCTTTTTTTTTTGGTATTTTTCCATGTCACTCTTGCCTTTCAGCTAAAAAATTTAAACCGCTCCCCTCTGTTTTGTATTCATTATGCATGTTACATGCTGGTTCCTGCTGTCGCCCATCACATACCCGTAGCTGTTCTTCACCCCACGTCACAGTTCTTTGTTTCTGAAGTAATGCCACTGCTGCTTTTTTATTCTCCGCTGGGCTAGACTTCTATTTACACCATACTCTCTACTTCTTGACACTTGACATTTTCTTAACGCTACAGTGTAAGGTTGGATCGCAAAAGCCCGCTGTGCTTACTTTAAGGGATGAAAACAATGAACTAAAAGAAAGTTCAGCTTTTTGTTCAGTCTCCCTGATGTGTACATTTTTTTTCTTTTCCCTTCCCCCTCTGATGTGTCATTTTTAAATAAATGGCTTGTCATGGGGTTATTGATATCCTCTACTAGATTTTAATACTGGAAATAATTTATCATTTGTTAACATCCAAGAGAAGCAATATTACTTGAATTGGACTAGATAGGTAAGTTTATTTTACAGAAAACTTATGCTGTCCTGGAAATATGAACCCTCTGACAGGATTCTTAACTGCTCAGAGTTTCCAGATGGGTCACAGGTGGGATGTAAATTGAAAGAAGAACTGAGTTTGGGTTAGGCAGTCTTGAAATGCTTCAGCTCTGGATGTGTGGCAGTTTTGTGTAAGATTTTTAGAATGGTCTTTTAATAAAATCCCTCTGAGAAAGGGTTGTTGTAGGCTAAGTATAATGGTTTCTCTTTGACACCTTACTAACATGTCAAGAGAACTCCAGTATTCTTATCATTTGTAAATAAGAACTGGCTAAGGGTACCCTTCACACGAGTTTCTGTGCTTGGGTTTTTTGTTTTCCCCATATTTTTTTCTTTTAAAATTTTTTTCAAATCTCTCAAGTAGCCATACTTTTTTTACTGGCATACAGTAAAAAAGCAAAGTTTATCTGATATTTAACCACTGGTTAATAGGTTGCTTCTCTCTGGAAATGATAATTCTAGTTTAGTTCATCTAAACTATTTTTTAGAATAAATCGTTAGTTTGTCTAACCTATTGTTTTTAGCATTGGGTTACTTTGGTACAAGCAAAATGCAGTAGGAAGAAAGTTCAGAAATAATCTGAGAATAAGTCATTAACGTGATGCCATTCACCCTCAAATACAAAGGCATTCTCTAGTTTAATCACAAAATGACCCTCCAAATCAGAAAATTAACATGGGCACATTACCACCATCCAATCTGTAGACCCCTTCAAATATTGCCAGTTTTCCCATTAATGTTCCTTAATGTCAAAAGCTCAGAATCACAGTTGAATCTGTCATATTTCCTTCAATCTGAAACTAACATTGTTTCTTTGACTTGGAACGATTTTGACTCTTGTGAATATTACTGTTATTTTGTACAGTGTCTCTATTTGGGTTTGACTGGGGTTTCCTTGTGATTTGATTCAGGTTATGCATCTTCGTTATCACTTTCCCACCAGGTACATGTCGTCTCAGGGCTTAATTTCCTTCTGGTCCCATTACTGATACTGGTCACTCTGATCACCTGATTAAGATGGTACCCAAAATACCTCTTTCTTTTCAACTTACCATTTTTTCCCTTGGAATTAATGCTTTTGTGTGGAGGCATATGTATGAATATCTTGTTTTTTATCAGACTTTAATTTTTTCCATTTACTTAATTATATCGAAATGGACTATGGTTTCCAGTTTTCTTCAGTGGATTATCCATCTATACCACCATTATTTTAATGCTCAGATCATTCTAAATTTGACCATTGAGAACTCCCTTTAAGTTGATTTCTGCATCTTTGTGATATGCATCCCATTATTCATTGAGAACCCCCTTGCTTTTTAGTACAGCAAGAGGACTCGGGTTCATTTTGTCCTTCATGTGTCCCAGCCCAGGGATTAGCCATTTTTCCAAAGAACCCTGGTTCCCTTTGGATAAGAATGGTACTTAGGAGCCAAGATCTAGATGCTCTATAGGGTCATTACTAGAACTTTTACTGCTCACACCTGGCCCCTCCCATGGAAAGAAAGGATACACCCATATAAGTATAAAATATATAAATATATGAAATTTAGATATATTGTATAAACATATAGACCCGAAACACTTGAATTTTAAAAAATGTTTTATATTTATCTTGTTGTTTTATTTATAGTTTTGTGTATTAAAAACCATGAACTCCTACCAGTGTTTCCCATTTCATTCCAATACTATAGCATTCATTCCAGTTTTCTCTTTTACATATTTTAGGTTCTTTTTTGACAGGGCAAGTCTGACTTCCATTAATCTTGATATATTTGCTTATTTGATCAGGTTTTTTTTTCCCCCTAAGATTTTATTATTTATTTGACAGAGATCACAAGTAGGCAGAGAGGAAGACAGAGAGAGAGAAAGGAGGAAGCAGGCTCCCTGCTGAGCAGAGAGCCTGATGCAGGGCTCCATTCCAGGCCACTGAGATTATGACCTGAGCTGAAGGCAGAGGTTTTAAACCCAGTGAGCCACCCAGGCATCTCTGATCAGTTTTCCTATATGTGACAGTCTCTCATCTCTGCCACCACTCCTTCCCCTACATAGATGCTTTCCTCACCTGATTGGTCTCCAGCAGCTTGTTCTTAGCTTACCCTCTGTGCAGATGCCTTCTTGATTCCATCTGGATCCTGCTAGCCCTTTCAGTATGCCTAGGCTGCTTTACCCCCATGCTGGCTGCCCCCCAGCAGGAATGTCCTCCAGCCACAGTCAAAGTCTGACTTCCCACTTTTGTGTCATTCCTCTCACCCTCCATCAGTGTGCCCTTTTTAGAGGAATCCTTAAATTGAAGAAGTATTATCAGTCCCAAGCAGGAAAAACAAAGTCACATTTGTACCTGACACTGTGGTGAAATTACAGAACCCAGAAGTAGAAAGACTGAAGAAAATCTCACAGAAAATCGTAAATTTACAGAAGATGTTTTATTTATTTATTTATTTTTAAAGATTTGATTTATTTGAGAGAGAGCGTGTGTGAGAGAGCACAAGTAGGGGACAAGGGGAGGGAGTGGCAGAATCCCTGCTGAGCCGGGAGCTGGATGGGGGCTCTGATGCAGGCTTGATCCCAGAATCGTGGGATCATGACCTGAGCCGAAGGCAGATGCTTAACTGACTGAGCCACCCAGACGCCCCTAGAAGATGTTTTAATAGAGGCCAAAGGGAAAAGAATATCTTCAAAGATCTGAGGGGAAATAACCTGGAGTATTCTGTTCAGTAAACTGTTTAGCAAACTAAAGGCTGAGTGACTAAAAGATTATTCAGAGTTCTTCTCTGGAAGAAGAAATTGAACACCTAAGAAAACAGAATGTTAGCAGAAACGGAGAGCAAATAGTTGGAAAGCATACAGATGAATTGAAGAAACAGTCACTATATAAACAATAGTTGTAATGACAGGTTAGGGTTTCTGAAAAAGTAGAAATCATTCCTTCTTCATTGTGACTGATACAGTCTAAATCCTTTATTGTTGTTCAGCAGTAAGGTAAAGAAATTAACTTTACACACTAAACCAAGTAAGAATGTCTTAGAATGTAAAAAGCAAACACTAGAGGGATAGAAAAAAAAGCCATGTACTTTTAAACCAGTAGAGATACTGGAGTATTTTTTTTTTTCATTATATTATTAGAATATAAGAAAGAGGAAGGAAACAAAAGAAAGTCAGGATAAAGAGAAAACACAAAGTAGGATGGCAGATAATTTTTTTTAAAATGATTTTATTTGATTATTTGAGAGAGAGAAAAAGAGAATGAGCAGGGGTTGGGGGAGAAGCAGCTCCCTGCTCAGCCTGATGGTGGGGCTCAATTCCAGGACCCTGGGATCATGACCTGAGCCAAAGGCAGACGCTTAACTGACTGAGCCACATAGGCACCCCCAGATATCTATATTTATCTGAGATAATAAATATAAACAGATGAAATTCAACAGTGAAAAAGACAGAAATTGCCAAATTTATTAACAGCCTGGACTGAGGACTTTATTACCCATACAAAAGATCTCTTTGAAAACATTACTCAAAGCTGTACTGAGCAAAATTTAATACAGAAGGACTAAGAATGCAGAAGAAATACCAAAAGAGGAAATGAGTAAAATACAAGAATAAAAAAAATAATAAAACAATATTTTGTTGTTGGTGGTGATTTTGTTTTTAATGTAAGCTTTACACACAGTGTAGGGCTTGAACTCATGACCCTGAGATCAAGAGTCCCATGCTCTACCGACTGATCCAGCCAGGCACCCCAAAACTCAGTATTTTAAACCCTGTTTTATGGGGTGCCTGGGTGGCTCAGTGGGTTAAAGCCTCTGCCCTTGGGCTCAGGTCATGATCCCAGGGTCCTGGGATCAAGCCCAGAATTGCATCTGGCTTTCTGCTCAGCAGGGAGCCTACTCCCCCCCCCACCCCCCCACCCCCTGCCTGCCTCTCTGCCTACTTGTGATCTCTGTCTGTCAAATAAATAAATAAAATCTTAAAAAAAAAAAACAACAACCCTGTTTTATGTTCCACCTAATATGGAGTTCTTGTGTGGAATGTGTGAAGCAGGCAGGTAAACTCCTTCATTAGATAATTGTTTTGCTTTGAAGCTTGTCCTTGGGTTCATTAGTGTTTTATCATGAATTTTTGTAAAACCCCACACTGAGCCCTTGAGCTTTCACGATTTTTTTTTTGCTTCTTTGTTCCTGCTCCCTCCCTCCCCTAAATTAAACTAATATATAAAGAGCTCATTTTTTATGAGCTCTTCTGACTTGTCTCTACATTACATTTTATTTATTTTATTTCAAAGATTTTGTTTATTTATTTAACAGAGAGTGAGAGAGGGAACACAAGCACGGGAGTAGGAGAGGGAGAAGCAGGCTCCGTGCTGAGCAGGGAGCCTGACACGTCAGGACACAGACGTGTCAGGAGACAGATGTGTCAGGACACCAACATGTCAGAACACCATGTGTTGCGTTGGGACATGGGGGTCGATCCCAGGACCCTGGCCTCATGACTTGAGCTGAAGGCAGAAGCCTAATGACTGAGCAACCCAGGCATCCCTTTAGATTACATTTTAAATCTGCCTTAAAAATTTTGCATTTTTTAGCACACACTGGGCTGAGCTAACTAAGGCTTCTGTCTCAGGTGGTAAGTTAAAGTTTTCAGTATTAAAGTTTTCTCTTTGATCTGGATAGTCCAGGAAGAGTAGTTTATAAAATGACTGAAACAGAACAGAAACAGAAATAATGTGTATGTAGCACAGCCATAGCTTCTACATGTTTAGCATAGTAGCAAGACCATGTTAATATCTCTTCTGAGCACATGGCATTTAAGCCATTGTCTGAACGGATCCCAGCAGGATCTCTAAAATTCATGCGCTCGTGTGTTTTGTGTGTGTGTGTATGTGTGTGTGTTTGTATGTATATGTGTGTCTGTGTATCTTCATTCTTCTTTCCTCATTCACTCCTTTCCTCTCTTCACTTCAAAAGGAAATGCTTTGGAGAGCAAGCAAATAACAAAGGACCACAATCCATATAGACTAATGGTTGGTCTGTTACCAAGCATGTTGACCTGTTGAAATATTAGGGTATATTGGGTCAAGAACACATTATATACAATTAATGAATTGATTTCAGCATCATCATATGAATGCAGTTTCTTAAGATTTGTTTGTAATAGAAATACCTAATATTTTTTCCTCTTCTTCAGACCACTTGTTCCACAAAATCTTTTTTTTTTTAACATGTGTAAAACTTTTTTTACATTTTTACACTTGGTCTGGAAACAGAGTGCCCTGTTCTGCACAGGTGTGGGTACAGTGTAGGATCACCTGACCTGGGTGCGGTTCTGTGTCCTGTCCCACAGGATGACAGTACTGACAGGACAGTGAAGCAGTTGAAAGAATGGGAGCTCCTAAATGCTTGACTGTGCTCCCTTATTAACTGACTTAATCTCCTTGTGTTCCAGTATTCTAATAATTAAGATACGGGAAACAGCCTGCATGCAGCTCTTTATAGCAACTTTATTGATAGTGACCAAAATTGAGAAGCATCCAAGATACCTCAGTAAGCTAGTGGATAAATTGTGGTCCATTGAGACAATGGAATATTGTTCAGCACTAAAATGAAATGAGCAATATAGACAATATTATCATGATCAAACTTACTGAGAGCCTACATCTTAATCATTCCCAACCTGAAAAAGAAATGACAATTTTGTGATGTCAAAGAGGTGCTCACTAATGATATGGCAGTCCTAAATGTATCAGATCAACAAGTTGTTCACCTAAATTTACACAGTGTTGTACATCAAATATATTTTGATTAAAAAACTTGAAATAAGTGATCAAGCCATGGAGAGACGTGGAACCCCCTTGAATGCATACTAAATGAAAGAAGCCAGTCGGAATGGGCTACACATACTGTATGATTCTGACTGTATAACATTCTGGACCAGGTGAAACTGTGGCAGCAGTGAAAGGATCGGTGGTTGCTGGGGGCCCAGGGGTGAGAGGGAGGCAGAGCATATAGGATGTTTAGGAAACTGTTCCTCGTCGTGCTGCGGTGGTGGGCACAAGTCATCATGCAGGTGTTAAAACCCATAGAATGTCCAACCGAGAATGAAACCTAATGTCAGCTATGGACTTTGGACGAAAATGATGTGTGAATGAATATAGGTTCACAGATTGGAACGGTTGTACCACTCTGGTGCTGGATGTTGATCTGGGGAGGCCAGTGGGATGGGGGTGGGAAAAGATGAAGGTATGTAACTCTCTGTACTTTGCTCAGCTTTACTATTCTAAAATTGACTTAAAATATAAAGTTTATTTTTGAAAACTGGGGGAGGGGCATGCTGGATTCACCCCACAGGCTCTTGTTTACCAACTCCATCTCTCTCCTTCCTATTACATAAATGCTAAGCTTATTTGCTAGATCAGTTAATGGTAAATACATTTGAATGGGGGGGGAGAAGGATGGGAAGTAATCGTACACACCTCATACGGTTGCTAGAAAGATTAAATAAGATATTGCGTGTAAAACATCTAGTATACAAAGAAGGTGAGAAGAATATTTGAGATGGGGAGCAGCCTGAGATCTGAAAAATTTGTCAAGTTCTAGGAATTGAGAGGTAACCAGTAGGATCAGTGGAAGTAAGGAAGGAAGAAAGGGAATGAGACAAGCAACATCTCATTGGCCATGATAAGCTTTTATTTTGTTGAATTACAAAGGGAATCCATTGAAAATTTTTAAACAGAAGAGTGAGATGATTGTGTTTACATTTTAAGATGAACACTTTCGCTGCTTTGAGGAGGGTAGCATAGAGGAGAGCAAGGGTGGAAGTAAATGAGTTTGGGAACTGTTACAGTGGCCTGGACCAGAGCATTAACAATAAAAATGGAGAGAAGTATATAAACTAGGCAGATAGAATGGGTGGGTTGATGGAATTGAAGGCATCAAGAACGACTCCTGGGTTTCACTTGAGCAACTAGGAAGACGGTGGGTCAGTTACTGCAGGGGGAGGATGGAACCAGAGTTACAGGTTTCAGGGGGTCAATCAAGAGTTTTGTTCTGGGTAAATACAGTTTTAGAGGTATATGATTATGTAAGGGCATATGTTAGTCCAGCATTTGGACTAAATGCTGGACCTTGGAGAGGCCTGGCGAGAGTTGAGGGGATGGAGATAGAAGGCTTGTGGTAGTATGTTAAAGAGTGAATGGGAGTGGAGGATGCCAGTTTAGATAAACTGAAAGGTGTGGTTAAGGAGAGCCTATGAACGGAGCAGTAGCTGGAGGGCTATGTGGCTAGTGGAGGGTTTGGAACTTTTTGAAGATGAGAGATAGCAGATCATGTCTGCCTGCTGAATCTGTGGTGTGAGTAATAGGTGAGATGGAGTTAAGATTTTGAATGTAGACGATGGAAAGCGACTGAGGACGGCTTGGCCTTTGAAGAGGAAGGTCACTTGATTGTAACAGGCAAGAAGGTGATAGTAACAATAGAGTTCTGTGTTTTGTTTTTGTTTTTGTTTTGCAATGGGAATAGTTTTTAGAGGGTGGAAAAGAGTGCAAAAGGCAAGGAAGCATTCAACAGTGCACGCTAATCCAGAAACTGCAGTGTTCCCTGAGTCTGAAATCCAGGGTAGGGAGGTGGGTGGTGCTGGTCATGGTAAGGTGAGACCAGAGAACCAGATAAGAATCAGTTCATGGAGAGTTATCTTTGAAATTGTTTCTCTTTGCAATAGAGAGCAAAGAGAGTTTTTTAAATCTAGAAACAGTTTGACTTTATATGATGTTAGAGATTGCAATAGATCTTACTATGGAAAAGATGTGGGAGAAGCCAATTAGGAATCTGTTGCAGTGATCAAGGCAAGATGATGAGGCCCTGAAAGAGGGCAGTGGGGGTGGAGATGGAGGGAGAGGATTGGATTCAAGGGATCTGTGTGAATTAGAACCAGCATGCCTTAGTAGTAGTTCATTTGTAAGTACAGCTTTTACCAGTTGGTTTTATAGAATATTAGTTGTTGCGGGTAGCTCTCAGGCCTCTATTTCTAACAACTGGTCATTAGTGGTGTGAGTTCATCAAAATAAAGGAATAAAGGAGAGGATCAGGTCCTCGGTTCAAGAGGTATTGAGGTTGAGGTACTGGTGGGCTGTCCCAGTAAGGACATCTGGTGAGCCTCCAGCAGGAAGCTGGTTCCTCCACGATGCCCAGATGTGTCTGTTATTGTTTGATTCTGAACCTTATGAAGATTTGCTTGCTTGGCTTCAGACTACTATTAATACGGAGTTGTACTGAGTAGCACAACATTATGCGAAGAAAATATTCCCATCAAGAAGTTTGATAATATGTTATCAGATCCCCAAATTTTTACTGATTTGTGATTTAATCATCCTGCAGTCTATTCTGAAGGAAAAAAATTCAAAGAAAGATTTACATATGAAGATGTTTAGAATCAGTTTAGCTGTAATGGTGAGAAATTGAATATAGAAAATAACCTGGAAGGTATACATCCGTGTTAACTGGTGTAATTCTAGATGATGGCTTTTTGGATGACTTTTCTTTCTGTGAATGTATGATGTGTAGATTGTCTAAAAATGAGCGTGCATTTTCCGATGAGAAATCTATGGAAATATATGGAAATGGCGTATGAAATGGAAATGTCCAGTAATAGGTAAATAGTAAATTCTGGTACATCTGTAGGATAAATGTTTATGGGGTATTTAAAATTATTTTGTTAGGTTACTAAATGAGATAAATATGCAGCCAAGAATACTTAATCCAGCTAGGCTGTCATTGAAAATAGAAAGAGTGATAAAAAGCTTCCAGGACAAACAGAAATTATGAGAATTTGCGATCACCAAACAAGGCCTTCAAGAAATATTGAAAGAGGCCCTTTAAGCAAAGAGAGAGCCCAAGAGTAGCATACACCAGTAAGGAACAGAGACAATATATAGTAACAACCACCTTACAGGCAATACAATGGCACTAAATCCATATCTTTTGGTAGTCACCCTGAATGTAAATGGCTAAGTACCCCAGTCAAAAAACACGGGGTATTGGGTTGGATAAAAAAGCAAGACCCATTGATTTACTCTCTGTAAGAGACTCATTTTAGACCCAGAGATGCCTCCAGATTTAAAGTGAGGGGATGGAAAACCATTTATCATGCTAATGGACATCAAAAGAAAGCTGGGTCGCAATCCTTATATCAGCCAAATTAGATTTTTTTAAAGATTTTATTTATTTATTTGACAAAGAGAGATCACAAGTAGGCAGAGAGGCAGGTAGAGAGAGAGGGAGAAGCAGGCTCTCCACCAAGCAGAGAGCCCAATGTGGGGCTTGATCCCAGGACCCTGAGGCCATGACCTGAGCTGAAGGTAGAGACTTAACCCACTGACCACCCAGGCGCCCACAAATTAGATTTTAAACCAAAGACTGAAATAAAAGATGAGGAAGGACACTATAACATACTTAAAGGGTCTATCCAATAAAAAGATCTAATTGCAAATATCTATGCCCCTAAAATGGGAGCAGCCAATTATATAAGCCAATTAATAATAAAATCATAGAAGTACATCGACAATAATACAAATAACAGTAGGGGACTTTAAACCCCCCCCTTCACTGAAATGGACAGATCATCTAAGCAAAAGATTAACAAGGAAATGAGGGCTTTGAATGACACACTGGACAAGATGGACTTCACATACATATTCAGAACATTCCATCCTAAAGCAGCAGAAGATGCATTCTTCTCTACTGCACATGGGACAGTCTCCAGAATAGATCTAGATCACATACTAGGTCACACATCAGCTCTCAACTGATACCAAAAGATTGGGATCGTTCCCTGCTTGTTTTCAGACCACAGTGTTTTGAAACTTGAGCCCAGTCACAAGAGGAAAGTTGGAAAGAACTCAAATACATGGAGGCTAAGGAGCAGCCTACTAAAGAATGAATGGGTCAGGGACGCCTGGGTGGCTCAGCTGGTTAGGTGGCTGCCTTCGGCTTGGGTCATGATCCCGGCATCCTGGGATCGAGTCCCACGTCAGGCTCCTTGCTCAGCGGGGAGCCTGCTTCTCCCTCTGACTCTGCCTGCCATTCTGTCTGCCTGTGCTCACTCTCTCTCTCTGACAAATAAATAAAACCTTAAAAAAAAAAAAGAATGAGTGGGTCAACCAGGAAATTAAAGAAGAATTTAAAAAATTCATGGAAACAAATGAAAATGAAAACTGTTTAAAATCGTTGGGATGCAGGAAAGGTGGTCCTAAGAGGGAGGTAGATAGCAGTATAAGCCTTTCTCAAGAGACCAGAAAGGCCTCAAATATACAACCTAACTCTATACCTAGTGGAGCTGAAAAAGAATAGCAAATAAAGCCTAAACTGAGCAGAAGAGAAATAATAAAGATCAGAGCAGAAATCAATGAAATAGAAACAAAAAGAACAGTAGAATAGATCAATAAAACTAGGAGCTGATTCTTTGAAAGAATTAATAAGATTGATAACTCCCTGGCCAGACTTCTCAAAAAGAAAAGAGAAAGGACCCAAATTAATAAAATCATGAGTGAAAGAGGAGAGATGACAACCAACACCAAAGAAATGCAAACAATTATAAGAACATATTATGGGCAACTACATGCCAGCAAATTAGACAATCTGGAAGAAATGGATTCATTCTTAGAGTATAAACTACCAAACCTGAACCAGGAGGAAATAGGAAACCTGAACAGACCCATAACCAGCAAGGAGATTGAAGCAGTCATCAAAAATCTCCCAACAATCAAGAGCCCAGGGTCAGATGGCTTCCCAGGGCAGTTCTACCAAACATTTAAAGAAGAATTAATACCTGTTCTCCTGAAACTGTTCCAAAAAGTAGAAATGGAAGGAAAAACTTCCAAACTCATTTTATGAGATCAGCATTATCTTGATCCCAAAACCAGACAAAGACCGCACCAAAAAGGAGAATTATAGACCTGTATCCCTGGTGAACATGGATGCCAAAATTCTCACCAAAATACTAGCCAGTAGAATTCAGCAGTACATTGAAAGGTTTATTCACCAGGACCAAGTGGGATTTATTTCTGGGCTGCAAGTTTGGTTCAACATCCACAAATCAATCAGTGTAATACACTACTTTAATAAAAGGAAGGACAAGAACCGTATGATAACTCTCAATAGATCCAGAAAAATCCTTTGACAAAGTACAGCATCCTTTCTTGATTGAAACTCTTTACACGGTAGGGATAGAGGGTACATACTACAATATCATCAACAAATATCATTCTCAATGGGGAAGAACTGAGAGCTTTTCCCCTAAGGTCAGGAACACAGCAAGGCTGTTCACTATCACCACTGCTGTAGTACTAACGTAGTACTAGAAGTCCTAGCCTCAGTAATCAGACAATAAAAAGAATTAAAAGGCATCCATATTGGCAAAGAGAAACGAAATCCTCACTCTTTGCAGATATTATACTTCATGTGGAAAACCCAAAAGACTCCACCCCAAAACTTCTAGAACTCATACAGGAATTCAGTAAAGTGTCAGGATATAAAATAAATGCACAGAGGGGCACCTGGGTGGCTCAGTGGGTTAAGCCTCTCTCTTCAGCTCAGGTCATAATCTCGGGGTCCTGGGATCGAGTCCAGCATTGGGCTCTCTGCTCAGTGAGGAGCCTGCTTTCTCCTTCTCTCTCTCTCTGCCTGCCTCTCTATTTGTGATCTCTCTGTCAAATAAATAAACTCTTTAAAATAAATAAAATATTTTTTAAAAAATGTGCAGAAACCAGTTGCATTTCTATACACCAGCAGCAAGACAGAAGAAAGAGAAATTAAGTTAATCCCATTTATAATTTCACTCAAAATTGTAAGATACCTTGGAATAAATCTAACCAAAGAGGCAAAGAATCTGTGCTCAGAAAACTATGGAATACTTATGAAAGAAATTGAGGAAGACACATAGAAATGGAAAAACATTCTATGCTCATGGATTGGAAGAACAAATATTGGTAAAATGTCTGTGCTACACCTAAAGCAATCCCTGTCAAAATACCATCAACTTTTTATCGCAGAAATGGAACAAGTAATCCTAAAATTTGTATGAAACCAGAAAAGACCTCGAATAGCCAGTGGATTGTTGAAAAAGAAAACCAGAGCTGGTGGCATCCCAATCCCAGACTTTAAGCTCTATTACAAAGCTGTAACCATCAAGTCAGTATGGTACTGACAAAAAACAGACACACAGATCAATGAAACAGAACAGGGAGCCCAAAAATGAACCTTCAGTTCTATGGTCAACTACTCTTCGACAAAGCTAGAAAGAATGTCCAATGGAAAAAGGACAGTCTCTTCAACAAATAGTGTTGGGAAAATTAGCCACATGCAGAAGAATGAAACTGGACCATTTCCTTACACCACACATAAAAATAGACTCAAAATGGATGAAAAGACCTCAGTGAGGCAGGAATCCATCAAAATACTTGAGAACACAGGCAGCAACCTCTTCAACCTTAGCCTCGGCAACTTCTTCCTAGCCAAAGGCAAGGGAAGCGAGGGCAAAAATGGGACTGCATCAAGTTAAAAAGCTTTTGCACAGCAAAAGAAATAATCAACAAAACTAAAAGACTAAAAGACAACCAACAGAATGGGAAAAGATATTTGCAGATGGTCTATCAGATAAAGGGCTACTTATCAAACTCAACACCCAAAGAACAAATAATCCAATCAAGACGTGGGCAGAAGACACGAACAGACATTTCTGTTCTGACATCCATCCAAATGGCCAAAAGACACATGGAAAAAGTGCTCAACATCACTCGGCATCAGGGAAATACAGATCAAAACCATGATGAGATACCACCTCACATCAGTTGGAATGGCTAAAATTAACAAGTCTGGAAATGACAGATGCTGGCAAGGATATGGAGAAAGGGGAACCCTCCTACACTGTTGGTGGGACTGCAAACTGGTGCAACCATTCTGGGAAACAGCATGGAGGTTCCTCAAAAAGTTGTAAATAGTGATACCCTATGACCCAACAATTGCACTACTGGGTATTTACCCCAAAGATACAGATGTAATCTGAAGGGACACCTCCACTCCAATGTTTATAGCAGCAATGTCCACAATAGCCAAACTATGGAAGGAGCCTAGATGTCTACCAACAGATGAATGGATAAAGAAGATGTAGTATAGATATACAATGGAATATTATGCAGCCATAAAAAGACATCTTGCCATTTGCAATGATGTGACTAGAACTGGAGGGTATTATGCTAAGCAAAATAATTCAGTCAGAGAAAGACAATAGTCCTATGATCTCACTGATACGTGGAATTAGAGAAACAAGGCAGAGGATCATAGGGCAAGGGAGAGATGAATGAAGTAAGTCGAAACCAGAGAGGGAGACAAAGCATGAGAGACTCTTAATCTCAGGAAACAAACTGAGGGTTACTGGAGTGGAGGAGGAGGAGGGTGGCTGGATGATGGACATTGGGAAGGGTATGTGCTATGGTGAGTGCTGTGAATTGTGTGAGACAGACCTGTACCCCTGAAACAAATAATACATTATATGTTATAATAATGATAATAATAAAAGACAGAACTATGGAGACAGTAAAAAGATCAGTGATTGCCAGCAGTTGGGGTGGTGAGAGAGAAAGGGATGAATAGGCAGAGCAGAGTTTTTTAAGGCAATTAACCTACTCTGTATGATACTATAATGGTGGAGACATGCCATTATGCGTTTGTCCAGAGTCACTGAATGTACAGCAAGAGTGAGCCCTGGTGTAAGCTGTGGACCGTGGGTGGTTTTGATTGTGTCTGTGTAGGCTCACCAGTTGTTAACAATGGACCACTCCAGTGAGGGTGTTGCAAGCACCCAGGGGAGGTTATGCATGGGGCAGAGGCCATACAGGAAATCTCTGTACCTTTGTCTCAATTTTTCTGTAAACTTAAAAACTGCTATAAGAATATAAAGTCTTACTGAGTTATCTTTCTCCTTGAATTGTCTTTGCATATTTGTAAGAAAAAAATCAGCATATATGTGAATCTTTTTTAAAAAATTAAAAAAAATAAAATTATTTTGTTTATGAAAAGTTTTTGAGGTAGGTAAATGGTTATAAAACATTAATGATCAGTTCTCCGTGGGCTGTGATTACAAGAACGTAAATATCTGAAGGAAGGCTTGCATAAATGAAGTCGGGTTGGTGGGATTGTACATGTCTGTTTTCTATATTTCTCAAGTTGGCACAATGACTTTTTTTTTTTTTTTTTTTTACATTTCTTTTAGTCCTTTTTTTTTTTGGTCTTCTAGTTTTTAAAAGTTTTTTGCTTTTTTCTGCCTGCTTTCCTTGAAAATTTTTGTTCTATTTTTTTTCTAGCACTTAAGAAACTGTAGATTGAGTGGTTTCTTCTTCTTCTTTTTTTTTTTTTTTTTTGAGATTTTTATGTATTTGTTTGACAGACCGAGATCATAAGTAGGCAGAGAGGCAGGCAGGCAGAGAGAGACTGAGAAGCAGGCAGGGAGAGAGCCCAACACGGGACTCAATCCCCAGACCTTGGGATCATGACCTGAGCCAAAGGCTTTTTAACCCACTGAGCCACCCAGGCGCCCTGAGTGGTTTCCTTTAAGTGTTTAACATACACATGTAATTACAGTTTTTCTAACAAAGTCTTAAGTTTTTCACTGTCTTTGCCCTCTTCCTGAACATGACAAGGATCTTCACATGTTCTAAGAATCCATTGTGTAACATACCAAATCTTGCTTAGAATTTAATAGTCATTTTAATATGAAAAAATGGTTTAAAACTTCTTAAAATGAATAGTTTATTTACGTTGTATTTTTTAGCTTTGGTGTTTGTATCTGTTTCCTGGGGCTTTCTTGACAAAATAACCTCAGGCTGAGTGGCTTAAACAATAGCTTTGTTTTACAGTTCTGGAAGACAAAAGTCTGAGGTGAAGGTGTTGGCAAGTTTGGTTTCTTCTGAGTCCTCTCTCCATGGCTTCTGAATGGCCATCTTCTCAGTGTGTCCTTCCATGGTTTTTCCTGTGTATGCTCATGTTTGTGCCCAAATCTCCTGTTCTTGGAAGGACACCAGTCATAGTAGATTAGGGCACACTCATGTCCCCATTTTGACTTAATTACCTCCTCAAAATATATTCTCATTCAGAGATACTGGAGGTTACGGCTTCAACATGAATCTGTGGGTTAGAGGGAAGACACAGTGCAATTCAGCCCAAAAAGGTGTTCTCTTCCATCGGGTTAATTCCCTTTTTCCTGGCGAAGTTCTTCAACAAAGATGTATGGGAAGGAAACTGTGATCTCTGTATATATGAAAACTCTTTTCTTTCAACCTTCAGTAATATTCCTGAGATAGTGTTCTAGGTTGAAAGTTATTTTCCCTTACTAGCTCGAAGGTATTCCCACATTTATTTAACATATAATTATTGAGCCCCTATCTTGCATGTCAGGTGTGTCAGGGATACATTAGTGAACCAGACCAGCCCCCTCCCTGCTCCCAGGGAGATGGCACACTAGTGGGTGGAAAGGAAATAGTATTTGTACAGGTCGCGTGAAGTTAAGTTTTCATTTCTCTAGGGTAAACAACTAGGAGGTGGGATCACTGGGTCACATTTTTAAAAATGTAAAAAAAAACCCCCACATCTTGATTTTATTAACAATAATAAATTTAATGGAAAGTATGGCAGAGCGTTAGAAGCAGTCTGGTCTTGTTAATTGGCCTGGACATAGGCTCATTGCACAGCTTCTTTCTACTAACACCTGCCTCCCTTTTACTTTGAAGCTGAAACAGACCTCTCCTATATTAATGATATTTTCCCTTTCGTCATCTTCTAATATAGCCATCTCCTCCTTGTTCTCATAACCCCTATCTTCCTGATCACTTAGCCTGTCCAAGATCAAGCAGGCTGGTATATCTTGAAGCTGAGATTCGCACTTGCTCTGCTTGCAAAGCCTGTGTTCTCTCCACTGTGACCTTTGTGATCTCCCAGGAAGACATAAAGAGGAAATGGCTTTTGAGCTGGACCTTGAGGGAATGACAGGATTTGTAGATAAAGAAGGTGCTTTCATGAGTTAAAATCAATCAAAATGGTTCTGTGCAGAAATTTAGCGTAGTGCCCTGAGGGGTCACCGAGGGTATCCTAGAGCCCAGCTGCTCCAAGCGTGAGCCTCACACCTGTAACTTCCGGTATAACCCTGGAGCTTACTGAAAATGCAGATTCTCCCACTTGACCTCAGACTTACTAGATCAGAAATCTCAGGGTGGAGTCCAGGAATCTGTTTTTAGCAAGCTCAGTCTACTTCACCGTAGATGATACTGAGCTCTTCAGGTGATTCTTAGAGGCCGGCAAATGCTTGAGAAAGCGCTGAGTGTTTTCTCTGGCTGCCGTACCTTTCAGAATTTTCTTGTTGTCAAGTGGTTGCCTCTAAAATGATCTCAGTAGTGGACCAGAAACTTCCATCAGCACATTAAATGATCAATACTTCCTGATTGGGAAGATGCCAATGGTAATTGGCATCTAAAACCTAATTCATAAGCTGTCTAGCTATAGAAAGACTCTAGGATAAAATTTAGCTAGTTATGTAAAGTGGCAACATAGAGGGAAAAATCCTGGAAGGATACTTACGAAACTACTATTAAAAAATGGTTCGTTGGCTGGAACGCCTGGGTGGCTCAGTGGGTTAAGCCTCTGCCTTCGGCTCAGGTCATGGTCTCAGGTCCTGGGATCCAGCCCCGCATCCATCGGGCTCTCTGCTCAGCAGGGAGCCTGCTTCCCTTCCTCTCTCTCTCTGCCTGCCTCTCTGCCTACTTGTGATCTCTATCTGTCAAATAAATAAAATCTTAAAAAAAAATGGTTCATGTGGGTGCCTGGGTGGCTCAGTCATTAAGCATCTGCCTTCGGCTCAGGTCATGATCCCAGGGTCCTAGGATCCCGCCCCACAACAGGCTCCCTGCTCAGCAGCAAGCCTGCTTCTCCCTCTCCCACTCCCCCTGCTTGTGTTCCCTCTTTCATGTGTCTGTCTCTGTCAAATAAATAAAAATCTTAAAAAAAAAAAAAAGTTTCATGGTCCTGTTGTAAGGTTGAGTTTATTCAGGAGACTGTAACTAGAGGGTTTTGCGGTGGGGAGAGAGATTGGGCTCGACTCCAAATACTGCAAGGGAAAACAGGGATTTATATGGAAGGGCAGGGTTGATGGAAAATAACTCGAGAGGGCAGGGTAATTCTTAGCTGAACTGACTACTAGGATTCTTGCTGAAGGCAGATGAGAATGATCAGGTAATACGTATGGATGGGGTTGGGGGACTGTGGAGAATGAGGAGTTTGGTTGGATATGGAGGGTGGAGGATGCTGGCCACACTGACAGGATTCTTGCTAAAAGGGGTTCTTAGAGGACACGCGCCGGGATGGGGCTTAGTCAGGCCTAGAGGAGCCAGACTGAACTTTAGAGGAGGAGAGAGTTTTCGTCACCACTAACAGTGGTGGAGGGAGGTTTTGGTGCAGAAGTAAAGGGCAAGGCTTTCACTTTTACACTCTGCGGTTTTATATTTGCCTTTTATATGTGGAGAATCGTTTATATCATTAAATATTTTTAAAGAAGTATTTTGGTAGAGAATTCTGACGTGTTTTCAAGTGGATACTTGGTTTCTTGTAGTTTAAAAGTAGTAGGAAAAAAACAACAGTATTGTACTATCCATTATCCAAACTTGGAAAACTTCTTCGTATCTGTATTCTTTGAGAGCTGCATCTATCTTAAGACGTAGTCAGGGTTTTCTTCCTTTTCATCTTAGTAGTGAGTTATATTTAGAAATAAAATTCAAATGAACGGCCTTAAATTAATGTGACAGATGATATTTTGTTTTAAGTAATAGCCTATGTTGTATATAATCCTAGAAATGTGTAGCTGAATGTTTTGTTTAATTTATTAACATTGTTCTGATTTTGAGCGTAATGGAACATCATTTGAGTCATTGTCATTGTTTCATTTTTTCAGGTCAGTGAGCACATTTTTAACTATTTGATTTATTGTATAAGTGAAAACTTGACAAATAGAATTTTGGAAAGAATTTTGGGGGCACCTGGGAGGTTCAGTCCACTCTGTGGAGTGTGTAACTCTTGATTCTCTAGGTTTTGAGTTTGAGCCCCACGCTGGGTGTGGAGATTACTTAAAACTTTAAAAAGCCAGAAAAATAATTCTTCATTGGATAATTCCTGGCACACTTACTTTTAAGGAACGCTTTGCAAGGTGATACATTAAAAAACACTGGATGTTGGGGCACCTGGGAGGTTCAGTCGGCGAAGAGTCCCAGCTCTTTCAAGTCCTGATCTCAGGGTCATGAGTTCAAGCCCCATGTTTGGCTGCATACTGGATCATTGGTTGCTTTGATACTGATTCCTCTGGTGTAGGTTCTTTGAAGTGCCAAATGCCTATGGACACCCTATTTCTCAGTGCCCTTTCTTTCAGTGACTACAACAGTGTCTCTGTGCCCTGCTGTGCTGTGATGTCATCTGGCCTTCCTTAAGCCCCAGTACAACTGTCAACCAAACACCAGCACAAACTCCCAACGTGTCCCACAGTCAAGGAGCCATTTTAGATGTTCTAGGCCCAGCAGTGCTTTCTGATAGAACTTTCTGTGATGATGGAAATGTTCTGTTCTGTGCAAACACCGTAGCCCCCAGGCACACAGAGCTGTCGAGCACTTGAAAGGTGGTAAAGGTGACTGAGAAACTGAATTATTAGTGTTCCTTTTAACTTTAATGGTCACGTGTGTCTAGTGCCTACCACATGGGACAACAAAGCCATCTGAAAGGTTTGGTGAACTTCTCTAAGGGCTTATCTGGGTCTGTGTGGGAGGCTGAAGTGTTTATCATGCTTGTCCTATAAAGTTAGGAAAATCTTCAGTAAAGACACTTATTTCAGCTTTCCCACTTTTTCTAAAAGAAGAAATAATCTTTCTTACAGGTTTTGTGCATGCAGCTGTGTGGAAATCTTAAATACTATCAATCACATCTTTATAGTACAGTGGTGCCCCCTAATGGTAAGCTTTCTTATCACTTTTTAGATTCCTGTGCTAGGATATTTACATTCTTGCAAATAAAAGGAGAATGAGGGGTTTTGAGCAAAACGGACTCTTTTTGTCCCCCTCCTTTCTCTTCCCCCACCCCACCCCTAGTTCACTTCCTCCCTTTTCTGCTGCCATACTATGTCTTTTGGCAAACTCCCACCCCAGCAACAAATGAGGTATAGATGAATTTGAGGCAGTTTTTGCCCTCAAAAACCCAACTCTTCACCTGGGAAGACAATAAGCAGATAATTATAATAAAGTGTGGCACATGCTTAACGAAATGTTATAGAATGGTAGAGTATAGGTAAATTGTAGTACAATGAAGGCACTATTGTAGGAATTCAGAGGGTTATGAATTCCATATTTAAGCATTCTTCATAGAACCTTGTATTTTAAAGTTGCTTTTTAAAAAGCTAAATTTTATCAATTTTTATATTCCTACTTTTTTTTCCTTGACAGAAGTAACAGTTAATTATAAACACGGCCTTCCCTTGATAACACTTACTTTGCCATCCAGAAAAGAGCGCTGTCAATTTGTGGTCAAACCAATGTCATCAACAGTTGGTTCATTCCTTCAGGACCTACAAAATGAAGATAAAGGTGTCAAAACGGCAGCCATCTTCACAGCAGGTATATATATATATTTTTTTTCCCACTTGTCTTTTTTTTCTTTTTCTGAACCTTTATTCTTATTCTAGACAGTTGATTCTTTAATTCATTGCATAATAAATGGTTGGCCTTTACTGTGCCCTTCATTTTTGTATATCAGTAATATAAGAAAATTAACTCCAGTGAGGGGTGCCTGAGTGGCTCAGTGGGTTAAAGCCTCTGCCTTCGGCTCAGGTCATGATCCCAGGGTCCTGGGATCGAGCCCCGAGTAGGACTCTCTGCTCCACAGGGAGCCTGCTTCCTCCTCTCTCTCTGCCTGCCTCTCTGCCTACTTGTGATCTCTGTCTGCCAAATAAATAAAATCTTAAAAAAAAAATTAACTCCAGTGAATAAAGAATGAATGGAGTAAGTTTGATGTAAATTTCAGTTACTTATTTCAAAATCTTAGCCCTAAAATTTTTCCTGAAAAAATTTTAATGACCTTGATAAGTGTGTAATTTTCAGCACAATTTGAATAATTAGAAAATGAAATGCAGCTCTAATGATTAAAATAGCTAGTGAATAATTATATAAATACTTCATTAATCTTTATTATAAAGCATCATGATCTCATATGTTTTCCGATGGCTCACTTTCAGGAAGAACATACATATATTTTAATACCAGTAAGGTGTTTAATCACTAGACATTTCAAGTTTTAGGATCTAGCTTTTATGTCTTCATGGTCTGAAGTGGTCTTGGACCTGTTGCCCTGAAAATAGAATAAAGAATCCTTTACCCCAGCCCAACATAGAGGCTACAAATAGAGATAAATGACCAAATTTGCATTTTCATTTTATTGTAGCATTACATGCTTAGAATAAAGTTACTGAAGCATTAATGATTACTGTTAACAGTTTTGAAAAGAAAATAAACATTCTTTTTCCCTGTCCAAGTCCAGAACCAAATAAGGGGTAGATACAGAAATTGGAAAAATTTAAAAATTTATTTTCTAGAGGGTCTCATGCTGAGTGAAATGTCAGAGAAAGATAGTTATCATATGACCTCACTCATATGTGGAATTTAAGAAACAAAACAGAGGATCAAAAGGGAAGGGAGGGAAAAAGAAGACGGAGTCACAAAGGGAGACAAACCATAAGAAACTCTTAACTCTGGGAAACAAACAGGGTTGCTGGAGGGGAGAAGGTGGGGGGATGGGGTAACTGGATGATGGGCATTAAAGAGGACGCTTGACGTGATGAGTGCTGGCTGTTGTATAAGACTGATGAATCGCTGACCTCTGTCTCTGAAACTAATAATAACTATATATTAATTAATTGAATTAAATTTAAAAAATTGCTCAACAAATTGAGCATCTAACATATTCCAGGCACGGGTCTAGGTGCCAGAGGCAGAACAGAGGTAAAACAGTCCTCCCCCCCCCCTTTTTTTTTTTAAGATTTTATTTATTTATTTGACAGAGATCATAAGTAGGTAGAGAGGCAGGCAGAGAGAGAGGAGGAAGCAGGCTCCCTGCCAAGCAGAGAGCCCGATACGGGACTCGATCCCAGGACCCTGGGATCATGACCTGAGCCGAAGGCAGAGGCTCAACCCAGTGAGCCACCCAGGCGCCCAGTCCTCCTCTTTTTGAGGTTATGTTTTAAAAAGAGAAAGAAAAGGGTGAAGGAATTACGTAGTGTGTTACGTAATGAATATTACAGAGATAAGGCAGAGTAGGGGGCTGTGGTGGTGGGGAAGTGCTTGTGGAGCAAGCAGGTGTTTATGTGGTGTCCAGGGAGGTGCTCTGGAGTTGGGGGGGTGTTATGGGGGGAGGTGCTCATAGAATGGGGAGAGTGCTGTGGGGGGGCATGGTGTAGGGGGAGATGCTTGCAGAGTGGGGTGTGTGTACTGTGGGAGGAGATGCTCTCAGGGACCTCGGTGGGGGTGAGGGAATGCTTGCTAAGGTCAGGTTTTGGGAAGACCTGGAAGAGGAGAGGGAGCTGCGTAGATGGGTGAGCTCTTCTGGCAGAGGCCCAGGGGTGGGAGATGAGCCACTGTGGCTACAGAGGAGGCAGCTAGGTAAAGTAGGAGCAGAGGGACAGATTAGGGCAAGCTTTATTGTAGGCTGCAGTAAGGGCTTTGGATTTAACTGGAAGGGGAGCTTTCTTTCTGATAAAAACAGGATCAGAGAAGAAGGTTTTAGTCCTGTGGCACAGCGGCTTAGCTCTTCATCTCTGAACTAGACTGAACGGTCCCAGGAGCATGGCACACCCTCGGGCCTTCTGCACTGGGCCAGTGCCTGCCTTCCTGAGCTTTTAAGAAGCCGCAGCTAGCTGCCAGCCCGTGTTCCTGGAGGGGCACCGAGCACAGCCCTTGCCCAGTGGTGTGGACTCAGTAAGTGTCCCTTAAGTGAATGAAATAAACAAGGTTAAAGCAGCGATTGACATGGACCCTGCTTGTTTCTAAAAATGTGAGTAGCTTTGAAACATAAAGCACAATGGAAAAGACAGGAAATCTTAGAGAAAAAGGTCTCTTTAGACTGAGTGAAAACACTTTATTGGGGTTTAAATCAGTACACGCAAGACTTGGTGAAGAATTCAAAACTCTATCATTAGCTCCTCAAGAGTGTTTCGCGTCAATTTGCCACCTTTCCTGTATTAGTATAAAGGATAATGTAGTACTTGGGCTGAGAAATCATACCCAGGTGATTGCTTTTTATAGCCCTATTTGAAGGAGTAGGTTTGAAGTCATTTAAATGTAAATTTTTAAATGACACTTTCAAAGTCATATAAAGTGATTGGTGTCTTGCACATCTTTAAAAAGAGAGGTTCTGTGGGTGGAATTTGCCTGCCTTTAATTTGGGCTTGAAAAGAGTGTTCTAAGCTTGTCACAGTTTTGCCCATAGTGTGGGTTGAATTATTTGGCAATTCCTGGGAAAATGATGTCACCCCAACTGATGAACAGGAACCCAAACAGCCAAATTCGAGGAACAGACCCAGGTGCAGACTTGACTTGCTGCCTTCTGGAACAATAGAGCTACGGAGAGCCAGATGGGAGGCAGACAACCAGGTTTTTCCTGATTTTACTAGCAGCATTACTGCGGTCATGCATATTAATGTAGTTGGAGTAGCTCCGGTAGGATGTAGCCAGGCAAATGCCAGGAGTGGCAAAAATTACCCATCCTGGACTGTTCTAAAGGGACAGTGATAGAGAAACTCCCACCCACCGACAGTGTTTTGCTTATTGTTCAGTGAATTTGCTTTCTCAACACCTGGGTTCCATTGAAGTTTAGTTCCAAAATAAAATAACCCGGCCATCTAAGAGACTGAGCGAAAGCACGCTGAGGTTAAAAATTTCAAGGACGTTTTTGTTTTTCATTTTTTTGGTTTTGTTTTGTTGTTTTTCTTCCTGAATTGTTCCTAGGATATTTGAAATTACTATTAGAATCTCTCCTACCATTTTCTTTTCTTTTTTTTAAATGTTCTAAAGTCTTTGCATTTTCTTTTTTCTTTTTCTTTTAAAGACTTTATTTATTTGACAGAGATCACAAGCAGAGAGAAAGGAGGAAGCAGGCTCCCTGCTGAACATAGAGCCCTATGTGGGCCTCGATCCCAAGACCTCGAGATCTTGACCTGAGCTGGAGGCAGAGGCTTTAACCCACTGAGCCACTCAGGCGCCCCTCTCCTACCATTTTTGACCTCCATAAAAACCACACACATGCTGACTGACTCCTTAGGTTTAATTATGTTTGTTACTATCTCTGCCAAACCCCGCCCCCCCCCCCAGCCCCTGGAAGATTTGCCTCATACTCCTCCACCCCCCAACCCAGTTAGAACATCAGGGAGCCCTGTGTGGTAGTGGTTGGTGGTGCTGTTTGGCTATCAAGTTTGAACCAGTCAGTCTCCTCTAATAATTAACAGGTTTTCAATGTGATTACTTGTGTGCCTTGCACATGCCAGTCAGGGGCTTAGCTACCAGCAGCAGATAAGGACTCTGGCAGAGCGATGGAGCCTGTCAGTAGGCTCTGGAGATTGGAATAGACAGAAAGCCAGGCTCAAAAGAAGGCAGGAGCTAAGGGAGGACAGACCAAAGACCAGGTTAGCCTAGGATCCACCCGCTCTGCTGCGGACACCTGTACCGTCACCGCCCCCTCCAAGTGTCACCTCCCCTGCTCTGGCTTTGCTATGAAGAGTCCATCCCTGCCCCTGCCCCCAAGTTGAGCCTGACCTTCTGCAGGTACAGTCTCCCCAGGAACATCTGCCTAGACCCCAGGCCCACTAACAGCATGGGAGAGGGAGCCCCTGCCTGCTCTCTTTGGTGCAGTGTAATGGGAGGTAGAGCAGGAAGGGAGAGTTCCTCAACGTGGGAAGGGTATTGGGGATTGGAGAACCCTGCCCCATGAAAATGTCCACTCCTGTATTACAAAAACCTGAGTTAGTAAATATTTCTTTGTATGTTGGGAAATGGTTCTTACAGTCTAAAACAAGGACTTATTTTGTACATGATTTTTTTCTTTCAGATGGCAGTGAAATTTCAGCTTCAACCTTGATGGATATTTTGCTAATGAATGATTTTAAACTTGTCATTAACAAAATAACGTATGATGTACAGTGCCCCAAGAAAGGTAAGAGACACAGCTAGACAACTATCTTTTTTTTTTTCCCAAAGATTTTATAAAATTTATTTGACAGAGAGTTAGAAAGCGCAAGTAAGCAGAGTGGCAGGCAGAGGGAGAGAGAGAAGCAGGCTCTCTGCTGAGCAGGGGCTCGATCCTAGGACCTTGGAATCATGACCTGAGCTGAAGGCAGCTGCTTAACCAACTGAGCCACCCAGGTGCCTGCTAGGCAATTATTTTAACATTCCCTTTTAGTTGTGGGGCTTTTACAGGGAGCAAGCTTAAGAACCTTCTTAATTGACCAAATCACCAAGGATGCTTTGGAGAACTGATGTTTACGCCTTTCTCGAGGGGGTATGAATGATGAGTAGCAGTTGCCCAGCAAGGCCTTTTACTGTCGTATCTTTTTTTACACTTATAAGACTTCACATTAGGATCTTGAATGCTTAAGCTGACGTTATTGGATTAAGAAGAAGTGGGCTTGAAAATCATGAATCCATGTGTGTACCATATAGTGCTCAAGTTTTTTTTCAAAAACAGGCTTGATTTTATCAGAGTAGTTTTAGTAGGTTCACAGGAATATTGAACAGATAAGATACAGTTCCCATATACTCTGTCCCCTCCCTATAGCCTCCCTCACTGTCAGGCACTACATCTGTTACAATCATGAACCTGCGCTGGCCCATCGTTATTACTTAAAGTTCATAGTTGACATTAGGGTTCTGATAAATGTCTACTGACATATATCCCTTATTGTAGTATCACACAGAGTAATTCCACTACCCAAAAGTCCTCTGTGATCTGCCTGATCCCTCCTACCCACCACCCCCCAAACATCGACAACCACTAAAGTGTTTACTGTCTCCGTAGTTTTGCCTTTTTCTGAATGTCAGATAGTTGGTATCATACAATATGTAGCATTTGTAGGTTTTTGTGTGGACATCAGTTTTTGATGCATTTGGGTAAATACCACAGAGCGTGAGTGCTGGATTGTATGTTGAGAGTATGTTTAGTTTTGTAAGAAACTGGGAAACTTTCTTCCGAAGTGGTTGTACCATTTTGCATGCCCATCAGAAGTGAGTGAGAATTCCTGCTGCTCCGCATCCTTGACAGCTTTTAGCGTCGTCGGTGTTTGGGATTTTGACCAATAGGTGTGTAATAGCTTTTTTTTTTTTTTTTTAAACTTGTACTGGCTTAATGGCATATGACTTCATATGCTTACTGTATTCTTTGGTGAGGTGTCTCTTCAAGTCTTTGGGTCATTTTTTAAAGCAGGTAGTACATTTTTTAATTGTTGATTTAAGATGGTTTTGCATATTTCTTTTACATTTATTTTTAAAGATTTTATTTATTTATTTGACAGAGGTCACAAGTAGGAAGAGAGGCAGACAGAGAGAAAGGAGGAAGCAGACTCCCTGCTGAACAGAGAGCCCAATGTGGGGCTCTATCCCAGGACCCTGAGATCATGACCTGAGCTGAAGTCAAAGATTTAACCCACTGAGCTACCCAGGTGCCCAGGTTTTGCACATTTTAGATATCAGTTCATTATCAAATCTCTCCCTTGCAAATATTTTTTCCCAATCTGTAGCTTGTCTTCTCATTCTGTTGGCGTTGTCTTTTGTGGAGTCGACATTTTAGTTTTAATGAAGCCCAGTATATCATTTATTCCTTTCATGGACTATACCTTTACTGTATATAACAGGTCATCCTCCTAGCCAGAATCATCTAGGTTTTCTCCTATATTCTAGGAGTTGTATAGTTTTGCATTTTACATTTAAGTCTATGATCCATTTTGAGTTAATTTTTTTGGAGAATATAAGGTTTCAATTTAGATTCTTTCTTTCTGTTTGTTTTGGCATGTGAATATCTAATTCTCCCAGCACCATTTGTTGAAAAGACAGTCTTTGCTCTATTTTAGTATATGTGCTGCTGAAGCGAGCACAAGACAGTCTTTGCTCTAGTGTATTGCCTTTGCTCCTTTGTCGAAGATCAGTTGACTCTATATGGGTCTGTTTCTGGGCTCTCTGTTCGATGTCATTGATCTGCTGGTGTATTCTTTTTTTTTTTTTTTTTAAAGTTTCTATTTTAATTCCAGTTAACATACAGTGTCATATTAGTTTCAAATGTACAATAAAGCAATTCAACACTTCCATACATCACCCTGTGCTCATCATAAGTGCACTCATTAATCCCTCTCATCTATTTCACCCATCACCCCCAGCCACCTCCCCTCTTTTTTTTTTCCAATTTATTTATTTTCAGAAAAACAGTTTTCATTATTTTTTCACCACACCCAGTGCTCCATGCAAGCCGTGCCCTCTATAATACCCACCACCTGGTACCCCAACCTCCCACCCCTCCGCCACTTCAAACCCCTCAGATTGTTTTTCAGAGTCCATAGTCTCTCATGGTTCACCACCCCTTCCAATTTACCCAAAAGCACATACCCTCCCCAATGTCCATAACCCTACCCCCCTTCTCCCAACCCCCCTCCCCCCAGCAACCCACAGTTTGTTTCGTGAGATTAAGAGTCACTTACGGTTTGTCTCCCTTCCTATCCCATCTTGTTTCATGAATTCTTCTCCTACCTACTTAAGCCCCCATGTTGCACCACTACTTCCTCATATCAGGGAGATCATATGATATTTGTCTTTCTCCGCTTGACTTATTTCGCTAAGCATGATACGCTCTAGTTCCATCCATGTTGTCGCAAATGGCAAGATTTCGTTTCTTTTGATGGCTGCATAGTATTCCATTGTGTATATATACCACATCTTCTTTTTTTTTTTTTTTTTTTTAAAGATTTTATTTATTTATTTGACACAGAGAGAGATCACAAGCAGGCGGAGAGTCAGGCAGAGAGAGAGAGAGAGAAGCAGGCTCCCGCGAAGCAAAGAGCCCGATGCGGGGCTCGATCCCAGGACACTGAGACCATGACCTGAGCCGAAGGCAGCGGCTTAATCCACTGAGCCACCCAGGCGCCCCTATACCACATCTTCTTGATCCATTCATCTGTTGATGGACATCTAGGTTCTTTCCATAGTTTGGCTATTGTGGACATTGCTGCTATAAACATTCGGGTGCACGTGCCCCTTTGGATTACTACGTTTGTATCTTTAGGGTAAATACCCAGTAGTGCAGTTGCTGGGTCATAGGGCAGTTCTATTTTCAACATTTTGAGGAACCTCCATGCTGTTTTCCAGAGTGGTTGCACCAGCTTGCATTCCCACCAACAGTGTAGGAGGGTTCCCCTTTCTCCGCATCCTCGCCAGCATCTGTCATTTCCTGATTTGTTGATTTTAGCCATTCTGACTGGTGTGAGGTGTTATCTCATTGTGGTTTTGATTTGTATTTCCCTGATGCCGAGTGATATGGAGCACTTTTTCATGTGTCTGTTGGCCATCTGGATGTCTTCTTTGCAGAAACGTCTGTTCATGTCCTCTGCCCATTTCTTGATTGGATTATTTGTTCTTTGGGTGTTGAGTTTGTTAAGTTCTTTATAGATTTTGGACACTAGTCCTTTATCTGATATGTCGTTTGCAAATATCTTCTCCCATTCTGTCAGTTGTCTTTTTTTTTTTTTTTTAAAGATTTTATTTATTTGTTAGAGAGAGAGAGAGATACAGAGCGCAAGCACAGGCAGACAGAGTGGCAGACTAGAGGCAGAGGGAGAAGCAGACTCCCTGCTGAGCAAGGAGCCCGATGTGGGACTCAATCTCAGGACGCTGGGATCATGACCTGAGCCGAAGGCAGCCGCTTAACCAACTGAGCCACCCAGGCGTCCCAGTTGTCTTTTGATTTTGTTAACTGTTTCCTTTGCTGTGCAAAAGCTTTTGATCTTGATGAAATCCCAACAGTTCATTTTTGCCTTTGCTTCCCTTGCTTTTGGCGATGTTCCTAGGAAGATGTTGCTGCAGCTGAGGTCGAAGAGGTTGCTGCCTGTGTTCTCCTCAAGGATTTTGATGGATTCCTTTCTCACATTGAGGTCCTTAATCCATTTTGAGTTTATTTTTGTGTGTGGTGTAAGGAAATGGTCCAATTTCATTTTTCTGCATGTGGCTGTCCAATTTTCCCAACACCATTTATTGAAGAGGCTGTCTTTTTTCCATTGGACATTCTTTCCTGCTTTGTCGAAGATTAGTTCACCATAGAGTTGAGGGTCTATTTCTGGGCTCTCTATTCTGTTCCATTGATCTATGTGTCTGTTTTTGTGCCAGTACCATGCTGTCTTGATGATGACAGCTTTGTAATAAAGCTTGAAGTCCGGAATTGTGATGCCACCAACTTTGGCTTTGTTTTTCAATATCCCTTTGGCTATTTGAGGTCTTTTCTGGTTCCATATAAATTTTAAAATTATTTGTTCCATTTCTTTGAAAAAGATGGATGGTACTTTGATAGGAATTGCATTAAATGTGTAGATTGCTTTAGGTAGCATAGACATTTTCACAATATTTATTCTTCCAATCCAGGAGCATGGAACATTTTTCCATTTCTTTGTGTCTTCCTCAATTTCTTTCATGAGTACTTTATAGTTTTCTGAGTATAGATTCTTAGCCTCTTTGGTTAGGTTTATTCCTAGGTATCTTATGGTTTGGGGTGCAATTGTAAATGGGATTGACTCCTTAATTTCTCTTTCTTCTGTCTTGTTGTTGGTGTAGAGAAATGCAACTGATTTCTGTGCATTGATCTTATATCCTGACACTTTACTGAATTCTTGTACAAGTTCTAGCAGTTTTGGAGTGGAGTCTTTTGGGTTTTCCACATAGAGTATCATATCATCTGCGAAGAGTGATAATTTGACTTCTTCTTTGCCGATTTGGATGCCTTTAATTTCCTTTTGTTGTCTGATTGCTGAGGCTAGGACTTCTAGTACTATGTTGAATAGCAGTGGTGATCATGGACATCCCTGCCGTGTTCCTGACCTTAGTGGAAAAGCTTTCAGTTTTTCTCTATTGAGAATGATATTTGCAGTGGGTTTTTCATAGATGGCTTTGATGATATTGAGGTATGTGCCCTCTATCCCTACACTTTGAAGAGTTTTGATCAGGAAGGGATGCTGTACTTTGTCAAATGCTTTTTCAGCATCTATTGAGAGTATCATATGGTTCTTGTTCTTTCTTTTATTGATGCGTTGTATCACATTGATTGATTTGCGGATGTTGAACCAACCTTGCAGCCCTGGGATAAATTCCACTTGGTCGTGGTGAATAATCCTTTTAATGTACTGTTGAATCCTATTGGCTAGTATTTTGGTGAGAATTTTCGCATCTGTGTTCATCAAGGATATTGGTCTATAGCTCTCTTTTTTGATGGGATCCTTGTCTGGTTTTGGGATCAAGGTGATGCTGGCCTCATAAAATGAGTTTGGAAGTTTTCCTTCCATTTCTATTTTTTGGAACAGTTTCAGGAGAATAGGAATTAGTTCTTCTTTAAATGTTTGGTAGAATTCACCGGGGAAGCCGTCTGGCCCTGGGCTTTTGTTTGTTTGGAGATTTTTTTTTTTTTTTTTAAGATTTTATTTATTTATTTATTTGAGAGAGACAGTGAGAGAGAGCATGAGCGAGGAGAAGGTCAGAGAGCGAAGCAGACTCCCCATGGAGCTGGGAGCCTGATGTGGGACTCGATCCCGGGACTCCAGGATCACGCCCTGAGCCGAAGGCAGTCGTCCAACCAACTGCGCCACCCAGGCGTCCCTGTTTGGAGATTTTTAATGACTGTTTCAATCTCCTTACTGGTTATGGGTCTGTTCAGGCTTTCTATTTCTTCCTGGTTCAATTTTGGTAGTTTTTATGTTTCTAGGAATGCATCCATTTCTTCCAGATTGTCAAATTTGTTGGTGTAGAGTTGCTCATAGTATGTTCTTATAATAGTTTGTATTTCTTTGGTGTTAGTTGTGATCTCTCCTCTTTCATTCATGATTTTATTTATTTGGGTCCTTTCTCTTTTCTTTTTGATAAGTCTGGCCAGGGGTTTATCAATTTTATTAATTCTTTCAAAGAACCAGCTCCTAGTTTCGTTGATTTGTTCCATTGTTTTTTTGGTTTCTATTTCATTGATTTCTGCTCTGATCTTTATGATTTCTCTTCTCCTGCTGGGTTTAGGGTTTCTTTCTTGTTCTTTCTCCAGCTCCTTTAGGTGTAGGGTTAGGTTGTGTACCTGAGACCTTTCTTGTTTCTTGAGAAAAGCTTGTACCGCTATTTATTTTCCTCTCAGGACTGCCTTTGTTGTGTCCCACAGATTTTGAACCGTTGTATTTTCATTATCATTTGTTTCCATGATTTTTTTCAATTCTTCTTTAATTTCCCGGTTGACCCATTCATTCTTTAGAAGGATGCTGTTTAGTCTCCATGTATTTGGGTTCTTTCCAAACTTCCTCTTGTGGTTGAGTTCTAGCTTCAGAGCATTGTGGTTTGAAAATATGCAGGGAATGATCCCAATCTTTTGATACCGGTTGAGTCCTGATTTAGGACCGAGGATGTGATCTATTCTGGAGAATGTTCCATGTGCACTAGAGAAGAATGTGTATTCTGTTGCTTTGGGATGAAATGTTCTGAATATATCTGTGATGTCCATCTCGTCCAGTGTATCATTTAAGGCCTTTATTTCCCTGTTGATCTTTTGCTTGGATGATCTGTCCATTTCAGTGAGGGGAGTGTTAAAGTCCCCTACTATTATTGTATTATTGTTGATGTGTTTCTTTGATTTTGTTATTAATTGGTTTATATAGTTGGCTGCTCCCACGTTGGGGGCATAGATATTTAAAATTGTTAGATCTTCTTGTTGGACAGACCCTTTGAGTATGATATAGTGTCCTTCCTCATCTCTTATTATAGTTTTTGGCTTAAAATCTAATTGATCTGATATAAGAATTGCCACTCCTGCTTTTTTCTGATGTCCATTAGCATGGTAAATTCTTTTCCACCCCCTCACTTTAAATCTGGAGGTGTCTTCGGGCTTAAAATGAATTTCTTGGAGGCAACATATAGATGGGTTTTGTTTTTTTTATCCATTCTGATACCCTGTGTCTTTTGATTGGGGCATTTAGCCCATTAACATTCAGGGTAACTATTGAGAGATATGATTTTAGTGCCATTTTATTGCCTGTAAGGTGACTGTTACTGTATATTGTCTCTGTTCCTTTCTGATCTACCACTTGTAGGCTCTCTCTTTGCTTAGAGGACCCCTTTCAGTATTTCCTGTAGAGCTGGTTTGGTGTTTGCAAATTCTTTCAGTTTTTGTTTGTCCTGGAAGCTTTTAATCTCTCCTTCTATTTTCAATGATAGCCTAGCTGGATATAGTATTCTTGGCTGCATGTTTTTCTCGTTTAGTGCTCTGAAAATATCATGCCAGCTCTTTCTGGCCTGCCAGGTCTCTGTGGATAAGTCAGCTGCCAATCTAATACTTTTACCATTGTATGTTACAGACTTCTTTTCCCGGGCTGCTTTCAGGATTTGCTCTTTGTCACTAAGGCTTGTAAATTTTACTATTAAGTGACGGGGTGTGGGCCTATTCTTATTGATTTTGAGGGGCGTTCTCTGAACCTCCTGAATTTTGATGTTCGTTCCCTTTGCCATATTGGGGAAATTCTCCCCAATAATTCTCTCCAGTATACCTTCTGCTCCCCTCTCTCTTTCTTCTTCTTCTGGAATCCCAATTATTCTAATGTTGTTTCGTCTTATGGTGTCACTTATCTCTCGAATTCTCCCCTCATGGTCCAGTAGCTGTTTGTCCCTCTTTTGCTCAGCTTCTTTATTCTCTGTCATTTGGTCTTCTATATCGCTAATTCTTTCTTCTGCCTCATTTATCCTAGCAGTGAGAGCTTCCATTTTTGATTGCACCTCATTAATAGCTTTCTTGATTTCAACTTGGTTAGATTTTAGTTCTTTTATTTCTCCAGAAAGGGCTTTTATATCTCTGGTGAGGGTTTCTCTAATATCTTCCATGTTTTTTTCAAGCCCGGCTAGAACCTTGAGAATTGTCATTTTGAACTCTAGATCTGACATATTATCAATGTCTGCATTGATTAGGTCCCTAGCCTTCGGTACTGCCTCTTGTTCTTTTTTTTGTTGTGAATTTTTCCGCCTTGTCATTTTGTCCAGCTAAGAGTATATGAAGGAGCAAGTAAAATACTAAAAGGGTGGCAACAATCCCAGGAAAATATGCTTTAACCTAATCGGAAGAGATCCCAAATCGTGAGGGGGGATTTCTCCCCCCTCACGATTGGGTGAGGGATCTCCTCCGATTGGGATCTCTTCTGATTGGGATCTCCCAATATCTTCTGATTGGGGTCTCTTCTGATTTGGGGATAAAAAGAGATTCAAAAAGAAAGAAAAAAAAGAATTAAAAAAAGAGATTGAATTAAAAATTCAATCAAGAATTAAAAAAAGAGATTGAAGAGATTGGGATCTCTTCTGATTTGGGGATAAAAAGAGTTTCAAAAATATAGAAAGAAAAAAAAGAAAAAAAAGAATTAAAAAAAACGAATAAATAAAAAAATAATAATAAAAAAGAAAAAAAATATATGTATATATATTATATAAACTAGTTTAAAAACGTTAAAAAAGAAAAGGGTAAAAGTTAAAAAAAATTTTAGCAGAAGAAGAGAAAAAAAATGAAAAAGAAAAAAATTTCAATTAACTGCAAGACTAAAAAATCACAGGGAGAAAGCCATGAGTTATGTGGTTTGTTTTCTCCGATCCTCTGGAATTCTGCTGCTCTCCTTGGTATTGAAACTGCACTCCTTGGTAGGTGAACTTGGTCTTGCCTGGATTTCTTGTTGATCTTCTGGGGGAGGGGCCTGTTGTAGTGATTCTCAAGTGTCTTTGCCCCAAGCAGAATTGCACCGCCCTTACCAGGGGCCGGGCTGAGTGATCCGCTCGGCTTTGCTTTCAGGAGCTTTTGTTCCCTGAGCGCTTTCCGTAGAGTTCCGGAGGACGGGAACACAAATGGCGGCCTCCTGGTCTCCGGCCCGGAGGAGCCGAAAGCCCGGGGCCCCGCTCCCCAGTGCGCCCTCAGCGAACAGCTCCTAGTAACTCCTGTCTGCCCAACCTCCGGCCGTGCTCCGAGCTCACCCAGCCCGCGACTGGCTCAAGGCAACACCGAGCTGTGAGCTTACTGTCGGCTCTGTCTCTGCAGCCGGCTTTCCCGTTCCAATACCCGCAAGCTCTGCAACACTCAGACACCCCCGATCCTTCTGTGACCCTGCGAGACCCAGGCCACGCCGACCCCGCGTGGGCTTCGCCCCGGTTTAGCCTCTGGAGCGATGTCCCTCAGTGGAACAGACTTTTAAAAGTCCCGATTTTGTGCTCTGTTGCTCCGCCGCTTGCCGGGAGCCGGCCCCTCCCCCCGGGGTCTATCTTCCCGTCGCTTTGGATTCACTTCTCCGCCAGTCCTACCTTTCAGAAAGTGGTTGTTTTTCGGTTTCTAGAATTGCTGTTCTTCTTCTCTTCGATCTGCCGATGGATTTGCAGGTGTTTGCAATCTTTAGATAAGCTCTCTAGCTGATCTCCTGCTAGCTGAAGTAGTCTCAGCCTGCTACTTCTCCGCCATCTTGACTCCTCCCACCTGCTGGTGTATTCTTTTACCAATACCAGGCTCTCTTGACCACTATAGCTTTATAGTACGTCTTGCAATTGAATGGAGTCAGTTCTCTGACTTCATTTTTCTTCCATACCAAGTTGGCTAGTCTAGGTCTTTTGACTTCCAGTGTAAACTTTAGAATCAGTTTGTTGATATCAGCCAAGTGTCTTCCTGGGATCTTGATTGGGACTGTGTTGAATGTATAGATAAATTTGGGAAGAACTGATAATCTTGTCAGTGTTGAGTCTTGCTTCCCATGAAATTAGAGTATTTCTCCATTTACTTAGTTCTTCTTTTATGTCTTTCACCAGAATTTTATAGTTTTCCTTATAAGGATCTTGATCGTTGCTTGTTACATTTATACCTATTTCAGTTTTTTAGGTGCTGATATAAATGGTAACATGTTTTAATTTCCAAATTCCACTTGTTGATATATAATACATGTACATGTAAGCATTGGATACCTTTTTGCTGGTATTACTTTGAACAGACTGTTGTTAGATCAATTAATAAGCGAAAGGAAATATAAGTTTTAATTTTGTCTTTCCTTACTCCCTCTTTAACATAGTTCCTTTATTTACGTCGATCTGGGTTTCTGACCTTGCATCATTGTTTTCCCTTCACTTTTAACAGCTTTTACTAGGTGGGGCTACTGACCCCATTTTTTGTTCTCAACTTTTGTTTGAGAAAGTCTTCATTTCTCCACTTTTGCAGAATTCTAGGTTTGTGTTTTTTTCCCTCACATTGTCATAAAATGAACACACCTTTCAGAATTTCTAGAAGGAGGAGGATTGTATTGGAATCCAGGTTAAGACAGCTGCCCAGGATATGCAGTCTTCACAAAGCAGATGGTGCTGTGTCAAAGGACATTTGGTGCAGGTTATTTACATTTTTTTGCATAAAATGTTACAGGTCCTTACACAAAGGACATTTCAGAAAGTTGCTGACATTAAGTTTCTAGTATATTCAGAGCTGTTGGACTTTAATCCTATGTGAACCAGGGAAGCTTCTTCCTTTTTCTTTTGAGTTCAAAATGATCTTTAGGGGTTGTCTTCTTTTTTATTTTTATTTTTATTTTTTACTATTTCATCTGTCTATTTGACAGAGACCACAAGTAGGCAGAGAGGCAGGCAGAGAGAGGGAGGGGGAAGGTGGAAGGAGGAAGCAGGCTCACCGCAGAGCAGAGAGCCCGATGTGGGGCTCGATCCCATAACCCTGGGATTATGACCTGAGCTGAAGGCAGCCACTTAACTGACTGAGCCACCCAGGTGCCCCTGGGTTGTTTTCTTTAACAAAGCATATGTACAGCATGTGCTGAGGGCAGAAGCAGACCCTACTTTGAGGTTTTGCCAAGTCGTTCTGACCTTGGTAAATGGTAAAGTGTAGGTCCTAAGACATGAAGTTGAAATTTTCTTTTATCACTCTCAACAGTGAGTTTTCCCTCTGTCTCCTCCTTGCTGGTGTCATCTCCAGGAGTCAGGTGTAATTTTGGTGTTCTTCAGTAGGTAAAGCATTCTTTCCTCTGGTTCCTTTTAAGGTTTTTTCCTTTATCTTTGATTTTCTGCAGTTTGAATACATTACCGCCTTCTTGCCTTTTTTTTTTCTCTCTTGTCATATACTTATTTGTTGAAAGTTGGGCATGATGTGTCGGGTAGTAGATGCTGAGGCAAGTAGGTGTTTGATGTGAGGTATATTATGTGTGTGTCCGGCAAAGAGGCTGCTTGCTGTTTGCGGTAGTGGTAGGTATCAGAGACTTGAGTTTCTTCCAGTGCCCTTGTTTTTCTCTTCCCTGTTGTCTCTGGATGTCCCTGGAAATTCTTTTTTGGAGTCTGCATCTTGCACAGAACAGCAGGCCTATTGAAGGAGTTGTAAGGTCTTGGGGGTAAGGGGAGAAGTATCCTATAAACCTGTGTTGAATTGTGGGTGTTGTATTAGCCAGAATTCCTGGACTGCAACTTTGAGAAGAGTTTCTTAGCCTTTTTACCTTTTTATTTTTCCCTCCACTATGTGAGACGGGAAGGCTGGAGAGAGGCTGCAGTCGGCTGGCTGACCTCCCAAGCCAGATAAGGATCTGGTGAAGCTGTTTCCTTGCCGTGGAGAAAGTTATGCTGGGGTTACTTTTCTCCTCTCCCTGCTCCAAGCACCAAGTTCTGTGTGATCTCAGACCTTCACTGTGAGAACCTGATAGGTAGGGCTCCTAGAGGTAAAACTCACGAATGTGTTTTTGTTCTCAAACCGGTCCACGCCGAGCCTCAGGCAAATCACCATTTATGTGTAAGTGTTCCTGCCACTATTGGCTTCTGTTCTCAGTAAGCTGTGAACATAGACTGCAGCAGGAGGGAATTAGTAAGTCTGTGCCTTAATAAATAGACGGCAAAATAAATAGATCAATAAATAAGGGAAGGCTCTTGTTCATAGTTAGGATGCTCAGTGTTAACTGGTAAATGTGGGGGAGGGCTGTGGGAATCCAAAAGTCCTCTTGCAGCCAGATTCTCCCAATTCTGCCTCAGCCAAGAATTCTCAGTAGGTGCCGACGAGAAGGGGATAGGGTAGGGGAGGGAATTTAGATTAAAAAGGAATAAATGCTAACCATGAAGAAATGGGAATAAGTCCCAAGGAATTTAAGGGGGCTCCCACTAGTGGTTAACTGGTACAGTTGAACACCAGGGCTCCCATATCTTGAGACTTGCCTCCCATTTTTATTTCAAGCTTTTTCTTATTTTCTGGTGTAAGGTGGTCCAGGCTGATCTTGTACTCCATAGTTGGTGTCAGCCACTTCTTTGAAGATACTTTGAAGAGAAAAAAATATTTTTAAATTTTGTGTGTTTGAAAATTTTACAGAATTTTCTAACACAAACAAGAATAGAGAAATTAAAATGAATCCGTCCTTTCAACAGCTGTGAACCTTCTTCTTCTGTTAATTCTTCTTAAAAATCAGGGCAGTAGGGCGCCTGGGTGGCTCAGTGGGTTAAGCCTCTGCCTTTAGCTCAGGTCATGATCTCAGGGTCCTGGGATTGAGTCCCGCATTGGGCTCTCTGCTAGGCAGGGAACCTGCCTCCTCTCTCTCTCTACTTGTGATCTCTCTCTGTCAAATAAATAAAATCTTAAAAAAAAAATCAGGGCAGTATTTAACCTCAAAGGGAGAAAGATGGTGGAAGTTGAGAAATACAGAAATGGAAATCCTTGTGAAGGTAGAAAGTTCATGTTCAGTGAGTCACCAGTACTCTGGAAGGCCTTCTGCTTCCTTTCTCTGGGTTGAGTATTTGAGGAAACAAGTGGAAATAAATGATTTTTTTTCAAGGGCATCTTTTTGTTTTACTTGACTTTCCTCTCCTGCAAGCCCCAACATGTCACAAGCCTTAGGTCCCCGGGGACTAAACTGAGGCCTCGCTCCTGCCTGTTCATTGAGAGGAGAGCCTTCTCCCTGCCCGGGAGGGGCGGTTTGCTGGGATTGCGCTCCGGTGTGTCCCACGCCTCCCTGGCCTCTGGTTTACCAGGTTCCTCGCTGAACACCAAGTTGGACTGACTCAGTCTCACAAAGGGAATTCAGCTAACGGGCACAGGAGATACGGTCGGAAGAAAGATGACAGAGGAATTATACTGGACTGAAGGAAAATTCAGTTTGTAAAATTATAAATTTGGAGTTAAAAAATGTATTTAAACTCCATCTTTTCTAAAAGCATTGGCCAAGTTAGATTTGAAAATTTAGGATATGAAAATGAAATCCACATTGAAGACACCTCTAAAAGGAATAAACAGCTTCTGGTTTTTTGCTAGGTGATAGCACAGAGAAACGTTTATTTATTTAGAGAAATGTTTGAGTTGGTAATACACCATACGAATTTTGCTGTACCATTTCTGAAAGACGATAGCTTGTCACTGGACTCAGATGAACATTTCGTGTCACGTAACAAAGACCTTTAGCTCAGGTCATGATCTCAGGGTCCTGGGATTGAGTCCCGCATTGGGCGGGACTTGACCATACTTGAGCCAGGCGCCTCTGAGCCCTCTTCTTGACTAGACCTTAGCCTTGACCTAGAAAAAAGATTGCAGATTCTCCACACAAATGATTTTGTTCACCCCCTGCCCCTAAGAGACTTGAACAGACACCCGCATGGTTTCGCAGCTCGAGGGCCTATCCCTAGGATTAGACTACAGCCCTCCTAAAATCCTTGCCTGGGAAAGTGCAACACTGTCGGGAGAACTTCCTGTTTGTTCAGGGAAAACCTGGTGATTGGCAGACAGGTCCCTGAACACCCTCTTACAGCAGTTACTTGGGAAAGCTTGCAATTTTAAATACTTTCTCAGTGGCTTTGAAGTGTACAGCTTCTACTGTCCGGAACTGTCATCTCAAGGACCTGAGAAACTCCCCTTTGAAACGCTGATGCCCGGGGAGGGAACTCTTGCTCTCCCTGCCAGCTGGGTTGCTGCCTTGCTTGGACTTGCACGGGGCCCCCTGTTGGTTTCTCTTCCGCCTAAGTGCTCATCAACAACACAAACATTAGTCACGTTAACCAACAACCTTCACGCCCGATTTTTGTGGATTTCCCCTTCCCTGACTCTGCTTAAGCCCCTGACATCCCCTCTTCACCCCTGTCCCTGAAAACAGCAGCCATCTCTGCGCAAACAGAAGTCTGAGCTCATTTCACCCTGGAGCCTCTCCCTCATTGCAGTGGTTACTGATTAAAATCTATCCTGATCCCTTTAGTGTCTGGCTTTGTCTGTCCTGGATATGCTCCACAGCTAGGGAAGGGATTGCGTCCCATCTGTACCTTTCTTCTCTATGTAGACCTTTAATTTTTTTTTTTCTTTTTAGATTTTTAAAATATCATTACATTTCCCATCAAAACAAAAGGGCTCTGACTGTTCTACAAATCTCAGAAGCTTAGAAGGGAACTTCGATTTCTCACTTCTTTGTGGCAGCTGTAGCCTGGAATGTAGAAGGGAGTAAAGACCAGGATAGTGTTTTGGAGGCTGTGTGGAGATAAAAGGGAAATAACTGGAGCCCTGCTGGCGCTGGAGGCTCACTGGAGGCTCACAGAGCTAGTCCTTAACCCGGGGTGCTAAGCCTCTCCGGGCAGCAGGTGTGCATGACTGGCCGTCCCGCCTTGCACCCTGCCCCCGGCCCCAGTTCTCCTGTAGTGCTGGGCAACAGTTATGGTCCTTAGGAAAGGAGCACTGCAACCCAGTTTGTTTGTGGAAGTTTGTGGGAGGGAGTTTATTGATCCAAAGAGGCGGAAGGATTAAGAGAAATCCATAGGCAGGAGAACTTTGTTAATAACTTAGAAACTGACTTCCTTTCTTCTCAGTGTGAACCTCCTTTCAGACCTACATCTTGCTGAAAAGAACTTACACTTTAATTGCTTTTCAAAATGTATATTACACATATTATACTATCATTTACATGTTTGTATACTAGCTTCCCTCCCCATGCATCCTAAAGTGATTTTTGGATAAATGGCTGGAGTCTAAGGGGGGAGGGATCTTAGGTTGAAGTCAGGTGTAAAAATAACCATAAGGAGAGCACTTGTGATGAGCACTGGGGGTTGTACATAAGTGATGAATCACTAAATTCTACTACTGTAACCCATATTACACTAGATGTTAAGTAACTAGAATTTAAATAAAAACTTGAAACAATGACAAAATGATCCCATAAACTCTAAAGTGTTACAAACAAGGTGAGGCATGCACCTGGATTCCGATAGATGACTACCTTTTCCTATATGAAGATTTTTAATGAAACGGTAAAGTCATATTACAAAAGAAAAAAAAGACAAAAAACATAATGAAGTTTAAACCTACTGTCTAATAATTTACCATTCCTGCCTTTGTTTCTGTGGGAGGGACAGATCACCTGAGACAGGAAGGAAGGCCAATCCCAGATGCCTCCCTAGGGCTTGGAGTGCCCAGGCTGCCAGCCACGGGCACACAGGTTGGGTTCCCTGGACTCCGAGAGCCTGGAGGAAGAAGTGTGGTAACTGCCTTATGTACCCTTTGTGTCTTCTCTCAGAGAAGCTGAGTATGGAGCATGCTACAGAGATGGACAATGTGAAATCCTTGGTTCACAGACTGTTCATGGCTTTGCACTTAGAAGAGTTTCAGAAAAAGAGAGAGCACCACTTACTGGAGACTATTGACCACCTGAAGGGACAACTGCAACCTCTTGAACAGGTTAGGAAGCATCACCGTTGAGGCTCTTTGAAAATAATACTGTTGATTGAGCACTTGCTAAGTGAACGTTTGGGGGAACGCCCTACATAGGCTCACTTTCTCCTTCAGTCCTCATAATGAGCCTGTGTGTACTGTTGCCTCTCAGTCGCAGAGACCGCAAAGGTGCAGAGCTAGTGCATGGCGGCCCCACTGGATGCTGCCATATTGAACAGTATGCGCGCCGCCTTCTGCCGCTGGCCACACTGCCTCTGTGAATGAGTATCAAATGGGCCTGGATGTACAAGCATTCCCAGTTTCTTTTTTGGAGGAGAGGCCCGTGGCCCCAGCTCTGCTTACCATACAGACAGCTGGAAAGTTAGCAATGGCTTCCTAACATCCAAAGTTAATCACTGATGGAGGGGAAAAGAGATAATAACTTTTTTGGGGAGGTGGGGTTGGAGTCTGTTTTAAGGGAAAAAACGGCGTCTCGTAAACCTCCAATCCCCTCTGACTTTTAAAACCGGATGGGTGTCTTCTGCATATCCTTGTATCTGAGTAGGAAGTTTCTGGAGATAAACTTTTTTAATAGTATCGTCTAAGGATACCTAGGAGATGGTAGAGCGAGGGACTTTGAAATTTTATTTGTTGAATTGTGTGTACCCACATTTTTATTTTTCACTTCTTAAAAAGTTGATGATATATTTACTTGTATTAAGATTTGAAAATCAGGAAAGGTGCCAGTGGAAAGTTTTCCTCCTACTGCCATATCCCCACACCCGTGGATCATTTCAGATTTTCTTCATCTGTGTATACACAAGTCAAATACATTATTTTGTTCCCTTTTTCAGAAAAGGGCATACACTGTTATATACTGTTCTCCCTCCCCTTTTTTCACTAACAGTGTATGCTGGAAGGATCTCTGCACGGGTACATAGTTTCCTCGATACTGCTGCCCAGTAGCTTGGTAGATGTAGGCACAAGTGTTAGTCTTTTACTCTTGAGCACCTGAAATCGACCATGTGTGAGCAAGGCTACCTACAGGATGCATTGCTAGAAGTGCAGTTGCTGGGTCAGAGAGAATAGGCCTATCATTTCAGGCTTCAGAGGACAGCGTCTTGAGTTTTCCATTGTATACCCTTCTATACTACTTAATTTTTTCTCCCCACAAGCAGATATTACCTTTATATTTAAAAAAATGGCTCATTTAATGAACTGAATTGGAAATAAGTGATCACTCCCAAATGTGTCTGTTTCATAACTTTTCCCTAAATCAGACCTTGTTAATATAATCAGATAGGTGTTACTTTACTTTTGTTCCTTCTTTTCTTTCCCTATGACTGGGTACCCTGTAAGCTGAACCAGGCTGGTTTTGCCCCTTAGATAAAAGCTGGCATCGAAGCTCGCTCAGAAGCCAAAACCAGTGGACTTTTATGGACCGGGTTAGCCTTGCTGTCTGTTCAGGGCGGGGCGTTGGCCTGGCTCACTTGGTGGGTCTACTCCTGGGATATCATGGAACCGGTGACATACTTCATCACATTTGCAAATTCCATGGTCTTTTTTGCATACTTTATCATCACTCGCCAGGTGAGTAGTTTGTTAGGAAAATGGTAAGTTAGAACATGTTTTGCAAATAATTCCATATCCAACTGAAGTAATGAGCAATAAAACCTTTTTTATTTACTGAATTGCTCTCTGGGTCTGTAAAAGCTGATAAATTCTGTTGTTGTTTTCCACAAGAATAGCGCATATACAGCACAGAAAACCGATAACCTCTTTAGAGAAATAAATAGTACAACTCATAAATTTCTCCGTGGAGATAAACACATCAAATTGTGTTCTGTGTCTTTAGAAATAAAATTGAATACGTATTGCAGAAACACTCAGTAACTTTAGCTTTCATTGCATGATTATTTTGCCAAAACAGTTTCCTTTTTCTCCTTTCTATCCCAATATGTGTGATTCCTCTTCCCAGCTTGCTTGCTTTTGAGAGCAGCCGCTGATCTCAAGCAAGATGAAATGTTTTCCTTGTGTTGCCTTATGCTTCCTCTGTTGGCCACTGCAAATATTTTACTCATCTGCCTTCTTTTGCTTTAGTGTTGCTAAGGCAAGTGTCTTTCTTACAGAGACATTATGTTCATATAAAACATGTTCTTTTTTTCCTCCCCCCTTTTTTCCTTTTAGGATTATACTTACTCAGCTGTTAAAAGGAGGCAGTTTCTGCACTTCTTCCATAAGAAATCAAAGAAAGAACATTTTGATGTGGTGCAGTACAACAAGTTAAAAGAAGATCTTGCTAAGGTACCCTGTGGGAAATACGACCTCTTGTGACTGGTCCTATTTGGGCTCTTTGGGAGCTGGAACATAGTATCAGGGAAATCCCCAAGTTCAGACTTGGTCCTCAGTAGACTTCTGTGTACCCTGCTTTGCTCAGTGAAACAGTTGATGTTTCAGTTGATGCTCAGTGAAACAGTGTGTGATGCTAATTTTACATCCTACAGTTTTGGTTTTGACTCCCATATTCTGCATGGGGATGTCTTTTAATGTGTGGGGGGAAATGTCTTAAATGACTTTGAGATCGTAAAATAATAGTTTCCAGTAGCAGTTCTTATTTTTTATTTCTGTTTCTATTTCTGATTTCTATTCACATTCTGAGTATGTGTTTTTAAAGAAAACTGTCCAATATCAAGCTCAACTTTTTTCTTCTTCCTTTTTTTTTTTTTTAATTTTATTTTGGAGCAGAGGCACAGGGAGAGGGAGAGAATCTTAAGCAGACTCCATGCCCAGCACAGAGCCTGATGCCGGGCTGGATCTCACAACCCTGAGATCATGACCTGAGCTGAAGTCAGAGTTGGAAGCTCAACCAACTGATCCAGGCAGGCACCCCTCAAGCCCAACTCTTAAAAACATAAAAGAAAGTAGACTTTTAGGAAGATGAACATCGGTAAAACATGTTAAGCTTTTTAAAGGTGTTTATAACTTCTTCTCCTTAAAAATAAGAGTCAACATGGACTCCTCATTTCATCTTTTCCATCTTTCTGGTGAGAAAAGGGAGGTGCTTAGTTACTTGCCACTGTAGAAAGTGGGGAGACAAGGCTATGAACCCACCAGCCTGACTCTGGAGCCTGTGCTCTGAGGGTCTTCCACATAATCTGTATCTCAGGCAGCTTTTACTCTGGCCTCTCAGTGGACTCATTAGCTTGATTCAGATGCTACACGCTTCTTAACACATTAACTAGATTTTTAATTCTTCTTAGTAATTTTAAAAGAAAAACGTTTCAGTAAAAATCTCTTCCATTGACTAATGCATGCTCCTTTAATAGCCAATATTCATAATGTCTCTTGTTACTTGTAACATTCTAAACTGCCCATCTCTCAAATTAAAAAAACAAGTTCTAGAATTCAACTTGTAATCCAAGAGTTGGGGATGATAAAACCTTTAACAATTTTTAAAATTTTCTAAAATCACTACTTAAGAAAAATATAGTAGTATTTTTAATTGGCGGGTCCTCTTACATTTGAATGATATAATCCAAGGAGGGTAAAGGATGGATGTTCTTCCCACTGGTTGATAGTCCTGGGCGTTTAAGATTCAAAGTAGCACCTGTGGGGGTTCCTGGGAGGCTCAGTGGGTTAAGCGGCTGCCTTCAGCTCAGGTCATGATCTCAGAGTCCTGGGATCGAGCCCCGCATCAGGCTCCCTGCTCACTGGGGAGCCTGCAGCCTTCTCCCTCCACCTGCTGCTCCCTCTGCTTGTTCTCTCGCTCTCTGTCTCACAAATAAATAAATAACATCTTTAAAAAAACATAGCACCTATGAAGTATTCTTTTAAGGCAGTAATGTTGAGGAAGAAGGAAGAATGATTGGTCCCAGTGTTTTTCTTTTCAAATAAGAACTAGAAAAACCATTATAAAAGGAACAGCAAACAGCAAGAACTTGAAGGATATATTAGAAGCCTTAAACTCTTTTCAGAAAGGATCCCTACTCATCAAAATACTGTAGACATTTGCCATTAGTAGTTTCAATAGATTTATTAACCTAAGGATGCATTAAATTTATAGAATTCCTCTCCTGCAATAATGCTGTTTCTCGTTCTCTTTGATCACGTACTTTTTTCTTTTTCCCGTTGACAGGCTACGGAATCCCTGAAACAGGTGCGCCACTCCCTCTGTTTGCGAATGCAAGGAGAGGAAATCAATGAAAAGAATTAATCTTAGATTTTTAAATGTCATTGAATTTTTCCAGTGTGTGTTGATTCCACAACTTAGAAACTGGAACTTTTTGAGTCCCATAGTTCTTTGAATTTGATTGTTTTAGTGTCTTTTGTCAATTAAAAAAAAATGCTGGCAAAAACACAGGTATTCTTTGAAGTTCTCATTTGAGATTTTTGGTTTGTGGATTCACATGACTTTTCGGGGATTAATGCCAGAAGGAGCTTGGCTGAGTCAGTCCAAGTCAGAGTGGCTGTGGCTGGGGCTGGGGCTTGGAACTTGAGCTAAGCATCCTCGTCCTCAGACATTGTGTTCATTCTCCCTGCGAGGGGGAATGGTCAGGGTGCGTGGAATTCACTCTTATTCTTCGGCTTCCTTTAGAATTGTCTTGTCATTAATTTATTTTTAAATACATGATTGTTCCAAGACCCTTGATCATTAAACATAGCTAAAGTTATCATAAAATGTCACTTGAAACATTTCATTTTAAGTAGTATCTACTGAGATAGATAGCGTTTATTTGCTGTCAAGTACTGATGCAAGCTTTTATGTATACGTATTTGTAATCCTATAATCCTATGAGAGTAGCTGTTTTTAATCCCAGTTGCGTAATAAGGAAATGGAGGTACGGAGAGGCTAGTTAGCCCAAGTGCACAGAGCCAGATTTCAGCACCTACTCAGAGAAGATGATAAATCTTCATTCATTTACAACTAATGGTATTTGGTCCATTGTCTGGGATTTCGGGGTCTGTGGGCCAGAAAGGGTGATGGTGATAACCTGATATTAGAGATTTGTTATTTAAAAAAAAAAAAGACCCAAAGCTCCCAGTGTTTTCAGAGTTTGTCTTTCAATCAAATCAGATTCAAACTTCCTGTACGCAAACTGTAACAGTGCACAGTGACCACTTGCTGTGTTGTCAGTGTCTTGAAACATGGAGATTTTGAATCACTACTATATTGGTGTCTTATAACTAAACTAAGAGGATGCACTAGTATGTTTTTATAATGAATATCACCAGGTTAAGCATTATGACGAGTCCTTAGAACATGTTCTGCCTTTGAACTCTGTTCCTAGGGAGACAAGACCATCAGTAGGATTAGATCAGAGTTCAGAGAAACCACTTGGGAAAGGTGGGCCTTGCCTTTTGGGTGGAATTTGGGACCAAGGGGAATCATTTCAGGTGGGGATACAAGATGGGAGCAAGGGAGTCCTGAACTTGGTCTTGGCTCTGTATTGGTCATCCATATGGGTGGGAATCTATTTCTCCCAAACTCCTGTTTATAATATTCTGACTTCTTCCCATGAATCACAGGTGTTCTTACTGGCATCTAGAATGGTGAATCCTTTCCAGAGGATTTTCATTGACTTTGCCCAGATCCATCAGAGAAATCACTGTCTATGGCAGCTACAGCCTTACAAAATGTACTTCTTAAATATTAAGACTTGAAATTTGAAATGACTTCTTGATCCATGGGCTACAGAATGAATGTTGTGTTAGCCAAATTGAAAACCTTAATCTCACTGTGCATCTCCATAAGAGCTTTGGGTGACCAGGCCCATTGTTAGTGAGCAGTAATATTTTGAAAAGAATCTTCTAAATTTTTTTTTTTTTTTAGTAGTCGGTCTCAAAAGTGGTCTTAAATATTCAGTAAACCATTTTGTAGACAGCTGTGCTATCACTCAGGCTTTGTTTTTCCATTTACAGAGCTCAGGAAGAGTAGATTTAACATAATTCTGAAGTGCCCTAGCTGGGATTTTCCGAATGGTAACCAGCTTCATCAGCTCCTCACAAGAGGAGCTTTGAAGCTTTGAAGTCAGGCATACTGACTTCTGTTTAGCTATGGAAGTCCGAGATGGCATCTTCTTGCAAGAGGGCTGTTTAATCTACACTGAAAATCTGTTGTGTGGTCACCTTCATGAATCATCTGGCTAGATCTTCTGGAAAACTGTCAGCTTCTCCATCAGCACCTGCTGCTTCATCTTGCACTTTTATGTAATGGAGATGGCTTCTTTCCTTAAACCTCAGAACCAGCCAACCTCTGCTAGCTTCTGCCTTCTCTTTGGCAGGTTTCTCACTTCTCTCAATCTTCACAGAAGTGAAGAGAGTTATGGTCTTGCTCTGGATTTAGCTTATACTGGCTTAAGGGAATGCTGTGGTGGGTTTGATCTTCTGACCAAATCACTCAAACTTTCTATCAGCAGTAAGGCGTTCCACTTTCTTACAGCTCCCAAATTTACTGTCATTTCCTTGAGAACTTTGTCCTTGCATTCACAACTTGGCTGTGTGGCTCAAGAGGCCTTGTTTTTGGCCCATCTTGGCTTTTAACATGCCTTCCTGACCAAGCTTCATTATTTCTACCCTTTGAGTTAAAGTGAGAAACCTAGACTCTTCCCTTCACCTGAACACTTAGGCCTGTTAATAATCCTACAGTGACCTCTACTCTGAGAATTGTTGTGGGTCAGGAAGTCAGGAAGCCCAAGGAGGGGAGAGAATGGCTAGTCAGTGGAACAATGAGAAGACACACATTTAATAAGTTGCTGTCATAGATAGGTGTTATTCATGGCACCCCAAAACCATTAAAATAGTAAACTCAGAGATCACAGATCACCAAAACAAATATAGTAGCAACAAAATCTGACCTATGAGAATTACCAAAATAATGAGACACACGAGATAAGCAAATACTTTTGGGAAAATGGTGCCAGTAGACTTGCTTAGGGCAGAGCTGCCACAGACCTTTGGTTTGTTAAAAACAAACCTGCCAAGCATGAAAAGATGAGATATGCCTGTACACATCTTCTTTATCCATTCATTTCTTGAGGGACACCGAGGTTGCTTCTGTAGCTTAGCAAATTATAAATAATGCTGCAGTGATTAGAGATACATATATTGTTTTGAATTAGTGGTTTTGTGTTCTTTGGTAATTCTAGTAGAATTACTGGACTGTATGGTATTAATATTTTTCAATTTTTGAGGGGACTCCGTGCTGTTTTTTATAGTGGCTGCACCAATTTACATTTCCACCAGCAGTGCACAAGGGTTGCCTTTCCTCTACATCCTGACCCACGCTTATTGTTTTTTTGAGATTAGGCATGCTGACTGTTGGGAGGTGATAGCTTATTGTGGCTGATTTGCTTTTCCCTAATGAGTGATGTTAAGCATCTTTTCATGTGTCTGTTGGCCATTTGATTGTCTCCTTTGGAAGAATGTCTATTCAGGTCCTCTAACCATTTTTTATTTGGATTGGTTTTTGTTTTCTTGGTGGTGAATTGAATGAGTTCTTTATATAATGTCAATATTAACCCTTTATCAGGTATGTAACTTGTAAATATCTTCTCCCATTCAGTAGGTTGCCTTTTTGTGTCATTGGGTTCCTTTGTTGTGTAAAAGCTGCTTAGTCTGACATAGTCCTATTTGTTTTTGCTTTTGTTGCCCTTTGCCTGGGAGCAGAAACTCAGACCAAATGTGCAAGAGCTTTCTGCCTATATTTTCCTCTAGTTTTATGGTCTCAGTTCTCACATTCAAGTCTTTAGTCCACTTTGATTTTATTTTTATATATGGTGTAAGAAGTGATCCAGTTTCCTTCTTTTCCATGTAGCTCTCTAGTTTCTCAGCACCATTTATTTAAGACTTCATTTTTTCTTAAAGACTTTGAGAGAGACAGAGGGAGGTAGAGGGAGAGAGAATCTGAAGCACACCGTGTGCTAAGCAGAGCCCAACATGGGGCTCAATCCCAAAATCCCATGCTCATGACCTGAGCCGAAACCAAGAGTTGGACACTTAACCAGCTGAGCCACCCAGATGCCCCTTTAAGAGACTGTCTTTTTTCCCATTGTATGTTCTTGCTGTCTTTGTCAAAGATTATTTGATTGTGGGCTTCTTGTTTTGTTTCATGAATCTGTTTTTGTGCCAGTACCATGCTGATTATTATTGCTTTGGAATAGCAACATAGTTTGGAATTGGGAAGCATGATACATCTAGCTTCGTTCTTCTCAAGGTGGCCTTGGCTATTTGGAGTCTTGTGTGATTCCATACAAATTTTAGGATTCTTTGTTCTAGTTCTGTGAAAAATGCCATTGGTATTTTGATAGGGATGACAATCTGTCAATTGATAGAGTAGGCAGGATGGACATTTTAACATTACTAAACCTCCAATCCATGATCATGGTATATCTTTCTGTAAAGGTTTTATTTTTTTTAATGTTAGAGTTGAAGTTCTGTATAAAAAGTGATAAAACTGGCAGCTCCTGGGTGGCTCAGTTGGGTGAGCTGTGCCTTCAGCTCAGGTTATGAACTCAAGGTCCTGAGATTGAACCCCATATTGGGTTCCCTCCTCAGTGGAGAGTCTACTGCTCCCTCTCCATGTGTCCCCTCCATACCCCCCTTGTCTTTTCTCTCTCATAAATAAAATCTTTTTTTTTTTTTTTGAAAGACTTTATTTGACAGAAAGTGAGAGGAAGCACAAACAGGGGGAGAAGAAGAGGGAGAAGCAGGCTCCCTACAGGGAGCTGGATGTGGGATGTGATCCCAAGACATGGGGATCATGACCTGAGCTGAGCCAAAGGCAGCGGTTTAACCCACTGAGCCACCCAGCCTCTATAATAAATAACATCTTTTTAAAAAGTGGAAATCCATATGTAGATGAATTTGTATGACCAAGTAAAACTCTACTCTGAATTAAATAAGAAAGTGAATTAGAAAAATTAAAATATGAATTTCAAATATTTTATTAAGGAAAAACAACTAATTCTTGGATTTCAAAAACCTTTAAAAACACTATAAAAATTTTATAAAAAACAAAATACAAGTTAAATCAGCCAGATATTTTGAGTAACCTTGTGATTTACTATAAAAATCAAGTATTACAAATCCTTGTGGATTTTTATAGTAATTCCCTGAGGATTTCATTTCACATATATCAAAACCTTTTCACCATGTCTAATACCAATATGAACTATTCTTTAAAGTTCTCATTAAACCTTTAAGACTATAAATCGCTTTATCATAAATTTCAACCTAGTGGTATTTATTTATATAAAAAGATGGAAAATCTGTTTTGAATATAGATACATAAAACAAAATAGTCCCTATCATTTAGATTTCGGAAAGAAATGCAGCTTTTTAGTTAGCATTGAGGCAAAGCAGGGAACCTGCTTCTTTCCAATTGCATTTGGGTCTTTGCAAAAGTCCACTCGGCGCTGAGAGACTTTCCTGTTCACCAGAGTGAGGAGTTCCGTGAACTCCAAGGAGGAGCCAAATTTCCCCAGCATCTCACATAAATCTTGAATGTACCACGAGCCATTCACAGTTTCCCGATGAGAATAATAGCCTAAAAGGAAGGAAAAGGACACTGAAGTATTTTTGGCTTTTGGTTACTTCGAGTTTTTAATGCACCCCTACAGAAACAGAAGTTCTCAACAATTCTTAAAGACTTAAGATATGTCCGTTTCAAAACTTTTCTCTGTTGACTAGTGTCATATGGGAAAGGGATTGGTTTATATAGTTTTATAAAAATGGGGTTAGTTCTAAGTAGTTTCCTTTGTTTCCTGAAAAGTCCCAAGACCACAGTAGCCAAGCAGTGATTCTGACACGAGACTGGAAAGAAAAACAGTTTGCTGCCCTAGCAAGGAACAGCAAGCATCTAAGTGTTTTCAACAACGCTTTCCACAAATACCACTATGACACCATCATGATAACGGGCAGCTAATATTCAATATAACTTTTAAGCTGCCACGGTTCTCAGGAATGATTTTTCTGTAAGTCACTCTACACTTGAGATCACCCTGTGCCATGTGATCAAAGAAATCTGTTCTTCTAAGACTGTGAGCGCCAGGATCAAATCACTGCGGCCCACTTGTGGTTGGTAGTGAACAGCCACCCACCTTCTGCCACAGAGTAGCACATGAGGAAGTCGGCTCCAGCAGGCAGTGTGTGCACGGAGGCCGCATCCACCTGGGTGACGTTGGCCTCCAGTGCGTCGGTCTGATGATCCACTACGTCCAGAGGAATGACTGGCACGTCGTGCTGGTCTCCCCGGCATGCCTAGAAGAAAAACCACTCTCTGGTCTTACCTAAGCTCTCCTTCCCAGTGCTTCAGGCTTACAGTCAATGTGTCCTTTCGTTCATCATGTTCATCATGTCAGCAGCAACAGAAGCTGCTTTATAGGTACGTCAGAAACCACGCCATCGAGTTTCAGAGCATACAAAGCTGACTGGTTTTCCCCACTTAGGTTTTCTTCTAATTAGGGTTTTCAAAAAAATTGGCATCCTCAACTGTATACCAAATTGTTTTGATGGAAACGTATGCTCTGGAGAAAGCCTCTGTGGTTTTAAAATTTCTAATGGATCAGCCACACTGCAGGACCAAAGATGCACCCCTTCTTCTAAAAACTGTGGTCTTTGCCTAGTATTTCTATTCAATCAGGGAATGTATGCCCAGACTGGGTTGTGCTTACCCAGCTGCTACCATAAATTGTCAAAAGGACACCATGTGACCCAAGAAGACAATTTTATTGTGCCCTTTTCTTTTTGCTCATACTTTAGAGTGGAGTTTCAAATTCTTACCTGCTAATCCTGACTCATAGATGGGCTGACATTAATTTATACTCTTAAATGACTATTATGGCTGAATTTTGTCATCCCCCCATTTATATATAGAAGTCCTAATCCTCAGTATCTCAAAAGTGACTGTATTTAGAGATAATGGTTAGACGAGGTCTGTTATGATTTTAATCTACCATAACTGGTGTCTTAGATTAGGGCACAGAGGAGACCATGTGAAGGCACAGCGACAAGACAGCCACGTCCAAACCAAGGAGAACTGATACCCTGATCTCAGACTGCTAACCTCCAGAACTGTAAGAAAATGAATTTCTGTTGTTTAAGCCACCCAGGCTGTGTACTTTGTTCTGGTGGGCCTAATACACTTAATACAGTGACCTAAGAAGATTTGACAGTGCATTTTAAATGGATCTCTCATTCTGAAATGCTTAATGAGTTATAAGCTATTTATTTATTGTGCAAATAATAATAGGGCAAAAGCTGCCAAGACTTACAAGCTTTGAAAGAAAAATGTCATGAGTGATTGGTGTTAAAGAGAAGATCCCTAATATTCCATTTCTTTTTTTTTTTTTATTTTTTAAAAGATTTTATTTATTTATTTGAGAGAGAGAGAGAGTGTGAGAGAGAGCATGAGCGAGGAGAAGGTCAGAGAGTGAAGCAGACTCCCCATGGAGCTGGGAGCCTGATGTGGGACTCGATCCCGGGACTCCAGGATCACGCCCTGAGCCGAAGGCAGTCGTCCAACCAACTGCGCCACCCAGGCGTCCTAATATTCCATTTCTACTGGGAGATTTTAATCTAATTTCCTATTCCCAGGCTTCTTTTCAGCCCTTATTTTCCACTGTCTTCCTATCTAGCCTAGAACACCCCTAGAATGTGCTGCTCTCACCTGCCAGCTCAGAGGCAGTGAGCTGGAGAGTGAGCCTCCCGGCGACATCATGAGATGGTGCTATTTTATCTCCTTTCACAGATGAAGAATCGGAGGCACAGAGAAGTAACCTGGTGAAACATTTTCCTCCTTTGTGGCTCTCACCAGCAGCCTGCTAGTTATTTCGAATTCTGTTGTTTCTGACAGCCCTAGCCACTCCTCTTTTCATGAAGCAATCATGTCATTATTTTCCCTGATTTTTCCCGTTCTCTGGGGTGTCTCCCTTATCATCTTTCCTCTGCTCTTTGCTGTCCCTCAGTTCTGTTTTGCACTCACTTTTCAAGCTATACTTGATAGAGTAAACTCAGCTACGCCCATGGCTGCCATTACCATTCACCTCCTCCTTACTCTCAAATGTACTTCTCCAACCCAGACTGCCTGTCTTAAGTTCTAGAACTAGAACTCTGCCCATATGTGACAGATACTCCAAGGCAGCTGTCCCAACAGGAAACCATGGATCATCCTCAACTTCCCAGAGACCCCCCCCGCCCCCTCCCCTCAAGGCTTGATGGCAGCTGGAATGTGGCCATGCCCCCGTGCTATTCATGGAAATACAGAACTACAGCACAAGAAGACTGTTCGGATTCCTTACTGATGTGCCAGATGAGATCCTTCGGGCCCAGACACATCTTATCCCTAATACCAGTGTAGTGGAGGGGAAAGGTGACAGGGTGAAGTAAGCTAGGACCAGAACTCTGCCCACTCCGCAGTCTGCCCACTAGCCTCCCTGCACAGTGCTCTAACACCAGAGACCCTTCCTCGGGGAGCTCCAGCTGATGTGGGGCTGGACTGTGGCACATTGGTTATTTTAAGTCCTTTCAAATGTCAGTCTATTAATAAACTGAAAATCTTTATCATTTATTCCTTGTTAAGAAGGAATTACTACTAAGGGGAATTACTAATAATTGTAACTCTGATTGGCTGGGAAGCCAAAAGGGCCTTTCCAATTATTGGAGAGTTACTTTCAAAATTGGCTTTAATTCTCTATAATCACGTGTACAAAACCATGGACTTTACTGTTAAGACTGTACAAAATCAGGCACCTGGGTGGCTCAGATGGTTAAGCGTCTGCCTTCAGCTCAGGTCATGATCCCAGGGTCCTGGGATTAAGCCCCGCATTGGGCTTCTTGCTCAATGGGGAGCCTGCTTCTCCCTCTGCCTCTCTAATGAAAAAAATAAATCTTCAAAAAAATTATAACAAAATCAGTCTTACCTGAATGATAAATATTTTGGGTTTTCCAACTAGGCTTTGACATTTGTCTCCTTTGAATAAGCCAGTCAGTGTCTGAATTTCAATTTTGGCATCATATGCGTAAATGTGATTGCCTTCACCATGACTCAGGAAAACACATAAAAAGCAGTCGGCATCCGTGTGGCTAGAGGTTGACACTATAAAGGCAGCCAGTAGTTCACAAAGAAATGAAGACGTTTATTATGTACCTACAAAAATTCAATCTAATACAAGAATAAAGTTACAGATGGATGAGGAAAATTTTATTTATTTATTTATTTATTTTTAAAAGATTTTATTTGACAGAGAGCTCAAGTAGGTGGAGTCGCAGGCAGAGAGAGAGAGAGAGAGAGGAGGAAGCAGGCTACCCGCTGAGCAGAGATCTGATGTGGGGCTCTATCCCAGGACCCTGGGACCATGACCTGAGCCGAAGGCAGAGGCTTTAACCCATTGAGCCACCCAGGCGCCCCGGAAAATTTATTTTAATAACTGTAAAAAGGAAGTAATGAAACACAACCTAGTCTTTAATCAAACAGAATAATTTATATCATACTGTCTCTGATTTTTAAAAACCTACTAAAAGTTCGGAGAGTTTAAAAACGAATTTCATTAGCTTTTCTGCAGCAAAGAATAATGACATGAAAAACATATTGGGAGGACTGTGGCGACAAAATATATGTCACGGAGCAGAGAGCTGAGGGTGGCCTGGAAAGGCCTTGGTGACACTCTGGTCAATGGCTCTGTGTGGCTGCGCCTCTAGGGAGCGTGCCGGCTTCGCTCCCTGTCTGCAGCACTGAGGGTGAGCAAAGCCGAACACCCGCAGGTCAAAGAGGTCTGGTACAGAGGTGTCTCAAAAAATTAAAAATAGAAATACCATCCAATCCAGCAATTCCACTTCTGGAATTCACTGATGAAAACAGAAAACCTAATTTGGAAAGAGACACCTGCATCCCCCAAGTTCCCTGAAGCACAATGGCTAAGATGTGCAAACAACCCAAGTGTCCATAAGTGAAAGGAAGGAAGAAAATGGGATATAGGTATCCGGATACATAGACACGCACACACAACGGAGTATTATTCAGCCATAAAAAAGTAAATCCTAGCCTTTGCAATAACAAGAGTGGACTTTAAGGGTGTCCTGCTGAAAGAAAGAAATCCAAGACAGACAAATACCATATGATCTCACTTACAGGTGGAATCTAAAAAAAAAAAAAAAACCAAAGCTACAGATAGAGAACAGATTGGTGGTTGCTGGCAGGTAAGGTAAGTGGGTGAAAGGGTACAGACTTCCAATTATAAGTCATGGGGCAGCATAGCGCCTATACTACTACTATATATCTGAAAGTCTGAAAGTGGCTACGTAAATTTTTAAAATGTAATTTGTAATTTTGTATGGTGAGAAGACAAAGGTGACCATTTTACAATGTATACAAATACTGAATCATGCTATACACCTGAAACTGATGTTATGTATCACACTTAATTTTTAAAAAGCCCTACAGTTTAAATACATAAATACTGTAATAGTCCATTGCCAATAACTTGAAAATCCATGGCATGCAGTAATTACGGTAAACGTAAGTTAGATTACCTACTGTGCCGTGATAAAGAAGTTTAGACACAGTATATGTAAATCCACAATTAAAAAAAAAAATCCACAATATTTTGAGGCCAGTAAAACACTTGGGTATGGAAGGAGTCCGCTGAAACATGACAGCCCAGCATCTGTAGTGTTTGCATTGACTTTTAATTGCCAAATGAGAAGGTCATTTCCTTCATTTCTAGAATAACAGACTGTAATAAGTGGATGCTAAACATACACTTTGGAGGCATAACACTTTGTAAGCGTCTTAAATCTGGTGGGTAACATCCAAGCAGAGAGGCACACTAAACCTGTAACCCACGCTAAATTAGTTGGAAAGACTTTTTTGACAACACAGTTAATTATCTGGATGCCTTTATAGATAGGATACTCCATTCCCCCAGAAGATAAATAGGAAAACTACTTACCCTCATGAATTTTGAGCAGTAGTTCTTCTGCTCTAAGATCATTAAAGCATTTCACTTCAAATCCTAGTTCTGAAAACCTGGTGATAAACTGGGTATTAGTGTAGGAGTTATTCACAGTGGTCAGATACCTGCATTTACTTGGAACACCTACATCTATACAAGTTTTTATGACCTACAGATTGACCTTCAGGAGGAAAGAAAAAATGAAATATGAATGAACTATGACAATGATGGTTTTCCTTGAGCATCCACAGTTGGGAAGGATTTACTCATAACTGATTCAAGTCAGAATGTTGCTGTCTGCTGTGCAATGATGTAACGATGCAGAGCCCATTAACATTTAACAGAACAAGGTGAGGAAGGAAATTCAGGCAATTTGGTGAGCCCATTAACATTTAACAGAACAAGGTGAGGAAGGAAATTCATGAGGCACAGCCTCAGGTACTTTTGCTAGGTAATTTCCTCAATGTGGACAAGTTTTGGTAAGTATCACTTAAATATCCCATGCTCCTGACACGTAGATAAAACCAGTACCTGCGTGTAAGATTGTCTCTGTCTGCGCTGGTGCCCCGCCGTTCTGGCAACATTAAATGCCAGAAGAACCTCTCGTGGTTGAAGATTAAAGCAGTTCCTCTCCTCTTGTGGTCCATTTTGTACTTTTCTGCCGGATCAAATATTTCACTGTTAAGGAAAAATTCAAACAATAACCACTTTAAGTCATATTAAATAATGAGCTCCTCCAAGCCCAGTATCAGTGTGGAGGGTAGACAGAGGTCTGCTGTCTACACCTCCCCTGCTAGGCTGACATGCTTCTGGTGTGCACTGGGCAAGCCTCACCACTGTTCTGGCAAGGAAAACCCGGATATGTTTCTGTACAGATGGGTAAACAGCAGCCATCCTCAGCACCCTGACCCCCAGTCCTTCCAGATATTTTGAACCTCACTGTAGGTCCTGAAACGACCAAAGGCAGCAGCCAAACCACAGGTCGACCAGCCCCTGGTCCCAACACTAACACTTGCCGTTCTCGGCTCTACTAGCTCCCAGGTACCCTTCTTGCTTCTTGTAGACTGATCACGGTCAGCAAAGAAAGAAGCCTTCATTATGAAAGTGCACATTTTTACCTCTTACGGAAGGCGTCCATTTCTGTCACATTTTGTTCCTCACCTTAAAAAAAAAAAAGTTGAATTTTATTAATTTGCTGTCTGACTTGTGGTAAAAACACAGCAGTCCTCCCGCACTGTAAATCCTTCTAGTTTTGCTTGGTTTAAAAGTATGAAAAGGGGAAATAGGAAGGGAAACTGCTTCATAATAAATGACTAGAAATTAATTGCTCAATTCTTTCTCACCCTGAACTCTTATTGGCAAAATAGGAAAGAGTATTATCAAGAGAAATGGAAAAAACAGTATGCAAATACATTCACTATGGTGACATGGTTCTGTGATTATGGACCAATGCATACGAAATATAGAACTGTTCTGCAGAAAATGTTTTTGCAGATAGTCCATATAACCGAGAAGCAATTAAAAGCAGAGGGAAACAAACATTGTAGGGATAATACTGGATTACCCTATGGGCTGTAAGAGGTAGAAGTCTGGAGAAGGGAAGGGCCAAGGGCAAAGGCTTAAATTTTGGATCTCCCAAATGAAACACATGCATTTACAACCCACCCCATGAAGGGGACCCTATGTCCCCAACCTGTGATCAGACTTCCCCACCCCGTAGGCTGCCCTTCACTGGATCCTCCTCTACTCCTTGGAGCAGTGTTGTGCAACAGAACTCTCTGCTGATGGACTCCTGCACCTGTGCTGTCCTATATGCCAGCCACGGGCCACAGGTGGCTGCCGAGCACTTGAAATGGGGCTTGTGCAGCTAACGAACTCAATTTTTAATTCATTTTCAATAACCACACATAGCCAGTAACTTCTGTACTGGACAGCACAGTCTAGCATCTCTTACAATAAAGGCCCAGGCACCAATGACTGTTTTAACCTCATAAACTTAACAGCCCCAGGGGAGAGAAAGTAAGGAATAAACAAATATTAACGGTATTATAAGATGCTCTCTCCCTTGAGGTCATGGAGGGTAGCACAACAGACCCTCCCACCCATCACCTTGGAACCAGGAGGCTCCCGTTCCCGTCTGTCCCTTACACCTGATTGTTCTGCTCTGGGAGGGGGAGGCTGGAATTCAATTCCACGCCCTTCACCTTCGCTTTTGGGGCCTATTCTTCCTGGAATCCACCGGGCATCCACATCCAGCCAGGAACCCACGAAGGCCCTCTGCTGTCAAGTAGACCCTAAATCCGTTTTTCTCAACCTCAGTATTAGTTCCTGGTGTGGGTGATAAAATGTCCATTCCTGGATCCTAACCCAGATTTGCAGTTTCAGAATCAGAATCCCAGGGGAGGGGGAATCGCTTTGCCCCGGGGATACTTCCCCTTCTACAAGCCGCTCACCCGAGGCTACATCCTACTCTTCCTACTCCACAAACTGCTTTACGCGGAAACTTCACCACCACACAGTGCTCTGAAGAGGAGAGCACACAATTCGTGCTGCCTGTCTCCACCTTCTGCTCTACCTGGGATCCTGTACCCCACGCCCTGGCCTCTGGGAAACACTCCCTACCAAGACCGCGCTCTACCCAAGATAACGGGATCCTTCCCAGCAGCCACTGCTGCCCCCGCGCACACCTCCGGACCGCGCAGTGCTCCCCCGGGAGACCCGCTTCACTCACCCTCTACCGAATACACCTCCTGCTCCGCCCGCCCCTGCAGCGCACCCGCTGCTCCACACACTGCTCTTTGAACACACTGCTTTACTGGGATAGTTTCTACCCCACGCCGCTCTCCCAGAGCTCCTACTCCCCACGTGGCTTTACAGGGAATCTTCCTCATCGGACAGTGCACTATATGGGATACTAACCTGGCACGAGGGCACTTTCTACCAGACATTACTTCACCAGGGACAGCTCCTTACCACATACACCATTCTTCTGGAGAGACTTCCCACATCACACAGTTCGGCCCAGGAAATCTCTTCCTCCCTACACTGCTCTGTCCTGAATACTTCCTACTGCACACCCCATCCCCTGGGATTACTTCCAACTCTCCACGCTGCTCTACTAAGGCAGAGGAATTTTCTCTCCTTCCATTTTCAAAAGTGGTTCAGGATCCACCTCCTTTTAATTACCCCACCTCTTTAAGCCAGTTATATGATAAAGAAAAAAACATTTCAAACTAAACCCATTCAATCCTTGTGTGAAGGACAGTCCCCTCATTCATCCCCCTACAAACCTGCCCCGTTAGGAAAGTACTTAGCTCCAACGTGGCACACAAAGCAGAGGACCCGGGAGCCCACCTCTTCCGGCCCCCTGCTCCACGTCGGTTAGTGAGCCCAAGGCAGCCTGAAGCATAACAGAGGGAAGCGGTGCCAAACGGCCGGTCCCCAAACTAACTCAGATCATGGAGGGTGAAAGCACTGGGAGATGTACGCTCGACTGGGTCTTCAAAACTAATTTTTAAAAAAATATAAACGAGAACTGTCCTGGCGGGACACAGTTATGTAAATAAATGACATCCACACAAAGAAAAATACTCATTTTTTACAGTCTTGAGGAAGGAATTGCACCAATCCTCTTGGCTAGGTGTAATTTCAGCTGCCCATCTGGATGGTCTCAAACAATGCCCTCAGCTTAGACATGACCTATAGATTTAGGAAAGATAGCTAGTTTCAGGTTGCCCCAGATAACCTAAAATTACATTCAGTTTCAAAGTTAACAGACATGGCAATCTCTGAGGGATTTTTTAAAGGTGTTTTGTTGTTACTGTTAGTATCATGGAGGTGGGGTGGGTGGGGGGAACTGGGCCCTGAGAACTTTAGTTCTGACCCTGGCTAGCTCAGAGCTGGCTCTGATACTAGCAAGCGCCCCACATTGTGCAGAAGCAGTCAATGGCCAGGTCCACACGCCATTCTATACGAATTTTTTTTTTTTTAAGATTTTATTTATTTATTTATCAGAGAGAGGGCGAGAGAGCAAGCACAGGCAGACAGAATGGCAGGCAGAGGCAGAGGGAGAAGCAGGCTCCCTGCAGAGCAAGGAGCCCGATGCGGGACTCGATCCAAGGACGCTGGGATCATGACCTGAGCCGAAGGCAGCTGCTTAACCAACTGAGCCACCCAGGCGTTCCTCCACACGCCATTCTAGTCTGGCAGTTTGTTCGACAAGAACAGAAAGTGATGGACACAGATGTTAAAACCTAAGTTCCCAACACTTTACTGGAGTTGGTAAGTTTTACTCAGGTTCCACAGAAACTAATATTCCGTGACTCTTTGTGGTCATTCTAGGCTGCATGTCCTCAGCAGACAAACTTCAGGAAGGGGACACTTTAACAAAGTCATCGTTACACTGCAGGAATACAAATGAACTGTCTAAGACAGTAGAGCGCTCTGCCATCATGGAAAAAATCAATTTCAATGGACATACCCTATATAACACCTATAAATTCCTGTGCCTCTGCAATCTATTCATCAAAAATGGGTCCATCATTAAACTTGTCTCTTGACCTCTTTTCACTTCTCCTTGCCTCTGATTTAGGCAATTTTCCTTTTCACCATGATGCACCTACGACCTCTTTGCTCCTTGAAACAGTTTAATTTTTACAAAACGAATCTCACCTTTTTCCTCCTCACCTTACTTGGATAATGCCTCCAGATAATCCTGCCAGCTAGCCTCTATTGCTGGCCTGCCACTTTAGACCTTCTTGCCCTTAGCTCCACAGCCCATGACACACAGTGGTCAGGCTTGTCCAAGGACACTAAAGTGGAGCTGGGACTGAAAACCAGGTCTGCCTGGAAACTCCAAAGTCTCTGCACTCTGGTCATCAAACTAAACCCCTCCTACCAGAGACACCAGCTACCTTCCTAAACTAAGTGTTCATTTCCCCAACCTTCTCCATTAACCAAGGTCATCGTCCTCATGCACTGCAGTACCGATCAAACTCCACCCATATTCCCTATCAAGAATCTGTTTAATAATCCTACATTGAGTAAGCTTTGTCAGGGCTAGAACACACTAAAAAGGGGGTGGGGTGGAGAAAAAGGAAGGACGCAGGTAGGAAAAGGAAAGCAATGGGATTTAAAGAATGGAGGGGGAAGTGCCCTGGCTAGTGGTTGGCGTCCTGGAGCCCTGCCCCTGCTGCCCACCCCTCACCCACGGAACCCAAAATGGGAGTGGCCGCCGGACCCTGCACCGTCCGTCCGTCCGTCGGGGGCAAGGCCACTCCCTGAACAGCCAAGGTGACGTCCTACAACTTGCCTCAGGGGCAAGCCCGGTTTCTTGCAGCACAGAATAAAAAGCTATGAAATAAGGTATTCTGCATCAACCACTAGTTTCAACCTTTTCTTTCTTCCTTTTTTTTTTAACACTATGCCGGGCTCGAAGTTTCTAAAGCTATCAGTGATATAATTAGTGACACGAAGAAAGTTCTGAAGTCCACGTTTAGCCGTTAATTATTCTGCAGGGAAAGATGTGGCTTCAACTCATATCCACAAACAGTCGTGGGTGTGGGAGAGACACTGGGGCTGTCCAAACCGCCAAGGCGCAGTTTTTGTACCCAAGTCAAGTACGGGCCTAAGCAGGGGCTCCTGCCGGGCGCTCCCGCGGGCTGGTTATGCTTCCATTATTACGCATGCAACCACTTCTTACTTTTTACTCAGGAGTAGAAAAAACCAGACCCAACTTCCGAGAGTCAACTTTCCAAAAGAGCAGAGCAAGCGCAGGGGGGCGCCAGCACAGGCCCCGCCGCCTTCCAGGGTTTAAACGCCCGACGTCCGTAAAGGGATAACCAACCCGCCGGAGGACAAAGGCGGCCCGGGCACGCCCCAGAGCTGGGGCGCGCGCTCGCAACCCCGAGCCGCACTGAGCGACGGCGAAGCTCTGGGCTGGTTTTCTAGACCAAAAAACTAATAAGCTGCCCCTGCCGGACTTCAGAGCTTCCTTCCAGGACCCGCAACTCTTCGGGGTCGTCCGGCAGACACAGTACCCGCCTCCCGCCCGCCTGCCTGCCTCGCGGAGGCTGTCCGGCACCTCCTCCCACCCCCTACCCCGGCCTACCTGCAGGGCGAACCCCGCGGAGCCGCGGCCCGGAGCTCATCGAGGCCCCTAGCGCAGCGCAGACGCCCAAGCGGCCTCCCCTTCCTGCAGCCAGCGGCCGGCAAACTCCCGCCCCTTCCTCCGCCCCCGCACCGCCCGCCGCCGGCCCCGGGAGTGGGTGGGAGCCGCGTCCCTGTTCAGAGCTTCTCGCCCGCCGAGTTCGGGCTCCCGCCCCTCGCTGCGGAGTTTGCGGGGACCAGAGCGCCCGGGAAGGGCCGACGGACGCTGTGTCGTCCGCCCGGCGCTTGGAGACGAGCCCGGCCCTCGGGAAATGCCGGTTGCCACCCGGAGGGCACAGGGCGAGCGGGTGATCGGGAAGCGGCGGGCGACTTCTGAGCACCTGTGGGGAGCCGAGGCTCGCAGTCCCCGCCCCCAGGGCTCGCGCTTCCCGACCGCCTCCAAGGCAGAGAGCGTCGTGTTTTCTTGTTTCGTGGACAGTCCTTCCCCCGCGACAGTTACTTTATTGGACCTGTAATGACTTTAATTGCTCTTGGGATTCGGACAAAGTAAAACTGGAGGCAACCCTAGGATTTTTAAGTCTGGCTTTCATAGGTATAGTTAATTCGGGGAAGCAGTCATGCAGATATTCGGAGCCCGAACTTTGGAGTCTACAGATGATGACATTTCTTGAGCCAGAGAGCCTGTTGCCCTCATCCTCATAAAATGCCCAAACAGTGCGTTAATTGGGCGCGGCGGGGCGCCTTTAACCGAGCTCCGCCTTAGGTGGTGGTGGTTGGCTATTTTGTAAATTTGCTTCAATGAACAACTCTAAGATCGGATGAAAAGGTGGCTTCCGCTTTTATAACTTCTCTGGTCCTTGTCATTTAAAAAAGTAACCATCTTCAGACTGGGAAAAAAAATGTGTTAAGGCATCATTTCTAATACATTAAAATAAGTATCCGTCTTTTATAAATATTACTCTATTGGGGAGGGAAAAACAAAATTTAACGTGATAACTTTACTCACGTGTTCGGTCATTAACTAGAGTATGAAATCAGGATTTTCCTATTTACACTGTTCATTCTGCTGTACGCGTAAAATATTTCAAGAAATCTATTTTAGCAACTTATTCTGTAGTTAGGACGTGAAATCTCATTCTCTGCCTTACATGGTTTTGCAAGGATTAAGTGAAATGACTACTTAAAACAGTGCATGGCTTTGAAGAGCTCAAACTATTTGTTACCACAATCTTTTAGCTCATTCAAAGCATTGGCCTTTTGGTTTCCCCATTACCTGGCAGGGTTGCTTAGGATGTAGGTGGTGCTCAATAAATATTTATCCATTGAAGGAGATCCAGGATTTCACCATTTGCACTCTGGACTTTACCCAGTTTGAATGTGTTTTCTGACCACCAGAACTTCCTGTCCTTTTGCCTCATTTTCAGGGTCTCCTCTGCTTGAGTCCTGAAAACACTCCCTCTATAGGAGTGGAACAGCTGACCTTCTACTTACCTGAGAGGAGCAGATGAAAGGAATATGCTTTCCCCCTAAGTATTTTGTTATCTCAGAAAATTGTGTTTTTATAGGATATGCATGTGGTTATATTTTAAAGTAGTATTTTGCCTATCTTAAGACATAAGTACAAAGCATTCTGAGATACTTATTTCAAAATTATAAATGTGTAAATTTAGCTTTTTTAAAGCAATAGCTATCACAATAAAATGGGTAAGTGTCTAGGACTGGCAAATAGGCTGCCTAGATTCTAACATGGCTCCACTATTTTCTTAGCCTTGAAACACTGCACAAATAATGCAACTTAATCTCTCCCAGCTTCAAATTCTTCTCTGTAAAATGGGGACCAAGTTTACTCAAGTTTTGGAGATAGTAACTGCCAAACTTCTAGAACAGTACCTGGCCCATAGCAAGCTTTCAGTACATTATTTTTAGCTACTGAAGACTTCCTAGATCAGTTCCCAAACTGTGGTCTCTGAGCCAGCCGTATCCACATCATCTAGGAAGTTACTAAAAATGCAAACTCTGGGACCTACAGAATCAGATCTGAATGAGGAGCTGGGGGTAGGGAGAGCAGTGCCCATTAGGTGTTTTTAATGCCAGAATCCAGTGATTCAACTGGATGCTCATGTTTGAAAACCATGGACAGAGACTAATTAGAATCCTACCCATCCTGCCTTCTCAAAGAAGAAAAAAAGAACCTAAAGCAAATCCATATAATTAAGATACCCTAAAGACTGAAAGTTACTTGACAGATGGCTGGAATGTCACTTTCATAGAACTTACTGAAACTGAAGGTCGTAGCTGTCACCTATCCTAGAAGTGAAACATCTGGAATAAAATTCAGAGATAATCTTCAAATTTTAGTCTTTTTTTTTTTCCAGTTTACCCCACTGAACCTTCTGGTTTTTCCCTATATAATCACAAAAATATTAGTTTTCTATTGTGATTCCTACACTTAAGAAAAGTTAAAAGCCAACAAAAAAAGGCTTGTAAGTTATCAGCAAGGTTACTTGGATGTTTTGGAAACCTTTAAGCCTGAGGCAAAAAAGCCCAATATCACTATGGCTTTTGCCAAGAGGATACTATTGACTGAGTTTTAGTTATTTTTATTAATAACTATTAGTTACTTTTTGTTACACCTCATTCTTGCTTTTATGATTTGAGCAGATGACTGGTTTTGTAAGGTTAAGCAGAGAGGAAAAACAACAAACTAAAGGGGCTACTTCAATTATTAAAACCAGTCATTATACATGACCTGAATATACTGCAATAATATCTCTGAATTTGAACAACGCAACAAAAGATATGTGGAAGAATCTTACCTAATAGGTTTCATTCTACCTCAAAGTTACTGAAGTCAGTCTACTAAACAGTTGTTTTTATAGAAACTCCACTGTCTTTATTAGATGTTATTCTTGTTTTGTACCATGATAAAATACTATACATTATGATTTCCTGATAATCTCATACCTTCTACAAATTCTGACAGAAATGCTTTTTCATCTTATGAAAAATTAGTTAGAAGCTAATAAAACTTTTAATTAATATTATTAGTATAGTTTACAGGTTCACTGAAAGAAAGCCTGCTCCAGATGTGTTTAATTTGCTTTTGTCCTCACAGTTCAATTCTCTCTTCCTTAGAGCTTCTTGGTGCCTCAGTTTCTCCACCAGTGAAATGAATACAGCCTTATCTGTTGCTGGAAGAAGTATGTCAAAAGGTTTTAAAGACATAGCATTATTTGAAGGCAATATAGTTTTATTTAAAAATATTAGTATTGTATTTCTTGCAGAGAGCTGCTAAAAGCTAGTTTTGGGGTTTTCTTTTTGCTTGTTCTTTTTTTTCTTTATGAATTTATTCTATGGATAGGGAAAATACCATTCTCAAAATCTAAATACATGTTCTGTGGTACATGATTCAAGTGAAAACATCAGTAAGAACTCACGTTCAGCTACACACACACACACACACACACACACACACACACACACACACACAGAAATCATTAAAGATTGTACATTTACATAGGTTAATACACATACATATTTCCTAGCTCTGTTTGCTAGGAGGGTCTAGCAGCAGTGACACCCCTACAGCAATGAGCGTATCCAGCACCCAGATACTGGTTTCTGAGTTCCACTAGAAACCATTCTCTAATAACAAGAACCGGTGCTCTCTGAAGAAGAGGCTAATTCTAGCGCTGGAACTATACAAGACAAGCCCAGAGCAACATTCTTACTTTCTTACCAGGAAATATGGAAGTGCTCAAAAATCAAAAGGATGGGGACACATTAAAGACAAATAGGAGCCAACCTGACATAAATCCCATTAGCCGAGCTGGAACAATTTAAGCAATAAAATAAACATTACCGAAAGTCTAAAGAAATATACCTGAGTCCACACTGATATAAGTAACTGAATAAATGGGAGGGGTGAGGAGACCAATCCTTTTTACAGAAAAATCCCAAGTACTATATAAAGATATTTCCCTTCCAGCAAGTAGAACAGAATCTTGCCACCCTCCACCTCCCACAGACTGACTTGGGGCCTGGCTTCCAAAGAACAGAAGTATGGAAAGGGAAAAAGAGTAACTTCACAGTGGAGAAACCTGACAGACACTACCTTAAGCAAGTTTTCAGAGTTGACACACCAAGTTAGTAACATTCAACTACTGATATGATTTGATGAGAAGAACACTTTGTTTTTTTTCCTTAAATATCTATAACCCCAGTACAATTATGAGGGAAACATCATTCAAGCCCAAACTGAGGGGCATTCTACAATATACCTGATCAGTACTCCTCAAAACTGTTAAGATATTGAAAAACAAGCCTGTGGAACCATCGCAGACCAGAGGCTTATCAGACATGATGACTAAATGCAATGTGGTATCCTAGACTGGATCCTGGAAAAGAAAAATGATATTAGTGGAAAAACAGTACAATCCAGATGAAGTCTAGAGTTTAGTTAATAGCAATTACCAATGTTGGTTTCTTAACAAATGTTTCATGGTTATGTAAAATGTTAACATTAGGGGTAAGGAGTATATAGCAAGTCTATACCTTTGCAACTTTTATGTAAATCTAAAATTATTCCAAGATAAAAATCTTAACACATAAAAACAGCTTCCACTGATCTTTGTATATAATTTGTAACTATGAATTAAATATTTTATAGAATTCTGAGTCTGTCCTCTTGAGGAAGCCAATGCTGCCAAGAAAATCCACAAATTCTAAGTTTAAAGTTACCTGGTCAAGTATTTCAACAGTAAATACTGGGAAAGATTAAATATGGATAATGGCTTATAAAACTGTTACCTTTTTAAAAGTCTGAAAGTATCAATTAAGGTTCCAAGCTCAAACTAATTGAGTTTGCTCAATTAGTCACCAGGATACACTTGCTTTGTCCCATAGACGACACATCTCTTAGCAGAAAAGCTCCATCATCTTAGTTTGGGAAGTTCCTAGATTTTTAGCAACGATACCTATTCAAAGTCAGGAATGTGGCCCTTTCCCCAGAATATATTTTTTTCTCTGCCCCTTTGCCTGTAATGACTTAAAGAGAACCACCTCTCCTGCAGCTGTCCTTTCTGATGTTCTAAGCATTTTATCTTTGTAACTTTGGCTATAGGTTACCCAAAAGCTATCCATGGCTTGGGATCCTAGGCTAGGGAAAGCCAACAATTAATGGTAGGCAAAGAGTAGAGGAATACAGCTGCGCTTTCCTAAGGAAACTTTGGAAAGGAGAAACTTTCAACATGTACAGACATTTCCAGAGGCAGCTGAGGTTCTGGAATTTGCTTTTAAACATCTGCTAATAATTTTCAATGTAAATAAAAAAGCTACAAAAGATAGTTCTTTGTGTCTTGCTTTACCCTCCCTTTTGATTCCACAGTTAAAGACTTAAAAAAAAAGTATCAAGAACAGTATTTATTAAGACCATTATTAGGAAAAGGTTACAGACTTTTCAAAATAAACCTGAATCTAGTATGAGGACCAAGTACTAGGGAAAAAACACCAAAACATAGCAGCATATAATGCTCTAATCTGTATGTGAAGTAACTTTTCAATTGTCTCATTAAATCCACCTTTTCTTCAATTTACGCCAAGGTTATAGCAAAATATGATGTCTGTCATATGAACGGTTCATAAAATGGAAGTGGCCGTGCTTCTGAATTTTGTTCATGTCACCTTCTAGACACATTACATAATACCTAGATACCCTGGGTTTGCCCCCTAAGAGGCCACCAGTTGATGGTTCCAATTTTGTAAGAAAAAAAGACATGGAAAACTTATCCTGGCAACTAGTCTTATCATTAAGAGAAGTGAGACTTATTCACATGCTCGATGGGCTACAGGAAAATAGCATATTATGTGTTAATTAAAATAGAGAAAAAATAAAGTCAGATCTTTCCAGGAATAAATGTATATTTAAAATTTTATAGAAAACATATACTTCTAAGTGAAGATTTTCCCATATTTCCAAATAAGATTATGTTCAACATACCTTGTAATCAATTTTACATTTGACCTCATTGTTTTGGTAAATACAGTTGTGAATACTGAGATACAGACTCCTTTTAAAATATTCTCCCCTTAACATGCACCTCTTTCTGGTCAAGACAATTCGGTACAATAAGGCAGCAACATCCAGGAAGATCACCTCCCCACATCTTTCTTTAGTTTGTACTTTTAATGTCAAAATAAAGTCTTAAAATAATTCTTTCACAAAAATAAGGCAGCTTTATGGTATAAAAACAGTAGATCTTTGTCAAGGGCTATATTCTTCTGTCCTTATCTGCTGTCACCAACTGTCAGCATCTTCTTTAGAGATCACTTTTCTCTTCGTAGCGACACCTACATGCGGCTCGTTGGCTGTCCAGATACGGTTTACAGCCTAAATGTATAACACTGTCAAACAAGAGCTCCACTGTTGTTTCACAGGCTGCAAAGGAAGAAAGTGCTGTTACTGCCAGCAACTGCTCTCCCTCCACACATATTACACGTTACAGCACAGTGTCAGTCACATCCTTGGTGAGCACTTAAACATCTGCTGTATCAACGATCTCCCAAACCCTCACAGGCCAGAAGCACACACACACAGACTTCCAGTGTTAGCATGTTGAGCATGTATCTACTTTTTTGTTTGCTCGCAACTGTTCATCCCTATTTTTTTCTACGAGGCAAAAGAGTCTCAATAACACAGTTCATCACAGTTACTTTTCCTTTTATCTGAAAAATACCACTAATAAAGATGCCTTAGAACACACTTAATTCTGCAGTTCAAGGGAAGATTTTTAGGTATACAAAAAAATAAAGGTTGAAAACAGAGAAACAGGGGCGCCTGGGTGGCTCAGTGGGTTAAAGCCTCTGCCTTTGGCTCAGGTCATGATCCCAGAGTCCTGGGATCGAGCCCTGAGGCGGGCTCTCTGCTTGGCAGGGAGCCTGCTTGCTCCTCTCTCTCTGCCTGCCTCGCTGCCTACTTGTGATCTCTGTCTGTCAAATAAATAAAATCTTTAAAAAAAAACAAAACAGAGAAACATCAAAACATTTAATTATGGCCAATGACTTCTATGAACTAATCACACACCATCTAAGAGGCTTAAGGTAAATGGACCCCAGTCTCTCGCTCTTTCTCAGTATCCCAATTTGGCCTGGGAAGGGAGATGTAGGAATCAAAAGTGTTTTTCCTCTGGCAGGGTTTAAAATTTTTTTTAGGACTATAAAAAGATAATGGATTTACTTTTCTTATTCTAAGAAGCCTGGAACAGCCAGCTGAGAGAATCTTCATACACAGCACAGCACAGAATAGCTTTTAGTCATCCAAATACATTAAGGAAGAAACTATTCATTGCAAAATCCTGACCTTTTCAAACTTCTCCAGAAGGCTGTGCTGTTAAAGAACACAACCACCACAGAACTGTAAAGACTATACTTATTCAATAGGGCATTGGAAGGAAACTGGCTTCATCATTTAGCCAAATGAGTACGTCCTTAGATCAGAAGACAGGAGATACATCCATGTATGCGTCCACTGTGCAACTAGCTTGCTCAGCCAAGAGCGTGCAAAGCATTCAGAGGCTGGGAATTCAAGCTGCAGAGACTTCTTCCTTGACAGTTACTACTAGGAATTCAGAATCAGACCCATGACATTGTTCAGGGAACACTGCAGTAGACAGAGCACGAGTTTTAAAATTGGAAGTACGCAACTTAGGACAAGTTACTTCCTGGAACTTCCATTTCCTTCCTTGGAAAATGAGTATACACCACTACCTACTTCTTTGGGTTTTTGTGAACACTGAGGAAAACAGATCTAAAATATCTAGCATGGTATCTTATGAAAAATGCTTTAAAATGCATAGTTTCCTTTCTTGTACCTTCTCTTCCAATTTCGATGTATGATAAATACTTCGGCTTGACATTGAAAAGATTTTATAACTTCTAGTATTTGTACAGTGATTTGTATTTCCACAAATTTTTGTGGAAATTTTCTATCTTTATGCCAATTTTATGACATGGGTATTATTTTATAAATGGGCACACTGATACACCTTTTCCCTTTGTGACTCTGCTTCGTATCCCGTCGCTCTGAGTAGGAGTATTTGCTGAATCCTGTGAGTCCTCCTAGCAAATCTGGAGGTGGTTTTGGGGACCCTGCTGACACAGATACATATGAAGACACAGTTAAGCGCAAATCCTCTAGAACTTCCCACTTGAAATCCTATGTGTTATACACTTAAAATCACCGGATCCAGGATTTCAAACTTCAGGCTCTCATAATTAGAGACAGACTACAGGGTACAAGATTGTGGATGAATTCTTGTCTGCCTCGCATACCCTCTTCCCAAGGCTTCCTAACACTTTTTGCTTCCACAACTATAAATCATTTGAGATGACAAAATCAACGACTCCTCATCTCAGAAAACTGAAGGGGCTGTGTCACAACAGATAGAGTAACACACAGTGAAAGATTGCTAGTGGTAACTCTGTAGTGAAGTATAAAGCAGTCAGTAAAAGCTGACAAACTGCGCTCATCTTCGTCCTGCCGCATCATCCTTACCCTGAACGTGCTGAGCCAGTCCTAGTGTCTTCTGCACATCCCGGCAGATCTTCGAGAGGCAATACTGGAATTCCTCATCGCAGTCGTTCTTGCTCTTGCCGCAGGTCTCATAGCACCTGTCGTGTTGGTTACAGCACTTTGTCAGGGAAGGGATGCCAATATTAAGCTGAAAGAGGCATTCGGATGGATTATTGTTGGTGAAATTCAAAACTCCTCTGCTAAAGTAATGCACTCAAGTAGACTTAGAAATCAAGGACAATGACTGCTGCATAACTCCCCAAATCCATTTCTGTCTACGAATGTTTTCCATGTTATTTATGCATCTGCCCATCACTCACCCACATGCACCTACATGCTCTCCCTCTCAGCCATGCCTCAGAACTCCCTATTTTGCAATATTCAGTTATCTGCTAGTAACCAATGTAACTTCCAATTGTCCAAAACACAAAACATAGTTTTAAGAACAGAAAGGTCAGGCTAAGAGCAAAGACCGAGTTTTGGACATTCCAAAGTAGTCTGTACCTCTCCCCCTATAAAATGTACTTTATATAAAATATCACTGAAAACTTTTAAGCTCCTACAACTTACATTTTATTTTATTGTGGTTCAACTTTAAGTATCAATTCCCTAAAGATACTGTTCCTTCAAATCTATAAATTATCTTTAACTGGTTTCAATAACTTTATACATAAAACCCTTATGTCCAGGAATCACTCATCAACATTTTTTTCTCACAATAGTTGGCTCAGATTCAGCTTCGCCTACCAAAAAACACAGCTATCTTATTTAGCTTTGCTTTAGTATAGAAAATATGCTTTATCTATACTTTTTTATCCAAAGTAGCATTGCTTGTATAACTTTTTTAAACCATGTTTGTGACATGAAGAAATATCTTTTTAATAATATTAATATCTATAAGATTAAAAAATTAAACATGAATTTTATTCCATTTGGTTTTGTTAGAACTTACTAATATGTTTTAGTTATAAAATAATATAATAAACTCAATTACCATTATAACAAGCAAAATTATTTGTGATCCTGAGAACACACTGACAGTCTTGCATAATTAAGGGTACTACACAGTTGGGGCGCCCAGGTGGCTCAGTCAGCTGAGCATCTGGCTCGTGATTTTGGCCCAGGTTATGATCTCAGGGCTGAGCTGCTGGGCTCCACACTCAGCATGGGGTCTGCTTGAGATTCTCCCTTTCCCTCGCTATCTGCCCCTCCCCACTCTGACCTGTGCCCGCTTTCTAATAAATAAATCTCTAAAAAAAAAAAAAATGAGTACTACATAGCCTACTGATCGTAAAGCTTTTCAAATAAGAAAATAATGGTATTTACGTGAACACCAAACAGTGGAGAGCCACATCCATTCGGCGGGGAGGGTTTATAACCGTAACGTGGGAAAGGCTTAGATCCTATAAAATATAAATGGTATAATTAATTTTCAAGTATGATGAAAAACATGCAAAAAGGCCTATGATGTACTACTAGATTAGCCTTGGAAATATTTAATATTTGGGTACTGACATAAGTGAATATCTTTATTCTAAGCCTATATTATACAAAACGTGTAAAAGTTTACTCTGGACTTCAGGAGTTTTCAGAGAGTATATGCAAGACTGGGTCCATATATATGAAAGATAAATCCATCCTGTTTCCCTGTACATTCTAAAACATTTTTTTGGTTAAAAACTTATAGGGCAAAACTGTATCTTTCCAACCTTCAGCCAATACTCCACTATACACAAACCTCAATAACCATTAACTAACCAGTTGACTCAAAGAGCTTAAAGCTAAGGAAGATAAGGTCACCCAATGAACATTTAACTGCCTTAATGCCATTGTAAGACATTACAGGACCACATATTCTAGCCTGGACTCCAACCAACCATTTCACAAATATACTTCTTTGCCAGCTAAGGAAAAAGTTCAGGAATAAAGATAGCTTGGTGAACCATATTACTCCAGTTTTATTCTCCCTAACAGCACCAATGGTTCAGTAACAAGAAGGAAGATGACCTTATCACAGCAATCTTACCTGCTTCAAAATACTTCAAAAATATCTCTCCTCATGAAATATATACATCGCTTCAAGATACCAAACAGTCACCTACTTTCTCTTGAATGTTTCCCATGATCCTCCTACAGCATCAAGAAAGAACCTATTCCATTGTGAAATGGCACTAACTGTTAAATTCTTTCCTGTTTTCTTTTGAGCAATCCTCTACCCCTGGGGAACACAAAACAAGCCAATTACCTATTTTACATGAGTAATCCTCCCAACATCTGGGACTCCCATTTATCTTCAATTCTAGAAGCAAAACATCCCCTGTTATTCCAAATTATCTCTCTCCAGAGTTCCTTATTTAGGAAAAACACAAAGTATCCACCAATTTTCAGGCAATTATTTATTACTAGAAGACCAAAGATAAGTTTAGCCTCCAAAAGTACAGTGCGGGGGTGGGGGGGGGACACAAAAGCAGCTCTTCCAGTAATCAACCACCAAAATAAATAATCATCTCAAAGTAAGGATCTAAAAATGGTTTAAGTGAGGTGCTAAGACTCACATGCTTGACTGAAGTGACAACTAGAGCCTAAAGAGAGTGTAACCTCAAGAAGATACAAAGCTTTAGCCTGCTCCACCCAGTCTGAAGAGTAGTACGGATGAAGCAAGTGGATCGAGGAATGAGGAGGTCAATGACAGAAGTTGGTCTTGCTTCTCCAGCACTGTTCAAGAAGGATGGTTGTTTCTAGGCCCTTGGAAAATGAAGGTATATGCCTCAAGCTACCACAGAGTCACTGTGATCCTTCACCTCCTGCTTTTGGTCCTTCATTCTTAAGAAAATTGTTTATGATTTGGCTTTCCACTTAACAGGGCCCAAGAGGGAGGATATACTAACCACCTGGGTACCTCATGGGCACCTCAAACTTTAGAGGTACCTCCTGACATTCATCCCGAAACCTGCTCCATCCATAGTTCTATCTTCTAAGATAAAAGCAATTCCAACATTCCCAGCGCTCAGGAAAAAACCTTAGTCATCTTTAATTCTCTCATTTTCTCATATCCCACATCCATTCCACAGCATGTCCTACTGACTCTACCTTCAAAATATCCAGAATCTAATCACTTCTTCCCAACTCCACCACTACCATCCTGCTCTAAGCCACCATGGATTATTGCCATAACCTCCTAATATCTTCCTACTTTGCTTTCGCCACTCCACAGCACCCCCACACCACCTCTAGCCATTGTCTATTCTCAACACTGAACCTGAGTGATCCTATTAAAATGTTAGATCACATTTTTCTTGTCAAAACCCCTCTAATGGCTTCTCACCTTATTCAGAATAAAAGCCCACATTCCCCTCCAAGGTCTAGAAACTCTATATAATCTAAACCACCACACAACACACCATGACTGCTCTCACCTCATCTTACTATTCTCTCTCCTCTTCCTCACTTCAATCCATCACATCTGACTTCTCCGTTATTCCAGACACTCCAAGTCTGCTCCTGCCTTAATGCCACTCAACCTGCTCTTCTTCTATGTGGAGGCTCCTCCTTCACGTTCTCAGCAATGCTTTCTCTGACCATACCATATGTAGCATGCATAACTGCCAAACATATTATATTATTAACCTACTTATTTATTATCTGTCTCCCCATACTAAAATATAAACTCCGTGATGGCAGGAATTTCTGTTTTGTACCTTCAAAGACTTGAACACTGCCCAGCATATGGTTAGGTTATCAATAAATATTTGTTGATGAATGAATGAATAGGCAGGTGACTTGGAAGGCAGTTCTAATATTCATTATAAATAAACTGGTACTGACACTTATCCTTTGGTCTCCTTTAAGTTTGGCAAGCATTAATCAACCTCCAAAGCTTGATCATTTCTCATTTGTCACATCTCTTTAAAATGTGCCATCCCAAACTGAACACCAGTAGGTGTGATGGGCCTATTCTGAAGTAGATAAAGTCTTGTATTAACAGAGCCCAAGACAGTTAGCATATATTTTAGCTATGTCTCAGTACTAAGATACATTGAACAGTAGGAAAAAAACATCAGTTCTTTCTAAAATAAACTCTACTGCTAGAGACTCAGCATCTCTACAGCTTAAATTTTGAGCCTAACTATTAGATGATGTATCAGAGCTACTACCCCCTGAAATTTGTAAGCCAATACAGGAAGCTAAGAAAAAAATGAAATGAGATGAATTTCAAAAAACAAACCAAATCCACTGGGTACAACTACATGGAAAGACTATTCATTGATTCTACTTGTTGACTTAGGCAAATGCTCCTCTCTTGATGCTTTGTTTTAGCATCAGTATTGACAGATAAAATCTAAAGATTTGCCTGGACTGAGGTAACGACAGATCTTTTCTATATATTTTTTTAGAAATTTGATGTAAACACTTCCAAACAGACCAATTTCTTTCACATGAATGACACTGAAGTCGATGCAAACAGATAGGGAAGGCTGTTGGGACAAAGACCTTAGCACTATGCTTTATAGGAAATGCAGTGTAGAATTCAAACAGCTTTTCCAAACACTTGAGGTTTTAATTCATGAATTAATCTCCAGAGGGCCCTTGTGCTACTTTATTTTTCTAGTTCACTCACTCTACTTTCCTCAAATGTCTAACACCTCCATTCCCATCTTCGTTCTTAGCTGATGACCTTGATTCCTACTTCACTGAGAAAACTGACATCTAAGAGATGTTCTCATCTGAAGAGAACTCAGACATCTATCCACCTAATCAGCATCTGTGCCCCTATCCCCTACCTTTGCTCCTATTAACAGGGATAGGCCATCAGTGCTCTTGACCAATTTATTTATACACTGGAACCCATCCTCTCACCTAAGGAACTGACTCCAATAATTCTTCATTTCTCCAATTCTTCATTTCTCCCTCCACAGTGTTTTCATTCTCTACTGAATCATTCTCAAAAGCATACAAATATGCTATTATTTTTCCTAATGACTTTTTTTCATGGTCTGCCCTATTACAGTTAAGGGCAACCCCATCCTTCCAATCATTTAAGCCAATTGAGTTTTGGAATCATTTTTTTACCCTACTCACACCTTCCTTCTGAGCTATCAGCAAATCCTTCAGGCTCCTCCTTCAAAATATATCCCTAAATCCAACCACTTCTCACCACCTTTCTTGCTTTGAACCTGGACAAAACCACCACCATCTTTTGTCTGAATTCCTGCCCCTGTCACTCTGCCTCCGTTCTTGCTCTCCCACCTCCCTGGACTCTTCTCCTCTGCACAAGAGCCAAAGGAATCCTGTTAAAACATGTATCACCGAAGGAGCTACTTATTCATAATTCTAAAACACTTTATAAGCCAATTTTGTTTTCTATTTTTCAAAAGAAATCAAGGTTTTCTTTCTCAAATCTTCTTTGCAGTTGGGGGGAAAAAAATTAAGAAAAAAAAAAGTGACCATGTAATTTGTTCCCCTAAGAAACTTTACTTCAATCTCAATAAAGCGTTCTTCCCACCCGAGGGAGGATGGCCAGAAGGGAGCAAGTCTCCATAAAGCCAATCCTTTTGATAAAACAAAGATGACTGAATTCAACAAGGCTGTGCCCTTTAATTTGATCATCCTCTCCCTACTACCAAGTCTTTTTTTAAGTTCCTCTTTACTGCAACTATTGAACACCCCTTAATTGCCATGCTCCTCTAGCTTTGGGATTTGTCTGTTTGGTCCTGATTTGATCACTTGCATTCCAAAATACCGGAAAGGTTGAAATAGGGTTCCAGAGAGACTTCTCAAGTAATAGCAATTAAAAAACAATATTCATTATTTTGGAATTATCAGCATGGTGACTTGGAACCACAATTCTATGAGCCGACAGCATTACTAAGACACAAAAGGATGTTCACTGAAGCATACCATTTCCTAAACTCTCAAGTTCATTTATGCTGGAGATCTTCCTTGAGACTCCATATGGTAAATTTAGTGAGGCTTGTTGAAGATAAAAAGGGTTAAGTAAAATAAAACATCAAAGTCATCTTTATTAATAGGAATAGTATTCATTCAACGTCAGAGCTATTTCAAATATAATAAACTCTAGAAACCCTGATTCATCACAAGTTTATGAAGATTGCTTATTGAAGATGTAAGCCTTTCCTATCTCAGTAAATGGCAACCACATCCTTCCTTTGGCTCAGGCCAAAATCTTCGGAGTCATTCTCGACTGGCCTTTCTCCTAGGTCCTTGTCACTGGCCATTCCCTCTGCCTGGAGGGTTTTATCCCCAGATCATCGCAGTGTCACCTTCAGCATTTTCAGATTTCTTCTCAAATGCTGTCTTATCAGTGAGACCTTCCCTGAACAACTTATTTAAATGAGGAAACTGCCTTCAAACACCATCACTGTTTTTACTATAGTTCTCAGAACACTGCCATACTTCAGACCTACATATACTGCATTTTGGGCTTATTTTACTTATTTTTTAGTTCACTGTCTTTCCCCACCAAAATGTAAGCTCCGTGGACAGGAATTTTGTGTTGTGTTTACTGCTGAATCTCCAACTGGTAGAACACTTGAGACTTAACAGGCACTCAAATATTTGTATAATGAATGGGGATGACTAAGTAAAATGATGACATCTGCCTCAGGAAAGGCAATATTTAATTTTCAAATAGTTCACTTATTCCTCCTAACAAGCTCTACAAGGATAAAAACACCCTTCCGCATTGCATACTGGTGATTAACATTTAGGCATAAATTTAGGAAGGAAACATTTAGCCCTTCATAGCACATGAACTATGGCTCACTCTTTAGCACCATTAACATAAAACTAGAAATTATTTTGAGAATTAAAGGCAGCAAATGGCATCACAGTGGCATCACAGTTTTACATGACACAGATTTCTTTTAAATTCACCCACATGCAATCTGGTTTTATTGGTCACTGAATTCCTTATTGCTTTAAGCTGCCAAGCATTAAATGAACTAGGCCCCAACTTTGTCTACTCTTATTGGAAACATGATTTTCCAATCAAAATCTTAACATTTTGAATTTCCAAAGAGAAGCCTGGGTACTTTATCTGAGCTGCTACAATATTCAAACATTCAGAAAAAGCAAGTGCTTGAAAAGAAAGGTATCTACTAAGACACTGAGTTTATTATTACCAAAAATGCCACCGAACAAGTTCTCAGAATCAAAAAGAACTAAAGTTAAAAAATATGAAAAGCAAATCAAAACAATTACTAGTATTAACCAACAATGGAGAGGAAGTGTCACTATCATGTCGTGATAGACAATTTCTGGAAGAGTTATCAGAATTCTTTCTCAACAATAGAGTACACCAAAAGTCTGTACAAAGGTCGCAATTTATTTTCTGTAGCCCTGCAGGTAAAGAAAACAATTAAAAGCAATTCTTAAGAAAAGTAAAACGTCATGATTAAAATTCTGTCTATTCTGCATGTTCGGCTGACTAACGGCGCTAAAATATGGGGCTAAAATCGGTCTGTTCCGCTCCAGCCCCACGATGCGTACGTCACAAAATTCTGAGGCAACTTCGTGCAACAGCAAAAGAAAAAGGGAGAGAGAAAAAGAAAAGGTAGTAATTCAAACGCAATGAAAACAGGTCGGAGTGTACACCTCCTGTGACCTCTTATATTCTAACACTAGTGGTGCGAACTTCTAACCGGATTGCTCAATCACAAGAAGGCTAAGACTCTAGCAGTGGTTAAGTCTCTCCACGGCTGGAGGACAACGTCAAGGTCTGCCTTGCATCCCACACCTCCACGACCTCGGTCTCCGCAACACCCAGAAAGCGAGGGTCTCGCAGGGCCTGGGCTCCCTCTCACCGTCATTGCACTTGTACTGGCAGAGCCCATCCTCGCCTCCGAGGAGGTCCAAGGCGGCGTTCAGGTACGTGTCTATCTTGTGAACGCCGTTCCGGATGGTCTTCAGCGTGGCCCGCCAGTCGGTAGTCTGGGCCTGCTCCTGGCACCTGAGAGCGGCAGGCACGAAGAGGAGGAGGACGAAGGCGAGCGCGTGCCGCGGGAGCAGGGCCATCCGCGCAGCACCGGGCCGTGCCCCCCACGGAACCCACAGGGCGCCCTAGGCAGCGGCGCCAGCCCGGGGCTCGGCGTCCCCAGTCGCCTCCATGCCCACGCCTCCTTCCGAGCTAGTAGGCGGGGCCTCACCGTCCTTACTCCGCTCTGGCGGAGAGGCGGCGCTGTCGCGAAGACGCGCGGCACCGCGCACGCGCTGGCCTGGCCCTGCGGCCCCTACTGTGCGCTTGCGCGCAAGCGTGGTGCGTCAGAGGCCGGCGAAGCGGGAGCTCAGAGAGGTGGGGAGGAGTTCCTTGTCTAAGTGGTGCCCACGGAGCTCCTCCGCCTGGGCTCTATTTAGTACTGTGTGAGGGGACAGCCAAGTGAAGAGCCCCCACTTGACCTGTCAAGGTTCAGCCCAGCAATCGCCATCACTCCCCACCCCACCCCCGTCCCTAGGGACAGGCTTTCATGGGTGTGGACGCCGTGGGACAGATGAGTTCCCCTAGCCCCTTACAGAGAGCGCTGCGAGGGGTTCCAGCTATGTTTCGGTTTGAGGACGCGATTCTGCGTGACACGTGGACGCCCTCGCGTGCTTTTGATTGTCGCGGCTGGGGGAACGGGGAGCCGGACCGGTCAATCCAAGGGCGAGGTGGTCCCTGAATGGCTAGCATGAGCTAGAGCCTCATTTACAAATTCTGAAAGAAAAAAAAAAAAAAAAAGGAAATTCTGAAAGAAAACCGATTGACAGAAACTATGAGTTTTCTTTCCTGATAAGGAAGAAACGGTACTCTACACTTGAATACAGCGTTTAAAGAAATCTTAATTGGAAATCACTGTTTTTGTGTTCACCATATTTTGTAATTTGAGAACTCCGGTGAAATTTCTCAGTATTTTTTCCCCTGAGCTGTGCAGAATACTTAAATAAAAGTTGCAGTAGTGTTTTTTTGTTGTTGTCTTTAAAATTTTTATATTTATTTATTTTTTTCATTTATTTATTTATTTATTTATTTTACCAGAGTTCTAAATATCTGGTTGTGTTAGTATCCCGGAAATTCTAAGAATTTTACAGTAAGATTCCAGGGCAATATTGCAAGTGTTGGGAATAGATACGTCCTTTCTTATTAAAATTACCAATAAATACTAGTTTGGCGTTTTGTGTTTGACACAAGCTTTCTAAGTGTATGAAATTTGCACTAAACAGTTCCTAGGAATTACATCCCTTTTTATGGAGAACTTACTCTGCTCCTGCCATCCACTTCACATGCACCATCTCACATTCAGAACACTGCTTTACAGGGATGTAGATTTTGGGTGACTTAGAAACAAAAAGTCCCTCCTGGCAGATGCAGACAGATGTAGCCCAACCCCAAGCTGCCACCCTCAGCCAGGCTCTCTTGGGCTGTGATCTGCCTATGGCAAAGGTGGAAGGGGAGACTTGTGCCAGAGAGGTGTTGTCCCCCCTTTACCGTGGAGGAGTCAAAAGCACAGAGAATTCACGTGAGGGTATCCTGTCAAAGTAGGGGCTATTTCTACCTTCATGAGTTGCCAAAGATTTTTTTTTTCCTCATTTTTGGACAGCACATTTAAAAACATTCAGAAAAGGGAACACAATTTTTTTTAAAAAGTTTTCTGGAGCATTGGTTTTCTCATCTCTAAAGTGTAGGTGTTGAATGAGATTACCTCTGAGGTCCCACCTAATTCCACCACCCAAAACCTTAAACCAGTTTTGGTTCTTTCAAGTCTTCAGAGAAACTCTCCCATATGTGAGTAAATACTCCACAAGAAAAGACAGAATGTAGTAACCCCATTCCAACCCTCAGTTACTGAAGCCCCGAAGGCTCTCCTTTTTTCCTTTTCTCTATACATTTACTCCTTGGTGATCTCATCTAATTTCTTATACCTTAACTACAGCCTCTGCTCCAAAGATTCAGTCTGCTCTCTCTTCTTTTTGGAAATTAAATTCTCAAATTCCAGTTCCTTGGACTAATAGGGTTGTCTCATTTTCTTTGAAACAAATTTCTTTTTCCACTGTGTTCCCCCTAGGAGTCACAACCGTCTTTCCAGAAAAAGATTTTAAGTTTTATTTTTACATTTACTTCATATTCAGTCCTTCGATATTTGTTGTTCTGCTGCAGGAATTCCAAGATTTACTTTTCCCCCTTAATTCCTGCCGCCAGATAATAGATTCTGGCATTGACTACAGGACCAGCTACATAACTTGCAGGACTCAGTACACAATAAAAATGAAGGGTTCCATGTTCAAAAATTATTAAGAATTTCAAGAGGGGGGCGCCTGGGTGGCTCAGTGGGTTAAAGCCTCTGCCTTCAGCTCGGGTCATGATCCCAGGGTCGGGGAATCAAGCCCAGCATCGGGTTCTCTGCTCGGCAGTGAGCCTGCTTCCCTTCCTCTCTCTCTGCCTGCCTCTCTGCCTACTTATAATCCTATCTGTCAAATAAATAAGTAAAATCTTAAAAATAAAAAAGAATTTCAAGAGGATGACAGCATTAGAGGACATTAAAGCAAATATGAAACATTTCTGAGTTCAGTGCCTTGTACATCGACACAGGATTCATGGCCATGAAGCCAGCCCTGACTGGTCATATCATGTAACTTCTAGAAGACCCCTTCCATCCTTTCTTCCTAATAGCATAAATGGTTTGAGAAGAGCCTTCTTTACAGGGCACTTTCATCTAATCAGTAAAACTTATTATTGTGACAGACACTGTTGGTTGCAAACCCATGACTTCCAGGTCTTTTCTGCTAGCATAAAGCTAGGTTGTCTAGATATAATTTGACTGTGGATGGGCAGGAGCTGAAGCCAGGAAGCCAGGAAGGATGTAGCAAACCAGGTAAGACATTATTATGACTTGGCCCAGGGAAGGAGGTGTGAAAGTGGTCACATTCTAGATATAACCTGATGGTAGAGCCAACAGGAGTTACTGTAGGATTGAGGATGGTATACGAGGGGAGGAGGAATCAATGACCTTGAGGTTTTGGCTTTAGCACTTAGGATAGTGAGTTCTCACTAAATGACATGGGGAGGATTTCAGGAGGAGCAGATTTCAGGGAAAATTTAGAACATTAATTTCAGACATACCACGTTTGAGAAGCTTATTCTGAATTTGTACTTCAGAGGTGGGATAAGGACTAGAAATTTATTTGAAGTCCTCAGCATAGAAATGACTTTTAAAGTCATGGGACTAGAAGAGATCCTCTAAAACAGGAGTATGTAGAGAAGCAGGACTAAGTCTAAGTCATAGAATATTGGGGAACTAAGAAGTGGCAAAAGGGGCTCAGAAGGGGCATCCAAGTGCAGCAAGAGAGTGTTTTATTGCAGTGTGTCTAGGAAAAACAGAACCATCCGTTTGGCTGGTGTAGAAGAAGATGAGGACCTGATACTGATTGCTGAATTTAATAACATGGAGGTCAAGGTGAACTTCACAGAAAATTTTCAGTGGAATACTGGGGACAAGACACATGTGTAGTGAGAGGAGAGGGGAAAAAAAGGAAGAGGAATTGGAAAAAGCAATTTTGGTCAGTATTATCAAAACAAAATTATGAAAATATAAAAGATGCTGTATTTGTGCTGATTCTTGTCTACATGATACATGTGCCTTGGAATGTGGTCTTCTGGGTGGCTGAGACTAGGCCGTGTTTTCTCTGCAGAGCTTTCCAGTCCAGTTATAAGCGTAGTCAGGCAGATACACTTTCTGGAAACCCCGAATGGTCGTTTCACTGTCATGGACGTCAAGGAATGTGATGATATTATTAATGAGTGAGAATGCCAAATGTATTGGGTTTAATGTAATGTATTAACCCAGAATTCTTGGAGAATGGAATCCTTCTCTGTTATTTTAAACAATACAAAATCAACAAAATACAAATGATCAGGGGCAGTTTCTATTTGTTAGTCTTTTGCAGTGTCTCGTTAAATGGCCTGAGCTGTGTTATTATGATGAAAATAAATGACACGTGGTGAAACCATTCCAGCCTTAGTGATCAATGTTTGCCCAGTGTTAAGGCTGGAATACTGGTTTCTAAACAGGGCTCAATTTAAGGGGAAAAAAGTGCTAGTTTCCAGTCTCTGCCTTTAAGAAAAATAAAAAGTTAATAACATGAATAGCTTTCAAACCAGGGACAAAGTGAAGGACAAGAGATGGCTGCACCAGATCTATAAGCACGGGTTGGTTCCATGATAAATTGAAAATAACGGCTTTCCATTTCAGGTGTTCTGTCATCAGGCAAATTTGATCAGTGTTTTAGTCTGCTTAGGCTACTGTAACAAAATACCACAGACGAGGTGAGTTATAAACAGCAGAAGTTTATTTCTCAGACTTGTAGAGGCTGGCGGTTCAAGATCAGGGTGCCAGAGTGATCAGGTTCTGACAGGACTCTCTTTCAGTTTGCAGACAGCTGATATCTGTGTCCTCACATGATGGAGGATGGGTGGAATTTCTGGGGTTTCTTTTATAAAATACTAATCCCCATTATGAGGCCTCCACCCTCATGACCTAAGCACTTCCTGAAGACCCCACTTCCTAATACCATCACACTGGGCATTAGAATTTCAACATGAGTTTTGGAGGAACAAAACATTAAAAGTACAGCAGTTAGGGAGGAGATTTTCAAGTGATCTTTGTGGGTAGAATGTAAGATTACTTGGCATGCAGAGAGATGTGCTGGGTAGGATGGAAAGGAACCCACCTGGGTACGACTGCAGGGTTTTAAACCTTTGGGCTAAATTCAGCTGTGTGGTCTGTCTAGGTTGGATTTATGGTTACTTCCAAACCTCTGACTGATTTTCAGTTTCATATCTCCTGCTGCATGCTATATACATCTTTCCTGGGCTCCCACAGACCTCACAGCTTCAAAATATCCTTCACTAATGAAACCAGCTTCTCTTTCTGTTTCCTTTATTTCTTATTTCTTTATTCCTTACTTTCTTATTTTCTCTATTCCTTATTTCTTTAATCAATGGCAACAGCAATCATCTCATTATCCAAGAGAAAATTTGGGAGTTATTCTAGGCTCGTATCCCTCTCCTTAGTGTCCTGTTCTCTCTTTCTATCCCCTGCTGCCCTCTATTTCACTCCTTAATATATCTGGGATTGGTGTCATCCTCTTTAAAAGTGTCCTGCTGTAGTTTCCACTTTTGCCACTTTTCATTTGGATGGTTCCAACAGTCTCCTAAATGTTTTTCTTACCCCATCTCACCCCCTCCAATACATCTTCCTCAATGCCTCCACGGTGAACTTCCCGAAGTCTTTCAGTGGTCCCCACTCTTTGGCATGACTGCCTCTCTGATCTGCCCTTTTCTCCCTTTCCAGCTCTTCAGTTGCACCCTGGGCACCCCCTCCGCTGTCATGCTCACCTCTGGGGAAGAGGGCTTCTTTGACACTTCAGGCTGATTTATGGGTCTCCTTTGAGTTTTCCTCTCTCTTGTCCCTGGCAAAGTGCAGCTTTGTAATATTCTCTGTCTCCCTCATAAGATAGTGAGCTCTGAAAGTTAAATATGAGACGATGGCAGCACTCCATGTCTAGCGAGCTCTGTTCGTTGAGCACCTTCAGGAAAGACCACGCTAAGGCAAAGCAGCAGTAGCAGCAGCAGCAGGTCAACAGTAGGGGCCAGTGCCCAGCCTCTGCGTGGAGCCTGCCGCCCGAGCTAGCAGCAGTGGGAGTCTCTGATAAGCAGGCCTACAGTACTCCTTGAGCATTATCCCCAGATGCGCAGCCAACTCTTTGGCTTTCTTGGAGATTCTGTGAACTGCATAATATCTTTGAACAAATCTCCTTCCCCCCATTAAGTCAATTAGATTGGCTTCTGTGGTCAGCAGCCAGGAGCCCTTTCGTAGACCTCTTGACTAAGAGAACCGTGGAGTCCAGTCATCTCCCTCCTGCTGTTCCCAGGCTCTGCCATATGGAGTCACTATGGGGAAGCTGGCTCTTCACTCTTCAGGCTCCAATTCTGGTCCACTCTACCGTGAAGCCTCCAGGTTCCAGGTCACTGTGCGGACTGGCTTCATCCTTCCAGGGGCCACAACGCTACCTTCTCCCAGCTTTCAGCCCTTAGTCCTCATATCCAGGCATCTTCAAAGATGCTACATGCTCCACGTTTGCTGGGCCAGGACATGGTGGAAGTTTTAAAGCATGCCACAGATTTTTGGACACCCCTCCCGTCAAGAGATGGATTATATTTGTTCCCTTCAACCTGCTCAGGTCTGTGATGAAAGCGAGGCTCAATGACTTCCAAGGCTGGGTTTATAGAGGTTGTCATCGTTTTCGGGCTCTCCTGGGACACTTATCAGCTGTTATGTAAGAAGTCTAGAGCCCCTGAGTCCTCATGTTGAGAGTCCAAATGGAGAAGCTCACATAGACAGAGATGCCTGAGAAGCCCCACTGTCTGAGTTCTCCCAGCCCTAGCACCAGACGCATGAGTGAAGAAGCCTTGAAGATGATCCTTGGCACAGCCCTCCTTGTCTGATAATAACTACACTAGAGGATGGCAGAAATGGCCAGCTGACCCCAGCGAATTCCCAGACATGTAAACAAAATAATAAACAATTGTTATTTAAGTAAATATGTGGGGTTCTTTCTTCCACAGCCATAGACGGCCAAATATTTTCCTGCATTCAATGACAAAGGCCTGGGCAGCATGGGAGGGGAGGAGGAGTTAGTGTGCAATGGGCACAGGTTTTTAATTTGGGAAGATGAAAAATTCCTGGTTGCATACAAAAGGAACATATTTAATGCCCCTGAACTGTATACTTCATTTTTTAAAACGATTTTTATTTATTTATTTAAGAGAGAGGGAGAGAGAGTAAGAGAGAAGATGAGAGGGGAGAAGGTCAGAGGGAGAAGCAGACTCCCCACGGAGCTGGGAACCTGATGCAGGACTCGATCCTGGGATTCCGGGATCATGGCCTGAGCTGAAGGCAGTTGCCCAACCAACTGAGCCACCCAGGTGCCCTGAACTGTACACATCAAATGGTTAAAGCAGTTAAAAAAATTGTATGTTTATGTTATCAAAATTTTAAAAAGGAAAAAAAATCTGGGCACTAAACAACTTTGGAATATAGATAGAAATGGGCATTTCTCTTATTAAAACAATTGGGCTTTATCTAGGACTGAACCTAGGGATTGAAGGTAATATCTGTGTGAAAAATAAACCTCAGTCTTCAGGATGATGACAGCTGCATTTTAAATTATAATAAAGGCAGCTAATGTTTCTTCACTGAGGACCCCTATGAACCAAGTGCTAGTGTTGCGGACAGAAGGAAGACAGTCTCTCTTCTGTGTTACAGTGTAGTAAGCAGAGGGCAGGAGCCGGTTTGCGAGCATCCTGGGGAAGAGGTAAACAAACCAGGGTCACATGATAGAAAGAGACTGTTGCCCAGTGTACAGTGGTTCCACAGGAAAGCCCTGAGTAAAGGCCATTTACTAAGAGGGGAGGAACTAGATAAAGAAGGGGTCATTTTGGGTTGGCTCTGTTTCTTCTGAGATGCTATTAGATGTCCAGGTGGAGAAGTTAAGTGCTCAGTGAAATACTAGTCAGGGATTTAGGAAGATCAGGGCTGGAGATACAGATTCGTGGGCCATTGGATGGTGGGTGGGATTTAGAACTGACTCTAGGTAAGATTGCTAGGGAAAGCACAAAGTTTAAGAAGTGACGAGAAGGAAGAGACTAGGAAGGAGGCTGGGATCAGCCCTGGAAGGCAGCGGGCCAGGAGGAGAGTGTGAGGTCCTGAAGGGCCCACTGTGTCTTCTGCTGCTGGGGCAGGGGCAGAAGAGAGTAGTTAAGTGACCAAGGAGGTCAGTGGTTATGTGGCAGTATCTGTGAGAGGTTTAAAGAGAGGGTCAAGGAGGACTTGTGAAATGGGGAACTAAAGACAAATCATTCAGGAGAATTTTTAATACTTTCAGAAGCAGAGAAACGGGACAAGAGCTGTGAGGTCAGTTATGTTCCTGTGTCAGGTACTATGCCAACATTTCATTTAGTATGTGGTTTCATTTTTTTCAAAATTCTAGTTTCTATTTTAAAGGTAGAAAATGAGACACAAAGAAGATAATAAATTGCCCAAGGCCAAGTAATTAGTCGTTGGGGTTTGGATGCAGGCTTATGTGAACCCAGTGTTCATCCACGAGCAAAACCTTTAGTAGAGTCAATATATCCTCCCTGTATAAAGAGGTCATTTAATCACATTTTCTAATAAATAAAGTATTTATGCCTGACTAAAATATTTCTTTGATAATTATACAGCGAAGATCCAATATGGAAGAAGCTTCTCAGAGACCTTAAAAATATCCAATAAAATGTGCTTTATTTTATTTTTCCTAGAGAAGTACTAATTGCGCAGTATCATTTCAACTAAAATCCAAATCCCAAGGGGGAAAGAGCAGAAGAGAGAGATCACAATTTTATACATTGTGCTGAGAAATAAGAGACCTTCCCACATGAAGGCTAATCCAGTCAAAATAATTGGCCACTTTGGTGTAAACACCTGGGTACTCTGGGCTTCCGCAGTTTTCACCCCAACTCACAACACCCCAAACATAAGCTACATTGTTGACATCCATACAGACTAAGGGGCCTCCGGAGTCCCCTTTACAGGCATCGATGGAACCGTCCTCTGTACCTGAAAATGACAAAGGAAAAAGAAAATCACACATGTCCTTCCATTTGTCGAGGCTGCCATGCCGACTTCCTAGCTCCTCTGTCAATGCGTGTAGCAGCTTTGGCTTTTTTACAGTTTGCTGACAGGAAATAGCACATATTCTCCCTCTCAGGCCCCTGCTGGGCGGTAGAGCTGGAGAGGTACAGGCTGAGAAAAGTTTTGTCTTCTGCTCATTCTCCGTATTTACTGAGTGCTTCCTGTGCTTCCTCCATTTTTTGCAAGTTTATACTCTGACGAGATTGCAACGTGAAAGCAGTATCCAATACTGACTGGGAAAATGATGAAATACTTCATGCGCATTGAGTGCTTAATATGTATTAGTCAGTCATTGTTTTGATCCTAAACCACAACCTGATGAGATAAGTATCATTATTATCCTTATTTTCAGATGAGACAAATAAGGCACAGAGAGGTTAACTAATTTGTCCAAGACGAAACAGCTACTAAGTGGCAAGAGGTTGGACTTGAACTCTAGGAGGCAGAACCCTTTGGGCTTTTCTCTTAACTGTGATAACTGCCTCCTGGTAGGTTTTGTTCTATTCTCCCCTTTTGTCCTCTGTCATCTTCAACTCCATTTAAGAAGGGAGGGCACAGGGAATGGTCTGTTTACTTTCCTCACACTCTTAGGACTTTCTAAGGTTTTTTAAGTCACTGATCCCAAAAGTTATGGGATGTCAATGACTTTGCCTTTTTCTGGACTACACTATTTATAAGTGGTTTTAATAAAGCATCGTCAATACGTTACCCTGGATTTGGTCCCTGCTTTTGCGTCACCACCAAAAGCAGGAAGTGTTGTGGCTGTGTTAGTGATGCAGGAAACAAAAGCGAAAGAAATGTAGCTTAAATTAAAATCTCCTTACAGTTTACAGCCCACTGAGAAATACCTGAAACATGCAGAGCATGTTTCCTTTCTCAAGGAATTCCCAGCTGCCTTAGTGCCTTAATGTTTAAAAGGAACCTTATCTTGGCAGCAGCTGCCCTTCAAGGTCCTGAAAGCCTTGCTTCCAGATTCCCTGGAGACTTGCGCTATCCCTCACCCCCACGAATTAAAAAGTATACAGTCAGTCATTCCTCACAGTCCCAGACAGCTCTTTCTGCCCACAGGTGCCGTCCTGTGAGTAGGGAAGGGGTAAGGTCTTCGCAGGAGAGATAGGAAGCCCCTGACTGGGCACAGGAACTATTCCTGGCAGAGGGAGACTAGGAGACAGAGCAGAACATGAGATAAAGGAACAAACCAAGACACAAGAGTCTCAAGGGCACAAGCTTCCCCGTCAGTCCCCAATAAAAGACTGCCACTAAAAGCCCTCAGTGGCAACCCTTTCAGGACCCCTCTCACTGTGTCCCACTGTGGAGAGCTTTTTCTTTCCTTTCTGCTCACCTCCACTTAATAAACTTTCACTTCAGTTCACCCTTTTGTGTCTGCGAGATTCCTTCTTCCACTCTGTGAAACAAGAACCCTGCAAGCTTGCGATCTGAGGTAGGGGGGCTAGCACCAGCAGGACAGTAAAGGAGATGGTGACAGGGGCCATCCAAAGTGCCATGGCAGTGCTGAGGAGACACAACTGAAGGAGCTCATTCAGATTTTTGTTTAGAAAAAGTTGGGGTTTTGATCCTGGATCTGCACTGATTGTCTATAAGACTTTGGGCAAATTAGGTAACTGCTCCGCGTCTCAGTTTCCTCCTTTATGAACATCCCCAGTTTTGCAGATGGGGACGCCTGCTCAGGGCCCCGTGAGTCATAATTGATAAAAACTGGGATACAAACCCAGGCAGCCTGGTTCCAGAGTCTGTGCTTTTAGTCACCTTACTATATGGTGGCACAAGGAAGATTTGTTTTCCTCTTCGTATTAGCATGAGGGATTGAGCTAAGGGCAAGGAAAGCACCAGCCAGGAGATCCGATGAAAGGGCCCACGGCGAGGGGTGGATTTGGTGAGGAGGTGAGAGGTTCTGGTAGGGGATATGGACACAGATCTTAGGTAAACCACTCCGTGCTTACCTGCACAGATCATTTCTTTTTCATAATAGCGACCCGGATAAAACCTGGAGCAGTTGTTGATTAGGCTAACTTCACCCCACTTTAGTAAATTGACTTTTTGGTTATCTAAGCAAAGGGAGAGAACAGACATTGAAAAGTCGCAAATGAGAAATCTAAATAAATGCTCTCATCACTTAGTAAGCCACAAGGCAGAGAGAAGATGATATATACTCCTTAACACATATATCAGCTTTTGAGGAGAGTTTATTAACACATTTAATCACACACCACTCCTATGTCCAGTATCTCCAATCGTCTTTTAAAACCAGCTAAAGGGCTGGCGCCTGGGTGGCTCAGTGGTTAAGCATCTGCCTTCAGCTCAGGTCATGATCCCAGGGTTCTGAGGTTGAGCACCACCTGGGGCTCCCTGCTCCACGGCCCCTTGCTCCCTGCTTCTCCCTCTTCCACTCCCCCTGCTTGTGTCCCCTCTCTCACTGTCTCTCTGTCAAATAAATAAATAAATAATCTTTAAAAAAAATAGTTAAAGGGCCGTCCTGAACACATGCCTGAAGTCGTTCTCCTTTTCCAGAGACCTGGCTGCTCTGAGATGAACAAGAGAAACTCCCTCCCCTCCAATTGCTGAGGCCAGTGGGGGTGGGAGGGTGGGGGGGGGGAGGTGGGAGGGGTAGGAGGAAGGTGGTGGGGGTGGGGGGGGTGGGGAGGTGTGGGGAAGTCAGTGATTGGGCTTTTCTCACATGAATAGCTCCTATCATCTTACATCCCTGATTTCTTTGAAAGTGCTTGTTAGAGTGAAAACGACCTTTTAATATAAGAAGTTAAATGAAGAAAATACATATGCCGTTATCAGAGTATATGTTTTTGTGTGTCTGAAGTTCGTCTCCTGAGTGATTTGAAAGAGGATTTAGGATTTCCTTTTCATCTGAGTTGGAGATGTAGGGCTTGAACTTTTTCATGTAAGGAGAGAAAAGGGGCAGATACTGTTGCTGATCGGCAGCCCAGGAAGATGAGAGAAACTTAAGAACAGGGGTGAGATGTCTTGGGTGTAAGGAGCAAGTCTTTGCCCCATCTTCCCCTCCTCCTTTTCCCCAAGCTTTTGGCAATTTTTACACTCTAGGAGGGCAAGCACTGGACCTGATTGACAGGCAACCTCATGCTAGCACAAAGTAGTTGCTTAATAAATATTTATGTAATTAATTAATCCATGAACTCCATAATCCAATTATACACTAAACAATTTATGCCAAATGACTTACCCCCTCACTTACTGTAGAAACTATCAGCGGAGAGAGGCTTCTGACTGTCTTGAGAGGACACCTCCACAGACCCTAGCAGTGTAGGGGGGATATAGTAAACTGTAAAACTAATATTCTTCTCTTCTGAGAAGCAGGGGGACACAAAAATTTACCCAAGTATAGTGCAAATTAGAAAAGAGTTTATTTTTTCCTCCAAGTCTTACTTCAAGTTAGTTTTAAGATGCTATCCTTTTTAGATTAAGAGTTTTTTTTAAAGACATTAGTAATTTATTATTATTTTTTGTTTTTTGTTATTTATTTATTTGACAGAGAGAGAGAGAGATCGCAAGTAGGCAGAGAGGCAGACAGAGAGAGGGGGAGGCAGGCTCCCTGCTGAGCAGAGAGCCCAATGTGGGGCTCTATCCCAGGTCCCTGAGATCATGACCTGAGCTGAAGGCGGAGGCTTAACCCACTGAGCCACGCAGGCACCCCAGTAATTTATTATTTCTTCTAACTCAGTTGAAGTCTTTAAAAACTGGGAGCTCCTATACCATGTGAACAATTTTTAATGGCTTGGGATATTACTCCCTCTCCTGAACTCTTGTTTTGTATACTTTTTTTTCTTTTTTAAAGGGAGAGTGTGAGTGGGAAGGGGCAGAGGGAGAAGGAGAGACTCTCAAGCAGGTTCCATGCTCAGAATGGAGCCTGATGTGGGGCCTGATCCCACAACCCCAAGATCATGACCTAAGCCCAAATCAAGAGTTGGACGCTTAACCAACTGAGCCACCCAGGCACCCCAAAGTTTTGTACATTTCTTTAGGCACCTGTCACATTCTGCTGTCTGATGGTGGCATTCACGTCTGATGGCTCCTCTGTGCTATAAGTACCTTGAGAACTGGCCTTTGTTTCTAAGTCTTATAGCTTCTATACTCCTTGTTGACCTGGTCCATACATTTCATCAGTGAAATCCTAGAACATTAGCATGACTATTGTGTAGGGCTCAAAAAAATGTGTTAAACTATATTTGATTAATGAGTAAAACAATGCATAAGAACGTATCTACCAGTCTATAGGAAATACATGGAATAGAAGAATGTGTGAAATGCCACATCAAGGATACAATCAGACAAATTCAAGATGTGAAAATTCCAAAATAATGAACCAGTTTCTTTAATAAATACATTTTAAATAAAATGAAGGGCTAACTGTTCTAGATTAAAAGAGACTTAAGAAAAACAGGCACCAAATGCAATGTGCAGACTTTGGATCCCAATGGAAATAACCTTGATTATAAAAGTATTTTGTAAATAATTGAAGAATATTAAACATGGGATGGTATTATGGGATCACTTTCATTTTGTTGTGAATGAATGGTGTTGTGTTTTTGCTTTTGTTTTTTTAAGTCCTTACCTGGTAAAGGTATCTACTGGAATTATCATGGATGAAATCACATTATATCTGGGTTTGATTTAATATGCTCTGGGGGAAAAAATGTGTGGGGTAGCAGGGATATGTTCAATTGTCCTTCAGATCCATTCTCCACCCATCAATGCCATGGCCTCTGCCCAAAGAGCCTGATCTGAGGGACTGCCCCAATAGGATCTATCTCTTAGCCACTGGTTTTCAATATAAAACCTCAACAGAAGAAGGGAGGGTAAGGAGAGAGGATAATGGGATTGGGGTTGGCTGTAACCTTCCATCCAAAGTCCCCGCTTCTCTTAAGGCAGCCTGCTCTACCTTCGGCTCTTTCTCTTGGTAAATTCTTCCTCTTACATCTTCCAATCTAAGACAGGCAGTTCTGGAACTGTTGGTCCCGGTTGCTGCATAGCCCTTGTGGTTCCCCAACCTCCTATCCACATCCCTGTAATTAAAACCTTTTTAAATAACCCTCCCTAATTATCCTATTGAGCTTGTGATTGATTCAGAGAGATAAAACAAAAATGGTAGAGTGTTGATAACTGGAAACTGGGTGATGAATAAGTAGGTTTATTATACTTTATCTCTACTCTTCTGTATACTTGTAAATGTACATAATAAAAGTTTTTTGTTTTTTTTAAGGAACAAATGTAAGGACATAATGCCTTCTGGATAAACTAATTACTAATAAAATTTAGTCTTGGGTATTCAAACAGTCTACAAGTCCAGGTTAATTTAGACACATATTTTATACTTTTCCATGTGGCAATTTTAAATAATGTGTTGGAGTCTATAAGACCAATGTAGTGAAGTTATTTACAAAAAGAATGTAGAAAGTCAAAAGGAAGCTAAATTTCAAAGCTAACTCTTCAAGATAAAGGGAAAGGCATTGGCTAATTTAATTCTAATCCAACTTCTTATTTAGCCAGTTTTTCTAATAATTTGTCCCTAAGTGTCTACGTAGCTTATTCATACAAATGTTCACCTCAAGTCTTCTTAGAAGCTCAAGAAATAATTCCTTATGTTTTCTTCCTCTTTGTGGAATGTGATGGGGAGTGTGAGGCAAGGAAATGGGTGAGTGGAGGAGAGAACAGAGGGTTGGGGGATTACTGACTCACCTATACTTTGACTATTCCTTTGAAAACCATTTTTTCTTCCATCCTTGTCTCTCTAACAAACCCATAAAGTCCACGCTATATATGTCCCCATCACTCTGCCTTTTTTTTTTTTTCTGAAAAGGGTTACCCCTCAATATATGCTTCAAGATCACAGAGTGTGTAGGTGTCCTTTGAAACTCTGGATCAGGATCAGCTACCTAATTTTCAGGGCCCAGTGAAAAATAAAAATGTGAGGTGGAGGCTGCTGCAAAAATTATTAAGAATTTCATGATGGGGGCGCCTGGGTGGCTCAGTGGGTTAAGCCTCTGCCTTCGGCTCGGGTCATGATCCCAGAGTTCTGGTATCGAGCCCCGCATGGGGCTCTCTGCTCAGCGGGGAGCCTGCTTCCTCCTCTTACTCTGCCTGCTTCTCTGCCTACTTGTGATCTCCGTCTGTCAAATAAATAAACAAAATCTTAAAAAAAAAATTTCATGATGATGACATTGATGATGACATCAGGGCGGTCCACTAAGCAAGGGGCACTTTGGAGCCTGGGATGCTGGGCAATTATACAGGTATAATACCTAGGAAGCTAGCCCTGGCTGAATGCTCATTTTTCTAGATTTGATTCTATGTTTCTCCCTGAGTACTAGGTAATTAGCCCTTATCCATTTCTATCCCCATTAATTTCAACCCCTGGAGTCTGAAGAACAACTTTTAAAACATGTACCTTTTTCTCGACCCCAGCCAGAAACAATGCATTTCTCGTTAGGTCTGAATAGATATGGAGACCAGGGTACACAGGCAGGGACAGAAAGAGGCAGCTCACAATCTTTTCGGTTTAAGTGTTTTTTCAATTCAATCAAAGCTATGTCATTTTCATAGGTGGTTCCGTTGTACTTTTCATGAATAATAATTTGATTTGCGAAGTGAATCATTATATCCTCTTCCGGGTTTAACGAGTCTAGAAATGATGACCATATTTGGTAACGGTATAGTTTACTGATGCTGTAACAGAAAGGAAAAGGGAGAGACGATATACTGAGGAAAAATACCAAATATAAACATGAACATCTGATGCTTTATCTTTATATCTTCCCTTTTAAAGGACTTTCTTCCTTTTTCCAGATTTTTAAAAAAATTCTTGCATAATGAAGAAGTGTGATTACATTTATGGGGTAGAATTAAAGTCAGTGGGTAAATGAAGAGATGATAATCCACTTAAATGCTCAAGGGACATAAAGAACCTACTAATAACCAGAGATGCCCAGAAGTGGAATGAATTGGCTACCTCTGGAGTGAGACCATCATCACTGAAGGTGTTCAAGCAGAGACCAGAAAGCACGTAGCCAGAAATGTGGCTGAGGAAATGGCGAAATCAGGACACACATTCCTATTACTCTGCCAAACCCAGAGGTTCTCAGGGTGGAGACCATAGCAGTCATTATCCTGCGTTTAAGACTGACTTCATGTTGGGGCACCTGGATGGCTCAGTGGGTTAAGCCTCTGCCTCCAGCTTGGGTCCTGATCTCAGGGTCCTGGGATAGAGCCCTACATTGGGATCTTTGCTCAGTGTGGGGCCTGCTTCCCCCTCTCTCTCTGTCTACTTGTGACCTCTCTCTCTGTCAAGTAAATAAATAAAAATCCTAAAAAAAAAAAAAAAAAAGACTGACTTCATGTTAACATTGCATTGTATTTTATTTGCTCTCAAGCCTTTCTTCCTGTTGGACTGAGCTACTGGAAGTCGAAGATGGGGTCTAATTCATCTGTGGATATATGCCTGCATCTAGTATTGTACCTGACATATATTTACTGTTTTAAATTTTAGTTGAAATGGTTAATGGGCCAAATATTGCTTGCTCCTATGCCTCACTCAATTTTCATACTATTTTTTACCTCATGGTTTCCAGCAAATTGGCATTTACCATCATTTTCTCAGATAATCACCTAACAGTTAAATAGTGTTGTTCTAGGAACCAATGAAGTGTTCAGAATTCTTTTTATTTATACGTAATATTCCAAGAATGCTGTGAATCATATTAATTTTTTTTTTTAGGATCAGAGGTCATGAATGTCGTTTAAAGGTTAACCCTATTTATTCATTCAATTTACTAACAAATACTTAATGTGTACCTACTGTGCTTTCCACTGGCACATAGAAATGAACAAAATAAGAAATATTCCCTGGTTCATGGAGTCTAGGATCTAGGGAAAGATGCAGTAGTAAATGGATAATGATAATAGTGAAGATATGTATTCTACTGTGTAAAGTGAGAGGAATGAATAGCACATGGGGTTCTGAGAACTTATCAAAAAGGCTTTGATTTACGGGAGTTAGGAAAGATTCTCTGAAGAACTGAAGATTGAGCTAAGATCTGAATAAAGAGTAGCACTAACTAGAGAAACAGGTTGGGAAAAATCATTTCAGGCACGAGAAATAATATATGAAGGTCTCTGTGCAACAGGGAGCAAATTGTACATGAGTAGCTAAAAGAAGTCCACAGCAGGTAGAGCAGACAGCAAGAATTGAAGTCGTGGGGCAAGATGAAATTGACAAAGGTAATTTGCCAATTATGGATCATTTGGAGCCTCATGGGCCATGTTAAAAATGGTGTTTAGGTATTTTAGAAGCAAACAAGCCTGGTAAAACAAGTGTCTGACATCTTCAGCCTCCCTCAGGGCAAAGTGGACACTTCCACCAAAATTCATGAGAATATGCATTAAAAAAGTAGAAACAACATGGATTAAGACTACTGAGAGTGGTGGTCCATGATGACAATGTAGGAACACCCTGAACTCACTTTATCCCATGGACACACTGTATCTACACCTACATACAAAGCAATACCTCCTGAAGAAGAACGGGAGGCTAACTGTACAACTTCTGCACAACAACAACAGAGGTACCACAGAGAGAGATAGAGACATAGTAATAATGGGAATTCCAGGGGCGCCTGGGTAGCTCGTGGGATAAAGCCTCTGCCTTCGGCTCAGGTCATGATCCCAGGGTCCTGGGATTGAGCCCTGCATCGGGCTTTCTGCTCAGCGGAGAGCCCACTTTCTCCTCTCTCTGTCTGCCTCTCTGCCTACTTGTGATCTCTGTCTGTCAAATAAATAAAATCTTAGAAAAAAAAAAAAAAAGGGAATTCCAGACTTGATTCAATGACATGAAGATGCTGGTGAGTGCCATTGTCTATGTTTGCCCCGCCCCCCATCTTGATAGCACAGATGGGTTTAGGGGCCAGACACTCGTGGTGGCCTATAGCCTCAGTCACCCCAGATTCCTAGCCCTAACATCTCCAGCCATCCCCTATAGGTAAGCCCCTGCCTGCACCCATCCCATCTCCAGCTATCTCACTGAGGCTGCCACAATACAGTGCACACCCAGATACCCCCTGTTTGTGCCCACTATATCTACAACGATCACTCCAAAGTGGACCAGGTGGAAAGTACTCCAGGACACCTCCAGCCTGCACCTGCTTCAGCTCCAGCCACCCCATCGGGCAGCCCCATATGGAGTGCCCCAGCCTGCCGGCCCCAGCTTCAGGTATCCTGCCATGGTGGCCCTGGTACAGAGCACCCTGGAACTTGCCAAGCCAGGCTAGTTCCAGCTCCAGCTCTCCAGCCAGGTGGTTCCAGCATAGAGCACCCTGGAACCCCCAGGCCCATACCCACCCTAGCTTCAGCTGTTCCTGTAGGGTGGCCCCAATGCAGCATGCCCTAAGACCCACTAGCCCATGCCTGCTACAGCTTTGACCAGTCAACCAAAGCCTCCAGTACACACAGTCAACACAGGGAAGAACCTGCACAAGACCACTCCTTCAAGACTGGGAAAGGTAGCTTTTCTGCCTAATTCGCAGAAATAGAGAAAGTCAAACAAAATCAGCAGACAGAGGAATATATTCCAAATAAAAGAAGAAACAAGACAAAACCCCAGGGATTAAAAACAAAAAAACAAAAAACAAAACCAAAAAAAAAAAAAAACCCTTAATGAAATGGAAGTAAGTAATTTATCTAGTAAAGAGTTCAAAGTAATGGTCATAAAGATGCTCACTGAACTTGGGAGAATGGAGGAACACAGAAAATTTCAACAAAGGGTTGAAAAGTTAAGAAAGAACCAAAAAGAAATCACAGAGCTGAAGAATACAGTAACTGAACTAAAAAATATTCTATAGGAAATCAATAGCAGATTAGATGAACCATAAGAAAAGGTCGGTGATCTGGAAGACAGAATAGTGTAAATTACCGGAGCAGAACAGAAAAAAGAAAAATAATTTTAAAAAAGCATAAGCTTAAGAGACCTTGGACAACATCAAGTATGCTAACATTCACATTTTAGGTGTCCACAGACAAGAAAAATAGAGATGGGAAGAAAACTTACTTGAAGAAATAATAGTTGAAAACTTTCTTAACCTGGGGAAGGAAAGAGACATCCAAGTCCAGGAAGCACAGAGAGTCCCAAAACAAGATGAATCCAAAGAGATCCATACCAAGGCATATTATAATTAAAATGGCAAAAATTAAAGATAAAGAGAAAATCTTAAAAGCAGAAAGAGAAAAACAGCTACAAACAAGGGAAACCCCGTAAGTCAGCAGAGACTTTCAGGCCAACAGGGAGTAGCAGGATATATTTAAAGTGCTGAAAAGGAAAAGCTTATAACCAAGAATATACTATTTGGCAAGATTATCATTCAGGATTGAAGAAAAGATAAAAAATTTCCCAGAGAAGCAAAAGCTTAAGTTCATCACCACTAGACTGGCCTTACAAAAAATGTTAGAGGGAAAGCCATAACTAGAAATAAGGAAATACATGAAAGAAAAAAATCTTACTGAGAAAAGTAAACATAGAGTAAAGGCAGTAAAGTAAATTGGCTACTTGCAAAGTTAATATGAAGGTTAAAAGATAAAAATAGTAAAATCAACTATAACTAAAATAAGCAGTTAAGGGATACACATAATAAAAAGATACATTTTTTATTTAAGAAATTAAAAACTTAAAATATGAGGGAGGGTGTAAAAAATGTAGTGCTTTTAGAATGTGTTCATATTAAGTGACTATCAGCTATATATGTGTGTGTGTGTGTGTGTGTGTGTGTGTATGGGAAGAGAGAGGGTTGCTACATATGTAGTTAATATATATGAGCATCATGGTGAGCACAAACCAAAAGCATAAAATAGATATACAAAAAATAAAGATAAAGACAAAAGAACTTAAACACAAAACTAAAGAAAATCATCAAGCCACAATGGAAGAGATGCAGAGAACAAGAAAGGAAAAGAGAAGAACCATAGAAACAACCAATAAACAATGAACAAAATGGCAATAAGTACATACCTATCAATAATTACATGTAAATGAATTAAATGCACCAATTGAAAGACATAGAGTGGTTGAATGGGTCAAAAACAGGACTCAGCTATATGCTGCCTATGAGAGACTCATTTCAGATCTAAAGACACACACTGAAAATGAGGGGATGGAAAAAGATGTTCCATGCAAATGGAAACAGAAAGGAAGCTGGTGTAGCAATACTCAAACAGACATAATAGGTTTTAAAACAAAGACTGTAACAAAAGATAAAAGAAGAGCATTACATAATGATAAAGGGTAAATCTAAGAAGAGGCTGTAACATTCATAAAGATTATGAACTCAACGTAGGATCACCTAATTATATAAAGCAAGTATTAACATACATAAAGAAAGATACGGTAATACAATAATAGTAGGGGACTTTAATACACCATTTACATCGATGGATAGAGCAACCAGACAGAAAATCAATAAGAAAACATGGGCCTTAAGTGATATATTAGACCAGATGGACTTAATATATATATACAGAACATTTTATTCCCAAACTCCAGAATACACATTCTTTTTAGCACACAGGGATGTTCTCCACAGTGCATTATATGTTAGGCCACAAAACAAGTCTTAATATATTCAAGAAGATAGAAATCATATCAAGCATTTCTTCTGACCATGTAAGTATGAGACTAGGAATCAGTGAAAAGAAGAAAACTGGAAAAAAACACAAACACATGGAGATTAAATAGCATGTTACTAAACAGCAAATGGGTCAATGAAAAACCAAGGAGAAAAAAAATCCAAATGCCTTGACACAAATGAAAATGGAAATACAATCCGTGCACGGATTGCATGGAGCACTGGGTGTGGTGCAAAAATAATGAATACTGTTATGCTGAAAATAAATTAAAAAAAAAAGAAAATGGAAATACAACATTCCAAAATCCAAGGGATGCACCAAAAACTGTTCTAAGAGAAAAGGTCTTAGTAATATAGGTCTACCTAAAGAAACAAGAGAAATCTCAAATAAACCATCTAACTTTATACCTAAAAGCACTACAAAAAGAACAGAGCCGAATATTAGTAGAAGGAAGGAAATAACAAAGATTAGAACAGAAATAAATGAAATAGAGACCAAAAATAGGAAAAAAACAATAGAACTAAAAGCAGATTTTTTAAAAGATAAAAAATTTGATAAACCACTAGCCAGGCCCATCAAGAAAAAGAGAGTGTAAATAAATAAAATCAAAAACAAAGAAGGAGAAATTAAACTCGCACCACTCAATTAGAAGTGGTTATAAGAGATTACTAATGAACAACTATACACCTATAAAACCTAAAAGAAATAGATAAATTTCTAGAAACACAAAACTTCCAAAACTGAATCACAAAGAAATAAAAAATCTGAACAAATGATTATAAGTAATGAAATTAACTTAAAACTTACAATACACAGAAGTTCAAGACTAGACAGCTTCATAGGTGAATTCTGCCAAATATTTAAAGAAGAGTTAGCACCTATCCTTCTTAAATTGTTCCAAAAAATTGCAGAGGAAAGAATACATCCAGATTCATTCTATGAGGCCAGCACTACCTTGATACCAAAGCCAGACAAAGACACTACAGGAAAAGAAAATTACCCACCAATATCTCTGATAAGCATAGATGCAAAGACCATCAACAAAATATTAGCAAACTGAATTCAACAGTACATTAAAAGGATCTTCACTATGATCAAGTGGGATTTATTCCAGGGATGCAAGGATGGCTTAACATCTACAAATCAATCAATGTGATATACTATATTAATAAAACAAAGGATAAAAATCATATGATTAGCTCAATAGATGCAGGAAAGAAAATTCAACACCCACTTATGATAAAAACTCTCATCAAAGGGGATGCAGAAGAAATGTACCTCAGTGGAATAAAGGCTACAGATGACAAATCCGTAGTTAACATACACAACGGTGAAAGCTCTTCCCCTAAGTTCAGAAACAAGACAAGGATGCCCACCTTGCTGCTTTTATTTCACACAGTATTGGATGTTCTAGCTGTAGCAATCAGACAAAAAAAAAAAAAAAAAGAGAGAGAGAGAAGAAATAAAAGACATCCAAAATGATAAGGAATAAATAAAACTACCACTATTTGTTGATGGCATGATAATACATATAGAAAACTCTGAAGATGCCACCAGAAAACTATTAGAACTGATAAATGAATTTGGTAAAATTGCAGGGTACAAAATTAACATGCAGATATTAATTGTTTCTATACATTAATAATGAACTATCAGAATAAAAATAATTCTATCTAAAATTGCATCAAAAAGGGTAAAATACCTAGGAATAAATTTAAGTGAAAGACTATAGGACATTGATGAAAGAAATTGGAAGTGACACAAATAAATGGAAAGAAATACCATGTGGATTGGAAGGACCAATATTTTTTAAATGTCTAGACTACCCAAAGCAATCTACACATTTAATGTGATTTTTTAAATTAAAAAAACCAATGGTATTTTTCATGGACCTAGAACAAAGAATCCTGAACTTTGTATGGAACCACAAAAGACCACCAAAAGTTGCAGCAATGTTGAGAAAGAAGAACAAAGCTGGAAGTATCAAATTCCCTGATTTTGAACTATACTACGAAGCTATAATAATCAACACATTGTGGTACTGGCCTGAAAACATACACATAAATTGATGGAATAGTGTAGAGAACCCAGAGAAAATCTCACACACATATATGGTCAATTAACCTATGACAAAGGAGCTAAGAATATACAAGCTAAAATAAACACTGGATTATATTAAACTAAAAACCTTTTGTATGATGAAGGAAACTGTCAACAAAACAAAGAGAGAACTTATTGAATGGAAGAAGAAATTTGCAAATCCTAAATCTGACAAGGAGTTACTATCTAATATACACATAGAACTTATATGACTTAAAAAAAAAAAAAAACTAAAAAATGGGCAGAGCGCTTGAACAGACATTTTCCCAGCGATATACAGAGACATACAGATGGTCAACAGACACATGAAAAGATGCTCAACATCTTTAGTCATCAGGGAAATGCAAATCAAAACCATCAGAATGGCTAGTATCAAAAAGACAAGAAATAACAAGTGTTGGCCAGGATTTCAAGAAAAGGGAACACTTGTGCCCTGTTGGTGGGAACGTAAATTGGTACAGCCACTAAGGAAAACAGTACAGAAGTTCCTCAAAAAGTTAAAAATAGAACTACGATGTGATCCAGCAATTCTGCTTTTGAGTATTTAGCCAAAGAAAATGAAAACCAATTTAAAGGCATATATGCCTCCTATGTTCACTGCAGCACTATCTATAACAACCAAGATATGGAAAGAACCTAAGCATCTATCGATAGATAAATGGAGAAAGAAGATGAAAAATAGGGCAAAATAAGTGAAAAGGATTAGGAAGTACAATCTTCTAGCTATAAAGTAATATACATCTGTGTCCTCACATGATGGAGGATGGGTGGAATTTCTGGGGTTTCTTTGATAAAATACTAATCCCCATTATGAGGCCTCCATCCTCATGACCTAAGCACTTCCTGAAGACCCCACTTCCTAATACCATCACATACAGCATAGAGAATAGTCAGTGATATTGCAAAAGCATTGTACAGTGACAGATGGTGCTGACAACTATGTTTCTGCGGCTGACTAGAAGTGTAACTTTAGCCAAGTTATATAACTTCTCAGTCTCCTTCTGCTAATCCACAAAATAGGAAGACAGACATTTACCTCTTAGGGATGTTAAGAATATTAAAACAGAATAACATATGGGAAAGTGTCACACGCATTATCTGGTCTGGAAGAGGCGCTCAACAGATGACGTTTCATTCATTCGAGAGATCAGAACTGAGACTGGAATCCCAAACTCTGTCCTCCTGCTGACCTTAACTTGTTATCAACACCTTTTGTGTGTTGCCTTTTAGCCACTGGTATGGACTGAATTGTGTTCCCCCAAAATTCATATGTTGAAAACCTAACCCCCAATATGACTAGATTTGGGGAGAGTCTTTAAAGAGGTAATAAAGTTTAAATAAGGACATAAGTGGAGTTGTAATCCCATAGGATTCCTCCTTATGGGAAGAAGAAGAAACATCAGGGATGCACACAAGCAGAAAATGAGCAAGCCAGTGCTAGAGCAGCAGATGAAACAATTAGCTCAGAGTTTAGAGCAGTTCCTTTACTGTCTGGAATGCATATCAAATACATGTAAGGGTTTGTGGAAGGGGCCAAAAAGATTTGTGCATTTGAAGACTTTAAATGCATGTGGCTCTTTAAACAAAATCCTTGTTGAAGCGAGACCAGAGAAAATGCCCAGTTAGCATCATCTCTTTACCAACTTTTCAGTCATAAACTCTTCTCAGCAATTTGGTCCTAACTCTACAAAATGTACAGAGTATCTATTTGCTTTCCCATCCTGCAAATGAGTCACGTGACATATCTTGGTACCTCTGGTTTTGATCTGATCTTGCCATCTGGGATCATAATTTTATCTGGGAGGGAAGACCATAGTAGGTTCTAGGGGCATGGCCTCTGGGGTTCCAGTCATGAATACTGGAGGGGATCTAGCTGTCAAGAGAGTGGAATTTGTCACATGTTTTTTATCTAGCATCTGCCACGATCTCTATTACACACTTCCATTATTTCAGGGAATCCAAAATCTTTTTGGAGACATTTTTACCTGAGACAGTGTGCAGCAGTTAAAACCCAACACCCTCCAATATAAATTCCTCCACATTTGATTTTCTTATCTTCCTTAATTGCCACCTGCCACGGGAAGTCACCCTATAAGAGACATTAGTGAGACACTGTGGTTACTGCCATTCTACCAGGTGGTGATAGACAGGCGGCTCTAAGATATGTCCATTGCAAAAGTCCCGGTCTCTTATCATTACATATCTCCCCCACCTTTTTTTTGTTTTTCAAACTTGGGCTACTCCTAGGAAGTAACCGGTTTACCATGCGTGCTGGCTTTCCTCCTACAACTCGTTTCCTTCGAATGGGCACACTGTTTTTAACTCCACAGGACACTTTAGGGAGAAATGACTTGATCCGTTTTCTTTCTTCAAGAAAGGAAGAGATTGTATCATTATGATTTTGAACCCATTACTTCTTGATTATTTTTGGCACCGAAACAGCAAAGTCACTGCTAAAACAAAACAGGCTGGATTGATTAATAAATTATTTTAGGTATTAATTGGTACTATTGACCTTGTTTAAAAATTCTGGCTTATCAACAAGGATGGAACTGGAGGAGATTATAAGACGTGAAATAAGTCAAGCGGAGAAAGGCAATTATCATATAGTTTCATTTGTTTGTGGAACATAATGGAAGACATTAGGAGAAGGTAGGGAAACATGAAGGGGAGAGAGAAATCGGAGGGGAATATGAACCATGAGAGACTGTGGACTCCCGAGAAACAAACTGAGGGTTTTAGAGGGGAAGGGGGTGGGCGATGGGTTGGCCTGGTGATGGGTATTAAGGAGGGCAAGTATTGCATGGAACACTGGGTGTTATACGTAAACAATGAATCATGGAACACTATATCAAAAATTAATGATGTACTGTATGGTGACTAACATAACATAATAAAAACAATTCTAGCTTAATATGAAAATTGGCTCGATTCTTTGAAGTTCTGCCTAAAGGTACATGGGTGGGGCAGAAAGAGGCTAACTGAAGGTTTAAACGTTTCATGCTTGAAATCTGTTTTTGACAAAACTGATATCACAAACTCATAGCAAATACAAAAAATTATGTAGGTCTAAAATGTTGTTTTCACTTCAAAATTAGCCTTGCGAATTAACTCATTTTTATATTTTTAAAAAAATTTTTAATAAACATATAATGTATTATTAGCCCCAGGGATACAGGTCTGTGAACTGCGAGGTTTACACACTTCATAGCACTAACCACAGCACATACCCTCCCCAATGTCCATAACCCCACTACCCTCTCCTGACCCCCCTCCCCCCAGCAACCCTCAGTTTGTTTTGTGAGATTGAGAGTCTCTCATGGTTTGTCTCCCTCCCAATCCCATCTTGTTTCATTTATTCTTTTCCTACCCTCCAACCCCCCCCCCATGTTGCATCTCCACTTCCTCATATCAGGGAGATCATATGATAGTTGTCTTTCTCTGATTGATTTATTTCGTTAAGCATAATACCCTCCAGTTCCATCCACGTTGTCGCAAATAACAAGATTTCATTTCTTTTGATGGCTGCATAGTATTCCATTGTATATATATACCACACCTTCTTCATCCATTCGTCTGTTGATGGACATCTAGGTTCTTTCCATAGTTTGGCTATTGTGGACATTGCTGCTATAAACATTCGGGTACATGTGCCCCTTCAGATCACTACGTTTGTATCTTTAGGGTAAATACCCAGCAGTGCAATTGCTGGGTCATAGGGTAGCTCTATTTTCAACTTTTTGAGGACCCTCCATGCTGTTTTCCAGAGTGGTTGCACCAGCTTGCATTCCCACCAACAGTATAGGAGGGTTCCCCTTTCTCCGCATCCTCGCCAGCATCTGTCATTTCCTGACCTGTTAATTTTAGCCATTCTGACTATGGCTGTTATCTCATTGTGAGGTGAGGTGGTATCTCATTGTGGTTTTGATTTGTATTTCTCTGATGCCAAGTGATGTGGAGTGTTTATGTTTGTTTTTCTTAAAAGTGATAAGGAGAAGAGTAATGTTATTTTTTTCTATTTACATTGATAGCAAAGGTAATTGTTGCTTGAATTAATTACATATACACATACATACACACACAACATTAAAATGCAGATGTAAACCAGGGAAGCACTAGTAAAAAATAATAATTTTAACTTACCTTCATCCATATTAGCAGTCAAAAATTGTGTCTCTTCTAAAACAAAACAAAAAGTTCCAATGTTTATGGTTGTGTTCATAAGAAAAATCAAATAATTAAGATTATTTAAAATTTGATCATAATTTTCTATCTTAAAACCTGTCCTATATTGATTGATTTATTGATTTATGAGAGAGAGAGCAATTGCATGTGCATGCATGGGTGAGCACAAGTGGGGGAGGGGCAGAGAGAGAATCTTTTTTTTTTTTAAATGATTTTTTATAGATTGTTTATTTGATAGAGAGAGATCACAAGTAGGCAGAGAGGCAGGCAGAGAGAGAGAAGGGGGAAGCAGGCTCCCTGCTGAGCAGAGAGCCCAACGTGGGGCTCGATCCCAGGACCCTGAGATCATGACCTGAGCCGAAGGCAGAGGCTTAAACCACTGAGCCACCCAGGCGCCCCCAGAGAGAGAATCTTAAACAGGCTCCACAGACATGGTCTTGATCTGACCACCCTGAGATTGTGACTTGAGCCAAAATCAAGAGTTGGATGCTTAACCCACTGAGCCACCAGGTATCCAAAAACCTGTCCTCTGTTCAAAAAGGACAGTAGAAATCCTCAAAGCACACCATCTTATTTCCTTTCTATATCTAGGTTATTGTGAAGGCTCGGGATGAACTACAGAGAAATTTTGCAGGCACCAACTAGAGGTGTCTGTTGGTACAAGTGAATGGTGAGACTCAGGGTGCTGTGGTTTTTTGCATTTAGAATAGGCAAAATGAGTGGGTCAGAGAAGGAAAGCTGCTTCTTCAACTCCGATTCACGAAGTCCTTACATAACGTAGGGAACAGTTACTAACACTGACTGAGAGAGCACTGAGCTGACGCTAAAAAGACCTCTCTGCCTACACTAATGAGAAAGCTGAGTAATTGCTAACACGTGGTCATAATATGTGCAATTAATAGCTATGATAAAATATGAGAAGAGGAGTACCTGGGTGGCTCACCAGGGAATTTGCTTAAGATTCTCTCTCTCCCTCTCCCTGTGCCCCTCCCCAAGTTCACTCTCTCTCTCATACACACTGTCTCACTAAAATAAACAAATCTTTAAAAATATATATAAGAAGACAACAGTTGCTTTGTTTTGCTTCAATTCTGTTGCAAATATTCCAAGAATTCAATAAAATTTTTACCTCAAGCTACATGTAAAAAGTCCCATGGGAAAAAAAAACAGAAATTTACCACAGCAGAGGATAATTTTTGAGAAAAATGTGTACCATATCAATGATATACATATATCATAAAACTATAAAGCTTTATCCTTGTTTTCATTTCTGTAACATAAATTTTCTCTTATAAAAATGGATTTACCTATAATTTCAGGATGGCCTTTAGTTTCAGAATTTCCATTTCCTAAAAATAAAACAAAACATTTATTTTAGGAGAGATAATATTCACCTGGGTAAAATATACACCAATCATTAATATCTTAGAAACAGTATAACAACTTAATTTTTTCAAAGATAAAAGGGAATCACAGTATGCCATCTTTCTTTGATTTTTAATACCACATAACAGGTGTTTCATATTGCATTTAAACACACACCAATTTCATTATATCAAGGAAATAATTTTTACTTGAGTTTTAAAAAGGTGTATGTTTTGAATATATTTGAATACATATGGACAGCAAGTTTACTATACAGTTATATAAATTTATAACTCTTTTAAACTTATATTTATTAAAGGTGGGCTTTCCCGGATACATGAAATCAAGTTATACTCCAAACTTCCCTTGGTTTAGTGATTCTGATCTGTCCACTGAAAGATCAATGAATATATTAATGTTTTTATTTTACATATCTTCTCTCATTTGTTCTTGCTTAGAGAGGGGAAAATTAGAATCATTACTGAAATACAAAAGGTGGGCTCACTTTAAAGAAGGGTAAACTGAAGTAACAATGCCAGTTGACTTAATGTATTTTTGATATGGATTCAAGAACTTGATTTTAAAAAAATCAAGCTTTGGGGTGTCTGGGTGGCTCAGTGGGTTGAGGCCTCTGCCTTCGGCTCAGGTCATGATCTCAGGGATCATGGGATCCTGGGATCAAGCCCCGCATCAGGCTCTCTGCTTAGCAGGGAGCCTGCTTCCTCCCCTCTCTCTCTACCTGCCTCTCTGCCTACTTATGATCTCTGTCAAATAAATGAATAAAATCTTTAAAAAAAATAAAAATTAAAAAAGCAATCTTTATGTTATAGTTTCTCCCTGATAGTGGGATTTTTTTTCTCCCTGATAAGCTAACAAATTGTGTTCTTTGAACTTAAACTTTAGAGTTTTGAATCAGAAGAAGGAGAGGGAGGTAAAATGGACAGAAGAGGAGGAGAAGAAACCCTAAATATCATTATACTGAAAAAGTGAAATCAAACTATAGAACTTCAGAAGACAAATACTGCATGGTTTCACTTATATGTGGAATCTAGCAAAATAAACCCATCCAAAAAGCGATCAAATTGTGGTTATTAGGGGCGGTGGGGGGGTCTGGGAAATTACATGAACCTAGTCAAAAGGTTCAAACTTCCAGATCCGTAAGTGCTTGGGGTGTAATGTACAGCATGGTGACTAGTGTTACCATGGCTGTATGGTATACTTGAGAGTTGCTAAGGGAGTAAATCCTAAACGTTCTCATCTCACACACATAAAAATTGTAACTATATGACATGATGGATGTTAACTAAACTTACTGTGGTCATCATCTCTCAATATATGTGTGCCACGTCATTATCGTGTACACCTTAAACTTATATTCCGTGTTGTATGTCCCAATTCTATCTCGATGAACCAGGAGGGAATGACTTTCAAACTTCACCAGCAAGAGTCATGACTTACTGTCTTTCTCCCTAAAAGATGTTTGGAAATTTCTCTCTCCTCTCTTTTACTAAGGTTTTAACTATATTTGATGGACATAAAAGTATTTTGCTCAACTGCTTATATAAACTTCAAAAGAAATAATATGATTTGAGATCCTAAAAAGTGTGTTTTTACATTTAAGAACTGATGTGAATGGGAAACTAAACAAGACTTCAATAAAGTCCAATAATACCAAGCAATGGCAAAATGTAATTATTATCAATTCATTTATCCATATATATATATATCTACCATGTATTTAATGCTTAGCTCTAAATCACATTTGGAATATAAAAATAATTAGATTCTATTTTCAAGAACAGGGCCTGACACACATAGTAAGAACTTAATAAATAGTCACTGAGAAAATTAATGAATATAATAACTTCAAGAAAGCATTGATGTAAGCAAGAAGTTAGTCTGTGTGACACAGAGTAGGTACCTAGTAAGTATTTTTACCATCAGAGGCTTTTCAATGAGCACCAAAGAACAAAGAGCATTAACCATGAGCACCAAAAAAAAAAAAAAAGAGCATTAACATATTGCTTTGAAACTTGGTAAGTAAAGGGAAGAAATTAAAAACTATGTTTCCTTTCTTCTATGAATTGCATTTCATGGAAACAAAACAGCTGATAAAGGAAAGTTCTCTATAGAAAACCAGTTAATAAATGCAGAAGGAATGCTGATTTAGAATTCACCATCTTACAGTTCTTGTAGACAAATTGGATCTAGGCAGCAATCACACAGGCCCCTAAAAACCATTAAGATGAAAGGCTGTGGGGGAAAATTTTAAAGGAAAGATCAAACTGGTCCAGTGATCAATTTTAACATCATTAGAAGTGGGGTACACAGAGAACATGACATTTTATGTAGTAAAAAGGACACATCACTACCCATCAAGAATTCTTGCTTAAAATATTGAACTTTGTATCTAATCAAACCTCTATAAATCCAGAATAAGGGACATCCTGTAGGCAAATGATCAAGTTTCTCTAAAAATCAATGGCATGAAAAAAATTGGGGGTGGATTGGTAGGTAACTTTTTTTTTTTAAAGATTTTATTTATTTATTTGACTGAGAGAGAGATCACAAGTAGACAGAGAGACAGGCAGAGAGAGAGGGAGAAGTCGGCTCCCTGCTGAGCAGGGAGCCAGATGTGGGGCTCGATCCCAGGACCCCGAGGACACGACCCTAAGCCGAAGGCAGAGGCTCAACCCACTGAGCCACCCAGGCCCCCTAGTAGGTAACATTTTTAAAAATTAAACTATTGTTGACATATAATGTTATATTAGTTTCAGATATATGACCTCATGGTTCAACAATTCTACATATTATGCAATGCTGACCACAATAAGTGTGGTTACTATGTGGCATCATGCAACATCCTTACAATATTATTGACTATACTCTCTATGCTGTACTTTTCATCCCATGACTTACTTATTTTATAACTGGAAGTTTGTACTTCTTAATCTCCTTCAACTAATTCCCCCATTCTCCCCACTACCCGCTTCTAGCAGCCACCAGTTTGTTGTCTGTATTTACATATCTGTTTTTGCTTTTCTTTGTTGGTTCATTTGTTTTGTTTTTTAATTTCCACATGTAAATGAAATCATATGGTATTTGTATTTCTCTGACTTATTTCACTTAGCAAAATACTCTCTAGGTTTATCATGTTGTTGCAAATGGAAAGATGTCATTCTTTTTTATGACCTGAGTAATGTTCCAGTGTGTGTGTGTGTGTGCACGTGCACGTGTGTGTGTGTGTGTGTGTGTGTGTGTGTGTGTGTATTGCATCTTCTTTATCCATCCATTTGTCAGTGGACCCTTAGGTTGCTTCCATAACTTGGTTATTGTAAATCATGTAGCAATAAACATAGAATGCATAAATCTTTTTTGTATTTGTGTTTTTGTTTTCTTTGTGTAAATACCCAGTAGTGGAACTGCCGGATCATATGGTAGCTGTATATACATATATATAATTTTTTTTTTTTTGAGAATCCTCCATACTGTTTTCCATAGTGGCTGCACCAACTTACTTTCCCATCAACAGTGCATAAAGGTTCTCTTCCTCCACATCTTTGCCAACATTTACTATTTCTTGTCTTTTTGATACTAGCCAAGCTGACTAGTGTGAAATGGTATCTCACTGTGGTTTCGATTTACATTTTCCTGATGATTAGGCATGTTGACCATCTTTTCACGTGTCTGTTGGCCATCTCTATGTCTTCTTTGGTTCTTTGGACAAATGTCTATTCAGTCCTTGCCCATTTATTAATCAAGTGTGTGTGTGTGTGTGTGTGTTGAACTGTACAGGTTTTTATATATTTTGGATATTAACCCCCTCTCAGATATATCATTCACAAATATCTTCTCCCAATCAATAGGTCATCTATTTATTTTGATGGTTTTCTTTGGTGTGCAAGAGCTTTTAATTTTGTTGTAGTCCCAACAGTTTATTTTTGCTTTTGTTTCCCTCGTCTGAGGAGACATATCTAGAAAAATGTTGCTATGGCACCCAAGAGATTACTGCTTATGCTCTCTTTTAGGAGTCTTATGATTTCAGATTTCACATTTAGATCTTTTCTTTTTAAATTTAAATTCAATTAACTAACATACATTTAGGTCTTTAACCCATTTTGAGTTTATTTTGTGTATACTGAAAAAAAGTGATCCAGTTTCATTTTTTTGAATGTACATTTCCAGCTTTCCCAACACCATTTATTGAAGAGACTTGAAGAGACTGTCTTTTCTAGATTGTGCATTGTCGTTCCCTTTGTTGTAGGTTAATTGACCGTGTAAGCATCAATTTATTGTGGACTTTTTATCCTGTTTTATTGATATATGTGTCTGCTTTTGTGCCAGTACCATATTGTCTGATTACTACAGCTATGTAGTATATCTTGAAATCTAGGATTTTGATACCTCCATCTTTGTTCTTTCTCAAGTTTGCTTTGGCTATTCAGGGTTTTTTGTGATTCCATACAAATTTCAGGATTCTTTTCGCTAGTTCTGTGAAAAATACTATTGATATTTTGATAGGGATTATGTGAAATCTGTAGATTATTCTGGATAATATGGATATTTAAAAAATAGTTGTTCTTCCAATCCATGAACATGGTATATCTTTCCATTTATTTGTGTCAATTCCAATTTCCTTCATCAATATATTATAGTTTTCAGAGTGTAAGTCTTTTACTTCCTTGGTTAAATGTATTCCTAGGTGTTTTATTCCTTTGGTGCAATTGTAAATGTGATTGTTATCTTAATTTCTTTCTCTGATGGTTTGTTACTAGTATATAGAAACATAAATGATATCAGATTGTTAAATTTGTATCTTGCAATTTTACTGAATTCATTTATTGGTTCTTATTGTGTGTGTGTATATATAGTCTTTAGTTTTTGGTTTTTTAAAAATTATTTATTTATTTGTTTGGGGGGAGGGGTAGAGGGAGAGAATCTTCAAGAAGACTCCCCACTGAGTTCAGAGTCCAATGCAGGGCTCCATCTCAAGACCCAAAAGAACATGACCTGAGCCTAACCAAGAATTCAATGCTCAATTGACTGAGCCACTCAGACACCCCTAGAGTTTCTATGTAAAGTATCATGTCATTTGCAAATGGTGACAGTTTTTTCTTTACAAATTTAATTCCCTCTCTTTCCTCTCTCTCTCTCCCTCCCTTCCTTCCTTCCTTCCTTTCTTGTCTGATTGTTATGACTCCAGTACTATGTTGAACAAAAGTGGCAATAGTGGACATCCTTGTCTTGCTCCTGATTTTAGAGGAAGAGCGTTCAGATTTTCACCACTGAGTATGATATTAACTGTAGGTTTGTCATATATGGCTTTTGTTAGGTTGAAGTGTATTCCCTCTAAACCCACTTGGTTGAGAGATTTTTCATGAAATGGATATTGAATTTTGTCAAATTCTTATTTTGAATCTATTGTGATGATAGTATGTTTCATCCTTCATTTTGTTAATGTGATATAGCATACTGATTGATTAGAGGATATTGAACCACCATCCCTGGAATAAATCCTGCTTGATCATGGTGAATGATTTAATGTAATGTATTGTTGAATTTGGTTTGTTAATATTTTAATGTAATGTAATGTTGAATTTGGTTTGTTAATATTTTGTTGATGACTTTTGCACCTATTTTCATTAGGGATATTGATGTGTAATTTTCTTTTTTTGTAGTGTCTTTGTCTAGTTTTGGTATCAGGGTAATGCTGGCCTTGTAGAATGAATTTGAAAGTTTTCCCTCCTCTTCCTTTTTGGAACAGTTTGAGAATAGATATTAAATCTTTAAGTGTTTGGTGGAATTAACCTGTGAAGCCATTTGGTACTGAACTTTTGTTTGTTGGGAGTTCTGGTTTTTTTTTTTTATTACCAATTCAATTTCATTACCAGTAATCAGTCTGTTCAGATTTTCTATTTATTCATGATTTAATTTTGGAAAATTGTATGTCTCTAAGAATTTTTCAGTTTCTTTTAGGTTGTCCAATTTTTTGCCATATCATTTTCATAAATGTCTTTTATAATATTTGTATTCCTATGGTGTCAGTTACTTTGCCTTTTTCATTTTTTATTTTATTTATTTGACTCTTCTTTCTTTTATTTCAATGACTCTGCCTAAAGATTTAGGTTTATCAATTTTGGTTATCTTTTCAAAGAACCAATTCTTGGTTTCATTGGCATATTTAACTTAATTTAATTTAGTCCTTATTTCATTTATTTCTATTCTAATCTTTATTATTTCCTTCCTTTTACTAACTTTGGGCTTTTTTTGGTTCTTCCTTTTCTAGCCCTTTTAGATATAATGTTGGATTATTTATTTGGGATTTTTCTTCTTTCTTGAAATGGGCCTGAATTGGTATAAAGTTCCCTCTTAGAACTGCTTTTGCTGTGTCCCAAAGATATTGGACTACTGTATTTCCAGGTGGGTAACTCTTAAAGATTAAAAGCTACTTTAAAAACTTAACAATCAAATACAATATTAGATTGTTTTGAAACTTGGTTCAAATACATTGTTTTTGAGAGGGATGCCTGGGTGAATCAGTCAGTTAAGCATCCGAGGACTCTTGGTTTCAGTTCAGGTCATGATCTCACAGTTGTGGGATTAAGCCCCCCATTGGGCTCTGGACTCTGGGCTCAGCTTGGAGTCTGGTTCAGACTCTCTCTCCCTCTCCCTCCTGCTCACTCTCTCTCTCAAATAAATAAATAAAATCTTTTAAAAAATATATTTTTGAAACAGCTGGGAAAACTTGAACATGGGCTGTTATTAAACAATGTTAGGGAATTACTATTATTAGGAATACTAATGAGAGTATATTGTGTATGTATAAAGTGTAGCATTAGAAATGCATCCAGGTGAAGTGACATGATATCTCAAGCGTGCTTTAAAGTACTCAAACAAACAAGCTGAACAAGACTGGCAAAACACTGCTAATTGTTCAAGGGAAAGAGAGGCACATATTGGTTCATTCTCATAATCTATTTTTGTTATGTGGGAGCTTTACTAATAAAAAGTTCTGGGGGCGCCTGGATGGCTCAGTGGGTTAAGGCCTCTGCCTTCGGCTCTAAATCATATACTAGATCCTGGGGTCCTGGGATCGAGTCCCACATTGGGCTGTCTGCTCAGCGGGGAGCCTGCTTCCTCCTCTCTCTCTCTCTCTGCCTGCCTCTCTGCCTACTTGTGATCTCTGTCAAACAAATAAATAAAATCTTTTTAAAAAGTTCTGAAATAACAAATGTATTTAATAAAAGAAAATTTTATTCCATAATTCTTCGAATGCCCACTCAGTAGTACTCTTACTAAGACTCCCCTATACTCACTTAAGATTATAATTTACCTAAAAGAAAGTTTCTGGGTCCCCAGATCAAGTCATAGAAAAACATAACACAAAACCTTAATTACCTTCACAACCAACTTCATCCTCTCCTGTAATACAGTCCACCTCGCCGTTGCACTGATATTTGTTTGGAATACAAACACCAGACTTACAGAAGAAACTTTTCCCTCGGCATCCTACACAAACATAAATAGAAGAAGGTTTTTATTTTTGTTTTTTCATACTTAAAATACAGTAGGATAGAATCTGAGATGGAGTGGGCGAATCTTCTACCTGTACAGCACAGTTCGTCACTCAGGTCTCCACAGTCGTTGATACCATTACAGGTTCTCTTCTGAGGAATGTATTTCCCATTCACACAGTGAAACGAGTCATTTGCTGGAGGAGCTGTAAATTAGGAATTCTCTTTGTGAAAAATTTTTTTAAAAGATTTTATTTATTTGACAGAGAGATCACAAGTAGGCAGAGAGGCAGGCAGAGAGAGAGAGGGAAGCAGGCTCCCCACTGAGCAGAGAGCCCGATGCGGGGCTCCATCCCAGGACCCTGAGATCATAACCTGAGCCGAAGGCAGAGGCTTAACCCACTGAGCCACCCAGGAGCACCTCTTTGTGAAATTTATGTATGGAGTTGTAGGTGACATCTTGATTACATTTGGAATAATGAGGACATTAAGATAAAGTCAGGCATTGGGGCGCCTGGGTGGCTCAGTGGGTTAAGCCACTGCCTTCAGCTCAGGTCATGATCTCAGGGTCCTGGGATCGAGTCCCGCTTCGGGTTCTCTGCTCAGCAGGGAGCCTGCTTCCCTCTCTCTCTCTCTGCCTGCCTCTCCGTCTACTTGTGATTTCTCTCTGTCAAATAAATAAATAAAATCTTTAAAAAAAAAAAGATAAAGTCAGGCATCAAATAGTAAATGATATAAAACGTATTGGTAACATCAACATTATATATATGGTAAATAAGGAAAACATATGCCAAAGCTGGCTTATGGAGTCCCTTTGGTATCTCTGAAAACCAGTATTTACCGCAGAGGTCTGTGCTTGCTGAGGTTGATTGGGGAAGGGGCTCAGGGACCACAGGTCCTTGCTCACACCGGCAAGCACAGGTGCTCACCCATTCCTTTTGAGCTGCCGCAGGAATCCTCACTTCCATCCCTTGACTTGGGCAGTGTCATTTATATTTCGATGGTATTTTTTTTTTAAGCACCAAAAAAGTGTTTAGCCTTTAAAACCATACATGTGACTAAAATATTCCAGTGTCAGGACCAAAGAGAAAAGTGGCAGTGACTGTCTTGAGACTGTGGTCACTTGAATATTTTTTTTTTAAGATTTTTATTTATTTATTTGATAGACAGAGATCACAAGTAGGCAGAAGGCAGGCAGAGAGAGGGGGAAGCATGCTCCCCGCTGAGCAGAGAGCCCGATGCAAAGCTCGATCCCAGGACCCTGAGATCATGACCTGAGCCGAAGGCAGAGGCTTAAACCACTGAGCCACCCAGGCGCCCTGGTCACTTGAATATTTTAAAGACATTTTGAAGTGTGTAGGCTGGCCCTCTCAAAGGAGATATTGAGGTTTCTTCTGATATTTGCATTACTTATGTTTGTTGTATTAACTTCAATCCAGATGTTTCAGCAAGCAAAGAGAAGTCAGGCAACTTTGCTCCCCATATAGGAACCTGGAGAGAAGTAATACTTAAACGCAAAAAAAGGTACAATAGAGGAAAAGCAGCAATTTACATTCTAAAGCCCCCAAAATGATTTTGCTTCTATTACTGCAACTGAGTATTTATCACGTTTGTTTACTACAGATGTGGCATGCAATGAACAATTTTGCAGGAAGTTTGGAAGTTTCATGCAACTCCTCTACCAACCTGTATTGTGTGTGTAGCAAACCACACCAGCAAAATCCTGGTCATTTCTAGTTCTTCTCTTAGTAAAAGTACATTCAGCCAAACTTGTCTCGAATCCTTGACAATGCACTTGAAGACATTCAGTGGAATTTACAGAGACATTTTCAGGAAACTCAAACTGTTTTTGAATATTAAAAGCACCTCTACAATTAGAATAAATCAAACATTAGGGTAGAATGATTAGTACTTTGCATTTATAACCTTACCTTAGGAGGTAAGGAACTGAAGTAATTTCCTCTAATTTTCTACATATGAGTGATACATTGAACAAGATGCTTAAATTCTCTGAACCTCAGTCTCTTAACCTGTAAAAGGGAATATGATACTCTCAGCTGGTTTTGTAAAGAGTGATGAAAATAATCAATTTACATTGGCTAGCCAAAATTCAAAGCTGGCAAATACTCAGCAAATATTAATTTCCTCTTCTCTGTTTCCTGTTAAAAAAGCTTTCTTCCACACTCCTGATATTTCTTTCCAACCTGAGATGCATCACTCTTGGCTTCTCTCCATCTCTTAATTCCTTTTTGCTCAAGGAACAGGAGTAGAATAATCAATCAGGGAATTTTGGAATTACAAATCAGGCAAGGTTAGCTCACCTTTCCATTTTTCTTTTGGGGACCTCTTCACAGGCCTCATGCTGAAAGGCTTACTTGGTTGGCCCCATTGTTGCTTAGAATTTGGGAGATTAATTTGGTTTAATTATAGCATGTTCTTTTCTTTCTTTTTTTTTTTTAAACCTAGCCATGTCCTCAACTCAGCCTCGACAATATTAAGGGGATATTTTGGCATCTATATGCCATTGCTTGGGCTTCTCAATTTGTTCAGAATCTGTGCTACTTCTGTGACTCTATATACTAGAGATGATAAGTTCCAGTAAAATATTCTGCTAGAATATTCAATTGCTCCCTGCTTCTCTTTAGAAAGAAATGGTGTTAAAAATAAGAAGTTGGGCAAAGATGCATCAGGTAAATATAAACAATAAACAAAGCAATAATGGCAATATAAATATTAGATATTTAAAGGGATTAAGAAAGGCATTTTTAATGATTTCAGATCAATAATGACGGTAAAAAGGAGTCATAAAACTGTGCCAAACAGCATCAAAACAAAGAAGAGCCATTGGGGCAATCGCACAGGTAAATAATTTGAAAAAAAAAAAATCTCAATTTAAAACTATCTAAAAGTACTAGATAAAATGCATTCAGTGAGCTCTTCTTCTTTTTCATTTTTAATATTTTATTTATTTACTTGAGAGAAAGGGAGAGAGCACATGTGGGTGAGGGGGAGCAGAGGGAGAGAGAGAAACAGACTCCCAGCTGAGCAGGGAGCACGTCAAGAGGCTCAATGAGCTCTTAAAGAAGTAAGGAAAATACTCCTGGCTAACATAAGAGAAGTCTGGGGGCTCCTGTATGGCTCAGTCGGTTGAGTGTCTGCTTTCGGCTCAGGTCATGATGCCAGGGTCTTGGGATTGACTCAATCCCAAATGGGGCCCTCTGCTCAGCAGGCAGTCTGCTTCTCCCTCTACCTCTGTGATCTCTCTCATTCTTTCTCAAATAATTAAATAAAATCTTTAAAAATAAATAAATAAAATAAAGTAAGATAAGTCTGTCCATGAGCGCATACAAAATATGATAAAAGCAAAATACTGGGCGATCAAAGACTGAGAGAGTTTCCCATTAGATTGAATTATAGGTTGTAGGTCACAAACTGTCAAAAATCCCAAATATCTTGTGCCTCAACTTAATAAGATACTCTCACTAATTAACTACTAGCAGATGTGGTTTAAGAAGACAGAAAATAAATTCAGAATAAAGTTGAAAAATGTAAGAAGCAGCAACAAACCAAGATGTTGGTAAACATGAAATAAACCTGAGTAAGCACTAGTTGAATGACAGTAATAACAACTGCTTATTATATAATAATAGAAATTAACTTCGGGGATATATAAAAATAATGTGGAACTTTCCTAAGTCAAGAATTCATGGTATAAATAAGGTGATAACCACTAAAGGAACAGAAATAGGATGTATATAGTTTACAAACCATGTAGAGGGGGGTGGGAGGTTTAAAAAATACAACAACTTTATTAAACCCAATAGAAATTAGAATAGGAAGAAACAAGTACACAGAAAAGGCAGGGTAAATAATACTACTAAAATAAGATAAGGAAAATAAATTCAACAATGTAAATAATCACAATACTGTAAATGGACTAATTCAGACAGTTATTGTCATATTGGATTTAAAAAAAAAATCTAGATACATGCTGTCTGTAAAGGACACATTTAAAAGATAAAGACATCGGGGAGCCTGGGTGGCTCAGTGGGTTAAGTCGCTGCCTTAGGCTCAGGTCATGATCTCAGCGTACTGGGATCGAGTCCCACATCGGGCTCTCTGCTCAGCGGGGAGGCTGCTTCCCGCTCTCTCTCTGCCTGCCTCTTTACCTACTTGTGATCTCTCTCTGTCAAATAAATAAATAAAAGTCTAAAAAAATAAAAAAGATAAAGACATAGAAAGCTTGTATGTAAATAACTAGGAAAAGATTTGAACAAAGCAGTTAACAGGCTGACTTTTTTTAATGGATGACATATTTATCATATAGAACCCCGCACATGAAACATTTAAAATATATTCAGCACAAAATAAATAAAATAAAATATACTTAGCACAAAGCAAGTGTCAACAAATATTTAAACAATTATCATCATATAGAGACCATTCTCTTACCATAGTACAATTAAATAAGAACTCTATAACAAAAAGTTAACTAAAAGCAAATATATATTCATTAGGGAAGTAATAAAGAAACTTATAAATCAAAAAAAGAAATTATACTGAACATTTAAAAATATTTCGAATTGAACAATAAATAATGTGTACCTTTATGCCACTGAGACTTATGGAATGCAGATGAAGCATTATCTAGCGGGAAATTTGTACCTTAAGTGCTTGTATTAGAAAATAAGAAAAGTTACAAATGGATGAGTTAAGTAAGTATTTAATTCAAGGAATGAGGAAAAATACAGTAGAGAAAAGGAGAGGGACAACAAACAATGAAGTTGAGAGAAAGTCACAGGTGACAATTTACGTATAAAATGTAAAAATCAAAAGCACAGGGGGGGACAAGATGGCGGGGTACTAGGAAGAGGCGTCTTTTCAGCTGGTACCCCAAAGTGAGCTGATTACCTACCAAAGAACTCTGATCACCCATGAAATCAGCCTGAGATCAGAATTATACACGTCTGGATCTCTACAGGGGCAGAAGACGCCAGTGAGCAGGTAAAGCGGAATGGGAACAGCGGACTGATATCGGAAGATAAACAAAAGGGGGAGGGAGCCACCAGATGCGACCGGTGCGAAAGTAATACCCCGATACGAGCGAGAGTGCCCTGCGTCTGGGGACCAGCATTAACTCGGAGACTGGTTGAAAGCACTCCAAAAGAGCAAAGGATCGCGGGGGCAAACTGTGGGAATCGGGGCGGCTAGGGACAGGGGCTTGAGTCCCCGGTCCCAGACGGCCTCCCCGGCGCAGAGGCAGAGAGAGTGCGGCGGGGAAACCGGCTCCTGGTCCCTAAGCCGCCAGCGCGCCCCAGAGCGCGGGGTTCCGGCTCCTGTGAGGGGATGGGAGCTGCGCCAGTCTGCAGAACGCGCGCTAGCCCTACCACAAAGCTTGAGATGCGCGTGCACGTCGCTCCAGCTCTCCTGGGTTTCTAAGGCCCTGGGGCGCTTCTTGACCCGGGCCATTGTTTCAAAGTCTAAGCCTCCCGCCCGCGAAACTCTTCCCCGGACAGAGGCGCGCAAAAGCCCAGCCTGCGGCTTACGGACCAGCGCCCCGTTCTCAGTGCCCCAGACGCGCGCCCGACCCACAGCCGCCTCTGAAAAGAGGTGCGCGCAAGCCGGGCACTCCCAGCCCGGGCCGGCGGCAAAATCTCAGTGTGCGATCGCTGCTTGGAACCTCTCTGGCGGTCGGGAGCTCCCAGACAGCCGCCACTGCCTTGGCTTTGGGGACGAGCAAAAGATCCTGCGCCCTCAGGGTCTTTAACTTGGAACCTGCACTGCCAGCATCCAAGGGGGAATTTATTCAGCTTCTGCACCCAGACTGAGGCTTCTGAGACGGAGATCAGGAAGTGTTCCAGGGTGCACCTTGACTGCACCAGAGTTGATACATCCAGCTACATCTGTTCAGTCTTCTCCCACCAAAATGACTAGGAGGAGGAATGCCCAACAGAAGAAAAATACAGAGGATGGACCTTCCGCAACAGAGCTAACGGCTATCAACATAGACAATATGTCGGAAAGAGAATTCAGGCTAACAATTATCCAGGCAATAGCTAGGTTGGAGAAAGCCATGGATGACCAAACAGAATTGATTAGAGCCGAACTGAAAGCGACCAGACAGGATGTTCACAATGTTAGGGCGGAGCTTAAAGCTACCAGGGAGGAGGTCCACAATGCTCTCAATGAGTTCCAATCCAATCTAAACTCTCTCAAAGCTAGGGTAACTGAGACAGAAGATAGAATTAGTGATCTGGAAGACAAACAGATAGAGAGAAAGGATCAGGAGGAAGCCTGGAACAAACAGCTTAGATCCCACGAAAGCAGAATTAGGGAAATAAGTGATGCCATGAAGCGTTCCAACGTCAGAATTATTGGAATTCCTGAAGGGGAGGAGAAAGAAAGAAGTCTAGAAGATGTCGTGGAACAAGTCCTTCATGAAAACTTTCCGAATCTCGCGAATGAAACCAGTGTTCATGTACTAGAGGCTGAACGGTCTCCACCCAAGATTATACACTCCAAAAAAACATCACGACACCTGATAGTCAAATTGAGAAATTATAATTGTAGGTATAATCTCTTGAAAGCTGCCAGGGCAAAGAGGCTCCTTACTTACAGAGGGAAGCCCATCAGAATAACGTCAGACCTGTCCACAGAGACCTGGCAAGCCAGAAGAGGCTGGCAAGATATATTCAGGGCACTAAATGAGAAGAACATGCAGCCAAGAATACTTTATCCAGCAAGACTGACATTCAAAATGGATGGAGAGATAAAGAGTTTCCAAGACCGGCAAGACTTAAAAGACTATGCAACCACCAAGCCGATACTGCAGGAAATATTAAGGGGGGTTCTATAAAAGAGGAAAAATCCCAAGAATAGCATTGAACAGAAATATAGAGACAGTTTACAGAAAGAAAGACTTCAAAGGTAACTCGATGTCAATAAAAACGTATCTATCAATAATCACTCTCAATGTGAATGGCCTCAATGCACCCATAAAACGGCACAGGGTTGCAGATTGGATAAAACGACAGGACCCATCCATATGCTGTCTACAAGAGACCCATTTTGAACCTAAAGATACACGCAGACTGAAAGTGAAGGGGTGGAGAAGCATCTTTCATGCCAATGGGACTCAAAAGAAGGCTGGGGTAGCGATTCTCATATCAGATAAATTAGACTTCAAACTAAAGACTGTAGTCAGAGATACAGAAGGACACTACATAATCCTTAAAGGGACTATCCACCAAGATGATCTAACAATTGTAAATATCTATGCTCCCAATATGGGAGCAGCCAATTACTTAAGAAAACTGTTAATCAAGATAAAGAGTCATATTGATATGAATACACTAATCGTAGGTGATCTTAACACGCCTCTTTCAGAATTAGACAGATCATCGAAGCAGAAAATCAATAAAGAAACAAGAGCATTGAACGACACATTGGACCAGATGGACCTCATAGATATATACAGAACATTCCACCCTAAAACAGCAGAATACTCATTCTTCTCAAGTGCACACGGAACCTTCTCCAGAATAGACCACATACTGGGTCACAAATCAGGACTCAGCCGATACCAAAAGACTGAGATTATTCCCTGCATATTCTCAGATCACAATGCTTTGAAACTGGAGCTCAATCACAAGGAAAAGTTCCGAAGGAACTCAAACACCTGGAAGCTAAAGACCACCTTGCTTAAGAATGCTTGGATCAACCAGGAGATCAAAGAAGAACTGAAACAATTCATGGAAACCAATGAGAATGAAGACACTTCGGTCCAAAACCTATGGGATACAGCAAAGGCGGTCCTAAGGGGAAAATATATAGCCATTCAAGCCTTGCTCAAAAAAATTGAAAAATCCAGAACACACCAGCTGTCTCTACACCTTAAAGAACTGGAGGATCAACAACAAATCAAACCAACTCCACACATAAGAAGGGAAATCATCAAGATTAGAGCTGAGATCAATGAGGGAGAAACCAGAGATACAGTAGAACATATCAATGAAACTAGAAGCTGGTTTTTTGAAAGAATCAATAAGATCGATAAGCCACTGGCTACACTAATCCAAAAGAAAAGAGAGAAATCCCAAATTCATAAAATTATGAATGAAAGGGGAGAGATCACAACTAACACCAAGGAAGTAGAAACAATCATCAGAAGTTACTACGAACAGTTATATGCCAATAAGCTTAGCAACCTTGATGAAATGGATGCATTCCTGGAAAAATATAAACTACCAAAATTGAACCAGGAAGAAATCGACAACCTGAATAGACCGATATCTAATAACGAGATTGAAGCAGTGATCAAAAATCTCCCAAAAAACAAGAGCCCAGGACCTGACGGATTCCCTGGGGAATTCTACCAAACCTTCCAAGAAGAAATAACACCTATTCTCCTGAAGCTGTTTCAAAAAATTGAAGCAGAAGGAAAACTTCCAGACTCTTTCTATGAAGCCAGCATTACCCTGATCCCCAAACCAGGCAAGGACCATACCAAAAAGGAGAATTTCAGACCAATATCACTGATGAATATGGATGCTAAGATTCTCAACAAGATCCTAGCCAACAGGATCCAACAACACATTAAAAAGATTATCCACCATGATCAGGTGGGATTCATCCCTGGGCTACAAGGATGGTTCAACATTCGTAAATCAATCAATGTGATACAACAAATTAATAGGAGAAGAGAGAAGAACCACATGGTCCTCTCAATTGATGCAGAAAAAGCATTTGACAAAATCCAACATCCGTTCCTGATTAAAACGCTTCAAAGTATAGGGATAGAGGGAACATTCCTGAACCTCATCAAATCTATCTATGAAAGACCCACAGCAAATATCATCCTCAATGGGAAAAAGCTTGCAGCCTTCCCGTTGAGATCAGGAACAAGACAAGGATGCCCACTTTCACCACTCTTGTTCAACATAGTATTAGAAGTCCTAGCAACAGCAATAAGACAACAGAGAGAAATAAAAGGTATCCAAATTGGTAATGAAGAAGTCAAACTCTCTCTCTTCGCAGATGACATGATTCTTTATATGGAAAACCCAAAAGACTCCACCCCCAAACTACTAGAACTCATACAGCAATTCAGCAGCGTGGCAGGATACAAAGTCAATGTGCAGAAATCAGTGGCTTTCTTATACACTAACAAGGAAAATACAGAAAGGGAAATTAGAGAATCGATTCCATTTACTATAGCACCAAGAACCATAAGATACCTGGGAATAAACCTAACTAAAGAGGTAAAGGATCTATACTTGAGGAACTATAGAACACTCATGAAAGAAATTGAAGAAGACACAAAAAGATGGAAGACCATTCCATGCTCTTGGATCGGAAGAATAAACATCGTTAAAATGTCTATACTGCCTAGAGCAATCTATACTTTTAATGCCATTCCGATCAAAATTCCACCGGCATTCTTCAAAGAGCTGGAGCAAATAATCCTAAAATTTGTATGGAATCAGAAGAGACCCCGAATCGCTAAGGAAACGTTGAAAAACAAAAATAAAGCTGGCGGCATCACCTTACCTGATTTCAAGCTTTATTACAAAGCTGTGATCACCAAGACAGCATGGTACTGGCATAAAAACAGACACATAGACCAGTGGAACAGAGTAGAGAGCCCTGATATGGACCCTCAACTCTATGGTCAATTAATCTTCGACAAAACAGGAAAAAATATACAGTGGAAAAAAGACAGTCTCTTCAATAAATGGTGCTGGGAAAACTGGACAGCTATATGTAGAAGAATGAAACTCGACCATTCTCTTACACCGTACACAAAGATCAACTCAAAATGGATAAAAGACCTCAACGTGAGACAGGAATCTATCAGAATCTTAGAGGAGAACATAGGCAGTAATCTCTTCGATATCAGCCACAGCAACTTCTTTCAAGATACGTCTCCAAAGGCAAAGGAAACAAAAGCGAAAATAGACTTCTGGGACTTCATCAAAATCAAAAGCTTCTGCACAGCAAAGGAAACAGTCAAAAAAACAAAGAGGCAACCCACGGAATGGGAGAAGATATTTGCAAATGACAGTACAGACAAAAGGTTGATATCCAGGATCTATAATGAACTCCTCAAACTCAACCCACACGAAACAGACAAACACATCAAAAAATGGGCAGAAGATATGAACAGACACTTCTCCAATCAAGAAATACAAATGGCTATCAGACACATGAAAAAATGCTCATCATCATTAGCCCTCAGGGAGATTCAAATTAAAACCACATTGAGATATCACCTTACACCAGTTAGAATGGCCAAAATTAACAAAACAGGAAACAACATGTGTTGGAGAGGATGTGGAGAAAGGGGAACCCTCTTACACTGTTGGTGGGAATGCAAGTTGGTGCAGCCTCTTTGGAGAACAGTGTGGAGATTCCTCAAGAAATTAAAAATAGAGCTTCCCTACGACCCTGCAATTGCACTCCTGGGTATTTACCCCAAAGATACAGATGTCGTGAAAAGAAGGGCCATCTGTACCCCAATGTTTATAGCAGCAATGGCCACAGTCGCCAAACTATGGAAAGAACCAAGATGCCCTTCAACGGATGAATGGATAAGGAAGATGTGGTCCATATACACTATGGAGTATTATGCCTCCATCAGAAAGGACGAATATCCAACTTTTGTAGCAACATGGACGGGACTGGAAGAGATTATGCTGAGTGAAATCAGTCAAGCAGAGAGAGTCAATTATCATATGGTTTCACTCATTTGTGGAGCATAACCAATAGCATGGAGGACAAGGGGCGTTAGAGAGTAGTAGGGAATTTGGGTAAATTGGAAGGGGAGGTGAACCATGAGAGACTATGGACTCTGAAAAACAGTCTGAGGGGTTTGAAGTGGCGGGGGGGGTGGGAGGTTGGGGTACCAGGTGGTGGGTATTATAGAGGGCACAGCTTGCATGGAGCACTGGGTGTGGTGAAAAAATAATGAATACTGTTTTTCTGAAAATAAATAAATTGGGAAAAAAAAAAATAAAGGGAAACTCCTTAAGGTGGAAAAAAAAAAAAATCAAAAGCACAATTAAATAGATCTCTTTAAGGCTGATAAAAAGAGAAGGCATACTCCATCAGAAAGGACGAATATCCAACTTTTGTAGCAACATGGACGGGACTGGAAGAGATTATGCTGAGTGAAATCAGTCAAGCAGAGAGAGTCAATTATCATATGGTTTCACTCATTTGTGGAGCATAACCAATAGCATGGAGGACAAGGGGCGTTAGAGAGGAGTAGGGAATTTGGGTAAATTGGAAGGGGAGGTGAACCATGAGAGAATATGGACTCTGAAAAACAGTCTGAGGGGTTTGAAGTGGCGGGGGGGTGAGAGGTTGGGGTACCAGGTGGTGGGTATTATAGAGGGCACGGCTTGCATGGAGCACTGGGTGTGGTGAAAAAATAATGAATACGGTTTTTCTGAAAATAAATAAATTGGGAAAAAAAAGGCATAGATAAACAATATTAGGTATGAAAAAGTGGACATAATTATAGACAAGTAGAGACAGATGGTAATAAACATATTTACAATTCTCTGGAACTACAAAGGATTCATATATCCAGATACTTCAACCAACTTACAAGGGCTCTGTGCTCAGGGGTGTTCTAAGGGCTAGTGAAACATGAACATATTTAATCCTCATAACAATGCTATGAGACAGGTAGTTAATATTCCCAGGCTACATATGAGGAAATTAAGGCAGAGAAAGAGTGGGTAATCAAAAAGCAAATAGTTGGGGTGCCTGGGTGGCTCAGTTGGTTAAGCCTCTGCTTTGGCTCAGGTCATGATCCCAGAGTCCTGGGGTTCAGCTCTGCCTCAGGCTCCCTGCTCAGCGGGGAATCTGCTTCTCCCTCTCCCGCTCCCTTTGCTTGCATGCTCTCTTTCGGTCAAATAAATAAATAAAATCATCTTAAAAAAAAAAAAAAGCAAATAGTTGGAACAATAAAACCAATCCTGGGAAAATCCACTGACAACAAGCACTCACAGCTGAAATCCAAGTTCAAGACAGGCCACATTAGCTTCTATAATGCTCCAGGTTTTTTTACATATGAACATTTCCTTATCTTGGTCTACAAGTTTTACTTCAACAATTCCTTCTGAAGTGGTATTCCCGTACTTTACAGAAACACCAAATTGTCCTAAAATTTAAAAGAACCAAAACAATAAGCAATATTTAGCCTTCACCTTTTCACCTCTTGATGAAAAGCCTTTAAAATAACAAAAAAGAGAATTTCAAATTAACTTTGAACACCATGAAGATTTTAACAAATAATAGTAAGTAATTATTTCATGAGGCAGCCCTGTGAAGACTACACTGATTATTTATCCCATGTTTACACATGAGGTTAAGTTGCTTGCTCCAGTGAGGAAACCAGGAATTGAAAGCTACCATATTGATCTCACTCCCAAGTGTGTGCTCTTCAATGTAAGCCAAACAATAATTAGAACATAAAAAAGTTTTATGTATTCTCATATATTTATGGCATTTAATAACTCAAGATAACAAAAGCCTGCCACTGACAAAGTAATCTCCAGCTTTGCTTCCCTCCTGTCCAACAGGCAGTAGGGAGCTCTCGTCTTCCTGCTCTACAGTGCCTCACCCTCTTCACTCAGCATCACACAGATATTTAGGTGCTGTGTGCCAGCATATGTCATGGTAACTAAAAAGAAATGTTTTGAGGTGCCTGGGTGGCACAGTGGGTTGAGCACCTGCCTCTTGGTTTTGACTTAGGTCACGATCTCAATCTCTGTGAGATTATGCCCCAGTCAAGCTCCTCACTGGGCATGGACTCTGCTTGAGTTTTTCTCTCCCTCCCCCTCTCTCCCTCCCCACTGCACCCTCTCCTTCCCTCTCTCTCTAAAACAAATAAATCTCTAAAAAGAGAATGTTTTGAGTGTTTTTTCAATCAGTTCATGAAGTGCCTATGATAACTAATATTAGAAGATAAGCCTGAGGTTTGCTGTCATAGTTAAAATTTCATGAGCTCTTTTTGTGTGCCAAACACTGTGTGAAGACCTTTATATACATCATTTTATTTGATTTTCATGAGGGTCATATGAGTTAGGAACTAGTGTCATTCACATTTTACAGATGTGGAAAATGCGATCTGATAGTTACGTAGCTTGTCAATAACTGAGTTTGGGTGGAGGGGCTTGCCACTCAATCTGACAGTTAAGACTCCTAACCTTAACCACTCCACAAATCCACCTACTGGCATCCCAGCCTCCTCACTGCATTAGGAACCTGGATGGAGTGTAGAAAAGCTCTTTTGTCTGATGTGCCAAGTTTGCTAGGTTAGAGCATGTCCTAGGTTAGCAGTGGCCCGAGCTCCCCTTAGATCAAGACCAGTGGGGTTGGGGCTCCCTAAGGGTAGGCTGATGGGATGGATGCTGGAAGAAATTATTGGTACTGGAGGTCTAGAGGTACAGCTCCCTATTAGCATCAACCTCACATAAAGACTTGTTCATTGGGTTCTGAACCAACTCAACGGCTCTGGGCATAGTTCTATTAGCCAAGTCAAAGTGAGGGTGGGGATAATTTTGAAGGGCTGGGCAGCAGAGAGTGGCACAGGCACTGAGGGGTAAGGACTGGCCTCAGGGTCTTGTGCAGTGGACTCAAAGGCTAACTATATTCTGGTGACCTGAATTTCTTTGGTTATCATCACAATTGGGTCTAGAGAGGAATTTTGAATTGGCATCATAACGTTTCATAGCAAAATTATTTTCTAATTTCACTTTCTAATAGAAAGTATAGCAAACAATTTCCTTGTTACATCATAAATTCAACTAGGCTTTTCCTACCTTGAGCTGTGCATGCTCCACTATTTAAAAATTTTGACTCTGGACGAAGACATTCAACACTCTTTTGCTGACAGTAAGTTGGGTAGGTTTTCCCATTAGTTGAACACACTGCGGTACCATTCTTTGGGCACTGATATGGGAGTTTACAAATACAGGTCCCATCAATGCATTTCTGCCACGGTTGGCAGAAGACTTTGCTGCAGGAGAGATGTGTGTATTTTTCAGTTAAGCACTTTTTGTCTACCAGATCATTTTGAGGTGTTTTTTTTATTGCAGAAAGCTGTAAAACACAAAATAAACATTGACAAACTAAAATCTTCTTTTTGAAGATGATTAAGTGAAGGAAAGCCCACAGTACAGATGAGGGGATGTTGTGTAGTGGCTTACAGAATCACAAATGTGACTTCAAGTCCTAGTTTGGGTACTTACGGTTATATGCCCTTGCCCTCATGAAATGTGTGTTTCCTCATCTGGAAAATGGGGGTAATAGCTTCTTGCAAGGCTATTGCAAGGGTTAGAAATTCTACACATATAATGGTTGACAGGTACTAGGCATGAAATCAATAGGAGCTATTATTATCCTAAAGACAACATAAAATCCTGCCTTGGAAGAAATCAATGAATCTCATAAGTCATGTTAAGAAGTAACAAAATTGGTGCTAAATATAGTCTTGTGGAATGAACTGATGAATAAATTGGTCAATTTTATTAATAAATGCAAAATCATTTGTTAAACTCCCACTGTGTATAAAGTTTCTTTTAGATGAATGTGGATGGGCTCTGTCTTCCAAGGGCTTGATATCTAGGCAATAAGACAGAAACATAATAACTGGGAAGAAGGCAGATTGTGGTAATTGATATAGCAGTGGAACAAATATAACACAGTACTCTTGGAGAGCCAGAATGGAAGAGAGCTAGGCTTTCTAGGAGAATTAATAAATTAATTGCTTAACTTTCCTCGGGGAATTTAAAAAGACCTCATGGAGGTGGTAGCATTTGAGCAAGGTGAAGAAGGACAGATGCTGGCAGAGGGCTGGTGTTAGCAAAACACAGGAGGGATGGGTACAGAATGTATTTAGGGAATGGGCATATGGGATTTTGTATGCTTTAAGTGGGATGGTCACTGGTCAGGAAACTGGTAAGAGACAGCAGGAGTGGAGTGTGAGAATGGTTTAGAAAGACACTCAAACAAGCAAAAGCAATAGGAAATTTTTTGAGAGTTTAGATGTAAAGGGACACAGAAATGGGGTGATAATTGGAAGGGGATATTGAGTAAGGAGAAGGTTTTTGTTTAAAGATGGAGGAGCATATACATGTGCCATATTAAGGAATGTTATGGATTATATGATTTAGTTTTAACTAAAAATAATCTTCACAAATGGGTAAGTGGCTTAAAGATTCATAGCATGAAATGAATGTTGGATTGAAAAAAATGCCAAAACACAACACCACTGGAAAAGTAAATGGCAGAGTCTACAACTCTAACCCCAGTAGAAGTTGTTCATCAGTCACATCATGGGGGTAAAAACAATAAAATATGATAAATATAATAAAATATTTTAAATAAAATACAATAAAATTTAATAATTCTATTTACATTATTTAAATAATTTTATTTATATTATTTAACAATAAAATAAAATAAAATATGACAGAAGTCAGTCCTGTCACGCAGTTAGTAGAATTAAAATGAGTATTTGAAATATAGATTTATATCTGGTATCATTAATGATGAACCTCTCCCTCTGTGTTTCTTGTGTGTTGCTCTTTCTGAAGTATCTTTTGCAGCTAATATGCCATTAAGGCAAATGAAAATTTTTAAAAATAATAAAGTGTGTTTAATGACATTATTTCACTGAGATTGATGAACATTATTAAAATATTATTTATGTACTTAAAATTGTTTTTTAGGGTGCACTATTTATATAGCAGTGTAATTATTATTTATTACTAAATATATTCACATACACTAGAAGCACATGTTCAAAAATTTTTAGCAATCATGACTATAGTCTACTCATCTACAAAACATGACTCAACTCCTTTAGTTATCTTTCTTTTCTGTGTATATGGGTTTGTTTTTGTTTGGTTTGTTTTTGGCCCTTTCCTTCGTTATTTGCAATGATGTAGCAATTATTTTGATGTGAATTTTGTCTTTTTATTCTAGGCACGGCTACAATGACACAATATTAAATAGATGGTTGGCAATTAGAAAACAAGAAACAAACTCCTCTTTGCCCCAATATACAGCTGTATAGCTTTACCTGTGTTGTCTTTGTCCATTGTTTTTGGTTTTCATCTATATTCTATAAACAAAGGAAAAAGAACCATCAACAATGACCAAAGCACAGAAAAGGCCTCCACTGCCCCCCTTCCACTGCTACGTAGCTATGTGATCTTCAGTAAATGACTTTACTTTCTGATTCTGTTCTTCCATAAAATGTGGAAAATAAAAATAATATTCTCACAGAACTGTTTGAGGGATCAAATGAAAAATACATGGGAAAACCAAATAAACATTTAAGACCCTATAGAAATGCAAATATGACGGCAACTGTGGCGGATTCCAAGTGGCTCCAGCTCTACCCTCCCTACCTTCCAGTCCTTTCTGTGCTTCTCACTGGGGGCAGGGTATATTTTCTTAACTCAAGACTCTGGGTCTGGCCATGTGACTTGCTTTAATTAACAGGAAGTCAGCAGATGGGACACAAGAGATTGGAAAGTATTTGTCCAAATGGTTTGTCCTTTTGCTCCTCTGCCATAACTATGAGAAGAACAAGGCCAGGCTAGCAAAGAAACACTCTCTCCGAGCCCAGCTTAGATCACCTGATCACCAGCCGACCTGCAGACTAATACACTAAATAAAATTTTATGCCACTGAGATTTTATGGTGATTTTATTATCATGGCATTAACTAACTGGCACAATCATCATATCCCTGGAAAACACTGAGGAAAAAAATGGAAAAGATTCAAAAAGAGTAAATAGTATGGAATTTTGTTTTTTGTTTTTTTCCAGAAGTGAATAAAGAATTTCTATTCTGAAAGTTAATAACTATATGGGAAGTCTTTCCATTGGAAGAGTTTTAGCCCCTCTGTGGCTTCAGTTTCTTCTCATCCTGGTCTTTGCTAGCAATTTTTTCTACATTTTTTTCTCTCCTTTGATCTGTCCATCTTGTATTATACCTGTTTCTGATATAAAGTCATGCTCTGATACCTCGACTATCAGATACTTAAGCAGCCACTGTCCTATTCAGATAAAAAAGTAATATTCTCTACTAATACATAATGATGAATTGTTTTAATTTGCATAAAGAATTTGAATTTTGATATTTTTGCTGTTTGTTTTCTTTTTTAAATAACTATCCTGTTTGGACTAGGACCAGCATGTTGTTGTTGGAAATGGTAGAAAAATGGTTTTATGGTGTGCATAGGTAGGGTGGACCCTGATACCTTGCTCTTAAAAAATTGAAAATATCGCTTTAGGATCAATTCCATTATTTTTGCCTCAGAGATGAAAAAAATCATTGGCCTAATTTATTGGGTTTTTTAAATTTTTTATTATGAAGGTAAGATGGCTGAAATTTTGTTGTTTTTATTTTTAATTAACTTTTTAAAAACAGGAAACACAAAAGAATATTATAAACAGGTTCAAAAGGGTGCCTATAGAAAGCATATTTCCTTTCTTTCCTTATCCATTCAACCTACACGGGTCCACCTCAGAGTCGACCATTTAATAGTCCTTTGTGAATCTTTCTAGAGTTCATCATTGCACATGAGCTCATGTTTTCCTTCCTAATTCTGCCCCCCAACACCAGTGCAATTTGCAACCAGTGGCCCTTTCCAATGTTTTGTCATTATAACCAATGTTACAGTGAATCTTTTTATATAATACACATCATTTCCCACATATACTAAATACATGTCAGTACTTACCTGGGAGTGAAACTGCTGAATAAAAAAAATTAGCACTTTTAACTTTGATAGATATTGCCTAATTTCTCTCTATAAATGTTTTCATTTGCATTCCCATCATCAATCTATGGCAGTGTCTATTTTCCATAATCTTGACCACAGAACATATGCCTCACTAAACTTTTTATCTTAGCCAATCTAGCATATAAATTGTTATCAGAGTACAATTTTTTTTTTTAAAGATTTTATTTATTTATTTGACAGAGAGAAATCACAAGTAGATGGAGAGGCAGGCAGAGAGAGAGAGAGAGGGAAGCAGGCTCCCTGCCGAGCAGAGAGCCCGATGCGGGACTGGATCCCAGGACCCTGAGATCATGACCTGAGCCGAAGGCAGCGGCTTAACCCACTGAGCCACCCAGGCGCCCCAATCAGAGTACAATTTTATTTGCAATTTTCCCCAATGAGCGAGGCTGAACATCTTTCAGTACGTTCAAACTTTAAGAGAGATTTTTATTTTTCTCCTTGCACTAACCATATCTTTTGCTGATGTATACTGGATTGCTGTCTTGTTTGTTTGTTTGTTTGGCTGTTTTGTTTTGTTTTGTAGGAACTCTGTATGTTAAAGAAACCAGCCCTTTGGGATATGAGTTGCAAAAAAGTGTTCGTCTATTGAAGAAATGGTAAGCCTAGTGTATTTGACACACAGACCATACACTTTAAAAAAATATATTTTATTTTAGAGAGAGACAGCAAGAGAACAAGCAAGGGAGGGAGGAAGAGAAGAGAGGGAGAGAGAGAAACTCAAGCAGAATCTCAAGCTCTGCATGAGCAAGAGCACAGAGCCCAACACCAGGCTCAATCTCACTACCTTGAGATCAGGACATGGGTAGAAACAGAGTCTGATGCTCAACCCAACAGAGCGACCCATGTGCCCCCAGAACAGATACTTTTATAAAACATTACTTTCTACACTTCCTATTTTCAGTAAAAACCATGAAAGAAATGAATGATATATTATGCAGAAAAATGTGAAGAGCAAACATCTTCTTTCACTGAAATTCATATATATAAAACCAGGTTTATAAAAATAAAAGAATAAAAAACATAGTACAGTACAAATAAGAAAAAATTGATAAATATTTTTAACTACATAATAAATGCATTTGGTGAAAAAGGGAAAAAATTATACCTATATATAGGTCTGTTATAGTAATGAATAATAATATTGCAGGCTTTAAAAGATTTAATTAATTAATTAATTAATTTGAGAGAGAATGAGAATGAGAGAGCACAAGCAGAGGAGCAACAGCAGAGGGAGGGAGAAGCAGGCTTCCCACTGAGCAGGGAGCCAGATGTAGGCCTCAATCCAAGGACATTGAGATCATGACCTGAGATGAAGGCAGATGCTTAACTGACTGAGCCACCCAGATGCCCCAATAATATCGCAGTTTAAGAACAAGTAAATACATTTATAATAAAGAATAAGTTTCATTTAAAAAATACTACTCAAATTTGGTAAAATATGTCCTGTATGTACTATTGTTTGCACTTGGCACACCTGCTGGTCTGCACTGTTTTACTATTTTATATTTTTAAAACCAAAATTCCAAATGGTCATTAGAATGAAAAAACTGAAAGTTCAACTTGTTTCTTCATCCCTTCATCCTTACAATTCACTGTGACAACACTGTTATTTTGAATCTGTTTATATTCAGAAAAATGTGAACACACGGAGTTTGGAGACAGGAGTTCTACCTGAAATGAGCTTGAACAATTCCAGTGTATAATACATATGAGACCGCCTCTAACGGGGCTGAACTGCGAGATGATTGAATTAACTCAATAAAATGACTATCAAAGGATATCTTTTAAAAAATATGCCCATTTGTAGTTTACATTTGCATTTTAAAAAATCAATCTTGGTAAAAACAGCAATTGTTAACTGTACTATCTAATATAAGAGCCACTAGCCAAATGTGGCTATTTAAATTAAAATTTATTAAAATTATGTTAAATAAGAATTCTTTTGCTTCCCATAAAGATTGAATAATAGGGAGCAGGTGTACATTTCAGTTTAAAACAACCAAGAAACGGACAAAATATGGAAAGCAATAATTTTTAAGATACTGGACATCAGGCAAAGAAGGATAGTGATCCCTGAGAGTTGACAGGTAAATTAAGAAGTTGTATAATTGTTCCATTTGATTACCTTGAGAAAGTTCCAAGACTGTGGTGCAGAGGGATGGAACTTTAGCTGAGCCTAAGGGACTCCTTGAGCTGAGGAGACAGATTTGAGAGTCTGAGGAGACCAAAGCAGCTACCGTTCACAGAATCGGGTACTGGGAAGAAGTGAATAGAATAGAAAGAGACCTTTGGAGCTTCTTAGCAGATGCCCTCTGAGTGTTCAGTGAGTATTCATCAGCATGTGGGTATGATGAAACTACCACAGACCGGGGAAGGAACCACCGAAAAGAATTCTAGGTGACAGGGCCCACATTCAAACAGGGCCATGAGCAGTGCTCGTTCTCACCACTTGTGATTCCTGGGGATTTCTGGTCCTGTGTAAGAATGCTTAAAGCTGGGGTGCCTGGGTGGCTCAGTGGGTTAAAGCCTCTGCTTTCATTTCGGGTCATGATCCGAGGGTCTTGGGATTGAGTCCTGCATCGGGTTCTCTGCTCAGCGGGGAGCCTCCCCCCACCCTACGCCGCCTGCTTCTCTGACTACTCGTGATCTCGGTCTGTCAAATAAATAAATAAAATCTAAAAAAAAAATGCTTAAAGCCAAGACCTGAATGGATCAAACTGTTTTCAAGTAACTTAATTACATCTCAGAACAAAGTTAAAGAATATTTATAAGGATACAAAAATACTCAGCATCCAGCAAAGTAAAATTCACAGTATCTGATATCCAATAAAGAATACTAGGCATGCAAAGATGCAGCAAAATATGGTTCATAATGAGAAAAATCAATCATCTGAAATTCACCCAGAACACTAGCACAGATGTTAGAATAAGCAGGCGAGGATATTCAAACATTTATTATAACTGTATTCTACATGTTAAAATGGTTAATCAAAAACATGAAAAATATAAGGGATCCAAATTGAACTTCTAGAGTTGAAAACTACAATATTTGAGATTAAAAAAGTATATATACTGGATGGAACTAATTACAGGTAGGACTCAGCAGAAGAAAAGATTAGAAAACCCAAAGATTTATCAAACAAGGTATGAATGAGCCGTGCAACAAATTCAAGTGGCATGGCATGTGTATAACCGGAGTTCCAAAGAAGGAGTATGTGAGATGGGAACAAAAAATATATTTGAAATAACAGTGGCTGACACTTTTCTAAATTTGATGAAAAATATAAATTCACAGTTCCAACAAGTTTAATGAACCCCAAGCAGAAGAAACATGAAGGAAACTCCATGAAGGCATATCATACTCAAACTGTTCAAATAATACCAGCGACAAAGAGAAAATCTTCAAAGAGCCAAAGAGACAAGACACATTATGGGCAAACGAACAAAGGTTTAGTGTGACAGCAGAGGTCTCATCACTAATGCAAGTAAGAAGATAGTGGAGTAACAGTTAAAAAATATTGGGGTGGGGGGAATCCTGTTGACTTATTCTTCTGTACCTAACAAAGATTATCATTAAAAGTTTTTTTCTCGTTAAAGATTTTATTTACTTATTTGACAGAGAGAAAGAGAGACAGTGAGAGAGGAAACAGAAGCAGAGGGAGTGGGAGAGGGAGAAACAGGCTCCCGCCAAGCAGCGAGCTCAATGCCGGGCTCTATCCCAGGACCCTGGGATAAGGACCTCAGCCAAAGGCAGACACTTAATCACTGAGCCACCCAGGTACCCCATCATTAGAAGTTTAAGGCAAATAGCAACCTCTTTAGAAAAAAAGGTGAAAAATTAATCACCAGTATATCTGCCTTACAAGAAAAGCTTAAAAAAAAGTCCTTTAAGCAGAAGGAAAGTTATGCTGGATGTAATTCTGGACTTACACAGAAAAATGATGAATGCTGGAAATCTCTGGGAATATCTGATATGGGGGGAGGTCAGTGAAGACAATAGCTTTTATTTCTGCTTTGTACCTTTTCTTGTGGTATCTTTGACTTTGTTATCAGAGTAATATTGGACTCATAAAATGAATTAAGTATTCACTCCTTTTCTGAGTTAAGAGTTTGAGAAAAATTAATGTTAATTCTTTCAATATTTAGTAGAATTTACCAATGAAGTCATCTGATACTGGACATTACTTTGATGAAAAAAAATTAATCATTGATTCAACTCTGGTTATGTGTCTATTCATACTTACTATTTCTTCTTAATTCAGTTTTGGTAATGTGTCTGTAGGAATTTGTCCACTCAACTAGGTCATCTAATTTGTTGGCATATAATTATTCACAGAACTCTTATCATGGTCAGCAGTAATGTTTTCACTCTCTGATTTTATTTGTTTCTTTTTTTGTCAATCTAGCTAAGGTTTGTCAATTTAGTTGATCTTTTCAAAGAACCAGCTTTTGGTTTAATTGATTCTATTATCTTACCATTTATTTTTTCATCTACATTCTTTTCTTTTCCTCCTCTCCTCCTTCACCATCTTCCTCTTCTATTTTTTTTTTTTTTTGGAGGCTAAACAACATGCTACTGAGTAACCAAGGGGTCAGTGAAGAAATCAAAGAGGAAAAATAGAGACAAGTGAACATGAAGACTTAATGGTCCAAAATTGTTGCAATACAGCAAAAACAGTTCTAAGAGGAAAATTTATAGCAATGCCAACCTACCTCAAGAAACAAGGAAAATCTCAAACAAACAATCTAGTCTTATACCTGAAGGAACTAGAAGAACAAACAAAGCCCAAAGTTGGTGGAAGGAAGGAACTAATAAAGATCAGAGCAGAAATAAGTGAAATAAAGATTAAAAAATGAAAAGTTCAATAAGACCAAGAGTTGGTTCTTTGAAAAGATAAACAAAATTGATAAACCTTCAGCCAGACTCATCAAGAAAAAATGGTGGACTCAAATAAATAAAGTCAGAAATGAAACAGAAATAATTACCGACACCACAGAAATACAAAGCATTTGACAAAATTCAGTATATTCCCCATTCTAATCTTTATTATTTCCTTCTTTTTTCTAGCTTTGGATTTAGCTTGCTCTTCTTTTTCTGGTTCTTGTAAGGTGTAAGGTTAGGTTTTTGATTAAGTATTTTTGTTCTTTTTTAGTGTAGGCATCTACATTAAAAAATTCCATGTGAGAACTGCTTTGCCATATCTCATATGTTTGGGTATGTTGTATTTTTGCTTTCATTAATTTCTAAGTGTTTTCTAATTTACTCTGTGATTTCTTTGACCACCAGTTATTTTAAAGTATATTGTTGAATTTCCACATATGTGTGAATTTTCCAGTTTCCTGTTACTGATTTCTAGTTTTATTCCATCATCTTTAGAGGAAATATTTCTTATTATTTTAACATTTTAAAACATATGGAGACATGTTCTGTGGCCTAACATATGGCCTATGGTGGAGAATGTTCTATGTGCACTTGAAAAAAAATGTGTATTCTGCTTCTGTTGGGTGTAGTGCTCTATATGTCTAGTTGTTAGGTCTGGTTGATTTATGGTGCTATTAAAATCCTTTATTTTCTTATTAATATACTGTCTAGATTTTCTATTATGGAAATTCTATTACAGAAAGTGGGATATAGAAGTTTCCAATTATTATTATAGAATTCTCTTCTTCCCTTCCATTATGTCATGGTCTCATGTATTTTGGGTTCGACCATTTGGTGTGTATATGTTTATAATTATATATTTTAGATGAACTCTTTTATCAATATCTAATGTTATTTGTTTCATCTGATATTAGTGCTGTTACTTCCAGTTCTGTTTTGGTTACTCTTTGTATGGAATATTGTTTTCCATCCTTTCACTTTCAATCTATTTGTGTCTTTGGATCTAAAGTCTCTTTATAAAGCATATAGTTGGATCATGTATATAGAGTCTCTTGTATATAGCATATAGCATATAGTTGGACGATGGTTAGTTTTTTAAAAAATAAATTCTGCCAATCTATGCCTTTCACGGAGAATTTAACCCACTTACATTTAAGTTGTTTATAAGGAATGCCTAACTTTTGTTGTTTTGCAATTTGTTCTCTGTATGTATTGTAACTATTGTTCTTTAGTCCTCTGTTATTGACTTCTTTTGTGAATGTTGATTTCTTTGTAGTGAACTCTTTTGATTTTCTTATTTTTATATATTTTTAAGATTTTTTTGTGTGGCTGACATGGAGATTATACTTAACATCTTAAATGTAGAGCAATCTAGTTAGAATTGATACAAACCTAACTTCAAGGGCATATAAAAACCCTGCTCTTACATGTTGTTGCTTGTAAACCCTTCCCCCCTTTTATGTTGTTATGGTCACACATTACATCTTTATGCATTTTATGCATGTTAACATAGATTTATAATTATTTTTTCTACATTCTTCTTTTAAACCACGTGAAATAAAAAGAGGGGCTACAAACCAAAAATAAAATTTCACTGACTTTTGTATTTACCTATTTAGTTATCTTTACTGAAGTTCTTTATCTCTTCTTATGGCTTCCAGCTACTATCTAGCATATTTTTGCTCACCTTATGGGAACTTCTTAGAGTGAATTTCCTTTCTATTAGTAACTAACTCCATCAGCTTTTGTTTATCTGAAAATATCTTAATTTCTCTTTCATTTTTAAAGGATTGTTTTGTTCTATATAGAATTGTTGATTGACAGTTTTTTCTTTCAGCACTTTAAGAGTATCATTCCACTCCTTTCTCCATGCCTCCATGGTTTCTAATGAGAAATATACTCGTAATCTTACTGAAAATTCCTTGTCCATGATGAGTTGCTTTTCTCTTGCTGCTTTCAAGATATTATTTTGTTCCTTGGCTTTTAACAATTTCATTATAATGTGCCTTGGTGTGGACTTCTTTGCATTATGTTGTGGGGGCTGGTAAGCTTCCTAAATCTGTAGATTCATATCTTTTTTCAAATTTGAGAAGTTTTTGGCTATTATTTTGTCAAATATTCTAACATGTTCTCTCCTCTTCTGAGGTTCCTATTATGTATATTTTGGTGTTCTTAATGGTGTCCCACAGGTCTTAAGCTCTGTTTCTCTTATTTTTTCTTTCTTCTCTTCAAACTTGATACTTTAATTGACTGATCTTCAAGTTCACTTACTTTTCTGCCTGCTCAAATTTGCTATTAAAACTCTAGTAAGTTTTTCATTTCTGTCATTATACTTTTCTGCTCCAGAATTTCTGATTTTTATGATATCAATGTATCCCTTCATTGATATTTTGTTTTTGCTCATACATCATCCTCCCAGTTTCCTTTAGCTCTTTGAAAGTATTTAAGATAGTCAGTCAAAAGTCTTCGTCTAGTAAGTCCAAAATCTGTTGTTCTTCATTTCTGTTAATTTCTCCTGTGAAAGGGCCATATTTTCTTGTTTCTTTACATGCTTCATCATTTTGTTAAAACTAGACATTTTGAATATTACAATGCAGTAACTCTTGAAATCACATTTTTCTTTCTCCTCAAGGTTTGCTTTTCTCTCTTGCTATAGACTGTAGCTGTTTGTTTAGTGAGTTATCTAAACTGTTTTTGTAAAGCAAAGTTTTTTTTTGTCATGTGTGGTTTCTGAAGTTTCTGTTCCTTTACCTTGCACTCAGCTAGTGTTTAGACAAATATTTCTTTTAATGAGAGATACAGAGAAATAGAGAGAGAGGAAGGAGAAGGGGAAGAGGAAGGGAAAAGGAAAAGGGAAGGGAAAGAGAAAGGAAGAGAAGAGAAAGAAATGAAATATAAAGAATAAGAAACTCCTCAAATCAATAACAAAAAAACCTCATCTAGACTTTGCAAATTGGCCCTGTGCTTGATAACCACCCGCCACCCCCCCAACATTTAGCCAGGCCGTTTACAATTCTCTCAGCCTTCACTTCATCATGACTGCACTGAGCCTAGATATCACGTAGAGGTGTTGGTTTAGGGTCTTTTTAGACTTTTTCTGAACATGCATCCTGCCCTGGTCATATGTGTTGCTTTTTAAAAAATTCCCAAGTATTCACAGGGAATTTTGAATGGTTATTTTCCCACAGAAACTCTTTCCCTAACTTTTCCTCCCAGGCTTTGGCACTCTACTGCTTGTCTCAGCTGTAATCTTTTGTCCCAGGTAGCTGCAGGTTCTTTGATGCCTCACAATGTTTTTGAGGAATGCCCACTGGCTTTCCATCTGAGTGCGTTCTGAGTTAGGCAAAACAAAGACAAATATGTTCGATCAGTCTTTCCAGTATCCTCTAGGCAGATTAAAATAGACAAACACCATTCTTCTAAAATAATGTCTGCTCTGCTCCTTCTAGAGCTAGGGATGAGAGTTCCACATGTGGACTGCTATCTTCAAGACTGCCACTAAACTGGGGACACTGTAGGGCTAGGACAAGTTGAAATGCCACAAAGTTTTCCTACCATTTTTAAGTTGCCTTTTCCTTCATTCAGTGTTCATTTGGATGCTATAGGGCTTTGTTTAATAACTGGAGTTCTGAAAAAGTTTCTTCTGACAGTCTGCATGATTGTGTGTGTGTGTAAAGACAGTGTTTGGATTTGCCTACTCTGCCATTTTTGCTGACCTCACTTTCTGCATTACATGTTGCTTCCTTGGCATATTGTCTTTCCATCATCTTTTCACTCTGCTGAACATCACCCTAGCTCTTTCTTTCCAAAATATTACTGATATAAACAAGTTAGTAATAAACTTTAAAGATAAATAAAAATTTAAGGTTTGGTCAGAGTTTATGTTATAACACAACACTTCACAGTAGTAAATAACCATATTGAGTGGTTATTTCTATTTCTACTCTTTAATATACCTTGTTTATTAATACAGCACCCAATCCCTCTGTGTTCTGGTTTTATCCCCCAGAGAAACCTGAGTCCCCTTATCTCTATGCCTGGGCAATAAAACCAGAATTCTCACTTCACTATTCAGAACAACCTAAGCCTATCCCATTTCCAGTTCACTCCTGCCATTGATATAATTCACTTTCAAATAAATCCACCAAAAAGTTTTGATATAAAAGGGATGGGACTTTTTATTCCTTAAAGGGAAATCTGGTCCTAACTTTCAAAATAACGAAAATTTCTCCCAGATATATGTATTTTATTTTATTTCATTTAGAAAATTAATTTTAAAACTTCTTTGAACACATTTGTGTTGTCTCTATGGCAACTTCCATTTAAAAATGGTTATTTCAAAAAACTGAGCTTTGCTGGAGGGGGTGGCTGGGTGCTGAGGAGGGTGTGGCTATGGTGAATGCTGTAAAGTGTAAGACTGATGATACACAGACCTGTACCCCTGAAACAAATAATACATTATATGCTAATAAAAATGGTTATCTCTCAGTATTCCAGTATTTTTCTTTTATAAACTAATATTATAACTAATATTTTTATTTTATAAACTAATATTTTATAAACGAATATTCCTACAAAATTCTTTTTTTTAAAGAAAAGAAGACAACTTTATTATTGAATGATTATTCAGTAAAAGAGGCTCTTCCCTTTTTATAAGTAAATAATACTCTTTTGTTTTTGTTCTGGGAATCAAAAATGTGGCTGAAATGTCTTTTCCTCAAAAATAAATTTTTCCTATTCCTAAGTAATACACATTTATTTGGTATTTTAAAAAAATAAATAACGAATAAAACAGAATTTCTTAGTTCTGAAAATTCACAAGTGTATATAAAACAAAAAATAAAAATCACCAGTAATCGCATTACCTGAGATACCAACTGGTATCTATTTGATATATACCCTCCAGGAACTTTTAAATTGCTGTTTACATGAGCAGCTATATGTGTGTATCTGTGTGTGTGTGTGTGTGTGTGTGTGCACATATGTACACATACACATGGACACATAAATTTATGTATATTTTCTTCTTTAACAAAAGTAAGATTTTAGTAGGGCCTTTTTCTCAACAAATATAAAATGCATCATTTTAATAGCTACATGATAGTTCCTTTATAGATGTACAATAATTTAATCAATTTCTTTTCAATGAACACTTAATTTATTTCCATTTGTTCTCTGTTACAAACACTGCATATATATTTTAGAGTTACAGGAAACTTAAAATCAGTAATTCTCATTTCTAAGTTTTCTTTAAATGTTTGCTTCTCTAAGCTGGCATTAAGACAGTTTTTGTAATCCTGTTTCAGAATAATTTGACCACAAAAGTAGGCAATCATCAACAGTTGTCTAAGATATCTTAAGTCTATCTAACCTTAATAGATGACCTTCCAACCTGGCTATAATCTGTCATACCAGTTTTGACTACCCAAGTTCCCCCACAAAGTTTTCATTCTAATCAAATGGATTTATTCACCTGGAGGAGACTAGGGCTTTACCAATCTTCTACTGTTGCACTTCCTGATTTTCCAGGCTGAAAAGCATGCAAATCACTCTGTTTCTCTACAGTAATCCGGAGTTATGAATCCAGCTCAAATCCCACATGGTCCATAAACTCTTCATGACCTCTCAGCAGGAAGGGATTTTTCCTCTCATTAAAGTCCTTTGACACATGATATTTGTAACATTTTTGGCAATTAAATATCTTTCAAAAGGTCCTTTTCAAAAGTTATTTAAATCTTATTATTTCCTCATTGTCATGTTTATGTCATTGTTCTACAACCGTACAAAAGGCTATTTGGAGATCAGACATGCTCTTTGCCCAGCACTACACCTTGCATGTGGAAGGTAGATATTTTTTTGATTTAATATAATTACTATAAATTACAGACCTGTATTAGTAAAATTCTCATTCAGTTCAATTTTTAAGTACAGATAAGAGCACATGAAGAAAGCAATTTTTAAAAACTCTTTCATCAAGATATTAACATAAAATCTTTGTTATTGACTATATACTGTGGATGTTGGTATCTGAACTATGTAATCTCTAAGTCAAAATAATATACTTAAGGTTTCTTTTTTTTTCACTTTTTATCTTATTTATTTATTTAAAATGTTATTTTATTTAAGTCCACTTAACACACAGTGTATTGTTTCAGAGGTAGAGTTCAGTGATTCATCAGTTACATATAACAGCCAGTGCTCATTATTATCAAGTGCCTTCCCTAATGCCCATCACTCAGTTACCCCATCTTCCCACCCACCTCCCCTCCATCAACCTTTAGTTTGTTTCCTATAGTTAAGAGTCTCTTACGGTTTGCCTCCCTCTCTGACTTCCTCTTATTTTATTTTTTCATCACTTTCCCCATGTCTTTAACACCTTATTTACATTTTGATAATATTTAAAAAACAAATTAAAATAGTCTACATAAATACTGAGTTACCTACCTTGCAAAAACTTAGGCAGAAGCACAAATGTAACAAAATAACATGAGCAAGCTTCATGTTGGAGACTCAGTGTCTGCCTCTCTTCTTTACCCTGGGTAGTCTTTAAAATTTAATTTTTAACCTTTGAAAAAACATTCAGAAAGAGCAAGCGTCCTAAAGTGCTTTGTACTTTTGAACTCAGAGGATTTGGCTAAAATCCAGCGTTTTACCGTAACTGAAACTACAAAAGATCTTCCCAGTAAATAGCTGAGGGAGGTGACCAATACGGAGTATGTTTCCTCCAGAGGAAACTGATTACCCCACTTTGTTACTAGACTATGCCTCAATTCTGTTCTCTAGGGAAGACAGAAACTACGATGAGAGAAAATTTGTTTTTGGTAAAATAAAATTATGGTTTTCCCCTTAAGGCTGAAGAACAGGAGATAAGAAGTAAAAGTACATTACATTGAAGGCTGTGATGAATACATTTTTAATCCTCAACAAAACCGTTCCTTTACCATACATCAGTTATGCTGTGATCAAATGATATCCTCTGAGCACAGAAAACCTTGTGAGGGCCTGAAGGATCTGATACTTATTTGCCATTAGAAGAAGTGTCTGCTGATCATACTTTTCACAGCTAGGGCAGCGAAACCTTCCATGAAGTGGGATCTGGGAAATCCATCTTTTTGTCTTTCAGAGTCCACCATTTGTACGTCTATTTATATCTACTTTTCATATATGCTCCAAGAGTGGCTCCTTCAAAATTGTAGGAGGCCTTGAGGGAACATTTAGAAGAGGGAAATGGTAAGAAAAACTACAGCTCTGGCCCTTGTAATGGGTCTGGAAGCTGCAGTTGATACTCATCCTCTGTCTCTTTCCTATCCATTACAGATTCCTCTCACCCTGAACTTCCACCTCTGCCAGCTTGAGCTGTTCACCTAATGTCACCACTCCCAAACTTCCTGGAGCCCCTGGCTACATTTCCTTCTCAGACCATAGTTGTGGTTTTTATCCTTTAACTGTCACAAGAGGCACCCAAGGAGGTCATATGGTTCCATCCATACTACTCCCTTCCCTCATTATATAACAGTGGCCCCTACTTCCTCCAAATGAGCAGGGTGAGTTTTACCTGTCAACATGGCGACTCCTCTTCTTTCCTGCTGGTCCCCAGACACAAGAAGCCCAATCAACGTGCACAGGCAGAAGGCTTAGCTTATAATTCATTGGGTTTCTTGTTGTGCCTCCTGGCAAAAGGAGGCTTCCTTTGAGGAACAGGAGCCCTAAGGCCGCAAAGTCTCCAGTTGCAGAGACAGGAAGCACCAAGCTCCCAGTTAGTCGCTGAGAGTGACAGTATGTGTGGTCATTTCTGCTTCTATGCCTCAGCTCCCAGACCTCCATCTTCTTTCTATTGGCAATACAATGCTTAATGAAGGTCTTTCATTCAGTGCATATATTGCTTGCTAGAAGACAGCTCCCAGTTCTCAGAGTATTGCCTTTAAATAGCACCTCATTTCTGCATTTGGTGGGCTGTTCCAAGGCTCCATAAGGCTGCCAGTTTTCATGTGGGGCAGTATGTGACATGACCAGTGATCCCACGGTCAGTCACCCACTCTCACATCTTCTTTGCTGTCAGGTGCGTTCTCTTGTCTGACAGGATGTTGGAAGATTAAATACGCTGAAATCCTTCGGATTATGACTCCAGCTAAGGCCCTGCAGGCAAGAAAGGCACAATGTAACCTAGAATATGTGTCCATTTCTCTGAGAATGTACCACTGGCCCTTTTAAAGTTGAAAGGACCAACTGTGTCAGTTTACCAATGAGTACTAGTATCCCTGATGAATTGTGCCATCATGGGGATGGCATTAGTCTATGTTGCTTTCAGATTGGACAGCTGTTGATGACATCAGCCAAGTTAATCTTAGGGGGCCTATGATATTGGCCTCATGGCTAGCCTCCATTTCCGCTACTATAGCCACTTTATTCTTGTGCCCATTGCACTAGCACGGGGGTGGCTGCTGACACTGGCTGATACCAATTGGCTGAGTCATTTTTTTCGTTATTTAGTATCTTTTCTCTGGCGGCCATTCCCTAGTGGGTATTAACATGTGATACAAATATTTCTATACTTCATTCCCACTCTTACATGTACATCCACATGTTTCTACCCCAGTTCTTCTTGTTCTTAATCCTTGAATACTTTTTATTCTTAAAAAAAAAATGGTCAGGCAATCACTATTGCCTGTGATTCCATATACAGTCTAGTTTTAGGTCACCAAGTTTCACACACAAAGTGGGTGACCAGGTATATCATCTGAAGCTCTGCCCATCGTGAAGACGTTCCCTTACCAGTGTCTTCTAAAACCACTCCTAAGTTTGGCTATATTGTGGCTGCTGTCTGTTTTCAGCTTGTACCTACATACTGCACCAACCCCTCTGTAAACCAAACATGGTTTTCCCCTCCTCCTGGTCAAGTATCATATTCCTTATAGAGCCATAGGGGTGAGCTGAGGAAAGGACTTGGGTGCAACAGTTTGGATTAGGTGGGCGTGGGGAATATCTGAGCTACCGGCTGATGGGGTTTGCTAGTGCCCTTGGTCCAGTTTGTATTTGGGTCTGGATTTAACACTTCCATTTTATAAAACATTTTTGCTAGGCCTGCTCAACCGTATATTTTGTGGGTCTGTTAGTACCCAACTCATAATGAGCATTTTTGGTCACATGGCAATATAGTGTCCAATGTTCAGTAATTCCAGATTTACCAGGGTCCAGTAGTGTACAGTTGTTCCTCAAAAATAATGTATTTCTCTGCTGCAGATAATTCATGGCTTTGCTCCAGAACCCCAGGGTTCTCTACTGTAATTCCCTAATGCTCTTTCTCAAACATTATGCAATGTTTTTTTCCCACCACTGACAATTCTAACATCATAGCTCTGTCAAATCAGTGCAGAACTCCTTCCTGCTCTGGCAACCTGAGCAGTATTCCTGTGTTTTGTGTTTCCTTCTTTGTGAAATGCAGTTCAAGATGAAATAAATTATCTTTTAACTTAGAGAAGATATCCTGGCAGGTTTCTAAGCACTGGTTTATCGATGCGCCAGGCCTGGTCTCCTGCCCTCTGGAGTATATGTGTCTTATCAAGGCATTCAGCATATTAGCCATCTCTTGCTTACCTGCTCTGATCAACATAATTTCATCAATGTAATGGAACAACGTGATGTTCTACAGGAAGTCCAAATCATCCAGATCTCCTCAGACTTTATTACGATGGAAGATGGGTGATAAGATCTATGGAAAAGCTATAATGTACATTGTTGCTCATCCCCTGTGAACGAGAACTGTTTATGATTTTCTTTTCCATTTAAAATACTTACAGTGGTTCAAGTTCTCCTGAGCAAATTCTTATTGCTACACTTTATAATATTGCTAAATAAAACCAGAATCAAAGTTCTTATCTCTAAAAGAAAGTCAACTGAAACAAGTATTAAACCTTAGGTAAGGGGCGATTTCTAAGCATAGAAAGAAGAGAAGAAAACAACAGCATGGAATGCCGGGGTGGCTCAGTCGGTTAAGCGTCTACCTCAGCTCAAATCATCCCAAGATTCTGGGATGGAGTCCCACATCCGGCTTCTTGCTCAGCAGGGAGCATGCTGCTCCCTCTGCCTGCCACTCCCCCTGCTGTGCTCTCTCTCTCTCTGACAGATAAATAGAATTTTAAAAATTAAATTAATTAAAGAAAAAAAAAGAAAAGACAAATATCCAAATTACATATAAATTTTTTACTACAATAAAATCACTGAAAAAAAGTGAACTAAGCATACAACTCAGGATAGCATTAAGAGAATAAAATGAATCAAAAGTGACAGAAAGGAAATAATGAAGACATAAGCAATAGCAAAGAAACCATAAAGTAAAAAAGTAACAGATTTGATACATAAGCCAATGAATCATTTTGAGAAATTAAAATAAGAGAGAGAATAAAACAATTTTAGAGGAATATTATAGTGGAAATGTTTAGGGGGCTGCTCACACCCATTTTTCCTTCATAATGGGTTCCCAAATATCTTTGTGAAATTATCTGTCCTCTGTTATGGGTTGTTTTTGTGGGAGAATAGTTCCTGGCACCTGCTTTCCAAAATGGAAGTTAAGAAATCCCATATCCAGCCTCTTTCCATTCCCTTTCATAGACCAGGAACTGATGAAAGAGTCTCTCTCCTCGGGGTTTGAATCTTGAGTTAAGGATAGGACAACAGAAGAACCAACTGGGAATAATTTATTGAAGCAGCAGCAGCATCAGTAGCAGCAGCGTACTGGTCAGGTGGTTTAGCTGTTGTAACACAAGTTTGCTGTGATTCCTTTTCACCTTCCTGAGTCACTATCCCCAGTTCTTGAGCCTAGTTTCTCAGCCTCCTGTCAGTAGTGTGAATATTCTATTATCTTCCAAATGAATTTTCTTTTACTAAAGCTAGTCAGAGCTGGTTTGGTGGTCTGTCACCTAGAACCTTAAGTGATAAAAGCATGTGCAACTTATCAAATAATCTGAAGATCTAGATGAAAATTTCAAAGAAAATAAAATGATCAGAATTTACTCAGGAAGAGGTAGAAAACTCAAATTAATAGTTAAGGAGAAATAGAAAAGTTAAAGATTTTTAACCCCGCCAAAGACACTAAGCTTTACTAACTCTCTCTCTCTCTTTTTTAAGATTTTATTTTTAAGTAATCTCTACCCCCAATATGGAGCTTGAACACAACCCTGAGATCAAGAGTTACTCTATTGACTTAGCCAGCCAGGTGCCCCTATTGTTTTTTTTTTTAAAGATTTTATTTTACTAACTCTTTTAATAAAGATCATTCTTCTGTGATTTAAACTTTTCCAGAACATAGAAAAAGATGAAAAGCCCTCCAATTTATTAACAACATTCTAATGCTCTTACTCCAAACTGGAGGGATGGGCCTCAGAAAGAAATCTATGAGCTAATAATTATAATTAATTATTCATTTATATGCAATTATCCTAAATAAAATATTAACAAAATTTAAATTATAAACTACAGTATATTAAAAAATATATAATGACCAAGTGGGGAGCATCTAAGAAATTTACAAGGATAATCAACATTAGGATATCTATTAATGTAATTCAATATATTAAAATATTTAATTAATTAAAATAATAGATTAAATAAGATATCTGTATAATTATATCTGCCAAGCAGAGAGCCCTGATGCAAGGCTCAATCCCAGGACCCTGAGACCATGACCTGAGCCGAAGGCAGAGGCCCAACCCACTGAGCTACCCAGGTGTCCCTTAACAATACTTTTCTTAAAAATGTCTTTTTAAAATTTCATTATTATAGTCATATTTTTCCTTCATTGTATTTAATCTTATTTTTTGTATACATATAGGGTATTTTTTTCTTTCTAAAAATTTTTGGGATACAATTTCCACTAATAGGTCAAAATATACCCTAAATCTAGCAAGGGCTTTGTTCTAGTCTCCAGCCTGAGCACATTCTCTCCCCACCCTCTCCCCTTGTTTTTCTTCTTTCTTTTTCCAACCAACTTATCAATTCCTTTTTTAAACTATTTGTAAAAATTTTCATCTTTACAGTCATATTCATCCCTCCATGGTGTTTACCCTTACTTTTGTATACATATAAATTTTTTGTTCTTTGAAATTTTTGGAGGTAGTTTCTTCTAAGAGACCAAAATACACCCAAAATCAAGTGGGTGGCTCTGTTCTATTCACCAGTCATATATATATATATATATATATATATATATATATATTTCTTTTTTACCCTCTTACCCTCTTTACCCTTTTTACCCTCTTTCTTCTCCCAGTTTGGGGTCTCTTCTGATTTGGTTAGTGTACATTTTCTGGGGTCTTTGCCACGCTTTTAGTATTTTATTCTCTCATTCATATATTCTTATCTGTATAAAAAGACAAGGCAGGAACAACTCAAAACAAGAAAAAGAAAAGGGGCAGTATCAACAGCTAGGGACCTAATCAATGCAGACATTGGTAATATGTCAGATCTAGAGTTCAGAATGACAATTCTCAAGGTGCTAGCCGGGCTTGAAAAAGGCATGGAGGGTATTAGAGAAACACTGTCTGGAGAAATAAAATCCCTTTCTGGAGAAATAAAGGAACTAAAATTTAATCAAGCTGAAATAAAAAAAGGAATTAATGAGGTGCATTCAAGAATGGAGGCTCTCACTGCTAGGATAAATGAGGCATATGAGAGAATTAGTGATATAGAAGACCAAATGATGGGGAATAAAGAAGCTGAACAAAAGAGAGACAAACAACTACTGGACCATGAGGGGAGAATTCAAGAGATAAGTGATACTGTAAGATGAAACAATATTAGAATAATTGGGGTACCAGAAGAAGTAGAAAGAGAGAGGGGGGCAGAAGGTATACTGGAGTAAATTATAATAGAGCATTTCCCTAATATGGCAAAGGGAACAAGCATCAAAATCCAGGAGGCACAGAAAATCCCCCTCAAAAAAAAAAAAAAATCCAAACCCCATCATCTAATAGTAAAACTTACTAGTCTCAGTGACAAAGAGAAAATCCTGAAAGCAGCTCAGGACAAGTCTGTAACATACAATAGTAGAAATATTAGATTGGCAGCAGACTTATCCACAGAGACCTGGCAGGCCAGAAAGAACTGGCATGATATATTTAGAGCATTAAATGAGAAAAATATGCAGCCAAGAATACTATATCCAGCTAGGCTATCATTAAAAATAGAAGGAGAGATAAAAAGCTTCCAGGACAAACAAAAATTAAAAGAATTTGCAAATACAAAGCCAGCCCTACAGGAAATACTGAAAAGGGGTCCTCTAAGCAAAGAGAGAGCCTAAAAGTAGTAGACAGAAAGGAACAGAGACAATATACAGTGACGGTCACCTTCCAGGCCATATAATGGCACTAAATTCATATCATTCAATAGTTACCCTGAATGTAAATGGGCTCAATGCCCCAATCAAAAGACACAGTGTATTGGAATGGATAAAAAAAAACAAAACCCATCAATATGCTGTCTGCAAGAAACTCATTTTAGACCCGAAGACACTTCCAGATTTAAAGTGAATGGGTGGGAAACAATTTACCATGCTAATGGACATCAAAAGAAAGCTAGGGTGGCAATTTTCATATCGGAGAAATTAAATTTTAAAGGAAGGACACTATATCATACTCAAAGTGTCTGTCCAACAAGAAGATCTAACAATTTTAAATATCTATGCCCCTAACATGGGAACAGCCAACTATACAAGCCAGTTAATAACAAAATCAAAGAAAAACATTGACAATAATACAATAATAGTAGGGGACGTTAACACCCCCCTCACTGAAGTGGGAAGATCATCCAAGCAAAAGATCAACAAGGAAATAAAGGCCTTAAATGACACACTGGACCAGATGGACATCACAGATATATTAGGAACATTCCATCCCAAAGCAATAGAATACACATACTTCTCTAGTGCACATGGAACATTCTCCAGAATAGATCACATCGTTGGTCCTAAATCAGGTCTCCACTGGTACCAATTCCTTGCATATTTTCAGACCACAATGCTCTGAAGCTAGAACTCAATCACAAGAGGAAAGTTGGAAAGAACTCAAAATACATGGAGGCTTGCATCCTACTAAAGAATGAATGGGTCAACCGGAAATTAAAGAAGAATTGAAAAAATTTATAGAAACAAATGATAATGAAAACACAACTGTTCAAAATCATTGGGACACAGCAAAGGTGGTCCTGAGAGGAAAGTATATAGCGATACAAGCCTTTCTCAAGAAACAAGAAAGGTCTTAAGTACACAACCTAACCCTACATCTAAAGGAGCTGGAGAAAGAAAAGCAAAGTAGCCTAAACCCAGCAGGAGAAGAGAAATAATAAAGACCAGAGCAGAAATCAATGAAATAGAAACAAAAAGAACAGTACAACAGATCATCGAAACTAGGAGCTGGTTCTTTGAAAGAATTAGTGAGATTGATATTTATCAATGTTGGCCAGATTTATCAAAGAGAAAAGAGAAAGAACCCAAATAAATAAAATCATGAATGACAGATATCACAACCAACACCAAAGAAATACAAACAATTATAAGACCACATTATAAGCAACCATATGCCAGCAAATTTGACAATCTGGAAGAAATGGATACATTCCTAGAGACATAAAAACTACCAAAACTGAACCAGGAAGAAATAGAAAACCTGAACAGACCCATAACCAGTAAGAAGATTGAAACAGTCATCAAAAATCTCCCAACAAAGAAGAGCCCAGGGCCAGACAGCTTCCCAGGGGTACTCTACCAACATTCAAAGAAGAACTAATATCTATTCTCCTGAAACTGTTCAAAAAAATAGAAATGGAAGGAAAACTTCCAAACTCATTTTTATGAGGCCAGCACTACCTTGATCCCCAAACCAGACAAAGACCCCCATTAAAAAGGAGAATTACAGACCAATATTCTTGATGTACATGGATGCAAAAATTCTCACCAAAATACTAGCCAATAGGATCCAACAGTACATTAAAAGAATTATTCAAAATGACCAAGTGGGATTTATTCCACGACTGCAAGTTTGGTGCAACATCCACAAATCAATCAATGTGATACAATACATTAATAAAAGAAAGAAAAAGAACCATATGATACTCTCAATAGATGCTGAAAAAGCATTTGACAAAGTACAGAATTCCTTCCTGATCAAAACTCTTCAAAGTGTAGGGATAGAGGGCACATATCTCAATATCACCAAAGCCATCTGTGAAAAACCCACAGTGAATATCATTCTCAATGGAGAAAAACTGAGAGCTTTTCTGCTAAGGTCAGGAACACAGCAGGGATGTCCATTATCACCACTGCTATTCAACATAGTACTAGAAGTCCTAGCCTCAGCAATCAGACAACAAAAAGAAATTAAAGGCATCCAAGTTGGCAAAGAAGAAGTCAAACTATCACTCTTTGCAGATGATATGATACTATATGTGGAAAACCCAAAAGACTCCACTCCAAATCCGCTAGAACTTGTACAGGAATCCAGTAAAGTGTCGGGATATAAAATCAATGCCCAGAAATCAGTTGCATTTCTACACACCAACAACAAGACAGAAGAAAGAGAAATGAAGAAGCCAATCCCATTTACAGTTGCACCCAAAACCATAAGATACCTAGGAATAAACCTAACCAAAGAGGAAAAGAATCTGTACTCAGAAAACTATAAAGTAGTCATGAAAGAAATTGAGGAAGACATAAAGAAATGGAAAAGCATTCCATGCTCCTGGATTGGAAGAAAAGATATTGTGAAAATGTCTATGCTACCTAAAGCAATCTACACATTTAATGCAATCCCCATCAAAATACCATCCATTTTTTTCAAAGAAATGGAATAAATAATCCTAAAATTTATATGGAACCAGAAAAGACCTCGAATAGCCAGAGGAATATTGAAAAAGAAAGCCAAATTTGGTGGCATCACAATTCCAGACTTCAAGCTCTATTACAAAGCTGTCATCATCAAGACAGTATGGTAATGGCACAAAAACAGACACATGGATCAATGGAACAGAACAGAGAGCCCAGAAATAGACCCTCAACTCTGTGGTGAACTAATCTTTGACAAAGCAGGAAAGAATGTCCAATGGAAAAAAGACAGCCTCTTCAACAAACGGTGTTGGGAAAATTGGACAGCTACATGCAGAAAAATGAAACTGGACCATTTCCTTACACCACACAGAAAATAGACTCAAAATGGATGAAGGACCTCAACGTGAGAAAGGAATCCATCAAAATCCTTGAGGAGAACACAGGCAGCAACCTCTTTGACCTCAGCCGCAGCAACTTCTTCCTAGGAACATTGCCAAAGGCAAGGGAAGCAAGGGCAAAAATGAACTATTGGGATTTCATCAAGATCAAAAGCTTTTGCACAACAAAGGAAACAGTTAACAAAACCAAAAGACAACTGACAGAATGGGAGAAGATATTTGCAAACGACATATCAGATAACGGGCTATTATCCAAAATCTATAAAGAGCTTAGCAAACTCAACACCCAAAGAACAAATAATCCAATCAAGAAACGGGCAGAAGACATGAACAGACATTTCTGCAAAGAAGACACCCTGATGGCCAACTGACATATGAAAAAGTGCTCCACATCACTTGGCATCAGGGAAATACAAATCAAAACCACAATGAGATATCACCTCATACCAGTCAGAATGGCTAAAATTAACAAGTCAGGAAATGACAGATGCTGGCAAGGATGTGGAGAGAGGGGAACCCTCCTACACTGTTGGTGGGAATGCAAGCTGGTGCAACCACTCTGGAAACAGCATGGACGTTCCTCAAAAAGTTGAAAATAGAGCTACCCTATGACCCAGCAATTGCACTACTGGGTATTCACCCTAAAGATACAAATGTAGTGATCCGAAGGGGCACGTGCACCTGAATGTTTATAGCAGCAATGTTCACAATAGCCAAACTATGGAAAGAACCTAGATGTCCATCAACAGATGAATGGATAAAGAAGAGGTGGTATATATCTACAATGGAATACTATGCAGCCGTCAAAAGAAATGAAACCTTGCCATTTACAAAGATGTGAATGGAACTAGAGGGCATTATGCTAGTCGAAATAAGTCAATCAGAAAAGGACAATTATCATATGATCTCTCTGATATGAGGAATTTGAGAGGCAGAGTGGGGGGGGTGCGGAGTAGGGAAGGAAAAAAATGAAAGGAGATGGGATTGGGAGGGAGGCAAACCATAAGAGACTCTTAATGTCACAAAACAAACAGAGGCTTGCTGGGCGGAGGGGGGTTATGGATAGGGTGGTTGGGTTATGGATATTGGAGAGGATATGTGATATGGTGAGTGCTGTGATGTGTGTTAAGCCTGATGATTCACAGACCGTACTCCTGGGGGAAATAATGCATTATATATTAATATAATAATTAATAAATTTTTTAAAAAGAAAAGAAAATGTCAGTGTGAACCTTAATTTTTTTCTTTCTAAAAATATATACCTCCTAACTGTATTCGTCAATAATGGCTAGAAGTTATGATAATCCAAAAGCAAAAACCATCCCATTGTGTCCAGATTGTGTTCTTTACATACTATTTCTCATTAAAAGAAGGAAAGACTCCTTGGAGAACAGGTTGAGGTAGGAAATATGTATAAGTCAGATAAAGACATCTTGTGTCAGGAACCAGGAAAGCTATTAGAGGTTACTGAGTGGTATTAAAAGACACAGGACCCAAATTGAAGGGGCTCTCACGAGCCAAAGATGAAGCAATTTTAGTACTTGAAAAAGAATATTAATAATAAGGATTGAAATAAAAGTAAATATTAAAACTGAGGGATTTTTATCTCTGGTGATTGCAGAAGGAATGATAAAACTAGCATATCACCATTTTGTAACCACTTACAAACCAATAAATCTAGGTGATGATCATCAGTTGTTGCTAAAACCATTAGGTGAAAAGCTGAAAGGGAACTTCCTAACAGACGAATTAGGCTGATACACTGATTGCACTGATCAGTCTTAATATTGACAAGAGAGACAACTGGATGCCAAGGGGAAAAAAAGAAAGAAAGAAAGAAAGAAAGAAAGAAAGAAAGAAAGAAAGAAAGAAAGAAAGAAAGAAAGAAAGAAAGAAAGAAAGAAAGAAATTGAACTTTGAACATAATCAACTTTCTAGATCTCACAACCAGTTAACTACCAGTTTACAGGAAATGGAGAGGATAGAGAACATGGTTTATACCAAGAGACTGGAAAATACTGAACTAAAAGATTCAGTATATTTAACAAATAAAGGCCATGAGAAAAAATAGGGGGAGGAAAAAGAGTCTTAGAAACATATCAGTCAAATGTAATATGTAGACAGAGCTTGGATCTTTACTTGCTGAAAGCAACTATTAACAGACATTTAAAAATAATTGGGGAAAATTCTACATGGACTGTTATTAGCTGTAGGAATACTAAGGAATTATTACTTTAGTTAGGTGTGATAATGGGACTGCACTCATGTTTAAAAAATACTCTGTTGGAGATTTGTGGGTGAAATGCTATGTGGGGCTTACCACAAAATATTCCAGCAAAAAAAAGTATATAAACACATAATTTATAGTAATTCATAAGTAATTATAAAACATTTCAGAATTATAAAATAAAATCTTTATTTTAAAAATAAAACTTATTTTACAATGTTTATATGTATAATTTATAATAATATATATTATATATGTAGTAATTAAGGTATAGATGAAACAAGATTTGCAAAAGGCTGGTAATTGTTGAAACTGAATTATGGGTATATAGAGATTCATTGTACTGCTCTCTGAATTTTTATCTTTGAAATTTTAATACTAAAAGTTTTAAAAAATAAAGTCATAGCGCCTGGCTGGCTCAGCTGCTTAAGCTTCTACCTTCAGCTCAGGACATGATCCCAGGGGCCCGAGATGGAGCCCTGCATTGGGCTCCCTGCTCGTTGGGGGTCTGCTTCTCCGTCTCCCTCTGTCACTTCCCCCTCTCCTGCTCTCTCTTCCTTAAATAAATAAATAAAATCTTTGAAAAAATAAAATCATGAGTTCATATTAATGTTTCCAATTTATAGTCAACTATATATGGCCATGTCCATTTAAAATTTTGTTCTAGTATAACGTTTTTTAGCCCTTTCTCTTCTCTGTTGTTCATAGTATCCCCCACCAAGTATTTTAATTAGATTTCCTAAATTTTCTGTAGCACAAATGGATGTATGTCTCTTTAGATATTGGATCTGATAATTATGCTGTATTTTATATCCTCTTTTTTCCTTCATTTATTTGATAATCTCTTTGTCCATTATTTTGTAGTCATTTGTTGACATGTGCAATCTTAATGAATGGGTAGAAATTCAAATTATAGAGTTCAGTTCAGTTAACAAATACTGGGCATCAGGTTTTTTGTTTTTTGTTTTAAATAGGCACTGTGCTAAATGCTTAGGATACAAAAACAGATAAGATGTAGTGTCCACACTTCAGGAACTTAGAATCTAGTGTAGATTTCTCAGTTGGGGTGCTGCAGATGCCATTAGGGGTTCTGTAAGAAGTTAGGAGGAGTTTCAGAAAACAAAGGAAATTAAAATTTTTAATTTTTTTTGAATTTCCTTCTCCATGCAATGCCAGTAATTGCAGTAATGACTAGTAATTAAGCAGCTCTGCTAGTAATTTTGCTAGAGGTTTTCCAGTTGTATGGCAATGTCTGCATGACTATGTCCATTTGATTGAGTCCACTCTTAGTTTTTTATATAAGAAAAGGGATGCCATTGATAATTGGTGAGTGCTGAAATGCACTGATTTGGAGAGTGATAGGTTGATGGCATCAGCTTCTCCATCTTGAACTATATCTCCTTATTCGCCCTCAGCCTTTCCCTACCCACAGCTATCTGAGAGCAAACAAACCTTCCTGATATGATAAGAAAAATCAATGAGCAAATTCTAAGGAAAGACCTTCTAAGTGCTATGACTCAGATGCCTCCCTGATATTTTGTAATTCTGTAAATATTGCAAAACATGGAAATTGTAGGTTATGAGTGAATTATTTCATTTTCCGTTTGTGATTTCCTTGTAGTTTGTTTTCCACTTCATTAGCACCTGCTTTACAAACATGACTTAGAGTCCAACGTGGTGATTTTAAAGATGAAGTGGGAGATAGAAGAGAATTCTAAGCCTAGGTAATTCTGTTAACATTAATACTAAAGAATTGTAATGTATAAATACAGCAATGGCTCCAGCAAAATTGAAAAGACACTTAAAAAGGAGCAAATAGGGACGCCTGGGTGGCCCAGTCAGTTAAGTGTCTGCCTTCTATCCAGGTCATGATCCCGGGGTCCTGGTATCATTGGGCTGCATTGGGCTTCCTGTTCAGTGGAGCGCCTGTTTTTCCTTCTGCCTTCTGCTCTCCCCCTGCTTGTGCGCTTTCTTTATCTCTCTCTGACAAATAAATAAATAAATGAAATCTTAAAAAAATAAAAAAATATAGGGCACCTGCGTGGCTCAGTGGGTTAAACCTCTGCCTTCAGCTCTGGTCATGATCTCAGGTCCTGCGATCCAGCCACGCATCAGGCTCTCTGCTCAGCAGAGCCTGCTTCTCCTCCCCCCCCCCCCCCCGCCACCCTTCCACCCCCACCTGCCTCTCTGCCTGCTTGTGATCTTTGTCCCTCAAATAAATAAATAAAATCTTAAAAAAAATAAAATATATGTGTGTGTGTACACATACACACACACACACACACACACATTTTTTAAAAAGGGGCAAATAATTTAAAATGGCCTTGGGAATCCCAGAGTAAAATATTTTTTAGAAAAGGAAGTTAGGGGTGCCTGTGTGGCTCAGTGGGTTGGGCCTCTGCCTTGGGCTGGGGTCATGGTCCCAGAGTTCTAGGATTGAGCCTCAAGTAGGGCTCTCTGATCGGCGGGGGGGCCTGCTTCCTCCTCTCTCTCTGCCTGCTTCTCTGTGATCTCCGTCTGTCAAATAAAATAATAATAATAATAATAGAAATGAAAAAGGAAGTTAAAAAAAATAATAAAATGTTGCCTTCAGTAAAAAAATCCAGAAAGCAAGTTTTTAAGTAGCAGAACTTTCTGACTAAAAATGGAAAAAGCCCAACAGTTGGTAAGAACCTCTAGTATGTAAATTTAGAGAGCAAAATGGGATAAGACATGAGAAACTAAAAATGTTTTACTCTCAAAGTGTGATAAACGGATGTAACTTGTGACATGTCACACAATGCTGAGATTTTATGTAATAAACCAAAAAGCAACTTTTCTAGACTGATGGATCAACAGATTTTGACCTATGGTACCACTTACAAGATAGATAAATTGTGGTAAAATTCAAGAAAATTTTTCTGCTATAAGATGCTACCCCAAATAATCAAAGGCCAAGATACATTTACTGTTTTGTCTTCATATTTAAAACAAAAGGTACATCTTGAAGGAAGTACATTGGCATCTGCACTGATGGTGCCCCACTGATTTCAACATTTCCTCCCTAAGAATGTTCATTCTTACAAGGAAGAAATCTTGATATATTCACAATACACTGCTTTCTTTTTTTAAAAGATTTTATTTATTTATTCAACAGAGAGAGACACAGTGAGAGCAAAAACACAAGCAGAGAGAGCACACAAGCTGAGCAGGGAGCCTGATGTGGGGCTTCATCCAAGGACCCTCGGATCATGAGCTGAGCGAAGGCAGACACTTAACCAACTGAGTCACCCAGGTGCCCCAATACACTGCTTTCTTCCTGGAGATATGTTGGTGTCAGAAACTTCTGGTGCTGAAATGAAAAAAATTTGGGATGATGCTACAAAAATAACTGAACTTGGGGTGCCTGGGGGCTCAGCCAGCTCAGGTCATGAACTCAGGGTCCTGGGATCCAGCCCCATGTTGGGCTCCTTGCTCAATGGCAATCAGCTGGATATTTTCCCTCTGCCCCTCCCCCGGTCTCTCTCTCTCTCTCTCTCTCTAAAATAAGTAAATGATCTCAAGATTTTAAAAATAGATTCTTAAGAGAGAGAGAGCATGAGGGGGCAGGGAAGGGCAGAGGGAGAAGCAGACTCCCTGCTGAGCACGGAGCCTGATGGATGCAGGGGGTTGATCCCAGGACCCTGAGATCATGACCTAAGCCAAAGGCAGACACTTAACTGACTGAGTCAACCAGGAATCCCATAAAATAAATAAATCTTAGGGGGGAAAAAAAGAGAGAGAGAGAAATGCCTAAACTTATCAAAGGCTAGTTCACTGAACAATGTTTAAGAAACTGAAAACCTGGACAAAGACCACATAAATCTCCTGCCATAGGCATAAAATCTCATGGCTTAGAATATCATTTGTTCTAGGGGAAGCCAGCTGCCATATTATGAGAATACTTAAGTACTCTGTAAAAGGCCCATGTGTTAGGAATAGAAAGCATTAGCTTGCTAGACACAGGAGTAGGCCACATTAAAAACTGATCCTCCATCCCCACTTGTGCCTTCAGGTGACAGCAGCCTCAGGAGACATCTTGATTGAGACCACAGGAGACTCTGAGCCAGAACCGCCAACCTGAGCTGGTCCTGAATTTCTGACCTACAGAGATTATGCAAGATGTTTACCGTTTTAAGCCACTAAATGTTGGGGTAATATGTTCCACAGTAAGAAAAACTAATACAGATTTTGGTTCTTAACAGGATGTTTGAGCTACAAAGTGAACTGTGATAACACTTCCAAAATAATAGTAGGCTAGGTTTTCCCAAATGCTTTGAAGATCAAGAAGGGCTGCAGAAACTAGCCTACTTAGTAGACATTTTTTCATCACATGAACTAGTTGAATAAGTTGAGTATATTCAAGGGCTTGGAGAAAATAATTTGATTTCAAGAAACAAGATTCTTGGTTTTAAATGGAAATAAAAATTTTGGAAAAAAATCACACGGCAAAAAAAATCTTGGAAGTTTCCACTGCTGCTTGCACTTAGTGAGGAAATTTCAAGTCTCAGGTTGAGATCAAACCACCTTGGGGAAGTATAGGACAAAACTAAATAGTATTTTCCCTTCACTTCAACACAATTGTATGACTGAATGAGGACTCCTTTCTCTGAATCTTCTCAGTCTGAGCACCTGACTTTGAGGGAAGAGGAAGAATTTTGTGAATTAAGGATTTTAAGTGTAAGATGAAATTTACTGATTTGCTCTTCTTTAAGTTCTGTATTTCTGTAAAAGAAAAGCATCCTACGATTCCTAGGAAAGTAATAAAAATTGTATTGTACTTTTCAACTTCTTACTTGTGTGAGCAAGCTTTATCTTGTCTAATAATGAGCATTAAGAACAAAAACAGAAATCATCTTATTGTAGTTGAAAATGAAATCTGTGAATGCCAGTTTCAAGACTGACTCAGAATTGAGGATATACACAGCAAAAGATAAAAGATTTCATACTAAATAGGTAAACTTCATTATTTTTTCACTTCATAATTAACACTCATCCAAATATAGGCCTATAAAAAGAGATTAACATTTATTAAAATCAATTTGCAACCTTTGCTAAATTAAAGGAAAAATGGAAGTTTCTTCTCCTACATATTTTGCATCACAACTGGGGCACCTGGGTGGCTCAGTATGTTGAACATCTGCCGTCGGCTAGGGTCTTGGTCCCAGGGTTCTAGGATTCAGCCCCATGTTCAACCCCATGTCAGGCTCTCCGTTCAGTGGGGACCCTACTTCATGAACCTCTCCCTCTGCAGCTCCTCCTGGTGGCACTCTCTCTCCCTCTGTCAAATAAAATGAATAAAAATCTCTTAAAAATTTGCATCACAATTGATATCTTTTGTGAGGAGCAGAAAATACAAAGAATAGGCGAATAAGCTGGACAAAGAAGTACATTCACAGAAAAACATCATTCTCTATTTAAAATAACAGTGAGTTGCACAACAGTGTAAACCACTGAGCTATACACTTAAAAATGATTAATATGGTAAATTGTGTTATGTGTATTTTACCACAGTTTTTAACATTTATACATTTTATTTTATTTATTTTTTAAAAAAACATATAATGTATTATTAGCCCCAGGGGTACAGGTCTGTGAATCGCCAGGTTTACACACTTCACAGCACTCACCATAGCACATACCCTCCCCAATGTCCATAACCCCACCGCCCTCTCCCTACCCTCCATCCCTGGCCACCCTCAGTTTGTTGGTTTTGTGAGATTAAGAGTCTCTTATAAATTGTCTCCTTCCTGACCCAATCTTGTTTCATTTATTCTTTTCCTACCCCCCAAACCCCCATGATGCATCTCTACTTCCTCATATCAGGAAGATCATTTGATAGTTGTCTTTCTCCGATTGACTTATTTCACTAAGCATAATACCCTCTAGTTCTATCCACGTCATCGCAAATGGCAAGATTTCATCTCTTTTGATGGCTGCATAGTATTCCATTATATATATATATATATATATATATATATATATATATCTCACCTCTTCTTTATCCATTCCTCTGTTGATGGACATTCCATAGTTTGGCTATTGTGGACAATGCTGCTATAAACATTCGGGTGCACGTACCCCTTCAGATCACTACATTTGTATCTTTAGGGTGAATACCCAGTAGTGCAATTGCTGGGTCATAGGGTAGCTCTATTTTCAACTTTTTGAGGAACGTCCATGCTGTTTCCAGAGTGGTTGCACCAGCTTGCATTCCCACCAACAGTGTAGGAGGGTTCCCCTCTCTCCACATCCTTGCCAGCATCTGTCATTTCCTGACTTGTTAATTTTAGCCATTCTGACTGGTATGAGGTGATATCTCATTGTGGTTTTGATTTGTATTTCCCTGATGCCAAGTGATGTGGAGCACTTTTTCATATGTCAGTTGGCCATCAGGGTGTCTTCTTTGCAGAAATGTCTGTTCATGTCTTCTGCCCGTTTCTTGATTGGATTATTTGTTCTTTGGGTGTTGAGTTTGCTAAGCTCTTTATAGATTTTGGATAATAGCCCGTTATCTGATATGTCGTTTGCAAATATCTTCTCCCATTCTGTCAGTTGTCTTTTGGTTTTGTTAACTGTTTCCTTTGTTGTGCAAAAGCTTTTGATCTTGATGAAATCCCAATAGTTCATTTTTGCCCTTGCTTCCCTTGCCTTTGGCAATGTTCCTAGGAAGAAGTTGCTGCGGCTGAGGTCAAAGAGGTTGCTGCCTGTGTTCTCCTCAAGGATTTTGATGGATTCCTTTCTCACGTTGAGGTCCTTCATCCATTTTGAGTCTATTTTCTGTGTGGTGTAAGGAAATGGTCCAGTTTCATTTTTCTGCATGTAGCTGTCCAATTTTCCCAACACCGTTTGTTGAAGAGGCTGTCTTTTTTCCATTGGACATTCTTTCCTGCTTTGTCAAAGATTAGTTCACCACAGAGTTGAGGGTCTATTTCTGGGCTCTCTGTTCTGTTCCATTGATCCATGTGTCTGTTTTTGTGCCATTACCATACTGTCTTGATGATGACAGCTTTGTAATAGAGCTTGAAGTCTGGAATTGTGATGCCACCAAATTTGGCTTTCTTTTTCAATATTCCTCTGGCTATTCGAGGTCTTTTCTGGTTCCATATAAATTTTAGGATTATTTATTCCATTTCTTTGAAAAAAATGGATGGTATTTTGATGGGGATTGCATTAAATGTGTAGATTGCTTTAGGTAGCATAGACATTTTCACAATATCTTTTCTTCCAATCCAGGAGCATGGAATGCTTTTCCATTTCTTTATGTCTTCCTCAATTTCTTTCATGACTACTTTATAGTTTTCTGAGTACAGATTCTTTTCCTCTTTGGTTAGGTTTATTCCTAGGTATCTTATGGTTTTGGGTGCAACTGTAAATGGGATTGGCTTCTTCATTTCTCTTTCTTCTGTCTTGTTGTTGGTGTGTAGAAATGCAACTGATTTCTGGGCATTGATTTTATATCCCGACACTTTACTGGATTCCTGTACAAGTTCTAGCGGATTTGGAGTGGAGTCTTTTGGGTTTTCCACATATAGTATCATATCATCTGCAAAGAGTGATAGTTTGACTTCTTCTTTGCCAACTTGGATGCCTTTAATTTCTTTTTGTTGTCTGATTGCTGAGGCTAGGACTTCTAGTACTATGTTGAATAGCAGTGGTGATAATGGACATCCCTGCTGTGTTCCTGACCTTAGCAGAAAAGCTCTCAGTTTTTCTCCATTGAGAATGATATTCACTGTGGGTTTTTCACAGATGGCTTTGGTGATATTGAGATATGTGCCCTCTATCCCTACACTTTGAAGAGTTTTGATCAGGAAGGAATTCTGTACTTTGTCAAATGCTTTTTCAGCATCTATTGAGAGTATCATATGGTTCTTTTTCTTTCTTTTATTAATGTATTGTATCACATTGATTGATTTGTGGATGTTGCACCAAACTTGCAGTCGTGGAATAAATCCCACTTGGTCATACCAGTTTTTTAAAAAGGGCATTGATAATTATAATTGGGTCTTTATGTCTTTATGTCTACAGATATATATATATATCAATACATACAATATATATATATATATGTCTACAGATATATATATATATATCAATACATACAACACACACACACTTATAACATTTTTATGCAGGGGTTTCCAACACATGAAAATTATTTTAAGGGTTCCTCCAGGATGGAAAAGATAGAAAACAGCTGGTCTGGTAGACAGGAAATGAAGCTTTTCTAAGTAGGAAGTATATGACAACAATGGAGGAAAGAGAAGCAAGGCAATCGTGCTGGCCTGATTAAGCAGAGGGATGGTGTACAATATAGGAAGAAAATAAAATTAATCACTACAGGACCTAATCAATGGAGAGATTTTACTCTAGACTTGTTTCTAAAGGATGTGGAGAGCTCTCTGAGGTCTTGAGAATAAACCATTTTAGTTAGGTCAGTATGTCATCATACGCAATACAGATGGAAGAAAAGTTATACATGGAAACATTTATTATGGACTTTTCAATACTTATAGATTATATTGAGTGATTTAGGGTAGGAATTAACACAGGAAGTATGGTAATGACAACAAGATGCCTGTAATTACAGCAGAAAGCTATCTTCCAGGAATTAATAGAAATTGACAGCTTTGGATAAGAGATCAATCAAGGCTGGGGTGGCGATGATGCTAACAATGACAAAAGGAGACTGCTCAAAGATCTGAGTCAAAAGATTCAGAAATGAGGAGTATGATGCTACTGTGAGGGCTGGCAGGTGGCTGGAATGATGCACAATTTGGGATGAGTAATAAATGGGGAGTGGGCACAGAAAAGGACTGAAGACTCTGAGAATCTAATGTTCTACTTTATTCCTCTAACTGCCTGGAGAAGTTACTTCACTTTCTTGAATGTTAGTTTTTTACTGACAATAAGTAAAATAAAGGGGCACCAGATAATCTGGAAGGTCTTAAAAAACTTTAATGATTTCATCACAGTGAGTTAGAGTTAGCAGTGGACACCTAATGGAGCTAAACACTGAACATAAAAGTTAGATGAAGCAAAGCAAAATAGAGCAAGGCAGTCAAGAGTAATTTTCTATATGATCTACAGAATTTAAAGTACATTTACCAAATCTGAATAAAAAATATATTTATTAAGTTCCTTTCATACATAGGATTGTTAGGGGCTTTCTCAAAAAGTTTATGTATTAGTGTAGAAGGCATATTGTGATTTCTAGCATTTCATAGTGAAGTTTACAACATTGTTTCCAAATCAAAATTAGCCTCTGAGGTAGGTACCAATCTCTGCCCTTTCAGAGGCACAGTATTCAACTGCGTCAAATACCAAGGGAAGGTCTCAGACAATTCTGGTGTAAAAGATACCATCCAGAGGCCCCTGGGTGGCTCAGTGGGTTAAAGCCTCTTCCTTTGGCTCAGGTCATGATCCTAGGGTCCTGAGATGGAGCCCCCCATCCGGCTCTCTGCTCAGGAGGGAGCCTGCTTCCTCCTCTCTCTCTGCCTGTCTCTTTGCCTACTTGTGATCTCTGTCTGTCAAATAAATAAATAAAATCTTAAAAAAAAAGATACCATCCAAATTTAATAAACGGTTCACTAGCTTTCTTTGGAAAAGAAATTACACTGGAAGCTGAAATTAGATATCAAGGGCTTAAAGGGGAAGAGGGGCTTGCAGCACAGACGGTCCAGAGTCTGTCAGTGCTAAAAGTGTACTGGACAGGTGCTCCGGGCTAGTTCAGTTGGAAGAGCCTGCCACGCTCCACCTCCCAGTTGTGTTTTGGAGCCCCACGTTGGGTGTAGAGATTATTTAACTAAAGCATGTTAAAACAAAAACAAAAACAACTGGACAAACAATAAACCGTTTGGTGCAAAAGATAAAAATATTTGGCTTTTGTCACATAAAATATACTTTTAAAGAAAAAAATATTTTTAAGATACACATACACCCAGTTTTTCTTCCTTTAACTGATGAAACCGTAGGAGAGGACAGGCGCAGTCAGCTCACAATCGTACATACTTCAAAAGGTCCGGGAGAAACAAGCGCTCCCAAGAACGCAGGAAGACCTTGCACGGGGTTGCAATGCCACCAGATCGACCTCTGGGCAGAGCGCAGCTGAAAAGTCCTCAGAGATGTGGGCTGCAGAGTTGCTGCGGCTGGCAATGAATTGACGAACGAGGAAACCATTTCACGGCCTGAAAAGCCAGGGCTCACGGCCAGTCCCCCGCCACTTAGAACACGCAGGCTCCCGGGAGAAGGGCGGATCACTAACGCCAGCCATCTCCCAGGGCAACAGCGTGAGGGAACTTCCTGCAGCCTCTTTGCATTCAAAGGACGCCACTATTATACGTCACTTCCTACGTAGGTGAAGGCAAGTTGACCTGTCGTGAACTGGGGTTTGAAGTCAGATAGTACTGCTGCTCTTCCAGCGGAAAAGGCTGTTCTGAAAGGCGACGGCGCCCCGGGTTCTGCCGGTAATTGGCTTTTTGTAAACCAGTCCTTCAAGTTTCTAGCCGTTTCCCACCGCACCCCACCCCTCCTCGCTTCGCCCTCAGTGTGTGCGGGTACGGTGGCCGAGGAGGCTCGTGTATAGCGGAAGAACAGGGCAGGTGGGCGTGCTCAGCGGGGCTGGAGGTGCACGTGGCGTAGGTGAGTTGGAGTAGGGAGCAGAAGGGTCCGAAAATGGCTGGATCCGGAATGCCGCTAAGGGAGGGTTGGGGGGAGGAAGGGAATGCGTTGTGAAGACCTTCTTGCCTGCTCGGGGAGGAGGTACTAAGCGGGGACGCCGAGGCTGGTGAGTGGTCCGGTCAGCGCGCACAGGCTCTGGGGAGGTGACTCTCCTCACCTTTTAGGTTCATCTCTAGCGACTTGGTCGTGCGTGAGGTGGCAAGGTTGCTGTATTTATTATTGTCCCCCCGTATGGTGTTCTGAGCGTGGCTCAGAGGGGTTAGGTGGTGCACCCAGACGGCACAGTGACCCAACGGTACGCACTTTTTTTTTTCTCACCAGGTAAAGTAAGCATGTCTTTTCGAGGAGGAGGTCGGGGAGGCTTTAATCGAGGTGGCGGCTTCAATCGCGGCGGCAGCAACAACCATTTCCGAGGCGGAGGCGGGAATTTCAGAGGCGGCGGTGGCGGCCGAGGAGGATTTGGACGAGGAGGTGGCCGCGGAGGCTTTAACAAGGGCCAGGACCAAGGACCTCCGGAACATGTAGTTTGTATGTCGCCTTAAATCATAGCCTGCTTGTTAGCCTGCTTGGGGCGGAGGTTATGGGTTTAAGTTCGGGGGTTACATGCTGAAAGATACCTCTAGCAGCTCTCATACGGAAGTTGCTGCTTGGTTGGGGAGTCAGTTCTGGAGATGCTTAAACTGACTTGAAATAATGCTTTATTGCTGTGATGAGAAAGGGAAGATGAAGAAAGCAAAAGAACACGTAGAATGCGTACGTGGAGGTGGAAATTGAGCTTGGGCTGAAAACGAAGTTATTACGTAGGTAGTATTATGTATTTACTCCTGTTGTTCCCGTTTTACAGGTAAGAAAACTGTGATTCAGAGTTAGGTTTCTTTACAGGGATCATAGTAATAAGTGATCAGTTTGAGATACAAAGCTTTTCTGACTCCAAAGCCCATGCTCTCAGTTGCTGTTCATAAGTAAGAGAAGTGTGAAATATTGCTTGGAAGGGATATTATAGAGGGGAAGCCAAGAAAAAGACCTAATTAGAGTAGTTTTTGAAATAATTACCAATGAGGTGGGATGGAAGCTGTGGAATGTGACACAGATTTGACAGTAGAAACCTACATCAAAAAGGAGAAATGATGAAGAGAGTTTAATATAAAGATAAGGTTGGGCCTTAAAAGCAGTTGTGCAACATGGTTTGAAGAGTGCAAAGGGTAGAGTCATAGGTCCTAGCCCACCAGCATGCAATGATCCAGGCATGGTGCACTGTGAGGGGGGTGGAAGTGAGGGAAAAAAAGGAAGGGTTTGATGGAAGAGAGAGTCCAGTGGAAACAAATTCAGTAGAACTTGGATAATACTTGGGAATAAAAGGTTCCAGGTTTTGAGCTTGGGTGATAGGGATGAAGAATTGGTTTTGCAGGGATGTGATGAGTATTTTTGTTGGGGGTGACAGTCAGAAATAATGGTATTTTGAGATCCCACACTTCTCTGAAAAAGAGTGAAGAGTCATTGGTGTAGAGGTGATAATGGGAAGTTATAAAAGGGGAGGAGAAAAAGAACAGACTTGATTTATGGTTAGGGACTGTGGAAATGAAAAGAGACCGTAGAGTGTAAGCATGGTGTTTAATATAATAGTTATTGTTATAATAAAACACCTGTTATAGGTTGGTCTTAATGTGCCAGGCATTTTTCTTAGCACTTGACATTTATATATTGTGTTTATTCCTCATAATACTGTATGTTAGGTGTTGGTACTGTTATTAGCCCTTATTAAAGACAGGGACACTGAAACAGAGAGATAAGAATCTTACTGCAGTTCACATAGCTAGTGTGGAGTTTTGGGCTTTTTTTTTTTTTGGCCTCAGAGGAGAACAGATAAAGTGAAATCCCAGGTACCCAAGAAGAAAGCTTCCAGATGATGTTAGTCAATATCATTTGAAATTGTTTTATATTTTAACATTTTCTTGTCCTATTTCAGTATTAGGAGAGTTCCTGCATCCCTGTGAAGATGACATAGTTTGTAAGTGTACTACAGATGAAAATAAGGTGCCTTATTTCAATGCTCCAGTTTATTTAGAGAACAAAGAACAGATTGGTAAAGTGGATGAAATATTTGGACAACTTAGAGATTTTGTATCCTTTTTAATTAGAAGACCCAGTGATCTCATTCGAAGGTTACCATTTGCTTTTTCTGGAGCTAAGTCCTGATTTAATTAGACTTCTTGCTTCATTAAATTGGACAGAATATTGCTATGATTGGACCATAAAGGAGAATCAAGAGAGGAGAATGTATTTCCAAATATTGAAAAGAAAAGACCCTATAAGAGTGACTTCCTTTTTGGAAGGTTTTAGAAATGATTGCCATTTGGATAAGTGCTACAGGATTAAGGTACTTTGTTTTGATTATGATGATGCCACAGGAGTAGTGTGGAATTAAAAGTTTTAAAAACAAAAACTTCATTTTCTCTTGGAAACTCACTTCTTACCTTTCCTAAATATTCCCGTATAACTTTGTTTTTATAATTACATATGAATTCATGAGGTTATTTTTTATCTTAATTGCTTATTCCTTAATACAACTAATAGTATTTTTCTGTTAAATTGTCAGAAAATATGAAGGCATCTTCCTTTAAAAAACTGCAGAAGGTGAGTCAAGCTTAGGATAACTAGGATCTTTGGTTTTATAAGTGAATGACCTTCCTTAGGACAGTGCTACTTAGCACTTGAGAATCCCCTGCTGTATCACTAGTGAAGCTCTTAAATGCAGATGTTTTGTACTTTAGATGTTGAACTTAACTGATCTTTAAAAGCCAATTATTTAATATTTAACATTTATTTTAAAATAAATATTTATTAGCAAATTCTGTAACTGCTATAATGTGTTTTTAGTTTATGTAAAACTCTTACTGGAAAGCTTACATGACCTAAAGTTCTAAGTAAAATGTTAAATTTTGAAATATTATTTGGGTGAAGTCAGACATTAAATGATTTCACAAATATTTCAATAACATTTTGATACTAGGTGTGAAGGAGAAATACAGATTGCTATGAGAATGTTAGTAGTGGGACCAAATTTAATATATTGGATTTCTGAGGACGTGAACTAGAAGCCGAGACCTGAAAATCACTAGAGGTGATTCCCAAACCTCATTGCTCATCAAAATATCTACAGGAGGGGCACCTGGGTGGCTCAGTGGGTTAAAGCCCCTGCCTTCGGCTCAGGTCATGATCTCAGGGTCCTGGGATTAAGCCCCACATCGGGCTCTCTGCTCAGTGGGGAGTCTGCTTCCTCCTCTCTCTGCCTGCCTGTCTGCCTACTTGTCATCTCTGTCTGTCAAATAAATAAAATCTTAAAAAAAATATATCTACAGGAGCTTTTAAGGTCATTATTTCTTGGCCCCACTCTTAGAAATTTGAGCAAGTAAGTCTTAGGTAGGGATCAGGATTCAGTTTTAAAAAGGGAGGCTCCTGGATAATTTTGATATATTAGGCTAACACTTGGGAACCACTGCTAGCCAAAGAGGTGGAAGCCCATTGCAAGTAGAGAAAAACAGTTTGTACAAGTCTCTGAGACAGGCAATGTAAGAATCTGAAAAAGCAGAAGTATAGCTCAGATGCAGAACATTTAGATGAGACTGGAGAGGTAGGCGGGGGATGGGTTACTTAAGGCCTTCAAAGTAGTGGGAAAGAGTTAGGCGTTAGTTTTGTTTTTAAATATTAGGATAAATACAGTGAATTTATGTTAAAAAAGAGCACTGGAAAAATAAAAGCATGTTTTGTTAGTACAGTATGTAAAGGAGGCAGGACAGAGAATTGCATTAATCCTGGAAGAGATGATATTTCGGACTAGGGTAGTAGTGACAGTGGAAATGGAGAAAAGTGGATTGATTCATGAGAGATACAGAAAGTAGCAGTGATAGATCTTGGTAGTTGATTAGCAATATCTGGGGCGCCTGGGTGGCTACGTAAAGCCTCTGCCTTCAGCTCAGGTTGTGATTCCAGGGTCCTGGGATGGAACCCCCTGGTTGGCAGCTGGCTCCATGCTCAGCAGGGAGTCTGCTTCTCCCTCTACCTCCCCTCCCCCAGCTCATGCTCTCTCAAAAATCACCATCTTTCTCATGTCTGATTTTAGCATCTTTGTGGATGTACCAAAATGGGGAACATTGGAGAAGAAGGGAATTGGGGGAAGATGATGAATTCAGTTTTAGACATAATGAATTTGAAGCACTTAGGAGATACTAGATACTTAGGAGCTCAAAAGAAGAGCCTGGATTAGAGATGGAATTGGAAGTTGTCATTGTACAGACAATATATGGTACAGTCTAGGAAGAAAGAATGAGAAAAAGAGCTTTGGGATACCTCCTAAATTAATATTCTCTCTTGGAGACTGAGAAGTCACATCAGTAAAGGAGGACACAAACCAGGAGAGTTTTATAAAAGTGGTTTTCACCAAAGTCAGAAGAGCAGAAATGCTCAAATGTGGCAAAATGCTGCTGTAGAGTGTTCTTTGGCTTTAGCATCAGCGAGGCAAAATGTCATGGAGCCAGTGGAATGCTGGGCCCACTGATGAGAAGGGGACAGTGCCTTGTTGCTGGCATGTGGCTGCTACTGGCTGTAGGAACCCTGGCAAGTACCCACTGGGAAATTGACTTTTGCTTTAGGTGGGCCTGAGAGCCAGGCTTCTCATTTAGTGACCTGAAAAAAGGAATTTACCTGCAGTACCCACTTAAATTCCATCTGGATGCCTGCTCTTTCTCACGATATTTTTATTTGAACATTTATTATTTTAAAGATTTTATTTATTTGAGAGAGTGAGTGAGAGAGAGCATGAACGGGGGAGGGGCAGAGGGAGAAGGAGAAGCAGACTCCTGGCTGAGTGGGGATTCCAATTAGGTGGTACTCAATTCCAGGACTCTGCGATCATGACCTAAGCGGAAGGCAGACGCTTAACCAACTGAACTACCCAGGTGCCCCTGTGGATTTAGTGGGTTTGTTTTGTTTTGTTTTGTTTTTTATCACGGATGCTAAATTGGTACATTCTGCCTTTCCGCATTTCTAGATTCACTGTTTAGGTTCAGGTTTTCCTTATCTAGCCTAGGCTGTCTCATTGAATTTTCTGTAATGATTGAAATATCTACCTAGTTTAGTAGCCACTAACCATTTGTAGCTATTGCGCACCTGAAATGTGACTAATGTAACTCAGGAACTGAATTTTTAATTGTTAATTAAATAGCCACATGTGGCTAGTGACTGCTAAATTGGGCGGTGCAGAGCAAGACAGTATTTTTGAGAGAATGGGTTTGAAGGGAAGAGTGATAAGGTGGTATCTAAAGAGGGAGTCAGACATCTTATAAGTGATACATTACCATTCGAAACTGCTTATGCGTGTTTTACATAAAATTGTGAACTATACCTCATTATGTTTCATTATTATGAAAAATAATGTCTTTAATTCCAAATAATAGAGTGGGTTTAGTTTATGCACATCCTTTATGACTTTGTATGTTCAGCAAATAGTTACTGATCTGATCCTTTATTAAAGTTTTGAAATAACTAGTATGTGCCTCATTTTTAATTTTAATGTTAAATTTTTAATAGTTTTCATTTTAGGGCAATTCTTTTGAGTGAAAAGGTAGTTAATTTTTGGAAGGCATCCATTTATAAGGAGAAATGAGGCTGAATTGGTCTTGGGTTTTTTGTATGCATGTAAATGCTTATTGTGTATGAAGTTTAAGTGCTTTATGTACATTAATTTTTGGATCTTCACAAAGACTTTGGGTAGGTACTTTGTTCTCTTGATTTGATAGATCAGAAAACTAAGGCACAAAGAAATTAAGTCTTTGCCTTTTAAGTCTAGTGTGTAGATTCTTAAAGATTATACTGTAATGCTTCCTAAGTTGTCACACTAATTGTTTCTGTTATACTTCCAGTTTTATATAGACCCATATAAACTGCTGCCACTGCAGAGGTTTTTACCTCGACCTCCAGGTGAGAAGGGCCCTCCAAGAGGTGGTGGCAGGGGAGGTCGAGGAGGAGGAAGAGGCGGAGGTGGCAGAGGTGGCAGAGGCGGTAAGTTATTTTGGGGGGAAATTTTCTAATGAGATTTCAAAGTAGCAGCCAATTCATATAGTACAGTTTAATTTTTTATGTAAGCAAACCTCCTTTATGCTTATTTATTTTTTTTTTTAGAAAAGCTATTTTCAGATCTTGGCAGATTGTCAGAGTAATAGTGCTCAGTTTCAATAACTCATTTAAAAAATCCAATAAAGTGTAATTTTGAAGGATTTTATCTTTTTGGGGTTGTTCATGTTTTGTTGAGCATTTTATAAGGTATACAATTGTGGGTGGTTAGCTGATGAGCAGAGTTGGGGATAAGGTGCAATGCAGCATCGAGTATGCCTAGATCTGTTAGTAGTGGGGTGGTGGATGGGTGGTAGGATGACGGCAGAGCCAGGTTATTAGGAGGGGAGCGGAAGATCGGTTGGATATCTTCAGTTACTGAAACAGAAAGGAGAGAACTGTTTTTACCCTTGTCTTTCTCAATTTAGTTATTTCATTCTAAATGTGCTTTTTTGGGTCCATAGCTAGGATAATCTCTTTAAGAAATCTGAATATATGTCTATTAAATAAATATTTTTGAGACTCTAATTAGAGATCCCCCTCCCATTCTATATTCAGTCTCATATATAATGAAAAAAAATTCATGTTTTCTTAAAATTTGTATATTTGTATACCAGTATTTTAGAAATATGTTTGTTTTTCCTCTTGTTATAATTCATCATTCCTTACCACGTAAAGAATTAAAAATGGAGACTGAAATAGGAAGCTAAATGTGTGTTAAATAATTAAAAATTTTACATTTCTAGGCAACATGTGAGCATCAGTGATCGTCCATAATGTAGCTCAATTAACTTTAAATAATTGTTTTATTATAGGCTCTCCGGAGTGAAATCACCTCCATCTGCTACCCTTTGTTCTTATGATTAACATCCTTAGTTCAATTGAAAAAGTAATTAAGCAAAAGTTGAGGTACTCCTACACTTAACAGTAGGGCAGAATACTTGTTTAAAAAGTTGCAATCTAGGGTATTAGGCTTATCAGAATAGGAGAGGCTACAATAATTTTGTAATTATTTCCTTTATTTTTAGGTGGTTTCAGAGGTGGAAGAGGAGGTGGAGGCTTCAGAGGAGGAAGGGGGGGTGGTGGTTTCAGAGGTGAGTGTGAAAAAACAAATCTTGGAATCAGTGAATTTCTGAATTGGTATTATCTACCATTTTAAATTTTAATTCAGTCTTATTTTAGTTTCCCCAGTGTATGGAAACCGTGGTGTTCTTTGCTTTAGCCTGATTTGTAGCTTTATTTTGATCACTTCGGTGCTTTGGCTTTTGAATTTTTTCACCTACTTCTAATTTGTTTTGCTGTATTAATTTGACAAACGAAAAAGTATAATATGAATGACAGTTAAGTGTGGTAAATTGGTTGGCTAAACAGTCTAAGACCTCATGCTGATTTTAAACTTGAGATTTCTGGTATAGTGCGATTAAAAATTGATATTCTGGGTGAAGTAAGTCAAGCAGAGAGAGTTAATTATCATATGGTTTGCTTATTTGTGGAGCATAAGAAATAACACAGAGGACATGGGGAAATGGAGAGGAGAAGGGAATTGGGGGAAATTGGAGGGGGAGACGAACCATTAGAGACTGGACTCTGAGGAACTGAGGGTTTTGGAGGATTGGGGGGTGGGAGGTGGGTGAGCCTGGTGGTGAGTATTATGGAGGGAACGTATTGTATGGAGCACTGGGTATGGTGCATCAACAATGAATTCTGGAACACTGAAAAGAAATTTTAAAAAATAAATTAAAATTTTAAAAAATTGATTTTCTGTAGCCTTAATACTTTCATTTTCTCTTAATCAGGGAGAGGACATTAAGTATAACAGTTGGCAGAGAAACTTTCTACATGAACTACTATGGATCAGAAACTTGTTTCTTGAGCAAGTCTTGAAGAACTGGTCGTTTTCTGACAGTGGAATTAAAATGTCAATGCCATGCAAAAATGAGTGCAACAGAATAGGTGATTTTGCTCTAGAAGAGTATGAACAAACGTTTTAATGTTTTGTACAATGGAACTCTGTGGGTGCTTAATAAATGGGCAGTTTCCATTTGAAGCATACTTGGAATTTTTAAAATAAAATGTTTTATTTCTTTAAGTTGTAACAGAGCAGCTGTGTTTATTAAAACAGGGCTATTTTTGAAGCTAAAAGGTACAACTAAGCTTAAACTGAGTGGATTTCAGATAGAAAAAATGATTTGTTTACATATGTAACTGATCTTTAAAAAAAGTAGGTTAGTGGAACAGTACTTTAACCTTTTTTATAAATTAACACCCCCTTTCAAAATCTTTGCCTTTTGTTTGTGAAAACAATACCTTTTATTGCATTTTACTTGTATATGTAAGAGTTACTAAAGCATTTTCTTTAATAATAATAATTGATTAGCAAATTTTGGTTTTGATTATGAATCTATTAAAGTTGGAACAGCTCTGTTCACGTGAAAACGGAAGTTCAAGTAATTTCTGGAGACGTGTTCAATTCTCATTCAACATAGATGGAATCTTGAAAGTTTTATTGAATGTTTTTATTTTACATTTTAAAAGAAACTCTAAAGGTTTAAGATGTTATTTATCATTAAAAAAAGATGTTATTCATTATAAATATATATTTGTTCAGATTCTTGGTTACATGTTCAGAATCCTGGGTAGGGACATTACAAATGAAATTGATTTTTGATCCCCACGGCTAGTGTAGTATCAAGAAGTAACTATGATAACAAGTTAGAATACTGTGATAATAGGACTATTTCCCCGCCATTGATTTTTTCCCCCCACACGTATTTGTTCTCAGAAAGAATGATATTTCCATCTTTGCTTAAATTTTCTAGCATACTATACCTAATATTAATACTTGGTTAACTCTTGAATACTTGTTTGAGGTAGCATATAGTATTGTCTATGTCAGTGATTTGGGTTTTATTTATCTTTCTTGATTAATAGAATTGCAGCAGAATTAATAAATATGTTGGCCATGAATATATATAATGAACAAATATGCGGGAAATTACTTTTTCGGGGAGCCTGGTTGGCTCAGTAAGTTAAGCGTCTGCCTTTGGCTCAGGTCATGATCCCAGGGTCCTGGGATCGAGCCCCACATCAGGTTTTTTGCTCAGCGAGGGGCCTGCTTCTCCCTCTGCCCCCTGCTCATGTTGTCTCTCTCTTGCTCTGTCTCAAATAAATAAATAAAATCTTAAAAAAAAAAAAAGAAAACTACTTTTTCACAGGAAGAAGCGGTTGTGTTTTTAGAACTTGGAAAGGGAGGCTATTTGATTTTTTAGAAATGTTGGGTTGAAATTGGATTTAGAGTTACAGCCAAGGTTTCTGCTCTTGGTTTGTAAGAAACCTCGTGAGCACTACAGGGGTGATGATGGCATTGTCCAAAGAACAAATAATAGTGCACTTTTTTTGATATTTAAAAGTCTCAAATGTCTATGATGGAAACAATGTGTAGGTTGGTAGACAAACTACTTGAAGGTTTCCCCTTTTACCTTAGGTATATCTTTGGTCGTTGGTTATCTTGATACTTTTACTCTCACATCTTATTTTCCCCTTTTCGTCCTTACAGTAGTTCTTTCTGGATTTCCTTTGGGGCATTCAGTTCTGAATCAAGTTCACATGTTTAGGGAGCCTAACAGTGAATTGGTACTGTGGTGTGGTAAATATCACTTGAGTTCCATTCCAAAAGATTTTTCGATGATTCACATATTAAATCTTTGGAGTTGTTAACTGAATAACATCTTGATTGCTTGCATCATGTTAAAATGTACTTGTTGCCATAGTAATTAAACAGTTTAGTGGAATACAAGCAGTAGATCTTAATATGCTTGGAAATTTGGGAAGAGTTATAAAAGGATTGACTTTAGGTCAGTTGAAGTTTATCGGATTAAAGAATTGTGAGCTATATGTAAACGTTATATGCTTATAGTTCTATTACTTAGTATTCTAAGCCTCATCCCAGTACAGCTTTTCTGTATTGATCATGAGGGAGCATGAAAAAGTAGTTTGAAAGTACTTAGCACATTCATACTTTTGAAACTTTTATCTACAGCAGATAAATTTGGGATTATTTTTCTTTATTTCTTAGAAATAAATCTTTCTGGAAAATTTAAGTGGATGCTACAACTAGGTATAATCCATTACAGAAAAGGAAGGGAATATGAACCTATAAACCAAGGAAAACACAAGTAATTTGTGATTTATTCTACATATTGAATGCAAAAAACAAAACAAAACTTAAAACCCAACAACCCAGAGATTTTTTTTTAAGGGGAGAATTCCTTTTAGGGTTATGTTAATTGCCTTAGGTCATTTGAAAATATTTTGATATTGGAATCTGATGAGATTCACTTTCCTAATATAGATAATCTTTGGAGTGTTACTTTACATTTATGAAATTTTGAGTACTGGTTAGCTGTAAGATCTGGGACAGATCAACCTGGCTCAACTTCATTTTATTTTTTAATTTTTTAAAAAAAGATTTTATTTAAGGGCGCCTGGGTAGCTCAGTGGGTTGAGGCCTCTGCCTTTGGCTCAGGTCATGGTAGCAGGGTCCTGGGATCAAGCCCCGTGTCAGGCTCTCTGCTTGGTGGGGAGCCTGCTTTCCCTTCTCTCTCTGCCTGTCTCTCTGCCTACTTGTGATCTCTGTCTGTCAAATTAATAAATAAAATCTTAAGGAAAAAGATTTTATTTATTTGAGAGCAGGAGAGAATGCAAGTGGAGTTGGTGGATGGGGTTGCAGAGGGAGAGGGAGAAGTAGACTACCCATTGAGCAGGGGCTCTTTCCCAGGACTCTGGGACCACGACCTGAACTGAAGACAGACACTTACACAACTGAGCCACATAGGTGCCCCTCAGCTTCATTTTATGCATAGTTGGAAGAACTGAGGCAAAGGATTATCTTGTGTCCTTTCCTGCTGTGCTATTCTAAGGGTTATAAAATTAAGTGGGTAAATATAGCCCTCTAGTGGTTCTGTTACATGTTTACATTGTTAATTGGTATATCTAGCATTTCTCTGAAGTTAACTGATTTTGAAAAATTAACTCAAAAATAATCAGGTTTTAGTAATATTACATGACATAAAGAATATGGGGGGGGAAGCTTATAGGGAGATCTTTTTTTTTTTTTTTAATTTTATATATTTATTTGACAGAGACATAGCGAGAGAGGAAATACAAGCAGGGGGAGTGGGAGAGGGAGAAGCAGGCTTCCCGCCGAGCATGGAGCGCTATGTTGAGCTTGATCCTGGGACCCTGGGATCATGACCTGAGCTGAAGGCAGACACTTAACAACCAAGCCACCCAGGTGTCCCAGGGATATCTTATTCTAACGATTTTCATGTAGATTATAGCCTGTTTCTATAATTACTTTTTGGGTTATAACAAGATGGTTCAGAATATTAGAATTGCCCTGTACTTTACAGGATGAATCCAGATTCTTTGCTGATAGATGCTGTGATTATTATTATCTGATAATTGTGCATATCAAAGCATTGGGTTAATTAAGGTGGACTGTGAAGAAGATCATATATATGCATGCTGTGAAATACAAGTTATTAATAAGTTAGACTTGGGTTTATTGGCCTGGAATTTATGATGTGACTTTAGAGGAAAACAAGTTACAGAATGATTTTATAAATGCATATCTCCCCGTTTTTCCTTAAAAGAAAAAAGTGGGAGAAACCTCGATACTAGTGTGAATACATACTTGTATAAGCAAAGAAAAACAGAAGATCTACACCAGAAAATATTACTACTTTTAAGAAAGTGAGATTTGGAAAGATGGAAGGAGATCACTTCTCTGTTTGTCTGATTATTCAGATTCTTATGGAAAATGAAACACATGGAAAAACTCAAAAGACTCAGCAGAAAGCAGGGCCCTTGATCTGAAAAGTTTTAGGAGACCAAGGTCAGTTCTTGATTTCAGAACTGATTTCACAAGCAATCAATTAAGTCAGGTCCTGCTGATTTCGAGTTTATTGTTTGAGTAAGAGGTGTGCACTTGATAATCTCCTTAGCTACAAGTCTGATGCCCCAATTGTATAAAATGCTGTGCTTAGTATTTCTCTTTATTTTGCTAATAAGCTTTTTCCTTGTCCTAGGAATTAAAATCCTTTCCTCTCCAGCCCAATTAAGTTTGTTAAGGGAGGGCCTCTATGAAAAGGCCCTTCTTTGAGGTCTTTAAGTGGAAATGATTGGTTCTGAAAATTCTTCCTTCAATAGTTCTTAAAAAATTTCATAATTATTGAAGGCTCATTATGAAGGCTGTCTCAATTTCTTCCCTCCAAAATGCTAAGGAATAATTTAGACAATAGTACAGACTCTAAACAAGAAGATGGCTCGGTCTTTTCACAGACTGAACACAATATTGTTGCAGCTTACTTGATCACAGCAGGTATGAAGGTTTATTCCATTAACTGTTATTTTGTTTTGAATGAGTGAAGGAAAGCAGAGGTTTTCAGCATAAGGTAGAAAAAGCATGGCTTCAGAAGTGTTTCAAGTTCCATATTGTTGGCCACTTACCCTGAGTTGGGGTGCTCATGTGGCAAATAGAATAATAATCGTTGCCTTATTTCTTGGCTGTATAGTAAGAGAATGTAGGTGAAAGGATAGGTGAAGTCATTGTTGATGGTGGTTAATGCCACAGTTATTTTGAATCTTGATAAACAATGTAACAGTGAAGTGGGGCTGAGAAAAGTTTTCTATAAAATGAATAATATGTCATCCATATATTTGGTTATTACATTGTCAGGTTTGTTTGTTTTTTTTTCCTTCAGTACTTAAAAAATTTGGGGAAGAGTGTGTACCATGGCAAAAATGTATTTTTGTGTCCTTTACTATTCTAATACTATTCATAGTCTTGTCTTTGGTGGTGGACTCTAGTTAAGATGAAAAGGTCTTGGAAAGAAAATTTAAGTTATAAAAAGAGCAGACTCTATTGTCACTGAGGGCAGAGTTTGAAAGTTGAGCTCATTCCCAGAATATGCTGTATTGGGAAACTCTTGAGCTTTGAATTTCATCTTTTAGTATCTTACCTTTCCAATAGTAAGCAGGTTCCTTCAGCTTTCTGTTCTTATATTTTCTTTTCTGAAATCAGGATAAGAATAAGATAACTGTCAGGATTGTTGAGAAGAGTGAAATTAGGTGACCTTAATAACATACAGTAGGTGTTGGGCACATACTTGTTTCTTTCTCCCCATGTGTACACACTCATTGATGTACAGTGGGTTAAGATAAAGGCATGTTTGTTGGGAGGAAGGGATGGGGGAAATGAAATAGAAGTTGTCTAATTATCTTTTTAATGTATAGGTTGAATTATATAAATTTTATATTGAGGAGTTACTTCATTTCCAACTCTATGCTCATTAATGAGTTTTAAAAATAACTGTTACATTGGCTTATTGTCATTTTTTGGATTGACTTATATGAAATTCTCAAATATATTCAAAAGTGGAGAGAAAAAGGAGAGAAAAAGTATCACAAATCCTACTATAACCAGTTTATACTTCATAGTTGCTTAGTTTCCCTATAATTCACAATTACTATTGTGCTAGCAATTGTGGTTCTTCAATTAATTTTTGTAAATTTTAATGATAAGCTAACTTGTTCACTTGAATACTGCAAATATTCAGGTACTGGATAAGTACTGGACAAGTTCTGTTTTCTTTTTGATTTTTGTTGTAACAATATGAAAAAATAATCTGCTAATTAAGGAGAAAATCTTATTACAACTGCATAGAAATACTTTGTATGCAAACTTTTGGTTTAGTTTTTTGTAGATGACCAGGAAAGCTTTCTTTTTTTGATCTGTTTACAAAAGTAGCATGCAAAGAAAATTTCTTGTTAAGAAATTGTTCTCTCTGGTTCTTATGCCTGTAGCAGTAACAATGATAGGAATTTTACCACCACTGCTACGACGATGAACATTACTGCCACCATCACCACTGACTACCACTATTAACTGTTATTTGAATACATACACTGTTCTAAATACTTAAATGTACAGAATAATTCATCCTTACACAAGGTCAGTAAGTGAATCAGTTTTATCTTCCCCATTTATAATGACAAATAGTTTAACTCAACCCAGCACACACAGATCTATTAAGGAACTATGCCAGGATTTGAACTCAGGCATTTTGATTCTAGAGCCCTCATGTAATGTCAACGGTCAGTTTTATTAAGGAATACCTTGGGTATGTGTTATTCGCAGTTTTGGTAGATAAACTGAAGGGAGCATATCTAACCTCTTTATGCTCCTGTTGAAAGATTTATTGTTCTCTGGGTCCCCTAGTTTTCTTAGGTCCCCTTTTTAACAAAACCTACTTATATTTCCAAATCAAAACCAAAGCTCTGAGAAGAATTTAGTTAAAGCATTTATTTCATTTGTTACTTTTACCAAGAGTTTATTAGATCTGTTTAAAATTTAATTTTCAACTTAATATTTCTCTTAGATTTTAGCTGTTACAAACTTTTACCAGCTTGAGCATGCTCCCTTTCTCCAAGTAAGGCTGGGAGGCAAGAGGACATGGTAAATTGATGATCTGAAATACATTCATTATGGATGAATTGTAAATTGATGGGTAAAAGATACTAGGCTGCAGAGAAGGCTGTATACCAGGTGATGAAGAATCACCTAAGTCATAAAGGTGATGAGGAGACCCTGAATGACATGATTCCATTTGCATTTTGGAAATATGCTGTACTAGTAGCTAAGAGACCACATAGGAAGCCCCTGTGTGATTAAGAAGGATCCTGAGAAGTGAGAAGTGGCAATCAGGAGAGAAGTAGACACATTCAAGAGCCAGAAGTTAGAACTGATGGTTGGATGTGGCAATTGAGGGAGAGGGAAAGGGGGTATCAATGAAGACAGGTTTTCTGTTTGGGGACTCCTGTGGTTAGATGGTGAAGCTATTCACCAGGAATACATGTGCGGAAGAACTGGTTTGAAGAAGGAAAAGAAAATTCACTTGGTTCAGCGTGAGAGATGTCCAGTGGACATGTGGGGCTTGAATTTTGAATTTTATGAGGTCAGTCTGGAAAAGAGCAGCGTATAGCCTCGGATATGTATGAAATCACAGATTATGTGGTCAGTGTGAAAAGAAGGGGGTCTAAGAAGGTGGAGATGGAGAAGGAAAGCCAGGTGTAGAGTAAGTAGGATCTACCAAGAGATTGTAAGAAAGCCAGAGGCTAAGAGGAAATTAATTTAGACCTATTAAATGATGTGTTGCTACCCATTAGAAAATACTTGCCGTTAAGAAAATAGAGCAGAGAGCTTGAGATAGCTGCTGAACGAATAGAGAAAAAGGCCAGATTGTTCAACTCATACCCCCCATTATATCTAAGACCTGCCCCAAAGTACAGTTACTTCTGGTTGTGTACTTGGTAGGCAACAACTTACCGTACTATGTTTTATCTGATTCGAAATCACCAATTAGTAGTTAGCTTAGAAAGATTCTTCAATTCATTAAGCTTTTTGGAGTATTTCTTGTATGTCTGCTACAGTACTTGATGTTAAAATCAGAGCCAAGAGGGGCACCTGGCTGGCTTAGTTGGTAAAGCACGTGATTCTTGATGTCAGGGTTGTGAGTTCTAGCCCTACACTGGATGTAGAGATTACTTAAAAATAAAGTCTTGAGAAAGAATCACCAAATTTGCTATCACTGTGCCTTACTTATGCTCTGCAGGAATGATAGAAATTAAACAATATGAGTTTCAGTTGTGGTCTGTTTATTAAATAAATCTGCTATATGCCACATAATCATTGAACACAGAAGTCATTAGGAACCTGAAATCTAAATGAGAAGGCTAGGAATACCTAAAAGTTAAATATAGCATCACATAAAATGAATAGTGTATAATATAAGCAAGCACTTTGGGAATTTAGAGAAGGGAGAATTACTGTAGGTAGGGGAAAGCTCTAGAGCAGAGCTGGGCTTGAATAGAACTTTGAAGGATGTATAGGTACAGGAGCATTTGTATAGGTACAGGAAAAAAATAGGGTGTTCCAAGTGAGATAGGCTTTACAACAAGCCTTGTGTCTTTGATAAATAATTAGAATTGGATGGCTTGTTTGGCAAGTGTGGAAATTTGCTTAGAGAAGGTGAAAACAGATTGAGGCAAAACCTGGCTATCAGGTTGGGCTATGTGGGCTTTTATCGCACAGCCAACAGGGAGTATTGAAGCTCTGAGAAGAAACGTGGCTAATTCTCTGTTGTAGCCAGCTTATTCCACCAACAGCACGGAGGGAAAGAATAGGAATCTGGAAGATTAGTGTCACGGGATGCTAAGAGGAAGTTTCGACTGAGGTGCCAAGATGAAGTGGAAGTTCTTCCTCAGCTGGTACTTTTGTGTGTTGGTGCTTGGAAACCCTCCCTCTCTACTGTTATTGGGGGCTGCTCACTCCCCAATTGTTAGGACCTAGTATATGACCCACATCTGGCTTACAGGATGTTTATGCACCCCTTGCAGCATGTAGAGGTTGTTAAATGGGCTAACGTGGGTGTCCGGTTCATTCAACAATACACTGCCATTCTGATGATGAAGTTCAGTCATCTGTCTACCTGAGTCCAGCCCATTCTATGACAACATTCTTGACAACAGTGAATTTCTGGGCCCCCCAAGGCTAAGAGTCAGATTCCAGACTGTGGAAACTTGACTAGGAAGGTGTCACCTGTGACGATTCTCAGTGTACCTAAAAGCCCAATTCCCTTTCTGTATAGTCAAACCTTGCATTGTGCCTTCTCTTGAGGTCTGTGTTTGTGCACACTGAATGAGGTACTCAGGTTTGGACACACTGAGCTTCCAGAAATATTGAAACAGTCATATGATCTTGTACATTATAGATCCTAGTAAATGGCAATGAGTTGAATGAAAAGGGACATGGAACTGGAGCATGGGTCAGGGCTGGAAAGTGACAGAATTGTTAGGGTAAAATTGATAGGTGAGGCTTGAGAAAGGAAACTATAGAGAAGGAAAAGCCTCAGGCCTTAGGAAGGAGGAGGAGGAAGTTAGACTGCCAAAAGAGATGGTATAGTCATACATGTATCTTAAAAATCAGCGGAGCTGGTATCATGAAAGACGGGAGGAATTTCAAGGGCAGCATGATAAACAGTGAGGACAGTAAAACTGGCCTTCAGTACTCTGTATGCAGTTGGTAGATTCTTCATTTCAATTTAATTATTTCTATTTCACAGAAGAGCTGGGAAGATATTACAACCAATTTTAAGAATAGTTGGAGCTCCTCCAGTAAATGAACTAAAATGGATTTGCTTTGCTTTTGAGGGGGCTTAAATATTTAATTTTGATACTACTTCTAAATATTCAAATTAAACAAAGTGATTTTTTTTTTTGTATATGTTCTCAGGTATAATAAGTATTTTCAGCAACCTCATAGTTCTGGGCATCTTCATTAAGTACAAGGAACTTCGGACACCCACAAATGCAATTATCATTAACCTGGCTGTTACTGATATAGGGGTCAGTAGCATTGGATATCCCATGTCAGCAGCTTCAGATCTGTATGGAAGTTGGAAATTTGGATATGCAGGATGCCAGGTATTGGATATCTTTGGAATGAAAGCAAAATAAAATAGTAAAGAGATGTAAATTTATATGTCTTAAAAAAAGAAATTCCAAGGGTTTCAAACAAATAAGATCACGTAGGATAATAGATAAAGTAGTCTTACAGAAAATAGCTTCAGAAGTGACTGGGAAATACATTACTTAGTAAAAGAGAAATGACATTGGTAGCATTTATTATATTTTCAAAATTTCCCTTACCCAAAGGAAAAAAAAACAAAAAAATCAGCATTCAGCTAGAGAAGATAAGTAAAAATCCACATATTCAAAAAACTTTTCATTGGAAATAATGAACTATCTAATGACAGTATCATAATATCTAAGTAATGTAATTAAGCTATCAGTTTTTGTCCCCCTCTATGGACAGTCCTCCAATGGACTTGCAACTAATTATATTCATATTATTTTTACTGGCCAGGAAATATATTAATATTAATTCATGTTAGGAGAGTAGGGAGATAAGACTTTTGGCCCAAGTTTTTAAAACAGTTTACTATTTTAAGCTATAAAATTACAGAGAATAAAATGAGAGTAATAGAATAATGAATACTCGTGTATGTACCACCTGGTTTTGTCAAATCTTAATGTTTTGCAATATGTGCCTCAGGTTGTTCAGCTTTTTAAAGATAAAAAACTTGAGGGCACCTGCGTAGCTCAGGTGGTTAAAGGACCTGCTCTTGCTTTCAGCTTAGGTCATGGTCTCAGGTTCGTGAGATCGAGCCCTGTGTTGGCTCCACGTGCTCAGTGCAGAGTCCAGTTTATAGTCTTAACCGTCCTCCTGCTCATGTGCACGCGTGTGTGCACGTGTGTGTGCACACATGGTGTCTCTCAAATGCATAAATAAAATCTTTAAAAAAAAAAAAAGATCTAAAATTTGAATAGTACTGTTGAAGGCCGCTGCCTACTATCTCCAGCCTTCCTTCTCTTCTATGAATGTCTTTCTATCTTAGTACATATTTACCTGCACATAAACTATACTGTCAGGATATTTCAAATTCTTTATAAAATAATATGTTGTGTACATGATGCAGTCGTCTTATATGACACCATGTTTTCGAAGTTTATCCATGTTGATGGATGTAGCTGTAAGTCACTCACTTTAACTGCTCTATGATATTCCATTTTATGAATATACCCCAATGTATTTATTTTTCTGTTATTAAGCATTTACTCCATTTGTTTTCAGTCACAAACAAAGCTTCAGTAAGCATTCTTATGTCTCCTACAATGTCTAAGAGTTTCTTTAGACATATTGCTTTAGGAGAAGGATGGTTGGGTTGTAGAGAATATTCATCCTCAATTTCATCAGATGTGGCCAAATTGCTCTCCAAAATGGGTATGCCAGTTATGAGAACTTCTACTATTTCAGATTCTCTCCCATGCTGGGGATTGTCAGATTTTTAATTTTTTGTCATTTGTTGGGTATATAATAATCTGCACTTCTTTGAATGTGTATTGTGGTTTACATCTTGTATCATAAACATTGAGGTTTCCCCTGTGTGAACAGCCCATTTTTCTTTTTTTTTTTTTTTTTTTAGCCCATTTTTCGTTTGTGTTTTCTTCTTGTTGAATTCTCTATCTTGTGAACACTAGTATTCCATTGGTTATCTGCACCTCGCCCGATTTGTGGTTTGTTTTTGCACTATGTTTATAGAATATGTTGTATAGAAGTTCTACTTTAAGTCTTAAAATTTTTTTAAAGTTTATTTTAATTAATGAAGACCTAAAACACTTTTTGTACATGCCATTAATAAGTCAGTTACAATATGACAGTGGAAAATGTATTCTAAAATTATTAAAATAAAAACCATTCAATGTCCTTAAAATGTACTCTAGCCATGGAATAAAAATGTAAGTGTCTCTTGGGAGGGTGTGTAGAATGGTGTATTCTTTCCAACTTTGACTTTTAGATTTATGCCGGGCTGAATATCTTTTTCGGAATGGCAAGTATTGGATTACTCACTGTTGTGGCCATAGATCGATACCTGACCATCTGTAGTCCGGACACAGGTATAACCCTTAGCTTTCTCAGCGAATCATTTCTGGCCTAAGTACTACTGAACACACATGCACTTTAAAATAAAAATGTAATGATTGGGGCACCTGCGTGGCTCAGTCAGTTAAGCATCTGCCTTCAGCTCAGATCATGATCCCAGGAGTGGAGATGGAGCCTGGGATGGAACCCTGCTTGCTTCTCCCTCTCCCGCTCTCCCTGTTTGTGTGCTCGCTCTGGATGCTCCGGCATCTGGCTCCTTGCTTAGTGGGAAGTCTGATTCTTCTCCTGCCCCTCCCCTGCTCAGGCACACTCTCTCACGCGCGTGCAAAAATAAAATCTTTAAAAAATAAAATAAAATATAAATGTAATGAGTTGCATTAAGACTGCATAGTCACTCTTGTTTCTCTGATAATCCTTGTTCAAAAGTTTCAATGATTTCCTATGATACTCAGAATAAAATCCAAATTTCACAGCCCAAACTCCAAGCCTCCATGTGGTCTGGCCCCTGGCTATCTTTCCAGCATTGGCTAGCGTCCCCTCGCTTTGGGGTACTGGCCTAGGCCTTTCACATTTCAGGATCTTTGTAAGTGCTGTTTTCCCTGGCCCTGGAGAATGCTTCTTCCTGCTTGTCCTCTGGCTGATCCTTTTTATCATTCAGGTAGCAGTTTAAATGCCTTTTTTTTTTTTCACCTGAATATGAATTCATGTAGAAGGCGCTGAGTGAACTAACGTGCTTTGTAAAAAATCTACCTAATAACTTTGAATAATCAGTTAAAACAAAGTGAAGATATGAATTCCATCATTGGCAAATGATGCTAATATTTCATCTGTTTGTTAATAGGAAGAAGAATGACCACCAACACTTATATCGGCATGATTCTAGGGGCCTGGCTCAATGGTCTCTTTTGGGCTTTGATGCCTATCATAGGGTGGGCTAGCTATGCCCCAGATCCTACTGGGGCTACTTGTACCATAAACTGGCGGAAGAATGATGCGTAAGAGACACATTTTCACTTTAAAATAATCAAATGCTTCTAATGTAGACAGTTTCTCATTTCAAATTTAAGCTCAGATCAAATGTTTTCCATACAGAGTGTGGCCAAGTGCTTCCTTGGTAGTGATGGTGTGATTCCAGCATCAAATTACACTTGTTTGCAAGTAAAGGCCATCCAGCTCCCTTGTTCCCTTACCCTCTACCGTCCTCTCTCTCCTGTGGCAGCCAAGTGCGTATAGACCACCCTTCCGTGTTGGTATCTCAGGGGTAGAATCTGAAAGAGAAAAACGGACCATTAGTATCACTAGACAGCGTGTGGTTCTGCTGAAAGCCCAGGCGGACCCCCTACTATCTTTTCAGGATGACCTGGTGATAAAGCTGGAATGACAAGGCAAAGGCACAGTCACTGTAAGGACCGGATTGCTCCTTAGTGATGCTCTTCTGTATTTACCAGGGAGAAGAGGGTAACTTAGTTTGTTAAAGAAAATGAAAGATGACCCAGAATAATGGGTAGAAAATTTCTAACTCTCCAACTAAATCCAAATCTTAAACTTTCTGTAAAGGGTCAATAAGAAAATATTTTAGACTTTACAGACAAGACTGTCTCTGTTACGATTGTTCAACCCTGCCTGTGAAAGTGGACATAGACAGTGTGTAGATAAATGTAGTTCCAGTAAAAGGTGATTTATAAAGAAGACAGGCCATAGTTTGCGAACCTCTAATCTAAATGAACCAATTAAATATTCCTCCTACATTACTTAATACAGTGACTGTTGAATAGTGCTACAGTTATTTTTAATAATTGTTCCGTTTCCTTTCCCCTCTTCAGCACAATAAACAAGTAGTGATTTGGTGATTCCCTTTTCTTAATTTCAGATCTTTTGTTTCTTTCACGATGACAGTTATTGCAGTAAATTTTATTGTGCCCTTGATGGTGATGTTTTACTGCTATTACCATGTCACTCGATCCATTAAATGTCGTACGACTAGTAACTGCACTGAGTACCTCAACAGAGATTGGTCAGATCAGGTAGATGTAACAAAGGTAAGACATTAAAATCCTTAATTTACGCATATGTGGTCCATATTACAATCCCCTCTCCCCATCCCCTGATTCTTACTCTCTGACTCTTCTTCTTATGTTTGTCTCCATATTTCTAAATGATGTGCCTCTCTGCCATTTCAGATATTTTTATTTGCTAATACTCTTGATTTCCTACTATGGATAGTGAGAATTTATTTCTCTTACACCACCTTTCCTATTCCTCCACCCCAACCTTTCTCTCTCCTCATCTTGTCAGCATAATGTTAATAATATTTGGTTACATAATTGTACCTTACTGTAACTACCTAAATTTTGTTTATTGCAGATCTCTTTACGGTTCTGTGATTTGTATTTTTTTTTATTTTGTTTTTCTTTTGGGGCTAATCATTTTCTATCTCTTCCTCCTCTCAGTCCCCTCTTCTGCTCCCTATCCTTCCCACACCCCCATAGTTTTGTTTGCTCACTGTTCTGTGTATGGGTCACTAATTCTTCTCTGAACTCCCCACCAGAAGCACCAATCTCCTCTCTGTGTTTTCAAATGCATTAGAGACTAATTGACTTTATCCTTCTCTTGGAACCTTCCCTCCTGCTGTGACTCTCCCGCGTCTTGCTCTACGCTGCCCCTTCTCTAAGATGACTGCCAGCATCCTCAGATCTCCTTATTGACAGCTGAGAATGCCTGTGGCCTCTCTCCTGGGTTGGATCACCTGTTTTCTGGCTTGCATGTCTTCCTTTTTCGGGGGGGGGGGTACTCGCTCTCATTTGGTGGAGCACATTCTCAAATAGATTTCTGAGGAGGTTATAGGAGGTAAATTTTTAAAGATTTTGTTGTCTGAAACTGTCTTAATTCTATGATCATATTTGACTGTTTGCCTCACATGGAATTTTAAGTAGAACAATGATTTTCAAAGAATTTTGAAGGCATTGCTCTAGGGTCCACTAGCTTCCAGTGTTGCTCTCGCAAAGGCTGACAGCATTATGGTGACTGACCCTTTGTAGTGTTCTATGTGTTCTCTCTGGAAGCTTGGAGGATCATCTCTGTGTCTCAAATTTTCTGGAATTTCATGCTGATGTGTCTTGAGGGGGCTCTTTATTCACCCATGTTCTAGGTACTTAGCGAGTGCTTTCAATATGAAGACTCAAGACTTAAGTCTTCCCCTTCTGGGAGATTTCTTGTATTATTTCTCTGGTGATTTCCTTTCCATGTTTTTTTGTTTGTTCTTGTTTTTTTTCTGTCCTCTTTTTCTGGAAGTTTTTTTTGTTTGCTTGTTTTCTGTTTCTTTTCTTTTCTTTTTTTTTTTTTTATATTGAATCTCCTGAAAATATCTTCTAATTTTCTTAGATTTTCTCTCTATGTTGTCCCTGTCTTGGACTTTGTTTTTGTTTCTACTTTCTGTAAGATTTCCTCAACCATGTCCAGGTCTGGGATTGGGTGAGAAAAGTGAGGCTCAAGCCTTGGTGTGAAATTTAAACAGCACCAAAAAAACTCAGCAATCCCCCCCTCCAAAAAATAGTTAATGTAGTATTTTTTAAAAATCAAATTTAATATCACATCAGAGAGGGAGACAAACCATAAGGGACTCTTAACTGTAGGAAATAAACAAACTGAGGGTTGCTGGAGGGGAGGTAGGAAGGGGGATGGGTAACTTGGGGATGGGCATTAAGGAGGGCACATGATATAATGAGCACTGAGTATTACATGCAACTGATGAATCGCTAAACTCTACCTCTGAAACTAATACTATATGTTAATTAATTGATTTTAAATAAAAAATTAGTTTAAAAAAACCCATATTGAACAAAATAGAAAATTTTGAAGACAGGGTCTGACCCTGTACTTAACATAACTCACCTCATTACCCTAATACTAGCTAACCCATCATTCAGCCTTTCAACTGCATTTTTAAAATTATGCCCTTTTTTAGGGTAAAGGATAAAAATGGTTATTATAGATTAAAAGAATTAATTTCACATTTTCTACTCCTTTCCAGTTGCCTCCTCTTCTTGTTTTATGGATGTATATCTTCTTTCTGTGATAGTATTATGTACATATTTACATTTTCCTTCTGTTCATCACACATTTCTTGTTTCCCCTGAATTTCTGCACCACTTTTTTTTTTTGTATCTTAAAAAAAAAAAACTTATTATTGAAGTATAGTTGACACACAATGTTATACCATTTTCGGGTGTACAACATAGTGATTCAATTGCAGTAACTATAGTTACCATCTGTCACCATGCAATGTTATTACAATATTATTGATTATATTCCCTATGCTGTGTACTTTTCATCCCTATGACTTATATATTTTATACCTGGAGGTTTGTACCACTTAACCCCATTCCTCAATTTTGCCCATCCTTCTATATTCCTCTCCTCTGGTAACCTCCAGTTCTCTGTATTTATGAGTCTATTTTCATTTTCTGTCTGTTCATTTGTTTTGTTTCTTAGACTCCACATATAAATGAAATCATATGGTATTAATCTTTCTCTTTCTGACTTATTTCATTTAGCATAATACTCTCTAGGTCCATCCATGTTGTTGTTACAAATGGCAAGATTTCATTTTTTTCCAGATTGAATTTACAAAGCTAGAAAGTTATTTTTTTCAGATTAGCGGATAAAGACAGTGAGGGGGAAGAAGCACAATGCCGGCGGTCCTTAGCACAATTACTAGATATGGGTCAGGAGTGCATTTTCATCTGCCTGTCATCAAAGCCAGCTTTCATATTCTTCTCTAGCACACTAAAAGAAAGAGGACATACTTTACATTGTTTAACATTCTATCCATTTAACAAGCTCTTGCTATCGTAGAGGACTCGAGGCACAGCAGCAAAGTACAACGAGGTTTGGAAAAGTTCAGATTTTCCTCTATGTCATCAACAACATAAACTTATTCGAATTCCTATTTAGATAATTATTCATGCTATTTTAAATATAGTAGCTACTTCAATATTTTAGATATCGGGTTTGCCAAATATTGATTTATTTTACAGATGTCTGTGATAATGATACTCATGTTTCTGGTGGCATGGTCCCCTTATTCCATCGTGTGCTTATGGGCTTCTTTTGGTGACCCAAAGAAGATTCCTCCCTCAATGGCCATCATAGCTCCACTGTTTGCAAAATCTTCTACATTCTACAATCCCTGTATTTACGTGGTTGCTAACAAAAAGTAAGTAATGTTTATGATGCTTTTAAATAAAAAAAAATGGATATAGAAAGACTGTTAAAAAGATTTTGGGGGAGGTAAGTGACAGAAACTCCTTTAAACTACTGTAAAAATTTGGCTCATGCAACTGGAGAAGCATCTAGGCCTTTAAATGCCTTGAGCTCCAGTTCTGTGACAGCCTCTTCCCATATGAAGGGGAGAGGATTATAGCAACCCAAGACCCAAGCTCTACCAGCTATGTCTCCCCAGATTCAGATGGCTTTCTGGCAGAAAAGCTGCTGGAAGGTTGTTGGTGGGCTCTGCTTGGTTCTCATGGTTATCCCCTCCCCAATACATGGAATTACTTTTCCAAAGAAAAGAGTGGTTTTATTATCAGAAAATGGACAAAGTGAGGAAGGCAAAGTTGGACTCCACAAGTGGGTGGTATAGTTGCATATTTATTAGAAGATATTCAAATGCAAGAGAAAAACTCCACGCTAAAATAAAAGGGCTTCAGGAGTGGGTAGTTATTCAGGATAATAAAGAATCCTGAACTTAGCAAAGATTTCTGGCTCCTCAGTAAAGCCTAGATTATTTTACTTCCTGTTACTGCTAAAAGATGGGATAACCAATTTATTGTCCTTAAATATTGGATCAAAAAAATCTCAGTAGAGGCCAGGCAATCTCGTCCTGAAATGCAAACATTTGTACTTACGCACATTTTTTTGGAGAACAGCTTTAGCTACAGGTACACAGAGAAACATAAATACTTTTAAGACCAAACAGATCACATAAGAAGCATAAACAACATATTTTAAATTCAGAGTCCATTGGTAGTTCTTTTGGAAAGATTAGTCGTTCTCAAGCTCCCCTTAATTTCACCTGGCCTTTGCTCAGAAGAACAAACATGTGAAATATACATCCTTAGTTCAAGTGAATTTTAACTGACATTTGAAGTGTCATCTTAATACATACTGATTTTTATTAAGTGTCTTCAATGTTTATAATCAATGGGGCAAAACTGGTCTTTAACTGTACCGTATACTTTATATATTCATGAATGTTCTTGACAGATGTTAAAATTGGAGGCAAAAATGTATTTCGAGATCTCAGTTAGCAGTAGAGGCATCTTAGCCATGTTCGAAAATGCTTTAAAAGTTCCAAGTCATTATAGGATCATGCCAGATTTCCCCTTTCTTACTGTAGATTTCGGAAGGCAATGTTCGCCATGTTCAAATGTCAGACTCACCAAGCAACGCCCATGATGAGTATTTTACCAATGGATGTATCTCAAAATCCACTGGCTTCTGGAAGAAACTGAAGTAAAAGAAAAAATACACAGTGTCAAAATATTTTATTTACCTTATTCCCCAGTGGTTTAGTTTTATTTTAAATATGATCCTGTTTAGATCAGATGCAAACATAGATTATTTTCTTATTAGACCCTAAATTCCCCAAGTTTAGCTCCTCATTCTTCTGTTTATGGGATGGCTATTGTAGTGATTGTTTATTTTCTTCATGTACATTTACTGTTCATCTCCTTTGATTACTCTAGTCATGTGAGATTAAGGCCCATTCCCTTTCTCCCAATCATGGGATTCATTATACTGTATCAGTGACTTGCTAACTTGTCTAGGCTCTCCATTAGATTAGAAGGAGCCACTATTTTAATGTTAAAATAAATTAGTAATAACGATAATAATAATAATAGTCTTCAATAAGTAAATTACTGAAATGAGTTGTTGGATGTTCCTAGGTAGATGGAAAAATATTTAAGCATTTCACACTTCTAAAATTGTAATACAATTATTAACTTCTACTATTTAACAAAAATATTAAACACTGTTGCTTCTAAATCACATTAGCTGATGCACATATATACCTTACATAGCAATGTAATCTCTGCATATTATTATGTAGTCTGCATTTTTAATTTACATTTTTCTGTGTATGTATTTCCATATATTTGCCACTAGGATTAATTCAATCATGGGGGGTTTATATTTGTTCTCCTTTTTCCTATTTTGTTTGTCTGGAATTTATTTTATTGCAGCAAGAACACAACGTGGCTCTGTCCTCTTAACCAGTTTTTAAGTGTACGATACAGTATTGGTAACTATGTGTACAGCAGATCTGTAGAACATATTGTCTTGCTTAACTGAGACTTTATGTCTGTTGATAACTGTTTACTTTTCTTTGATGTATCCGTAGCAGGTAGATGGATTTTGCCTGGCACATAGTAGGTGCTCAATAAAAAACATTGTTGAATGTTGAATGCATTTGTAGACTCATGTATTTTTTGTTTTAAATGACTATTGTTTAAATAGTGGACATTTAAAATCTGTGGTATTGGGGCACCTGGGTGGCTCAGTGGGTTAAAGCCTCTGCCTTTAGCTCAGGTCATGATCCCAGGATCCTGGGATCGAGCCCCGCATCAGGCTCTCTCCTCAGTGGGGAGCCTGCTTCCCTCTTTCTGCCTGCCTGCCTCTCTGCCTACTTGTGATCTCTGTCTGTTAAGTAAGTAAATAAAATCTTAAAAAAAGAATAAAATAAAATCTATGGTATTTTATTTTAACTGAGCAAATTTTTCTGCCTTTATTGTTTCTGTATGCATCCTGTCAATTTTAAACATTTCCCATAATCTTATTTTTTACAGAATTGACTTTCTTTTGAAAGGGTTTTGGTTTAAAGATTGTTGATAGAACCACTATACAATAACAAGATTAAATTCTATATATATGTGTGTGTGTTATCGGGCAGGGCTAATCAGGATATGCCCAGATATATATAATATATATATGTGTTTGTATGTGTTTATAAAACCTAAATCCTTGATTGTCAATTGCCATGAGGATTTTCCATCTAGTGTACATGGAGGTAGTTTTTAATGATTGAATTTCATTTTTATTTTTGGTGGATAGAGCCTAATTTTGCTAAAAGACATGACAGCTGATCCTCAGATATGGCTTGATGCCTATATTGAAAAACTACTTAAGAATAAAATATATTCCTGAACAGAGATCATGGCCTTTGTTAGAAACTGCTGGGATAATCTTACACTGCCCCGAAATGACCTGGGAAAGCCAGAGTATTAGTCCTGCCACTCAGTGGTGGATTGAAGCATTTTGCCCAAAAAAACTAGGTACTTGATTTTGTTAACTTTGTTTTTGGAGACTATAAATGCAAAAAATATATATATCTATATATAATGTTATAAATAATCTGCAGTATTTTCTAGCATCTGCTAAAAGACAATTATTCTTAACAAGAAGTGTATCTTCAAGATAATAGCAGCAATTACATCCATAGAAAAACGACTTAATAAGCATTTCCTTACAAATCTGGATATGAGAACCTTTTGAAATTTTCTTGACATGTGCTTGAGTCTCATTTTCCTTAGAACGTGTTACTGAGTTGAAACCATATTCAAAGGCTAGGTCGATTGATCCCCTGTAAAATACACTTGAAGGTTAAGTAACTACAGAGCTCGGCTAATCCCATGTAATCTGCTGTTACTAAATGGCTGTTTGTATTCCTGGCACACCAGTTTCTGAAGCTTAGGATTTGGTTTTTACTTTTTGTTCAAATAACCTCTAGAAGGAGCGATGCGTCTTTCCGCATGTTTGTGCATTGTACTTATTAGCTTTTCGGAGGGAGTGAGCTGTTCATGTCCTTCACAGTGCACCTGCGATTATCAAGGCAGAAATGACGGCACGGGATCAAGGTACGCTCCTCTCCTTGCTACTAAGTGTTCTAACGATTCCAAGGAAAAGGGCTCCAACCAGATAGCCTTACTTTGAATGCAAATTGTTGGCCAGGTATCAGAGGAGAGAAGGTTTAATTTACATAAGCTTTAACCTCATTGTTTACCGTTTACCACTCCGTTGTTTTCATTTTGAGCCGCTGAACTCTTAAAAGCCCCTCAAATGACGTGAGACTCTCAAACACATTCTGTGTTATAGAAGTATCCAATGCACTCGTATTCACAACATGGCCACTTCAGGAGGTCAGACTACTAGAATGAGTGCGGCCGCTCAGCTTGTTTATAGAAAGCAAGCCCAGGAGGGAGGGCGGATCAGGAGGTACTTGACTGCCCAGATGATTTGCTTCCCCGAGTTCCCGTTTCATTTTGAAGGTTATTCATGCCAACTAGATAGATTTTTAAAAGTAGGAGGGAAGCTCACAAGAGTGAAATTAGAGAGGTTCTTGATTAAGATTTTTCATTTTAAAGTTTTGGAGTTTACAAAGACATAACTTTGAAAGATGTGGATCAGTCCTGTCTGTTGCAGACACTGGGGGAGGGGCGTCACAGAAGTTAGTTGCCCTCTGGGTTGCTTTTAACATCTACCTGTGAACTGAGAATAATTACGTATTTTTAATATATGTGAGCCCTTTGAGATAGAAGTTAAATGAAAAACAGGACTTTTGTTAGCTAACCGTGGTAGAACTTGATTTTTTTTTTTAAGAGGATATTTATTTATTTATTTATTTATTAAAGACTTCAAGAGAGACAGTTGGGATGGGGCGGAGGGAGGGGGCAGGGTGGGGAGAGGGAGAAGCAGGCTCTCCCTTGAGCAGGGAGCCTGATGTGGGACTTGATCCCAGGACCCTGAGATCATGACCTGAGTCAATGATGCTTAAAGGACTTAGCCATCCAGGCACCCCTGGAGAGGATATCTGACAACAAAATAAGGTTATTTTGTGACTTGGTTGAAGTGAATAGTGAACCTCCTACAGAAAATAATTTGTTAAAACAATCACCCAATTTATACTTTACAACTTCAAACAAATAAATAACAATTAAAACCTATTTTTGAGTAGTTTGTCTTATTGTATGAACTTTACTTAACCGACTCATGATATCTTTTTGAGATGTTCTCTAGGTGGCTTCAGACAAAGAGAACAATATAACAAATTAAAGACCTACTTGGCAAAGATATGAGGCAGCTAATGACTCAGGGCAGGGTACTTTTGAGGAAGCAGTCACAGAAATGTTTTTTTCTTAGTGATGGCCCCATTATTGATGGATTTTGTAAAAACCATAGCAGATTATGCCTAATAATCTAGTTTGACTATTGTCATTTTATAGACAAAGAAACACAACCATACAGAGATTATAAGCCTTGTCTAAGTTGACAGCACTGAGTGGATGCAGGGACTATTTGATAAGGTCTTTGTTTCCTATGTAGACTTTTTTCCATTACACTGGAATGCTGACCTAATAAGTAGATATCAGATCATTCCCATATAAAGTAGCAATGGAACTTGTGATACAGAATAGAGATAAAGAATAATAGGTGTTCCTAGAGAATTCCAATGATTCCATAGGGCCATCTCCTAAAGTTACAGAAAGATGACCCTGTCAGTACACCCCAGCTTTATGCTATCTACCTCTCTTCACATTATACTCTGGCTTTTGAAATTCACTGATTTAATGTCATGTATTTTTATGGCATGGCTGTTTCATTGCTACTATGTACAAGTATAATGTATTTCTATGTATAATGTAATTTTACATTATACAATTTAGACTCTGCTTTGCAAAAAAATTTTAACATCCATTCTCAGCATTCCAGTGGGGGTGAGTATATAATGAAACATAAATAGGTCTTTTTTCAGGTTAAAATGAATTAAATTTTCTAATTCTTCATACTTTTCCACACACACACAGGGGACAGGCTTGTTTTTCTGTGCCTGTTTTACACATTGCCACTAAACAAGATCACAGTGTGACTTATTCAAGGTCACTTCAGTTAGTAACGGTAAGAGGAGTAAACTCAGCTTGATTTATTCCTTAGGCTAAAAGCAATGCGCCGGTCACATTATTAAAATAGAGCTCAACTTTAAGCATCTAGTGTGAACAACTTGCTCTTTCTCTTTCCTCCCTCCCTTCCTTCCTTCCTTTTTAAAATTAAGTTATCTTCTTAAAAAAGATCAATTTATAACTTCAACAGGGGTTTAAAAAAACAAACAAACAGACCATTTCCTAAAGAGGTTAAGAGGGTGTACTTTGGAGCACGTGGGTTTGAAATGTGGCTGTGTAACCCACTAACTATGTGATCTTGGGCAGTTACCATGTGTTGGTGGGCCTCGGTTATTTTCTCTGTAAAAATGAGATTGATGATAAAAATAGCAAACAACCATTAAGTGCTTATTATGTGCCATGAAGGTATAACATTTTATATCCTTTTCACTTAATTATAACAGGCTATATGGGAAAATGAAATGGAGGGATTGGTGAAGTGGCTTTTCATGGCCACAGAGGAAGAGGCAGAGCTTAGATCTGAACCAAGATCAGCCTGACCCCAGAGCTGGTGCCTTTACGTCTTTTCCCCAGTATCTACCTTCTAGGGCTGTTACTGGTTAAATAGGGCGGATGTGATATGTTGCCCAGGTCTAACACATAGAGAGCTCCATCCGTGTTAGGTTGAACCACGAGATTGCTGATATTTGCTCATTTCTAACCTGCAAAAGTGACCATTTCATATGGTTCAATCTAGAAGAAGATGATGGTAATGATGAGGACGATGATGAATTATGAATAGGTCAGTCAGGCTGAACAACTGTTTTGTGAAAACTAGGAGGAAATGAAAACCTGATGCATATTTCAAGTATTATTTTTTCCCATGGGTTTTGGAAAGCAGGTTTTCTTCCATTGCTCTTGTGACACTAGGTCGGTTCTATGTAATGACATGGATATGAACGAGGTCCCTATGAACTTCCCCGTGGACACTGTGAAGCTGCGGATAGAGAAGACTGTGGTCCGCAGTATCCCCGCAGAGGCCTTCTACTACCTGGTGGAGCTCCAGTACCTTTGGGTGACTTACAATTCCGTGGCCAGCCTTGAGGCCAGCAGCTTTTACAACCTCAAGCAGCTACATGAGTTGCGCTTGGATGGAAATTCTCTGGCTGCTTTCCCTTGGGCATCTCTGCTGGACATGCCCCATCTGAGGACCCTGGACTTGCACAACAACAGAATAACCAGTGTGCCAAATGAGGTGGTCAGGTACCTGAAGAACCTTGCCTACTTGGACTTATCGAGCAATAGGCTGACCACACTACCACCGGATTTCCTGGAGAGCTGGTCCCACTCACTTACATCATCACGGAGCCTGGAACTTACACCACGAAGAATTGTTCTTGGTAAGCTCAGAAGCCTCTGGGCTTCTCAGGTCCAGATAATTTGTTTTGCAAGGCTTCAGCTGCCCAGTCTTTACATATGTGTCAAATTTCTCTTTTTACTCTCTCCTTGCACATTTGATGGGTTGGTACTTTATCGGTTGATCTAGGTCAGACCTGGGCCTTACCCTGTGTAAGGTGTAATGGCTCTGTGCGCTGGAGTGAGGGCAGCAGTGTGTGTGTGTGTGTGTGTGTGTGTGTGTGTGTTGGAGGGAGAGGAGAGACCCTCATAAACCAAGAGACTAATGCTGCTATTAGCTTGGGGCTCAGTGATAAAATCTACTACCCTGCCCCAATTCTGAGAGCACATCCGTGCTCCATGCCCTGCCCCAGCCAACCTGCTCTGTTCTCTGTTCAGTCCTTCATCAGTCTCTTCAGGAGTGAAAGAGGGGCACTGGCATCTTTACAAGGTGGTGGTGGTTTTATTAGTTCAGGAGAATAGCTTCCAGATTCTCTTAATCTAAAAAGAAATGATGAAGACAATCTCCTAATGGATTAGTGTAGCTGTGATTTGTTTTGCAGACTTTGATCTTGACTTTGTTTAGGTTCTGTGGGTATTTGTCTTGGGTTCTTAAAGTGTAAGCTCCTTCCAGTAAGTCTTTCTCTTCCTTTTTTTTTTTTTTTTTTTTTTTTTTAAAGTACCTTCCCACAGTGCTTTGCACGGTGCTCTGCACATGGAGAATGCCCAGTAAATGTGGTTGCCAGATTGAAATCAGTGAACTGAGACCCTTCTCAGGGGTACCTGTGAGCAGTGAGGCCTCTCATATTTTTGTGTGAGACACAAGCCTAAGGCTCTGATCAGTCAATTTGATTTCCTACTAAATTCTTGTTCACCCAATAAGGCTGTGTTGTCAGTTCACTCGTGACGTCCATAGGGCCATGAAGAGGTTGTATTTCTCGGGATGAAAGAACTGAGTGTTCGGCGAATGAAATGACTTACAAGCCTTTTGGTGTGAGTAGCAACTTGATGCTGAATATATGCCAGGAATCCCTGCTGACCAATATCACATGCTCAAATATTTGCTGAAGTCAAGTATAAATAATTTGAAATTTTTTTGATAAAAAGGAAAATGCTGTGGCAGCATTTAAATGATTTTAGCATTGCTTTGGTTGAAATGCATTTTGAAATGCATTTTGGTGCTTATGAGACTAACAGTGTGAGTGATAACCAAACAGAAAGAGGAAAAATCATGTAATTATTTATTCTATACCTATTTTATGTTTGCCTACTGCTTATCTAGTGCTTCAAGCATTTTTATTAAAGAATAAAAGAAATATTATAGGGTTAGCTAGGGAAAAAAAAACATGAATTTAACAATAGCTATGGAGTCCTTATGTCTACCATGATAGGCACCATGTAAACCTATACTGTAGTGTTTATTTTAGCCACTGATTTAGTTCTTGTGACTAATAGCTAGAAACTATCTTAATTTAAATAATGAGATTCTGTTTCTCTACACATTTTTTCCTACACATTTTTCTAAGTTTCTTTAGATTTGCCAAAAGGAGCTATATAGTAGAAAATAAAATCAAATTATCGAACTATTATTAATAGCTCTCTAATGATTAGTCACTAATATTGCTAATATCACTATAAAGAACTGATTTTCAGGACATTAATATTTTTCCATTGTGAATTAAATCCGGATGAAAATTTAGGGATGAAATGAAAAGGGTTATGAAATTTCACTGTTCATGAAGATAAACATGGAGATAGAAATCTCTGTTATGGGGTTCAGATTCTTCAAAAGCAGATTCTTTAAAGGGGTAACATGAAAATCCTTTTGGTATAACATTAAATTTAAAAAACAGGATGTGTCATTGTACACGATCCTAACTATTTTAAAATGTGCAAAGAAAAAGACGGAAAAATACACTATCTGGTTAACTGTCCTCTTTGGTGATGGGACATCTTTTCAGTGTTCTGTATTTTCAAAATGTTCTGCATCAATCATGTGTTGCTTTTATAATAATAATGATAATCATGATAATAAATAACAAAAGATATTTTGAAACATGTCCAGTCATATGTGGCAGCTGATCTTAGCAAAGCCATGCCTGCTATGTAACGAAAGGGAAGAAAGTACTCTCCTCTAAAAGAAGACTAGCTCATGTGTGTGAATCACATACAGAAAACTCAGTTTTCTCATCTGGAAAATGGAGGTAGGAAGACTCACTCCCTCCTGCTCATAGGATTGTAATGAGAATATTATGAGATAGTTTATGGGGTAGTTCTTTAGAATATGAGGTGAACAGTCTCTAAGGTTATGATTTTAGATCAACAATGAGCCATAGCAGCTGTGACTGAGATGGGAGTGTCTTATAAAGAAAGATTCCTCTATTTTGGCTTTTTCTGTTATTTTACCTGTGTTTGAGTCTTCCAATTTCATCATTAAACTATGGTGATGAAAACCAGTGCTAGCTTTTCTAGAACTTGGTGTATAACTGTAGCAACTGTATCTTTCCAGGTACCCTGCAGAATTTACTTTTCTATTATTACAGTGGAATATATTCTGCTTTTATTTGTTAGTGTCCTGTGTTTATTATTGTGAGCAGATAGAAGTTATGTTTGTAACAATATTGGTAGCTGACATTAATGGAATGCTTACTCAGGGCCAAAGCTAGTTCTTACATTTTATAGATACAACTTATCCCAGTCTCATGTTAACCCTGTGGTAAGTACCATTCCACCCCCATTTTATAGAAGAAGAATGGAGACGCACAGTAAGCCATGTGTGCAGACTTACTCATCACACAGTGGTGGAGCTGGGGTGGTTACAGGTGGTTTGGCTGCGCAACTTGTCATGTTCCCCACTCCTGCATCATGCAGGGTATTGTATGGGATAATATCAGAGTTGTCTTCCTCACATATGCCTTACTGATATCTTTAAGTAGTGTATTTATTTTTAAAAAATTAGGAAGAGGCTTTTCCATTACTCCTCTTTTCTACATGAGTAAAAATTTCTACATGAGTTAAAAAAAATTAACAAAATTGTCCTCTGATGTATTATACAAACATAAACTAGTGTCCTGCAAGTAAACATTTAAATGAAGTGTAAAACTAGACTGGATTTTTTATTTGCAATGCAGGTAAATTTCCATGGCCTCTTCCTCAGGAAGATACAAATATTTACACAGGCAGACGCTGTAAGGCCCAACACTCTTTGTCCTGGAAAAAGCTTGCGGGAGGAGAGGGCATAAAATGCTTTGTTGGTTGCTTTATTGCTACTCGAATTTGCTCAGTTGCAAACATGAATTCTTTTCCTGTTCAGAATGAAGTTTACCTGAACGGCACTAACCACACGAGTATTTCCACAAAATTTTTCTAAAATGGTGTTCATTTCATTCAATGAACACTCCTCAATCCCGGTTGATAAGCTGGTTCTTTTTGAGGCACAGAGGAGATAAATCCACATAGATAAAGTGAACTCCTTGCCAGGTGCTCTTTTGAGGACTCCTTGGTAGGATCTGAGGACAAGGCTGTAAAGTGGGTCTGTAATTATTACCTGCTTTGTACAGCTGGTGAAGAGGCAGAGTCAAGCTTCAAGTTCAGTCCATCTCCAGAGATATCATTCTTTTGTTTTTTAAGCCTTTTCTAAATTGAGGAGTTGAGGTATAATTTGCATATCATGGATCTTAAGTGTACAGCTTAGTAAATGATGATAAATGATATATCCTGACGAAACCCACACCCTCATTAAGATACGGAATAATTTCATTACACTGGAAAATTCCCCTGTGCTGCTTCTCAACCAGGCACCTCCATTTCAAGCAAGCACTGTTTTTATTCATCACAATAGGTTAATTTTGTCTAGAATTTTATGTAAATGAAATCATACAAGATGGCCCTTGTGCCTGGCTTCTTTCATTTAGCATTATTGTTTTTGAGATTCATTAACGTCGTTGCATGAATGGGTGGTTCCTTCTGCGGAGTCATTTCAGTTTTACAAATATATGAATTGTTCATCCTTTCCCCTGTTTTTGGAAACATGGGCGGTTACCAGTCTTCAGCTATTATGAATTAAGCTGCTATCAACATTCTTACGCAAAGCTCTTTGTAGTACATATTTTCATTTCTTTTGGATAAATTCCTAGGCTTCAGATTGCTAGGTCATAGGATGGCCATATGTCTTTTTAAGAAACTGCCAATTTTCCGAAGATGTTGTACCGTTGTACACTCTCACTAGCATTGCACAACAGTCTACTTGCTCCATATTCTTACCAACATATGATGTTATCAGATTTTTTTCATTTTCACCATTCCTGGGGGTGATGGGTCAGGCAGTGATTTGACATTGTGATTCTAATTTGCATTTCCCTGATGACTAATGCTGTTGACCATGCTTTCATTGGGTTATCGCTCATTGCTATATTCCTTTATGCCAATACATAATTTTTTAAAGTTTTTTTTATTGTTGAATTCAAGCCTTTTGTCAGTTATTGATATTTTCTCCAAACCTGTGATTTATTTATTCATTTTCTTCATGGTGTCTTTGGTAAGAAGGTTTGAAATTTTAATGACATCTGATTTATTAGTTTTTTTCTTTTATAGTTAGTGCTTTGAGTGTCTCATTTAAGAAATATCTATCTACCTACAAGTCATAGAAATTCTATTTTCCTTACAGTTTTAACTTTCATATTCAATTTCTGGCTTTAATTGTTTTTTAAAGATTTTATTTATTTATTTGATGGACAGAGATCACAAGTAAGCAGAGAGGCAGGCGGGGTGGGGGAAGCAGGCTCCCCGCTCAGCAAAGAGTCCGATGCGGGGCTCGATTCCAGGACCCTGGGATCATGACCTGAGCTGAAGGCAGAGGCTTTAACCCACTGAGTCACCCAGGTACCCCACTGGCTTTAATATTCTTATCTTTTTTTTTTAATACTCTTATCTTTTATGCTTATGTCTGTGGTCTGTCTCAAAACAGTTTTTGAGTATAGTGTGAGGCAGGGGTTGAGGCTTTTTCTAAGCAGATGTCCAGTTGTCCCCCCACCATTTGTTGAGAAGACTTTACTTTCCCCCCCGAATTGTTAAATGCCACTGCCACTCCAAAGCTGACTAAGGTATGGTTTTTTGCTTTCAAGAGCTTATAGTCAGAAGAATTACTTTTGTACAGAAATTTATTGTGAACTTTTCACACACACAAAAAACCACATTTAATTCAACTACTGTGATGCATGGAAAACATTATCCTTTTAGAAAAGGAATAAGGCAAAATTGATTTACCCCTATCCAAGAATAGTTAGATGAACTAAGTTAATTAGTGCAAATTACTGTGATTGTGGTTGGTATGTTGCCTTGAAGGAATGCAGTACAAATAACAGTTTAACTTCAGGGAGTTCTTGTACCTTTGTCCCCAAAAGGGAAAAAAAACAAAAACAAAAACAAAACACTTGATGAATTGGTTCAGTCCTCAGGTCACTCTTAATATTCAGGTTTTAAAAGTTGTGCCTTTGACCTTGGTGTTTCAAAGGTAGAATAAATACTCTATTTTTAAGGATTTAAAAAATATTTTCCTGTTTTATATAACTTTAAGACATAGCCAGTTGGATTAATTTGTAAAAGAATTTTGTTTCAGGGGCACCTGGGTGGCTCAGTCAGTTAAGCAATCTGACTATTGATTTCAGCTCAGATCATGATCTCAGGGTTGTAAGATGGAGCCCCTGCACGGGGTTCCATGCTGGCGGGGAGTCTTCTTGAGACTCTCTCTGTCCTTCCCTCGGCCCCTCTCCCTGCCTGCGAGCACATGCACACTCTCTTTCTTTTTTTCTCAAATAAGTAAATCTTTAAAAAATTTTTTTTCTTTCACCATTATCATAGGTTTATGACAGTTTCATAGCAGGACTAGAACTGCAAATGTTACAGTTCTTGGATCTTTCCCTACGTAGACAGTTGTGCTCCAGACATCGCTGCTTTGACATGTGTTTATAGATAACAGCACTTATAGCTGCCACCCCTGGCTCTAGATGTTTTTAGGTGATGAAATGAGTTATGGTGGAAGGAATATTAGATTAGGAGGCTGAAAATCTGGGACTTAGGACTCTAAGCTACTTACAGAACCAAGGCAGTAATCTCTTTGTGCTTTAGTGTCCTCTGATGTGAAACTCAAAAGAATCATACTAACTTCATTCATGAGGTCAGTGTAGGACATATAGAGCTTGAGAATGAAAGCTCTAAGGATTCCAAGGTTCAAATCCTGACTATATCCAGTTGTATGAGCACAGGAAGATCCCTTAACCTGAGTGTTGGCTTTCTCCTCTTTAAAATGAGTGTGATGCTAATATTATCTACCTCATGCTGTTGTCAGGATTGAAGTAGACAAATGCTTTAGCATGCTTAGTACTGTTGGAAGATAATTTTCCATGGCCTCTCACATTTCTGCACGTATTGTGAGCAGAGACCATCACTGTCTGTCTTTTGTCCTGAACTATCATTTTAAGGATGTCTGTGTACAGAACTGCTTTGGAAGGTAAAGATATTTCTCTGTCCAGAGAAACGGTAGGCATGTTTACTGCCTGGTATAATGAAGACTATGTCTTCCTCCAGAGCTGTAAACTATCCTCCATCTCTGACCAGTAATCTTATGTCTTTTGCTAACTGGGAGGTGTTAGTCCCCCTAAAGTAGTATAAAGCTCAGACCTTTTACAATTCTTTTTTTTTTTTTTTTTAAAGATTTTATTTATTTATTTGACAGAGAGAAATCACAAGTAGATGGAGAGGCAGGCAGAGAGAGAGGAGGAAGCAGGCTCCCTGCTGAGCAGAGAGCCCGATGCGGGACTCGATCCCAGGACCCTGAGATCATGACCTGAGCCGAAGGCAGCGGCTTAACCCACTGAGCCACCCAGGCGCCCAGACCTTTTACAATTCTTGACAAAGTACAATATTTGCCACATAGGAAGCAATCAGTGACTATCAACCTGTTTTGTTATTATTTTATAAAGCAAAAATCTAGCATTACAAGTGTTTTGAGAGCATAAAGTTTTATCCACATATTAATTGCTACATGACAGAATGAAATTGATGTTTGCTGGCAAGCTGGATATTAGAGGTTGGTCATAGACACACAGGACTAAATGCAAGAAGTTCAAGGTGTTTCACCCATGGAAGAAATGAAATTTCTAAGATAGAAGATTAAAAAAAAACCTAGCAAGTTTTTACTAATACTGGCAGAAAAATATGAACCAATCATCAAGTGCTAATATAATAAAAATAGACATATATAGAAATTTATATTAAAACAAAAATAGACCTAAATAGGATTTATAAATGGACAGTTAAATCTTCCAACATGGTTAGCATTTTTTAAAATTGCAGTTCTGTCTTTTTTCCTTATGAATCAATGTATAATCTACTCTATTTGTAAAAACCCACAACCACAAACATTATTGAGATAAATCTCTTGCAACCTTGGGCTTTATGTGAAACTGTTGTAGGACATTATCACCCTTAATAGCCTTAGAGAGACTTTTGTCTGCCAAGGGCTCTGAAGCACTGTCTTAGATCTTTCTGGGATCTTAGCAAATAATTTTATAGTTTCACCCTCCCTGGATTTGATTTTTGCTCGGAAGCCCTTTTCTTAGTTTGAGAACTTTGGAGAGGCTGGGATTAAGAAGCAGGGTTTTTTGTTTGAATTTTATTTTTAATTTTTTTATTATGTTCAGTTTTATTATTGAACCCTGCAAGTTTTGTCTCCTTTCTCCTTAACAGTTCTTCCTTTAACTGTCCTTTCCATTTTACCATGAGCAGCAAGAAGACATCAGGTAGCACTTGCAGCACTTGGTATGGAAATATCCTTAGCGAGAATGTTCGTTTCACTGAGTGCAGTTTATACTTTCCATGTTAACCACGCGTGACAATGTTTCTCAACTTTCTGCCGCGCCATCAAAGGGTCTGCTTTCCTCTAGTTTCTAGTAGTTACATCTTCCTCACTTTCCTTGAAAGCTCTCACTGATGGTCCCCTTGAGGGCCAACACACTTCTGCTAACAGTTTGAAAGCTGAGGGAGGCAGTCCTCCAACCGGAGGCTGTCAGCTAACTGTATTTCTGCTGCTGATTCTCTCTTGTAGGGGGATTTGAGCAGTGCACCTTCTTGGCCACCATACATGACATTCATGCCAAGCTCTGTTCTAGCCTCTGCCGGTCTCCAGTCTTATCTCCTGACATTGCCTTCATCTCACTCTGTACTTCTGCTACACAGAACTTGTACTACCTTCAAAGGTCTTCAAATCATGCAAAACCATGACACAGTGCAGGCTGAATTAGGAGCCTCTCTACACCCTCCAATACTGACAATAATATACTTTCCTAGCACTCTAGAAATATCTCTAGCAGTGTTTTATAGTATTCTGTGGTACTTGAATTAAAATCTTGGCTCGGATGCTGATTAAGCTATCTGCACCTGCTCAAATAATTTGATTTCTCTGTATCTCAGCTTCTTCATTTTTAAGATGGGGATAGTAATCCTCTTTCTCATAGGATTTTTAGGATTAAATGAAATAATACAGACAAGCACTTAGAACAGAGCCTTGCCCAGAGTACATGCACAATAAATGTTGACTATGGTCATTAACGACCTGACCTGACAGGCAGTATTCATTCAGGTAGCCAAATTGCAGAGCAAAATTGACAGGGAGGCGACTCCATTCCATCTCTCAAAGCACCTCTATTTTTAGGGAGATAATTCAGATACTTGCTTGCCTGAGAGGTTGTGATGTAAACAGAAGTCAACAGAATAATCTTTGTCCATCTTTTCCTCCCTTCTGGTTTAGGTCTGCAGGACAACCCTTGGTTCTGTGACTGCCACATTTCCAAAATGATCGAGCTGTCAAAAGTTGCTGACCCTGCTGTAGTGCTGCTTGATCCTCTAATGATTTGTAGTGAGCCTGAGCGCCTGACAGGGATTTTGTTTCAGCGGGCTGAGCTGGAGCAGTGTCTGAAGCCGTCCGTTATGACCTCGGCCACCCAGATCACATCTGCCCTGGGCAGTAATGTTCTGCTGCGGTGTGATGCTACTGGGTACCCTACCCCACAGCTCACATGGACCAGGTCTGACAGCTCCCCAGTTAATCACACAGGTATTTTCTTTATTCCTTTTTAAAAAGAGTTTATTTATTTGAGAGAGAGAGAGAGAGCATGGGCACAGGGAGAGGGAGAGGGAGAAGCAGGCTCCCCGTGAGCAGGGAGCCTGATAAAGGGCTCGATCCCAGGACCCTGGGATCATGACCTGAGAAAGGCAGACGCTTAACCAACTGAGCCACCCAGGCATCCCCATAATTGGCTAGTAAATTCTAATAAAATATGCCAAGATTGTTGGATGAAAAAAATTTGAAAGGTTTATTTGTTAATATTTTCCTCAGTTTATCTAATTACATAGATGACATTAGACAATCTGATTTTTTTTTTTGATAGAAAACATGATCCAGTGGATAGATGATTGCAAATAAGGCCCCTTGTCTTGCTGCGTCATCTTGGATATGACTCACTTAAAAATGTATAACTATTACAGTTTTCTTAGAAAAGATTTTCATGCAAGTTTATCATTTTTGTTTAAATAATAAATTACATACAAACCTTATCATGAAGCAAAAAGTGTAATTTTTAGAAATACTGGTTATGTAGACTTTTTAGATCCTACTATAACCAACTCAATGCTTCAGCTTTAGTTTCAGTAGTGATATTCTGGTGAATTAAAGTGATATATTTAAAAAACTAGTGATATATTTAAAATTAAATGTAAATTTTATTTGTTTCTGAGAAACAAACTGAGGGTTTTGGAGGGGAGGGAGGTGGGGGGTTGGGTGAGCCTGGTGGTGGGTATTAAGGAGGACACACATTGCATGGAGCACTGGGTGTGGTGCATAAACAATGAAACTTGAACACTGAAAAAATAAAATTAAATTTAAAAAATTAATTGTAAATCAAAGTAAAATAAAGGTAAATGTAAATCAAAGTAAAAATAATGAAACCTGATGGAAGAAGAAATAGGTAAGGCCTAATATTCTTACAAATAGATAGTAAATGGCCCACAGCTTAAAGTAGTAAGTTAAATTTTGGGATACTAGGATACTGTTTAGTATATTATTCTTCTTCGGAAAGTTTCAGAAATCAAGACAGAATGGTAATATGTTAGATTTCAGTGTTTAGGAAAGTAAAATTCCAATGCAAAAACTATATATTATTATTTTTTAAGATTATTTATTTATTTATTTGACACAGAGAGAGAGAGAGATCATAAGTAGGCGGAGAGGCAGGCAGAGAAAGGGGGGGAAGCAGGCTCCCTGCTGAGCAAAAAGCCTGAAGCCGGGCTCTATCCCAGGACCTTGAGATCATGACCTGAGCTGAAGGCAGAGGCTTAACCCACTGAGCCATCCAGGCACCCCTAAAACTATATATTATTCTACAAATAAAAGAATCCATGGCTTATTAACTTATCTAGATTAAATATAAAATGAAAGACTGAGAATACTAATTATGACTTCTCTATGCCAGTAAATGATCTGTTATGCTATCTGGCTATGTAGATAGATAGCATTTTTATGACAATGAAAAAATATTTGGGGAAATATTTAAGTAAGATCTTATAATAACCATTTTATAGGACCATGGTGAGTTAAAATTGGAGAGCATCTTTGAGACCACTTTGTCTTATCCCCTTATTTTAAAAATACAGAAACAGAGGCCTAAAGATCCTAATTGACTTGTCTGAAATTACATATACATCTGTGGACAAACATTTACTAAAGCTAAGTCTCCCAATTCACAGCCCTGTGTCTTTTTAAAATACCATTCCTCATATAGACCTCATGGTACTTGGCATGCCCTAGACCTGAACTATACCTGCCATCAGAGACTGGTGATTGTGTGCTATTTCCCTCTTGGTTTATGTGAAAAGGATGCATGTAGAACCAGATCGGTTAGCATGTTGTTTGAGTTTCTCCTTTTTTTCCCCTTACAGAATATATGTATTTTTTCTTACAGTAATTCAGGAATCTCCAGGGGAAGGAGTCAGATGGTCCATAATAAGCTTGACAGGCATTTCTTATAAGGATGCTGGGGATTACAAATGTAAGGCCAAAAATTTGGCTGGAACGTCAGAAGCTGTGGTTACTGTGACAGTGGTTGGTGTTGTCACGACTACTCTATCATCAGATATCTCTGAAAGAACTAGAGATCACCCTGAGGAAGAAGTCCAGCCAGGATCTAGAGCTACGTCCCTACCTGGTTCACGGTCATCTGCCTGGCCTTCTTCCTTCCCTTCCTTCCCTGCTTCTTCCATTTTTCTTTCTACTTCTACTTCATCTCCTCCCTCCGCTGCTTTCTTCTCCTCATCTGCTTTCCCCTCCTCCATCATGTCTTCAGTCACAACTCCAAGCAACAGAATTTCAACAAGCCCTACCATCGCCAGCCAGCAGTCACTCCAGCTCCGCCCAGATGGGAAAAGAAATTTAAAGGTGGAAGTAGGTAGAAGTAAGCTTCCCTCAGCTAGTGCAAGTAAAAAAGAAGAGTTGGCATCAGTGAATCAAATGACACCAATGGGAAAGAATGCCACAGTAGAAAATCTCAGGGTAGTCCGTGAGACTGAAGAGAGTGTGACTTTGATGTGGAACACCGTCAATACCACACACCAGTCTGAGATGACCGTATTGTACTCCAAGTACGGTGAGAAAGAGCTGCTGCTGCTGAATGCAGACTCCAGCAAGAATCAAGTAACCATAGATGGCTTGGAGCCTGGTAGGGAATACACAGCATGTGTCTGTCCAAAAGGAGAATCTCCCCAGAAAGACCAATGTATTACGTTTTCTACTGACAGAGTGAAAGAAGAAGGTGATTCTCAAGTGTCTTTCCTTGTCGTGGTGAGCAGTATTGCCTGTGTTGTTGTTTTGCCATTGATTTTTTTCCTGTTGTACAAAGTCTGTAAACTGCAATGTGGGTCAGAATCTTTCTGGGAAGATGATCTGGCAAAAGAAACTTACATCCAATTTGAGACCCTGTTCCCCAGGTCTCAAAGTGTAGGGGAACTTTGGACTCGGAGGCACAGAGATGATTCAGAAAAATTGCTGCTTTGTTCTAGGTCAAGCGTCGAATCTCAGGTGACTTTTAAAAGTGAAGGTTCAAGGCCAGAGTATTATTGCTAAGGTTTTACAACTTAGGGACATTGTAAATGCCACAAAATTTCTTCCATGCAATTAAGGATCTGAGGATGTAGATGACTTTTGTTCAGACTTTCATATCCTTTATGAAAATCACAAATGGAGTGTTTTTAATCGTGCTTAAAAAAATACTATGTGAGGGGCACCTGGTTGGCTCAGTCAATAGAGCCTGCAACTCTTGGAGTTGTAAGTTCAGGCCCCATGTTGGGTGTAGAGATTACTTAAAAACTACCATGCGACTTCTGAACTGAAAAAATAAATAGTTTTGGTTTTTGTTGTGTGGAAGACTTCCATAGAAATAATTTTTAGGGTAGTTCTTAATAAGCGAATAGTATGTTTTAGAATAATGTTTTAGTTCTTAAAAATAAATTCATGTGAGAATAGTTGTAAAAAATTGAAGTCTGAATTTTAAAAGATAGTTTTTTGGGAAATGAAGAAAGATTAGTGTAACCAGCTAAGCCTTGATATTCATTCATGTTTGAAGTGCTTTATGGCATTTGCTATGGGTATTCACTGCCATTGCCTAGTGGGCGAGAGTGAGAAAGTACAAAATTTTGCATTCATTGAAGTTAAATCCAACCCAATGGAAAGGGAGGGCTCCAACTCTTGGTACCATTATGCACTATAAGACTATACAGTTGTATTAATATTTCAAGAAAAAATTTTCCTTTATCCTTAAAATTTTTAAGTATTAGCAAAAAGAAGTTTAAAAAGAGGATCATGAAAATAGTAAGGCCATTTCTAAAAATAGTAACCACTGCATCCTAATACATTTGCTAACAGACTTTATGGATTTTTTTTAATTTAATTTTTTTGTGTGTGTTCCAAAATTTATTGTTTATGCACCTCACCAGTGTGGATCTTTAAAAAAAAAAACAAAAAAACGTGCTCCTTTTGAAAAAAATCTCTTTAATATTGTGATGTTTACTCTATTCTTTCTCCTCCTTTTCTCTGTCTTTCCTTCTTTTTTTAGCTTCAGCTTTGTCAGAAGATACTCAGGTAGCTAAAAGACCACAACTATTTGTCTTTTGCCATGATTGTCTTTTGCCATGTTATATTTTGATCTTCGGACTAACAGGAATAACTTGGAAGTCTTTTTTAGAGCTGAAAAGGATGTTTTAGGATTTTGAAGAACAGCTTCAATGGATTAACTTGGTCAAATTTTCTAGGTAAAAACATCAGGGATATTGAACTGGAGTGGGGCACACAAATAGGTAGAAAAGGGCTTCACACATAAAATTTAGGTTTTTTTTTAGGAAAAAAGTTTGTGACTACCTTTACTAAAGATTATATTCTCTTTATTGGAGACTTTGGAATACAGAACAGGTTTATAAAGGTATGTCAAAAGTCTTGAAATATTCTGAGAAGCAAGTTTCAAGAAAATCCTATATTTTACATAGGCAATAGATTGGCTTCAATGTAATACATTGTGAAAATTACAATACAAGCTGCTGAACAATGAAAAATCATTCATTCCACATGGCTCTTAATTAAAAAGGAAGAAGAATTCTAGTTTAGACATATTCTGTGTATTAGGAGGAGGCCAGCATAGACGGATGGCCTGTCCAGAACTCTCAAATGTCCGTCCCATCTTGTATAATTTCTTCTCCTTTCTCTCTCTTTCCTTTCCAGCTTGTTTGTCCTTGGTGCTTTCATCACTGAGTGCATTGTCGAAACATCTAACTGTTTTAAATTCAGTATGCATTGTTAAGATTTGTTAGAAAAATACTTTTTTACAATTTTGTGTCTAGCTTCAAATTCTGTTGAGATCAATGTATTTTAAATTAAAAGACTGCAAAAACTTGCATTTATTTACTCTACAGACATCATGGAATTCACTGCCATATTTAAAAGGTTCATATAAACTGACCGCCAAAGCATTACCGTGTTAGAAATAATGACTACAGGAGAATGTTATGGACTACTGAGGCAGGTGGCCCCCAAATTGTACAAAAGAGGGTTATCTGTTGAGAAAGGAGACTTGGCTCACCCTGATGAGGTAAATTACTGATGGTCCTCATAACCAAAAGTCTGCACTTAATTTTGACCAATGAGGAGAAGCTAGTTGCTGTTGTGGAGAACAGAAGGCACTTCTGTCATCTACAACTTGGTCTTGGCCCATGAAGTGAGTCCTAAGGAATGTGCTACTAATAGTGAAAGAACTAAAATTGTAAACCAGCTACTTTCTAAAAATACATACATTTGAGGGTAGGCAAATGATATCTGATGATATCGCTGCTCTTATGTTCTTACAAGTATGCTTTCCTGAGGGGGAGGAAAAGGTTGATGTAGCAAGCATGGAATTCTGCATAATCAACAGCCTGCCAATGTCACCACCACCATTGTAGAGAGCAATCAGGACTGACATATAGCCAATATATGTGACAATTAAATATGATCACACTGTTTTACTTTCAGACAAGATATATTAGATGTTTGTAAAACATGGGTAAATGGAGAGGGTGTGTCACCTAGGAGACTATCACGAATGATGTGCTATCACATAAAACATGTTGAGAACTCCAAGCTCATGGTTTATGAGGGCTGCCAAAGAAAATGCTGTACTTTAGAGTCAGACAAGTACCCTAGACTTTGGGAAATTTTTACAAAAAGTTCAAAGACAAAAGATTTTTGACCCATAGACTTGTGTCTCAAAAAGGGATTATGGCTAACAAAGGGAGATGATAAAAACCCAAAACCTTTTAGCTGAATAATTGTGAAATAATTTAAATAAAACAGACAGGGAAGTTAAATGGCTGTCTACTCATCTGAAAGTTTAAATGATATATGTAGAAGGTATAAAGAAGGAAGAGTGATCAAGGTGAAGGTAGAAGTGTAGCAATCTATTATGAAAGCACCATAAACTAAAGGCCCCAATAAACAGGATAAAAAATATGGTAAAGTTGGCCAGAAGGAACTGGAAGGCTTTTATGTTGTTGTTAAAAAGAAAAAGGAAATAAGAAGTTTACTGTTTAGAGATGATAAGAGAAAGTATATCAAAGAAGTAGCAGAATCATTCAACTCCTATTTTTTCTTCTCTTTTCTAAATGGGTTTTTCAACTGAATATGGTGAAGAAACTAACTGAAGTGAAAATTCTAGCCCAAGGTAGGTAAGAGATTAGTAAACTAATTCCAGGGTATTTTCAATGAGGCCAGATAAATTACCAGGGTGGTAACAAAATTTTCAGTCATAATCTCAGAGCTACTGTTTAGCAATCTTGGAAAACTCATGGCAAATAGGAGAGAGACCACAGACCATAACTGACTAACTTTCATCTTTATTTTTGAAGAGAAGAATAGGGTGGGTTCTAGAAATTAGAGGCAACTTGATTCATGCATATAGGATTGACAACAGATTGTTAAAAGGCTTGATTTTGAGCATGCAGAAATGAATGTTATGGTCATTAGCAGCCAACAAATGTCAACTAAGGAGAAGCTTTAATAAACCAGTATGGCTTATTTTTTTTATAGGTTATTAGGCAGACATCAAAGGACTGCCTAAAAATCAAATAGTAGCTAGCTATGTTATTTGTCTTGCCTTGGTGGAGTAATAAGGGTTGCTTCCTCTCAAAAATGTCTAATAATGGCTTTAAATAACATGAGAAAGTGTTTGTTAGGATGCCTTTCCCCTATTTCCCATTTTTGTAAATGACTGGATGAACACAGACTTCTCAGGTTTGCAGAGGACATGAAAATAGACAGGGTATCTTATGTTGGTGCTTCTCAAACTTTTCCACAGAATATTCTTAATGGAAGAGGAAAGTAAACATATACATCTGAGAAACCAGGGCAATTATCCTAAGTGGCTGCCAAAAGAGAGACATTTCTCTGAATTATTTTGTCTTAATTAAAAACTATGTGAATTTCCACTCTATTTCATATTTTTAAATTTATTTTTTTTTATTTTTCAGTGTTCCAGAATTCATTGTTTATTTCATATTTTTAAAATATAAAATAACTCTGTCTAATCAATTTCTTTTCTTTCTTTTGTTTTCTTTTTTAAATTGGCATCTCTGTGCCTTTGAATACTTTGGCACATATTTCCCTGAGGTGCTCTACTTATCTTCATTCAAATCAATCATAAAAACCTTAAACAGAATAGGGTAAAAAACAGGGAATGACGGCTCTCTAGTACAGGCTATTTCATACTGAATAAAGCCATCCATGCATGCATTTATATGACAGGTAAGACACCAAATCTTGAAAAGGATCTTAATAAGATGGCATACGAACAGAATTAAATCTAACAGGGATAAATATAAACATAAATATTTGCATTTAAATTGGCACAAATGTGTGTTCAAGTGGTAAAAAGAAATGTGTGACTTGAGATTTTTCATTTAGATTATTTAGATTAGAATGGTTCCAAACATTCTACAAACCAATGGAGTTATGTAATTGTTAAGTATGGTAGCATTAAATTACTTTCATATAAGTAGTAGATATCAAGAAAATTAACAGTCCCTCTGTGCTCTGCATTAATAAGCCATTTTTATAGGAGCAAATTTAATTTTGGGTGCCAAATTTAATAGGGACCTTGATAAACTATGGAGTATTCATTCATAGGAAGAAACTAGGATCACCAAGCATCTAGAAATTTTATCATGCAAGAAAAGGTTAAGAACCTAGAGCGCATATGAGGAGACCAGATGAGCTTAGTGTAGCACATGACACCGAATGTTGTCCTACAGCGTGTTTCTGAGGTGCATCTGCTTAGGTTGTTAAAATGGAGGCAACTGGGTTCTGCAGGTAAAAATTTGGATTCAGGAGCCTGGGGCCCTGGAAGCTGCATTTTGATACTCAACCCAGGGAAATGATGCGGATGAGGTGAAGGTCTGAGAAATGCTGTTCTATGCACTGGATGTAGAAGCAGTAATGGAATTACAGAGAAGCAAAGTGGCTCCACATTAAAAAACAAAACAAAACAAAACAAAACACAAAAAACAACCAATAATCTTTCTTGGTAACAACTAGATGGAGAAAATAGTATAGAAAGGCATATTGCAATAATATTACTCAGGACATTCATGGATATTCCAGGAGTCAGGGATGATACTGAAGGGATACTGAAGGATACCGTAGACTAAAAGTCCTCTGGTCAATCATTCTGACTATAGCAGAGCAAAAGAAAAACTGATAAAAATATATTCACTGGTTTTAGTGGAAAGAGAACACTAATATTTGTATTTATGTGTAGCCACTTTTTTGTTTAATTTATAATAAAGTTGATCTTGTATACAAATATCTGACTCTTGATTTGTTTAAGCAGTGCATATTTTGATGTTGTTTTCCTTTGATGCAGTTAGTTTCCATTAAGTGGTTGGATGAAAGAGTTACTGTAATTTTTTCCTCTTTGGTGTAGGATATAACACTGATGATTTAATTCTTAATTATTCAGGGAACCCCCCCCAATGTTTATAGATTATTTTGGTATAGATTATTTAGTTCATAGAGAAAAGCAGCAATTTTTGAGAATACCATGAACTACGAATTGCCTACAAAAGAAAGAAACATTAAATTCCAATGGCTGTCCTGCCACTGCTGCAAACTGGTGCGTACGGAAAGCAGAGAAGGAGGTGTTAAAGGACTGCAAGGAAGAGGAGAGCCGAGAGTGTATGTGAAGCAAAGACAAAATCGCCAGGAAACGAAAAGCCAATATCAAGTGCAAATATATGGACCTTGCGTCTAAGACTTAGAAGTTCCAAAATGAGCTACAGGGAAGAGGCATGAAAGTGAGTGGGACCAGAGTTGGAAACCTTGGAAAAGCATTGCTTCTAGAAGAGGAAGAATTAGAGAATGGTGCTAATCACCAAAGACATGGTATTAAGAAAAAAAGAAGAAACAAGAGGGTGAAAATTAAAGCAAATGCACTGACATTGATCATTTAATACATTTAACTGTAGAGCAAAGACTAAAACAAGGGTGGGTACATGAGTGGAAGAATTGTATGTTAACAGTGCACAAATGGGCAGAGTAGAAAGAATGCAACGAAAAATGGAGAAGGAAGAGAGATAGGAAAGAAGATTAATTGGCTGATGTATAAGTAATAAGTGGAAGTCAAAGGATACTATTTAAAAATTATAGATGGATAGTAAAACTTCAAGTAGGAAAGAAGAGAATTAAAAGCACTATAAAAGACCTGTTAAAACTACAAAAACAAAATGCATGCTTTTTTAAAAGCCAAGTGAAATTAAAAAAAAAGCAAGACATGAAATAGAGAAAGATTGAAACTATTTGTTTTTAAAGACAAAGGAAAATATCCTCAGGGTTTCCAAGCGAAAAGGTCAAATTACTTAAAAGGTTAAGAAAATTAAGTAGCCATCGGACTTCTAAAAAACAACATACTAAACAACGTACAGCAGAGCCGCCTTTTGAGGAAACTCAGGAAGAAAAGGCAAGCCAGCAATCTTTTATACAGTTAAGCAACCCTTTGAGGCTAAAGAAGATAAAAAGCTATTTTCCCCTTTTCCTAAGACGTTTAGTGGTTTAAAGCATTTCTTGCACATGATTTTGTCAGGGAGGAATCTGGAAAATGCTGGCTGGGTTGTTAATTTCTGATGCTGTCATGTTGGTTGGGATGGCTGAGGCTGAAGAATACACCTCCAAGATAGCTTCTCTGCTCACATGTCCGTGCACTGGTGGGGACAGTGCAAGGCTGGTTATAGATGGTTTAGATGGGTCCCTCCCCTTCTCTCAATAGTTTCAAGGTCTTTGCACATGGTCTCTGTAGCTGAGTTGTCAGACTCCTTCGTGGTGGGTCTGGGATTCAAGAAACCAAAGAGAAACAGACAGTCCTCTTAAAAGATACACCCAGAACAACATATTCTGTTGATTTAAGTAGTTACAGCCCAATCCATAATCAAGGGGGGAGGCAAATAGACCCCCCCTGTCAACAGAAGTTAGTAAAAATGTATGGCTATTATCTTCAATCCAGCAAGTAGAATTCCTACCTAGACATTAAAAAACTAAACAAACATAAACCACTCTTGGTGAAAGCTAAAATATATGAGAAGTTTCAGAATTTCTGAAAAATAAGGGATAATTTAAAATTCTATATATAAAAATCAAGATACTTTTAAAAAGTATTCAGCAGAATATTCATAGTGGCAAATATATATGTCAATATAAATAAAAGCGAATAAAAATAAATTTCAAAAAAAATTAGAAAAAGCAAAAAAGTAAGCAAAAAGAAGCTTAAGGAAGCAAATAATGAAGGCAGAAGTAGACATTAATAAGGCAGAAAATAGAAAAATAGGAAGTCAAAAAAATGAAATTCTGTTCTTTTGAAAAAAAAAATCAAAAGAGATGAACCACTAAGAAATTTAACTTTAAAAGGGCATAAAGAACAAATATACAACATAAGATGACAAGAGAGGAGTAACTATTCACAGAAAGTTTTAAAAATCAGAGGACTACTTTGCATACCAATATGTAAATAAATCAGAAAACCTAGATGAAATGCATCATTTCATAGGAAAATACAATTTACCAAAATAGACCCAAGTATTGATAGAAAGCATAAGCAAAGCAGTTAATAACAGAATTAAGAGAAGCAATCAAGGAACTCTCCCACAAAAGTCATTGGGCCTAGATGATATCAAAGGGAATTCTCCAAAAGAGACCATAAGAGAGACTATTCGTGCTACTTAAATTGCTTCAGAGAAAATGAAGGAAAACGTTCAAATTCTTTTTACAAAGCAATTATAACACTAATATCTAAATATGATAAAGATAATTTAAAGGGAGTATTTTGTATCATATCATTTATGAATATTGACACAAAAAACCCAAAATAACATTTTAGTGAAGAGACTTCATCACATTAAGAAAACATCATGACCAAGAAGGGTTTATGAAGAAAGGCAAGGATGGTTCAATATTAGGAAGTCTATTAATATAAACTACTATAGTAATACATTGATAGTTCTGAAAAGCCTTTGAAAAAGGTCAACACTTATTCCTGATAAAAACTCTCAAAATAAATACGGGTAATATATGACTATATGTAATGATGTAATGATAAAATATGGGTTATGTATGATAGTCATGTATCATAGATTGTTGATTAAGAAATGTCAATTATCATTGATATTAGGATTGACATACACACATATTAATGTATATACACACATGTAAGTGTATGTGTCCATATGTACACACACACACACACACACACACACACATAAAGGCAACATTTTACCTAATGTGAGAACACAAAGGCATACCCATTGGGGCTCCTGCAGATGCAGTTAAGCTTCTGCCTTCGGTACAGGCCATGATCCCAGGATCCTGGGATCAAGCCTGGCATGAGCCTGCTTCTTCTTCTCCCTCTGCCTGCCACTCCCTCTGCTTATGCATGCATGCTCTCTGTCAATTAAATAAATAAAATCTTTTTTTTAAAAAATGGCATACCCACCAATAACAGGAACACAGAAAGAATGCCTACTATCTCCACTATTATTTAACATGTAGTAGAGGTATTAACCACCTCAATTAGACAAGAGAAAACAATTAGAGATAAAATAACTGGAAAACAAAAAAAGAATAAAATAAAAATGTGATAGTAATGTTGGAAAACCTGAAGAATTAATGACAAAAACAACTCAAAACAAAAGAAATGAGCAAGGTGGCAGTCTGTAAAATCAACATATCAAATTTAATAATCTTTGTAATATACGAATAATAACCAACAGAAGATAGTATGGAAAAGAAAACCCTGTTTACCATAGCAAAATGAACAAATAAATAAAATAGGAAAAAATGAAATGTAAAATATTTAAAACTCATTTAAGGAAAAAATCATACCTGAAAGCTATAAAAACAAATCTGAACAAAGCAGAAGACATTCCTTATTCCCAACTAAGATGTTTCAATGCCATCAGGATAAGTTATCTCCAAGTTAATTTATAAATTTAATATCCCAATAAAAATACCAATAATCCCTTTGTTTTTCTGGAGCTAGACACTTACTACTTAGAAATAAAGGGAAATAATAAAATATACCCATATATCTGCTCTTCTTTCAAAAGAAACACAGGTAATAAAGCAATGAAATAGACTGCCTACTAAGGATGTGTATGGAGAAGCAGGGGGAAAGGAAGGGGTGATTTAGGGTGGGAAGAATAGGGGACAGAGTATACTTCTCTGAGTAAACCTTTTTGAAAAGTTTTTCCCTTTGAAAGCATATTAATCTTCTATGTATTCACAAATGAAAATTAAAACCTCAAGTGTGGGAAAAGAAAAATGTAAGTTAAATGCAAACAAAAACAAATAAACCCCAACTGTATTTCCAACTCATAATCTGTCCACATTGAAGGGAGGGAGGAAAAAGTAATTTAAATAATTTTTTCATTTTCGTTTTGAATTAAAATTCTAATTTTGAGATAATTGTAGATTCACACGCAGTTATAGTTGGGGGAGGCTAGGATACCTCATTACAGCCTGGCAGGAATGAAAGTCTAGGCTCCTCGGGGCACCTGGGTGGCTCAGTGGGTTAAGCCACTGCCTTCGGATCAGGTCATGATCTCAGGGTCCTGGGATCGAGTCCCACATCGGGCTCTCTGCTCAGCAGGGAGCCTGCTTCTTCCTCTCTCTCTGCCTGCCTCTCTGCCTACTTGTGATCTCTCTGTGTCAAATAAATAAATAAAATCTTTAAAAAAAAAAAAGTCTAGGCTCCTCACTTGGCCTTTGCTGGTGGTAAAGATGGGGTGAAGATGGGGCTGCATTTTTTTCTGTGGGATTTGACTGAAGTTGAATGGTTATTATCCAAAAGTTTCCTCTCTTGCTAGGCTGCCCTTTCTTAATCCTTTGGCTAGAGAAAGCAGCCTTTTGTTGTTTTTGTCTGTGCTTGTTGGCATTTCTGGATTGACAGTTTCTTCAGCTCGAAGTGTTGCATACAGAAGGCAAAAAGTAAAGCCAGGGAATTCATCATCATCACGTCCCTTGGGTCTTGAGATACCTGGCTAGACTCTTTTCAGAGTCTTCTGTTAAGGATAGAGTCCACGTTTTTTAGTTGCACTGAATAGAAGGACTAAAAAAAAGGATGTCTAGTCTATCTTACTAGAAGTGGGAGTTTTTCCCAAGTAACTTTTGAATATAGTCCTTTTATAATCTTGCCCTAAGGTGGGAAAAGACCCACAAATAAATCTTGAACTCTTTCTTTTGGAATTTTTTTGGAATACTTTAAGTCTAACAATTCTAGTACTATTTCCTATGCATTGTAGGAATAAGAGATGACTGAATGGGTTGATATTCTTGGAACCAGGATTTTTACTGCACAGGGAGATACAAATATGGGGAAAAGAAAGGAAAGGAAAAACCTGGCAGGGTGGATTGAAGTTTGGAACTGAAGCTATGAACTTATTATTTCCATATCCCTGTCTGTTTATCCATTCATCCATCCATCTGCATATGATTGTCTTTTAGCTCTCTACCTTCTGAACCAGTTATAAGCAATTACACACCAATAGCAATAGTAATCGGTATACCTAGTACCAAATCTTACTTTCTAAATATCATTCGCCATCGAAAGGAACATTCCTTGGAGAAATAGCTAATTTCAAGATTGTGGTAAGGAAGGTAAGAGTTGAACCAGAAGCATCTTATTGTGTCAGAATATAAAGAAGTTCTCAAAAAATGGGTAGTGTCAAAAGCCCGCCCTGAAACCACTTTGCAGGTTCTTCTCCTGGCTAAATCTGGGACAATCTGAGCATAAAGATAAATAAAGATGGTAATTATAACCCACTAAGTAAAATAGAAATCCATGAGTCAATCCATGGATAGTACATAGCAGACAGGCTGGTACATAGATAGGAAAGTAGATAGATAGATAGATAAAGTCCAAACTCTTCCATATTGCAGAAAGCTGACTGATAAATCAAGAGTTGGAAAATCACCATTTTGTTATCATCAGAATGAAGATTAGTTTGTGCAAGAATCACCAATGAATGACAAATCTAGGGAGAAAAGTTTGAAAATCAGGATATTTGCACGGTTTTCCAAATGTGACTCCATAGACCGCTCATTACCGTAATGGGAAAAATGATAACTATACAGTGGATAAGCAGAACTAACCATTGGGAAAAGAAAATCAGTATCACCAGTAAGAGGGCAACAGACACACCCTGCCTTAATGTATGATTTCCTGAGAAGGGCACAGTATCACCTACGTAGTATTATGGCTGGGGATAAAATAAACAGAATCTTTTTTTTTTTTTTAAGATTTTATTTATTTATTTTAAAAAGAGAGAGGGAGAGAGAGAGAGAGAGAGAGAAGCAGGTTCCTCACTCATCAAGGAGCCTGATGCAGGGCTTGTCCCAGGACCCCAGGGCAGAGCTGAAGGCAGAAGCTTAATGGGCTGAGCCATCCACATGCCCCTGATAAACAGAATCTCATGAGAGAACAGTAGACTAGTCCAAATTGAGGAACACTCTTGAAAATAACTGACCTGTATTCTTTAAAAATATTTATGTCATTAAAGATAAAGACTGACAAACTGCTCCAGCTTAATGGAGATTAAAGACTAAATAACAACTAAAGGCAGGATGTTATCCTGGACTGGATCCTGGACTCTTTGAAGAGAGAAAAAGTGTAAAGGGCATACCTGGTGAAACTGGGATAACGACGCTTGATTAAGTGAAAGTGTTACATCAGTGTTAGATATTTTGAATTTAGTAACAGTACTGAAGTTATGGAAGGGAATAAAGTCAAAACTCATGTTGTTAAGAGATGCACATGCAATGCTGAGGAGTTAAGAGGCGTGACCTATCACGATGTCTGCAACCTATACTTCAATATACATTTCAGAAGAACAACAGGTTGATGGCGCAAATGTAGCAAAATGTTAACAACAAATATTAAGGATATTAATTGTACATCTGGATAAAGGATATATTGGAGTACACTTGTAACTTTTTTACCAGTTTCAAGTTGTTTTGAAGTAAGAAAAATAAAAAACAATGCAGGGTAGTAGATTAAAGATCAGAATGAAGGTAGGAAATGAAAACCCTGCTACAGCCCTGTCTCTGAATTATAGATAGAAATCTGGAATGAAACTATTTTTGTTCAGGTTGGCAGAGGTTATGATAATAATCATTTTTCACAAATTCAACATGTACTGGGAGAAAGAACAGAACTTCAACGAATGTAAGTGGCTAAATCAGGTTCCTTGTTGGCGAAGACTAACGTTTAGGAAGTGAAAAATTGAAATTATTTTTGATATTAATGCAACTAAGGTGCATCCTTAGATAGAATTCAATGGTGCAAATGTATTATTAGAATACAACCACTTTAGGCAGGCATTTTTGGTATTTGTTTAAACATGATCTGTGCCATATGTCCCAACACACTGTATATACAGCCAATGCCCAAACACAGCAGCTGATTCCCTTTCTTCAGGACAAATGGAGTAGTTTCCTTAGCCCAGGAAAATACTTACAAACTCAACATTCATTGAATTCTCTTTCCTCAGGACTCCTTCCCCCACCTCCTCATACACTCTTGGTAATCCTGATATCCTTTAACCCTTAGCAGAATCTTATTTCACTTCAGCAATTTGCACATTTGTAAAACTGGACACCTGGAGTTTTAATTTTCAAAGCATTGCTCAACGGGTGTGTCCCAGCTTCTTGGCTTCTTTGAATATGCGTGTGCATCTAGTGTGTGCATGCTTATGTGCATGCGTGGCAGTTTGCTCCTTGAGAAACTGGCCCTCTAGTACTCTCTTGGAATTCAAATAGAGTTCTTGATGTATGGGGACAAATGTATCAACTGTCGTCATGTTTCAGAGGCCAAACTCTCAGAAGGAAGCGAGGTGTCATATAGGATTGCTTAATAGGTATTTTGACCAAGGATTCTTTTGGATACTTCTATGGACCCGATATCCACTTATACTTCACAACTATGAGCTAATGATGGCAGAAAACAAATTCTAACAAAGGATAATAAAAGATACTTTATTTTTGTTTACCATAGAAGTATATGAATTTATCTTAAAGTAGTAACTATAGAAGTTATTAAAATCAGAGACTTCTCTAAGAGTTTTGTTATGCTAAATTTTGGCACAGATGTGCTCATGTTTCATTTTAATCTCTATTTTAAGAGTTGCACATGTCAAATTGAGGAGTAAAGGGACACAATATATTATGATGTATGCCACCTATTCTTCATTCTTCAACCTATTCTGGATATTACTGTGTATTTGGAAAGATCAAGCTATTGATGACACAAATGTGGTTGAATGTTAACAACTGGTGAATCTGGATAAAGGATATTTTGGAGTTATTTCCCCACCAAGAGAATCAAGGCCTCCTTGCAGTCTGATAAGTGGCCATTAATTATTTCAATTTGAACTAAATTTCTCTTGCTGAGATTGAACACCTATCTGCTCATATATTCTGGTTGCTTATTCTTTTGTGAAAAGCTTATTTTTGGACATTTTTAAAATTGAGTTAATCTTCACCTTTTTAATTTGTAAGAATATTTAAATATTAAATATTAAATATTAAGGATATTAATTGTACATCTGCTATACATTTTGCAAATATTCTTGTTGCTTTTCATATGCTGTTTAGCTTTATTTATAGTGTTTTGCATAGAGAAGTTTTATACTGCTGTGTAGTTAATCAGTTTCTAGTCACACTTACAGTTTCTGGCCTTATTACTGTACTTAAAAAGTCCTCCTTGTCCTCAAATTGCACATATATTCTCCAAATGTTCTCTTGAAATTTTTACAGCTGTATTTTACTGTTAAGTTTTAATTTACAGGTAATTTTAATTTATGCGTGATGTGAAGTAGATAGCAGATATAATCCAAAATTTTGGTAAATTAATTTTTTGGTGAATTAGTTAACTTAGTTTTGTAAGTTTAAAAATATTTCTTGTAACTTTACAATGGAAGGATCAGACTATGTATACTTAAAATATATTTGTAATTTTAAAAGTTTAAAAATAACATAATTGGAAAACCAAAAAAATATGTCTTGTTTCTGGTTAGTTCTAATCTACATTGTGGGACAAGTACATGGCCATCTAGGTGAAAGACATTCTATGCATTCTAAGCATTATTGGGGTAAAAGTGCAATGTTTTCTCCCTAAAGCAGAATTCTCAACCTTGAATATACTTTGGAATCACCTGAATCACCTGTTTTTTAAAACGCTGACGCCAGTCCCCAGAGATTCTGACTTCCTTGGTCTGGGCCTACTTACAGGGATTTTAAAATCTCCCCAGGTGATTACATAATGCACAGCTGAGGTTCAGACCACTGTATTAGAGCTTCTTAGTGATTTCTGATATTATTTGCTAAAAGCTTAGCTATCATTCAGAGAAAGTTGTGTCTCTAAATTTTAGTTCTAAAACCCTCCCATCTCTGGGCTCTAATCATAGAGCCCAGAAAACCACCAGGACTTTGGCATTGAGTTGGATATATTCTTTAACCTCCTTCTGGGTACATTGTGTTGACAATGGATTTAAGAGATTTGAAGAAGTGATGTGTCTGAAAAGTTTTCAGAATAATTTCCTGTGAGAAAACAAATTTACCTTGGCATTTACCTTAGAAGTATATCAATTTACCTTAAAATAATAACTACAGAGGCTTACCTTAGAAGTATAATGTTATACTACGATTTCTTCAAAGATTCAAAACCAGGGACTTCTATAAGAGGTTTGTAAAGCAAAACTTTGGCTCAGATGTGTTCACGTTTCATTCTCCTTTTTATATAAAGTAACATTATCTATAAATTTTGGATTTTAGAGGATTTTTTGTGTGTCAGGAATTTTTTTTTTTTTACAATGAATGGATATTACTTTTATCATCAGAAAACTTTTTTTAAAATAAAATTTACATTTATGTGCTATGATCACAAATCTAAAGAATATGCAGAAAGAAATACATTTTGTATTAGTTGTTGCCTCCAGATAGCTGGGACTATGAGCAATTCATTTTTTCCCTCTTGCCATGTTTTTACATTTTCCAAGTTTTCTGACATAATCATATATTACCTCTATAAAGGAAAAATATGTATTTAAACTAAACATTTATAATGGGCTCATTTAAATCACCCAAGTACTCTCAATAACTTTTATTCTGTAAAACCAACTCAAACATTTAAGTAGTATTCTGTTAAAAAAGTTTTTTATTTAATTTAAATTCTTCACAATTTAAATAACTGTTTCATTCACAAGGGGAGAAATTTTATTTTTTTTTAAATAAAGATGTTATTTTTAAATTTAATTTAAATTCTCACAATTTAAATAACTGTTTCACTCTCAAGTGGAGAAATTTTTTCTTTCTTTTTTTAATAAAGATTTTATTTACTTATTGTCGCAGCCGGCGCGACCAATCGACCAGGAATGTGAGGGTAAGAGGATGAAGAAAAGAACTCGAGGGGAACCTGGGTGGCTCAGTGGGTTAAGCCTCTGCCTTTGGCCCAGGTCATGATCCCGGGGTCCTGGGATCGAGCCCCGTGTCGGGCTCTCTGTTCAGCAGGGAGCCTGCTTCCCTTCCTCTCTCTCTACCTGCCTCTCTGCCTACTTGTGATCTCTCTCTGTCAAATAAATAAATAAAATCTTAAAAAAAAAAAAAAAAAGAACTCGAGAAGCAGAGAGATGGGGCAGGAGGAGCACTGAGGAGGATGTCCAACAGTGCTCCTCCTGCCCCCTCTCTCTGCTTCTCGAGTTTTTTTCTTCGTCCTCTTAACCTCACGTTCCTGGTTGATTTGTCGCGCCGGCGCGACAAGTGGCGCCCAACAGGGACCTGAGAACATTTCAAGGGAGCGCGCACATACAGGCAAGTAGTTGCCGACAGTCAGTAAGAGGAGCCCGGGGTTGACGGGTGACAGCAGGAGTAAAATAACATGGGGCAAGGTCAATCAGTGAAACAAACTTTTTTTGTCACTGCATTGCAGGCCCTTATGAAGCAAAAAGGGTCCAAGGTCTCTAAAAGGGCCTTGCAGATAATTACGTAAATAAGCCGCCTTCTAGTAAACCCAGGTTGCTGGGCCGTCCCTAGCAAAGGGGACTCTGTTTTTCCTAATGGATGTGGGGGCTTCTCCCTCACTCATTTCCCGTGTTAATGGCTATAACTGGAGCCAACTGGGGTTAGTCTAACTCGAGACAGAGACCGTAAGGAATATTCCCAAGCAGCGGCTGAAACTCTCTTTGTTTTGGGGAAGTTTCCCTGTCTTCTCTGGCTCTACTTGGACTGCTTAAACCCTCCCCCCTTGCTGGTGGGAAAGCATGGTGTCTGCTCCTCTCTTGGAGCTGATGAGCTCTAAAACTGGGAATCCTTTCTCTGCCTACTGGCAGCACTTTGTTTCCTCTGTTTCCCCCTTCTCCTGTTTCTGTACCAATGTGCGTGCAACCTGCATGACTAGCCTCTAGATCATGCACCAGGGCTCCTTCTCTCTTCACTGTTAAGGAGCAAGAAGAGCAGCCCCTGCACCTAACACCCCCCACTCCAGATCTTCCCATGCATGTCTCAGGTAAACATTCAAAGTGGAGTGGGCCCAAGTGGAACATAAATCAGTATTTGAACTTTTTTTTTTTTTTAAGATTTTTAATTTATTTCCCAGAGAGAGAGAGAGAGCAAGTGAGTACACACAAGCAGGCAGAGAGGCAGGCAGAGGCAGAGAGAGAAGCAGGCTCCCCGCTGAGCAAGGAGCCCGATGCGGGACTTGGATCCCAGGACCCTTGGATCATGACCCTAGTCGAAGGCAGTGGCTTAACCCACTGAGTCACCCAGGCGTCCCAGAACTAAGTTAAGTTTGTTGGTTTAATTAAGATAGACAAGTCTTTGAAGTTAGAGCAGTAAATGTGAAGCTTTTATTCTTTTTTTTTTCAATTTATTTATTTTCAGAAAAACAGTATTCATTATTTTTTCACCACACCCAGTGCTCAATGCAAGCCATGCCCTCTATAATACCCACCACCTGGTACCCCAACCTCCCACCCCCCCGCCACTTCAAACCCCTCAGATTGTTTTTCAGAGTCCATAGTCTCTCATGGTTCACCCCCCCTTCCAATTTACCCAAATTCCCTTCTCCTCTCTAACGCCCCTTGTCCTCCATGCTATTTGTTATGCTCCACAAATAAGTGAAACCATATGATAATTGACTCTCTCTGCTTGACTTATTTCACTCAGCATAATCTCTTCCAGTCCTGTCCATGTTGCTACAAAAGTTGGGAATTCATCCTTTCTGATGGAGGCATAATACTCCATAGTGTACATGGACCACATCTTCCTTATCCATTCATCCGTTGAAGGGCATCTTGGTTCTTTCCATAGTTTCGCGACCGTGGCCATTGCTGCTATAAACATTGGGGTACAGATGGCCCTTCTTTTCATGACATCTGTGTCTTTGGGGTAAATACCCAGGAGTGCAATTGCAGGGTCATAGGGAAGCTCTATTTTTAATTTCTTGAGGAATCTCCACACTGTTCTCCAAAGAGGCTGCACCAACTTGCATTCCCACCAACAGTGAAAGAGGGTTCCCCTTTCTCCACATCCTCTCCAACACATTTTGTTTCCTGTTTTGTTAATTTTGGCCATTCTAAGTGGTGTAAGGTGATATCTCAATGTGGTTTTAATTTGAATCTCCCTGAGGGCTAATGATGATGAACATTTTTTCATGTGTCTGATAGCCATTTGTATGTCTTGATTGGAGAAGTGTCTGTTCGTATCTTCTGCCCATTTTTTTATGTGTTTGCCTGTTTCGTGTGTGTTGAGTTTCAGGAGTTCATTATAGATCCTGGATATCAACCTTTTGTCTGTACTGTCATTTGCAAATATCTTCTCCCATTCCGTGGGTTGCCTCTTTGTTTTTTGACTGTTTCCTTTGCTGTGCAGAAGCTTTTGATTTTGATGAAGTCCCAAAAGTTTATTTTCGCTTTTGTTTCCTTTGCCTTTGGAGACATATCTTGAAAGAAGTTGCTGTGGCTGATATCAAAGAGATTACTGCCTATGTTCTCCTCTAGGATTCTGATGGATTCCTGTCTCACGTTGAGGTCTTTTATCCATTTTGAGTTTATCTTTGTGTACGGTGTAAGAAAATGGTCGAGTTTCATTCTTCTACATATAGCTGTCCAGTTTTCCCAGCACCATTTATTGAAGAGACTGTCTTTTTTCCACTGTATATTTTTCCTGTTTTGTCAAAGATTAATTGACCATAGAGTTGAGGGTCCATATCTGGGCTCTCTACTCTGTTCCACTGGTCTATGTCTCTGTTTTTATGCCAGTACCATGCTGTCTTGGTGATCACAGCTTTGTAATAAAGCTTGAAATCAGGTAAGGTGATGCCGCCAGCTTTATTTTTGTTTTTCAACGTTTCCTTAGCGATTCGGGGTCTCTTCTGATTCCATACAAATTTTAGGATTATTTGCTCCAGCTCTTTGAAGAATGCCGGTGGAATTTTGATCGGAATGGCATTAAAAGTATAGATTGCTCTAGGCAGTATAGACATTTTAACAATGTTTATTCTTCCGATCCAAGAGCATGGAATGGTCTTCCATCTATTTGCGTCTTCTTCAATTTCTTTCATGAGTGTTCTGTAGTTCCTCAAGTACAGATCCTTTACCTCTCTGGTTAGGTTTATTCCCAGGTATCTTATGGTTCTTGGTGCTATAGTAAATGGAATCGATTCTCTAATTTCCCTTTCTGTATTTTCATTGTTAGTGTATAAGAAAGCTTTTATTCTATCGAAGTTTACTGAAGGTCAAATAAGCTCGTGTTATTTGTTAAAATTTGTTAGCAAAGAAATTACTAAACTGATGTTTAATGGTCTGTCTCAAAGTTTTAATGGGTATTGCTGAAGTAACTTTCAAAGTCTTTAGTAACCTAAAAGTTTAAAGTTTTGGTTGGATGACAAATGAAATTAAATTTTTTAGACATCTAGGTTTTTTCCAGATAGGATAAACTGCTAAGTAATTAACTACTGGATGTAGGTTTGTGCTTTTGACGTCTTACTGCAAAGAAACTAAGAATATTTAAATCTGTTGGTAAACATGTTTTATACTTAACTGATAAGTCTGCCTCTTAAAGAATTCTGTTGTAACAGTTCACAATTGGTTTATATTTTGTCTTCACTAGAGATTAAGAGGTTTCTGAGAGTACAAAATTCTGCTAACTGTAAGGCTGATGGAAATGAGAAAGCAACCCTGTATGTAGGAAAGTAGGAGATATGTAAGAAAGATTTAAGAAATGAGAATGCATTTTGTTAAAAGTAAGAGAAGGTAATTTTGTCCTGAATGAGATGGTTGTTTGGATGGAAATGACTTGGGACAAAACCTGAATGCAAAGGAAAGTTGTAGAAGGTTTGTGAGGGGAAATCTTCAGAAAAAGAATTTTAGGTATGGTCAGGACGGACTAAGATTAACTGTACACACAAAAAGGAGGGCCTAAAAGAATGAGTAGTTTTGTCTTAAAGTGAAAATGTCTGGTTACACAAGAACTTGAAAGGAGATAAACCTGAGGGTATATAGTAAGTTGTAGAAGGCTGGGGGGAAGTGACTTTTATTTGCCTTGGTTTATGGGTTTAAAAGAAAACAGTGAGATACTCTCCTCATATGCATTTAACTTTAACTCTTTATATTTTAAAATTTTTTGAATGTCGACGATATAGGTCACAGCAGCTGAACGCTTTTGGCATCCAGACTTTTCTCCTCTTCCTTATGCTAGGTGGAAAGACCCCTCCGACAGGCACTTGGAAGGGTCCTGATCTTATCCTCTGCAGAGGACTCGGTTTTGTGTTTTTCCTCAGGATAAAAATACCCCACGCTAGCTTCCAGAAAGATGGTGCTGAATCCTTGTGTCTCCAACAGAGGATGGCTTGCCTCACATTGAACAGCCAGAACAGATGGAGGAGAAGACGTCTCCCCCCTTACAGCCAGAGGGATGTTTCATGCAGAACTCTGGAAACTGGTTGCTGCCCTGGGACCAATCGGAGTGCAAATAGCCAGAAATGGTTATACTGCCACAAAAGACTATAATCTGTCTTTGCAGGCCTGTGTTCCTGGACCTTTTTTATTGATAGCGGGCTCGGGATCAATAGTTCTCATCTCTTTCCAAGGGGGAAATCTATTGTATAATATCCATTGTGACCATTGTGTGTTAACAAATTGTCTACCTGTGTCCCTATTCAGGCGCCACTTGTCGCGGCCGGCACGACAAATCGACGAGGAACGTGAGGGTAAGAGGATGAAGAAAAGAACTCGAGAAGCAGAGATGGGAGCAGGAGGAGCACTGTTGGACATCCTCCTCATACATACATACATCATACTATGTGTATGTTCAAACCTGTACTTAACTAATCATAGTGCAATGTGATGAGTGGTAGAAAAAATATTAGCAAAGAGCAATGAGAACAGAGAGAAGGAGGCATTTGACTCCTCCACTTCTTAGTTTATGTCAAACTTCCATTTCCAGCAGGAGATTTGACAAGTGTGCTTGACAGCCTGTTGTATGTGACAAAAGATCAAGAGATTTGGGTCTCAGTTTGTTCTGCCATTAAGTGAGATACCTTTTGTCTATGGGCCTCATTTTCCCTATTCTGGTTAAAAAGGATGTTGGGAATTGGCTTTCCATGATTCCTTATAAAATGCTGTGGTTTATTCCTTTCAGGAAATGAACAGTGAGCTGTAATTGGCAATTCACTGCCAATCACAGCTCTTACTATCTTTGAGTCAAAAAATACCTTAGAAGCCATCTGGTACAGCCCTCTGAATTCAGAGAAGGAAATAAGAACCCAGAAGGAGGAGTATTTTGTCCAAAGTCACAGCCATTCTTGGTCCCCAGGTTTCCTTGTGTTAGTGCAGCTGAATTACTCAGACTAGGAGGGGAAAAGAATTCAGTTAAGAGTTGCTGGACTAGGGGGCACCTGGGTAATGCAGTCAGTTGAGCATCTGACTCTTGGTTTTGGCTCAGGTTGTGATCTCAGGGTGGTGAGATCAAGCCCCCCATTGGGCCCCACCCTTGGCGAGGAGTTTGTTGAGACTCTCCCCCCCTCTGCCCATCCACCCTGTGTGCTTTATGTCTCTAAACTAAATAAATAAATCTTAAAGAAGAAAAAAAGAGTTGTTGGACTAAATGCCTAATAGAATTTGACCGAACATGACCAGTATAAAACAAATGCATACAATCCAAGGGATTTTAGGTGAGATACATTCCCTTGAGCAATCAACTGGACATTCTTGGCAGGAGGTAGTAAATGTGATTGGGGAAATATCTGTGAATACCATTCTTTCCGTGCTCCAGAAATGTCACCTTTCTCAGGAATGTGATTAACTGGGTGTTTAGAAACATAAAAAAAGCATGTGAAATAGACAGTTAAGATACTGAAAAATTTCCTCTATTCATTTTAAAACAAATAGCATGTTTACAGCAGATTAAGTAAAAGGCATACTATTGGGTTTTGGTGAGCTTAGTGTTCTCTCTTGATTTGTTTCTTGATTTTATCAGCAACTTCCAGTGAATGTGAAGTACAGAGTCAGTAAGTATGAACTGCTCCAAGCAGTGTATCATGCTGGAAAAAATAAAAGAACAGAGCCATCAAACAAAAGTTCTGGCTTAAAATAGATTAAATCTAGCAAAGATCAATTTGTTTAAATATTAAGGGAATCCAAGCACCAAATTCACTCCTTTGCCCTCCGACTTTGCTCTCAGTTGGCCTCCTTCTTGTCCCCATCCAAGAACAGCATGGACAGCTGTGATAGAAAACAGGGTGTGTCTCTCACTATGGGGCTCAAATGCCACACACGAGATTCTCTCATCATGGCATTTGAGGTTGAAAGCCACATACTGGCTTTGTTCCCTAGGCAGCTGGGAGGTTGTGTGGGGTCACAGGGCTTCTCACATGGGTGCTTGGGTTCACCCTCCCAGTGGCCTCATTTCCTCCTTGGGTAGAAGTGATGCATCTACATTACCCTTTAGGATTCCTCAGATTTTTCCAAATGATGATTTGGGATTTTACCTAGAGTTGATGTCATTTTGGGGGAATGACTTCTGTGGCAGAAAGACCTTTATGTAACTATCACCTTCACAGAGGATTTTTCTGTTAATTGGGTTTTGGGAAACTATTTGCCTGTGGGTAGATTTTTGAGTCTCCATATTTACATGTGTGCATGAATACACACACAAATGCACACATGCATACCGGAGATATTTTCCTCTGCTTCTTTTTCACTTTCCACTCGCTAGTCATTCATTTCTTCACTTGACAAAGAAACACTGAATGTCCTCTCTGTGCCAGGCACTGTCTCTTTATTGATAAGATGTGTGCTTGGTCATGGGACTTAGCAATATGGTAGGAGTACTTTGAAGTAGTTCCCTCTAAGATAATTAATTTTAAATAAAAACAAGCCAGTCATCCATATGAAAAGTTGCTCAGTTTCATTCATCATCAGAGAAATACACATCAAAACTACAATGAGATACCATCTCAAACCTGTCAGAATGGTTAAAACCAACAACACAAGAAATAGCAGGTGTTGGTGAGGATTTGGAGAAAGGGGAAACTTCTTGCACTGTGGTGGGAATGAAAACTGGTGCAGCCACTGTGGAAGACCATGTAGTCCTCAAAAAGTTAAAAACAGATTTACCTTATGATCCAGCCAATTGCACTACAAGGTATTTACCCCCCAAAATACAAAAATACTAATTCAAAGGGATACATGCACCCCAGTGTTTATAGCAGCATTACCTACAGTAGCTAAATTGTCTATCAACTGATAGATAAAGATGTGGTATATACACACATGTGTGTATATATATATTCATATGAATATATGAATATATATATAATGGAATATTACTCAGCCATAAAGTACTGTATGTGGTAGATAGGTGTATATATACATATGTGTGTATATATATTATATATACAATGGAACATTACTCAGCCATAAAAATGAATGAAATCTTGCCATTTGCAACGATGTGGATGGAGCTAGAGTGTATAATGCAAAGTCAAATAAGTCAGAGAAAGACAAATACCACATGATTTCACTCATGTGGCTTTTTTTTTTTTTTTAGATTTTTTTTCGAGAGAGTAAGAGAGAGAAAGAGAGTGAGTTCACAGGGGAGCAGATTCCACACTGGTCACAGAGCCCAAAGTGGGGCTTAATCTCAGGACCCTGAGATCATGACCTTAGCTGAAACCAAGAGTCAGACACTTAACTTAATGAGCCACCTAGGTACCCCTCCCTCATGTGGAATTTAAGAAACAAAAGAAATGAGCATAGGACTAAAAAAAACAAAAAACAAAAAGAGAGAGAGGTAAATCAAGAAACAGACGCTTAACTACAGAGAACAAACTGATGGTTACCAGAGGGGAGGTGGGTGGTGGTGGGTGAAATAGGTGGTGGGGATTAAGGAGGGCACTTGGGATGAGCACTGGGTATTGTATGGAAGTGTCGAGTCACTAAATTATACATCTGAAACTAATATACAACATACACTATATGTTCACTAAGTGGAATTTAAATAAAAATTAAAAAAAATAAGCCAGTCACCAAAGAATAAAAATTTTAGAGAGTCATGAAGGAAATGGGAAATTTATAATATCTAGGAATTATACCCAGCATCAGCTTTCTTAGTTATGTGAACATGAGCTAATTAATGTAGTTGATGTTTTCCTCAGAGTGAAGGAGTTTTTTTGGTTTCAGAAGTAGAACGTGATTCCTGTGGTGCTGCAAGACTGATTCAAACTACACCAATCCTTTCAGATAAATGCCTAGCCTATAATAAATATTTTTCAAATCCAGAAGACCTTGTAGTTTAATGCACGAATTATCACTGATACATTAAAAAATGGTAAAAAAAAATTATGGTTTTCCCCATAAATGTAAAAGTCTTCAATTTACAGACACAATTTCTACCTTTGTCTTTTAATCCCTGGGCCAATATAATCCAGATCTGACTACCTTCCTGGGGGCTATATTTCCAACTTTAGGCACTGAATTTTTTTCTCAAAGAATGGTGAATCATGAGACCAAATGTTCTTGTTGAAGACTCAGATGTAGATAAAGATTATTATGTATCTAATATTTGCTACACAGAAAACATTCCACCTGGAAATTTGTCTTAAAGCCCTATAGTTGTATTACATTACTAGCTTAACACTTATTTGAGCAGAGAGAAATGTTTAACACTATTAAGAACACAAGCTTGATAGGAAGTGATGGATAAGTCTCGTCTTGAAGAGACACATCGGTGGGCCAACTCCAAATATTCTCTAAAGGAATTTAAAAGGAAATACTTCAGTAAATCTGTATGTATACATAAAAAGTGGACTGAAAAGAAACTAATAAAACAGTACTTAGTGCATGCTTCCACCCACACAGGCCTAATTTCAAGAATTATGTCAAGTAAACATCTACTTATTGATTTTCAGGGAAATACTATCCTGTCAAGGCTTCTCCTCCTGTGCTGGAAACATGTAATATGTTGGATAAAAATTAATTTGCTAACAATGGGCAAGATAGAGATTTGAAATATTAAACCAAGCATCCTTTGGAGAATCGTTTTATCTTATGGCCCAGTTTCTAAATAGAATGTGTTTTGGACTCCTGAATGTTCTTGACATGAACTACTGAGGCTGATACAGAATCCTTACCTATGAGGTCTTGAATTCCAGATGGAATTCTGAGTAAAGTGTGGCTGTGTCAGACGGCAAGGGAACATTCTAAGGGAGTTACATTCTAAATGTAATTTTCCTTTCAATAAGCAGGGCTGTCCGAAGGACAGCACTATTAGAGGCAGCACACCTGAGGGCAGGGTTTTTAGGTTACAAGAGAACTGAATGTAATGCTCTTCATCTGAAGGTCAGTGGAAATCTTACTAAGCCTCCTTCAGTACAACTGTAGGCCTTAGAGATTGGGACCGGCTGGGATTGCAGAAGGGTCAACATCCCTTTGGCTACAGATTTACTACACCAACCTTAGGAAAGGAAAAGAAAAAACAAAAAAACAAAAAAACAAAAAGAAATGGCTAGTTCAAAGCCCAGAGTCCTATTTGATGGATGTAAGATGTTCAGGTTGCTACAAGATTCCCACGGCTTTCCGCCAGGCTCAGATGGTAGTTCAACAGTGTTGTGCCAGCCAACAGGAGGAAAGGGCAGACTCACAGAAGGATGCTCATTTAGAAGAAGAAAGCAGCACTAATGATCTACACCACCTCTTGAATTTGTGTTATACTGCAGAAAGCCTTATCAGTTCAGTAATTCGATTACTCTACCAAGATAATGTAATTATGTTTAATTTTGTAAGGTATACAACAGTGATCTCCTATCTTGCGGTTAGTGTTTCAATAAAGTTTTGGTTATGGGCAAAAAATAAAATTACAACTTTAAGAACCAAATCTTAATTTAAAAATGAGGGGAAACCCATAACTCACTGCCTATTCAAATAAATTATTATCAATTTTTCTGTGTCTCTTATCTGTTTTACAAAAATAATAAATACTATAATTATAGGACCGGTAAGAGTTTGTATATTTTTCTACTAATATTGTGGAAAACACCTTCTTTTTAATGAGTATGTCATAGTCTCATAATAATTTCTTAACTATTTCTATTATTGTAAATGAAAACTCTTTCTAATTTTTGCTACCATGAATAACATCACAATACCTTTTTGTATGATTATAACTTCTTTTTTTAGTAGAGAGATTATTCCTTTAGTGAGAAATTGCCAAGAGTCAGATTATATGGTCAACGCCTATGAGTATTTTTATGGCTCTGAAATGTGTTGCCAAATTGCTTGCTAAAAGGGTTGTACCAAATGCAAGTTGGCTTTTAAAGGTCAGACTTATTTTGATACAAGATCAACATATGTGCTATATTAAACTAACCACTTATCAACTAGTGAGGAACAAAACATATCATTTCCTGATTCATAGAATTATGAATTCTGCCATATTGTGAATGGGCCAGGCAATCACAAACCTCAGTTCTGTTCATTTTGGTCTTAATTCTAAAGTGGATCCCTTCTGGAAGTTACATTTTAGAAAAGCTGTGGCCTGATGCCCAGAGAAGATAATCTCAGTGCTTCTTTCTGCCTCAGTACACATAGTAGGAGGACCGAGCCTTTACTTGTATATATGCATAGTGAGCTCAATTTCATTTTGTAATCGTCACTTGTAAGAAATGACGATTACACCTAGTGCCCAAACTCCCTGGAAACAAGGTAATTTTCCTTTTAAGAAACCAGGCAGTCAGAATCTGATGCATAGTGTAAAAATACCAGGCACAAGCAGTTCTATCTGCACAATGACACAGTTGTATTATTTTGTTATTCTTGGTTTAGGAGATACATTTAATGAAAAGGCTAAAATGAATACATGAATGGATCCAGGGAAACTGGGGCCACAGGTGACCTATAAGAGAATGAATCTTTCCATGGCATAGATTTAATTCAGGTGAATAACCACAGGATCCGAGATTTGGTGTTTTAACAACTGCCCCAGGATGTCTTGGTCTCAGCGAAAGTGGCTAAATCCCTTCCTCTTTTCTTTTTCTAATATACATAAAGTCTTTGTGTAGGGTTTAGAATAACATTATTTAGTTGTTATTCCACAAACGCCTGCATTCATTCTTCAGGTTGTTTTCTTATATTCTCATATGACTTCCCTGTCTGGAGTACTGAATTAAACTTCCTTGATAATCAGGATATCTTTAATAATGTAATGGTTCTCTCTCTCTCTCTCTTTTTTGTTTTTAAATCTCCAGGCACATCTTTATGGATCACTGAAAAAGAAGACTTCGTTTCTCAAACAACACAACCAGCAGCCAGAGGGACCTTATCAGGTGGAATTCTCAATGCAGGGAGACACCAAAAAGTTGGCAAAAGGAAACAGAAGGATGGGTATGGTAACTCGTATTTTCCCGTTGGTGCCCTGGTCTCGGGACCTGGCACAGAGGATGGGAGTGATGGGTGCCCATTTTAGCAGCATTAGCAAAATAAAGAAGTCCTAGAGACTAGACATTTATGCATAAGCTCTAGAGTCAGACAGACTTGGGGTATATGTGTCTCAATCACGTCATAGCATCTCCATTACTCAATTGCTCTGAGACTCTGGGCAGGATCCTGAACTTCTCTAACCACAAATTCACCTTCCATAAAATAGAATTAATGTCTACTTTTCATAGGGCCAGATAGAGGTTTTCTTTTCCAGTCTTCTTCCTGATGGTGGCTACTGGCTGACTACAAGCAAAGGTAGCTGATATTTGAGAAAGAAACCATGACTTCTAATTTTACTTGTAATCTGACTTATGTATCGTGAGTAAAACATTAGGCTTTGGACTCACTGAAAAAACTCTTTATATAATGAATTATTTAGCAAGGTTGTGGGATACAAAGTTGATGTATGAAACAATTTTATTTCTATAAAAGAGCCACAAACAAGTGGAAAATAAAATTGAAAAATTATTTACAGGAACATTTAGAAACATAAAATACAAATAGATTTAACAAAAGATATATAAAGTTCTACACTGAAATGTGAAAAACATTGATGAGAGAAATTTAAGAAGACTTAAATGGAGAAATATATAATGTACATAGATTGGATGACTTAATATCATTAAGATCTCGGTTCTTCTTAAATCGAACTATATATTCACTGAATATGTATGTGAAGAAAAATAAATTTCTATTCCAACCTCACGTAATATACAAAAATTAACAAAGATGAATCACAAATCCCAACATAAATGCTAAAACTCTGAAAGTGTCTAGGAAAAAAATCAGGAGAATATATTGAGCCTGGAATAGGTGATAAATTATTAGAGAGAACACATACAAAAAATGTAAGCATAAAGAAAAAATGAGTAACTTGGACTTAATCAGAATTAAAATCTTTTGCTCATCAATGAAACCATTAAGAAAATGAATGAATAAGCCACAGACTAGGGGAAAATATTGTAATACACAGATATAAACTTATATCCAGATAATACACAAAGAACTATAAATCAATAAAAAAAATGAAAAAAACCAATGAAGTCGGCAAGATATGAATACACAGCGCATAAAAGACGCATGATTAATTAACATAAGGAAAAAAAGGTCAACACCATTATTCATCAGGGAAAGTCGAATTAAAATTGTAATGTAATATTAAGTTATGCTTATTACAGTATTTAAAATTTAAAAGATGGACAGTACTGGATATAGGTGAGGACATGAGACAACCAGAACTGACACGCACTACTGGTGAGAGTATAAAATCCAGCGGACCCCTTGGGGCGCTGGGTGGCTCAATGGGTTAAGCCGCTGCCTTCGGCTCAGGTCATGATCTCAGGGTCCTGGGATCGAGTCCCGCATCGGGCTCTCTGCTCAGCAGGGAGCCTGCTTCCTCCTCTCTCTCTCTGCCTACTTGTGATCTCTCTCTGTCAAATAAATAAATAAAATCTTAAAAAAAAAAATCCAGCGGCCCCTTCAGAAAAGTGTTTGGCAGCTTCTTATTAAGTTAAACATACACTTAACCTATGAACCAGCCATTAGGTATTAACAGAACAGAAATAAAAACATTCACTGTTTTTATTTTGATCACACCCAAAAACAATCCAAAAGTCCATGGACAGGAGAATGGATCAACAAATTGTGGTATCTACATACTAAAGAATTCACCCTACAATAAAAAGGAAAGAAGTACTAATACATGCAAGATGGATGAATGTCCAAAACCCACTGAACAAAAGAAGTCAGATCCAAAAGCAAAACGACTCTATGTCTGCATTCATATCAAGTTCATGAACAGACAAAACTAACCTGTGAGGATGTCAGAACCAGATGTGCCTGTGGATGTGGGTGGGACTGACTGGAGGGAGCACAGGGGGCAGTTGGGTGGTTTCGGAAACATTTTTCATCTTGGTCACTGTGTTGGTTTAATGTGTCTATACGTTTACCAAAGCTCTTCAGATTTTATACATAAGATCTGTTCCCTATACATAAATTTTATTTTAATAAAAATACAAAATGAATGCATCTCCACTGTGAGTCAAGCTAGGAAAACCAAATGAAAGCAACTTAATTTTGTTTCTCTGGTTATTTAAAATTTTTTAAATATATCATTTACTCAAGTCTCTCCACCATCTGCTTTGTACATCCTTCTAATTTCAGGTGGTAAACTATATTTTCCCCCAAGTAGTTTCTGTCCTTGGAGGGAGACGAAAGGAAAGAACTATTTCAGTTCTTATAAATATTCGAATAAATATTTCAGTTCTTATAAATATCTGTATCTTATAACTATTATAAGGACAAAGAAAGAACTGCAAACTATGGTTTACATTTTCATCAGTTTACAGCAAGTAGTTTTTTTAAATTTTTGTTTGAGAGAGAGAGAGCATGAGCGGGGGTCAGGAAAGGGGAGAGGGAGAGAGAACCTCCAGCTGACTCTGTGCTAAGCTCGGAGCCCAGTGCGGGGCTCCATCCCACACCCCTGAGATCCCTGAGATCATGACGTGAGCCAAAACCAAAAGCGAGAGGCTCAACCGACTGAGACATCCAGGCACCCCAAGCAAGGAGTTTTAATCACATGAAGTTTATAGCATCTCTAGGCGCTCCTGTCAGCCTTCTAACAGTCTATACTTAAAAATAATAAATAAAATTGGACGCCTGGGTGGCTCAGTGGGTTAAGCCACTGCCTTCGGCTCAGGTCATGATCTCAGGGTCCTGGGATCGAGCCCCGCATCGGGCTCTCTGCTCAGCAGGGAGCCTGCTTCCTCCTCTCTCTCTGCCTGCCTCTCTGCCTACTTGTGATCTCTCTCTCTGTCAAATAAATAAATAAAATCTTAAAAAAAAAAAAAAAAAGAGGGAGGGGGCTGAGGTGCCTGGGTAGCTCAGTGGGTTAAGCCTCTACCTTGGGCTCAAGGTCATGATCTCAGGGTCCTGGGATCAAGCCCCAGATGAGGATCTCTGCTCAGCAGAAGCCTGCTTCTCTGTCTACTTGTGATCTCTGTCTGTCAAATAAACAAATAAAATCTTAAATAAATAAAATAAAAAAATTTTTTAAAACGAAGACTTATTTGAGAGAGAGGAGAGCGAGAACAGGAGCGGGGAGTAAGTAGCGAGGGGCTGAGGGAGAGGGAGAAGCAGACTCTTCCCTCAGCCCGGAGCCCAGCGTGGGGCTGACCCCACGACTCTGGGATCAGGACCTGAGCCGCAGGCTGACACTTAGCTGACGGAGCCACGCAGGGACGCCTAGTCCACACTTCAGGAACTACGCTTCCTATAGATTCAGTGGAACTGAAAGTCGGGGGGAAACAGTGAATTACAGATGATTAAAAAAAAAAAAAAAAGCCAGAGTCCTTTCCCTAACCCTTAACGTTTTTGTAAGTTAAAAATACCTGAGAGAACGGTGAAGAAGTCATACTCGGAGGAGGTAACCCGGAGGACTTGAGGCCGGATGACCCGCTAGATGGACCAGGCAGTGGGAGGCTCCCCACCTCCAATCCTGGGCTTGGAAGGTACGTTCCGCTCATTGTTCCTGTAGCCGGAGCCATTTCAAGGATGCAACCTTGAGAGAACAATGCAGTGCGAGGCGCTGAGGGATGTGTGTGATTGAACCCTGTTAAGGCTTCCAAATAAACTTCAAAGATTCTGGCCAGTGAGTGCAGGGACCCGCTTGTCTTGCAACCTCTTATGACGAGCCTCCTAAGTAAGTCCCCTTGCTTATTAAAACTGCCACCTCCCTAGCTTATCCTAAAATGCGTGTAAAAAGCAGGTGCTTTATGTTAAAATTGTGTAGTACATGCTCTGTGTGGAATTCAGAGGTAAACCCAGATTCAGTGATTAACAATGACAAAAAAAAAAAAAAAAAAGGCAAGTAATTAGCCATTATTCAAGGAAAGCAGTGGTGCTGTTTCCCTTTTGTGGCCTTTTAGACTTTTGTTGCCCCCAAATTCCATGTTATTGGAAACCTACTTTCCACCTGGTCTTTGATTTGTTTGTTCGTTTGTTTTCTTAGAGGGAGAGAGTGGGGGGAGGTGCAGAGGGAGTGGGAGAGAGAGTCTTTAAGTAGGCTCCACACCGACCCCGCAGGGGTCAAGTTCACAGTCCTGAGATCAGGACCTGAGCCATAATGAATCAGCACCCATCCACTGGGTCTTTCTTGACAGGGTTTTTATTTTGTTTGTTTTTTTTTCCCATTTTAATCAGTTTCTAAATAAAATTTTATATTTTAGAAGTAAAACAAAACCCAAAAAACTGCCACTTACAAAAACAACAACAGCAGAAAACCTGCCACTTACCAATCTGGAGTGGCTGCCCCTTTCTCCGGTCTCTCCCCGCCCTTCCAGAGCAGGGCCAGTTTCAGATTTCACCCAAGAAACTCCTCAGGTTGCAAACAAACAGGCTGAGATTCTGTAAATAAATGCAGTGCAGTCTAAAATGAGCTTTTCTTTTAATTTTAAATTTTGCTGCTACTTCATAGAATTATAGATTACGGATTTTTGTGCTCTTTTTTGTCTGTCCAGTTTCTGGAGTCTGTTTTCTTCCTCTTGGTCAGAGGAAGACTTGATCACCTTTCAGGTGACTGAGGTAGGAATTAGCTGAAAAATGGAGCATGGGCAGGATTCCTCTTTTACTCTTGTTTACCAAGAGCTTTTTAAAATCTGATTTCATTTGGTAGAAGCGTGGCATTACTTAATCTGTGCATTGAGCATAGCATTGTTTATGATGGTGGATAGTGACTCCCTTCCTTTTCTTAAAAAAATAGACCGTTTTCATTAAAGCAGTTTTAGGCTTACAGAAAAACTGCAGGAAGTTCAGAGAATTCCCATAGTCCCCCCTCTTTCCCCTATTATTAATACCTTGCATTGGTGCTCTACATTTCTTACAATTGATGAGCCACTATTGATGCATATTGTTATTAACTAAAGTCCGTAGCTTAGAGTTCACTCTTGTTGTTGTACATTGTATGTGTTTTGATAAATATATAAGTGTATAATGGCATGTATCCACCACTGTTGTATCCTACAGAATAGTTTTAGTGCCTTAAAAATCTTTTGTGCTCCCCCTATTGACTTCTCCTCATCCTAACCCCGACCACCAATGATCTTTTTTACTGTCTCCATAGTTTTACTTTTTCCAGGATGTTATAAAGTTGAATTCATGCAGTATGGAGCTTTTCAAATCGGCTTCTTTCACTTAGCAATATGCATTTATGATTCCTTCAGGTCTTTAATGGCTTGAGAGTTCAGTTTATTCCTGAGTGATATTCTGTTGTATGGATATACCACAGTTTATTTATCCGTTTTTTTCTTGAAGGACATCTTGGTCTCTTCCAGTCTCAGGCGATTATGAATAAAGCTGCTATAAATATTTTCTTATCAAAACCACTGTTAACAAGGAGACAATAATGACTTTAGAGTCCGTGCCCTCCATAAATGGGTGTGATACTGGGAAAATTTCTCAGACTTTCTGATCTCTGGTGTCCTGATTTGTGAATGGCGAGGTGGTGGGGAAGATTGGAGGTGAAATGAATAAAGCATGTACTTCGCCTATGCCTGGCTCCTTGGGAACAGTCTGTTGATGGTATGGTGATGGTGATGACAAACAGCAGCTGGGCATACAGCAAATCTGTAACCCAGGAGAATTAGGTGCTTTGTGCTTCAATAGGAAAATTTTATCTGCAGAGTAAGAATGGTGATCAGCACGTATAACCGTGTCTCCCAATAGTCTCCCTTCTCCCACTGATGTCCACTTATGCTTAAAAACATTCGGAGCTGTCTCCTTGCCATCAATACCCTGTTCTCTTACTAACCTGCCAGCAGGGTTTCCTCCCATCCATCTCTGTCCCCTCAGGATCTCGGGACCTCATAAATAAGCATTTATTTTTCTTTGTCCATTCCCGTTCCACGTCCTATGGTCAGCCTGGCTTTCCTCCTCTCCACGCTGATCTGAGACTTCCTGTTTATCTCCCGAAGCTTCACTGCATGCTCCGGTCCGCAGTTTGCGACAGTTGCCCCTTCTTTCCTGACACCTCCAGAATCGTTGGTGACTGGCCTTTCATTAGCTCATACTCACAAACTGCCTTCTTTGTTAATCCACCTAAGCAAGCTCTTGAACTTAGGGGGCCATGACTTCTATTTTGTGTACAGGGCTCTATCACACATAAATGTTTAATTAACTGAGGAATTAATTAATTTGACTCAATCCCTGAAACTAGAATAGGTATTTGACCCATCAAACTGATTTCTGGGCACCTTTAAAATACGGGCAATGTTCATTTGCCCAGAAGAGGTTCAGGTTTACCTAGGAGTAAGAATATGGAGTAATAAAATATCTCTGCAAGTCCTTTCTGCATGGGTAGCTCTCGTTTAAGGTTTTGCTATCTGGGCAACCCTGGTTTTCTGTGGATGAGTTGAGCTTGATCTCTTACATCAGTCTCTAGTCAAGACTAGAGACTGATTCCATCATGTTGATTCCATCATCTCCTAAGGGGCTTATGCTCAACATTAATGACCCTGTTAGTCCAGGTCACATGTAATTAGGAAAGTGAGCCTTTTTAAGACCAAAAAATAAGAAGAGATTCCACATCCAAATAGAATATAGTTGTGGATTACTTCATATCTGTGCTTATATCATTCATTCCTCCTCTCTCCACTAATTCAGCCCAGTGCTTGACTGTGCTTCTAGTTCTCGTCCTCTGTAACACTGGCAATGCATTCTGCTGAAGGGGAAGCTTAACAAGGTTAGTAACTTAGTGCAGGTTATTGGTGGACATTCATTCTGAGTTTCGAGTCCGAGTCCAGAAAGCAATGGAATATTCCATATATTCCCCCATGTGACTTCTGCTGCCTGCCAGGGTCTGCTTCTCTTGTGAGAAATCAGAGCTGTCTGGCTGTGGCCGACTAAAATCAGAGAAATCCTGACTTTAGCCGTTTCAGAAAGTGACCCAGTATCAGAGGAATGATGAGGACATAAATATGAGTGAAAGCCTTGGGGTTCTTCCCTTTCTCTCCCAGAATGGGTGCTCACTACTTGGACTGTTGTGACTATCGCTTTATCTACATTTTGACTAGCACTTGGAACACTACCTCTGGGCAACTTAAACGAAAACTTGTTTTCCAGGGTGAAGTAAACAGGAAGAAAATTCCATTGTTCATCAAATGTGGTATAAACGGTTTGCCTGAGCTGCCTATTTCTGGGTGCATTCCTGACAAAACAACCGAGGGGGCAATAATGGGTACTTCAAGCTTTTCTTTTCTACCCCCGATATGTGAAAAGATAGCCTAAGTTGTCTGGGAAGGGACAGCAGTCAGCTGTGCTGGATTTCCAGTGCTTCCCAGATTCTGCACTATTAGCTTATTTTTTCCAATGTGGCTCTGTAATAACAACCCACTCCTTTCCCTGCACTCCTGGCCCCTTCTGATGTTTTGTTATGCTCATGCTGAAAGAAAAGGTGTCTGTGCATACTGTATCTCTTCATTTGGCTTCAGGGATTTCCCTTTGATTTGGAAAGAATAATCTCTCAAATTCCGCTATAAAATATACAGGAGAAAGAAAAAAAGATAAAGCTCCAGGAATGTGTGCTGGTGTTGACATTTTGTTCTAATATGGCTCATGTGAATGATCAATTACTCCAAGTCTTAATTATCCGCACTGTGGTTCACCACTGATTTGTGTGGCCCCGTTTAGCTTTGTTGCCATCCTTCCAGGTATTAAAACAGCCACTCTCCCACAGGTACCTCCTAGACACCAGGAGTAACTCCACAGCCCCCTAATTGCTCTCTCCCTGGTTCTGCCCGGAATATTTATGGTGAGTCGCCAGTTATCTCCTCCCTGGCAGCCGTCCCTGCTTTCCTGCAGCAAGCAATTGCCCACACGCACATTTGCAAACAGAGGCTCACTCAAGTGTCACTGAAGGAGACAGGAGGTGGAGCCAAAAGGGCTTTAAAAAGGAAAGGGAGTCATTCTACTTTGCAAAAAGAGAAACTATGTTTGGGGAGGAATCCTATCTCTGTACTTCTTTTTCAGCCTCAGCAAGGGTCGGTCGGAACTTTCCATCACTTTCCTTTTTTTCCTTTCTCTCTCACCGCGGCCTATACTGCTCTGCCTGTCACAGGGAAGTCACCAGCAGGCCTCTAGAAGTCAGCCGCCCGTGAAACTGTGAAATTTGTCATACGGGTGTCAGGTATTTCTTACTGACTTCCCAAGAACTTTGATAAAGAAATCTTGCCCCAGGGGTCCCCGACAGGCTGCAGGCCACCGTCTTGAGTTGAAGAAGGAAGAGCTGGAAGACTATACAGCAAAGGAGCAGAGCGAAAGATGCCCCAGGGCTGCAGGCCAACCCAGGGGGACACGCTTGGGGTCAGACGTACCCACTCTGCTGGGGCTATGCTCAAGCAAAGTCAAGTGATTTTCTGTTGAAGGTTCAAGACTATCAAGATTATGCTGCTCGTCCTAGTCATTCTGTTACCAGTAGTTTTTAAATGTAGTTCTGCTAGTCTCTCAGTCCTGGAACACTGGAACTGCCCTGAAGCCTCTCCCTCAGGAAAGGGAAATTCTACTTGTGTGGGTAAGTCATCTCATTAAAAGGAATTCATATCCTCCCAGAAACTGCCTTCATATACCTGTCCATTCTGTTTTGTATACTTGGGTGTTTTTTTCTGATTTGTCTTTGGGTGGGTATATTTGGGTAATTTTTGTTTTCTAATGCAAGTACATTTCCTTCTGGTTGTGAGAGGTAATCTGCTACCAACTATAAAAATTCACAGCTCTCAAACTGTTCTTGTGTGTTTGAGTGAATATGTCTCATTTGTAAGTAACTAAGTAATTTGTAAGTAAGTAAGTAATTTGTAAGTAACTGAACATTTCTTTTCATGTAAACTTTATTCTGACATGAGGAGTATCTATTCACTTAGCTAGTCAGCTTTATATTGGAAGCTGGGGAAACAGATGGATTTTTTTTGGGAAACTGTTTCTATATAAGCCATAAAGTTAAAAAAAAATCCTTCTTTCTGATAACTTTGTATAAGAACTCAGAAGTTGCTAAAACACTCGTGAAAAAATGGGATGGGAATAGGGAACAAATGTGATTCTGTCATTTTGAAAGCCAAGTTTCAAGTTCAACCTCCTCTCCCCTCTCGCCTCTCCTGCTGTTTCTGAGCTCTGAGGGCAACTTCAGTTTTTGACTAACAGGTGCATTGAAACTTTGAGCACTGCTAAGAAATGACAGTATGCCACACACCCCTCCTATATTAAATGGGTTTTCCATCAAGGAGAAATGGAACTTTTACCAGACGCAAAGAATCATCATGCTTGAGAACTTTGTCTGAAAAACATCTCTCTCTCTCCACTCCTGCTTCCCCTTCTTCCCTTCTCTCCACCTTCCCCCAAAAGGGACCCCACGAACCTGTTCCTCAGCTGTTGGAGCAGAAGTAAAAACTTTTGGACAGTTATGTCAAGTGGATTGGAAACTCTCTGGGGCAGGAGAATTTTCTGAGACTAGTTGGCCAGTTCCCCGAGACAGGCTCTGCCTTCTGCATGGAATGTGAGGGGAGATGGTAGGAGCCAGTCAAGAAGCAGAATCTGAGAGAGCAAAATTTTAGAGAAATGAACTGCTGCACATACCTTTAGAGGTTCAGGGAACAAACTGACTGATTCCTGCTTGCAAAGGAGCCTCTGCCTTGGGCTCCTCGCTGCCCCTGCAGGTGGCTCAGAGCTGCCATCACTAAGGCTGGTTGCACCAAGTAAACCTAAAGGCCAGGCTAGAGACAGTGAGTCAAGCAGGACTGTGTCAGAGTGGAAGGCTTTAGAAGCAAACACACCTCCTTTCAAATCCATTCTACCTATTGAATACTTAAGCAAGACTAGATTGTTGCTGGGAACTAAGTATACCCCCGATTCGGGATTGTCATGGGGATGGCGTGAGATCACACATAAAATGCACCTAGCATGAGCATGGAGGTTGCAGGTGGTGCTCAATAATGTCTCTTGGCCCTTCCACGGCTTGACTAAAACCCTTTGATCAAGTCATACCAGGAGGTGCCTTATTTGAACAGTCTTGTGACATGGCACAGACCCCAGAGAGTGTAGAATGTCTGGATGCCACTTGGTGATTCTGCCTCTGCTCCCTCGTTCCTTGCAAGTCACTGGTTTAAACCCCCCTGCTTTACACTCCACATCTCATGTCAGCTGATAACTGCCCGGGTCACACTCTGTGCCCCCTGCATTTCAGAGGATAGTATTCCTCCCCTCTAAATAGATAGAGTGCTATCTATTTTTCTGCCAATTAAATTCTACTGGCCTTTTTACTTGCCTTTGGCATTGAGCCAGACCACCTCTGGCCAGCAGGAAGAACGCTTTGCGGTTTGACAAAGTTCAGGTTACTTTGTGCAAGGTTGTCATTCATGTGACTGCTAGCCGGGTAAGCCACTTGATAACACGGAATTGGGTTTTTTCATTCTACCCTCCACCATCCTTCCTGCCTCTTTTTTTTTTTTTTTAATTGAATGAGTATTTTATTAGCCATATTTGAGCTAGAGTTAGGTGAGAAGAGCAATAAGGAAAACTGCTGGCAAGTGGCTTCTGAACTTTCAAGCCTGTTTGCCCTGGAGGAGAAAAATCAGTTGAAAAAAAGGAACTTTTCCTGTTTGCCATGTGTACCTGTATTATTTGTCTGAACTTTCCTAGTAAAGAAAGGGTGAGGAAGAAGTGCAGGCCAACCGTGAGACAGCTGGCTGCAGGAGGGATCGGGGGTACTAAGTTAGCCAACTGGGAAGATCACTCTTCTCCGTAAACAGTGAGATCCTTGATTTCAGCACTGGCTGAGGCTTGGTCAGCTTCCCAGTCCTGTGCAAAGCGGAGTAATTCCAAGATCAGAATCTTGTTTATTTTTTCAACCAAGGTTATACAAAGTTTTTTTTTTTTTAAATCTAACTGCAAAGAAATTATAGAAATGATCTTCTACACATACCATGTGAATGAAACCACCCCCTCAAGTACTCAGTGGTTTGGTGCTTTGAGGGGCCATCAAGCTTAGTGGTAAAAAAGCTTAAGTTTTGGAGACAGACTGGGGTTCAGATACCAGTTCTGCTGCTTGTGAATGGAGTCTCATTTTCCTTAGTGCAAAACAGAGATTTTTTCCTTAGTGCAAAACACCCTCAAAATTGTTGTTGTCAGGATTATGTTAATGTATTTGTTTTCAGTGTCTACCATACATTACAATCGCCAGTGTCTGGGTTACCACCCTGGATCATCTGGGTCAGAGTCTCTTCTGGGGGTGCAATCCAGGCCCCATTTTCTTTTTTATTCTCCTTTGGCAGTTTCAACAGGCATAATGAACAGCTTCGGTCCAGGACCACTAAATTAATACATAAGAAGGGCTTAAAAAAAAAAAGTGCATAAAACAGAGCCTGGCATATAATTAGCTCTCAGTAAGTCTTAGCTTCTATCAGTATTTTTATCATTGTTAACATTATTTTTATTGGTGGCAATAGTAATAATATTTTCTAAATGTGGCTTGGTTTCTTCTACAATAATTAAATTTTCTTTTTTTTTTACACACAGAAAAAAATGACACATTGAAAAACTTGATGATGGTTTTACCACATTAAAAAAGTAGTCAAAATAATTTCAACATTTATAACTTGTATTTTTGTAATCAGAAGAAATGTTTATTAAAAATACAAGAACACATCAAACTGACTTTAGTAAGTGTCCATTTGTCTTTCTGTGTGACATCAACTGATAAAAATTGCACTAAGCACCAATTAAATCTGCTTGCTAGATTTCTTACCAGTAATAATTTTATTTTAATAACAGTATCAAAAACAAGCCACTTGAAAATGATTATTTAAATTTCTTGCATATTTTTTTCTTGTATTTAGAACCAGTTTCTCTAAGATGTTTAAAGTTGTTGTGGGCTTATAAAGAAATAATAAAATAATTCTTTAAATGAATTTACATTTTGAACAAGTTGTGGTTGTCCAAATATTCGACATTTTAGTTTAGAAGTTGGAAGGTGGGAATTCTTTGCTTTTGTTCAGAATTGAACAGTTAATTATTTTCCATTAAAAGTAAATGGACTAGTAATTTGGCTCACATAAATTCAGAATCTTCTATGTTTTGGACTAGTTTAAGAAGCATAGATATTAACTCTTTAAATGTTTGGTAGAATTCAGCCATGAAGCTATCTGGTTCTGGACTTTTGTTTGTTGGGAGTTTTTTAATTACTGCTTCAATTTTATTGCTGGTAATCCATCCATTCAAATTTTCCATTTTTTCCTGATTCACTTTTGAGGGTTATATGTTTCTAGTAATTTATTGATTTCTTCCAGGTTGACCAATTTTTTAACATATAATTTTTCCTAATATTCTCTCATAACTCCTCTAATTCTGTGGTGGTGTTATTATTTCTCCTCTTTCATTTCTAATTTTATTTGCGTCCCCTCTCCCTCTCTCTCTCTCTTTTTAATGAGTCTGGCTAGAGGCTTATCAATTTTATTGCTCTTTTCAAAGAGCTAGCTCCTGGTTTCGTTGATCTATTATTTTTTTTAAAGTCTGTTTTATTTATTTTTGTTCTAATCTTCATTATCTCCTTCTTTCTGATTTTGGGTTTTGTTTGCTCTTTTTTTTTTTTTAACTCCTTTAGGTATAAGGTTAGGTTGTTTGTTTGAAATTTTTCCTGCTTCTTGAGGTAGGTCTGTATTGCCATAATCTTCTCTCTTGTGGCAGCTTTTACTACATTCCAAAGATTTTTTTAAAGATTTATTTACTTATTTTGAAAGAGAGAGAGAGGGAGAGAGCATGTATACATGAGAGCACATGAGCAGGGGGAGGGGCAGAGGGAGAGTGAGAGGGAGAGAATCTCAAGCAGACTCCCTTCTGAGTGCAGAGCGGGATGTGGGGCTTGGTCTCACAGCCCTGAGATCATGACCTGAACCTGAATCGAGTCAGACATTTAGCTGACTAAGCCATCCAGGTGCTCCTGGATCCCAAAGATTTTGGACCATTGTGTTTTTATTTTTATTTGTTCCATGTATTTTTTGATTGCTTTCTTTTGGTGTAGGCAGGCTGGATCCAAGAACCCAGCAGGGGTCCCCCAGGACCAGCCAAGAGGGTTCTTGGGTATATGCAAGGCAAAAATCAAACACAAGCTTTGAGGGAGTGAGAGCAGAGTTATTGAAGATATAGAGAAAGTACAGGTACTGGCAGAGGCTGTGAGACTCAAAAAGGAAAAGAAGAATCTCATATTTGCTTGGGGTCTGGGGTTTTTACTGAGGATTGTGGTCTGGTACACGTTACCTCCCAGGCATCCAGGAACTGGTCAGATCAAGGACAAAGGCCTGGGTGTCCTCCCTAAGTTACTTGGAGCTAGCGGGTCTCGGCGCCTAGATGTCTAACCCCAGTTGTCTGGAATATGGACAAGATGGCCTCACCCAGTCCTTGCCCAGTCCTTCCTTGGATGTTATCTGTTGTGCTGGAAGACTCTAAAGAAATCATTAACTCCTTGCCCCTTACAAGGAAGACATACATTATTTTACTATGAGGTATGTGTAAAATCGGGGTACAGATCCGAGCAAGAATAGAAGCAGGAAGAGGAGCAAAAAGCAGATTTTTATGGAGCCCTTTAGTTTTCCTCTCTCACTTTGATGCAGGAATTTAGTTAATGTATGAATACTTCAGTTGTTTCAGCCACATACGAGGCAGAAACTCGTGCTCTCATCACCTCTTGACCTTCCTCCAAAGCCTGAAGTTTGAGTTGGTGTGTGTGTCTGTTTTCACTTTATGACCTTGGTTTTCTGATTCTCCCAGGCCTGGCTTAACCATGCTAATGTCTCTCGGTGTCTGGGTTTCCCAAGGGTTTCCCAGGATACTTAGTCCCCTGGAATTTGTGTGAGTGTGAAGGCATTTGAGAGCCAGCAGACCCCTGTGACAATGATTCATGGTAATCGTTGATTTATTTGCAAGCCCCCTCCCAGTGACAGGAGAGAATAGCGGGCTTAGAGAAAAGCACTACCTTCTTTCCTTCCTTTGGAACAGCCTATCAGTGTGCCTTCGATCAGCTTTGTATATGTAAGTGGATTTCATTCACGAGGTGGTTCTTTCTGTGGATAGATGGTTGCTAGGATACAGAGAGTCCCAACAACATCATGGCAGCTGCCTAGTTCTTCCGCACATGGTGTGGCAGTTGAGAAATATTATATTTTATTTATTTCAATACTTTTCTGGTTAAAATTTCAAAAGCTTGAGGAAGGATCTTTCTTCTCCTGTAGATTCCATCCTTGTATAAACAGATCAATGATAGAGGATCAAAGTTGATACTATGAAGCTGCTGACACCAAGCCTATGTATTACAGGCCCTTCCCTTATGAGGGTTAAAACAGGCACAGAGGCAAGAGCTACCAGGAATATTCTGGTGTTTTTCTCCCTCCCTCTGAAGTATATAGTTGTTCTGTTTACTGTAAAATTTGCAGCAGAAAGGAATTTAACCTCTCCTTGGTCTGCAGGGAGACAGCAAAGGCTATTGTCTTTAACATTAATGTGTCCAGTATATGGAAATGTACATCTTTTAGATTCAAGCAACATTATTGAGAATTTTAAAAGCTCTAAGTGGATCCAAAAGTTTATTTTATTTTGGAAAGCAAATTTGGAAAAAAACTGAAACTTTGATATGTCCTGGTTATCCTAATGAATCATGGCAGCAATTTCATCTAAGAAGAAAAAAAAGGTATATGAAGAAAAATTTTCATCTAAAATTTCAATACATTTAAAAGCACCCAATAGGGAACCTGGGTGGCTCAGTGGGTTAAAGCCTCTGCCTTCGGCTCAGGTCATGGTCGCAGGGTCCTGGGATCAGCCCCGCATGGGGCTCTCTGCTCAGCGGGGAGCCTGCTTCCCTCTCTCTCTAGACTGCCTGCCTCTCTGCCTACTTGTGATCTCTGTCTGTCAAATAAATAAATTTTAAAAAAATCTAAAAAAAAAAAGTTAAAAAGCACCCAATAATGCCCAAGAAAAGATGATATAGGTGACTGTCTTTCTTTTTTAAATTTGTTTAACTTTTTTTATTTTTTAAAGGTTTTATCTATTTATTTGACAGAGAGAGCACAAGCAGGGGGAGCTGTAGGCAGAGGGAGGGGGAGAAGCAGGCTCCCGGCAGAGCAGAGAACCTAACATGGGGCTCTATCCCAGGACCCTGGGATCATGATCTGAGCCAAAGGCAGATGCTTAACCAACTGAGCCACCCAGGCACCCTCTTTCTCCCTTCCTTTTTCTTTCTTTCAGATTTTGTTTATTTATTTGAGAAAGAGAGAGAATGAGAGAGAGAGAAAGCACATGCACAAGTGGGGGAGGGGCAGAGGGAGAGGGAGAAGCAGGCTCCCCACTGAGCAGGGAGCCTGATGTGGGGCTCAATCCCAGGACCTTGGGATCATGACTGGAGCTGAAGGCACATGCTTAACTGACTGAGCCACCCAAGTGCCCATACTGGCTTTCATTATTGATATATTGTCTTCCGGAAAAGAAAGCCAAAAAGAAGCACACTGTGCGTGAATATCCCTCTTTAACATAAACCAGGTCGATGCACATGAAATGACCAGATTTTATCACTTCTGACAGAGAGTATGAAATGTCATTTTAGAAACAAAGGACACATTTTAAGCAGAGTGAGTTGTGGTTGGTGCATTACCCAAGTGAATTGAACTTGTCACCAAAAATGAGAGGCAGTTGCAGACAGGTGATTCTGGTGTCACTTTGCTTGTTGTCTTATTTTGCATGAAAGCCTCTCCTACCCTCTGTCAATGTGCTGTGCCTGGCAGGTTGTGTTAGGTCTCAGCTTTTTAAATGGATAAGGTTCCGTTATATAGCTGATATGAGCTGCCCCTGCTTACCTCATAGGATTTTATGAAGACTCAGTTAATTAATTCATGTAAGGTGCTTACAATCTTGCCTGATTTAGTGAGTTTCCACTAGATACTAGCTGTTACTTTCTACCAAAGACCATAAGCTGCGACATTAGGAACATCTTCACTTTGTGAAATTTTTCTAATGCCATTTCTTCAAATTTGTAATGATGCTTAAAGAAATCTGAAGTTAGTGTCTTGGGATGAGCAAGGCCTCACCATCATCTTACCCACTCTTCTCTGTGATTTGTCATTATCCTTGATGATAAAGTATGGCACAAAATCCCCAATTCATTATTTTTTCCTAAGTAATTATTCTATTTGTCATATTTGCCTTCAACATTCTGAAGAAATTATATGAAGCATTTTTTTCCCCTCTATTTCTATAGCTATGCATGCAGCTGGGGCCTAGGACTAAGTACTGGCCAGGGTGGAATTAATAAGAACAATGAAATTGGACTCAGAAAACATCTAGAGACCAACACTTCTTAATTTTCTTTTGTTTCTATCTATTTGTTTAGGGATGCTCAGAATGTAGTATCCATAGGCAAATATTTATTTGTTTCACTTTGCAGTTTGGGAAACATTCTTTTAAAGGCAGTTAAAGAAGATAATTGTGTTAGTTATAGATGAGATCCACACCACATTTTGTACCTCCAATAATTTTTTTCCAGATGTGATCAGTTGATGAATTTTCTAGACTTCCTCCAGAGGGCCGAGCATACGTCATGGCAAAGGTGGGCATTGTTTTTTTCAGGTTAAGGTTTTATTTCCTTTTGTAGAGCTTATAGTGACACATTATTAACTTGATGTTTGAAGTTGAGAGAAGCAGAAAGAAGAAGGCATTTCACAGAAAATAGGAGTTAAGGTGAATAGCATCTATTTATGAATTTACCACAAGCTTTGGCTTCTTCACAAAATGTTCCAGACAAGGAAGCTATTGAATTCTGTAAGACCAGCAGGTTAGGAATTGAATTGTTAATGTTAGATTAGAAAGACCTAGAAGATCATGTATCCAGCGGCCTCCTGTTACTGCTGAAAAGCTGAGATCCAGAGGGGCGAAGTAATTCACTAGGATTCTGTAATACTTTGAACTCAGGACCCTGGACTCATAAAATTTACCATGTATGTGCCACCTCCCATGACTGATGGTTGAAAGCCCACCAGTGTAATGATTAGTTTTCCTTACCTAAAAGTATTAATAATATTAGGTTGGTTTAGGTTAAGTCTCTTAATATGTCTAGTTGTTTATATTTAAAGCACCTTGAAAGTAGGACTAAGGTTTCCTTTTATATAAATTATACCAATAAGTTAATTCAAATCAATTCAACAAATGTCTATTCAACATCAATTATGTGTTTAGACTGACAGTGTTAATATCACTGATCCAAATGCCCAGGGTCTGCTGAGGGGTCAGAGGGGTTCCCAGCTCAAAGAGCTGGATGTGGAGTGTTTACCTGATGACTTATGGACCATATTAGTTGGATTTACCAAAACTAACTTTGACAAAATCCGACAAGTGGCTTAAAAACCTTCCTGCAAAGGAACTAAAGATTGCAGACAATGCTACTAATTCAAGCTCAAGAGAATAATGAGGGAAGGACAGAAGGACAGTTTTCTTTTTCCTAGAATAAGCTCTTTCTTGGTTGCATAAGAGACAAAAACAATGTAAGTCTCTTTAGACTTGACAAAAAAAATAAGGAAAAAAATTAATAAGAAGATAGTCTGAAAACTGGATTTATGTTTATTAATATTAGCGATGAACCACACAAGTGTAAATTTTGCCTTGAAATGTTAGCTAACGGTAACATGAAGCCTTCAGGACAGACAAGATATTTTAAAATGAGTATCCAGGAATGCAAAATTACTTTTTCTGGTTTTTACAGATGTGCTCAAAGTTTGGATATATAGGACTCTATTTACTAAGCTTAATGACAAAAATTTAGAAGGTTCTCAAGATTTCTGACATTACAGCAAAAATAGAAAAGCCTCTTACTATTAGTGAAATACATATTTCTCCTGCTTCCTGCTGTGGTAGAACACAGCTAAAATAATACATGGAAAACCGCATAACAACAGATTAAAACGTGTTCTTTTGTCAGCAAACACTGTTGAAAACTTCACAGAAAGCATTACCAAAATTTTGAAGAGAAAGTATTATAAAAATTATGGAGTTGAGTAAACATAAAGGTGTTTCTAAATATAGCTTGGCTTATGGCATTTTCCAGAAAGTAATAGTCAACACTTAAATGACTACTCATTGTATGTGAGGAAAAATTCTAAGCACATGGCATGAAATAATTTGTTTAGTTTTCATAATAATTCTATGAGGTAAGTACTATTATCATCTCCATTTAAAGATGATGAAACCAATACGCAGAGAGGTTAAGTAATGAGCTAAACGTCAGACAGCTAATAATTAGTGGTGCTGGGAAACAATCAACAGGGGCTTTCTGTCTCAGTGCTAGTGATCTTAGCCACTCTTGCATTCGTCTTTGTTTCAACAATGAAATGCACAAAGAACAAATACTTTTTCATTGACCAATAAAGGAAAAATGCATCAGAGAAGAAATTTTCCCCATAGTCAATGACTTCTTTATCTATTGACAAATGTGTTATGAAAAAAGTAGTAGAAGTGTACCCAGTGCCAATGGAACCATTGAATTTACTGGCATATCAGCAAAAAAGATTCTTAGGTAAGATCACAGCGGGCCCTATACCACAGTCCTTGGCAATCTCCCAGGGCAGCAGTGTTGTCAAGAAATTGAAACTAGAACTGCACAAAGTGCAGTGGGGTATCGCTGATGACTTGACTTCTCCAAAACAAGACTGAACTGGATTCTTTGTGATACTTTGTATTGGATGGGAGGGGCGGTAACCACGAACCTATTCTTTCCATAGGCTTGCCATAGAGCATCCTCAAGCAAAGCACACAAGAGAGCTAGTGTTACATAGTTTTCTTTTCCTTTCTTTCTTTCTTTCTTTTTTTTTTTTTTAAGATTTTGTTTATTTATTTGACAGACAGCAAGAGAAGGAGTGGGAGAGGAAGAAACAGGGCTCCCGCCAAGCAGGGAGCGGGATGTGGGGCTTGATCCCAGGACCCTGCGATCATGATCTGAGGCCAAGGCAGACGCTTAACCAACTGAGCCACCTAGGACCCCATAGTTTTCTTTTTAAAAAAGAATAAGTGTCTCATTGTGTTTTTGTTGTTGTTGTTGTTGTTGTTGTCTTACCTTTTCTGTGATGACAAATAGATGTTACTAGTATGCTACTCAAAAAAATAAAATCAGACATTTTTTCCCCTTCAAATTGAAGGTGATGTTCTAACAATGAGGAAGTAACTGCTGATCGTAAGAAACTTGGGTATGAAGAGAGCACTTGAAGACAGGTGTTCAGAAAAATCTCCATTGTTATGTGATTAGGTTGTTGAACAACCTAATGTCAGTATGCCACCTATTAAAAATTCTTATGTCTGCACTCTTATAAAACAACAACAACCTTGTGAGCAGAGTTTTTGGAACTTTAAAAAAACCTTCTAAATAATTTTTGTTCTTTCTAATTGGTAAAAAGAAAATAAGACACCTTCTGCTTAGTTTTCATTTACTGGTTGAAATCTAGGAAGATACAGATTTGCTAGCCTAATTCAATAAAATCTGTGAATGATGTGTTTTATGATTTTGTGTATACAGCCAGTGAAGGCAGTTCTTCCATTTGACATAAATATAATTGTGAAATATGTTTGTCTCTGACAGCTATCAAATTATCAAAACATTGGACTTTAAGCCAAATTTTTAAATTCTTATGTTATATTCAGTCTTTTTAGTAAACATAAACTAATCAGAAGGTATTGCATAATCTCAATTTTTCACATGCACAGAGACTTTTGGGACTGTGGGATATCACCAGCTGGAAATGTTGAGCAGAGAGTAGGAAATATAGTAGAAAAACACAGAAGACAGATCAAAATAGGCATTTCTGAGTCTTAACATGTGTGTGTTTGTGGGTATGTGTGAACATCTGGAAAAACTTTTCTAATGCTTTAATGTTGGTGAAAGCAGTTTAGTCTGGTAGCAGCAGTCTTTAAATGAAATTGAGCATAATTTATGCCGACAGGATGAGAGAGATTCAAACATGCTTATTTGAGACGAGGGATTACCTACAGCACAGGAACCTTATAACAGGACTCACTGTTCTATAAAACTGCATTTTTATGAATTTTTAAAAAGTTACACTGAGCTGTGGTATTAATCTGGAGATAGATGCATAAATTAATGGAATGGACTAGAATGTCCAGAAATGGACTTGAGGTAATATGGTCATTTGATCTTTGACAAAAGTGCAAAAGCAATTCAGTGGAGAAAGGATAGTCTTTTCAACAAATGATGTAGGACCAAGTCGGTACCTATGAGCAAAATAATGAACCTCAACCTGAACCACCTACCTTTGCAAAGATGAACTCAAAATGGATCGTAGATCTAAATTTAAGATGTAAAACTACAAAATTTTTAGGGGGAAAAAAAAGGAGAAATCTTTGTTTTGGGGTTAATAGTTCTTAGAAATGACACCAAAAGCATGATAAACAGAAGAGGGGAAAAAAGTTGATAAATTGTACCTCACCAAAATGAAAACTTTGGCTCTGCCAAAGGCAGTGTCAAGAGGATGAAGAGGCATGCTGCCTGCTGGAAGAAAACATTTGCAATTCATGTATCTGACAAAGCACTTGTATCCAAAGTGTATTTTTAAAAAATCTTTCAAATAAGACAATAAGAAAACAAATAACATAGCTAAAACTAGGCAAAGGATTTAAGCAGTTTCTTCACCAAAGAGAATATAAGGATGCTAATTAAGTCCATGTAAAGATGCTCAACGTTATTGTTATAGACTGAATGCAGCCTATGTTTATGTTTTAATTTCTGGAACTTGTAAATGTTACCTTATATGGCAAAAGGGACTCTGCAAATGTGATCCTGCAATGGGGTGGATATCCTGGACTATTTAGGTGGATCCTAAAGGTAATCATCAGTGTCCTTATAAGAGGGAGGCAGGAACATGCAAGGGGGAAGAAGACAGTGTAAGTGGAGAGAGATTTGAAGAGTCTGCACCACTGGCTTTAAAAATGGGGAAGGAATACATTAGATATAGGAAATATATATATATGGGGTGCAATATATTATAAAATTAGAGATGTAGTTATCCAGATGATGTAATTGTAGGAATCCATTTAAAGGGACCCATTTTAAAAACATTATTATGATGATGATGATGTAAGTCTCAGGTGTATAGCTTTATAATATGACATCTGCATATAATGAAGTCATCACCACCACAAGTCTAGTTACCATCCATCCCAAATGGTTCACTCCCTTCCCCTCTAGAAACCACTAGTCTGTTCTCTGCATTTATGTTTGTTTTATTTTATGCCTCCCTCCTGCCCGCCTTCCTTTTTCTTTCCTCCTCTTCTTTTCTTTCCTTTTGTTTTTTCTTTTCTTTCCTTTCTTTTTCCTTCTCTTCTCTTCCCTTTTCCTTCTTCCTTTCCTTTCCTTTCCTTTCCTGTTCTTCCTTCCTCATTCCAGATAGGAGTAAAATTTCTCTGTCTGACTTCTTGCTTACCACAATACCCTCTAGGTCCATCTATGCTGTCACAAATAGCGAGATGTTTCTTTTTGTGTAATATTCCGTTCTGTACATCTATGTACCATATCTTTATTCATTCATGTATTGATGGACACTCCATTTTTTTTTAAAGATTTTATTTATTTGACAGAGAGAGAGAGATCACAAGTAGGCAGGGAGGCAGGCAGAGAGAGAGAGGGAAGCAGGCTCCCCGCCGAGCAGAGAGCCCTATGCGGGGCTCGACCCCAGGACCCCGAGACCATGACCTGAGCCCAAGGCAGAGGCTCAACCCACTGAACCACCCAGGTGCCCCACTCCATTTGTTTTCTTACAGTGGTGATTGTAAATAATGCTATAGTAAACATAGGGGTGCATACATCTTTTGAACTAACATTTTTGTGTTGTTTTGATAAATATCCAGAAATGGAATAGCTGGCTCCTATGGTCGTTCTACTCTTAATTTTTTGAGGAATCTGCCTACTGTTTTTTTTAGCGACTCTGCCAATTTACAGTCCCAACAGTGTATGAAGTTTCCTTTTTCTTCACATCCTCACCAACATTTGTTACACTTGCTATTCATTGTCTTTTGGATAATAGCTATTCTGACCGGTGTAAGGTGTTATCTCATGGTTTCCATTTGCATTTCCCTAGCATAATTAGTGATGTCGAGTATATTTTCATGTGTCTTTAGGCCATCTTTAGGTCTCCTTCGGAGAAATGTTGACTCATATTCTCTCCCTACTTTTAAATAGGGTTGGTTTTTTGTTGTTGAGTTGTAGTTCTCTGTACATTTTGCATATTTATATCTTATCAGATACCTGCTTTGCAAATATCTTCTTCCATTCAGTAGGTTGCCTTATCAGTTGATGGTGCTTTCCTGTGGTGTGCAGAGCTTTTTTATTTGATATAGTCCCATTTGTTTATTTTTGCTTTTGTTACTCTTGCCTTTGGAGTCTGATCCACAAAGATGGCACTTAGACCAACATTAAGAAGCTTAGCTCTTATGTTTTCTTCTAGGAATTTTATGGTTTCAGGTCTTGCATCCAAGTCTTTAATCTATTTGGAATTAACTTTTGTGTAGGGTATAAACAGTAGCATAGTTTCACTCTTTTGCATGTGGCTGTATGAGTTTTCCCAACACCATTTATTAAAGAGATTGTCCTTTCTCACTGTAGGCTCTTGGCTCCTTTGTTAAAGGGATCCACTTTCTAATCAGTTCCTGGAACGTGAATGCAGAGAATCTGGCCTTAGGGTGAACATGCCTAGAGCAGTGTTTCCTAGAATGGGTTTCTTAACACAGTTGAACTATGAGACAGTGCCCGGTAAGAGTTCCTGTTAAATTCAATTGGAAATAAACAGTACAGGATGATGTTTAAAAGCTAGACTCTGTGACCAGAAAGATATAGCTTTATTATTTATAAATAATATAAATCTGTTATTTATTGGCTACATGACTATGGCAAATTAACTGCTCTAAACTTCAGTTTCTTCTTCTATACAGTGAAAATGCCGAGCCCCTACCTCCCTGTGTTATCCGATTAAATGAAATAATGCATCCAATGAGCTACCCTAGTGATAACACCCAAGATGTCGGCTATTATTATTCTGGTGATATTCACCACCTGCCTTCCTGGAGTGTCAGAAAGTGTCATGGCACATTAAAAACTGAGAAGTCCTATTGAAAAGAAACAAAACAATTTTTTAGAAACTTTTAGTCTCAGTATCCTGAGAACCTGGAAGTGGACCTCTTAAGCTTGATGACACGAATCAGGCTGAGTGTTAGGTAGAGGCTACTTTCTGCTTTAGATGACACATGTCCACCACCGCTGTGGGACTACGTGGCAAACTTCACTCAGGTATTCCAGGAAGCAAAATTGAGCCCCAGAGCTTGTCTTACAGAATTAAGATTTCAATTCACCTCTCTGGCTCCCCTTTCCGGATGTATTATTTCTGGGTCACTTGGTGTCTCTCTCACCTGCCTTGAATGTTGACAGTAATGAATACGCTGAGAAGAAAGCTATGATTGCTCTCAAATTAAATATGTGCCCTTTCAAGTATGGTAATTAAAAACAACAACAACAACAACAACAAAAAAACCAAAAAGCCAGGAGATGGAGATGGACTTTTAGAGTGAAATAAAACGTCCTGCCTTCTTAAAACCCAAGTTACTACTCAAGTCAGCCCCTTGAGAGGCAGTAATAAGTGACTTTTATCAGGAGTTTATGGGGGGAGCAGTAAGAGGAAGCATGAAGCTTTCTTCCATCAGGTCTATCAGTTTATTTATTTTTTTAAGATTTTATTTATTTGACAGAGAGAGATAGCACAAGTTGGGAGAAGAGCAGAGGGAGCAGGAGAAGCAGGAGAAGCTCCCTGCTAAGTAGGGAGCCCGATGGCACTTGATCCCAGGACCCTGGGATTATGACCTCAGCTAAAGGCAGACACTTAACTGACTGAGCCAACCAGGTTCCCTAGGTGTGTCAGTTTAAATCTACATTCTTTTTCCATGGTGGTGTTGAATCCTGAAGGTCCAAAGCTCCCTTTTCACTCTCTGTCCTGTGAACCTTCAGTCTATCTCCAGATTTAGAGCTGGATACCAGAGGTGGGGAGAGCAGGGTACCATGCTGGCTTGAGAGACGACAAGGATTTGCTGTTAATCAGGTTGCAGGATGTTTCTGTGTTATCTAGGTCCTGTGAGTCTTTGCCCCCAGGATGGGACCTTTGCTATCTCCTTTCGTTGACCTCTGTGAGGCCACTTCCACCAGTTCAGAGCCTCTGATGAGGTGCCTCTTTGAAATACTGTGTTTCTGCTGCCCACTTCAATCAAAACCTGCTTGTCCTAACTGACCTCTGAACCAGTTCTTGGAGTCACTAATAAAAGTCACCAGTGTGCTCCAAACATTCTGTCCTCCTTCCTAATTTCCGCAGATCCTTTACGAATCCCCAAGATTGGGTAGTCAGAGGTTCTGATTGGTTTGCTGTGATCTGTTTGCTGTCTTTGGGTTTGTATTCCTTAGAAATGATGTTTGCTTTTCTATGCACTTCCCTTTTGCTGAATGGCACCCAAAATAAACGGCACAGATTTTGACAGGGGCAAGTTTAGCTGTTCAAACATGCATACCCTGCTGACATTCAAATCCATGGATTGTACCACACACCGATGTGTACAGAGTCACTGACAGGTCTGAAAAACCTTAACTGATTTATCATTTCCAGTGGTAGTATAGAATGACTATTCCACCAACCCTGATTCTCAAAGTCTTTCATTCTTTTAAAAAACTGTATTACATTTCAAGTCTACAGATACTTACCCAGGCCCTGGGCTGACAAAATGATGCTAACAGTGTAGGAAAAGAAATGAACAGGGTTTTGAAAGAAGTTACATGGGGTGCCTGGGTGGCTCAGTCAGTTAAGCATCTGCCTTTGGCTCTGATCATGATCCTGGGTCCTGGGATCGAGTCCCACATGGGGCTCCCTACTCAGTGGGGAGTCTGCTTCTCTTTCTCCCTCTGTTCCTCCACCCCCTCCCCTGTCTTTCTGCTTGTGCTCTCTCGCTCACTCTCCCTCTCAAATAAATAAATAAATAAATAAATAAATAAATAAAATCTTTTAAGAAATAAAAATAAAATAAAATCAGTTACATAAGTAAAATGAAGATTGTAACTCAGACCAAGGCAGAAGAATACTAATGAATATTCTCTTCAGATTTTTCCGATTCACTGGTTAATCATGGCATCCAGGGTTTATCATAGTCTCTTAGAACTGAAAGGACCCTGTATATTACGTAATTCAGTGTTCCCCAAAATTGTTGGCAGGAATCACACAGGGTGCTGTGAGTGTGTGTGTGCCTTTTTGCAGATCCCCTCCCTTGAGATTCCAATTCAGTAGGGCTAGGCTGAGGGCTAGCAATCTGTGTTTTTAATAGACACTCCAGATGATTCTTACACTTGGTAAACTGGAAATCATAGATCTAGTTCAGATGAGGAAATTCAGTGATGTTTCCCAAGGACCCACCACTGGTTGGTGGTTGAGTTGGAATTAGCAGCCGAATAATTTTATTTCTTCCCCAGTAATTCCCTGACGTGGGCAGGGAGGTCTTGTGAGATGTGTAGGGAAGCTGTGGTGCCAGTGCCTCTCAGCTCTCAGTTCAGGGCCCTTCCCATTTCTTCTATGGTACCTCTGGTTCCACAGCTGGAGTGGCAGTAGAAAATGGGCTTTCCTTGGGGCGCCTGGGTGGCTCAGTGGGTTAAGCCTCTGCCTTCAGCTCAGGTCATGATCTCAGGGTCCTGGGATCGAGCCCTGCGTTGGGCTCTCTGCTCAGCAAGGAGCCTGCTTCCCCCTCTCTCTGCCTGCCTCTCTGCTTACTTGTGGTCTCTCTCTGTCAAGTAAACAAATAAAATCTTTAAAAAAGAAAATGGGCTGTCCTCCGTATCTGCGCAGGGATCTTCTCTCACGGGAAAGATACAAGAAGAGTGATGGAGCTAATTCACTTGAACACTCGTGCTGGCATCTGTTTCAAACTCTCAGGATCTTGCACTTCTTCCTTCCTCTTGTATCTATTCTGATATCCTCTAAAGTGGAGTTAATGTCTTCTGACTGTTGAACATAATCCCTGAGTAAGAGGAGGTTAATCCATCATTTCATTTAATCCTTAGAACAATAAACACATTTACTATGTCACATTAAGGTATTAAAAGCTAATGTGAAAACAGAATAATGTAAACCTAGTGGGGAAGCTAGACTATGATAGCATTCATCTCCAGTGGCCCACTCATCCCAGAGTTTCCACAGTTTTTTAAAGGCGCAGTGGAAGGAGCTCAGGCAGAAGAGACCAAGGCATTTAACCGGGCTGCAGGAGACAAAGCTCTTCTCTGGCATTCTTCTGAAGCATCAAAGGCAAGCTCTGTGCGGAGTCAGCTAATCACTGGTGCCGCGGTTTCCAAAGAGAAGTATTGAATTCCCTAGCAGGAGTTGACTACTCCGGAGTCCAAGTGGGAAGGTGGCCATCGCCTGGAACAGGAGACAATAGGGTTAGGGTTCAGGGCTCGGTCCTGCAGGAATCAAAAATCCAGGGAGATCCACCACCCCAATTCAGAAATAAAAATATAGAGCAACTAGTTAAATTTGAATTTCAGGTAAATAGTGAAATAATTTTTTGGCGTAAGTATGTCCCGTGCAATATATATGCAACTCAAACTTGACTGGGAAGCCTGTGTTTTATATGGCAATGCTATCAGGGACAACACACTTCAGAGCATTCACAGGGTGTGTTCTTGCTTCTGCTTAAGACCTCTTGTTTTCGGGCACCTGGGTGGCCTAGTCAGTTGGATGTCTGCCTTCAGCTTGGGTCATGATCTCTGGGTCCTGGGATCGAGTCCTGCATTGAGCTCCCTGCTCCCTCTACCCTTCCTTCCTGCTCATGATCTCACTCTCTCAAATAAATAAATAAAATCCTAAAAAAAAAAAAAAAAAAAAAGGCCCTTTGTTTCCCCTATCTTCTCTGTCATTACCCTGAAGTTCTGTTCATAAGGTAAGAAGAGGAGGTGGGTCCCATTTCCAAAATGATAATATCTGTAATATTATTTCCATTTTGCATAATTAAAATTTATATTCATCCAGAGCTTATCCAAAACAGAGTTTAGGAGGTGGCTTCTTTTTTCATATAAAATGGCATTTTACAGGTGAGAGTAGAACATGGTTTTCTCTTCAAATAGTTCTTTTTTCCTGAACATTTCCTTGACAATGTACATTTCTTACAATCCATTTGTGAAGAAGATGATTTGTGAAATTAATGGAGAACATCCACAGGAACATGTTCTTCATATAATCTTTTTTACTGAAAATACAAAACCAGGAATTAAAAATTAAACCTACTTGTATTGGTTGCCATGGGGAAATATTTAGTCTAAATCAGATGAAATATTGAAAACATACAGTTTGGTTTCTCTCTTCCCACCCAGGTCCTGCACCCTTCTTAATTTTCTCCCATGGAAACAGTATCTTTAGGATTGACCTGGAAGGAACTAATCATGAGCAATTGGTGGCAGATGCTGGTGTATCAGTGATCATGGATTTTCACTACAATAAGGGAAGAATCTATTGGGTAGATCTAGAAAGAAAACTTCTGCAAAGAGTTTTTCTGAATGGGACAAGGCAAGAGGTAAAGTACAACCCTAAAGCATTTAAGGGATTTTTGTATAGGTTGACAAACATGGTATCATTAATTTGTAATGAACAGATGAATGAAAATTACATTTCAATTGAAATATTTCTGACATTTGTTTAATTTGTATCTGTGGCATGTTACTGAACAAACTCATCAATGTGGCACTGATACTCAGAAGATCCCAAAAGGAGTCAAGATGTCAATGGAATTTTGAAACTATATAAATTTATTAAGTCAGGTCACCACTTCATGGTTAAAAGAGATTACTTACATGATTACTTTTGGCTCCAGTGGTTGTCACCCAGGACTCCGGGGTCATGACCTGAGCCAAAGGCAGATGCCCAACCATCTGAGCCCCACCTCCCCCAGGCGCTCCACCTTTTTTGATTTTTAAGGTGTTTGCACTCTGGGGGAAAAAAATAATAAAGCACGTGTCAGATAAAAAGTATTTTGCTTCAAGTACGTACAAAAGATCTTTGATCTTTCTCTGTGACTGGTGGAACCCTTAAATGAGTCCCAGGAGGAATGTTCTCTAGATTCCTGAGAGATGGATTACAGAGACGCGTGACTGGAGAAACTTTAAGTGTTTATTCCCAGCACAAAGTGCCCACTGTTTCATTTGTTTTTCTTCAACTCTTTCTCCCTTCAGTTATTCTTAAAAGCTTCACTTAAGTGCTAATTTCTTTTATCACATTCTGGGACTTACTAATGTCACCTTTAACAAGAATGGTTACTCATTATTCTCCAGCCACCTGTAAAATAGTTTCAAAAATCTTGAATCTCAAAATCTGGAGAGTTTCCCGTCATAGACTAGGGAAAAAAGTTAAATACTTGTGAATTTGTGTCAAATCATTAGGAAAGGATTGACCTGGTGCTGAAAATCCACCATTATATCCCTCTCCTTTGGGTTAAAACAGTGTTACAAAAAACACCTGTTAAAATTCACCTGGGGGATGCCTGGGTGGCTCAGTTGGTTAAGCGCCTGCTTTTGGCTCAGGTCATGATCAAGCCCCATATCCAGCTCCCTGCTCACTGGGGAGCCTGCTTCTCCCTCTGCCTCTGCCTGCCATTCTGTCTGCCTGTGCTCTCTCTCTCTCTCTCTCTAACAAATAAATAAATAAAATATTTAAAAAAATACAATTCACCTGGGTGAGCTAATATATTAATATGTTGGCAGCTGGTTCAATGGCTTGGCTCGATTACTTTGCATGAGGTATAGGAATAGGGGAATTTTATGAGACTAATCTCTGCAAAATCTGAGTTCAGTGATGTCATGTCAGTGGCTAGAAATCAGCTGTGGTGGGAATATTAACAAACCAAGGAAATCTGCAACCACACAAATTAGTTTCTCCCTATCTCCCACCCTCCACCCCCCAAGAAGACTGACCGGTTTACCTGCACATGCTGGAATTAGGAGGTAAAAGAGGTTATTGTTTGGTCATTTTACCACTACAGAGCAGGAAACTGTACCCAAGGGGCATAAGGAGAGGCTCTGGTCTTTGGGCCATACGGTCACAATGTGAGGGCACCGAAGACTTGTAGAAAAAGTGGGGCCTGATGGAAGAGAAGGGGCCAGGAAAGTGGGGCTCTAATGAGAAATTGATTTCTTTTAGAAGTCTGTGCACAAAGGTCAAGGGCATCTTGCCAGATTTTGGCAAAGCTTAGAATTGGGTTCAGCTGAGAATGTGGAAAATTCCATTAGTAAATGGATAAACTGTCTTTAAGATAGCATGGAAACCTCTCTTATTATAGTTGAATTTGTTAATGCATTATGGTTGATTGCTTAATTTCAATAAGCCTAGGATAATTTTTCACTTTAAAGCCCAGAAATATTCATGAGGGAGGGTTAACATTGCTCCATCAAAACAATGGCACCGTATCTGTGACTATTTCATGATTTAAATAGTTTTATGAATGCACAAAAAATGACAAGTATTTAAAAGAATAGACTTTTATACATAAAGATAAAAACAATGTTGATGTGAATGAGAAAATAGTAATATTTTGAAATTTGATTTTACAGAGAGTATGCAATATAGAGAAAAATGTTTCAGGAATGGCAATAAATTGGATAAATGAAGAACTTATTTGGTCAAATCAACAGGAAGGAATGATTACAATAACAGATATGAAAGGAAACAATTCTCGAGTTCTCTTAAGCACCTTAAGCTATCCTGCAAATGTAGCAATTGATCCAGTAGAAAGGTAACTGCTGTTTTCAGACATTGAAATATATATAAAAGTTGGATGATAATTCATAGAATCAACATTTTGAACTCAGAAGGACCTCCTCCCTGAGAAGGTTGCCTGGATTTGAACCAAGGCAGGCTTCCCTCTACAAGTGGGGCTCTTGACTACCACGATTTCCTTCTAGAGAAGCCTAATTCCTTTTTTAACTTGAAATTACATGGAATTTCCATAGCAGAGCAATAAATATTGTTTGAATTGGAATTTCCTTCAAAATAGTCCAACTCATCCTGAGTGGCTATCCAGGGACTGCTGTCACACTGAGAGTTGGCCATTTAAGTGACTTTACCTTCAATTACATGCCTATATAATGTGTTTGCTCTCAGGGTTATATTTTGGTCTTCAGAGGTGGCTGGCAGCCTTCACAGAGCAGACCTGAATGGCCTAGAAGAGAAGATTCTGTTAGAGACGTCAGGAAGAGTAACAGCTGTGTCAGTGGATGTGCTTGATAAACGGCTTTTTTGGATTCAGTACAACAGAGAAGGAAGAAATTCTTATATTTGTTCCTGTAATTATGACGGAGGTTCTGTCCATTTTAGCAAACACCTTACACGGTAAGTTTGGGTTTTAGTGTAAATTAAAGCAATTGCCAATTAAGTTTGTCCAGCTGAACTGGTAGAATGGCTTAGCACAGATTTGGAAGTCCAAAAGGCTTGATGAGTACAAGTCCTAGATTTATCATTTATTGGACAAGTGACTTTGGGAAGATTACATGACTTTTCCTCAGTTTCCTTTTTTGGTGTGTGTGTGTGTGTGTGCGTGTGTGTGTGTTTAAATATTTTATTTATTTATTTGAGAGAGAAAACACAAATTGGGGCCGGGGGGAAGTGGGAAAGGGAGAAGCAGACTTCTTACCGAGCAGGGTACCTGATGTGGGGCTCAATCCCAGGACCCTAAGATCCTGACCTGAGCTGAAGGCAGACGCTTATCCATCTGAGTCACCCAGGTGCCCCTCCTCAGTTTCCTTTAATGTGGGGATAATAGTAGTAACTATTTTTTAGGGTTATTGTGAAGATTAAGTAAAGAAATGCAAATAAAAACATTTAACAGAGTTTTGGCATCTAATAAGTTCTCACATGTTGGTTATAGGTTATAGTTGTTCTTTTTGGAATTACTATGTCCTATATTTGTGAAGCAATTATGTTTCATTTGATATGCTATCTTGCCTGTAACTGACTCACCAGCTTGTGGTAAGAGGCAGAAACTAGTGAAGTGTGAAATGGATACAACCAGAATCCACTCTTGGAGTATTTCTATTTTCTTCTCTATTTCTACTTTAATCACACTTAAATGCTGATTAGCAAAAGAATGGGACAATGAATCTGAAGCTAGAAATTATACCCCATTAATTCAGATTATGAGTAAATAAAATTTTAAACTTAATATCTGCTTCTAAACCTAAGTGGGATATAATCGAAAAGGTAGGTAATTAAAATTCAGTCAATAAATTGAAATGAAGTGAAACGTTAATAAGCCTGGGAACAAATGTTCTGCCATTCTTTATATTTTTCTGGTTTTTTGTTTGTTTGTTTGTTTTGTTTTTTAGGCACAATTTGTTTGCAATGTCCCTTTTTGGTGATCAGATCTTCTATTCAACATGGAAAAAGAAGACAATTTGGATAGCTAACAAACACACCGGGAAAGATATGGTTAGAATCAACCTCGACCCATCATTTGTACCACCTGGTAGAATCAAAGTAGTTCATCCACTCTTACAGCCCAAGGCAGAGAGTAATGCCTGGGCACCTGGTGAGTCATCTTTGACCTTGAACAGAGTCTGGTATTTTGTCCCCACCCATCTACCTGCTGAAGCCAGACAATTAGGGGCCATCCTTGGTGTCTTCCACTGCGCCAATTTTCAGTCTACTGCCAAATCCTTTTCATTCTACCTTCTAAATACATCTCTAATATCCACTTTTCTCCTCTACAGTCCAACAACCAACATTTCTTGCCTGGCCTGTTGTAGTAGCCCCTCAACTAATCTTTCTGTTTTTCCCTCTTGCCTTTAAATAGTTAATCTGATCCATGAACTCCCCTGCTAAAAATCCTTCAAAAGCTTTCCTTTGCATTTAGATTGAAATGTAACATTTTACCAGGCCTATCAATATTTGATGAAACTGATCTAACACTCCCCCTCCTCCCCTCGCTAGAATCTGACTCAAGTCTTTCCATAGTTGCTCAAATATGCTGTCCCTTTCATGCCTTCAGGCTTTTGCTGTCACTCCTTTCTCAGCCTAGACTTTGTCTTCAGTTCTAGCTTAAGTATCATGTTCTCAGATTAGCCTTCTCTGGTCATCCAGTCAAGAGGAACCTCTTCAGTACACTCTTCTCTGAACTTATCCCAAGATGTAATTACATATTATCTTGCTTTCTTTTTTATTTTATCTCCCACTTGATTATAAATATTGTACAGGCAGGGACCATGCCTAATATTCATTTGTTTGTTTATTATTTAAACCTCCCTACATTCAGTGGTTACTGATATACTTATAAATGAAGAATTTTAGATAACATTACTAAAATGGATGGTTTGACTGAATCTATTTGTAGTCCCAAATTTCTACTTCCAAATGCAGTCTCTGAATTCTTTAGCATACACTTTTTTTAAAGTAGACTCCTCAATGTGGTACATATACCACACAAATGATGTACTAACATTTTCTATATGTAAAAGTTTAATTTCAAGCAGACTCTGACATATATTTACTCTCATCCTCAATTAGCCGGGAGAGGTTCTGAGATGGAATTCTTTGTTTTCCTTCTATCTGTTGGGTACCACTAGGGTTTGGCGGTAGTGTGGGAAATGGTAGGGACTGTGGGTCCCTGCTGCAGTTCGTAGATGAATGTGTCTTTTCCCACCCTAGACACAGGTCCTGAAGAGAGCTGTGGAACTGAACAGAAGGACAGGCATGAGATTGCTGAAGGGAGGCTGGAATCTAGGGGAAATAACATTACTATTTCTTATATCCTCAAAGAGCTAACTAATAGTGTGAGGACTTTTTTTTTTTTAAAGATTTTATTTATTTATTCGACAGACAGAGATCACAAGTAGGCAGAGAGGCAGGCAGAGAAAGAGAGGGGAGGAAGCAGGCTCCCCTCAGAGCAGAGAGCCTGACTCGGGGCTCGATCCCGAGACCCTGGGATCATGATCTGAGCCGAAGGCAGAGACTTTAACCCACTGAGCCATCCAGGTGCCCCCTGTGAGGACTTTTTAACTGATTTCTTTAAAAACTTAGGTAGAAACCATAATTTAACTTGCGTAACAACTCTGCTTTCAATGCAAGTGATGAGGAACTTCCAAGGATGAAATAAATTCCAAGAGATGAAGTGTTTATTCAGATAAATTATTTTTTTAAAAAACTGATTTAATTTACAAAGCGGAAGTTGTGGGAAACAATTCAGCTGTGGGTTGGAGCATAACATTAAGTAACTACCTAGTGACAGTGTTATAAATGAGATGGTGACCGTATTCTATGCAGTGAGGTGGCGAATCTGATATTCCGCCAGATACCTTCCATGGGAAATTTTGACTCCAGCTTTCTTCACATATGACTCATTGTCCAAGTGGTGGTGACTCACCACCAAATTAGAACCAACAGTACTATGAATAAGTAATTATTGAGCCTCACTTGTAATCGTTATAGATACGTCCATCATTGTCTCTTACATTTCTGTATAAGTGCACGCTTTCCAAAGTGTTTTTGTGACCGTTATCTTACTGGCTTGCCATGGTAACATTGTGACGCAGAAAGGTTGGCAACTATTGTACTCATTTCATAATTGAGAAATCTGAAACCTGGAGAAGTAGAGTGTATTATTCAAGATTACACAGCTTGTTAATGAGGGGTTTGGGAGAGAAAACAATCCTGGTGATGAGTCTGTCAGTTATTGTTCTTTCTACCATAAACACTTGAGCTCTTCAGAATCCTCTGCTATTATTCAGCTTTTTTGAAAGGGAGGTCAAATATGATCATTAAAAGCATGAAGTTTAGTAGAAAATCTACAGTGATTCATTAAAGAACAGTTTCAACCCTCTGGCAAAACATGGACTTTGGTTGGGAGGCCACGGCCAGCTGCAGAGCTGTTGGCAGATTTGAAATGCAGAAGGCAGGTGATATTGGAGATATTGGCTCCAGCTGGTGACCAAAGAACCCGCTTCACGTATATGCCAAGGGCAAAGGACTTTTGATTTCCAAAATTACTGTTACAGTAGCCACCATTAAATAGGTTTAAATTATGTTAGTGCCTGGTAGAGCAGGAATTCTTCATGTCAATCTCTTGATTGTATGGGTGAAGATGAAAATGTGCAATTGTCACTCCCTACGCAGGTTATGTAAAGCTGCTCTCAGCTTCTCCAAGTGCCTTCACATTTAAAGACATGCTGCTTCTAGCTGCTGGCTAGTTCCTCCTGGATAGTGAGCTTATGACTTCAGCTCCTCTGGAGAGGTGGATGGTGGTCGTACTTTGGTTTGCAAGGCATTTAGTAGTGAGATTACTTCAACGGGCAAATGACTGAGAAAAATCATGTAACCTAGTTGGCCTTATGTTTTACATAAAATTTAAGTATATGCATGTGAGTACCAATAGACTTTCTTCATGCAAATGCCTAAACTATCATTTATCAAAGCATGTTCTACAAAACACTGGTTCTCTGGGATTTAATGGGGTCATTTGGGGGCAAAAAAGTTTCAGGGTCAAATGATTTAGACATACTGGGTTAAATAAAATTCAACAGGGAGTCTTTTCCCCAAGTGACTTCTCAGAATCATTCATATGGTCAAGTGCGTTGTTAGTCTCTAAGGGCCATACAACCTATGGCATTTTCCTATTTTATTTTCTATGCACCAGCCCACTTGACTCCTGAATCTATTGTTTCTAGCCCAGACCTTTTTCTTGAGATCTAGACCAATTAAAAAAAGAGAGACTGAGGCACAATAACAGTTGAGCTGCAGAGAAAATTGATTTAAAACATTGGGGATTTATTCATAGCATGCGAACATGAGCAGCCCCAATGAACACTGTCCACCCAAGGGCAAGGGTGAGGTTTACAAACGAGCAAAGCCACACAACTTTGCAAGGAAGACTACAGTAATTTGTTGGTTTAAATACTCCTTGGCTTGTCCATTTCGTTGGGCTGGTTACAGAGGAACTGGCTGCCATAGGAGGCTGAGCCCCAAGTCCACACAGCAGAGCCACTGGTTTCACCATTAGGGTGGTTTCCTGATGTGCTCACCTCATCTGGGCCACACCTGCTTGCTTCTGCACCCTGCAGGCTCAGGGTCCTGCAGGGGCACTTGGAAAACTTCCTTATCAATGCCCGTATATTTATCTGCCTTCTGAGCCTTTCTGCTTGAATATTTTGCAAATGCTTTAGGCACAAAGAAAATAATTGACCTACTAACTTTCACACCTTATCTCCCAAGCTTCAGGGTCCCCATCTCAATGAGTGAAGACTCACCTCCATCTCCCAAGACAGAAATCCAGGCGTGAGCCTTTCCTCACTCTTTCCTCACTCCCTCTCCATGAAATTAACCTCCAGCCTCTAACAATTCCCCTGCCTGCAGTCTAACCACTAGTGCCCTATTCGGCAGCAATTCATCCCTACATTCTACTTAATCCGTATCCCTGCCTCCCTTCTCCATGCTGCAGGGAGCATAACCCTTCAGAAATGAGAGCCCAATCATGCCATTCCTTGGTTAAAACCAATCAACAATTCTGTTGCCTGTAATGAAAATCCAGTCTCTATATTTACCCTGTTCACTGCGGTTCGCTTAGAGGGGTTTAGATGAATGAGGATGCCAAGTAGATGAATTCTGGCTAAGTGGTCTTTGTTTTTACTGTAGTTAAGAATTCCCAGAGACTATTCTTGTATTTTCTTCCTCATTATTTTCCATTAACAAAGAAGAATAAGCCTATATTATATAGTCTGGGAAGGTTTTTGAGGAAATTGAAGAAGTCATTTATTCAGGAAACTCATTACTGAGGAAGACAATAAATAAATGAAACAAAACGTAACTAGGTTCTGGGGCACATGGGTGGCTCAGTTGGTTAAGCGACTGCCTTTGGCTCAGGTCATGATCCTGGAGTTCCAGGATCGAGTCCCACATTGGTTTCCCTGCTCAGTGGGAAGTCTGCTTCTCCCTCTGACCCTCCATCCTCACGTGCTTTCTCTCTCTCTCATTCTCTCTCTCTCAAATAATTGAATAAAATCTTAAAAAAAAAAGAAAAACTATAATATTGTATATATAATATATATTTATTCTATAAAAACCCATAGTTATATATATGCACATACATATGAGTATACACATAAACATACACACAAGCGTGTGCGTATCTATCTATCAGTCAAGCGATGGGTCTACGGCCAGAAGGCTTGAGCTTGCGTCTCAGGTTTACCCCTTATTGATCCTTAAGACACGGTTTCCTAATCTGTAACATGAAAGATACATGTGTGCTGCATAGCTCAAGGGCTTGTTATGAAAATTAAATGAGATAATGTAAATGCTTTATAAAATGTTCTTTGAATTTTATATTGTATGTGCTAAATACTAGGGGTGCTGATAATGAGGTATAAGAATGGTTAAAGGGAATGGGTTCAAACTGAAGATCCTAGAAAGGCTTTTTGTTTTTTTTTGAAAGATTTTATTTATTTATTTGACAGAGCGAGATCACAAGCAGGCAGAGAGGCAGGCAGAGAGAGAGGAGGAAGCAGGCTCCCTGCTGAGCAGAGAGCCCGATGTGGGCCTCGATCCCAGGACCCTGAGATCATGACCTGAGCCGAAGGCAGCCGCTTAACCCACTGAGCCACCCAGGCGCCCCTAGAAAGGCTTTCTTGATGAGGCGAGTCTTACACTGAATTTGAGAAAAGTCTATGGGGGAGAGCCCACCTACATTACTTCAGAATTGGGCCAGGGTGAAATCTACAGATTAACTCAGCGGTAGAAGAGCTCAGAGAGCCTGTGTGTTAGGCAGGCAAGTATCCAAGGCGCAATTGGTGGTGGACATTAACGCCACGATTAGGAGCTTTAATTTGATCTCAGAGGTAATTAAGCTGCCCTGCTGAGCTGTGGGAAGGGGTGTTATCTGAGGTCAGCAGCAGCTGGATGAATGCTTGCTTTGGCCTAATTTGAAGCTAAAGAACAGCGGAAGATTAAGAAGATTAAGCAAAAATATAGCCCTCAATCCTCTATGTTTTGCCACTTCCTAAAATGACCTTTTAAAGTGTTTAGCGCCTTGGGGCGCCTGGGTGGCTCAGTGGCTTAAAGCCTTTGCCTTCGGCTCAGGTCATGATCCCATGATGGAGCCCCTCATTGGGCTCTCTGCTCAGCAGGGAGCCTGCTTCTCCCTCTCTCTCTGTTTGCCTCTTTGCCCACTTGTGATCTCTGTCTGTCAAATAAATAAATAAATAAATAATAACATGTTTAGTGCCTGAATTCAGGTGGCATCCTCAGCCTAACCACTTAGAGGAGAATTGTGATGCTGTTATGGCTATCTTCATCGTTGAAGAGTGATATATATTGCTCATGAGGACCATGCAAACCATGGGCACCATGGTAGCTTGGAAGGGGTACTGGGCAAGTGGACACTGACTGTCTGAGTTCTAACACTAAGTAGGAGTTAAGTTGCAGGTGACATGATCACAGGGTTTTTTGGTGCGTGAAGCCTATGTCTGTAGTGTACCCGTGTTGTGAAAGGCACCATGCTGGGTGCTGTTTGGGCTATAAAATGTGAATGGGATTCGCCCCTTAGCCTCAAGAAGCTTATTGGTTAATGGAAAAAAGAAGCATATTTACATCATCGTCATGACCATGGAATGAGTGCGATGATGATGGTAAGAGCACAGGTACGTGGAGGCGAGAGGTAGGAGAAAAGTACAAAAAAGTGATAAATAATAGTGGATCTAGATGAAGAATGCAGAATTTCCTGTGCCCTGGATGCTAATTGTGTTTCTTCATTAAGCAGTTTGACTCCTTATTAACACATTATAAGCAGTAATTAGGGTTTGAGACTCCTTAGAGGTAGAAACTTAGAGGAATTTACCACAAACATTTGATTCTGTATAGAACCATAATTTTTTTTTTTAAATAAGGGATCTCGGGCACTATTCCAAACTTTTAGTTCATGTATTAAGAAACCAAGATGAAAGAGATCATGATGCGATGTACAGGCAGAACCAGAAAACTTGGTTTTCCTAGTCCTTAATCCTGTACTCACCTGTCATGCTGGGTTTGGTAAGATTTTTACAAGGGATATTGCTAGGAAACATAAGTCCTCATTTTTTTGGGGGGGGTTACATCAAGAAAGTAGTAGCACTTTTGTGCCTTTAAAAAGCTGAGTCAGAGGACTGCTTCTTCACCTTGTAGATAGGGTGCTGTTGGATTCATGAATCATTTAATAAAGCCTATTGGATCTTCACATTTAAAAAAAATGTCAACTTGGACATTTCTATATTTTTATTGTTTTATTCCCTTGCAAACTTAATAAAAATTAAAATTTTAAAATTTTAACGATTAAAATAAAAAATACGTGTCTTTTTTTTTTTTTCCAGAAATTCAGAGTGGGTACATTTTGTCTTTTAATCTTAGTCTTTTACTTTTAAAATTTGGGTCATTTTATTTTTTCATTTTGCTTAGTTAAAATTTTAGTATATGAAGCATGCAGGAACCTGAAAGCAATGTAGCTATCTATACATGTGTGCTTGGTCTGGAAACCATATATAAGAAATAAAATGTTTGGGATCAATATCTAAGAACTATTCAGTGTAAATCTGAACTGATTCAGTAGGTAATATTGCAACAGTATCAAATACTCGGCAAGATTGATTTTGTATTTAATTCCATCATGAGCTCTGAATAGACAAGTTTAAAATAACTAAGTTCACAACACAGACTTGCTAAAAGGAGGTATTAATAACTGAGGGGAGGCTGGGATGTTTCATTAGTGCAGTAGGCCGTTTCTCAAAGCGTGGTGTGAAGACTCTCCACAACAGACTCACTCTGATTCAGCTGAAAATGCAGAGTCCTTAAAGGGTTTTATTCTTGGATTCCAAAAAAGAAAAAAAGAAAAAAAGAAAAGAAAATGCAAAGTCCTGAGTCTTTCTCTTGATGGACCAAGTCAGAATCTCTAAAGGACCAGTAGTCTCAATGCACACTGGGGACATTTTCAAGAGGGCAAGAATAGGGGCGCCTGGGTGGCTCAGTGGGTTAACCTTTGCCTTTGGCTCACTTCATGATCCCAGGGTCCTGGGATCGAGTCCCTCATTGGGCTCTCTGCTTAGCGGGGAGCCTGCTTCCCCTCACTCTCTGCCTATCTCTCTGCCTATTTGTGATCTCTCTCTGTCAAATAAATAAATAAAAATCCTTTTTAAAAAAGAGGGCAAGAATATGTATTTACTGTGTCATGGTGTTATTGGTCAAGAAGAATGTGTAGGGACTTGAAAAAGAAGGAAATTGGTCGAGTCAGAGTGAGGAGACATCTTATAAGTAGATAAACAGAGACTAGAGGAAAAATCTTACATGGAAAATGTATCAGCTTCTTGAACTGTGGAGCAAAAGCTCTTCCTGGTTTGTTGCTTGTGCCATTCACAGCATGTTTTTAGCAGCCCTTTCGTTGGACCCTTGGCTCTTCTCATTTTTCGGAGGCTCTCACTGATCTCAGCCCTGCCACAACCCCAGCTTTCCCCTGCCATCTGTCACCTCTTGCCAGAGTTCTGACCTCTCTATCTATTTGGGTCTTGAAATCTGCCCTCAGGATTAACTCTGTATTTCCCAGAACATTTTACAAAGGTTCCATCATTGTTACAATGGGCAAAAGTAGGAAGGAACAAAATTTGAACAGGGATATATCCATTACTAGTTTGTCTCTTGACGCTGAAAATCAAAGGTGCAACGTTGTCCTTTTGTTGTTCCACGTATTTGGCTAATCCAGTCCAAGCACCTACCTCACTAAGCAGATTTGACTATCTACTCTGGGTTGTTTTGTAAAACATGGAATACCAGCAGCAATGGACTCAGAAATTTGGGGATAAGACATAAGGCTGTGGTGTATTTTAAGTCTGGAAGATGTTCTTTAAATAAGGATCCTAACAACAGCTAAAAAAAAAAATATATATATATATATATAGATAGATATATAGATATATAGATATATAGATATATAGATAGATTGGACCTATAACTATTATACTTAAAAAAAGATGTTCTTAAGATTAAAGATTTTTTGTTTCTTAAACAGATCTTTCATTTTCAGAATTTTTGTTTATGTGTTTTTTCATTTTTTTAATAAAAATAAACCGGAATGAATGAAATAAAGGGGATTAAGAATACAGTTCTCTTGATGAGCACTGAGAAATGTATAGAATTGTATTTGTATAAAGATAAATGTATATAAAATAAGTAAGCAGAGGGGCACCTGGGTGGTATAGTTTAATTGCCTGACTTTTGGTTTCGGCGTGGGTAGTAGGCTCAGGTCATGATCTCAGGGTGCTGAGAACCAGCTGGGCATCAGGCTCATGTTCAGCCCAGAGTGTGCTTAAGACTCTCTCTCCCTCTACCCCTCCCCACTGCTCTCTCTCTCAAAAAAATCTTAAAAAAAAATAAATAAAGCAGAATTAAACACTAAGTTGCATTTAGTGTTTATAGCTTAAGGAATGAAATCGCCAGCTAATTAGGATGTCCAATCCTGACCGCTTTGGTAGGAATAATAAATTAGAGAAGTGGCCTGCCTCTCTGAATGCTTCACAATCCAGGCTCATACTGCTTGGCTCCAGGGCAGAGTCATTCCGGGAAAGACAGCACCCCTACTCTTGTCACGGGAGGTATTAGACTTCCAAGAACCACAAAGGGATCAAGCAGTTTCCCTGTCACAATATATCTCCACTCCAAATAAACCATCTTCTCTTTTAGATCATAAACTCTGCAAATGGAGGAAAGGTAGCTGCAGAGGCAGCATGTGTGGTCAAGGATCCAAATCCCATTCGTGCACGTGTGCGGAGGGATATACTTTAAGTCCAGATGGAAAGTACTGTGAAGGTAACGTACGGGGGTGGGGTGGGGTGAGGGGTAGCTACCTAAAGCAATGACAGCCCACCTGAGCCAGTAGCTGGTCTTCAGTGGGTCCTCCAGAGCCTTGAAGTAGAACCAACTTGAACTTTCTTCCTCTTTTGCCCCAGAAAAATAATTTTGTTTTTCTTCTTTTGTGAAAACCTTCATAATAATTTTCAGATCTTCTCTATGTGTTGTGTTCCTAGATCCAGTACTCTTAGAAGCTACTCAGAGCTTGGTATGAGGCAGGGATTCTCTGAGTGGACTCCAGAGACTTCTGAGGGTTTCACAGTGGCAAAATGTTAGCATTTTCAAATTTTTAAAGGGAGTACAGTTCCACAGCTATCATTAGATCCTCAAAGAATAAGTGATTCCCATACCACATCTCATAAAAGTCTGGTAGGAATCTTGAGAAGCTATGTAACCAAGGCTGTTTATCTGGGGCTCCTTCTATTTTGAGAATTCAGGCCCAATTCAGTGAACCGGGGAGAAATACTGCATTCTCTGTCCTGGGAGGTCAGTCCAGTGAGTTACTAATGAAAATCTTTCAATGGCTATAGCACACATTCAGTAGAGTTAGTTGGGGTGTGATGTCAGGTAAACCTGACACTGAGGTGTAAGTTACCACCTGCTCACCTGGGACCAGTGTAACCAGTAACTGGTAACCAGTAAGTTACCACCTGCTCACCTGGGGCCAGTGGGAGAGAGCCATAGCATAGTAGCCTGGAAGCTGGGTTTCAACCACAGTGAAGCTGCTGGGGAATGTTCTACATTCAGGTGAAGGGCTCCTGTCAGCTCTGAGAAGGCTGAAGAGCAGAGCAGGGGATGTCATATCCCTATCTCGAACTTTCAAGAGTCCCCGCCTTCAAAGCCTACATCTTTTCATGGGAAATTGTGTTACTTTTTCCTGAAGGCATTTCTGGTATGAAAATACAGGTTTATTTGAACGTATAAGCTGAGTAAAAATGGCTTTCATGACAGTCGAACTGACTTCTTTCATTCTTTGTGAGGGTAGCAAAAACATGGTCAGTTACAGCACATCCAAGTGTGTGATATTCTACTTTGTGCTGACTTATTAGCAATATTACAATTTATTTAAGAAAATAAGCATCTATGTTTTATTGTTGTCATTGCATAGATGTCAATGAATGTGCCTTTTGGAATCACGGCTGTACTCTTGGGTGTGAAAACATCCCGGGATCTTATTACTGCACATGCCCTGTAGGATTTATTCTGCTTCCTGATGGGAAACGGTGTCATCGTAAGTATTTATTGCACTATTTTCTTCCATTTTCAGTGATGTTTCTCAGGTGGCTGTGATCTGGGTTGCAGATAGCCATAGCCTTGATCAGTGGTATGCATCGGAATTACCTTGATGTTTTATTATGTACATGAATGACACGACCGAAGACCTTTTAAATCAAAACCCCTAAGGTTGGGGAAATAAGTATATAAATCTCTCTATATATAGATTTATTGTTTATTTATCCATATTTTCTTGTATATTTCTGAAAGATAAGCATGTAAAAACACAATCATGATACATTATTATATCTAAAACACTCGCTCTAATTCCCTGCTATCATCTATTATCCGGTCACAATACCATTGTCACACCTGAAAAAATGAGCAATAATTCCCTAATAACACCAAATGTCTAGACGGTGCTCAACTTACCTTAAAAAGTTTTTTTAAACAGTTGGTTTGTTTGAATAACCATCCAGACAAGAGCTATGTGTTGTATTAGCTTAATACTTCTCTTTTGTTCTACAGATTCCCTCACCTCTGTTTTTTTTTCTCCTTGAAAGTATCTGTTGAAGAAACTGTTTTTTTCCTGTGGTTTCTCACATTTTGGATTTTCCTGATCACACTTCTGTGATGTCCCTGTCTTTCTGCAAACTTGTGGTTAGATAGAAGGCTTGAGCAGATTCAGCTTTGACATTTTTGGCAGGAATGCTTCCTAGGTGTGTTTATACTTCCATCAGAAGACACATAGTATCTGGTCATTTCTCTTTTTGTCATCCATTATAAAGTTCCTTAATAGTCTTTATTTTTCCTCTTTTTTCAACAAGTTCTGGCCAATTTTTTTTTAAAGATTGTATTTATTTATTTAAGAGAGAGAGAGCATGAGCATGGGTAGAGGGAGAGGAAAAAGCAGGGTCCCTGGTGAGCAGGGAGCCCAATGTGGGGCTCAATCCTAGACCCCTGAGAACATAACCTGAGCCAAAAGCAGACACTTAACCAACTGAGCCACCCAGGCACCCCTCACCAGTTTTAATAAAGAAAAATTTTACATGATTTACTTTTCACCAGTCTGTTCTGGACATATTTCTTTCTTCTTAAAAAATATGTATTTTGTTTTATTTTTATTCTTTTAAAAAATTTCTGGTGTAATTAACATACAGTTTTATATTAGTTTCTATACAATATAGTGATTCAACAATTCTATGCATTACTCAGTGTTCATCAAGATAAGCGTACTCTTAATCCCCTTCACCTGTTTGCCCCATGCTTCCACCAATCTCCCCTCTGGTAACCATCAGTTTGTTCACTATAGTTAAGAGTCTGATTCTTGGTTTCTCTTTTTCTTTTTTCATTTCTTTTGTTTCCTAAATATTAGATATGATGAAGTCATATGATATTTGTCTTTCTCTGAGTGACTTATTTCACTTAGTGTTATACCATCTAGAACCCTTCATGTTGTTGCAAATGGCAAGATTTCATTCTTTTGTATGGCTGAGTAATATTCTATCAAGTATGTACACCACTTCTTTATCCATTCATCTGTTGGTGGACACTTGAGTTGCTTCCATAATTTGGCTATTGCAAATAATATTGCAATAAACATAGGGGTGCATATATCTTTTTGAACTAGTGTTTTGTATTCTTTGGGTTAATACCCATTAGTGGAATTACTGGACCATATGGTAATTATATTTTTAATTTTTTGAGGAACCTCCATACTGTTTTCCACAGTGGCTGCATCAGTTTGCATCCATACCGGCAGTGCACAAGGGTTCCTTTTTCTCTACAGTCTTGCCAGTTAGGTCTGTTATTAAACGAAACGAGACTGAGACAAAGTGAAAGTTATTTAAAGCTTTATTTTATGATAAGTATTAGAAGTTAGACTGATTGGTCAGGGGAACGAAACTGAGACAAGGTGAAAGTTATGCAAAGCTCTATTCTATGCTAAGCATTAGAAGTCAGACTGACCGGCCAGGGCCGTCTCTGAAGAGAGCGACCCCTCCCAGTCTTACAGGCTACCTTTTATTGGATGAAATTGCAACCCATATCTTGATATCTCAACCCACTGGGTTTGTGTGTCTCTTGACGATTGGCTAGTTCCATCTGGTCTGGTGACTTGTTATTTAAGATTACCCCATACCAGGAACCTTTACAAACAGTACTTTTTGGGAAGGCTTAGTCAGTTAACATATTCAGTGTGAATAAGATTGTCGTCCTTCCCAAGATGGAGTCATTTAGGTTTGAGCAAGACCTTCTCACTGTTAAAAACAGTACTTCTTACTGATTAGATGTCTCCATCTGACCTGACTCGTCCTTGTATTCTGGGCTCTGTTATCAGGAACTAGCCGAATACATTTCACTGGTTTCCCAGACTTGTTTCTAAGTAAGTTTCTCTTGAGGGGGAGAGTCAATTTAAGTTTACTGCACAAACAACAAAATGGCTATTTACCCAAGATGGAGTCGCTCTGGCTAAATAGGTCCTTACAGCCAGAACTTATTGTTTCTTATGTTTTTGGTTTTAGCCATTCTGACAGGTGTAAGGTGATACTTCCTTGTGGTTTTGATTTGCATTTCTCTTGTGATGAGTGATGTTGAACATCTTTTCACGTTTCTGTTGGCCATCTGTAGGTCTTCTTTGGAAAACTACCTGTTCAGGTCTTCTGTCGATTTTTAAATTGAATTATTTGGTTTTTGGGCATTGAGTTGTACCAGTTGTATTTATGTTTGAGATACTAACCCCTTATCTGATATGTCATTTATAAATCTCTTCTTCTGTTCAGTAGATTTTTTTTGTTTTGTTAATTATTTCCTTTGTTATGCAAAAGGTTATTATTTTTTAAAAATGTAGTCCAGTAATTTATTTTTGCTTTTGGTTTAGATGTCGTAAGTGAGGTATCTTGAAAAAATTTTCTATGTAACAAAAATTACTGCCTGTTCTCTTTTCCAGTGTTTTTATGGTTTCAGGTCTCATGTTTAGATCTTTAATCCATTTTGAGTTATATTTGTGTATGGTAAAAGAGAGTGGTCCAGTTTCATTCTCTTACATATAACTGTCAGGTTTTCCCAATTTTCACCAATTTTTTGACATAACTTTTCATAATGTTCTCTTATAACTCCTTTATTTCTGTGGTGTTGGTTTTTATTTCTCCTCTTTTCATTTCTGAGTTTGTTTGAGTCCTCTCCCTCTCTTTCTCTTTTATGAGGATGGCTAGAGGCTAATCAAAAAGTTCCCTTTTAAAACAGCTTTTCTTGAATCCCAAAGATTTTGAACTACGTGTTTTCCTTTTCATTTGTTTCTATGTATTTTTATTTCCTTTTTGATTTCTTGGTTTACCCATCCATGGTTTAATACCGTATTATTTCACCTTTATGTATTTGTGTTTTTTCCTGATTTTTTCTTATGGTTGATTTCTAGTTTCGTAGTGTTGTGGTCAGAAAAGATGTTTGGTAAGACTTCAGACTTTTTGAACTTGTTGAGACTTGTTTTGTGTTCTAACATGTGGTCTCTTCTGAGAATCATCCATGTACACTTGAAAGAAATTGTATTCTGTTGTTTTAGGATGGAACCTTCTGCACATATCTGTCAGATCCATGCGATCTGATGTGTTAACAATGCCACTGCTTCTTATTGATTTTCTGTTTGGATGATCTAACCATTGACATAAATGGGTTGTTAAAATTCCCCACTATTATTGTATTACAATTGAGTACTTCCCATATGTTTGTTATTAGCTGCTTTATGTATTTGTTGGGTGCATAAATATTTACAATTATTAATCTTTTTGTTGGATTATTCCTTTAATGTTTATGTTGAGTCCTTGTTTGTCTCTTTTTATAGTCTTTCAGCAGTTTGAATATATTATGCAACTTTCTTCTGTCCTGCAAAGTTTCTGCTAAAAAAAAATCAGCTGTTAGCTTTATGGGGTTTCCCCTGTATGTAACTGTTTTTTTTTTTTTTTTTCTTGTTCCTTTAAAAATTCTCTATCAGTACTTTTTGCCATTTTAATTATTACTGGTTTTTATTTGGACTTCCTTGGGTTGATGTTGCTAGGGCCTTCTCTATCTCTTGAATATGGATATCTGTTTACTTCCCCAGATTTGGGAAGTTTATAGCAATTATTTCTTCAAATAAATTTTTTGCCCCCTTTCTCTCTCTTCTCCTTCTGAGATTCCCATAATGTAAATGTTATTAGGCTTGATGGTATCACTGAGTTCCCTTAACCTGTTCTCATTTTTTATTATTCTTTTTTCTTTCTCCTTTACAGGTTTACTGCTTTCCATTAATTACCTTGTCCTCCAGCTCACTGATCCATTTTTTTTTTTACTTCCTCTAGTCTACTATTTATTCCCTCTAGTGTATTATTATTTTAGTTATTGAGTTCTTGATCTTTGATTGATTCTTTTTTATATTTTCTTTATCTTTGTTGAGGATCTCACTGAGATAATCCACTCTTTTCTTGAGTCCGTTGAGTATCTTTATGACCACTACATTTAATGCTTTATTAGATATATTGCTTATCTCTATTTTTGTTTATTTCTCTTGCTGTGATTTTGTCCTGTTTTTTTTTTCAGTGGAGATATATTCCTCCATCTCCTCACTTTGTCTAACTCTCTATATCTATTTCTTTTCTTTCCCTTTTTTTAAAAAAATTAAGCTTTTTATTTATTTATTTTGGAAAGGGAGAGAGCATGAGTGGGAAGGACAGAGGGAGGAAACATTGAAGCAGACTGCATGCTGAGTGTAGAGCTCCATGTAGAACTTGATCCCACGACCCTGAGATCACGACCTGAGCCAAAACTAAGAGCTAGATGCTCAATCAACTGTGACACACAGATGCCCCGTTTCTATTTCTCTGTGTTAGGAAAGTCATCTATGTCTCCTGCTCCTGAAAGTAGTGGCCTTCTAAGAAGAGGTCCTATAGTCCTCTGCAGTGCAGCGTCCCTTGTTCACCAGAAACTGGCATTTTAGGGGTGTCTTCTATGTGTGTCGGGTGTGCCCTGTTGTAACTGAGCCTTGTTTACCTTTAGTTCAATTATCAGCAATGGCTCTTTTCACTTCTTCACCTGTTGTGGAAAGGATTTTGTTTCTATGTTGTTCTATTTTTTTTTTTTTTTGGTCATGATAAGTGTACTCTTTAATCCTTATCACCTATTTAACCCATCTCTCCACCCAACTCCCCTCTTGGTAACCATCAGTTTGTTCTCTGTAGTTAATAGTCTGTTTCTTGGTTTGTCTTTCTCTCTCTTTTTTCCTTTGTTAATTGTTTTGTTTCTTATATTCTACATAAGAGTGAAATCAAATGGTGTTCATCTTTCTCTGACCTATTTTGCTTAGCATTGTTCTTTCTAGCTTTAACCATGCCATTGCAAATGGCAAGATTTCATTCTTTTTTATAGCTGAGTAATATTCCATTACACACACACACACACACAGTTCTTTATCCATTTACCTATTGATGGGTACCTAGGCTGCTTCCATAATTTGGCTATTGTAACTAATGCTGCAATAAACATAGGGGTACATGTATCCCTTTAAATTAGTGTTTTTGTATTTTTTGAGTAAATATCCCTTAGTGCTATTCTGACAGGTGTGAGGTGATATCTCATTGTTTTTATTTGTATTTCCCTGATGATGAGTGATGTTCAGCATCTTTTCATGTGTCTGTTGGCCATCTGTGTGTCTTCTTTGGAGAATTATCTGCTTACGTCTTGTACCTGTTTTTAAACTGGATTATTTGGTTTTTGGGTATTGAGTTGTATCAGTTCTTTATATATTTTAGATACTACCCCATTATTAGATATGTCACTTACTAATATATTTCCCATTCAGTCGTTCTTTTGTTTTGTTGATTGTTTCCTTTGCTGTGCAGAAACTTTTTCTTTAGTATTGGGAGCTTATTTTTGCTTTTGTTTTCCTTGCTTTAGGAGACATATCTATAAAAAATGTCACTGTGGCCAATGTCAGAAAAATTACTGCCTGTGCTCTCTTTAAGAATTTTTATGGCTTCAGGTCTCATGTTTAGGTCTTTAGTCCATTTGAGTTTATTTTTGTAGATAGTGAAAGACAGTGGTCCAATTTCATTCTTTTACATATAGCTGTCCAACACCATGGTGTCCCAACACCATTTGTTGAAAAGACTGTCTTTTTTCCCATTGCATATTCCTGACTCCTTTGTTAAAGATTGTTGGCCATATAGTTGTGGGTTTATTTCTGGGTTCTCTATTCTGTTCTACTGATCTATGTGTCTGTATGTATGCCAGCACCACACTATTTTGATCACTACAGTATTTTAGTGTATCTTGAAATCTGGGATTGTGATCTCCAGTTTTGTTTTTTGTTTTCAAGTTTGCTTTGGCTATTCAGTGTTCCATACAAATGTCAGGATTATTTGTTTTAGTTTCCTTCTGTGAAAAATGCTATTGGTATTTTGATAGGTGTTACGTTAAATCTGTAGATTGTTTTGGATAGTATAATCATTTTAACAATAGTCATTCTTCCAGTCCATGAGCATGGAATGTCTAGTTCCTTTTGTTATCTTGAATTTGTTTTTATCCGTGTTTTATATGCTTGGAGTGACACTCCCTCCCAAGGGATGTCTTGCCATGTCAGTTTGTTCCCAGTCATGTCTCTACAACTAGCTGTGGAGAGGTTGTCTCCCACAGTCTTCAGGTTGTTTTCTGGGTTATTTACCCTGATATAAAACTCGGATTTTTAGAGTACAGATTTCTCACCTCTTTGGTTAAATTTATTACTAGATATTTTACTGGTTTTGGTGCAATTGTGAATGTGATTTGTTTTTCTTAATTTCACTTTCTGTAGCTTCATTATTAGTATGTAGGAATGCAGGAGATTTCTGTACATTGATTTTGTGTCCTGTGACTTTACTGAATTCATTTATTAGTTTGAATAGTTTTTTGATGGAGTCTTTGGGGTTTTCCCTATATAGTATCATGTCAGGTACAAGTGGTGAGAGTTTTTCATCTTCCCTACCAATTTGTTGTCTAATTGTGGCTAGGATTTCTAGTACTGAATAAATATAATCATGACTGTGTACATCCTTGACCCCTGTGTTATTAATGGGCCAGTCTGGGGCCACTTTGTGATTGAGTTGGGTCACAACAGATGTTTGCCAGAGCTGTGGCTGCACCACACTGCAGGGTACTCTCCCTGTGTTGTCTCCCGAGAGGCTTTCAGTGGTGGCTGGGGCTTGCAGTCAGACTTGATGTCAGTCCCCAGCCTGCAGCTGGAGTTGCAGTCAAACTGGTATGTGTGGTTATCTTCCCCTCTCCTCAGGACAGGAGTCACTTTGGAGTGGGGCTGACCCCTGACTGGGCTGCTTGCATAAAGCCAATGTTGTGGAGCCACTTGAAACGTTTGCCTAGGGCAGGTTATATGCAGTAGGTGTCCACAGGAGGGGGTGGGGGCAAGGTATGTTGTTAGTAAGCTAGGTGAAGAGTGTTGGCACTACTGGCTTGCACAGGTGTCTGTGTATCTGGGCCCCCTGGCCCAGGGGAGAGAAATAGCACTAGCCAGCTCTTTTATTCTTGGAGAAGTCACCTGAAGATCCTTGCCCCTCCTGTGAACATTCTGAGATTAGTAAATAAATCCCCTTCTTGTATACTCCAGGTTTTTTTTTCTCACTGCTGCTTCTATGCTGTATCTCCCTGAGGCTCTTTGTTATGTTCTCTCTTTAAAGGTAGGGATTCAGTTTCCCTTTGCCCTCCAGCTCTCCCAGAGCTGAGCCTACTGGTATCTAAAGGTCCTGGTGTTGAGCCAAGCCTCTCTGGTTTTCATAGCTAAGTGTTATGGGGCTTCATCTTCCCAGGGTGGGTCCCCCTGTGCCTGGCGTGGCTGCGATGGGGTCTGCTCTTCCCCATTCTTCATGCTTGGAGTGGCACTCCCTCCCAAGGGATGTCTTGCCATGTCAGTTTGTTCCCAGCCATGTCTCTACAACTAGCTGTGGAGAGGTGGTCTCCCACAGTCTTCAGGTTGTTTTCTGGGTTATTTACCCTGATATGGGTGTTATCTAGGTGTACCCATAGGATGAGGTGCGCTTCGTATCTTCTTACTCTGATGCCTTCCATGAAAGCTATTTGGGCATAAATCTGACGATATCAAAATCACCTGGGTTGTTAACAGCTAGTGTGTTAATGACCTCTCTGATATTTTCCACATGCTGTGCCTAATTTAATGTTATTGTCACTGTAGTGATGGATACTAGTTTTGGCCAACATGGCACAGTACTCTATTTTAGATTTCTGCAAGGCTGGGCAACAGTTGTTGGTGAGGATGACCAGTTTTGTTTGCCTTGTCTAATCATTTTCAGTGTTTTCTTGTACTACAGTATGCACTTTCCACTCTTCATAATGGGTTGGAGCCTAGAGTTGATCTATTCCAGCAACTTTTTCTTGTTCTATGAGGACACCATCTTCCTGCCTTAGGTACAGGACAGTTTTCAAATAAGAGAAGACACTAAGATGGTTGGGAGTGACCAGAGTCCAGTGGTCTTTCAATGAATGGTCGAAACAATAATACACAGGTCCGTGACTTCACCAAGGGTTTCAAATGGTGAGATCTAGTTGTATTACTTAGTCTTAGTTATGCTTCATAAAGAGCATTTTCTCTCACTAACTTTTTTGTCACCTCAAGATAGAATTCTTACATTAAAGTCAGGATAAATGTTGAATTTTTTTTCTTCCTTTATTTATATAAGTAAATGATATGGTTCCTTAATATTTTCCAAAGATGAATGGTGAGTGATTTTTAAAAATTAATTATTATGAAGTCATGGGTGTTTAACATTTTTAATATGGTTCAACCTATTACAGTTGTTGTCCTTACCGATGAGCAAATTGTCTTCTCCTTGGCCAGTGGGAGCCTCTTCAAAGACCCCAGTAGTCTTCAAAAGTTGCCTTGTTATCTCATAGGACATACTTTCCAGGCTTATCCTGTATATTCTCTGTTCTAGACGTGGCATTTGCAATTTCTTAAAGAGAAGTGCTCCTTTTTAATGAGAAAATTATATTTAGAGAACATAGCCTGCTATTAAGTTAGCTATTGTGTCTATTGTTTTGGGGCATCAGAGTTAGGAATACGCTTTTTAAAAAGAGAAATATGGGGACACATGGGTGGCTCAGTCAGTTAAGTGGCTGCCTTTAGCTCAGGTCATGATCCCAGGATTCTGGGATCAAGCCCCACATTGGGCTCCCTGCTCAGCAGGGAGCCTACTTCTCCCTCTTCCTCTGCTTGCTGCTCCCCCTACTTGTGCTCTCTCTCTATCAAAAAAATAAAATCTTAAAAAATAAAAAAAGAAATATGCTATGAATGTATACAGACACACCCATTTTCAATTTAGGATCACATACTCAGGTCCTTCCTATAGATTTCTTATTGAATCTACTACCATAGCTAAGTAGAAATTAATGTTTAAAACCATGTATATTGTCCAGTCCTGTTCCAGAGATGGAACAGGATATGTCAGTCTGAGTGTCAAAGTGCTTATGGGATTTGAGGCTCTTAAAAATAGATAATGGTAATGAGTTTTTTTGGAAATCACCCACTACATTTGTGCTTGTCTGTGGAATTTGCCCTTCTTCTCATACCATGTGATTTACCTGTTGCAAATATACTTAAGTGCATGATGTTAATCTGTTACGGAATCCACTGCATGCCACACATGACATGAATAATCTCACTTGATTGTCAAGGCTTCTAAGACCTCTATGGTACACATATTTTATATTTTAATCTTTGATTTACTTGGAATTTATTTTGATGTATGGTGTAAGGTAGAGATTTAGCTTTTGCCTCAAATCATTTCTCGGTTATTTCTGTGCCATATCAGATGATCTTTCACATGCTTCATGATTTAAAATAACATTTCCACAGGGGCCCCTAGGTGGCTCAATCTGTTAAGCATCTGGACTCTTGGTTTTGGCTCAGGTCATGGTCTCATGGGTCCTGGGATTGCATGAGACTCTGTGCTCAGCGGGGAGTCCACCTGAAGATTCTGTTCCCCTCCTACTCCTGCAACTCATGCATGCGTGCTCGCAAATAAATAAATAAATCTTAAAAAAAAAAAACCTCTATCACATACTACATTCTTATACATACTTGAGTCTTTTCTAAATTGAATTTTCTATCTGATTCTGTTATCCTCTCTGTCTAATCCTGCACTCATGTTTTAATGCTCCTTTATGATACATTTTGATGTTTGTTAAGAGCCTCTCATTCTCTTCCTACACCTAACCACAGTCTTACAATGTTCTTCATTTTTTTTTTTTTTTTACATATACAGTTAGTTTTCCAGATGAACTTGCAAACCATTTAACTAAGTTCCATTTAAAATATTTTGATCACTGGGGCACCTGGGTGCCTCAGTGGGTTAAAGCCTCTGCCTTCGGCTCGGGTCATGATCTCAGGGTCCTGGGATCGAGCCCCGCATCAGGATCTCTGCTCGGCGGGGAGCCTGCTTACCTTCCTCTCTCTCTGCCTGCCTCTCTGCCTACTGGTGCTTTCTCTCTGTCAAATAAATAAATAAAATCTTTCAAAAAAATACTTTGATGACTAGTAACTTTGAAAATATTTGATATAAAAGAAGCTTAGAGGAAGCTAGAAGCACTTTCCAAAATAAGGTCTTTCTTTAATTTTTTTAGATTTGAGATCCTTCTTTATTTTTATATCTCTCTTACCATAGCATTTCATAAATGTCTGATCCTTGATTTAACTTATAGTTTTTAGCATAGCATTTTTGTTAGCAGTTGATTTTGCTAAATTTTCACAAACCTGATTTAACACTAATCTTGACCTTATGCTTCATTAATTAGAATTAATTTCCTGTCCAAACAATACATCCAAGTGTAGCTATGACTGTGTTCTGACATCAGATGGTCCCGTATGTTTCTGTCCTGAAGGCTCAGTGCTTGAGACAGATGGAAAAACATGTAGTGGTAAGTTTATTGACTTTTGTTTGTTTGCAAACATTAGTTTTCTGAGTGACACCTAAAGATTGATCTTATTTATAAAGGAGAAGAGACTTTCCAACATTACACATTAAAAGATATTTGTACAACAGAGTAACGTATACATTTATATCAGGTTTTTGTTGACATATTTTCTGTTTTAGACAGCATGGTGTAGTAGTTGCCAGGGCTTTGGGCTTTGAAATCCGACAGCTCTGAGGTAGTACTACCTGTTGGTAGCAGTGTTACTTTGGACTAGTTACTTGCCCTTCCTTAGTCTCATTTTTTTCATCTGTAGAAGTTAGTCAGTCCTGCTTCCTGGATTTGTGGCCAGCATCAAACAAGATGATGGGTGCAGAGTTTTTAGCCTATTCCTTGCTACTAACAAATACCTCTCTACTTCATCTTCATAGAGACTTAAGCATATAGCAGGCCAGATGTAACTTAGAATTAGCATAAGAGCTATATGTGGCTTTTTTTAAAAACAAAGAAAGCAAAAAATTCACGAGTCCAAAAATATATGTGAGAAGAAAATATATTACTCACTAGAAGGAGTTGAACCAGTTGTCAGACTCATCAAAATATATTCCTTATTCCAGCCGCTGTCAGCGCACTGGTCTTCAAACTCAGTGGTAGAACGGAGGACAGGGGCTGTTGCCATGTGAAGGGTTAACATTCAAGCTATAAGGTTATAGGAAAATAGAATACGGTGACAAATTTCCTCCTAGTCTCTGAAAAATAACGTTGATTGCAGCAGTATAAAATATTGTGGAAATGGTTTTAAAAACCCTCACGTATTGGGCTCACTCAGTGTTTTAATGAAAAATTGTTATATTTTTGAATGACATGGTGTCATCAGCAAGTGCTTGTTTTCGTAGGCTGTTCGTCACCTGATAATGGTGGGTGTAGCCAGCTCTGCCTCCCTCTCAGCCCAGTCTCCTGGGAATGTGGTTGCTTTCCTGGGTATGACCTACAACTGGACAAAAAAAGCTGTGTGGCATCAGGTTAGTGCTGTGGATGTTTGAAAGTGTGTCTCTGCAAAAAGATTATATGAAAACACTTTATTTAGAAATACGGGGAATTAAATTGTATTTGGCTTCTGAGTGGAACGTCTGATTTTTTATTTTTCTGGAAATAGAAAATGAATCACATAGTCAATATAAATAAGAATCACATAAATAAATAATCATGTTTTTGAGGAATGTTTCTAGTTTATCAGCACTCAGCAAAGATTTGCCATTACATCAAGTATGGCATTCCAGTATATGCAAAAATCATGACCAGAACGGTTTTAAAAGACTTCATAGTTTAGAGGTGTTTAATAAATTTTTGTTGATTGATTTGATTTCCATCTCTTCAGAGAATGTAACTGTCATAATACTTTGACAAATTCTGTCCTTTTTATGTCAAGATTTAATATGCAGTTGAATGCTTGAATAATTTTTTCATCTGCTGACATTCTATCTCTTGTGTCCTTCAACAGCCTTGGATTCCTAGATTTATATCAAATTGATGTTATCTCTCCTGAGGTTCATTATGCTTATAATCTGGGGTAACATAATGAGGAGCCTGCAGAGTTTGCCTTAGACCCTGATACTCTTAACTTCACAGGGCCTTCGTGAATATAGCGTAATCTGAAAATTATCAGGGGTCTTGTTATTAACTCAAATAATAATGCCCCCCTTTCAGAAGTGCCAGGTCAGAGAAGTGTATTTATCCTGACATGAATTAATATTATCTGCTAACATTAATATGTTTCCATATGTGTGAATCAAGGAGATTATGGCACTAAGACTTGCATCATCTGGCTGTGGTGCTGGCTATTTAATGCTGGCTCTTTTTATAAGTAATTTACATTTTAAAAGCAGGTACCTAGACAGAGGGGAATCCAGTAAAATGGAATTCTGGTAAAATGTCGCCTCGTAGGAGAAAACTTCTTCCCTGTCTTAACCTACACCACACTGGTGGAATATTAAGTAGGTAAGAACTGCAGAAAGAGGGCACGATGAAAGGAGAAGTCAGAAGTGCTTATTGGGTTCCAAGACATATTTTAAATGGAGGCGTACTTGAATTTGGTTAACAGGACCGCAGCCATTTTTATTGTTTGCCAATTCTCAAGACATTCGACGCTTGCATTTTGATGGAACAGAGTATGGAACCCTGCTCAGCCAGCAGATGGGAACGGTTTTTGCCCTTGATCATGACCCCGTGGAAAATAAGGTATGGCTTTGTCGTTGAACCGAGGTGGCTATGCCTTAAGGACAGAGTAGAGGATTTTATGCCAGCAGATGACCTGAGCTACTTGAAAATCCTCTGCTAAGTTCAGAATGATTAGAAATGATTAGAAATGCAGAGAAATGTAGATATAGACCCTGGAGTGTAATTTGGGAAATGTTAAGGACTCTCCTATTCTCATAACCTTACCCTGGCCCTTACTGTGACTCAGCTATTTTATTGGAAATGATAGATCAGGCTCTTAAATTTAGTCTCCTCTTTGGAGATGAGGTTGGGAGGCTAGCACAGTGCTGTACCCACAGGAGGACTGCCATAAATAGGTTTTCCATTATTTGCCAATAGCAGAAGTGGTGGGAGGCTGGGGTAGGTTATATTTGTGCTAGGTTAGAATGTGCTTGAAATGATATGGTGTCTTCTGGAGTTTAATCATATGGTAGTTATACATTTACATAGCTATTAGTTAATTATTTAGTTATGACTAGATAGTGCATTCATTCCTAGAGTTTTAAACTTTGTATTTTTGTGTCTTCCTGATTTGAAGCAGTCAGGTAAACGGTCGAAGGAGACAGTGAAACAGATTGATTGTGTTTAATTGCTATGGTTTGGTAGCCAAATATAACTCTTTTTGCAAAGAGAAGCTTTATACTTAAACACTAATAAAAAAAAATCCTTCTTTCTTTTCCTTGAACTGAATCTATATGACTGGCTGGAAGAATTATATTAATGGAAAGAAAATAATAGGAACAAAATCAGTTCAAGATTCATTTGTTACCAAACTAGATTTTTTTTTTTACCGACATAGTCAGCATTTATAAGGTGACTAAAGAGACCTAGAAGAACTTGCAGTCATGGGGCTGCTTTTCATTTCCCTCATCAAGTTATCCTGTCCCTGCTCTTCAAACTGGGTCCTTGGACCAGTGGCACTGTTGTCGCCTGGGGCTTGTTAGTCCTGCGGACTTCCAGGCTCCACCTCTGATCTCTGAAGCAGAGTCTGCATTTTAACAAGATTTCCAGGTGATTCAGGTGTACACTTGAGTTTGAGAAGAGCTGTAGCTGAGTGTGTTTTAATAGGAGAAGTACCCATTTTTGTCTTCTGGAATAGAACCTTTTCTTTTTTATCTGTAGCGGAAGATGATAACCCATTGGTTAAGGAATTACCACTTCATGAACATTCTCATCATTGATTAGAAGTTTAGGTACATTTATCTACTCAGCTAAAGTCCACAAATGCTATCATTAAATTGTCAGCTGACCCACGGCAGTTCTTAACACTCTCACAAAATTCTTGTATCCGTTGACTAGTCTGCATAGGAGAGTGAAAAAGAGCCTTGCACTTGCAAGTTCATGTTCTGTTGAAGATGGATTAATTAAAATGCAATTAAATATGGTTAGAGATGAAAGAAATGTTAGCAAATATCTAGTTTAACTTTGTCATTTTTCCAGTTGAGAAGACTGAATTTAATGACTTGGCCAACTCAATTAAAACAAAGAAGGGCCTGAACTGGGAGACAAACCTGTGTCTCCAGACTTGTAGGGACGTGTAGGGCTGGGGTTGAGCAGTAGAAGACACAGCCCAGTTTGTAGCCCCCACTAAACTGTTCATCATTGCTCCCTTTCAGGCTGTAGAAGCCATTAGAGTTCAAGTACAATGGCGTGGTTATTGATCAATTATCAAAGTTTAACAAATTACCCAGTAGTAATAGAAATATGTGCCAGGCATAGGGATAGATCTATATCTATATGTATATAAATGTACATAGATATAGGTATATCTCCTTTTTGGATTCATATTTTTATCCCCATTTAACCAAGGAGGACACTGAGGGTCTGAGACCTGGAGGAAGCTGCTTATGTTTACACACATCTGGGAAGCAGCAGAGGTGAAATGTGGAATTCCATTGCAGGTCTGTCTATCTCCAAGGCCAAGTTCTTAGTGGTTGCACTATGTGGTCTAAAGATTTACTAACCATGTCTATACCTGTGTTCCACATTAATTTTTAAAAACAAATCAGATAGAAATGCCTGTGTTCTTTTTTGTAGATATACTTCGCCCATACAGCCCTGAAGTGGATAGAGAGAGCTAATATGGATGGTTCCCAGCGAGAAAGGCTTATTGAGGAAGCTATAGATGAGCCAGAAGGTCTTGCCATAGATTGGATTGAGCGTAAATTCTACTGGACGGACAAAGGGTATGCTTCCTCCTTCACTTGTAAGCCACGTGGGATGGGAGTGAGGCATAGGTGATAGCGTGGTCTCAGCCTCTGCTTTGAACCCAAGAGAATATAGCTGGGCACTTGGGTGGGACTGGAGGAAAGATGCCACTGATGCTGTCCACATTCCCTCCACTCCCCCCACACTACCAGGCAGGGTGTCCTTGTTTCATCAAGACTGGATCTATATCCAAGGGAGAATTGTGAGGACCAAGGAAGTAGCCTAGGCTTTTGCTCTTCAGGCTGTGATCAGAGAAAGGCAAAGCTTGTCTGAATACAATCACTGAGCATCCTCTGAGCATCTGCTCTGGATACCCCACATCCTCGGTAACGTGGGCAAATGCTTGTTCCACGCACGTATCAGTATAAGAGATGTAGAAAGAAGGTGGTGCATAAATCGTTGCCAAATGAAGGGTGTGCACACCTGGAGGGGCTTGGAAGAGGCTCCAGGCATCAGCTAGCCCCACCCCCTCACTGTACAGACCAGAAGACACATGTTGTCTCCTCGTGAATAAGCCTGAAAGGAGGGAGCAAGGCTGAACGTGGGAGTTATGAGCCAAGTCTTCACGAGAGTGGAGAGATGGTCTACTTGCTCTGATGCTGGCTTTCCCAGAACTAGAGAGAAGCTAGGCTGTTCCTGTCCTTTGGGCGTATTGCTCCCCTGGCTGTAGAGGGGCAGGTGTGCTTGGTGTGTGTGTGGCTTGTGTGAACCCAAGGAATGGCGGTGGTGGGAGGAGGGTGAGGAAAGGAAGTGGCTGCATCTTTTCTGTGTGCTATCGAGGGCCACTCCTTGCTTCTGAGAGAGGCCGCTAACCACAGAGAACAGGCAGCTATCACAAGATGGTATGAGAAATTCTCTGTGCTCTAGGATGTTTGATCAGAGCACTTAAAGCCAGAGTGTAATGGTAGTCAACCTATGCAACTGTGTTAAAGTGAAAGAAGGTAGAATTAATTAGGATTTCACCTCTAGGAAGTCAGTGGTCCTAATCCAGAAGGAGAAGTCCCAGGGAACAGGTTTATAGATCTGGGGGTAGTTTTCCTATGTCCCAGAAAGTTTTTTTGGTCTGGATAATCCATGGGAGACAAATGGTGTCTCCCATGACTCTCATTAAAAACGAGCCAGATGGGGGCGCCTGGGTTAAGCCTCAGTGGGTTAAGCCTCTGCCTTCAGCTCAGGTCAAGATCTCAGGGTCCTGGGATCGAGTCCCGCATCGGGCTCTCTGCTCAGCCTCTCTGCTTGCCTCTCTGCCTACTTGTGATCTTTCTCTCTCTCTGTCAAATAAATAAATAAAATCTTAAAAAAAAAATGAGCCAGATGCATGACATGGTGTACAGTTATCAATAACATGGTACCTTTATATTCACAGTAGTCCATTTTCATTCATTCATTCATTTTTGTTTGTTTACTTAAACATACCTTTATTCCTTTATTCTTTGGATATTTGTTTATGGAATATCTGAAATGCATCAGACGTTATGCTAAGAGCTTTATAGTCATGACACTGTGAATCCCAAAATGATAAGTTTTCTTATCCCCAATTTAAAGATGAAAAAAACCTGGGAATTAAAGAGGTAAGGTAGCTTCCCCAATGGCAAGCAGCCAGCAAGAAGTAGATCTGGAGTTTTAGTTGTAGTAATGATAAAAATCATAATAACAGCCTCCTCTGTGTGAAACCTACTTAAAAGGATGTTTTAAAATGTCAGTTGTGTGTAATAACAGAGTTTGTCTGCGGCTGTTCCCAGAAAGGTAAATGTTGGTCCGGACAGCAGATGTCAGCCGCTCTTGGCCTCTCCAAGGATGCCAGGTCTCTTCATATTTCCTGCATTTGCATGGCACCTTTAATTTTCAGTGTTTGATTAATGGCCCCATGGTACCTATTGCAAGACAATGCCTTCAGGAGATAGGCGGGTACCACTGTGGGCTGGAGAATCAGACCTCAACTTCAAGTTCACGGACTTCAGTAATAACAAGCCCTTCTAAGTCCTCTTCCCTCTAATGGCAGCTGTTAAAAGGAAACCTTTAATTTGTCTGGAAATGAGAGGTTTATAGCTTGAAAACCTCAATATTAGCTAGAAATTGGATTTAAATAACTGAGATTCCAAGCTCATGCTATTAGATTATATGGTAACTCTTAGCCAATTGAAAGAACCAGAGTGGATGCTTACAGTTTATATTGGCTGAGGAAAAGACATATTCACATTAACATCTCACTGTAGGAAGGAAGCTAATTGATCATTCCACTGGCAGTGCTATTATTTAGCATTAAGGAATCCTGATTCTTAAAGTCAAATGCCCAGCAAAAATGAATTAGGAGGGGAAAAATATATGTTTAGATATATTTATACCTCCTGGGAGGTATAAATCACTCTTCTAGGGCTCTGGGTGGACAAGTCCTGGCCTGGAAACAGGGTGAGTTTTGGGGCATCCCAGAGGCTTCGAGACCACTTAGATCATGGAAAAAAAGAGAAAGACACTGCATTAGATCAACAGTCTTGCTTGAACTCGTGCACCCAGATGTCCATGCTTGTCTTTGCTTTCTCATCACCTACACTGGAGTTAGAGATTTGCTTTCTGGCTGAATGAAATAGAAGTGTATTACTGGGTGAGCCCCTGGGGAGCTGTGAAAGTAAATTCCAGATATCCTGCCTAAGACAGCTCCAGCGTCAAGAGCTTACATCCGTCTTGATTCTCATCAGTTCACTTCTGTTCAAAACAGTAAGAACTTAGAGATGATGTAGCCGTGAGATCAGAACTAACAGTTTTCTCTCCCCTGGTCACAAGCAAGTGGCCTCAGAATTCCTTCCCTCCCACTCAGACACATCAAGTTCAAAAATACCTTCCAGCAGGCAGTACCTTGGTGACCGATCACTTCATCTGGAAATAGAATTATCTTTTAAGAGTGGCTCTGTTGTGCAAATGGCTTCCAGTTATCCAGTGCCCTGAGTTGGTGGTTTGTACCGTGTACTTGACCAGCACAGGCTCTGAGCCATTTTTGCCTTTGCCTCCCTCCCACCCAGAAACTATGAGGAGGACTATATGAAACCCCTTCCCCACCGAGTGGCTAGAAAGTACACTCACATAAACACGCAGAGACCTCCTTAGTGTTTAGTAGAACAGGGAGGAGAGAATAGTTCTGCCCTGTGTTTCTGGCCAGGCCTGTTTTATGTGGACATTGCCCACAAGAGCGAGGGATAGGCCTTTCCAGATGTTGGTTGAATGAATTAAAGATAATTATACTTTCCAGTGTACAGGTAGGGAAACAGGCTGAGCAGATGACACAGGGTGGGAGGGGAGGTTGTTATTCTCTCAGCCTGTGGTCCTGCCTGCTCCTGGTTGCTGCTCGGAAGCCCAGATTAGTAAACAGGGTGAGGCATGCTGGAATAAGGCATCTGTCTTGAGTCTGCCACTTGCATTCTTTACGTTCCCTAGACTATAATTCCCTCAACCTCTCCTGCGGGACTCTGAGCTCTATAAGGACAGAGGCAGGGTTTTGTTTACTGTTGTCCCTAATGCTTCAGCAAATCTTTGACACATGGTAGGTGCTCAGTAAATACTTATTTGTAATAAAGGTCAATTTAACAAATAGAAAATTCAAGAAATGAGGATTTTCTCCTCTGCCAGATTCCACAGGTTTTTTTTTTTTTTTAATTTTTAAAATTTATTTATTTGTCAGGGGGGACCGCACAAGCAGGGGGAGCAACAGGCAGAGGGAGAAGGAGGCTCCCTGCTGAGCAAGGAGCCCAAGGCAGAACTTGATCCCAGGACCCTGGAAGGGTGACCTGAGCTTAAGGCAGACACTTAACCAACTGAGCAACCCAGGCACCCCTATTTTTTTTTTAATGTAAAGATTAGCAATAATATTTCCGTACTCCCATTTGTCTTAGAATCATATGGAAGAAAACAAAGTCAACAGAAACCTCGCCTCTGCTGTCCTTGTGCTAGCTGCCTCTGTCCCCCTTCGAGGCCTACTCCCTCTCCTCCCTGTGATCTGTGACCATGAAGAAGAGAGCGGCTCCCCTCTGGCTTTCAGTGGGTTTAGCAGGAGCTGGGAGGTTGTGAAGAAAAGGGGTCAGTGGTATTTACACTCCTGACTTTGTCCCTGCCAGGCCCCTGACACAGTCCCCTCTTACCTTATCCTTGCACTGTGTATTTTAGTTGTGTGGGATAAATACTGGGGTGCTGATTAAAAGGCTGTTTAAAAAAATAGAATTCATGGGTGTATGTGCTGACATGTGTGTATGTCTGTGTGATGACCTTGACTTGTGTTGAGTGTGTGGGTATGTGTGTGCACACATGTGATGGAGGTAGTTGAGAATGCCTGTCTTTGCATTTCAGTAAGTAACAGGGAGAAAGAGTATGTTTGTTTAAAAAGGAAAGCTGATATAACAAGCTCCTTTTTATTACATGCATCTTAGGAAATCTCTCATTGAAGGGAGTGATTTAAATGGAAAACATCGTGAAATAATCATCAAGGAGGATCTCTCTCAGCCACGAGGAATTGCTGTTCATCCAATGGCCAAGTAAGTATTTGTGAAAATAATGCACTTTCCCATAGGGGTCATGAGAGTTCATGTTTGATGTATTAGTGTCCAAAATTTGTCGTAAGACCTCAGGTGTTCAGGGGAGTCAGAAATCAAGAAAATCCATGAGATTGGTTCAAACTTTCAGAAATGATATAGCTAGCATGACTTCATCATCCTTTTATGTCTTTAGACTTTCTATTCTTACATAAAAGTTTTGTTATTCCCATAACCTTCCTTTTAAGCCAATTTAATTTTTTAAAAAAGAAGTGGGCTGTAATTCATTAACCAATTAGATGTAAGCCCACAAAACTACTTTCTTTAAAAATCTACATTATTGCTATTATTGCTCACCTGCATTCTTTACGTTCCCTAGACTGTAATTCCCTCAACCTCTCCTCTAAATAGAATTCATGCCTTACGAATTCTATTTAGAGAAAACATAAGATGAGTTTGAATGATCGGTCATTCCTAGATTTAGATAACTGGAAATAGAAACCATGAAAGATGAGAGGACTATGTTGGTGATCGTGAATTTGACATATTGGCAAAAAATGTTGGTTTAAGTTTAGAGAATTAAGGAAAATAATGTATTTCTTCCTAGTTGTTCAAAAACAAGGATTAAAAACTAGCCCTATTTTATTTCTAATGGGAATTTTATGACGGTCTATGGGAAATAATATACTGGCAGTAATTGATCATTGATTTGGAGCCAGCCATGTGATTTAAAAAGTGAGAATGTAACCATCTCTAAACAAACCAATATGAAAGATAATGAACCATATTGACCTAAAAAAATGTGCCTCAGCATTCAATTCATGTACCTTAAAATTGACCAAGTTAACTGAGTACACTGTATAAAACTAGATAACAGATAAATATGCTATTTCCTTTATGTTGCAATTTTACATGTAGAGTGAGTTTTATAAATGCATAGCAAAGGGACAGGCTGACATGATTGTATTGCCTTTTGCAGCATGAAATGCTAATTTAAGAATATGTTCTTGAGCACACTTTCAATTAGTAATATAGTTCAATTTTTCAAACTAATTTATTTCTTTATTTCTTCTTTATCCAATGATCTGAGACTTAATTCAGCATTTCCTGTCCAAGATGCTCTACATAGACAAGACAATTTTTGCTATTGAGAACATTACATGTCCAGAGTACACTGCTATACTTTCTATATTCCTTGGTATACTACTTCAGTTTATTCTAAAGTGATTTACATTGACGTTTTCAGTGATGAAAGAATAGAAGAATTTTTTTTCATGTAAATTTTATTTGTTTTATGCTTTCTTGATTAAAGGAAATTATTCTGGACTGATATGGGGATTAAGCCACGAATTGAAAGTTCTTCCCTTCAAGGCGTTGGCCGACTGGTTATAGCTAGTTCTGATCTGGTCTGGCCCAGTGGAATAACAATTGATTACTTAACTGACAAATTGTATTGGTGTGATGCCAAGCTGTCTGTGATCGAAATGGCCAATCTGGATGGTTCAAAACGCCAAAGACTTGCCCAGAACGATGTAGGTGAGGCTTTGGGATGGGTGATTTCTTCCTTTTGTCCTAAGTGTTGACAATTGTTAGATACAAAATGTGTTTACACATACACGCAGACAGACACACACACTCAACTCCCCAGACACACCCATCCCTCAGCCATATATGGTGAGAGAAGTATGGAGACAAACACACTGACAGATTTCTTTGGAGACTTCTGAGCTACAAAGATTACCTTCACATTGGAATACTGGATAAAAACATGATGATTTATAAGCATTTCTTTTTGCCAAAATCAGAAGGAAAATATTAACAATTTTAAGACTTCTTTGGGGATAAGAACTTTATTCAGTTGTCATTTGTTAGGTGTTAGACAATGACGTTTGTACAACTGTCATAGTATCACCTTTAGGTATTAATGAATATACATTCATAACCAAAGATTATTATAGTTTTCTTTCCTATTATGTTTTCAGATTTTTCATGGGGTGACATGTATGTTCATAAACATATTAAAATGCTATAGTCTATGCTGAATGTTAAAAAAGAAATACTGGGGATGTCTGAGGCTCAGTTGGTTAAGCGTGAAACTCCTGGTTTCAGCTCTGGTCATGATCCACAGGTAAAGAGATTGAGCCCTGGGTTGGGGTTCCTGCTTAGTGGGAAGTCTGCTTCCCCTCTGTCCTTATCCCCACTCCCGTGAGCCTGAACTAACTCTCTCATAAATAAATGCATCTTAAAGAGAGAGAGAGAAATACTGAGTATTCCAGGAGCCACTGCATTTTCTTGAGCAGGAAATACATATGATAAGACTGGCACCTCCCTGTAAGCACTTAGGTAGCAGTATTAGGGTTGGATTGAAATCTGGAGAGAAGGAAATTAGTCACAAGGCTACAACTGTTGTCTAGTCAACAGTCAATGTAGGCCTGAGATAGAACATTGCCATTTCAAAGTAAAATGGAGGATTCGAGTATTAGAAAAAAGTCACTGTGAATGAAAAACTTCAAGAATTTGGTAATAGATAGAATATCAAAATGAGAGTCAGGGAGATGCTGAAGACGCTTCAAAGATTCAGAAGCTGGTTGGTTGAGTAGATGCAAAAAATACGGTCTATCTCTTCTATGAAGAAGCTGATTAATAATTCCATATTTATTTTGTCTATTCTTTTTGGGTTAGAGGAGATGAATTTCTAGGTATATATTATACACTAAATTGATCATGATAAGTAAATTTAAAATTTTATGTACTTCCAAGATTCCTTAAAAATTAAGGGTATAAAGGGGCGCCTGGGTGGCTCAGTGGGTTAAGCCTCTGCCTTCAGCTCAGGTCATGATCTCGGGTCCTGGGATCAAGAATCACATAGGGCTCTCTGCTCAGCAGGAAGACTGCTTCTCCCTTTCTCTTTGCCTGCCTCTCTGCCTACTTGTGATCTCTCTCTGTCAAAATAAAAATAAAATAAAATAAAAATTAAAGGTATACTTTACAATAAATCATAAGCTTTTGTAAGATCGTAGACTTTACTCACCCAGGCACTTAACAGATATTTATGGAATCGTTTTGGGAAGTGGAGATACAGTAGAGAGTAAAACAAAAATGTTTTATTTTTGTTTGGTCATGGGAGGCATATATTATTTAAGAAATACATCACCCAAATAAGTAGGAAATTATAGCTTTGATACATGAAGGCTTAAAAGGATTTGAAGATTCCTAACCAGAATGTAAAGATACCATATGCTAACCCAAAAAGCATAACAGATACTTTGTGAATAATTTCTATGCTTTTGTAATCTGTGACAAATACAATTTCCTGTTAAAAGCCATTATCGATGGACTTTGGGGAGGGTATATGTTGTAATGAGCCCTGGATATTCTGTAAGACTCATGAATCACAGACCTGTATCCTGGAAACAAATAATTCATTATATGTTAATTGAATTTAAATTTTAAAAAAGCCATTATCAGATATTTGCTATGAAAAGATCTAAGTGACCATTTCCATCATTACAGTGCCATCTACTGGCGTGTAAGTAAGTGGTGGCTTCTCTGCCGCTCACTCAGGATTTTTAATGTAAAGATTGAAGGATTCATTCATTCTTTTTTTTTTTTTTAATGAGAGAGAACGTGCGTGGTAGAGACAGGGGAGGGGCAGAAGGCAGAGGAAGAGAGAGAATCTTAAGCAGGCTTCAGGCTCAGTGTGGAGCCTGACACAGGGCTCCATCTCACAACTCTGAGATCATGGCCTGAGCCGAAATCGAGAATTGGACACATAACTGACTGAGCCACCCAGGTGCCCCCGAAGAAATTCATTCTTCACTTAACATTCAACCGTGGCTCTTCTATTTAAAAAACTAACGAAGATTGTTTCTAGTGTGAGGTATTTGTTGAAAAACTATAGCTAATTCTCATCAACTATATTTCAGTATTAAAAATAAGGAAAATAAAAAATTTTAAAGAGATTTTAAAAAATAGCTAATTCTGACACGTGCTACAAATGGGTAAACCCTGGAGACATTATGGTGAGTGAAATAAGCCAGGCACAAAAGGCAAATACCATATGATTCTATCTACTTGACGTATCTAGAATAGTCACATTCATAGAAAAGTAGAATAAGGGGGGTGGGAAATGGGAAGTTGTGGTTTAATGGATATTAGAGTTTCAGTTTTACAAGATAAAAAAGTTCTGGAAGTTGGCTGTATAACAAAGTGAATGTCCTTAACACTACTAAAATGTATGCCTAGGTTAAGATGATATATCTTATGTTAGAGGTATTTTACCATAACAAAAAACCCTCATATCTATATAAAAAATGTCTGTGCTGCATTTATGGCTTTAATTGGGAACAAAAGGCTAGAGACTACTAAGATTCTCTAATGGCTCTAGTCAGTAATGATGGATGGAGACTCATTGTCACCAGCACAAGTCATTTGAGTTTGCTGCCAGAAGAGGGAGACATTCATCCTAATCCACCAAACCCACTGCTCATTTGCAAAAAAACTGGTCTGGGAAATGTGACTGAACATGATTAAAGGTTCCAAATTTGGGGCTCCCTAGCTTTAGCCTCTAACTACTTGAGACAGTGTATTACAGCATTTCCCTGCTTACTATAAATACTTGAATATCTTATCAGGGCAGTTCCAGGGGCATGGAGAGGTGGGTTAGTTGAGGTGGGGTCAGAAGAGCCCACTTAGGGGTTGATAAGAGCCGTGAAAATGGAGGCAGTAGATAATAAATGACTTTTAATCAGCTTGGCCAAGATGGGAAGGAGAAAGACAAAAGGAAGCTAGAGGGGTCAGGGAGATGGGGATATTAATGAGCTAAGGGAAGGCAGCTAGTAGAATGAAGAGAGTGAAGATGTAAAAGAAAGGGATAATTAACAGAACAAGGTGTGAGAGAAGGCAGGAAGAATGAGACCAGGAGCACAGGCCAGTGCACTAAAACTAGATAACAGGAGAGGCAGGAAAGGAGGTGGGGGTCCAATGCAGGGAAATGTGTTGCTGGAGATGGGAATTTAAAGAGACTGTTACTGAGTTACTTCGAATTGTTAAAGGTCCTTACAACAACTTGCAAATTTAGCCTACTACTTATTGTTGCCACTTAAAATACAAGGAACCTAGTGCAAAAACAGGTAAAATAACTCACTGAAGTTTAGTCTATAGTGACAGAATCACCAAACACAACACTGCTGCCCTAGCCTCTTCCTTCTTGATATTCTGTCAATCAGCCCACATTCTCCCATGCCCCAAATGCTGTGTGACAATGTGAGCACCTCATACCACTGGGCTCCCCTTCTAGAACAAGGTTCCCTCACCATGTGGGTTTTCCCTGGTGCAGGCATAGCTAGTGGTATGTGTCTTGCTTAGCAGCTATAGTAAAGGAATGCTTTAGTGTGGGAATCACATGAGCATGTTGTAAGCCTTGTTCTTTTAAAAATATTCATGGCAAAGACAAGATGTACTTGTCTTGGATTCAAACTTGGATATAAACTGCTTTCAGGGCACCCTTTTGCTGTGGCTGTGTTTGAGGACCATGTGTGGCTCTCAGATTGGACTATGCCATCGGTAATGAGGGTGAACAAGAGGACGGGCAAAAACCGGGTACGTCTCCGAGGCAGCATGCTGAAGCCTTCATCACTGGTTGTAGTTCATCCATTGGCAAAACCAGGTACACTGGCCATGTCACACAGTGTTTCTTTGGCTGGCATATGTAACTATTTTAATTGATAGGAGAGGAGGAGGATATGGCAATTCTCACTAATCTGGGTGGATGTTAAGATTTCCCGAGATTTGGATTGGGTTTAAACTGAGACAATCTGGTAGTAAATTTGGGCTTCATCTTTCCATTCTCATGTTTGCTTCTCCTGACCAGTTTCTACTTAAGTTGGTCCTTTCCAAGGAGTCTTGGGTTAAGGGCACTGAGGGTGGGAATGAGGGATGGGGGGCGATTTAGACACCTGCAGCAGAAGCTTCTATCTCGACTGGGGCATTTCCCTACCCCCTGAGAGCGCCAGGGCCTGAACATCATCAGTGTCCTGTACTAACTTCCTTCTGGATTGCCCCTTGTTGGTTTGACTAGATTATGAGTCAGCAAATAGGGATCACATCCGCCTAACGAGCTTCTTCAACAAAAGTACTGACTATACTGGGGCGCCTGGGTGGCTCAGTGGTTTAAGTCTCTGCCTTCAGCTCAGGTCATGATCCCAGGATCCTGGGATCACATCGGGCTCTCTGCTCAGCAGGGAGCCTGCTTCCCCCTCTCTCTCTGCCTGTCTCTCTGCCTGCTTGTGATCTCTTTCTCTCTCTGTCAAATAAATAAATAAAAATCTTTTTTAAAAAAAAAGTACTGACTATACTCAATAAATATGCACAAGGTAATAACATTCTGAGCTGATCTTAGAACTGGCTCCATTAGGAAATCTTCTGAAATAGATCTTGATATAGGTTCCATTTAGATACACTGAAATTTTCCCCCCAAAAGCTGTATGCTGTGATCTGTATCAATGGCACTTTTTTTGATCTCCAAGCCCATCTGTGAATGTACCTCTTTTCCCTACAAGGAGCACAGCCCTGCTTACATCAAAATGGAGGCTGTGAACATATTTGCAAAGAGAGGTTTGGAACTGCTCAGTGTTTGTGTCGTGAAGGTTTTGTGAAAGCCCCAGATGGCAAAATGTGTCTGGCTCTGAATGGCCATCAGATTCCGGCAGGTAAGATGATAAATTGTATGGTTAAATTATTTTATTTTGGCTCAGGGATATAGTTCTACATCAATCCTCATGCTTCTGCTGATGTTTAATATTTTGTTTTTGAAAGCTTCCCTGCTTCGGGGCGTCTGGGTAGCTCAGTCAGTTAAGTGTCTGACTCTTGGTTTCAGCTCAGGTCATGATCACAGGGTGCTGAGATTGAGCCCTGCATTGGGCTCCATGCTGGATGTGGAGCTTGCTTAAAGATTCTCTCTCTCCCTCTGCACCCCCCACCCCACCCCCAAAAATGCTTTCCTGCTTTTAGGGATGCTGAGTCTTTTTGTTTTGTTTTTCTGCTCTCATGAGTTTGCACTTCTTACTAAAGACTAAATTCAGTCGACCTGCCCTAGCTGTAAAACCAACAAAAGATACTATCCAAAACACTGAGTGCCAGTCTCCACCCCTCCCTGGCATTTACAGTGGAGTGGCCCAAACTTGGGGTGAAAAAATGCCAGCATTTGACCACCTCGGATAATGTTCAGAGACATTTTGTTTAGACATTTTATGGCCTCAATTTCAGAGGTAGTTATATACAATCCTACCACATAACTGGTCTTAATATGAAAAGCAAAGTTCTTTATAGTAAATAACTTTAGGATAGTAAATAAGTGTAGGGAATGTAGCCTGAGAAGGTTTGGACCCATGTTTAAAAAACTAAGTATGAAACAAACAAACAAACAAACAAACAAAAAACAAAGCAAAAAAACTAAGTATGACTTTGAGGCAGAGGAAAGGAAGAAGATATCAAATGTGATGTGTAGTGAGTAGTGCTGACCTGCTTCCCTTGAATGGGGATGTAAGCAGTATTAGAGATTTTTTAAAAAATTGGTTTATCTAGTAGGCATGGTGTAAGTTTGGTGATAGATAAGCAGCAAACACAAGGATTGATTATCCATGGACCAGAATTGGAGATTTTGGATTTTCAGAATTTTCCATGGATTGTTGCTTTAGAAAAACAGTTGTCAATATTTTTTGTTTTAGGACCCCTTTACACTCTTTTTTTTAAAAAAGACTTATTTATTTCTCTTAGAGAGAGAGAGAATGTGCATGCGCTCAAGTGTGTGTGTGAGCAGACTTTGCACTGAGCAGGAAGCCTGACACTGGGGCTCGGGGCCACCACCCTGAGATCATGACCTGAGCCAGAATCAAGAATTGGACACCATGTGTCACCCCAGGACCCTTTTTCACTCCTAAACATGACTGAAAACTCCAAAGAGCTTTTGTTAATGTGGGGTATATCTATCAATATGTATAATATTAGAAATTAAAACTTAAAGTTTAAAAAATATGTCCATTATGCTATAACAATATTCTAATATGTATGAGCATCACATATTTTTAGGGAAATAAATGAAATAACTATTTTCTAAAACAAAAATATACAGTGAGCATAATGGCACTGTTTTGCATTTATATCCTAATGTCTGGCTTAATATAGGGCAGATGGATTCTCATATCTGCTTCTATGTGAAATCTGTTGCTTTGTTGTTTTGCTTGAAGCCTATGAAGAAAATCTGACCTCACACATAGATTTGGAAAAGAGAGGATTGATCATTTAATAGCTTTTTCAGATGACTGTTTTGTGTGTCTTCTTTCGATACTGTGGCAGAACTGGACAGGTCGTAGTTTCTTAAACCATAGTTGCAGTGTGAATCTGAAGCCACACCAATAAACTTTTTGTCACCAGCTATGTTAAAATCCAGTGGTCTATTATTTCCAGTGGAAAATTCGGATTGCCTGAGTTGTGCATATCTTCCAAGTGTCACACACACATGTAAATCACGTTCATTAATTATTACCATCAAACTCATTAGATGGGTCTTTGAGTTTTGGTATTTTTGGTCAAGCTCAGGGTAGAGAAGAAAAATTCTCAAAATTCTACTTTTTACTTGGAAGCTAATATTTTATCATTAGCAATAAGTACTGTCAGTTGTTTTTCTTGAAATGACAGATTCACCTCATTTTTGAGAACATGCTTGCCAAATTTCTAAGTGTTCATAACAAACTCTGTCAGTCAGCCTTCCAAGTGAAAATTATGTTCAATGTAAAAAGAGGCTAGTTTCAGCTTGCAGCTCAAAGAGTACACAGTGCTTTTCTTCCAGATGACCAGACAACCATTGTCACTTCATAATGTACCCAGAATGTTTTATATATACTTCCCATTTTGTTATATAGAATTTTAAAGAGCCAAGTATTCCATGGTTGAGATTTTAAAAAATGAATAATGCTTAACTGCTTCATCATGGCTCTTCTTAAGTGAGACAGGATTTGTTTGTGTATGTGTGTATGTGAATGTGTACAGTGAAGAACATGACTTTTAGTTGAGTTTGGTGCCATAGACTTAATTCATGTTAAGATGCCAGCAGTCTTACCTGATGTCCAATGTCACATGTATTTGCATTTTGTGAAAATAGTTTTGACCTTATGGACTCTGTGCATGCAATGGGAACCTGGGTTCCAAGGACCTCAGTTTGAGAACTTAGTGTTTTAGGAGATCCATTTTTCCTATGTACTACAGAATTGCATAGGTCCCATGCCTATGTTAAATTATGACTTGTTTATACCCTTACACATTTCTAAATACTGGTAAAATAAGTATTGAAAGTAGCCTAAAGGAGGAGTATACATGGAAAGCAGGTTAGGGAGATCATCTTATTAATTTGTCCTTAGTGATGGTGGGTTGTGATTGTGAGTTGATAATGTCCGTTAGGATCTTAGATTCTACTCTAACTGTATTTGCTGGTACCTAAAAGAGTCCTGTCTTTTTGCTCTCTGGCTCCCACAACCCTCAACCATCAAGTGCTCTGGGAGAAACTGGGAGGGTATGGTGTAGCAGGCAAAATTTTCCAAGTCACCAAAACACCGCTAGTTTCCCTGAATGCTTTTACTGTACAAGTCTAAACTCAAACAACCAGCACACAGCCATAGGTACAAATTAAGTCCAAGTTTCTTGATCATAAAAGGTACATTAACTGTATCTTTTGATCTTCACTAGGTAGTGAAGCAGATCAAGGGATGCCATTGGACGTCTCATCCACAAATAGAGGATCTGAAGAGAGCATTACAGAATCTCAGAGTTTGCTAGTGGCTGAAATCATGGTATCAGGTATGAATGAGGAATTCTCCAACATAGCTTTGGTTCCAACAATTTCCAGCCTACTAGTTAGAATCCTGAATTAGCTCTCTAACTTTGGCTAAGCGTACACAAAACAAGTCAAGCCAGACTTTGGACTCAAACTTTGATCCTTTTTTTCTGAACCGTGTGCCTGAGGACGATGGCACCATGTTAGACTGGACATGAATTTACTCATGGAGAGTCTTTGAGCTGAAACTTCTTTGAAGAAATCTAACTTGGAAACAAAGGTGAAAATTAAGATGGAACAGACTCAAGTGTGTCCCCATCCAGACTGAGTAATTTTGATATTTAGCCCATCTAGCTAGACTTCCCTTAGTGTGAAAAGTAGATAGTAACTGATAAGCAAATATGGGTTGGTTGCTTCAGCTGCTCCAGAGTTTACAAAGAGCAAATAGTAGAATTGTGTTCTATATTGCACATTTATCACCAGAATGCTAAATAATTTGTTCAGTATCTAACAACTTCAGGGAGCCTAATTCTTTTATACTCTATATTTACTCATGAGGTCAGTGGTTTTCAAACCTCTGCAAGCCTCACCCCTTCTTCACAGCTCTCTACCTGTAGTCGGCACAGATCTCCTTTGAAACACTGTATTTATTTATATTTCTAAGATTTTATCTTAACAAAGTATCTATGGCTAAAAGTAAGTTTGAAAGCTCCACATTAAGACCTTAGATACACTTAAAGTTCTCATTCAACTTTTGTGGTCTACAGACTACTTTGCCTGTGTAGGAGACCTGGAGACCTCTTCCCTTTCCCTATTATAAGAACTTATCAGTACAGGGGCACCTGTGTGGCTCAGTCAATTAAGTGTCCAACTCTTGATTCCAGCTAAGGTCATGATCTCAGGGTTGTGAGATCGAGCCCTGCATCAGGCTTTCTACTGGGTGTGAAGCCTGCTTAAGATTCTCTCTCCTTCTCTCTTGGTCCCTCTACCTTCTGTCTAAAAAAAAAAAAAAAAGGACTTATAGTAAGATAAAATACACAGACACACAGAGGTGGATATTTTTGGTAGTTACAATTTGTATGGAGCTTTAGAATTTACTAAGTACTTTCCCTCTAAATTGATTTAAAAAAAAAAAAGATTTCTTTATATATTTGAGAGGGGGTTGGGGAGTGGCAGAGGGAGAGGGAGAGGAGAGAGAATCTCAAGCAACTCCCTGCTGAGCACAGAGCCCGATCTCGCAACCCTAAGATCATGACCTGAGCCAAAACCGAGTCAGAAGCTTAACTGACTGAACCACACAGGCACCCCTGAATTTGATTCTGACCACAACCCATCACTTTACAGATTTGAAAACCTAGACCAAGATATATTAAGGTAATGACTTTACCAAAGATTTTTGAAAATTATGGCCAGATAATTAATTCATATCAAGACAAAGCCTAGAAAACACTAGCACATTATGAATATTACTCATTTAGTGATTATTTATTTGCTACATGCTGTGCTAAGCACTAGGGATACGATGATGAGCTAAACACAGACCTGTTCTCCAAGGTCATAGTCTGAAGTCAAGAAAAATAAATGATGGGATAAAACAATATAAATAAATATTAGCAGTATTGAGAACCATTTCAAAGTTGCTAAGAATCCCTAAATGTTCACAGAGCATGTTTTGAAAGACTAATGTTTGGGAGACTCAAAGACCAAGGTAATGAGATATAGTAAATTAGGCACATGGGTGGGATAGGGGAGTGATAAGATGCCCAAATATTTGGAAAACACATACTGTATTAAAGGCTGTATTTGGCTTCATACCTGAAACTATACTCTACCTTGTGCAAAATAGATGGAAATGACTGTCTTTGTGAGAACTGCCTCCTCTTTCCATATCTGATTTGTGTTCTATTTTGTCTTAGTCTATAAAGTTTTAGTTCTAGTGGTGGTAGGCTAAGGGGTCATATTTGTATTTTGTAGTGAGACTTCATTTAAACAAAGTATCTATACTAAAAACGAATTTGAAAACTCTAGAATAGATTTTAGGTTAGGATCAATATATTCTTATTCCCCAAAGACATACAGACTTCTATGTAGCAAGTAGTTCTGTCTACAACAAGGCAAAGAAATTCAATCATGAAAAGATTTCCTTGTCAAGTTTACTAAAATAATGACTTTTTCTAAGTTCATGAATAAAATGTAAAATTCTGAACATGGCCTGTTGGGTGCTAGCTGAACTAGTCCTTACACACTTCACCAGCCTCTGTGTGGGCCTTTTTGTCCTCGACTTGCTCTGGCCGGCTTCATTCACACGGGTCTTGCCTGTAACAGACAGATGCTCTGTTCCTAGCCCACAACACTCTTTCTACACCCATCCAAGTCGTATGTATCCAGATCTCAGCTTCAGATCCCACTTAGAAAGCTTTTCCTAGTCTCCTAAGTGGGTGAGATGAGAGTTATTTCATCTCCCTTAGAACCTGGTGTTGTGGGGCGCCTGGGTGGCTCAGTGGGTTAAGCCTCTGCCTTTGGCTCAGGTCATGATCCCGGGGTCCTGGGATCAAGCCCTGCATCGGGCTCTCTGCTCAGCGGGGAGCCTGCTTCCTCCTCTCTCTCTCTCTGCCTGCTTCTCTGCCTACTTGTGATCTCTGTCTGTCAAATAAATAAATAAAATCTTAAAAAAAAACAAAAAAAAAAACAAAGAAACCCGAGAACCTGGTGTTGTTTCTTGATAGTGTGTATCACACCTGTACTTCAATAACTAATCGTACAAGACAGCAGAGGCCCTGTCTGTATTCTCCATCACTGTATTTTTGGCTCATGTTAGGATCTGGTGTGTGATAGGGTACTTTTTAAAAAATAAATTTTAGTAGTTTAACTAATAGGTCCTGGATTCTTTTTCTAATGTCATAAGGCTAATTCTAATTCAGACTGTCACAATACTCTTCTTCTTTATCATCCTTATTTACATATGAATAAAATTTATTATTCTCAGGGGGTTTTTTTAATCATTTTTTTCCTCAGTCCTTACAATTATCATTTGAAGTAGACTGGACAAAAAATGTCACCTGTATTTTGCAGAAGAGGGATGTGAAGCCCAGGCACTTATTCCTTCCAGAGCCAGCTTGTGTCAAAAAGAACTTTGGCTCTAGCTCAGCCCCCAACCCCCAACAGCATATCCAGTGCTTTTCATTATGCAAAAGCTGCCTTGGGGTTTGCAAGTTTCCAAATAAATCCTAAATTATATTCTAATTTAAGGCAATTCTGCAAGTGATTTAAAATGTCTTGGGTAATTGGATCTTGTCCACCATACACTGAGCAGCCTAGTGACTTGAGAGCTAGTCTTCCAAATAAATGCCAAATCAAATGTATAATTGATTTAGTCTGAACTTATCCATCTTGAAGAGTCATGAGTGACAGGAGATGACCAAGCAAGAATGAAGGGCATGTGTTCCCGCATGAGAAATCTCACTCAAATAGCCAAGCAAATCAAATGCAATGACCTAATGTGTGCCTTTACATGGGACCTGAATCCTCCTGTGATCATCTAACTTTCTTTAATTTATGGGCAAGTTTAGAGGACTTCTTTTACCTCTTCTGTATTCAGGTAAGCAAACTTACCAGTGAATAGAGAGATGATAGTTTATATCCTGCTGTGGTAGGTCAGATCCCCCCAACTCCAACTGTGGCATTTGGAGAATGATTATATACATAAGTAGTCAAAAGGAAAAAAAAAAAACTTGCTCGTGTTTATGGCTCAACATGCAGCTCTGTCCCCCGGGGCATTTGCATTTCAATGGAGTATGAAATGAAACGATCCATTTACAGCGTTTAGTTTATATGGTTCATGACTTTGTAAAAGTGCCTTGAGGTTTGCAAGTCATTGCATAAATCTTGACAATAACCATACATTGTGTCATACATATTCTCATATATGAGACATAATTTTAGTAAATTGACAATAAATCTTTTTATTGCATCTTGTATGATTGTAATGAATTCTTATTTATTGTATCTCTGCCATGTTGGTACCCAGATCTACTTGTTAAATATTAGTCTGTGTCTTCTGGGGGCATAAGAATATATTGACCCCTATTGTATGTCCTAATGGTTGAGAATTCTCAAGCAATAAAAGTTTTGATATTTGAGCCTATTACTCCTGGAAATTTTATAGTTCAAGTTTGCAAATGCTTTTTAAAAAGTTATAAACAAGTTCACACAAGGCTCTTTGAATACCAATAGATCTTTAAGACTAAAGATTTACTGAAAGCATATAAATGGGAGCATATAGCTTATGGACCCTTTAATATAGATAGAGTTTAGAGGTCAACTAATTGTTTCTCTTTGGAGGTTAACCTGTCCCAGGACTCAGGAAGGAAGTGCTAGAATGTTCTGTAGAACCCAAAACATTCAAGCCCATTTTTCCTCTAAGGCCTGCAAATAATCTGATGGGGTTCTTGCTCTTTGCAGACGCTGATGACTGTGGTCCTGTGGGATGCAGTTCACAGGCTCAGTGTGTTTCCGAGGGAGAAAATGCAACATGTCAATGCTTGACAGGATTTACTGGGGATGGAAAAGTATGTTTTGGTAAGAGCAAAGGCCAATACATGTATCTGGAAAATAGGGAACCAGAAACATTCTTTCAGATAATACTGATTCAAAATCTCCAGAGGATTTATGTAATCATCAGGATAGAATAAATTAGTTCATATTAGCTAAAATGATAATGAACAGCATATCTAGAAAATATGAAACATATAGTATGTTGTTATAATTACATGATATATGCAGTTGATATTAAGGAGAAAATTTTATAATTAGTTTTAGAAGCATGAATTTGAGCTTGAGTCAAATTTATAAATTCACCAGTTACAATAAGAACACAAATTTCCCCCCCTAAAAGCTGAGGTCTTAAGTTTAAGTTGAATAAATTGGTTGTGCTGTATGGGTTTCCATATTACATTGAGTGCCTTGAAATTTTAAGTTAGTGTTTACTGTAAGAATCTCAGTTTTATCATCTGCAACCCTGGCCCACTGTGATGTATTTACATACACTTAGCTAAGCAGACACCTAAACAAGCTGTAAAAATTGGTTTGGATGTGAACTTTAAGACCAAGCTACAGAGTTTGCATTACATTTGCAAACAGTATCTGAAAGTGGTTGAGTGATTGGTTGTATGAATGCTTATACTTCTCTTTTTCCCATGATTCTCATTTAATGCCAGGATTGTCTACATATTTCACTAGTTAATCATTTTGCCCGCAGATATAGATGAATGTGAGACGGGCATCACTGTTTGCCCTCCCACCTCCTCTCAGTGCGTCAATACCGAAGGTGGCTATGTCTGCCGGTGCTCAGAAGGCTACCAAGGCGATGGGATTCACTGTCTTGGTAAGAGAGCATGTGTGCCAAGGGAGGAGGCTAGAGGCAGGCCTCCGAGGATGGGGAAATGTTGTGGGTGTGGTGGGTCGAGAAAAGACAGGGTATAATATAAGTGCCACCCATGTTAACGCTCGAAGAGAAGTTACGTGAGCTGTTCAAACTGACATAGGTCGATTCTGGATGAACAGTCAAGTTTGTGCCCTTGTGCTAGGATGGGACTAGTCAGCTTCAAGATGCTACAGAGGTTGTGGGTCCCTCTGCCTTTCTCATTCTTTCTCTGGAGTTGAGTGACGCCAGTGCCCATTAATACTCCATACCTCGAGCCATCATGGCGGGGGGTCGTACAGCATTTTCGTTATCCCTGGATTTTGCAGGTGAGCCGCGGTGAACTGCAGAGCTGAGGGAGGCTTGTTGGAAGTCCCTGCTCTGGGCATACAGGAAAGGGGGGAGTGGTTCTGTGAAAGGGCTCACGGAACAGCTCTGGAGGAGTGTCAGTAGACGGGAGAGGCAAGCCACTGACATTCTGATACAAGGAAGGAATGATTAAGATGTCTTTCATAATCTCCATCCTCTGCCAAGGTCTGGGTGTGGCTTCTGGGTTGGGAGCTCACTTAATGGCTGTCTCATGCCATGCCAGGTGTCAGGAACATAGCAGCGCCCACAGGTAGGGACCTGCCTGAAGCCACCCTAACCCCACGAAGTGCTTACCTGGGGTTTAGACATGTGCTTTCACATGTCTCTAACAGTATTTTCTTTGCCTTCTGAAAACATGCAGATCTTTTCACGGTGAGGGGCAGATGACCTGATAAGAGACTGAAATAATACTGCTTTCTCCCACATGCTGAGGTTAAATATGAACCATCAGTCACGACTACCAAGTGTTTTTGGAGCTGGCTGGTTTAAATCAGACCTTTATCAGATTAGTTTTGTGGAGTCCAGAGTCATTTGTAAATAGTCTTTTAAGCACATAGTTGGCTGTCAGTCAAGAAAATGTCACTGCTCTAATTAATCAGGCTCATAGATAATTTAGACAAACAGGCTTTATATTTAATTTACTTTGAAGAGGAAAGAAGGTATGCCTTTTGGATGTTTAAACTCATTAAACTCCGGATTCTGTATTACTAACCTATTTCCTTCCAGCAGTGAACACGCAACTGGGCATCATGGCGCAGCCTGCCTGGGGGCAAGGAGTCCTCAGGCCACAGGGAAGAATGGGCTGATTCCTATTCTCTCTCTCTCTCTCTCTTTCTCCCTCTCTGTGTTCCTTCCCCTCTTCCTCCCCTGCTATCTCTGCCTCACTCTCCCTCCCTCCTTCTTTCCTTCCTACTTCCAGATATATGTAGATATAGTGCTTTACATTGTGCTTGGAACGTAATAAATGCCACATAAAAATAGTAAGTTATTCTTATTCTTAGGAGTGGTTGTGTTTCTTGACCAAGAGTATACCTTTGTTCTTAATTCTTGGAAAAGCTCTGTCTCTCAAGGTTCAGAGATTATAAAATTATAGAGAAAGAGAGATTACAGAGATAAAGAGGTTATAGAGATTTCATAGAAATTATAGTAGGAAGTAAGTAAAAAAAAAAAAAAATAAGACTATGGGACGCCTGGGTGGCTCAGTTGGTTAAGCAGCTGCCTTCGGCTCAGGTCATGATCCCAGCGTCCTGGGATCAAGTCCCACATCGGGCTCCTTGCTCAGCAGGGAGCCTGCTTCTCCCTCTGCCTCTGCCTGCCATTCTGTCTGCCTGTGCTCGCTCTCTCCCCCCCACTCTGATAAATAAATAAAAAAAAATCTTTTAAAAAAAAATAAGACTCAATTTGAGTCATTTGGGATAGCAGTCCAATGTGACAAATATTTATTTGGCAACTATCAGTGCAGACATAGTGCCCGGAAGTGCGAGGAAGAGCAGAATGATGAAGGTAGTGCTTGCTTGCGAGAAGAGTAGGACCTGAGAGACAGGGAGCTGTGATTAAGTGGTGAAGGAGGGTATGCATTATGAGAGAAGTAAAAACTGCAGTGAAAGTTCCCAACAGGAAGAAAATCTGAATGAGGTATTAAGAAAACTTCGTGAAGGAAGGATCACTGTGCATGGACATTGGAGCATGAGGAAATTTTCCTTAGGCAGAAATGAGAAGGAATGGGGAGCATTCCAGGTGTGAACATATGACAGGTCTATTTGGGGCATAGACAATGGCCTACATGAGCACTAAGTATAATGTATGTGAACTAGATGGCCTTTCTGCTGTGGTTTGGGGATGGGGGACCTGGTGTCTCTTTTTTTCCTTATAAGAACTTCAATCCTATTGGATTAGGGCCTCACTCTTACAACCTCATTTAACTTTAATTACTTCCTTGAAGGCCTCATCTCTAAATATAGTCACGCGGGGGGTTAGAGCTTCAACATAGAGATTTGGGGGGAGATACAATTCAGTTCATAACAGGTGGGTTGCATTACATATGTAGAAGACTAGAAGTTGAGGGTCATTAGGGTTTTATTTCTCTAGACCAACCCTATCTAATAGAACTATAATATATGTTACCTATATAATTTTAAATTTTCAAATAGCTCCATTACAAAAAGTACAAAGAAGTAGGTGAAATTAATTTTTATTTTATTAAGCCCAACATATCCAAGATATTAACATTTTAATATGTGATCAATATAAAAATCATTGAGATATTTTTTAAATTTTATTTTTTTCAGTGATCCAAAATTCACTTTTTTTGCACTATACCATATTTTACATTCTTTCTTGTTTTAGTACTAAGTTTTCAAAATCTGCTAAGTGTTTTACACTTACAGCATATGTCATTGTAGACCAGTCGCAGTTCAGGTGCTCACACACCCACACATACGCACATATAGAGGGTGATGGCTACCATATTGGGCAGCTGAGCTCTGGGCAAGGGAGTGGTTGAGTCAAGGGGTGCAGTGATGGGAGATGTGCTTTAGGATGTTAATCTGACGCCTGTGTTTAGGAGTAGAGTGGGGGAGAAATGGTATGCAGGGAATGTGGGGAGGCTGTCTTATAGTAATGTAAAATTGAGGAGAAGAAAGATTTAAATGTTAGGCTGGTGGTAATTGAGAAAGAAAATAGTAGTAGTTGGGAAAGAAAGGGTTGACTTAATTTATGTTTATGCAAAAAAAAAGCAGAAATGTCTTACATGCTCTAAATATATATCAATGACTGGATGTCTATTGGCAAAAGTTAAGAACGAATCTTCAGGATCTTATTTTCTAAATGTTTGCCTAGAGCTGGTTTACCAATCTCCAACCTTCCCACTGAACTGCATGTTGGGATGTCTCCTTTCCTCCCAAGCACTGAGAAAACACTCAGCCTTATTTCAGGAGTTTAGAACACCTGAATGGGCAGGCAGCTGAGGGACCCACTTCATCCTTGTGTCCAGCATTCATAATATAATTTTTAATAAAAAAATACAGAGGGTCTGAGAGTGTGCAGCATGGGAGAGGTTGAAGTTGTTCCCTTCCCAGAATGTTGGCTTTTCCAATAATATAACCCTTTGTCCTCCTCTGCACCTCACTTTTCTCTTCCCTACTCCCTTGTTTCTGGCAGATATTAATGAATGCCAATTGGGCAGGCACACCTGTGGGGAAAATGCCACCTGTACAAATACGGAGGGAAACTACACCTGCATGTGTGCCGGCAGCCTGTCTGAACCTGGGCGGATATGCACTGGTAGGTTGGTGGGTGGTCTAGGGCCAAGGAAGGGACTTAATTCTGGAAAATTCTATACCCCAATGTATTTGCTCTGAAGAGTCTAGAAATTATTCGATTCAACCGGGCTGGTGAGTTTACGTTCCTGATTAGGTGGATGCTGAGCTTGGGAATGTGAAGTAGTCCAAGTTTTCTTAATTTAATAACATCTGGAAGAAATTCCTTTCTTATTACTTACAATTCAAAAGGTGGGAATGCAGGTGGTTCTCTTTAACTATGAGACCAATGTCTTAATTTGTGATACTGATTTCTGGGGCTGCTGGAAAAACTTTGCAGGTCAAGTCAGGTCAGGAAAGATGTCTGGACCCTTAGCATTTTGAATCACTTTTAAAACTTTTCAAATATTACCTTAAAACATTAGTATTTCTTGATCTGAATTAGAACTTCAGCTCTCTCTCTCTCTCTTTTTTTTTTAATGTTAATGGTCAACTTCTGCTTTCTTGAGGCTCTCCCCAAATGGCAATATCTTCTCACAACCTGTACCCTAGAAGGGGAGCTGGCTTCAGCTCAACCCTGGAAACCAGGATTGGGGTCTCTTTCACCACCACTCCCAGCAATTCACCTGTCTCTGCTCTGCAAGCACAAAACATCTTAAGAAAGGAAATTTCAGGACTTACTTGGGTCTCTTTTTTTTAACACATTATTTTTCTCAGATAATTTGCTCTTCTTAAAGGTATTGAGAGACTGCTAATATTTATATAGTCTGCTACACACCCTAATGATTCCCTTTTAAAGAGCAGACAACCATTCAATAAAAGGGACTTTGCGGGATGCCTGGGTGGCTCAGTGGATTAAGCCTCTGCCTTCAGCTCGGGTTATGGCCTCAGGACACTGGGATCGAGCCCCACATCGGGCTCCCTGCTCAGCAGGGAGCCTGCTTCCCCCTCTCTCTCTGCCAGATGCTCTATTTGTGATCTCTGTCTGTCAAATAAATAAATAAAATATTTAAAATAAAATAAAATAAAATAAAAGGGACTTTGCCATTTTGACATTCCCTCTGTTATGGTAGAGTTTCTATTCTGTCAGACTTACCAGTCTGGTCTTTGAGGGCTCCTCTGATATTTACATCATTTTTAGAAGAAAGCATTGTGTGGGAGAAATTTTTGAGGCTTCCAGGATACTGGGGGTAAGTGACTGGTCACTGGTAAAAGACCAGTGACTCGGGACTCATGCAGTCATTTAGAATTGACTGTTTCCTCGCTTGCCTCCAGTATGCTTTCTGTCAGATAATACTGAAGCTGAAGAAAGAATGGCTGGCTTCATGGTGAATGACATGAAGTCTGGTTAGGAAAATGAAAACTGGAGTTGCTTCTGAGTTCTTGTCACTAAAAGACACTAGATCACAAATTGTTCACAGAGACTAGTTCTGAATATTGATCCCTGGAAGACCTAATCGCTTCAGAGAGTGAAAGTAATGTCTTTGGTTCTTGTAGACTCTACTACCCCTTCTCATCTCATGGAGGACGGCCACCATTCTGTGAGAAATGGTTTCCTGGAATGTCCCCCATCCTATGATGGCTACTGCCTCCATAACGGTGTGTGTATGTACATTGAAGCAGTTGACAGATATGCATGCAAGTAAGTCAAGCTGTCTTTGTGACGGCACAGAGATATGGGACTGAAGTTCATAACTTTTAGATAATTCATAAAATTTATATCAAGGAGATTTTTTCTATAATTGGGTTTTTGCTAGGGAAAACCATATAAACACATGTATATAAATTGTGTGTGTGTGTGTGTGTGTGTGTCTATGTACATACTGCACCCTCCTTGCGTATATAAATATACATTTAAAGAATTGGCGATTTTCCCTCTTAACTTAATGTTGCTACTGGTACAGTCTGGGGCTGAAACCTCTCGTTCTGGCTGAAAATTTAGGTTTGTGAAAGAATTCCTTGAAACTTGGATTTATTTCCTGCCGCATGTGTGGACAACACCCACAATATGTTTCTGAATTTACAAAAAGATTATATATACACATTGGACTTCTTACCCTCAACTTTCGAAACTGGAAAAAAATTATTTTTCTTCAGTTTCTAGTTCTAATTTTTCTAATTCTAAATTTTTTAATTCTAAATTTTTCTAATTTTTCTTCAGTTTCTAATAGTTGCTTAGTAACAACTGCTGGAAGTGGCCCCTGCTTCTGTTTGTTCCTTTTTTTGTCCCCATGACAGTTTCACAGTGGGGACCGTCAGCTGAAAAGTAGATTTGAGGGCGACCTGAAATTGTAGGTCCTCCCACCATACTTACTCAGAAAACACTTCCTTGGCAGCAATATCTAGTTCTGCATCAAATTTTACTTTTAGTGGATTTCATGCTTTCAAGTCAATCAGAGAGAACTGGTAGGTCCTAAAGAATAAATGGGTCCCCTGTGGCTAGACTACTGTCTCACTGATAATTTTCTCTGCCTGAGGAAGAAGTGATAAAATATTCTGATCCTCATGAATAGAAGCTATAAGCTTAAAGGCTTTTATTATTTTATGAATAATAATCAGCAGAAACATAGTCTAAATTGTTAGAAGAACAAGTTGTATTCTGTGACAAAGTGAATGGCCTTGCATTATAAATCACATCAGCCAGACAAAAGTGATGAAAAATGCTCATGACTGTTAGTGAAACTGACTTAAATCTCATAAAATTCTACCCTCATGTTCATATTTGCATGCTATAATTTCCCACCCTAAGATAAATCCAATCTTCACAATAGTTGTCCTTGATTTTGATAAGAATCAATTTTTTATGTTCATCGTTCCTTATTATCCAAAATAATGAAATTATGAAATAAATGTCCTACTTTATTAGATTGTGGTTTATTTTTCTCTATGATACTTAAACTTTAGATTATAAGAGACATTACAATAGTGTGAAGGGTACTTCACAATTATGAATTGCATTTAGTAGATTATTTTCACTTGACCTGATAACATCGATTCATTAAATGATTTATGAACTCTTTAGTACACTGCTTTTCTTTCTGTCATTAAATCCTGATGAAAATATCTTATTCCCTGATAATGTTTTAAACATGAGTTGCTACAAAATGACAATTAAACTAGAGATAACACTCATATTTAAGGACCTTTAATCAAAAGCAATATTTAAAATATCAACAGAGGTCCCATTAGTCTGGGTCATAACTTTGTTTTTGAATTTTACATTTAATAAAAATGTAAAATTCAAAAACAAATGTTTAATCAGACATCCAACGCTTTCCTCCTTTCGCCTTGATGACTTCACCTTGTATTTTTAAAATTCTGTCATGACACATCTCTAGGAATGCTCACCAGCTCTAACTTTTATTAGAAACACTTGATCGGTATCATTCTGCAGAGTGCTCTCCATACCGTGAGAAGGTTTATAAAGGGCTGCTCTTCTTTCCTTGCTTGAAGGCATTGGAAGACCTCCCCCATATACAGAGATCCCCTGGCTATCTGGGATGCAGAGAATGTGAGAACTGAAGTCCCCATGACCCACATCTTCCTCAAAGGTTCCCTGGTCCTGACATTCTCAGAAGACCAAATCTCCTGAGCTAACAGGAGATCCTTATTCATTCTGGTTTGGCTTTGAACCAGCCCACATGCTTCTGGCCAGGTTTTCTTGAGACCAAGCCGCCCCAACACCAGTGCTGTGAAAGGTTGCATGAAAAGAGTTGTGTGGCCAAATCAGTCTGAGAAATGTTATATACTCTAGTCCTCAGATCTTGATCACAGCACACCACAATGTGAAGGTCAATCTTGACCTTCCTTCAGAATTTCTTGAAATTATTTGACCAACTAAACTCATATTTGAATAATTTATTGGAATAAATAAACCCAGAAATCTTTTGCTTGGTTTAACCGAAGTAGTTGATAACCCAAAGAACTAGCAGGGAGGACCCATCTATGTGAAATGCTGGCCGACTGGTTTGGGCCATGTATGGCTCAGAGAGGCCCTGATACTACAGCTTGCTTTTGCTCCCCAGGACTCTTGCACATGTGACTGATATATTCCTTGAGACCCTAAAGTCTCTGAGATTAATATCCAACAGGTTACAAGTAGCTGCTAGGCATTGATAATAAATGACTATAACCAAAGATAGCTAGAGTTAAAACAGTTAATTCCAGGAAAGCCTGGAATAACTTGATGGTCCTTTTATACTTCCTACACTCAGATCCTGTCATCTCTTTCATGATGTGTTCTAGAAGAATAGCTTTTCAGAGGTGCTTAGAGCTTAAAACCCTTTTTGGAAGTAGCCCGATGTAGTAGAAAGAACACAAGCTTTGAAATCAGAAAACCATTTGGATCAAACCTGCCACTCACTGGCTAAGAGCAAAAAGACAAAAAGTAATAAGTATTGGAAAGGATGTGGAGAAAAAGGAGCCCTCACACATTGTGGATGGAAAGATAAATTGATATAGCCACCATGGAAAACTGTATGGAATTTCCTCAAAAAGTTAAAAATAAAAATACCATATGATCCAGTAATTCTATTGGGTATTTACCCAAAGAAAAGGAAAACATTAATTCAAAAAGATAGGTACACCCCTGTGTTTATTGCAGAATTATTTATAATAGCCTCGGTATAGAAATAACTGAAGTGTTCACTGATACGTGAATTGATAAGGAAGACACGTGTGTGTGTGTGTGTGTGTGTGTGTGATGGAATATTGTGCAGCTACAAAAAAAGGATGAGATGTACCATTTGAGACAACATGGATGGACCTAGAATGTATTATGCTAAGTGAAATAAGTCAGACTCAGAGAGACAAATACCATGTAATTTCACTCCTATATGGAATCTTTAAAAATGAATAAACAAAAAAGAGGCAGAATCAGACCTGTAAATACAGAAAACAAACTGATGGGTGGGAGGGGGGCGGGTAGAATGGGTGAATGGGAGTAGGAGATACAGTCTTCTAGTTATGGAATGAATAAGTCACAGTAATAAAAGGCATAGCATAAGAGGTAGCGTCAGTGATACTGTAATAGTGATATGTGGGGACAGATGGCAGCTACACTTGTGAGCAGAGCAGAATGCATAAACTTGTCACACGGTTATATCGTACTCCTGAAACTGATACAACATTGTGTGTCAGCTATATTCAACCAACCAACCAACCAAATCGCTTCCATTCATCAGCTGTATAACCTGGTACAAATTACTTAAGTCCTTTGAGTCTTACTTTTCTCATCTGTAAAATGGGAATCTGCTATTGAAAGGAAAATGGGTAAAAGTGCCTAACACAGAGTCTGATACAAAGAGTGCTTAACAAACGCTAGTTTCTTCTTCTCTCCTAGAGTGACTTTCCAGTGCTCTTATGACCAACTCGAGGTAGAACTGGGACTAGGACTGAGATCTTCTGCAGCTTTATCTCGTGCTTTTTCCCTTGCTGTCTCTTCCCACTGTGGGGACCTGTATCCATTCCCTGGCATTCATTCCTCTGGGTCCTTTTGCAGTGAGGTGCGAATAGAGGTTGAGCCAGGGCTGAGCTGGGAGGAAATTCCTAACAAGTGAGCAGCTCAAAATACTTTAGAGGGTATTTTTGAAGTTTATGCTCCTGTGAAGGGTAATAGAATACAATTGTACCCGAGCTCCCATAATTTCTGGAACTATACATTTCCAGTAGATGGCAGCATTGTTTCATTTACTTTTATCTATGCGGTCACCGCGTGTGGTGGTGGCTGGTGATGCTCGTTACAGATTCACGCATGAAACACCATGAAAGCTCCTTTTCTTCCATTTAGTTTTTTCTCCTTTGAAGAAAGTACTCAAACATTCATGGGTCGCCACCGAGACCTTTTCCCTTTGGGCCAGTGATGATATTTATTTATTTATTTATTAAGAAAAAGGTTTCCTTGGCTGATGTGGCTGTCCTTCCTGTTCAGAGACTGCATATTCTTTTACAAGTCTGGTCTCAAGTGAGGGACTCTGCCTTCAAATTCTTCCTTACTTTGACCTATACTCTCTGCAATCTGGCCAAACATTTGTTCAAAAACTCTCATGGCACTTAGGGCAGAGTTGCTTTGTGTTGGTCTTAAAGGTAGCTGCTCAGGATTTTAGCCTAACAGAAGCTAATCTTTAATCAATGTTCTGCAATGCCTTATAAAGGCGGGATGCAAATAATTCCTCATCAATCCCAGGGCAAAAAGACCAAAGGGGGAAGTCCATGCTGCATTAACTTGTAAATCAGAGAGCTTTCAGCTGACCCCTGATGGATTTTCCATATGCTTCCAAAGAGCTGAGTCTGGAAATGCAGAGGTTGAAAGACAGCAGGATATGGAATCTGAAAATACATAAGCGTTTTTGGCCAGGGCTTAGCGCTGACCTCTGTTTGTGTGTTGTTACAGCTGTGTCTTCGGCTACGTCGGGGAGCGCTGTCAGCACCGAGACCTGAGATGGGAACTGCGCCACGCAGGCCAGGGGAGGCAGCGGCAAGTCACCGTGGTGGCCGTCTGCGTGGTGGGGCTCGTCTTGCTGCTGCTGCTGGGGCTCTGGGGGGCTCACTGCTACAGGTGACTGTCTTTCCCTTGGCATTTTCAACCTCTCTCTACCACCTCCCAAGGGAATGCCTGCCTCCTCGAGATGAACTTCTACACACTTGCTACATTTGTTTAAAGGGGGGACTAACAGTGAAAAGGAAAACAAGCAATGACTAAGGATTTCACTGCTCTGAAGCCTCAGTGGTTTTGCTTTTCCTTGTTTGGTTCTGGTCTTTGTCAGTATATCTACATTGTTTATGTTTTTTTTTTTTTTTTTTAAGCGATTTTATTTTTTTGACAGAGAGGGAAGGAATACAAGCAGTGGGGTGGGAGAGGGAGAAGCAGGCTTCCTGCTGAGCAGGGAGCCGGATGCAGGGCTCCATCCCAGGACCCAGGGATCATGACCCCAGCCGAAGGCAGACACTTAACTGACTGATCCACTCAGGCACCCCTATGGGGTTGTTACTAAGCATAATGCATTTTTGTATTCTACCTTTTTTTCTTCTATGCATCACCTGCTTCCCCCCATAGGCTGGGTAAGTAATTTTGCGTGGCGGCCTTCCACTCAGTCGATTTACCACAAAGTATATTAACTCCTGTTCAAAGAATCGTTACTTTCTCTCACTTGGGGTTTGTGTTTTCAGTAATTTCAAGGTAAAAGTTAAAAACTGTGGAGCAAAAATATTTATGCATTTAATTAAAAGATTACTACATTAAGGTGAAGTTATCATTTTCCATTTTCTTGCAAAGAACTTCATCTTTTCCTATCGTTGTATGTGATGTTAGAGTTTGTGCTGTACAAAATTATTGAGTCATAACACGTTTGGGCAGAGGGGAACTTTGTAGAATTATCTAATTCAGTCTCATCTTTTTTTTTTAAAGATTTTATTTATTTATTTGACAGAGAGAGATCACAAGGAGACGGAGAGGCAGGCAGAGAGAGAGAGAGGGAAGCAGGCCCCCTGCTGAGCAGAGAGTCCGATGCGGGACTCGATCCCAGGACCCTGAGATCATGACCTGAGCCAAAGGCAGTGGCTTGACCCACTGAGCCACCCAGGCGCCCCCAGTTTCATCATTTTAATCTTGAAGAACCTATGACCCACTTAACCTATGGCACTAATTCTCTGGAATTGTAGAAAAGACCTACACCACCATCTGCAGATGAAAATCAAGCACATTTGCCAGGGCTACCCAACCACTCAGGTGGCAAATGGCATGTATTATGGAGAATTTCAGCATTTGATCCAAGACATGCTTCTCTGAGATCCCACTGTCTCCTAGCATTGTGGTTAAGAGCAGGAGCTCTAGAATCACACCACACAGGGACAAGTCCCAGTCATGCTTAAGGAACACCAGACGTGTTATTTAACCTTTGTATTCATTAATTTCCTTTGCTATAAAACGGGAAGAAAAAACTATACTTACCTCGACTTACTGTAAAACTAATTGAGTTAATTTAAGTAAAGAGTTCAGCGTAGAACTGGCAAATGGGACTTAATGAACAGTGTGTTAACATGATGATGACTTTCTACGAGCGGTCATGTGTCCCTCCAAGTCTGACATGTTCTGAACCATTTTACACCTTGAGAGACAAGGTTCTCAAGCACAAACTTGAGATTTTTAATTCAGAGATCCAACAGTAACCATTTCACTTTTTAGCCTGGTGTTGGATTTGTAGGAAGAATATTAAGTAACCAAGATTTATCTCATTGAACAAAATGCCAAAAGAAAAGTAGATACTTGGCAAATAGTGTAGAAAAAAATGGAAGCAAGAAAGTCAAGTTCATGTATGTCATAATTATTAAGTACTTTTTCTTATTCTGTGGGTTATTACGTAGTAAGTAAGTTTTATGTTCTGTTGCTGTTCTTCAGAGCTCTGGATTGAAAGCTCTTGTCAGTTTGCTGTCTTTTTGGACTTGGAATTCAAAGACCAGCTTAGTGGGTTAGTGTAGACTTTATATAAAAATCAGAACAAGTTTAGCTTCTGATCCCTGTACGCCTAAAATCAAAAGTGGTAAGAACTATTTCTTCAAAAAAAAAAATAAATAAAACAACAAAAAAAACCCCACAAAAACAAACAAAAAAGCCTCATCAGCACTCTTTCCAGCTTATCCCCCTGCAAATTTTCAGCTACGTGTTTGACTGCATTCAAGCACTTTTAAGTGTTGATTCTGAGAGGATCAAATTAAAATAGCTAGTTTAAATATTGCCATGTCACTGAAGTATACCAATAAATAAAGCTCTAGTCTTGGGTTGTTGTTAGGTGTGTTGAACGATTTTCTTTAAAAAGTTTGAATCAGTTATTTCCTCCTTTTGTAGCACTCCTTGCCTGTCTTGGCCAGACTGAGCATTTGACACTTTGTCTTGTATATCTTTCAAGATTGTGGAATGAAGTAATTTTTTAAATGTTATAATATTATTACTTCAAAGAGTTTGATTTCTTGGAAGGACCCACTTGTAAGAAAATCCACAGGAAGTGTTCTGTCACAAACTATAACTTTGTTATTTTGCAACTTGGAACTGTTTCTATTAGCCACTTGATTGAATATTTTCCCTGATGCCTTTGATTAAGAACAGTACAACATATACTCTCTCAGCATCCATTGCAAGAAATCACAGTTCCTTAGAATGGTTTTCATAGCAGTGCTTACCTTCCTTACTACCGTTGGTCAGATATCCTGGCAGGCCTATTTGTCAGAGGGTCACATTCCCTTAGCTGCCACCTGCCCAACATAGCAGCACTGACTTAGCTGCTACCTGCCCAAGATAGCCACACTGTTTTAGGAATCTTGAGGCTGGCTAGTGGTCTTCACCACCATATTTACTTCATTGCCTTCCATTAATTGGCTGCTCAATATATCATGTACCCACCTTTCCCTCTAGAGACTACAGCTCTGGGGACAGGGATCCCAGCTTCATATTACTTCTCCCTCCCTTTACTCCCCTTTCCCTCAATGCATGACACCATGACCTCTATAGACTTTGTTCTTCATGTTTGTCAAACAAATAAGTATTTATAAAGCTAGATTTGGAGGCAAGAGACCTATTCTACTTCCTAGCTTGGCAACATGAGATAGTATTCTCTTGGGTCCTCCTCTCTGTGTGTTCTTGTGTCTGATGCCTTTGAGTAGGAGAGGGCATCAAACTAGTGGGAGGATCCCAGGCATCTCACAGAACCTTGGAAAAAGTGAAGTATCTGGAAAGTTGTGCAGAAAAGAATGCTTAGAAAACCTGAAGTTGTGCTCCTAGTTTTCTTGATATTTCTCTCTCAGGCATTTTAAGTACCTACATTTCAGTGGCAAAAGCAGTTGTCCTTGACCTTCACTGAGTGGGCTACTGGTTGTGTTTTGTTTTGAAATTGTCTCACATTTTGGCTTTGTTGCAGGACTAAGAAGCTGCCATCAAAAAATTTAAAGAATCCTTATGAAGAGTCGAACAGAGAAGGTAGCAGTAGCAAGCCTACAGACAGCCAGGCTAGGATGGCCTCCTGTCCCCAGCCTTGGGTAATGTGACCAAAGTACATGAAGCAAAAAATTGAGTTCATATGGACCCCAGTTCATTTTTTCTCATTATTTTTTTTCTATCCTGTAGCTTCTTCTTATAATTTCCATTTTTATGGGTTATATGAGAAGTCCTTCCCAGTTATTAGGTAGTCTCTTTCAAATGGATGACTTAAAAGCCCAAGATTGTGCTCTACCTTTCTTTCCTTTTTTTTCCCCTTGTGATTTCTCCTATAGCTGTTTGTTTGTTCATTAATTTATTTTATTGAAATACAGTAGATGCTCTTATCTACTTTTTCTATCTTATCTATCTTATCTTTTTCTTAAGATTTCTTTTCTTCACATACATTTTAAATGTCTAAATTTCAGCAGCAAATAGTTGCCAGATGTAGCAAATAAAAATACAGGATGCCTAGCTAAATTCATACTTTCAGTGAAGGCTGAAATTTAAATTCAAATTTCACTGGGTGTCTTGTATTTTATCTGGCAAACCTATACGTTTGCCAAAAAGCACAGTGATTGGGAAGTTCAAAATGCTTCATAAATTATCCACTTCAGTAACTGATCTTGAAACTGAATAGGGCTAGCTCGAGCTAGGCTAAGCTCCCTTGAAACTGTTGGGATTTCCATTTCCAGACACCTGTCAGGGACAACTTGAGTAGTTCAGTGCATGCCGCTGGTATTATGTGCGGCATGTATTGCACAAGACGCTGGAATATATGGCAGATCCATTGGGATTGAAACCTGTGGACTAGTAGGGAAAAGGTTCTTAGGGGGCTGTTTTGGAGGGACAGAGGCAGCGTTTGTCTCCTTTCCAAACCACGTCCCCTCCCACGACCCCGGCTGCACTCACGGTGCTTCCCCTCTACCCCCACCCCACAAGAGTAGCTGCCCCAGGGCCATGCTTCTGCCTAGCAGGTCATCGCTGATCCCGCCTCTTAGAGGCATCAGTGTATTCTTGTTTTCTGGCTGAAACTTAAACTACAAAAGCTTAAAATACAAAAATCAAATAAGAAATGTGAAGTCTAGCCTGACCCTCCTCTTAATTGGCCGTCTTAATCTTCAGCAAGTCACTGAAAATCCCGTTTCTTCTTCAGGACACCGAGGGGTTTGGATTACAGGACCTCTGAGATCCCTTCTGTATCTTTGGATTCCCTAAATGTGTGCTCCTGGACGGACTTACCTAAAGAAAGTCCTCAGTTCTTTGAGCCCTCATGCCCGTGGACTTCTAAATGACCTATACTGCACCTATTGGACTATAGGGTGTTTCATTCAGGTTTTGAGTAGCAAGTTTAATTCATGGTATTGAAATCATGGAAAGGAGGGAGAAACAATCTGTATCTAGTTTTTAAAAAACCAAAAACAGTTGCCACTGTCATTAGCAGCTTGTTGGCTCAGAGCTGTGGCAGAAGGCCTCGGGCTGCTGAGCTCAGTCCCCCTGGCTGTCCTAACGGTCCACCGTAACTGTCACCCACACCAGCTGCTGCTGCAGATACAGTGGGAGTGGGAGACAGCCAAGCATCTGAACCAGCAGGAGAAGCAGCAGAACCAAATCTGGTTGCATCAGCTGCCTTCCTCATCTCAGCCTAGGATTCTAGGACCTCGGTTCTTCTGGCAGAAAAACATGTGGCTGGAAAATTTGCAGTGCAGAGGGCTGGATTTTGACTTTAGTCAGAAATAATGGGTAGGTGCCCTGAAACAGTGAGTTGTGTATTGATTTGGCAATATGTTGCTGCAGGGAGACCATTAAGGGAGAGAAAGCAGTGAAGGATAATTAGCATTGTGGAAAATAAGAAAATGAAAACACATGTTCATGGGATTCGCCAACATTTCTCTTCCTAATTGACTCCAGTCATTATTCTTCCTATACTTATCTCAAAGAGAAATATGAGCAGGGAGGTCTTCTTTTTCTTTTTCTTTTTCTATTCCATTTTTCTTATTGTACTTCTGAGTTATGGGCTCCTCCTGGGGAGGGGCCAGCTCTGAACCGACAGTGAGCATGATCAGCTAAAATCTTAGGGCAGTCCCTCTGCTGGGTTACTGATTGGTGAGGAAAGACTTTGCAAATTGTACTCTTTGTCCAAGGGCATGAGTTAACTTATAGCATTGATCTATTTTTTTTCATTGGTCTATTTTAATATCAAATCTATCTAGTGTGAGTGAGAGCCAGTGAACTCTGCTCAGCCTGCATTGCAAGTGCCCAACAATCGCAGATAGTACAATAAGGACAAAAGTAATTAATTTTTTGACCGAAGAGAAATGCTGAACCTTTCTGGGCCTGCCTTTTAGAATTCTTGTTTCTAAGGTGTTCAACTATGAAAAAGCATTTTGAGGATCCCTGCAAAATAGTAGTTCTACTATTAGTTATTATTACCCATTAAGAACCCCAAATTACCAAGAACTTGGTAGCATGTTTAAATGAACTTCATTAACTAAACACACATATTAACTAAACACACATATTTGAAAAGTTGGAGCGCATACGTATATGAGATCTTATTTGTCTGGCCTTGGGGGCGATGCTTAGAATTAGGGAATCTAAGGGATTCTTGGAATGCTTAAAGTAAAATAGTGGGATTGTTGGGATCCATGACCCAAAAGTTGGGATTCTAGAATTAGAATAGATTCTCCAGTTAAGTATTGATAGTGCCCATTTGCCTTTATCGACATGAGGCTCCTAATTGAAAACAGAATCTTTCATTAGCAAGAGAAAGAAATTTTACAGGGCCTTCCTTTCGGCTTTCACCTTCCATACAATGAACATAATGAAGCCGTAAACTTTGGCTCCAATGTATGTTGAGATCATTGATGAATTATAGCAATGTCCTCTCTCTCCTTCCCTCCCTTGTGTTCTCTGCAGTTTGTGGTGATAAAGGAACACGGAAATCTCAGGAATGGAAGTCAACCCGTGACCCTCAAGGACGGTGAGGCAGCAGATGTTAGCCAGTTCTCCTCTCTGGAGCCAGGTGAGTGGCTGTCTTCATCTGGATCCTGAATGTTTTTCCGAGTCTCATGGAAGTGCAGACACAATAGTTAAACTATGTAGGAGCTATGCCAGTGGCTAGGCTGGATTGAAATGCCTCAGAGCCTTGGAGAGATGCATTTGGATTGGATTCTTATTGTGCACGAAGTGACCCTGTTTCCTCAAAACTCTGGTTGCACAGCAGTTTGCTAGATCACTTTGGGCCAGCACACAATGAGTAACTCTTTCTTTTTTTTTTTTTTTCCAATTTATTTATTTTCAGAAAAACATTATTCATTATTTTTTCACCACACCCAGTGCTCCATGCAAGCTGTGCCCTCTATAATACCCACCACCTGGTACCCCAACCTCCCACCCCCCCAAGTAACTCTTTCTTTTGAATTCGGTGGGATTTTGTGGTCAGTCTTTGGGATCTGTGTTGGTAGCTGTAGGTATAGTTCTGGTGAAATTGTAAATGGCTCTAAGAAAATGTGTTCCATGTTCTAGTAGGAAGGTTCCTGTGAATTTAAGTTGATCTGGGGGTCCTCCTGGGGATTTGGGAATTTTCACTTCTTATCAGGGGCCAGCCCTCAGCCAGATGCCTGAGTCATCTGTGAAGTCCATGCAGGCTACTGGGAGAGGATCCATAAAATCATCCTGGGTTCTCAGGCTGCTCTGGGACTCAATCTGCCTCAGGTGGAATTGGAATTAGATACTTTTCAACATAATACTTTTGCCAAGAGTTGCACGATGATAATAAACGTCTTAGGCATGGGGCTCAGATGTCAGTTTTATTTCATAACTCAGAGGACAAAATTGAACATGTTTTGAATTATAAGCTGTTAGAAAGTTTCGAAGAAACATTGAACCCATAAAACACAGTTTCTCTGGATGCCTGGCTGGCTCTGTCAATTAAGCATCTGCCTTTGGCTCAGGTCGTGGTCCTAGGGTCCTGGGATCGAGTCCTGCATTGGGCTCCTGGCTGAGCAAGGAACCTACCTCTCCCCTGCTTATGTTCCCTCTCTGTCTCCCTCTCTCTCTCTGACAAATAAATAAAATCTTAAAAACAAAACAAAGCAAAACAAAACACCAGTTTCTCTGCTGAGAGGGGCTTCAGCTCTGCTTATATTTTCTGATGTTTGACCTTTGTGAATATGCTTGTTACTGGGGCTCCTGGGTGGCTCAGACTGTTAAGCGTCTGCCTTTGGCTCAGGTCATGATCCCAGGGTCCTGGGATTGAGCCCCACATTGGGCTCCCAGCTCTGCAGGAAGCCTGCTTCTCCCGTTCCTGCTTGTGTTCCCTCTCTTGCTGTGTCTCTGTCAAATAAATAAATAAAATCTTTAAAAAATATATGATTGTTACCCTACTCTCCTCTTTAGATTTCCTTACAGACAAAATGCAGGATTCTAGTTTTGAAAAACTCATTCACAACTGTATCCTATGTATATTGCCATGTAACCCAAATTCAATAGAACTTTTTTTTCCTTGATATAGGCCTTGGATATTAGGGTACACTTAAGAATTGATACAATTTTTTGTGTAAACTGTTACCAGTGTTGTTACCTGCATAACAAAAACATTTGGCATTTTCAAAAGTTGCTTGGGTTTTGTTGTTAATACTGACATTATGAGAAAGTAATAGAATGGATATCTTATAGTTACGTATTTTTCTTGAAGAGCTAAAAGCACATAATTCTTTGTTACAAAAGTAATTCAGTAAAGAGGTACATATAATTTTTCCAGTTAACCAGCAGCACAATGATTGGACCAAGGTGTGGTTAAACTCAGAAAATAACTAAAGACTTGGTTAGCTGAGTACACAGGAAAAGATTAGAATGTCTCCCTTTTTGCTCACTCTACTACAGTTTGACTCACTCTCTATGAGCCATTCATAAAACTGTCTCCCAATTTGAGTGATCACAGCCCAATCATGGCCAGCTGTCTCATAAAATGCATGAGGTGAGAGATCCAAAGTAGGGAAAGAGAAAGGAAAATGAGATAAAAGATCGAGATTGGCTCTGAGCCGAGTCCTTCCCTGCTCCTGGAAAACCCCTTAAAACACAGGCTGTGCTAGTGGTGGATCCATATTCCTTGACTTCAGCCAACATGAGCTGGTGCAGGTTAAGTTAGCATCATGTTGCAGGCAGAGTGCCACGCTAGGGACTAGGCAGGCAAATGCATTGGAAACCTGAGCTCTGTTCCCAAGACTCCCCGAAGGGGAGAGAAGTACACAGAGAAAGTCAAAGAGGAATGTCAGGTAGCATTGCCTTTGAATCATCTCATGCAACCAAGAGGAATTTTTTAGAAATTGGGTCCACATAGTCTGAGAATGGGTTGATTCTATGTCTCTCTCGTCTTTTGGGCCTACCCTCCAGTCACTGTTATTTGGGCGTCTCTTGCCGGACATTGTGAATGATGTGAATCCTCAGGTTTCTTTTTCCTTTCATGTAGGCTCGGTGCAACGGACATCATGGAGAAATGAACCCCAGGTGTATGTGGGCACAGAGCAAGGCTGCCGCACTCCACTGTCCAGTGATAGAGGCTCTGGTCCCCAGACAACGGAGCAGAGCTTTCCTCTCCCCTCCTGTGGGGCACAGCCCATTGCTTTGGGGATTGAGAAGCCACATTCTCTCCTATCGGCTAACCCATATGACAACAAAGGGCCCCAGATCCACCACCCCAAAAGAAGATGACTCAGTGAAAACTAGAATTAAAGGGAAGATCAAAAAGGATTAACTGTGTTGATAGATGGTAATACTTCATCTCAAAAGGTAGAGGGAAAATATGGATTTTGGTGACACAATCTCTACCACTCATCACCCCTCAGGTCCTGGAGACAAACAGGTAGTCATGCTTTTGTTTCTTCCTTCAAGCAGTCCTGTTGCAGAGTTTTCAAGTAAGAGTAATAGAGAGAATCACTAGGGAACTCACTGGAAACCAAAGCACGGTGTTACTTTGTAAACTGTGTTGACTTCAATAGTTAACTACAGCTAGGTACTTTTCCTCTGCAGCCCCACAAGAAACTGGGCTAAAAGCAGGCAACCACAGTGGTTTGGTCAGTTATAAGATAATTCTTTTTATCTGAACAGAACATTTATCTAAGTCTTACAAAATGGTTAGAATATTAAAATTGCTGGTCTGATACATTGTGGGCATTTAACCTATCACTGGTTTGATCTATGCTGCTGACTTCACAGAATGAATTTTGATAAATTAATTAAAAACTGTATTAACTTAAACCTGATTTCTTCAGAATTAGTTGGCTTATTTTTTCTATCTTAAAATCTTTGAACAAAAACATTTTACTTTGAAAAATTACCCGGAGACATTACGTTTCCCAAGCATTACTATCCTTTCCCCACAGAATATTTTTTTAAATGAAAATGGTAAATTTTCCTGTCATGTCTTGGCACAGAATTTGTACTTATTTTCAAATATGAGATTGCAAGCAAATTTCTGGATTTATTTTCATTTTGAACAATCGATCTCTTCTAATTATTTCAATAAAATCACTATGAAACAAACATTTTCTTGTATTCCTGGTTAAATAATAAATTATAGTTTAGGGGATATTCGAGTTGAACCAAAGTGATTTGTCAGAGTGATTGTCGAAGCTTCCTATTGCTATACTCTTAAAAATAATTTTGAAATCTATTGGAACTTTATAAAGTAAAACTTCCTAAGGTCTTCTTCTTCTTCTTTTTTTTTTTTTTTAAAGATTTTTATTTATTTATTTGACAGACAGAGATCATGTAGGCAGAGAGGCAGACAGAGAGAGAGAGAGGAGGAAGCAGGCTCCCCGCTGAGCAGAGAGCCCGATGCGGGGCTCTATCCCAGGACCCTGGGATCACGACCTGAGCTGAAGGCAGAGGCTTTAACCCACTGAGCCACCCAGGTGCCCCCTTCCTAAGGTCTTCTAATTAAACCTTGTTCTTGTAGCTAAGACACTGTTATTACACATTATACTACCTAATACAGTAAGTATAGACTGTTCGGGCCTTTGGATTTTTCAGCTTAAGCATCAGCTAGTCCCTTTGCTTACTTTTTCTTGCATTTTTCTTCAGCTCCTTAGACCGTGGTCAGTCCAGAAGTCAGCATAAAAAGGAGTTGAAGCACATCTCTTCAAGTAGAAACTTAGGAACTTTGGAAAAGGTTTAGTGGTGAGGAGGATAACTTAGATAATTATTCAGTATGACCCCTTTCCCAGATTTATACAAATACAGATTTTTCTGTATTCTGTATAAAGTTTTGCTTTGACAGTTGATACCCTAAAGGATAAGAAGACCTATTTTTTTTTTTTCTAATGAGTGAAATGACCTCAGAAAACAATACTCAGAATAATCCCAGCTATGGGGAAATTATATTCCGAGGTGTGAATCTTTTTTCTCCTTTCCAAAGTGAGCATATCTGAAGTTTTCTGGGTGTAGATCTTACAATTTAAAAAAAATTTACTACCTCTTTCTTTTAGAATTTCAATGATAACTGAAGAGACGACATGAGACCACTGTAGCTCATAGCATAACATTATCTTTGAACCAGATACTCCATTTCCTTCAAGCCTTTCAACGAATCTGATACCTCATAAATTGGGACCATGTTAAATCTCAGACCAGGCTGGAACACTGGCCTCCCTATCAAATTAAACAGAAAACGTACTTCACATTTTGCAGTCAACAAATCGCCACGAAGAGATGGCTTCCTTTCTTGTGGTTCCATGTTTCTACAAGAAATATCCTCTTTTAAAAATTAATTTTTAGGAAAGAGCATTTTCATCTGAGATGTTTAATTTGCATTTTTCCCAGACTGAATATTTTTATTTCCTAACTCTCATGGTCTCCTTGGGCATAGTGCCCGATTGTGATTCTCTTTGACTACTTGTCACCTACTATGTATAAAATGAGCATTCAGCCCCCTTCTAGCATCTAATGAAGGCTTAGGACACTGTATTCTTTCAAAACCTGTTCCACATATTAGCCTTGATTTCCAGCTCATATCCTTGTCATGTGAATAAATGATTATTGTGTGATAATAAAAAATGTGTTAAAAGCACTAAATAATAATCCTTAAAAATAATTTTGGAAGAAAAAGAAAATCCCTAGTCATCTTCTTGTTATATTTTCCTTTTCTTTCTTTTTTTAAGTCTTTAAATAAGAAACCCTAGTTCTGTGCATTGTTTCAACCTCAGCTCTTCAAAGTTAGACATGCCTGAGGCAATTCTGCCGTTTAGAACTTCATAGGACATCTGTAGCTAGTGACTATATGCTAGCCACAGCATAGCTCCCTAGGAAAATATGTGGCAGACATTTAGTATCATGTTAGTCATGGACACATCTGAAACAGAAGCATTTAAATTATAAAATGGGAAAATTTCCTAGCTGTGGTCATATTTTTTCCCTCTACAGCAATATTTGGCCCTTCTGCCATGATTCAGTTTCTGATGGGCCAGAAGAAAATTAAGATGTGCTGCACTCAACAATGAAGACTTCAGGATGCATTCTTCTTCTTTTTTAAGTTTATATTTTAATTTCAGTTAGTTAACATACAATGTTATATTAGTTTCAGGTGTACAACCTGTACAAACTCATTAGTATAGGTATAGTGGTTCAGAACTTCCATTCAGCACCCAGAGCTCATCACAAGTGCCCTCCTTAATCCCCATCACCTATTTCACCTTTCCTCCCCACCCACCTTCCCTCTGGTAACCAGCAGTTTGTTCTCTAGAGTTGAGTCTGTCTCTTAGTCTGCCTCACTTTCTTTTTTCCCCTGTGCTCATTTGTTTTGTTTCTTAAATTCCACATATGAAAGAAATACAGTATTTGTCTTTCTCTGATTTATTTCACTTAACATTATACTTTCTAGCTCCAACCATGTCATTGCAATGGCAAGATTTCATTCTTTTTATGGGCTGCATAATATTCCATTGTGTGTGTGTGTGTGTGTGTGTGTGTGTGTGTGTGTGTGTGGTGTGTATACACAATATTTTCTTTATCCATTCATCAGTTGATGGACAGTTGGACTGCCTTCATGGTTTGGCCATTATAACTAATGCAGCAATAAACCTTGGGGTACATGTTTTTGTATTCTTTGGGTAAATCCCTAGTAGTGAAATTACAGGGCAGTTCTATTTTTAACTCCTTGAGGAATCTACATACTATTTTTCACAGTGGCTGCACCAACAGTTTGCATTTCCACGAACAGTGCACGTTCCTCACCAACACCTGTTGTTTCTTGTGTTATTGATTTTAGCCAGTCTGACAGGCATGAGGTGTTATCTCACCCCCTGGTAGTTTTGATTTGCATTTTCCTGATAGTAAATGATAGTGACTATCTTTTCATGTATGTGTTGGCCATCTGTACATCTTTTTGGAGAAATGTCTGTTCATGTCTTCTGCCCAGTTTTTAAAATGGATTATTTGTTTTGGGGGTATTGAGTTTTATAAGTTCTTTATGTATTTTGGATACTAACCTCTTATCAGTTATGTCATTTTCAAATATCTTCTTTCATTCCACGGGTGGCCTTTTAATTTTGTTGATTGTTTCTTTTGCCGCACAGAAGCTTTTTATTTTGATGAAGTCCCAGTAGTTTATTTTTGCTATTGTTTCTTTGTCTCAGGAGACACATCTAGAAAGAAGTTGCTCAGCCAATGTCAGAGATCTTACTGCCTGTGTCTTTTAAAAGATTTTAATGGTTTTAGGTCTCACATTTAGTTCTTTAATCCTTTTTGAATTTATTTTTGTGTATGGTGAAAGAAAGTGGTCCAATTTTATTCTTTTCCATGTTGCTGTCCAGTTTTCCCAACATCATTTGTTGAAGAAACTGTCTTTTCCCACTGGATATTTTTTCTTTCCTTATCAAAGATTAATTAATCGAATAGTTGGAGGTTTATTTCTGGGCTGTTCTACTGATCTCTGCAACTATTTTTTTGCCAGTTCTACACTGTTTTGATTATGACAGCTTTATAATATAGATTGAAGTCTGGAATTGTGATGCCTTCAGCTTTGCTTTTCTTTTTGAAGATTGCTTTGGCTATACAATATCTTTTGTGGTTCATACAAATTTTAGGATGGCTTGTTCTGGCTCTGTGAAAAACACTAAGTGGTGTTTTGATGGGGATTGCATTAAATGTATAGGTTGCTTTGCGGGGTATAGACATTTTAACAATACTTTTCTTCCAGTCTGTGAGCATGGAATCTTTCCATTTCTTTGTGTCGTCTTCAGTTTCTTTCATCAGTTTTATAGTTTTAAGAGTACAGATCTTTCACCTCTTTGCTTAGGTTTACTCTGAAGTACCTTAATTATTTTTGGTGCAATTGAAAATGGGTCTCTTTTCTTAATTTCTCTTTCTGCTACTTCATTATTAGTGTATAGAAATGCAACATATTTCTGTACATTGATTTTGTATCCTGCAACTTTACTGTATTTATCAGGTCTAGCAGGTTTTTGGTGGAGTCTTTCAGGTTTTCTATATATAGTATCATGTCATCTACAAAAGTTTTACTTCTTCCTTATGGATTTGGATGCCTTTTGTTTCTTTTTGTTTTCTTATTTCCATGTCTAGGGGATATCCAGTACTACGTGGAATGAAAGTGGTGAAAGGGAACAGCCTTCCCTTGTTCCTGACCTTCGGGGAGAGGCTCTCAGTTCTTTCCCCATTAAGGATGATGTTTGTGAGCTTTTCATATATGGCCTTTATTATGTTGAGGTATGTTCTCTCTGAACCTACTTATTGAGGGCTTTTATATGGATTATACTTCGTCAAATGCTTTTTTTGCATCTACTGAAATGATCATATGGCTCTTATCCTTTCTCTTATTGATATGATGGGTCGTATTGGTTGATTTGTGAATGTTGAACTGCCCTTGCACCAAGGAATAAATCCCACATGATTGTGATGAATGATTTTTAAAATGTATTGTTGGATTTAGTTTACTAGTATTTTGTTGAGAATTTTTGCATTTATACTTGCCAGAGATATTGGCCTGTAGTTCTCGTTTTTTAGTGGTGTCTTTATTTGGTTTTGGTATCAGGGTAATTCGGACCTCATAGAGTGAATTTGGATGTTTCCTTTTCTATTTTTTGGAGAAGTTTGAGAAGAATAGCTATTAACCCTTCTTTAAATGTCTGGTAGGGTATGCCTGTGAAGCCATCTGGTACTGGACTTTTGTTTGTTGGGAGTTTTTTTGTTTTTGTTTTTGTTTTTTTAATTACTGCTTCAATTTCATTGTTGGCAATTGGTCTACCCAAATTTTCTTCTTGTTTCTGTCTTGGTAGTTTATATGTTTCTAGGATTTTATCCATTTCTTCTAGCTTGTCCAATTTGTTGGTATGTAGTTTCTCCTAATATTCTCTTATAATTGTGTTTCTGTGATTTTGGTTATTATTTCTCTTCTCTCATTTGTGATTTTATTTATTTGAGTCCTTTTTCTTTTTTCTTGATAAGTCTGTCTAGAGGCTTATCTATTGTATTGATGTTTTCAAAGAACCAGCTCCTGGTTTCATTGATTTGTTTTATTTTTTTTAAGTTCTATATTATTTATTTCTGCTCTAATAGTTATTATTTCCTTCCTCTGCTTGTTTTAGGTTTCATTTGTGTTCTTTTTCTAGATTCTTTAGATGTAAGGTGAAGTTGTTTGAGATTTTTCATGCTTTTTGAGGTAGGCCTGCCTTGCTATAAACTCTCCTCTTAGAGCTGCTTTTTCTGCATCCCAGAGATTTTTGATCATTGTGATTTCATTTTCCTTTGTTTCCGTGTGCTTTTTTTCTTCTTGTTTTATTTCCTGGTTGACCTATTTGTTGTTTAGTAGCATGTTATTTAATTTCCTTGTATTTGTGGTCTTTCCAGATTTTTTTCTTGTGGTTGACTTCTAGTTTCATAGCCTTGTGATCAGAAAATATGCATGGAATGACTTCCATCTTCTAAATTTGTTGAGGCTTGTTTTGTGGGCTGATGATATGTGATCTATTCTGGAGAATGTTCCATGTGCCCTTGAAAAGAATGTGTATTCTGCTGTTTTAGGATGGAATGTTCTGAATATATCTGTTAAGTCCATCTGTTCCAATGTGTCATTCAAAGCCACTGTCTCCTGGTTGATTTTCTGCTTAGATGATCTGTCCATTGATGTGAGTGGCATGTTAAGGTTCCCCTAGTATTGTTGTGTCATTACTGATTACTTCCTTTATGTTTGTTATTAATTGTTTTGTGTATTTGGGTGCTCACATGTTAGGTACATAAATATTTGCAATCGTTACATCTTCTTAGATTGTTCCCCTTATTATTAATAGTATCATCATTATTATTATTATTATTAGTCTCTTATTACAGTCTTTGTTTTAAAGTCTACTTTGTGCGATGTAAGTATTGATTGTTACTCCCACTTTCTTTTGACATCCATTTGCATGTTAGATGTTTCTTTTTTTTTTTTTTTTTTTTAAAGATTTTATTTATTTATTTGACAGAGAGAGATTACAAGTAGGCAGAGAGGCAGGCAGAGAGAGAGAGGAGGAAGCAGGCTCCCTGCTGAGCAGAGAGCCCGATGTGGGACTCGATTCCAGGACCCTGAGATCATGACCTGAGCCGAAGGCAGCGGCTTAACCCACTGAGCCACCCAGGCGCCCTGCATGTTAGATGTTTCTACATTCCCCTGCCTCTTCCAGCCTGCTGTTCATCCCATCAGGCGTGTTTCTCATTTTGCTTTTTGAGCACTTTATCTCTGCTATCTTATTCCTTATTTCTGTGGTAAGGGTCTCACTTCTGTCTTCCACTCTTTTTGGAAGTCCAGTGGCTATTCTAATGATCATTACTTTAAATTCTCTATCAGGCATGTTACTTATCTGTTTCACTTAGATCTCTGGCCATGGCCCTGTCCTGTTCTTTCACTGGAGACAGATTTCTCTGTCTTCTCATTTTGTCTAAGTCTCTGTGCCTGTTGCTATGTGTTAGGAAAGTCAGGAAAGTCAACTACCTCTCCTGTTCTTGAGGGTAATAGCCTTATGAAGAAGAGACCTTGTAGTGCCCTGCAATGTAGTGCCCCCTGCTTTCTAGGGCCTGGTACTTCCAGGATTGTCTCCAATGTGTGCTGTGTGTGCTCTGCTATTTTGTCTTGGCCACTTTATCCTTCAGGCCAGCCATCTGCAGTGGCTCTCTTCACCTGTTATGGGCAGTGTTTGGTCCCTGGCCTGAAGGTGGTATGTTTTAGCCAAGTGTGTGCTGGTCTTTTTGTTAAATGAGCCCTGTCACCACCACCACCAAAACCAAGGCTCTGCAAAACTCCAGGTCAGGTGATGGTTTGAATAGGGCTTTGGGCTGGTCTTCCGGGGGAGGGGGCCTGCTGTGCTGAGACTGAGTCAAGCATGACTGGGAGGGGCAGTTCCAGCAGAGTGCAGAGAGGTGGGGCTTGGTGGTAAGCAAGTTAGGTAGTGAGTGTCAGTGCTGTGCTGGTTCCCACAGGTGGCTCTGTTTTTATGCTGAGGGGTGAGAGAGGGACATGGCACTGCCAGTTTCTTTGTTCCCACAGCAACCTCTCCATGAATGCTGTCTCTCTGGGATGTGCTCTGAGATGAGCGAATAACCTCCCACTGTGTGCCCCAGGTAATCTTCACATCACTGTTTTCATACTGTATGTTTCTGGGCTATTTGCTGGCCTTTTCTCCAATAGCAGCCTTAGTGCCCTCCAAGCTATCCCAGAACCAAGGATGCTGACCTTTAAAACTCCAAACTTTAACTCCCACTGGTTGCAAGAACTCAAGCAAGCCCTCTTGCTTTCTAAGTCATTTGCTCAGGGATTCCTTTTCTCTTTGTGCTCCTCTGTGTACTAATCTGTCTTTCACCCTTTGCTACGACCATGCTCCCCACCTCCAGTAATGCCATGATCCATTTCTCTCCTAAGCCCATCGCCACACTTCCTAACTTCTTCAGTGTGGCCTCTTCTCTACATTTAGTTGTGTGGTCTTCAGGACCTGTCTTCAGGTCCATTTCTGGGGTATTTAGGATGATTTCAAAGTTATCGAATTGTATTTGTGGGACGGGGAGAGCCTCGGGTCCTCCTACTCCACCGCTGTCTTCCATCCAGTTGTCAGGATGTGTTCTAAATGAAGAGTTATAAATCCCAAATTAATGGCGGAGTTATTTGGGTTCTTATTTTTTAATTTATACCCCTCATCTGCCAAAATAATGAAAGCATAGTAAAACTGTTATCGTTCAGAACTTTTAGGGAGTTATTTTGGACAGTGAGTCAAATGTTCACAGCTTGGTTTCTTTAGCTCTAAAATGAAGCATTCTTTGTGTGAAAACAACATAAGTCCCAGCAAGCATCAATACAAACTAAGGTGTTATTACTAAGATATTGAGATGTTGTAGGCCTTACTGCTTTATATACTGATGCTCTTTTATCAGTCTAGGATAACTCCTTCTCTATCATTGTATAAAACATGTTAAGCATAAGTGTATCTATCATTGTATAAAACACATTGAGCATAAGTGTATCTATCATCATATAAAACATGTTGAGCATAAGTGATGCCTGGGTGGCTCAGTCAGTTAAGCGTCTGCCTTGGGATCAGGTCATGATCCTAGGGCCCTGGGATCAAGTTCCTCATCAGGCTCCCTGCTCAGTGAGGAGCCTGCTTTTCCTTCTGCCTGCTGCTCCTGCTGATTGTGCTCTCTCTTTCTCTATCTCTGTCTGATGAATAAATAAATAAATAAAATCTTAAAAACAAAAACATGTTGAGCACAAGTATACGTTTTCTTAATAAAATAAGGACTTTATTACATATAAGCCATAATAAAATGCTATCATTTTGGGATGATCAGAGCTCCTTTACTGCATATTAAAGGTTCTTAAATCTTAACCCACTGAGCCACCCAGGCGCCCTTAAATGCTCTTAAATCTTGAGTCTGAACATTTTAACCTATTATTTACGTTACTTTTCCTGTGGACTTTCCAGCTGTCAGCCCTCATGGCTCCATCGATTACCTCCCATGCAAGCTCCTCATCTCACCTTTCTCGTTGTTTCTGTTTTGTAAACGTGGTATTCAGATAACCAAGCAAGTTAGCATTGTATATAAAGTAAGAATAAATGTATATTGTAGGCAAGTTTATGAATATTTCCTGAGTACAGTACATAGATTTTAGCCCTTAAACTTTTGGTATGTTGCAACCTTTATTTTTTCCTTACTGTTTTCAGCTGTATTCTTAGCTTGCTGATACATCAATTCCAAATAGATGAGGTGATGTCATTATGTATGTAATGATGATACATGATGTAGTGGTTAAAAAGATGGTCTCTGAATGCCACAGGACTAGATTTTAAATACCATGTATGTATCACCTACTGGCTTTGTAACCTTCTTCAAAATACTTAATCTCTCTAAATTTCAATTTCCTCATATTCACAATGGGGAGAATAACATTACGGTTGCCATAGGGTTGTTGTGCTTTGAAGTGAAATAATGCATGCATGGTGCTTACCATTAATGCTTGCCACAAAATTAAACCATATGATTATTGTTATTATTTTACCCCTTTTTGAGACCACTGTTTCAATCGTATTAGCTTCCGGTATGGTAAACTTGTTTGTACTGCTTCTTTTCCAGGCAAGTGGCATATGAAGATCGGGCTAAGAGCAGAGCCCTAAACCTCTGGGTCAGAATTTCACAAGGTGTTGTACACAAATATCAAGACAGGTTAAACATTCAATTTCACTTTTACATTAAAATGACCATCTTAGACATATATGTTTGGGATATGTTGGTCATTTTTTCATCAAGTTTTATACATTGGATAAAGAGCATTAATAATGACTATATTTGTTTTATGAGACAACATTGTACAGTTTATCTATGTCCAGGTAGATCTGGGAAAATAGTTTTTTTTTGTTTTTATCTATTGTTTTAAAGGCAAGATGCTTATAAGCTAAAGAGGTTTTTGAGAAACCTCATAAAGCTTCTGAAAATACCAGCTGACTTTCCATAATGCAAATTATGTGTTATGAGAATAACCCCTTTGTCTACATATTCTAGGGAGATTGTACTCTAACACTTGTTGGCAGCTGTTAAACCAAGTAGAAATACACTGTCAAATGTGGACATTAGTTTTAAATACGTATTAATTTGTTAGAGCTGGAGACAGCAGCACAAAAGACACAGGTGGTGGCTTCTAATGATAGGTAAGCAAATATATAATTAGAGTTCTAGAACCACTTGATCTCTGTCAACAGCCACTTTCCAAAATTTTTCACTATCATCACCAGCTTTTATTAGTATTTCCACCTGTTGCCTTAATGGTAAGGAAATACCACCTAAAAGCAGTATGACAATGACTGGGCTATGATGGAGCTTTTAAACCATTTATACCCAAATCCCATTTAAGCCTACCTAGTCTTATAGATGTGGATATGTATGGTAGTTTGCACTATCAAAAAGACTTTGAATCTGTGGAATTAAAATATTTTTCTCCAGAATTATATCTTACAGTTGCACCGTGGCTTCTGATTATTGTATTCCTTATCTTATTTAATCTCATTGGTTCTCACATCCAATCTAAAAAATTTAGTGGAGCAGATATTCTTTCCATTTTACTTATCCTTAAAGATTGTATCCAAAGTTGAAGGAAATTAAAGATGAATAATAAAACTTATTACTAGAGATAAGAAATTACTTCATGATAATAAAATGTTTATTTTTTCCAGAAATATATTACAGTTCTAAAATCATATACATATGATACCCATCCTCAAATATATAAAGCAAAAAATTGACATTTTATCAGAAGTATTGAAGAAAATAACATCACAGTAGATTTTGCCATATTGCTCTTGGTAATTAATAAACTTGGGAGACAAAAAAATTAGAAAGGACATAGAAGACTTTAAAGTACAGTAATTAGAATTGGATATATATGGGGCACATATAACTTCATGAAAATTAATATGTATGTGCTAGTCCATAACGTAGCTTCAATAATTTTCTGGGGACCACATGAATGTGGTGATACAGACCATATTCTCTGATTGTAATGAAATTCAGTTAGAGTTAATAATAAAGTGATAAACAAAATGTTTGTAAATTACATAAACATTTCCTAATAACTTATGGGCCAAGGAAGAAATCATAATGGAAATTAGAAAACACATAGAACTGAACAATTGTGAAAATTCTATATACCCCACAATGAATGGTATATAACTAAATTGGCATTGAGAGGGAATCATATAAAGGATATAAGATATATCCTTATACAGAAAAAAAAAATTAATGAGCTAAGAAGTACCCAACTGAAGAAGTTAAAAAAAGAAAGTAGAATAAATCCAAAGGAAGTGTAAGTGAAGACTTCATAAAGATAAAAGGAGAAATTATTGAAAAAAAGAAAAAATTGAGGCACCTGGGTGGCTCAGTGGGTTAAAGCCCCTGCCTTCAGCTCACGTCATGATCCCAGGGTCCTGGGATGGAGCCCCACATAGGGCTCTTTGCTCAGCAGGGAGCCAGCTTCCCTTCCTCTCTCTGCCTGCCTCTCTGCCTACTTGTGGTCTCTGTCTGTCAAATAAATAAATTTTTTAAAAAATCTTTAAAAAAGAAAAAAGAAAAAATTAGAAGAATCAAAAAAGCCAAAAGTTAGTTGTTGGAGAAGTTTAACAAATATACAACAATATTAATCAAAAGAAAGAGAGAGAATGAACAACTAATATTATGAATGAAAAGGGCATAAAAATACAGGTGTGGTAACAATTTAGAAAGTAAGAGAATAGTATGAATGACTTTGTAACAATAAAATTTGAAATTTAAGCCAATGGACAATCATTTAGGGAAAAAAAATTAGCTTACTGAAACTGACAGAGAAACAGAAAATCTGAATAGTCCTAAACCCATTAAAGAAATTAAAATATTTAACAATCTTTCCACAGGGAAAATATAAGCTTTAAATATTTCATGTCTTTGCATTGTGTCAACTTGGTCAACTGGAACTGTTTTTCAGAATTTTATTCCTGTGTCTTATTATTTCTCCAATATTTCTTTTATTTTTATTTTTTTATTTTTTATTTTTTTTTAAAGATTTTATTTATTTATTTGACAGATAGAGAACCCAAGTAGTTAGAGAGGCAGGCAGAGAGAGAGGAGGAAGCAGGCTCCCTGCTGAGCAGAGAGCCCGATGTGGGGCTCCATCCCAGGACCCTGGGATCATGACCTGAACTGAAGGCAGAGGCCCAACCCACTGAGCAACCCAGGCACCCCTCAAATATTTGTTTTATACATGATGTCTGGTATTCAACAAAAAATTAATAGGTAAACCAGGAAATAAGACAATTGACCAAAAACCAAAAGAAAAGAAAAAAAAATGGGCAAAATAAATAGACCTGCAGGAGATTCAAATATCGAAGTTATCAGACATGGATTTCAAAATAACTTAGGTTTATAAGTTAAGAATATATAATTAAGAATTCCAGCAAGAATTTGAATCTATTAAAAAACTAATTGAAAATGACAATAACTAAAATAAAGAACTCAGTAAATGGTTTAAAGATTAGACACAGCTGAATAGACAGTTGGTAAGCTAGAGAATAGGTCAATAGAAAATAAATATATATTTAATTTTAGAAGGCTAGAAGAGAGAGAATGGTAAAAGCAGTATTTGAAGAGATAATGTCTGAGAATATTTTAAAATAGATGAAAAATAATAAACGAGGTTGAAGAAATGCCACAAAATCAAATAAGAGAAATACAAAGAAAACCTCTAATACAAAGAAAATGAGAAGATTTAAAAAGCATTCAGAAATAAGAAGCATAGTTTCAAATGAATGAAAATAAGACAGATGACAGAAATGATGAAAGCCACAAGAAAATAGAATAATATGTTTAAAGTATTGAAAGAAAATAACTAGATTTCAACATCTAGCAAAAATATTGTTTACAAAAATGAAGGCAAAATAAGAACTTTAGATAACACAAATCTAAAAAACTGGATACCAGGAGACATGCACTGATAGAAATACTAAAGGAGAATTTTCAGACAGAAGTAAAATGACCCCAGATCAAATCATGAAAATACAAGAAATGAGGAATAAATGAAATCGAGTCCCGCGTGGGGCTCTCTGCTCAGTGGGGAGCCTGCTTCCTCCTCTCTCTCTCTGCCTGCCTCTCTGCCTACTTGTGATCTCTGTCAAATAAATAAATAAAATCTTTTTTTTTTTAAAGATTTTTATTTATTTATTTGACAGAGAGAAATCACAAGTAGACAGAGAGGCAGGCAGAGAGAGAGAGGAGGAAGCAGGCTCCCCGCTGAGCAGAGAACCCGATGCGGGACTCGATCCCAGGACCCTGAGATCATGACCCGAGCCGAAGGCAGCGGCTTAACCCACTGAGCCACCCATAAAATCTTAATAAAAAAAAAAGAATATAATGAAACAGATCCCTATCTTACACATTTACACAAAAATCAACCCAAGGTAGAATATAAATTTTAATGCAGAAGGCAAAACTGTTATTCTTTTAGAAACATTTATAAGAGTGCATATTTAATAGCCTTGGGTTAAAGAAGAATTTCTCAATCAAGGCCCCCAAAATGAAAAATATCAGTAAACTATCATGAAAATTAAGAACTTCTCTTTCTCGAAATACACCACAAGGAGGTCAAAATGCAAGATGTACCTTTAAGAAGAAGTTTGCAACAGATATAACTGACAAAGTTTGCTATAAACCTGGAATATATAAATATGTCCTAAAGGCAATAAGCAAGAGAAAACAACGCACTAGAAAATGAGGCAGAAGACGAAACACAAATGTGACCTAATAACCGCACGAAGTACCATTACATTATTATTCAGGGAACAAAGCACAATGGGATGCCATTTCACACCAAGCCTCTGGCAGACATTTCACTCAGACAAGTCCAAGTTTTAGCAAGAGCGTGGAACAAACAGTCCTCTCACACAGCTGGTAGGCTGTTGATTGGCATAATTATGTTGGCACTACCAAGTGAAGTTGGACATGTTTATATTTCACAACTTATCAAGTTTAATCTGAGGCGTATATCCTAGGGAAACCCTTACACTTGTATCTCTCAAGGCACATATAAAATAGTTAATCTTTTATGCAAAATATCCATCAACAGTAATGTGAACAAGAAATTATTGCATGATCTTGGGGTGCCTGGGTGTTCAGTCGGTTAAGTGTCTGCCTTCGGCTCAGGTCATAATCAGGTTATGTTCAGTGAGGCGTCTGCTTCTCTCTCTCCCTCTGCCTCTCTGCCCTGCTCGTGCGTTCTCTCTCTCTCAAATAAATAAATAAAATCTTAAAAAGAAATTATTATAGAGTCTTATATAGAATCATTATTATATGTATTATATATAATATATATTATTATGATATGGAATACTGTATAATAGCTAAAAATAAGTGAATTGTAGCTACACACTTGAAAATAGGTTAATCTGAAAAATAGGTAAGAAATAATGTTCTATTGCTAATGCTAAGTCTTGGTGGTGGCTACATAGGTCTTTATTATTGTTGTTATTGTTAATTATTTCTCTGTAAACTGCCTACATGTAAGACAAAAAAGGGGGGGAATGTATATTTTACAGTTCCAAAATGGTGAAAAGAACACAATAGAAATTGTCCCTAAATTCTACTAAGCACTTCATGGATTCCAAAGCAGAATTACTCACATTCCTTGCGTTTATCCGAGCTGGGCTTTCTGAAGTCTGGCTCTCTGAAGCCATGGAGCATACAGGCTGGGTCACCATGTTCTGATCTGGGAATTTTCCTCCACAGTTGCAACAGCCTGAAGAATGGCAAAAATGCTATTCACCACACATTTTGTGGGTTCCCCCCCCCACACTTATTTATGTATGTATGTATGTATTTATTTATTTATTTTTCACCACACATTTTGAACACATTTGGCAAATAGAGGGATCAAAACGAGGAATGAGATCATGGAGGTTATGGGCAAAGAAAGTCTGTGTCTAACAAAGGAGGAAATACATAGAAAAAATAAAAATTGCCATTTGGAATGACCTGGTTGGGTATGGTAAAAATAAAATGCTGCTTGCAATTATGAGGAAAAAGGGCATTCAAATGTTGGTGATTTGATTTGCTTTGACCTTCTATTACCAAAGCTGACCTTTAGCAATCCATTGTTCCGTTTTTCTTCTTAACTTTCATTTTTCAATTCTACTTTTCAAATCCTTGTGCAGCCTTCTGTGTTTGCTAAATTATTCAGCAGATTAACATAGCAATGTGTATGTTTGTCCCAAGATGGAAATGATAATGAAATTGTCTGTCCTTCTCGCATTCATGAGATAATAGGTAGGGATAATTTTTTTAAGTAATTAAAGCAGAAAGGCAGTCAGGATCACAAAATGGAAGAAAGTAGAAGCTAAAGACTTCTGCCTGCATCACCATTTTTAGTCCTCTGCCTCATTGGAACTCTTGGCACCAGGTTCGTCCCTTTCTCATTCCAAACTCACAGCTTTCTTTCAGTTTTTCTCTTGGACTCCAAACGACTTTGTATTCTCCCACAGTTGTTACCATCTTCTTATTCAAAATCTGCCGTGAAACTCAACAAATTCTCAGAAAATAAGGCAAATAAAAAAATCTGGGTATGGACATTGGGGAGGGTATGTGCTATGGTAAGTGCTGTGAAGTGTGTAAACCTGGCGATTCACAGACCTGTACCCCTCCCTGGGGATAAAAATACATTATATGTTTATTAAAAAAAACAAGAGAATAGAGGAATTCTAAAAAAAAAAAAAGAAAGAAAGAAAATAAAAGAAAAAAAAATCTGGGGGTGCCTGGGTGGCCCAGTTGGTTGAGCATGGGACTCTTGGTTTCGGCTCAGGTCAAGATCTCATGGGTGTTGGGATGGCTGGAAATCCGCTTGCCATTCTCTCTTTTGCCCCTTCCCCCACTCATGCTTGCTCTCTAAAATAAATATATCTTAAAGAAAAGGAAAAGAAAGAAAAATCTGGACTTCAGTGATCATTCAGTATACTCACGAAGGGAAGGAAGAAAAGAGCCTTTGTAGTCTTAGCCTTGCAACCAGACAGTTTAGTCATACAACATATCCTAAAGGTTTAGTTCCATGCTCAAAGTAGGATTTCCTCTCCCAAGTCTCTGAAGAGGGTCCCTTTCAACTTACTGCCTGTAATCGTGGGCAGCTTGGTGCTTCAGAGGACAGCTGTTATGCCATTGGAGTTTCAAGAACATCTGCCTGTAACAGTCATCCACTGAACCAGCTCCGATCGCTAGATGACCAATTCTTCATTTAATCCTTTAAATACTAAAAAAATAGTATCTCCTTTTTCAAGACATGTCTCCTGAAAATCTTTTTTTTTTCTCCCCCAGAAGCCAAATCTCCCTGCCTTTTTGTGCATTCCTCTATCGATTATATTTTTAGACCTTTCAGAAGAGCTGTTGCCTCTTCTTGGAGGTGGGGATCCAGAACATCAGTGTCCTTTTAGAAGCGAGATATCCAAACTGAACACCATACTCCAGATATATATACCATACATATACTCCAAATTCTATACCATCTTTCATTCCAAGTGCCCCCTCCCCAGTGTCCAGCTCGGTGTCCCTTAAACTTGAATGTCCTCAAAATCATGCAGAAATCTTGTCACAAATGCAAATAATGGCTCATTAAGTCTCAGGGAAGGAGTGTACCTTTTTAACAAGTTCTCAGCTGACCTGGTTGCTGCTGGCCCACAGATTCCACTTTGAGGAGCAAGTGAATCAAAAGACAGCTGATCCAGTTTCCCAATTCCAAATTCGTGGAAGAGGGAATCTGATTATCCTAGTCCAATTTTTGGGTTTGCTTACCCTGGATTACACTGCTCTCATTAGCTATTGGCAGGAGAACAGATGGACAGAAGACAGACATGCACTTTGGTCAGCCTCTACAGCAGGAGATGTGGGTAGACTGAGTAGTTCAAAATGTTAAAATACATCTATAGCGTGAGTCAGCTAACAGCCCAAGGTCATGTTTATGTAAATGGCTCACCAAACCAAAATTTTTTAAAGGCTTTACTTACTTATTTTGTTGGGGGGGCAGAGGGAGAAGATCCCAAGCCAACTCCCTGCTGAGTGGAGATCCCTATGCAATGTGGGGCTCGATCCCACGATCCTGAGATCATGACCTGAGCTGAAACCAAGAGCCAGATGCTTAACTGACTGAGCCACCCAGGCGCCCCATCACGAAACCAAATTTTGACTACCTTGCATTGTACCCTTTTCTTATATATAATGGGAGAGACTGCCATTTTCCAACATAATTGATATGGTTCTAATTTCCTTTAAACCCTGTTCATACAGTTAAGTTAAACTTGTTTCTGATGTTTGCATAAGGAATATACCTATAAAATTAAAATATTCTAGAAAAGAAAAAATTATGAATTGTCCACTTGAACTAGTTTTTGTAGTTTAGATTTTATTCTTCTGTCATTTCAATGAGATTCTGGAAGAAATGAAAGACTTGCTTTCAGCCAACCATCCTAAAGAAGGAGCCCCTTTATACGGTATTATTTCTCTTTCTGCCATCCCTGAACTCAGTGCAGATTTGCAGTTATAATAGTCAAATGTCCCTTTTCAAGAGTTTATCCAGGGAGGCGTGTATGGCCTTTCAGGGAATCTCTTGAGTGTGATTTCCAAACTACAAATGATGTCTAAAGGGAAACATTATAGTTTGGAACTGAAACCTACACCCTACCCCCTCCGCCACCTCCCCTCGTCCACATACTGTGCCGAATGCTCTCTCTTCCACTACATTGAGGATACCGGAAATGATGGCAGCATTTTACTTTTACTCCCTAATCTAGATGTTTACTCCTTGGTAGAGACACTGTGGTGTGTTCCCCTTCCACTGGGCTCCAATGTTGGCTTTTTTTTTTTTTTTCCCCCTTAGCTGCAAGGTCATTTCTAGCAATTGAAGTACTTGAAGGAGTGGGCAGTGGAGAGGGGTGATGGGGATGGATGCGACAGGATAATGAGAAAGTTCTCCGGCATGAGGCTGGGGAGGGCAAAGAAATTATTCCAGCTTGGGGAGCTTAGAAAGAAATCATGTAACAATTCATCTCAGCCCTGGATTGTCAGAATTGGTCTTGCTGTTTGTTCACTTCTTTAAAAACTAGTCCCAGAAAAACCGTATGACCCATTTGGGGTTTGCAAGAGGTCTTCCATAATTCAGAGGACTGGCACATTAGTTTAATCAGAAACTTGGCTTCTTTTCCATCTTTTCATTTCGTCAATTAAGAGGCATAGCCACAATGGAGAAATTTATCTGGGATGCAAGGAAAATCAAAGTACTCTCAGAGATTTGTTGGGCCAAGGAGACATTCACCTGGGACCACTTTAGAGATCAATTTTCAAAGCCTCTAAAAAAATAAATGGAAGTGTCCTTTTTGAGTCTGTTAGCCTCTATACCACTGCAGGGTGCCTGATCTTGGCCGTGTTCATGGTGTGTCTATTCATCACACTAATTCAACACAAGTCTTCCCTTTTTTGCCAAATGGTAGGCATCAAGACCAAATCCATAACTTCCCCACTCTGGTTTCTTGGCAGGAGTCACTTTTGTCCTTTTAAGCTGTGTGTAAGTTTTCTTTGGTAGAGCCACAGACATTTGGCCTCTTCCCTTTGGGGGCAGTTTTGAAGGCTTAAAGACATTGCCCTAATCTTCATATGAATATGAAACTCATTATGTTAGTCTGTCTAAAGTAAGTCTCATCTAGGGAGTTAATAAGTATGACTTTCATGTCAATGTCATAAGAAGAGAAAAATAGATCTGATTCCTCTCCTATTAGTTGACACACATATTCATAGCTACAAAGCAAACAGCATTGTGGGGTTATTTTTTTTCAGTAACAGCAAATAATTTTTTCATTTTAATGTGAGAGCACGTAAAATGGAAGTTTGCATTTGAATACAGTTTCAATAAACAGAATCACTATAATTGCCTATTGGGATGACTCTTATGTTTTATAAGCATTGAATTTTTGGATATCCAATAGCAAGTAGAAAGCCCATGTGCCATTTTTTTCTTTCACAGATGTAATCTAAGCGAATAGCTATTTAAACTCTTGCCATCTCAAACTCTATTCAGACTACTGAATATTTGTCTTTAGTGCTTTTTCTCCCTTAACCAAGATAGTAATTGCCTTTGCTAAAATTAAAAAAAAAAAAAAAAGAAAGAAAGAAAGAAAAAAAAGAAAAAATTGTGTGCCTGCGTGGCTCAGTTGGTTAAGTGACTGCCTTCGGCTCAGGTCATGATCCTTGAGTCCTGGGATCAAGTCCCACATCGGGCTTTCAGCTCCGTAGGGAGTTTGCTTCTCCCTCCGACCTTCTCCCCTCCTGCTCTCTCTCACTCTCTCTCTCAAATAAATAAAGAAAATCTTTAAAAAAAATCGTTTTGTTTATTCTGCCAGTGCTCCAAATCCCTTATTCCAATTTGTTTTATATCGCTTGCTCTGCTGTTCTAGCTTTCTCACTTTCTTCTGATAGGGGACTATTACTTAAATCTTGTGAATGATTGTCATTAGTTTGTCAGAAAAAAATAAATTAATCCAAACCACTATTGATGCGAGCTGTCATTAGATTTACATACTTGATAATGGCATACCACAACTGAGCCTTTCCTGCTGACGGTCAATGGCATCTCAGGCAATGGTTTAAGTAGTGACACTTGTGAAACTTACCAAGTTCTGTAATTGTCAACTTTGATTTTTTTCCACCATGCCTTAAATTACAGACATATTTGTGCAGTGACCAAGACTTCCAGAAGCCAAATTCCTCATTTTTCCTGAAGAATGACTTTTTCCTAAAGGAGAATGGAGATCATTTACCAATTTTAGTCAGTTGTTCCTTTGTTTCAGAAAAGCTTGGAATTGAGACGAATTGGAAGAAATGTGTAATTTTTGACATGAAAAGTAGTGAGATGGATATGACTCTAAACCAAACATTTTTCACTTAGCTATGTAGGCTTAAACAGAGCTGGAATAATCTTTTGCAACTCCAGGCATCAAGGCAAGGGAATTTCTGCTGCGGCAGTGTTTGCGGACTATGAACAGGTACTACTGGTGGGAGGTGGCGTGCTTTCAAGGGGTACCTAGGTGAACAGTTTATTATAATGGTTAGGTGTTTACTTTTAGCCCAACATTTTATGATGGAAAATTTCAAAATAAAGCCAAGTGGAAAGAATTTTACACCGAACACCCATAAACCTACTGCCAGAATTCTGTAATTAACATTTTACTCTCCTTGCTTTATCACATGCATAACTGTCTATCCAGCCCTTGCTCTAGCCATCAATTTCTCTTATTTTCAATGCATTTTATGCATCTTATTTTTAATGCATTTCAGACACTAGTACATTTCTCCTAAAACCCTTTAGTATGCAGACAGATCATTGAGAGTTCAATATTTGCTTATAGTTTATGTTTTTGTGGGAGTAAAATGTACTGTCTGACAAAATACATACAAATATCTGTGTAACCCAAACTCCTATAAAAATATACAATATGGCCATCACCTCAGAAAGTTCCCTGAGGCTTAATCCCCATCCCTGTCTCTTATCCCCAAGCAACCACTATTCTGAGATATGTATTTTTTTTTTAAGATTTTATTTATTTATTTATTGAGAGAGAGACAGTGAGAGAGAGCATGAGCGAGGAGAAGGTCAGAGAGCGAAGCAGACTCCCCATGGAGCTGGGAGCCTGATGTGGGACTCGATCCCGGGACTCCAGGATCACGCCCTGAGCCTAAGGCAGTCGTCCAACCAACTGCGCCACCCAGGCGTCCCCTGAGATATGTATTTTTATAACCACGGGTAATTGTACCTATTTTGGAAACCACAAATAAATGGAAATTTTACATTAGGCTTCTTTCACTCAGCCTAATCTTTTTCTTCATCCTTTTTGTTCTGCATCCCTCCTTTGTTCTGTTCACTCCTTTGTATTGCTGAATAATAGTCTGTTCTTTTTGTGTAAAGAGATTGTCAGTTTCCTTGGGTGAAGCTGTGGTTGTCAAGTTACAGGGTAGATATATATTTTTCACTTTTAAAGAAAATGTAGGGAAATTTTTTCCAAAGTGATTGAACCAGTTTACATCACCAGCAGTGAGTGGGTTGCCTGTCCTATCAACAGTCTTTTTATTTTTACTCTTTCTTTCAATGTGAGTGGTTCTCATTGTATTTGTAATTTGATTTCCCTGGTTGCTTATATTTAATGGTTTAGGAAAAAGACAATTAGAACATCGAGTCTATGATTTCAAGTATATCAGACTGGAGCCAGGGCCAAATAAAAATTGTGTCAATTCAAGATGAAGTTAAATTAAAATTCCAGATGAATAAGAGTTGAGGTGGTATATGGTTATGGCAAAATCCGTGAAGTGGTTGGTGAGTAAGTGAAGTTTGGGAAATGCTGTTACAGAGGGGACTCTTTTTCAGACTTCCTCTATTTCCATGGCTTTTTTGGATTGAATCAAAATATCAACAGGTAAAAATATTTAAGAAATTCAGACTTTTTTTCAAAGAAGATGTACAGATGGCCAACAAGTACACAAAAAGTTGCTTGGCGTCACAAATAATCAGGGAAGCAAATATCAAAGCCACGATGAGATACCACCTCACACTCGCTAGCACGGTGGGGAAGAGAAACCAAAAAACAGATTCTTTTAATGATTTTTTTAAAAAGATTTTATTTATTTATTTGACAGAGAGATCACAAGTTGGCAGAGAGGCAGGCAGAGAGGCAGAGAGAGAGGGGCAAGCAGAGAGCAGGATGTGGGGCTCGATTTCAGGACCCTGGGATCATGGGCCTGAAGGCAGAGGCCTAACCCACTGAGCCACCAAGGCACCCCCCAAAAACAGACTCTAAAATATAGAGGGGAGGTGCCAACTGGTGTTAGCTATTATTTGTAAGTGAGAATCCTGATGAGTGCCTCTTATATTATCAAGGACACATCTTTGCAAGATCATTTTCCTGGATTAGGGGGGCTCTGATTGTTTATGTAAACATCTGTCTACAGGAACTTCCCTGGGCAGTTTGTAGAGATTAGGTGCAGATTCCCGCAGAGTCAGGTTTAGAAAACTCCTCAACAGTCAGGAGGCAGGCTGGAAGAGAAGTGATGCCAATCAATTTACCGGGGAGCCACCACGGGAACCAAGAAGAGACTGGTTTGTCGCCCTGGCCATCGGGGTTCCACAGTCTGTGTGAGGTGGGGTGGCGTGGGGTGGGGTGGGGGAGGGGGAGGGAGAGGCTAAGATTCTTGGGCAAATCCGTGCCCCATAGGTGTTTCCCTGGTGCTGCACATGAGACAAACGATCTCCTACTCCACTTCCCTTTGCCTTTCTCCATCTGCCTGAAACTACCCAGGCATCTGCTCCCGGAGCTCGGCACTATCTGATAAACACCTCTGAGAGTAATCCTACCTCTGAATGCGGACAAAGACTCCTGTAACATGATGTAATCATGCGATTTTAGTTGGCTCAGCCGTCTGGAAAGGGTGATGTTCAGTCATTTGGTGGCACTGGAAGGAAGCTTGACATTACGTTTACACTCGGCGGCGTACTAATCACGGTATCCATTAATGCGGCTACCTGTTGCGAGGCTGGGTAATTGCACTTCTGTTGGTACTATCTCACGGGCCTCCAAGAGTGATTGCAGATAGCAAGGAAGCGGATGTTCAAGGACGGTGCGTATGACAAAGCGGTGAATGGAGGACCCTTGAATGGTGTCCTAGGGGTGACTCACCCGTGCCTGGACCGCCTGCTCGCGCACAGCTGAAGGCGAAGTGGCAGGGGCCCTTCTCTGGTGAGCAATCATTGCCAACCCCACATGGGCCTCCACTGTGGAGCCCGAACCACTCAGGAAAGGGAGGAGAAGCAGTGCTAAGGAACCAGTGGTTCAAGTGGGGTAGGAGGGCCAAGGTTCTCAAGGGTGCCTACTCACTTATCCCCGTCTCCTTTCTCAGGGTCACTCTTTTCCCATCAAGGCCCTGACCTTGGCTTGTGCTGGGAGTCCAATCTCTCTCATCTTCTGCCATTCCTACAATTAAGTTTTCCAGCTGTAGGAGACCCAGGTTACTTTAAAAGCTGCCAAGGAGTTTTCTTTTTTTATTCTCACACTGTGCTTTAACTTGTTGATTAACAGGTCTGCTGGTCATTTTCTCTCTTTATGAACCCTTCCAGCCCCTACAGTTACTATTTCCCACATACCCTCTAAATGCCTATCTTTTGTACCAGCTAATGCACCTCTTTCCACCTGTAGTCTATCTCAGTCCTCCCACTAAAGGTCTTCGCAATCACCATGCCGGGAATTAGTAGCGCACCCCCTCCCACCAGGGATGCGGTCTCCTTTCCAACTAGTAGGTTAGTGATGCAGAGTCCTATCCTCTGTTTTGCTTCCTAGGGCCATATAGTACCAATACCAGCTCTCTTAGGATGTGGGGTTTCTCATTCAGGTTATTCATTGGGGAAGTGCTCTCTGGAGCAGTGGGAGAAGCAGCAATAAGGGCAAGAAGGAAAAACTAAACAAGGATGTGATGGAAGCTGGAGACTAGATTTCCCCCATGGAAGATCTGGGGCAGGAAATGCACTGCAGAATCGGCCCCATCAGCGGATACAAAAGACGGGCTCCTTACCCTCGGTGGGACCAATTCCGCAGTGCAGTTCCTGGCCCAGATTACAGTCTGTATTATTTGCACTGCCACCACCCACCCCCAAGACACACACGGAAAGAGTGATATTCTCCATTGAGTTGTTATCAGCTACTAAAACACATTTCTAGGCCCAAAACTGAGATGCTCCTGTCCAGCTACCTCATCAAGAAACCCAGACTTGTCCTTGAATGCTCCGCTTGACCAGAAACACAGTATACCCGGTCAGCCGATCCGCGGGTGCCCAGCTAGCTCTGGAATCTACGCTTGGTTCATGTTATTCCTTCTGATCTAAAAAAGGTTGACTATGCAGCCCCTGCCAATCAGATATTTTCTATTTTTCTCTTCGTGTCCCTTCTTGTTTATCCTATGAGTGTGCCTTTTAGAAATAAGCTGGGAGCTGGAACTTTAGCAGGGTTTCTTTGGCTGAGTTGACTGTCTCAATGACGGTCTCTCACTGGCTGGGCTGTAGCCAGGGTGGAGGAAGCGCTCTTTCCACCTGCTGGGATGGTAGAGCAGTAGTCATAAGCAAGGGCTCTCTATTCCGGTTGAGTCTGCAGATTGATGACAAAGAGGTAGGGCAGGAGAGTACCCCATGCCAAACTTTCTGACTGACTCCCTCGTAGTGAGGTTTGCCTATATAAATTTTCACATTTCCCCTTTTGATCCAGATCTTTCTTTGAAAGCATCGCTGATCCATAATCATGCTCTTTATATTAGTGGTTCTGTCCCTCAGTGCCAGGAAGGACCTTTTGTGGTTGCCTAGTCCTCTGTAGGATGGAAAGTGCATAGCAGTTGGAAACTGCCACATTCGTGTAACAAGAAAGCTTAGGAGGGAGAAATTCTCAGGTACTTCCTACCAAAAGCCTACATCTTCTCAACAATGAGCCACCATCACCTTACTGGGTACAATGTTTTTTTAAAAAGCTCAACAACCAACAAAATACAAAACTTAATTATACAAAAGGGAAGAAACGTAACAATTCCACATTGTGTGATGGTTCTAAACCAGGACTCAAGGTCTGAAAGTAACTAACTTAAATATTTATTGGCACTCATTCCAACTTAGGAAAGAAAAGTTCTGTCTATGAAGGCAAACCAGAATCATGCATGCCTCCGGGAAGTCTCTGTTTAAAGCAGCCATGGAAGCAGAATTATGAATGCTGCAGGGACACACTAAAAGAATTAACCAAGTGTGTCTGGAAAGATACAGTGCAGGCATAAGCAGGAAGCAATAGCTAATCAACTATTTGCAAAATAGCAAAACTTCAAAGACATTTTAAAACAGTACTGTTACCACAAAAGAACTGTTTAGAACCCAATGTCTTATTGATAATATAACCCTTAAGATTGCAAATTCAGAAACCACAAATTTGAAAAGAATACAAAATTAGTTAATAGGGGTTTGTTTCTTCAAAGCCTCCTTCAAGATGGTCCCACTGGCTAGTTTCATCCAATGTTTGGCCTGGCTTTCACCAACCAGCAAGCGGTTGGGTTAATTGCTATAAATCTGAGATGCCAGGTTGGTAAGTTTGAAAAATTTGAATTCTTCAGCAAACCTGTGGGCCCTCAGCCACTTGAAGAAACTCTTTAGCTATGACTCTCCATTCAGCCTGAGTCTAGGGAACATAAGAAACTTGAGGTTTATTTAGATCCTCAGAAGACTTAAGTTTAAAGAGGTAAATTTTAACAGGTTCAAGAGAGGAGGGAGTGGGGAAAAATTCAGAGAAAAAAGCAAGTTCAGCAGAGAGAACAGAGGAAACTGGTAGAGAGGTGGGGCCTGTGCTCAAGGCAGCCATCAGCAGACGTCCCCCAAGGCCTCCTACCCCCAACCATTTTGACTTCTTTCAAGTGTTTGCCTTAGTGAATTTAGAAATAGTATTTTGCAAAGAGGCAAACCTGAATCCTGAAAACATCCTGGAGCCTCAGGGTACTATTTAAAATAGGCATCCCATTCAGTTTTGCTCTCCCTTTCTTTTTCTCTTAAGGAGCCATGGCTTTCTTTCTTTCTTTTTTTTTTTTTTTTTAAGATTTTATTTATTTATTTGATAGAGGTCACAAGTAGGCAGAGAGGCAGGCAGAGAGAGGGAGAAGCAGACTCCCTGCTGAGCAGATAGCCTGATGCGGGGCTCAAACCCAGGGATCATGACCTGAGCCAAAGACAGAAGCTTTAACCCAGGCACCCTGAGACGTGGCTTTCTGTTTTCATTTTGAGTAAAACAAGTTTGCTTCATAATGGCCATTGAAACATTATTACTTTTGCTTAAATCACTCCACTTAGTTATAAAGGGGTCTGCGGAGGGGCCATAGTTTTTTTATTATTTATTTATTTATTGAAGATTCCATTTATTTATTTGAGAGAGAGAGAGAGCATGAGAGGGGAGAGGTCAGAGGGAGAACAGACTTCCTGCCGAGCAACGTGGGACTTGATCACGGGACTCCAGGATCATGACCTGAGCTGAAGGTGGTTGCTTAATCAACTGTCACCTAGGTGCCCCAGGCCGTAGTTTTTAAACATAAAACTGACCGGAGTCTCAGTAGCGGGGGGACACTCAAAGCACTATAATGACTGGGATCCTATTTCTTAAAGGTTTTTCAGGAACAGCCTGACCCTAGAAGGAATTAGACCGGAGGCTAGCACAGTTCCAGTAGGAACTATTTCCATCCTAGCTGGACTCGGACCAAACGCTGATGAGGTTCCAACAGGCACGTTCTTACTAGAACAGTCTGATTTCCCCAAAAGGGGGAATCAGACCAAAGGTCAACACAGTTGAAACTGGCACAGTTCAAACAGAAACAGTCTGAGTTCAGAAAGTCAGACTAAGGGTAGCCCAGTTCCAAACAAGACTCAAACCAAAGACCAAATGGCACTCTGAGAGATAAAAACAAAAACCCGGGCCTTAAAACAGATCCTGAATAAAGCCTGGAGAGCTCAGACACAAAGTGTGGAGGTTGAATTGCAGGAGAAGACTTATCCCCAAACCCTAGGGCTGGTGAGAAAGCAGTCAGCCCAATCAGCTCTGTGAGGACTGGTACCTGGGTTTGCTCACCAGCTAGAGACTCATTTGAGGGTCTTCTCTAGAGCCCTGTACAGTTCACCGATTAAGGTAACCTTAAAAATAAAACTGCCAGGGGCACCTGGGAGGCCCAGTCAAGTAAGCGTCCAGCTCTTGACTTCGACTCAGGTCATGATCTTGGAGTTATAGGATCGAGCCCCATGTGGGGCTCAGCATGGAATCTGCTTGTCACTCTCCCTTTGCTCCTTCTTTGCTTGTGCTCTCTCCCAAATAAATAAATAAATAAATAGATAAAGTCTTGAGAAAAGAAGGCTCATTGGAGTAATTTCCCACAAGGCCTCCTTAGGCATCCCCCATACACCGTTTTCCTAAGAATATCTGACTATTGGTTTCTGAGATAAAAGCACCCTCGTCCTTTCTTCTTTCTTTCTTTTTTTTTTTTTTTCTGTTTTGGTCAGCTGTAAGCCAAGCGATTTTCAACTTGGCAAATGAATCCACTGTCTCCTGCTTATGACTGGCTAGAAAGAACACAATATCACATTATTTATTCACAAAAATACATGCTTTAATATGTGACTATGAATTAATTAACCATTTGTGTAAAAAAATCCATTTTGCCTCAATGATTTCATGTAAGCACCTGAGAAATTGTTTTTCAGAAAGCTGCTGGGAAACTCCCAGAGTCAAATAGTGAACTTTCAACATGAATCTCTTTTTAATTTACAAGCAAATAATCCTCAGGCATGTTCGTATAGTTTCAAACTACTCTGGCTGGTCCTCATAGCAGAAAAGGGAAAAAAAATGTACTTTTCTGAAAGTGACTCTAATTTTCTTCCCACATTCAGCATACGTGAAGGAATTTGGGGGAAATTTTACACTTTGTGAAACCTATTTATAAATTTTTCTTATGAAAATATTATAACCACCATAGCAATCATAGGGAGAGGAAGTGCTTGATCGATCTTGGTGCAGGTTATTGGCTCTGAATATTGGAAGTGAAAGCTGTTGAGGTCTGTGGTATGGGATTGGTGGGCTGAAGTATCCTGTTAAAAGGGAAAACCTTACACATTTCAGTATTTGCAGACATTTTTAAGACAAGTAGATATGACCTTTCAGGAAAAAAGTGCCAAAGAGGTGGACCGCTTCCCTTGCCAGGAGACAGAGTTTTTGAGTAGCTCTCAGGAGAGCAATAATGGCCCAATATGGGTTTGATTGATTTGCAACTGGATAGGTACTAACTTGAAGAAAGTGTTCTAGAAATATTTGGAAGTTATGGTTTCTCTGTTGAACTGCCTTGAAATTTTAACTGTCCCTGCAGGTGTTGTGTGATCTGTAAAACAATGTAGTGACTTGTGAGCTTTTGAAGGTAGGTGATGAAGGATGACAGTGGTCTGTTGAAAAAAATAAAAATTCTCTTTTCGGTCAGGAATGGTGGCTTGGCTTGCTGCAGGCTACCTAACATTAACAGATGACACAGGATAGACCAGGCACTATCTAAGAACTTTAATGCATTTATTTATGAGGGAGATACTATTCCTACCCACATTTCATAGATAAGGAAATTGAGGTAAACAGAGGTTAGATAACTTGGCCGTGGTTATACATCTGGTTAGTGGATAGAGTAAAATTTAAACCTAGGTAGTTTGACTCTAGAGCACATGTTCTCCATTATTTTGCTACACAGCCTCCAAGGGTATAGCCACAACTTAAAGAAGTACCTGTAGGCTTACAACGTTCAAGTTCCTTTGAAACAAGGCCGCATCCCTGCAAGAAAGTTAAGTGAGGAATTGGGTTGTTTTCTGAAGAATTTAGTCAATTCTATTTGGCAGCTCATTTTTTGAAAAACTCAAGTTGCTGGTGATGTTTCTAAGTCCTTGATTACTGTTGTTTAGTCAGTTCTCCTAAATTCTTGACTTCAATTTATTGACAGGTTGTACCAGCTGAAAACACCAAAGTGCAGTGATGCAAACGAAGTAGACCTTGAGCGTGTCTCCCTTTGCCGATGTGGATTTCTAGGAAGACTGTGGAGAGGGATATCTAATTTTAATTGGGGAAAAATGTTGGGGTCATCACAACCCTCATAGATCATCTGGAGTTGAGGGCACTGACGTCACTGAAGGTCAAAGGTCGGTGACTTGCTCAAGAGGACAGCAGCAGTTCAGAGAGCCGCTTATAGGCAGGCTAGAATGTTCACTTCCTCGAATAGAGCTCTTTCCACAGCAGCGCCCTCTGAACTGAAGCAAGCTGTCAGGCAACACTTGAAAAATCATACTGAAAAGGAACAGCCCCGGTGACAAGGCGTTCGCTGACAAAGACATAAAATTGAACGGAAAAGCCCCCTATTGGAAGTCACCTGGGCCTTTCAGCCATGGACAGTCCTCTGAGGAAGAATCCATTTGGCTCAAGCCTGCTCTTTGATGCAGAGTATGCCTGACAATGAGGTGGCTGGGGTTGGTCGGGGTGGTGATAATGACAAGTTGGCAACCAAAATGAGAAGAAAGCAGATTTATGGCTTGAAACCCTAACCCAGCCACAGTGGAAAACAAAGGCTTATCAACTGCCAAGTGCTGAGGACCTCAGGAGAATAGGTATCTTGGGAAATTGGGCCAATTTCTTCTTCATATGTTTGTCCTTAAAATACATCACGATACTCTAATCCTACCTTTGACAGTTGTGGAATAGTTTGATGGAGATTGGTTTAAAGTTGCAGAAAAATCTTCCTATCTCTAGAAATTAATTTGAAACATCACAGCTCTATGGACTAAATGTTAGTGTCTCATATTTCTAGGCACAAAAAATATTTACTGACTACATAAATAAATGAATGTTCTAGTCAATACATTACATCCCTGATCAATCTTTACCTATTTTTCTGTGGAATACATATTTAAAATTACGATCGAAACACTTCTTTTAAACAACTTCACTAGAATTTAATTAAATAACTGCCAGCTAGTCTCATTTGTATAATACTTTTTGGACTGCTTTGTACAATTTCTTTAAAGCCTTGCCTAGCTTTCTGTTAATAGTGAGAGAACATGACTGATGCCTTAGTTTACATGCATCTTATATTCTGTACAATTAAATTTTTCCTTTCCTGTTCAGCTCACCTTGTTAGATGGGGATAAAATTGTCTTGTTCCAACTTACTAGGAATATTGCAGAACCAGTGAGGAAATGCCCAAAGTGCTTTGATAATCTTACTTGTGTGTGCCTGGTGATTATATTAATTAAAACGTCTTTTGTGAGCAGCACATGAACGGGTTTTTAGTCTTTGAAATAAGTTGGTTTTCAACCTTACGATGTAGTTAAATTCAGATTTGTTGTGAAATATAAATACTTGAGAGGAGAAAAAATTGGTAATTTTTCCCACTCAAAGAAACATCCTGTTTTGCTAAAAGGAAAGGAAGCAATCAGACCTCTGAGGTCATGACAGAAAGATAGAGTAGCCATTTGAAAGGGCTCCCACTGACCCAAAATGAGATAACTTGAGCAGCCAAAAGAGAGTAATGACTTTGGTTTTCTTCTTTCTTTCTTTCTTTCTTTCAAGATTCTTATTTACTTCTTTGAGATAGAATAAGAAAGAGAGAGAGAAAGAGCACAAGCACAGGGAGCAAAGGCAGAGGGAGAAGCAGACTCTCTGCTGAGCAGGGAGTTGGATGTGGGGCTCAATCCCAGGACTTCGGGATCATGACCTGAGCCAAAGGCAGATGCTCAACCGATTGAGCCACCAGGTTCCCATTGACTACAGTTTGTTGAAACATATTGAATATATTAAAAAAAAAATCTATGAGTTCATAAAGATAATGAGAAAAAGAAGGAATGAAAGGAAAGAAAAATCTCAAAACTCATCTGTCACTATTGGAGATGCCTGGTGCACCAGATCAGTACTCCGAAAATTGCCATTTAAGGAAAGAATTAAAAAAAGAAAAAAAAAATAATGAATACTGTTTTTCTGAAAATAAATAAATTGGAAAAAAAAAAAAGAGGGGCGCCTGGGTAGCTTGGTGGATTAAGCCTCTGCATTCAGCTCAGGTCATGATCTCAGGGTCCTGGGATTGAGCCCCACATCGGGCTCTCTGCTCAGCAGGGAGCCTGCTTCCTCCTCTCTCTCTGCCTGCCTCTCTGTCTACTTGTGATCTGTCTGTCAAATAAATAAAATCTTAAAAAACAAAAACAAAGGATTTATCCTGCCTACCTATATAGTTCCTTACATAAATTTTATTTCAGGATGCCCAAATGGCCCGAGTTGATGAGGAATGCTTTCTAATTAAGCAAAAATATTTTAGTTAAGGTGGACACAAAAATAAAAGGATAAAATCTCAATTTTTCATCCCTCAGTAAAATAAAGGATTCAGACAGCTATTCTCAGAATGGCTGGCAAAAGGATTAGATGAGAGGTTTATAAGGAACTGGACATTCGGAAGATGTCAAAGTCCTAGCCTACAGGGGTGGGAGGGGAGAGCTGACGTTACAGAGTGGGGGCAGATTGCCATTTGAGCCACCTGGGCAGTCTGAGAGTCTCTAGAAGTGGGGCTTCCAGGCCTTATTTGCCTTCCTCAGAAATACGCAGTGCCTCCTAACATGTTGTTGCTAAAAATCTTAGGCTGGAATATAATGAAACTTGAAGGTCTAAATTCTCATTTATAGGCAAGACTAAGGACAGAGAACAAGTTAAATGATAGCACAAGCTAACAATCAGAGAATCCAGAGTGTGGGACATTTCATAGGACCTATTGACCCTGTTTTCTCCAAGAAAACACTTGGCATGAAAAAAAAAAGTAGGAGGAGATGTCTGTAAAAAGACATTTTGGAGATAACCAGGGGAATTTGAAATATGGTCATTAGATGGTAATAAATGGTTAATTTTGTAGGAGTCATAATATAAATACTGGGGTTATGTGAGAAATTTTTTTTAAGGCAATGCTTCTTGAAGTATGTAAGAATAAAATATCATAATGCCTGGGATTTGCTTTAAAACAAACATGGCAGAGCACCTGGGTGACTGAGTGGGTTAAGCATCTGCCTTCAGCTCAAGTTGTGATCCTGGGGTTCCGGAATGAAGTCCCGCATTGGGCTCCTTGCTCAGCAGGAAGCCTGCTTATTTCTCTGCCTGTGCTCCTCCTGCTTGTGCTCTCTGTCAAATAAATAAATAAAATCTTTTAAAAAAATAAAACAAATATGGTAAATATAGCAAAATGTTAATAAATGTTTAATCTAGATAGTAGGAATATAGGGCTTATTATAATCTCTTTACTTTGATGTGCGTTTGAAAGTTCTCATGATAAAAGGTTTTTTTTTTTTTTTAAAGATTTTATTTATTTATTTGTCAGAGATAGAGGGAGAGAGAGCGAGTGAGCACAGGCAGACAGAGGCAGAAGCAGTCTCCCTGCTGAGCAAGGAGTCCGATATGGGACTCGATTCCAGGACGCTGGGATCATGACCTGAGCCAAAGGCAGCTGCTTAACCAACTGAGCCACCCAGGTGTCCCTGATAAAAGGTTTAATCGGTGGTTAGATGCAATGAAGTTGCCATGAATTAAGCTCTGAGAAGCAGTTCAAAATATAAAAAAACTTCAAAATTTTTTAAAATGCACATATATATGTAAATGTGGGACATTTTAGGAAGAACTGAAATAGCTTTTTGATATAATAAGGATTTTTATTGATAAACAACCTATATGTAATAAAAGAGAAAAAGGAGAGAAAGAAACAGTCTGTAAGACTCTTATTTGTTGAGGATACTGGGTTTGTTCTAGTTTCAGAGCCGGACACAAGATAAATCCATGGAGGAGAATGGCAATTTTGAAAGAAACATGCCGCTTTAATGAAAATGCAGTCACTGTAACATAACTGCAAAGCAATACAGAAAGTACACCAAAATTCTAGACGAGAAGAAACCTTTTTAGTGGCTTTACACCTTAATTAAATGAGGTTTATAGAATTCCCAGAGTTAAAGCAAAATCTATAACCTACACTTCAACGTTCAGTTAATCTCTTTGGAATGGACAGACAAGCAAATGGGTTTTCTTCCTCAGCACAAGAGCAGATGGGACGATTCATACAGCTTTCCTCATATCTCACTGAAGACGTTTCCAAATAAAAGGTTTATTTGTAAGCTTAAAGGTAAGCGAATGCGTCTACATTGAAGGATACTTAGTGCTAATATTGCATTTACTACTTTTGAATGACAAGTACATACTTAATCAATTCAGCATTTCATATGTTTTCAGGTATTTTGAATAAAATAGTCATTTGGTAGTTGCCTATGTTCCTGCAGTCAAGTTTCTTTCACTAGAAAACCTCCTAACAAGACATGTTCTTTTTTTTTTTTTTAAAGATTTTTTAAAATTTATTTGACAGAGAGAGAGATCACAAGTAGGCAGAGCAGCAGGCAGAGAGAGAGGGGGAAGCAGGATCCCTGCTGAGCAGAGAGCACGATGCTGGGCTCAATACCAGGACCCTAAGATCATGACCTGAGCCGAAGGCAGAGACTTAACCCGCTGAGCCACCCAGGTGCCCCCAGATATTTAAATTTAGATGTTTGTGTTGGATTAATAGTCCTGGCAATTTCAAAATGTATTATGCCAAAAAATGTTATTTAAGTTATGAAATGCAGGAACTCACCTCTATCTCTGTAAGAATTTCTTTTTTATTGCAATATTTATGCAAAAAGTAGGTCTTTGGTGAAAAATGATCTCTTAAGACAGGTTACAGTAATATTTGGACACAAACAGGGGGTGCTTAGGTGAAAGATATTTTCTTCTCAAGGGTTTTTGCCAAAAGAAACAAACAAAAATGTTAGGAAGAAGTTTATATTTGCTGTAATGGAAATAAATTGTTTGCCTTGCATCTCATTCTTTCTTAGCCTGAAAAAGTTATTTTCTTTGTTTATAGAACATTTTCTAATAATAAGACAATAATTGTGGTGCCTGGCTGGCTCAGTTGAGGAGTGTACAACTCTTGATCTTGGTTTTGTAAGTTCAAGTCCCACCTTGGGTGTAGAGATTACTTAAAGTAAATAAATAAACAATTTTTAAAGAAAATAATAAGGCAATGACAGCAAGGACAAGCAATTTTGTCTGCGTGTGAGTATCCAGCTGTGTGGGTCTGGGTAGGGGGGACAGTCACGTGGCACATCCCATCCCCTCCCACTAAGGGATGGCGGCCATCCCTGAGATCACCACTGCTTCTCAGCAGCCCTCCTGTGGCCCCAGGAGAAGTTCTATAGGCGAATGTCTCAAGGCTCATGGTGAAGAACAAAGAGAGGCTCATGTATAGATCATCCAGAAAAGAGAAGGTAAAAATAACATTAACAAGAGTGGGAATATTAACTAATATTTACTGAGCAATTACTTTGTACCAAGGACTATGCTTGCACTTTACAAGGATTATCTCATTTTATCCTCCTGATAACTCTGTGTGGTTGTGTCATTTTATACCCTTTGCCCAGATGAGGAAATGAGGAATTGCCAAGTAACTACTCCCAAGAGATGGCAGAGCAAGGCAGTTGGATTCCAGAGCCTATGTTCTGAAGTCCTAGATAAGAATTTTTGTGAATCACAAGTGCTCTATTGCACGAGACTTTAAAATTTCCAGTAGAATGAGCAAATAGGAAGTAAATAATCAAATAATCTAAGAGTTGAAAATACAGTTCGTCCTATTCGTAAGTACAGAATGAAGAAGTACGAAGACTTTCCCAAAGGATGCGAACACACTCATTTACACACATACGCACTAAACACACAGACCATATGAGCTCTAAAATGGCACGGGTTACATCCACGACTACATACCAACATTTCTTCATCCTTTCAACAAGGAGTCAGCCCTCTGCCAGGTCCTGGCGTTGCTAGGGAGAACAGGCAAACTTGATTCCTGTCCTCCAGAGCTCACGACTGTTGAAGAAGACTGACTTTAAACAGTCCACCGATAACTAATCGTTTCATTACTGTGATGATAAGCTCCAGCAAGTCGAAACACACGGAAATGTGAGAGGAAAATGCAAGCACCCTAACTAACCTGTACTCTGAGGCAGAGGAAACAGGCTCGTGGGAAGGCTGTGAGTCAGGATTTAACATAGCAATTCACAGAAATTATCATGACTTTCCGCAGTTTGCCCGTTTAATTCAAAAGCCAATTTTTAATGGGAAGAAAAAGACTTGTTTTAAATATGTTTGCATTTCATTACTTATTTGGGTGGATGGCCAAGGTGCCTGGGTTAAATTTAAGTGAGTCACAGAAATGTCTTTACCTATGGTGGGGACGGATAATAGCAAGTCTGCAGGAGAGCCGGGGTGGGGTGGCTTCTGGAAAAGGAATTCTACCTGTGTCCTCCGCTAAGCTTGGATATGTCTGGGCAAGTCTGGGGTAGTCCCAGGGCCCATTTACAATGGGGCTATGAACTTTCCGGGGATGGCACTTACTGAAGTGGAGAAAGGAACTAGGTTCATTGAGCCCAAGCCAGGGAGAGGCTTTGCCTATGTAGTGGAGGAAAGAGACATTCTGATGGCTGTTCCCCAGATTTGTCACCTGGAGGCACATCTGACCCCTGAGCAGAGAAGGAGGCCAGCTTTCTCACACAGAACATGCGACCAAAGAGAAAAGGCGTTTCGCCCCATAGGAGAGCAGAGGGGCTCTGCCCTCCTGATGGGGTGGGGGTGGGGTTGGCCTGCTGAGGACGAGGCTGGCTGTGCAGAAAGCAAGATTTTCGGGCCTGGTGGGGAGATGCAGCGGTGGATGGGCCTGGTGGAAATGGGAGGCAGGAGAGGAGGTGAGTTGGGGGCATAACAGGATCGCCTGACAGAGGCTGTGAGGCTCCTCTTGGCGGTGTCCAGAGCTAGAAGCCAGGGACTTGGCAAGCAGTCAGAGTTCCTGCATCAGTGGGAGCTACAGACCAGTAAACAATTTGTCTCCACTGGCTGGTGGGTCCAAGGGAAATCCAAGTTACATGTGGATGAACAGATGCATTGGCGTGGCTGCCTAAGTCCGCTTGGAAACTCAGAACCTTTATTTGTGTTTTATTGATTTGAGTCTTCTAAGACTAAGCTGAAATTAGAATGGTTTCTCGTGTGGAGACAAAGTGTTCACTTTGCAAAAATGCTCTGGAATTTTACAGTAATTCCCATATAACTATGAGCCATGGAGGATGCAGGGAGAACACTGTTTGCCTTCTCTTTGTAGAGAGATATTGGCTGCCTTAAGAAACACCCATCAGAGTTTTATAAATAAAACATAGCAGACAAACACCCATGGGGGCACTTTTTCTCTCTAGTATGAAAGGAATTAGTGTAGTCCATAGAAAACAGGGCTGTGTATGAAAGCCCAGAAAACCCTAGCATAGGGTTTTCAGGCCCCCTGGGGGCCTGAAAATACCCAAGATCCGCAGAATCCAGTAGTGAGATGGCGGTATTGGTGGTGGGGGAGGGGGAAGCGCTGGTGACAGGAAGGGGCTGTCACATGTGTTTAAATGCTTAGGCTGCAATATTGTTTTCCTGCGTGAAGGTGTGTGATCTTTTCCTTATAACTACATATCCTATCACACATATATAAATAAGGTGAAATACCAAAGGTTTTCCCCTTCAATTATTACATAGGCATGAACGACGAAAAGCAGAAGGAAATGTAAAAGATTACCGTGTAAAATGAGATAGCGAATTAGGAAACAGTCTCTTTACATCAGTAAGATCAGATCTTTCCCTGACCCAGAGCTTCTCATCTTGCTGGGCCAGTCCTTTATTAGGGAATGACATGAGGTTTTAGGACAGCGAGGACAAGCAATTCTGTGTGTGAGTATCCCGCTGTGTGTGCCTGGGTTGGGGGGGGTCACGTGGCACATCCCATTCCCCACCCCCACCCTCCACTACCAAATGGCCACTGCTTCTTGGCATGCCTCCCTGTAGCCCCAGGAGAAGTGTTTGGTAGTAACTGAGTTCCTGCTTCACATCTACCAGGGCTGGAGATTAACAAGCTAGAGACTGACCAGGGGGGAGCTCTTCTAGTTATTTTAACTGTCCTGACCATTGATTTAGGGCATTCACAGGCTCCAATTAATTTCATTCATTTTGAAAAACAAAAAGCAGCCAAGAGTGCTCATATTGTGGAAATATGGGTATTCTGATCCCATTCTTATGTTTTCATTTCAAAGAAGACTGCTGGTAGTAAATTTCTTGGTTTTGAAATTACCTAAGTGCAGTCTTTTTATTAGTTAGACAGTGATGTAAAATGCTTGCATGTTTAATGCTTTATTAATTTCTGGAGCTCACATTGTATCAGATTGTGTTTTTATCAGAAGTTACATGATGGTGTAGTCATTTGTAGTGGGTTTCTGAGAGCTCTAGCAAAACCAGAAACACCTCCCTCGTTTGCCCCTTCCTCTCTTCCTCCCTCCCTTCCTCCATTCCTCTCTTTCCCACCCTCCCTTCCTTCTCTCTCCCTTCCTCCATCAATCTCTTCCTTTTTAGTGAAGTTAATAAAAATACTGTGTGTAACAGAGGGCCCCTCCCATTTTGTCCCAAATTAGGAACACACCTTAAATAGGTTATGAAAGAAATAAAAAGTTCATTCTGAGATGCTGTGAAAAGAGGCACGTTCCTAGTAATTTGGCACTGGAAAACATCCCCAAATGGCAGGTTCTAGGTTTTGAATATCGATCCTGCAGGGGCTTTTCTGTTGTACACATTGTTTAGGTCTCCCCAAACCACAAAGAACGCCATAAGACATTTAACCTAAAGAGGACCTGCTAGAACATATGAGAACACAAGCAGTTGCAGGTCAAATTTTAGGATCCAGGAGTTGAAGTGCGGGGGACTGTGCTCGCTAATATCCCACAGGTGTGTATGCAAAGTGCCTTCCTAGGAAGGAGGTGCTGTGCTTTCGAAATATTTTCCCCAACATACATTCTGCCCTGAAATCCTTTGTTCAATGACAGGGAAAATTGCTTCCTAGTTCAGGACTGAGTATTAGAGTTTAATTCATTCATACCCTACTTCTTTCAAAAGATTTGAATGGCAACAATGAAACTGAAGTTAAGATTATGTGAAATTTCCATTCCTTCTACTTTTGTGACATTTGATCTAACAGGAAAAATTTCCTCATCAGTAAAATGGGAATCTGACTTGGACTGTCTGCCCTGTGAGGACGGCTGTGGTGAGCTAATAGGTCTGGAAAGCACATAAATTTTTTTTTTAAATGAAAAAAAATTTTTTTTAAATTTTATTTACTTATTTGACAGAGGGAGAGATCACAAGCAGGCAGAAAGGCAGACAGAGAGAGGGGAGGGGGGGAAGCAGGCTCCCTGCTGAGTAGAGAGCCCAATGAGGGGCTCGATCCCAGGACCCTGAGATCATAACCTCAGGTGAAGGCAGAGGCTTAACCCACTGAGCCACCCAGGAGCCCCAAGCACATAAGTTCTTAAGTGTCATATCCGTGAAACACCACGGAAGGGCAGGCATCTTGTGGGATTTAGACCGGTGGTATTTGGGGACTACATCATTGTTGAGCTCTACTCAAGAATTGGAGTGACTCACTGCATTTCCCTGAGCATGTTGGTGTCAAGTACGGAATGACCTTTCTGAGATTTTGAGTGTCCAGGATGCCCCCTTTCGAACTGCCCAGAACAAGAGATCAAAGAAACCGCACACACTGTTTGGTTTTAAATCAAAAGTTATGATTTTATTTTTAATTTTAATATACCAAGAAAAAATATTTCTTTGAATGTTGTGAAATAAGCACTTGAAAATAACAATTCCAACATTGCTGTGATTTGCTCTGTGAGGCTTATATGGGTGAACGTCTATCTGAATATGGGCTCTGGGGCCCCGAAGAGGCTGAAGCTCCCAGTGGTTTTCAAGTTAGCAGCAAGCAACCTCCTACCTGAACATGCCCAGTCAGTCAGACCTGTCTGAAACCGACATGCCTGGGGAGCTACTTCTGGAGAGTTCTTGATTTCGGCCCACTGAGAGAAGTTTCAAGTGCCGCCAAGTGTTGGGAAAGTAACAGTGTTTAAATACCGACAGGACCCCTCAATGCTGGCCTAAATGGGTTGCAGTGATGGCTTGACCCTGACCTATGGGACCAGTTTCTTCAAGTCCAGTTGCTTCCGGAAAAGTTTAGTACAACGTCATTTTGGGTTTGGATGTCCACCGTAGTGTATTTGACTGTAAGACTTTTGCCTGCCCAACGTAAAGTCAACATACCTTTATTAGGATCTTCCCAAACCCACATGGGGGAGGTGCTCCCATGGTCTATCAGTGTGAGGACAACTTCTGTTCCACTTCTTTCTAAGTGTAATTCAGGAGGAAGCGAAGCCTGAGGATTATCTTTCCTCCTCCTGTGAGCCCTGAATTTTCAAAGTATCTGAGGATGAGGAAAGTAATGGGATGATTCAACAGGTCCACAAAGATTCTTTGATACTCTGCGCAGGTGTTCTTAGCCAATTTCTTTAGCTATGTAGCTATGGGTTCTGCCACGTGGCTGGAGGAGGTTTATAATGGGAGTCAGTCACAACTGGCACTCAAAAAATATATAAATAAATAAAAATTTTAAAAAAGCTCAACTGCACTGACACTTGTTTTACTTAAGTATTTGCACCAGCAGACAGAGGCTGCTGGTTCATTGGAAAACTGGGACCTAACACTTCGTACTGATTGTTGGCACAAAAGTGTAAGGTTGCTTTATTAGCTCTCACTTCGGTGTGTATACGACAGGCCTGTGGGGCATCCTTAGCAAAATCTCTTGATGGTAATGGGTCTGAGGCACAAGGAATCAGACCTTTTACAGGAGACAGAGCACAACCTAAGAAAGCTAAGACAGGGACTCACAACACAAACACAGACTCTGTTGTCCTGAACTGAGGGCAAAATAATACAGGAAACAGAGACTGGAAGGCCAGAAAGTTCTGGGTTTTCATTATGAAAATTTTCATGCAGTTACACTCTTGGGGTTGGAAACTTTTTTGGGGAAATAAGTGTTTAAGAGAGACACGCTTGGGGCATCCACATACAACGGAGTGCTGAGCTCTCGGAGGCAAAAATCTTCTGGCTCTTCTCTACTCTATTAACAGCTCTATTGAATCAGCACAGGGCCCATCCAACAACTCTGAGGGGGAAAAAAAAGGCCTCAGAATGTGCTGGAGCGGACAGTTGGACGACACGTAGTCTCCGAGGGGAGGCTGTTTTATCAGGATAAAGAAAAGATTGTAACCTGAGCATGCTGTGTCTCCCAGGTAATTCAGCAATTTAGGACTGAGGCCAGACTTCTGGAGCATTCTATCCAGTGTAGTTGGCTCCAGGTGCATTGTTTCTTTGATGTGACAGGTTTTATCTTAAAGACACAATAACTGCTTAAAAAAAAAAAAAAAAATCTGTAGCTCTCTTTCCTGGAAGTGTTCTTGCATTCAGTTCTGCAAAGCCCCTCCTCACAGGAAGTTTCTGACTCAGGACTGAGCTACATTAGTAGAGAGGTAGGGAAGCGAGAGGGATCTAATTAGTGTTTTCTTTCCCCTTAAGCAACATATATGTATGTATTATCCCTCCCACCTACCCCCCCCCATATATATAGTAGAGTGTGAATAGAATGGTGAGAGTAAATTATCTGGAATAATACCCTCAATACATGATTTTAATTGGGTATTTTGGCCTGGCATGGATGTAAATAACAGAGTGCTTACTCTTCTCTGATTTTACCCAGTAAAACCTCCTGTTTGATGAATAGAGCATTTTTCATCAGAATGTTTTTTCATTGCAAACTCATAGACTTGGGTTGATACTCACACTGAGGGCATCAAATTGCATGCACTCAGATATGAAATGAAGGATGTTTGTTTTTTTCAATCCAGAAGCGTTTTCACCATAATGGGACTGGAGTGCAGTAGAAAATCTCCAGTAGAAAGATAATCTATTGCAGCATAGTGGGGCAGTTTTAAAAACTTGCCTGCCCAAGTTTTTCTGGAATGTTAACTGACGGTAGGATTATCTATGTGGCAGTCAGTTCTCTGGTAGGATTCAGATTTGCCATGGGCTAGTGGTCCAGCCTCTTATCTCGATATAATTAAGCAGTTAAGCTGAGATGTTAAAAACACTGTATTGAACCTATAACACCAGAATTTTTAAAAAAATGTTTTTCTTTCTATGAGGAACATTGGAAAAGCCTTTAGATTTATTTAGCCAATTTACAAACTACTTATTAGACATTCAACCTGTAAACAAAAATTCTAAGTTAACTCACAAGTGAACACAAGTATGAATTTGTAGCAAGATCAAAGTGCTTTGGAAGCATCATTTAGAGTCTATTTAAGGTCTATGCTCATTTCCTTATTCTAACCTGCATTGAAGGATCAATGATTAATCAATGGATTCAACCATTAAATTAAATCAGTCAGATAAGTTCGAATTGGTCCTTCGGTTAAACACAAGTCAGTTGTTATTTGGCCTTTTCCTCAGATGAATTATTCTGCTCATTTTCTTTCATAAGAAAAAAAGCTTATTGCACAGTATCATGTCTTTTCAGAGCTCAAAAGAACATTATTTGCAGCCTAAGAACCTCCTAGGTGTGATAGCAGGACCTCTCCTTTTAGCTCGCATCAGTTTTCACCCTAGGAATCCCAACCCATCCACTAGTTGCTTCTCACCTATGAACCAATGTCAAGACATCATAGAGCGTCCCCGATAATTTCACATAGCTGTCACAGCTTCCCTCCCCTGCCTGGCCCCGCCCCTACCCCAGGGTCTAGCGGTCCTGACTTGGTTTGCATGGATTCTTTGTTCATTGTTCAAACCATTCACACAGAATGGGATAAAACTTTATTCTTTCAAATTCCACACATAAACAAGATGCTGAGAAAGACCGTGTCATCTCTGACAGAGAAGCAGAGCAGCTCTGTTTCATGAATGACAGCACGGTTAAAGCTCAAATAATATAAAAATAATCTGAAAAAAAATCCCTTTTACTGTACACTCTCAAATAAAGCAAGAAAGATAAACAACGGTTTTCTTTTTCTGCTAGCCAGAAAATGTGTTCCTGTTCATTTGGGCTTTGAAGTTGAGTGTACCCCACATCTGTGTGCACGTATGTGTGGTGATGCGTGTCGTCTATGCAGTGTAGCCGCTAATTGTGTCATCTAGTTTGTCTAGTCATGAAGCTACTTAACCAATTAGAATACTAGCGTATCACATTGAACAATTTTACATAATTGCTTCTTTGAAATACTAGGAATGTTTACACATTTATTTGGCTTGTAAAGGACTGAAGTATGACAGATAATATTATATTATCTAGCTTTCATTTCTTTCTCTCTCTCTCTCTCTCTCTCTTTTTTAAAGAATATGGCTCTTAATAAACTGGTTTTCTGAGTTCCAGAGCAGAAGTCCCTTTTAAAAAAAATTTCTGAAGCTGACTTGAAGCAGGAAGGTCTTCTGATTTGGCCAAAAATATGACGAGTATTTTGTATCATTGAAAATTTGAAGGGTTAAGTCTATGGGGGGGGGGCTTTGCTGTCAGCTGTTCAACCAAACTTGCCATGAAGGGTTTGTTGAAGTATCTCCACTTGACCAGCAGAGGGCACTTTACACACCTCTGCGACGCTCAGGGAGCAGACGCAGATGATGCGGAAACACAGTGTTCACCCAATATCAGGAAGAGCCCTGCAGATTTCTTTTTGAAAGTCACAAAAATATAGAAAATATGGACTGTACAACAGGGCTTTACTTGGAAAGCCATGAGTGTGTGTGTGAAGTCAAATAGAGCGGGGAATACAGACTGTATCTGTTGGGTTGATCCTCGGCTCCCGTCTCTTTCCCAACTGTCCTTTTCCCAGCTCAAGAATGGTATGGGGCTGACCCTTCTTAGAGGTGATCCAGAATCCACTTTCAAATCATTTGGTCAGGTTTTAAATTTGCTATTCGGTATTTACTCTTCTGCTCAAAAGTCTGGGGCCGCTGAACCAAAGATAATCCTTCAGAGCTCATTTCAGAGTGGAAATTTCAGTGAAACCATCAGAAACGCTCAGAGGTAGAGCTGCCCCTTTAGGAACTGGTCTGCACCGTTCCCATTCTCCCAGGAAGAACCTCGGAAAAACACTGTGCCCCGTTTGGTTCTGGCAAACTCACCAGCCCGAGACTGTGCTAGGAAGGGAAAAACACCAGTCCTTCTCTTAGTGGAAATGAAATTGTTTACATCCTTCTTCACGAGAGGTGATTAAGACATCTTTTCTCACGGGGGGGGGCTACAGCTACGGCCTTTCTTAAAAAGGCTTTAATTTTTGCACAAGCGTTATTGTTCTAGATATCCACCCTGTGTCTCTTCCATTTTGTATCTATTCTATTGGCTCCAGTTTAGTGTCCAAAGAGATTGTGTGTGTATGTGCTCGCACAGTTTAAGTAAACTTCTTTCATTCTTAGAGAAATATAACACTTAGTAAATACTTTTTTTTTTTCATATAGTGTTAATAGCCTTTCTTGACCTTCTATTTCTCTCTCTCTGTGCCGCTGGCTCATTTTTGTTCTCATTTGTCCTAGAGCTGACAGTTAAGGAGGGAATGGGGTTTTCCAGCAGCAGTCCTTTGAGACGGAGGTTCACTCAGCGAGTCCTCACCCAAAAAGGATCATAAACTTACTGGGTTGAGTCAACCTTATTATCCCTAAGCTGCCTTGGGTTTTATGTTTGCTCATGTGTTTTGTTTTGTTTTGTTTTAGCTGCACCATATGTGATTCCTTGTGCCATTTTTCTTTTGTCTATTGTTTTTCTTGATGACCCTGAGCTATGGTTTCCTCCTCAGTTCCAACACTATTCAGCTTTCGTTGTTTTCCTCATCTTGCCGATGTAGGCCTCAAAGAAGAAGTGGCAGAAGAGCACTAGGTAGCTGAGGTACATGAGTGAGGACCAGAAGATGTTCTGAAAGTGAGAGTAACACTGGTCATGCTGCATCCAGTAGAAGACCAGGTAGTTAACGACACAGCCCATCAGCATCTGAGTGATCTGGGACAAGGTGATGAACATGGCAAACTTCCGGGAAACTCGGAAACCCGCCGCTCGCAAGGCATAGTAAGAGTACATCACGGCGTGCACGCTGTAGTTCATGGTCATGAACCAACCGCCCCCAGCTACCATGTCCTTGTAGGAGTACCACGAGTACAGCAGCACAGTGATGTGGTGGTACCAGTGCAGGAAGATCAGCTTCTGCTTCCTCAGAATAATGAATATTGTATCTCCTGAAAGACAGAGAAGGACAAAAAAAAAAAAAAAAACCCTGCGTGAGCCCCTTGACCATGATGTAACGATAATTCATCTTTTTCCCAGGAAAGGACATAGCTTGAACTCATACTTGAGTGTGAGACGGACTGGGTTAGAATCCTGGATCGGTATTTACTAGCTCTGTGAGCTTGGGTAAGCTACTTATCCTCACTATTTTCCAGTTTCTGTAAAATGGAGATAGTCATGGGGATAACAGTCGTAGCTTGGAAGCACCGGAGGGCTAATTATGATAACCAGTGTGCCCTCCCGGCACATGGAGAACACGCAATAAATGTTACTTTTAGAAGGCTGTTTTATACAAAATCTTATCAATTTCTGACCTAGAAGGGACATGAGCAATCAAGTGCCCCAATTTCTAACTTGACCGTACATTTTAGGGAATATTATCTGGAAGAGTCAAGTGACTTCTCTCAGATCATTTGTCAATGCAGAGAGACAGATTAGAATTCGAGGGCCCAGCAAACGTTCATAGGCCTCACTAGAGCAGGAAGACCATTTGTCTTTGGTATATGGCAAAAGCCACTCCTAAAAAACCCATCTTTGTGAGCTCCTTGTAAAAGGTGAAGTCTCAACAGACATTTGGCAATCACAGGAGTAAAACTGAAACAAAAGGCAAAAATAGAAAAAGAGAGAAAAAGTCACCCTCTACCATATTTGCTGAACATGGTAACCTGAATATTTTACAACAATGAATTCAGTAATAAGAACGGAGAACAACACACATTTTTACGGAGTTAACTTTGAGAAAGCTTTTCAAAATCTATTATTAACAATATCCTTTTGAAGAAAAAGACCTCTGTCCCTAAGGTAGGAAAATTTATATTATAGAAGCTAGAATAGTACTCAGGTAGGTAGATGTTATTTATATGTAATGATTCTCTCAAAAGCCTCAGCGATTCCAAAAAATATACCATAGGACACTTACAACAAAATGGATAAAGAGAAAAACAGTAAAAAATGCACACGATTTCATTAACAAGTATGAAAAAAGGGGAAGGGATACGGGGATGTGGGACAAAAACAGGATTCATGATCCATTCTCTTTCCTATCTCTGTGTTCTTCTCAAGGATGGGAAAACCCAACCTCCTTCATGACTTTTATTGAACTCAAACTTGACTCTTTTCTGTACAACAAAGGAGAACTAGAAGGTCCTTCTTGTTCTGAAATCTAATTAAGTACGAAGGGAATTAGTGCTTATCCTTATCTTATCCCTCAGACTTCACCGGTGTCCTAAACCATTTGACACTAGGAAAGGTCAAGGAATGCGAGGCCGTGGGAAGATTTTTAAGGTTCTAATGGCCATGGCTGGAATAAACCAGGTGGTACCCCATTCCATTCAGCAGGAGCTATTCTTTTGTTTCCTTACTGAAGTGTAGGGAACAACACACTATATTGCTGTAGAGCAATAAGTAGCTCAACTGTTTTATTTCTTTAGATTTAGTTTTGACTCTATCATCACTTTTATATTAAAACTTTATTGTCTGAAGAACAATTTTAGTATGAGAAGAGTAACAGGGGACAAAAGACAGACCATATTAGAATGGGCTAACCTGGAACGAAAAGTGGAACCTATAGTTCTGGTACCGAAACTAGCTTTGTGTTTTTCCTGTCTGAGTAGGGGTCTCAGATCTCATGAGTAGGGGGCATGATTAAGACACATTACATGCTTCCATTTAATAGAGGAGAGCTGGAGATGAAGCACATGTTATGAGATCTTTCTTATTTTTTTAAAGATTTATTTATTATTTTGAGAGAAAGAGAGAGAGGGAGAGTGCAGAAGGAGGGGCAGAAGGAGGAGATAGAAACCCAAGCAGACTCATGCTGAGCATGGATCCCAAATGGGGCTTGATCTCAGGATCCTGCAGTCATGACCTCACCTGAAACCTTGAGTTGGACGCTTAACCGACTGAGCCACCCAGGTGCCCCAATGTCAAATCTTTAAAACAAAATTAATTTGAATTCCTTTAAGAATTTTTTCTGGAACAGACATACAGGATGGCAGGTGGAGTAATGAAGATGACTATTTTCCAATACTAGCCCTGGAGCCTCTCAGGACCACCACTCCAAGGCTGCATCGAGGTTACTATCCTCAAGTAGGCTGTTGACCTAGGGAATGGTAGTTTCCCATAGGGAAATGGAAGGGGAAACTGGTGGGGTTCCAGAAGGGCTTCCTGAGTGCTCCTATGTTTTTTGTATTTTTTTCTTTCTTTTTTTTTTTTTTTTTTTTTTGATACGGAGGCTAAGATGCATCAGTCACAACACCCTGGCGGTTATAAATTATTTTTCTTCCATGGAAACTGCATAATATCGTGCTTGATTTGCCATGAGCCAGTTGTACCAAGACAGGGTATTTACAGCCCTGCCAAAAGCTACCAAGTGAACTGAAAATGTAAACCAAAGATAAAGACTGTGTATTTGACGTTGGCCAACCCATCTTTCTTGATCAAAGGTCTAGTGCCTTATGGAAAGAATGTTGGCCAACAGTAAGCAGTGGGACTTTTGACTCTTGACCGATTCAGCTACGTCACCCATTCGAGTGGCTACTGGCTCATGTTTTCTCTACCACAGTCTCTCTAGCTTTTGATTCAGCTGTTTTCAGCCAAAAGCCAGGCAGGACATGGTATTCTCATTCCCAAGCGTCCCTTCCAAACGATCTGCCTCCAGCCTGTGTGCCTGTTAAGTACAGATGTCTGTGTCACTGGGGGGCAGTCAGTCGGCAGTTGGAAAGCACCAGGGTGCTCGCAGTCACCAAGAGGCCACTCTGTGTGGTTTGTCCCAGATGGCTGTGCCCCTCTTCACAGTTAGCCCGAGCTCTGCTGAGTCAGAGTTTCAGAAACAATGACAAGCTCAACTGAGCAAGGACCGAGACTCGGAGCAGATGTTTCCAAGTTTTAACAAAAGCAAATCTCAGCAGGTTTTAATATAACTAAAACAGTAGGCGCACAAGATTTTTGGCACGCAGAGCGGGCTGGTGGTTCTCTTCTCCTCATTTGTTCTAATGGGTCGTAACTCCATAATTCACTGAAATGAGCTCATTGTTTTCTGCAAAAACAGAAAGCCCTTCTTGCTATTAAGAGTTCAGCGAAGGATAGGGGTTAATGGGTAGTGTCAGCTGGGGAAGATGAAACAGTGCTGGAGAACCATGGTGGTGAGGACCGTGCAATGATGCAAGTGTTCTTAGTGCCACAGCCTTGTACACTTAGAAATGGTCAATCTGATGTCATGTGTATTTTGCCTGCTCCCCCCCAAACCCCCCAAAAAGTATAGTGAAAACTGCGGGCATGTGGGTTTTGGTGGGAAAATAGAGTTTCGGTATTGAACACAGAACAATTTCTTCTCACGGGAACCTTCCCTTTCTGCCGCACATAAGGGAGTCCAGGACCTTAGTGTACTGAGAAGCTGAGCTTTGGACCTAAAAATAAGAAAAGTTCTCAATAATCCAAGTCGATAGATCTTTCTTAATTAAACGGTAGCAGCAATGTCTTCTAGGAGCAAAAAAATACATGTGTTAATTAGGGATAGGGACTGGCTATCTGGTTTTTGGACCTATTATGATTCACAGTTTAGCTGGGGAAGGCCATTTGCCAACGAGCTCCAGAACATTTGAGGGAAAATAAGGCATATCTTAAAACTGAAAAAAGGGGCCTCTGACCATGAAATTACCTGTATAGTGAACCTGAAATGACATGAAGAATCCTCATTAAAGAACCAGATCAAGTTTAATCAACCCTTTAGCCCAATGTCTGCACTTCAATCCTCTTTTAACTGTGAAGAAATGGATTGTTTGATATCCAACCTACAAACCACTATGGTGAATAAGGCTTCTTAGGGAAAAGGATTATTGAAACTGCCGCACAACGGACTATGGTGCAGTTCCTTCTGGGCTCAAGAGGGAATAGAATTGTGTTTAATTTTACGTCAGCGTGGGGGAGGTAGGGAGCAGCATGGCTGGGTTGACATTAAATTAAGACAGATGACTAATCAGCATCATCCGCACTAACCTGCTACCAAGACAGAGGACACAGCACAAATACCTCTAAGTGCTTCACTAATAGTTCTTGTGTGGAAATTCTAACTCTGTCCGCCCTCCTAAAACTTTGATGTCAGTCTCGAACAGAAGGTGGGTGGACAAGACAATATAGGTCTACTCATGTCTCTGAAGAAAAATGACCACTTATATGAATAGGTTGAGGCGGCTCTTCAAGAAATTATTCTAAAGGTGGAAGGGACTATTTTTAGTTTCAAGTCCCTCAAATACACCTGGCTAAAACTCAGAGAGCAGACAAGCAGCCTTTGCAAGGGAAAGGATTTCTAGAAGCAAAGACTGAGGTTGTTACTTTGTGATTTAAGACTTAAGGGCCAGACGCATAGAGGCACCATTGTTGATGTTTTTTGAAAATGTTGAGGGTCGTGAAATTGTGTGAAGTGTTTAGTACTGACAGGTAGAGGGAGCCAGGAGGTTCATGCGTTTACTGTTTTCATACAGCTGTAGTCAGCTCTATCAAAAAAGATGGGGAGATTCATAAGTATGCTCATTATACTGCACAAACTAAAAGTCAGAGAGATCGATAGTTCTCAAAGTGAAAAATTCTCAAACATTAATAATGTATGCATTTAAAAGAAAATGTCACCAAACCCCAAGAGGATACATGAGGATACAGGCTCACATTCTCAGACCAACACTAGCTTGGGAAAAAGTAATCTGGCTCAGATGCTCTATGAATCTAAAGAATCACTGTGAAAGAAATAGATCTGTCAAGACAGTCTTTTATTTTATCTCTAAGTGAAAACACAAAATTAAAATGTTACCATAGAATCTTGAAATTCCTCAAAACACATCTGTCTTAGGCACTGTGTGTAGCTCCAAGTTGGAAAAACATTTTTGTAGCCTACGATTTGGCAGCTTGTGGTCTCAATTCAAATATGAAAAATCACTTCCTGGGGCTTGGTTCGTAAAATTCATATTCTAAATTTCTTTTTGGAGGAGTTAGACATTCCATTCGAGCCCCTATCAAATACCCCTTGTTGGCGCTTAATATAAATATGTTAAGTGAATGAATGAATACATCCATACCAATGCATTTCAACCTAAGTCTGCCTTCATGGGCTCTTGCACGTGTGCACGCACGAACAACAGTAATCTAGTTATTTTGGACTGTAGAGCATTCATCTCTATACCCCTGCTCCTCTTAGCAAAGGTTTTTAGTTTCCCTCTGCTGCTCTTCCCTTGCCTTTGACTTGGAAAAACACCCACAGTTCAAATCAATTGCCCACTCTTTGTAGGCAGTAGGGGTATAGCTGCTGGTAGAAAGTGAATAGAGGGCACTGGGTGGCTCAGTTGGTTAAGCTGATCCCCGAGTCCTGGGATCGAGTTCTGCATTGGGCTCCCAGCTCCATGGGGAGTCTGCTTCTCCCTCTGACCTTCTCCCCTCTCACGCTCTCTCTCTCTCTCTCTCAAATAAATAAATAAAATCTTAAAAAAAGAAAAGTGGATAGATAGGCTGCTAACATACACATCCAAGAGACCTCCTATCCTTTGCGAGCAGACACAGGATATATCTGAAAGACACCTTAAAGAAAGACTGTGGATAGCTTGATTATATGTGGTTTATAAGCAAAGTACAACCTCTAACCCCCTTTTAGGAGAAACAGGAGAGGGGACCCAACTATAAATAAATATTTTGAACTAAATAATACAATTCTTAATTCCCAATAAAAAATAAAAAACAGGGACGCCTGGGTGGCGCAGTTGGTTGGACGACTGCCTCCGGCTCAGGGCGTGATCCTGGAGTCCCGGGATCGAGTCCCACATCAGGCTCCCAGCTCCATGGGGAGTCTGCTTCGCTCTCTGACCTTCTCCTCACTCATTCTCTCTCTCACTGTCTCTCTCTCTCAAATAAATAAAATAAAATCTTAAAAAAAAAAAATAAAAAACAAACAAACAAACCCAGAGAATGAATAGGTGCTTCTTAAGGATATATATGAGATTGTGAGATGATGACCAGTACTGCTCATGGATGAGTCCAGAGTTTGTGATCACCAGCAGATCCCTTTCTCTGGTAGTAAAGGTATTTTCCTGGTGAACTATATCCATGTCACAACCTTGCCATGAATTTCCCACTGTTCCTATGAATCTGTACCACACTTCTATTCAAGACCATTAAAGAGTTGAAGGAAAAACCTTCTATGTACATAGCCAGTATTCTGGATTCAGTTCTAGAAGGGGAGCCACATTTCTTTTCTCCAAGGCCCATCTCTTAGATGATTCAAATCAAACAACACCAGAAACCAATGCTTTCCATTTGTTAATTAGAACAGGAAGACACCCAAACGGAAAGCCTCGTCTCCTCATCTGAATCCTAACTCCTGGATGAAAGTCTGCTTCCATGTCGGACCGGGAGAGAGCTGCACTGCCAATATTCTTCCATATTCTCAACTTAGCATAGTCGTTTATGTGCTGGACAGAAGGGACTGTGTGTGGATTTTATATGCCCCTGGGAGTGTATTTCCAGTAGTGTCTGGAAGTCTGCATGTTTCTGTAAGCTATTTCGCTCTTCACATACACTAAGTATAATTTTTTTTTTATTTGATTTTATTTATTTGACAGAGATCACAAGTAGGCAGAGCAGCAGGCAGACAGAGGGGGGCGGGAAGCAGGCTCCCTGCTGAGCAGAGAGACTGATGTGGGGCTCGATCCCAGGACCCTGAGATCATGACCTGAGCCGAAGGCAGAGGCTTAACCCACTGAGCCACCCAGACGCCCCACACAACGTATAATTGTTGAAACAAAAGGAAGGAGGGGAGAGAAAGAGATAGTGGAAAAGTTAGTCAAGAGCTCAAATTCATTGCAACCAATAAAACAGGACCTTCGAATGGTTTCTTTGTCCGTTTTCAAATAAATATATCTTGTGGGTGTGTAGCTACCCAGAAGGGTGGGGGTGGAAACGGAAGGAGAGATGACACTCACCTAGTTCGGGTGCTTTGCTTAGCACAAATGCATAAGCCCAGAATTTGCTGACAGGTCCATTGTAAAAACTCTGGTCACAAACTGACTGCTTCAGGCCTTTGGTCATCAAAATGTACACCATATAAGCACCAGTTCGAAGAGCACCGAATATACTTTATAATAAAAAGAGAAAAGAAACAACATTCAGGCAAATCATTTCATTTCTGACATTACCCATACTTAGAAGACTGTCTGCCATTGGGGAAAGAGGTATATAGATGCCTTGCAATCATTTGCATGGACCCGGAAGCTTCTTAAAATGTTTTGTAAACAAGAGCAACACAAGTTCTCAGTGCTTTATTCTGAAGATCATACATGATGCCATCATGTATGTCATCACTGTACCAAGAAGAGGTCACAGCCAAGCGGAATGGAGCCAGGGCAGGATCTCATGAAGAAGCTGGTGACTGTTATGTTTCAGTTTGAGAACTCTCCCTTGGGGATGAGATGGGGTTGGCTGAAAACTCTTGGAATGAGCTCAGGTCTGTCCTATGTCCAGTCATTTTCAAAGTTCCCCCACACCCGCCCCGGCTCGATTGCCTGGGTTTCAGTTTGTTTCTCTCAGCCAACTCTTCCTTTATCTTTGGACTAGCCTTATCAATGTAGACCTCCTCCTTGGCATCTTTTTGGAACCCTGCAGCGGCCTCCAAACCACCATTGTCATCGCTTACTCCCCTTCCACTCTAATCCGTCTTTCTCATGGAAGCCAGCAGGCTTAGCACTCCAGTCAGGCTCAGCTCTCCAGTCAGGCTCATTCCCTTGAGCTCCCCATAACCACAGGCTAACCCTGTTGGAACCCCATTCTTCAAAGCCCTGTCACATGTTGGCCTCCCCACAGGTGCAGCACTCAAAGATGATTGAAAAATAAACTAGCTTCGGGCACTTTTATCAAGGAACTGCCAAGGAAACAGGAGAGCTCTGGAATGTGTTGAGCTCAGTAATGCAACCTTAAGTGTGAAAGAACTTTGCAGCTGGAACAGGCAATCTCCATTAAGGAGGGATCCCTCAGGCATGTGTACCAGAGCACGTGGACCACACGCATGACTGAAAGCAAAGCCAGCTAACCATGTGGGGCCATACTCGGCCATCCTTCTTCTGGCAGCATCCCCTTCAAGGGGCCAAGTCAGTTAGGAGGTTAGCCAGTGAACAGCTGCTGAGAGGAGTAGCAGCCTCACCAAACTGGGAACAGGAGCTTTCATTTCTCCTCAGAGGCATTATTGTTTCTTTAAGAGTTCTTAAGAGTTGCTTCAAAATAAGCCATTCCACTAGGCTGTCAGCTTGTGTCTGCCAGCTAGAGCTAAAAGTCACTTTGCCTAAAGGCAAGATAATAAAGTTGAATTCCTGGCAACTGTTAGTTTATTAAGTTGGGACTTTGTAAGTAGCTTCTCTAATGATATACAGCCTGCATTAAATGGAATTACTCTTTCTAACATATAAAATGATCCTGCATAGGATTTTTGGTATCACTTTACAGTTGGAGATCCTATTTAATCCTTTAGTGGCTTCTCACTGCATACAGAATAAAACCCCCCAGCTCCTTAATGGGACATCCGAGGCTCTGAGTGGCCCCTTTGTCCCCCAACTCTACCCTTCCGACCGCCATTTTCTTCCTGCTCACTGTGAGCCAATCATTCCACCACTTTCTTATCCTTTCTGTTTTCTGCCTTAGGGGCTTTGCATATATGTTCTCCTAGGGAGCTTTTCTCCCTGTTCGCTCCAAGGCTGCCCTTTTCCATTTTCTTATTTCAAAGAAATGTCCCCTCCCAAGTGGAATGACCTGTGTCTTTACAGGCAATAAACTGTCCTAATTGGAGAATGGAGAATTGGAACTTATTGGTGAAGTCAGGTCATGGTGATTTTTCTGTGTTATCTGAATTGATTTTTTTGTGTGTCTTTACCTCACCGGGTGATGGCAAAATGGAATGTGAAGAGTGGCCACCATCGCCAAGTTAAGGTAATTCACACATGGGGCCCTTGGACTTTGCTGCTGTGAGGATACTACGGAAGTCTGGACGTGCTGTCTCTGCTAGGCATACACAGCAGATGCTATTGGTTACCTATTCAAGAGCCAAGTCCTTCCTCTTGCTCCGTTTGAGAAGAAGCCTGATTTTGTCCAGTTTCTGTCAACTCATGATTCGCCCAAGAAGGTGACACCACCTTTGATTTAGGAGTATATCCTAATTTCTTCAGCAAGTTTTAGTAATCCCATTTCCCTTACCGGTGATTGGTTAGGGGTGGGCATTGACCCACTTCTAGCCAATGTGGTGTGAGCACTGGGCTGCTAGGGGCCGTGTGGCAAGTGGGAAGGCTTCCTTGCTTTTTACTATGTATGGCCTGGGGGTGCGGCAGCCATCTTACCAGAGGGCGGGAGCTACCAGGAGGACAGAAGTTATTCCTGCAAAATGTGACCAAGTGAGGGACTCAGCCATTCTTTCAGTGACCTTCTTGCAAGGCTTCTCGTTTTTGAGAAGGCTTTCTTATTGTCTAAGCCCTTTGGAATTCTGCTATTACTTGTGTTCCAGCAGACACAACACACAAGATTGGATTTTCGGTAGACCTTGGAACACCAGTTAATATTTTGTGGCTACACAGTATGTCTAAGTCAAAATACTGACTACATCAGTTCCTAAGTCAGCTCCTGACTACATCAGTTATCGGCTTTCCATAAACCAGTGGGAGAGAAGTCAATGACTTTGGTACAAGCCCAAAGCAGATAAACAGAAAAGTGACACACTTTTGATATGTATCTGTCTCTGTTCATAAACACCTGGTCTAGGACATTTCTGAACCATCAGCATAATGTCCAGAGCTAAATGCCAGCCCAGTGACAGCCACAGAGTCCCTCCTCTCCTATTCTGCTGCCAGACTCTGTGCTTCATACAAGATCAGAGCAGAGACAAAGAAAGCACCTCTGGAATAGTCACCATCCTTTCCTCTTCTTGGGTCTCAAAAGCCATTGTAGTTCATAGCCCATTTCTTAAGCATTGGCATGCTTTAATTTATTCTTTCAGCTGCTAAATATGGACTGGCAATGTCCCAGATGCAGGGCTAAAAGAAGCAATATGCTAACTCTGGCTAGGGTAGGGGGCGGTACTGGAAGACATCAGAGGAAGCGGGATTTGATGTCGGGATAAATAGGGATTCAGAATTTGAGGGTCAGTGTACAAGGAGGTCATTTCAGAGCACTGCAACATGACAAGTGTGGAGATGATGTGGCCACAGTATTGCTGGGTATCAGTGTATAGCCCATATGATCGTCCCATATCTGGATCTCACTCTTACCCCCTAAGTTCTCAACAATAAGGCTGACTCAGAACAGAGGGCAATGCATTTTTTCAGGGAAATTGTCAGTGCCAGCCATCAGGCCTATGTGTCTGTGAGCAAAGGCGCTTTGTTGTGATGTGACAATGCTTCTGCTGGGGGGGCAGCATGAGGGAGCTGCTTAGCCAATGGGATGATTGTTATTTGTGAGAAGCCAGGAGCTCTGCCCCTGGTACATCTCAGCCATGGTACACTTTGGAACCATATGGCTTTTTCTTATATCTAGGCTCAGGCCCTGAGGCTATGATACTTGACCAAAAAATACTTTAAGTCAGGAGACATTTTTCCTTCTTAAGTTACATCATCTCTTTCTTTTAAAAATTCATTTATTTAAGCAAACTCTACACCCAACATGGGGTTCGAACTCATGACCCTGAGGTTCAGTCGCGTGCTCCACTGAATGAGCCAGGCATCTTAAGTCATATCATCTTGAGAGACACCATGATGTAAAAGACAGATATGGAGCTTATGTTCTGCTCCCCTCAGTCCTTGCTTATACTCATGGTGGACATTTCTAACCAATCTTGACATTCTTCCCGGCCATGCCTGGACATGGTTTCAACATTCTCAACCACTCTCCTTTTCATGAGCCAAATTTTCACAAAGAAGTGACAACCAGTAAATTCACAAGAGGATGTGAAATATGCATTTTCCATAGAACATCTTCAAGGAGACTGGTATCGAAAAGCATCTGGTTCATGTAAAATTTATCTTTCAATCAGAGGATAAAGATTATCCTAAATCTATAGTCTCAAACCAGCTGAGAGTCTGGGCCATTGTGTTTAATGAGGGCAGATTAGTGCTATATCACAGGTCTTTTCCCAGTGGTAAGGTCATACTGGCATCTTTTTTCAGGGAATATATAATTTTTCTTATCAAAGTTCAGTTTTGACTGTAACAATTAGTGGAACAGGAGAGAGCTCAGTGAAGGGAAAATTGGATGTTACTGCTCTCTATCAGCTACATTAGGCACAATGTGGCAAGGGGATCTGATTAGCTAAGTGTTTCTCTGCAAACAAACGTTCTGGAGTCCTAGTCCAGAAGAAGTCTGTTTCTTCATCTTTAGCCATTTGCCTTCGCATGGACTCAAGGAGGTATGGCTATTGGACTGTTACTGGAAGTATTTTGGGGGTGGGAGAGAGAACCTTCTCTTTTATACTATATATGCATTTCATTGCTTATTTTAAAGCAAGGATATATCAGATTGACAATTAAATTTTTTTTCAATGGGTGCTTACCTACAATTGATATAATAACTAACAAATCACAATGGTACTAGCTTGCAAGGCTTTACAGAAACTTTTTAGTGTGACACTGAGATACAGCCCTAATCCCCGATCAGCCAGCCCTTGAGGACACCCGGACACTGAGACTAGTAGAAAAGACTGGGAGACAATGCATATATATCTGGATGGGATTCTTCTTTGGATATATCATGTACTCCATTACACAGATGTTGAAACATTTAGAGCAAAAGTTTGGAAAACAAGTTCTCATTTTCAGGTTGGGTCAGTTTTTTCCTTTCACAAGTATTGGCGTCCTTTCTAAACAAGTGTGAGAGACATGGTGAATCTTCTTTCAAACCCAGGCTCTGACCAGGAGGCCTCATCATTGTTCAACTCGAGAAAAGTTTGAATAACCCTGTGTTACTGCCAACTGGAAGTTAAAGTGGAATAATTGCTATACCGGCTACAGAATTCCAGAATTCTGCTCTGGAGAGAAAGGCTCTTAGGTGTAGATCATCAATAAACCTTTCAACTGTTTCAACTTGAATGTCAATGGTAGATAAACTCAGCTTTACATTTTCCTCTTATGGGCTCTGAACTTAAATGCAAGGTGTTCTGGAATCAAAACAAGGGTTTCTGAAAGGTTTGTATTCTGAAGTGCCAGCCAGCAGAACCCCTCAGCCCGCTAACTCAATAACCAAAGGGCCAATTACTTTTAGGACTAGGCAACAAAGATGTTTATTATACGGGTATTCTACAATCAGAAAAAGAAAAAAAAATGGATGAGATTTTGTCAGTTTTTGAAACATGGCAACAGCTGATCCATCAGCTGCAACTCTACAAACATAGGAGAGGTCCCTGATTTTCCTGATAAACAAAAGAATTATCATTTGCCATAGATGCTAACAGTATCCAGAGTAGGAAGAATATGCAATGATCCCCAAAGAGGTTAAAGTAATTTAACAACAACCCCCAAATCCACTATAATGCCCTTAGATTCCAGAGGCGATACAGGAATGCAGTGTTTGTGATATGGAGCAATGACGTCCCCATGTCATATCATGTTTCTTTGACAAAGTGCAATCCCGCTTCTAAAACCTTTCCACACCTGATGACAGGCATCATTCATAGAGAATGTCTACTTAAGTCAGGTCTTCAGTAATAATAATAATATAACAAACCATCAGGTGTGCATTTTTTGCCCAATAAATCAGCAGTTATATGGGAATAGACATAGTAGTGTTTAATAATTTACTTGCCCTACACTTTCAGTAACAAGTACAGTGTACAATTTCATCTCTCAATGAATGATCCTTTCTAGGTTTGACTCCTTTGTCTTGATTGGAATATTTACTCAGACATCTACATTAGAAAGTCTCTCAAACAATTTGTGGACCGAGGCAGGTGAGGCTAAAATTGCATTTTGTATATCAAAATTGAAAATACTCACATCTTATGACATAGTACTTCCATTGTTGGAAACACAATGTATCCTTTAGGCATACTTGCAAAAATATACCATACTGTATGTTTTGTAGTACAGAGAAGATGGCTAGAACAAAATCTAAAAGCCCACTGATATAGGAAGGGTTAAATAAATGACAACGAACACAATACAACTACTAAGTGTGCCAGGCACATCTGCCCGAAATGCTGACGTAAAAAAGCTCCAAGATACAAGATAGTTAAGTAAGAAATATAAGGAGAAAAATATTCTGTATGGGGCGCCTTGGGTGGCTCCGTTGGTTGGCAACTGCCTTCGGCTCAGGTCATGATCCTGGAGTTTGGGCTCCCAGCTCCATGGGAAGTCTCCTTTTCCCTCTGACCTTCTCCCCTCTCATGCTCTCTCTCTCTCACTCTCTCTCAGGTAGATGGATAAAATCTTAAAAAAAAAAAATCTGTATGGAATGACTCAACCAGTGTACGTTTTGAAAAGCTTTTATGGCTATAAAATATATATGATGGCTATAAAAATACTTATGGGAAAAACTCTTCAAACTGTTAATGATGATTCTTCATCAAATTTTGTTTTCCAATAGTCAGGTCTTGCTCTTTCTCAGAAGCTATTAGAAACCTACTCTTTAGTGCCCATTTCTAATATTTATAATCTAATGCTAAATAAACCTTTTTTTTTCCTGAATAAAAAAAGATATGTTAAAGTCTAAATGTTGCTTAGATAATGACTGCTTTGCTTCTGAGAGGCCAGACATATTCAATGGAGTTTTTGGGCTAGAGGGGACTCACATGGCCAATAACAATCATGAAGAAGACCAGCAATAAATCATTTAAAACTGGGTGCCTGGGTGCTCAGTGGGTTAAGCCTCTGCCTTTGACTCAGGTCATGATCTCAGGGTCCTGGGATCAAGCCCCGCATCCGGCTCTCTGCACGGCAGGGAGCCTGCTTCCTCCTCTCTCTCTGCCTGCCTCTCTGCCTACTTGTGATCTCTGTCAAATAAATAAATAAAATCTTTAAAAAAATCATTTAAAACTGAGTAGAAGTACTGAGTAGAAAAGCTGAACCTAGTTTAGAAAAGGAGGGGGAGGATACACATGGCCTTGGTGGAGAACTATTACGTTTTGAAGCACGGAGTAGTTTCCACCGCGTTTCTGGTGATGGTACCTAATTGTTAAATAGTATCACAGCTAATATTATTCATGAGCTCCTAATTAAAATGTTAACATGTGGCAGTGCGGAATCCATCAGAGCTGAAGGCTTCACGGAAGCAGCTGTAGGTGAGGAAAGTCTTGTGGAGACTACAGAGAGGGTATCTTAGTGGGGAACAAACTTCCCTGACAAACAGAAGGTAGGCAAGCCCTCCAGGACTGCTCTCTCCATTCACCAGAAATCCCCCCGCTCAGTCAGAAAGCATCAATCTCAAACAGATGTCCTTATTTAATGTTTGAGGGGATGGGTTGACTACAATTCACTTTCTGATGTATCAGTTTATTTTCTTAACTTGTGAATCTAAGCATTAAAAAAAAAAAAAAAAAAAAAAAAAAAAAAAAAAAAGGAAAAGCCCAGTAGGTCTAAATATTGCTTAGATAATACCGTGGGGTACAGTCTTCGCATCTGGAGAATGCAACTTGGCTATCCTTGCAATCTGGAGTTTGCAATCCAGGCATCTGACAAGGCAAAGAAATGCTGGCTCATGTTTAAAAAAAATCACCTGATAAAAACCAGCCTGGCAGAGTGGGGAGGCAAAGGGGGGAGCGGAGATTATAAAATAATAATAGTAAGGACAATTGGTACCATAATAGATCTCATTAGAATTTCCCCAGAGAAACATAACACCTGGCTATAGAACTCATAACATTTTAATTTGAATCTGAAATTTTAAGATTGCTCTGTGCCTCATAATATAGGATTTTCTTTCACTATTATTTGAGCTACTATTATTATGTTTTGATCTGAGATAGAGGAATTTCTAGTAACCTTAGCCCCATCAGGGCCAGAGTGGAAGGCGGCCACACAATACTAGCTTCAATTCTTGCTGGCAAGTACTTGACCCTGTGAAAACATTGTGCTAGAGGCTGGCATAGTATTGCACATTTGAAGAACTTTGTTGAGCTCCTCCATCATGAAATGTGAGTTTTATAACTTCATGGAGCACCCCTATCCTGGTTATAGAGCAAAAGATGTAGGCACAGGAAGGGCAAGGGACTGGCCCAAGGTCACCCAGTTACTAAGAACCAGAATCATCTGACTACAGCCCCTGTGCTTTTACCGGACTCCCTACCAGGCTTTCATTTAGCATAATGGTTCTCAACCTGACTGTATATTACAATCACCAAAAATGGCTAAAACAATTCTAATGTCTAGGATCTATCTCCAATGAACTGGTTCAGAACCTTGGATATGGAGGCATGAATGGGTCTGAGTTAGGGACTTTCTGGAGACTTCACCTTCCAAGACACCTTCCTGACTGTTCCCCTCCCTCACCCATCATTCCTACTTCACGAACCTTTGGATGAAGCTGTTGAAGTAGCTGATGAAGAAAGTTACTTATCTATGCATTGGTGCTGTGCTAGGTGAGAATCCTTGTCCTTGAATTTTAAATCTTTTGTTCTGCTAAATTCCATAAAATTAATGTCTTTTGATGGGTACGTTTTCTGCCTTTGCCTTTTTTTTATTCAACTGCTGATGGGGGTGTCGTCTAATGCATTCCAGGACAAGTGGAGACCAGCCGACAACTTTCAGCTACATTGGAAAGAAAAATGTGCTGGTTTCCGGACTTTTACAGTGGGAACAAAGACATAAAGTAGTACCAGTAGTGAACCCAATTAAGTAGCGCAGAAAATTAAAATAGGTGAGTTAGTTGTATGAACTAAAGGAAACCCAAAATTAAATGTGGGCAGTAGCAAAGATTAATATTGAAGCCAAAAGTGGATGAAGCTGCTGTGGTTAGTCATCTTGTTTCTATAAAAAATTTTCTTCCTTTGAAAAGACTCTTAATCCTTTTTGGAATTACAAACTTATTAGGACTCTGATAATTCCAGTGCTAAGATTAATAGCATTGCCCCACTAACTCCACTGCAGTCTTAACTAGGTTTCATAGGCACATGAGGAAACCAAACTTCTTTTTTCCTGAGGGACGATAAATGAAAATTTCACTGGGAGAGCACTTGAATCGAAATACAACATTATCTGTAGTAAAAATAAAGGAAATTTCTTTAAAAACAAGGTCCAGAGGCCCTGTAGAGGGGCGCTCCCACACACTACTCCCTGTGATAAGAAGCATATCTGGCATTCTCCAACCCCAACAGGAAGATGTTGACTTTACATTTTCAAGCAGGAAGAAGGAAGAATTTCTCTGGGTCTAGCAACAGCCCAGCCAATGGGAAGCCGCCACACTCAGTCAATGAGAGGCCATAACAGCCCCTCCCAGCTTCCTCTTTTCCCCTGTGAAAGTAAGCCCCCTCCACTATCTGGACTTGCCAATGGTTTGGGTGTCCTGAACTGCAATTTTGTTATTCCTGAATAAACTCATTTTGCTGGTAAAATAGCTGGCTCTTTTATCTTTCTAAGGTCAAAACTGTAAAAACTGTAAAAAACCAACCCAACCCCAAAACAAATAAAATGAAAAGGGAGGTAGGGAGGGAGGTAAGAAAGAAAGGGGAGAGGGGGAAGAAAGGAAAAGAGAAAAAATGATCACAACTCTCGGTTTTCCACACCCTTAAATTTAGGGACTGGAAATGTTCTTTAGGATTTCAACCCTAAACTTCTGTGGGCTCATTCGTGGAAGAACTCCAAGAAAGGGAGGAAATACAAGTCATAAAAGTTGCTGCTCTGTATACGCCCAGTTCATTCCTTTGGGCTTATTGATCTAAAAATCCATTAGATAAAGTTTTACAACTTTCTAAGCAGCACATTGACTGTTAATTTTCATGTTGTTCACACAATTGAATTACTCTAATCACAAGACATACCAAAGAAAGTTAATTTAAACATTATTCATTTTACAAGTATTTACTAATTATGAATCCCTGTGAGGTGGAAGGCCCTGAGCCAAATCTCACTCCTATCAGAGTTTCTTCTTCTTCTTCTTCTTTTTTTTTAAAGATTTTATTTACTTATTTGATAGAGAGAGATCACAAGTAGGCAGAGAGGCAGGCAGAGGAGAGGAGGAAGCAAGCTCCCCGCCGAGCAGAGAGTAAGATGCAGGGCTCGATGCCAGGACCCTGAGATCAAGGCAGAGGCTTAACCCACTGAGCCACCCAGGTGCCCCCAGTTTCATTTTTAAAGAGATCATTCAAGGGGTGGCTGGGTGGTTCTGTCACACTTCAGCTCAGGTCATGATCTCAGAGTCCTGGGATAGAACCCTGTTTGGGCTCCCTGCTGAGTGGGGAGTCTGCTTCTTTCTCTGCCTCTCCCCCTGCTTGTGCTTGCAACCGCTCTCTCCCTCTACTTCTCTCAAATAAATAAAATCCTAAAAAAAAAAAAAAAAAAAAAAAAAAAAGAGAGAGAGATCACTCAGATACCACCACTGAACAGAGATCATATGAAAAGAAAAGATATTCCTTTCTAAATTATCTTTTGTTAATATTTTTTTAAAAGACAGGCTTATACAGACCTCCAGGGGAATGTCTGGGGAATTTCCCAGAGGATTACAGGGCCTGAAACAGTTGGCTAGCTCATTGTCAGGTGAACTCTATGTGATAAGGACTCTGAGAGTCAGTCTCCCCACCACCCGAATTCTTTGCATCAGAAATACGGAAGTTCTCCAATGAGATCAATTCACCACCAGCATTATGAAGTTAGAGGGATTGGACAGACAGACAGATGCAGACTGAAGATCTTCGAAGATGGCTACTAATCGCTAGAACACCTAGTTGTTAGCAGCTAGCTAGTGAGCTCAGAACATTAACTCTGCCACTAAAAAGTGACAGCTGTAAAAATCCTTTGTACTGTTGTTCATGGAAATTGTTGGGCATTGGTGTTGCAGGTGAAACTCAATATTAAACTCTTCTGCTGAAAAGTTGGTGCCCAGATGGGCCACCCTTGAGCTCTGTTGTGTTGGCAGCGTCTACGTTGCAGAGTTCTTCTCCCTCAGAAGAAACCCTCAGCAGTACTTAACAGTCCCTAAACTTGTGGCCAATTCAGAATCTCCCATTCTAGAATCGCCAAGATGCTGACATGGCTTCCCTGACATTTATGAACATCCCAACGGTCTTTTCTGAGAGTCTCCCACCTCTAGTTCATGAATTTCTATTTACTCAAGGAAGCCTGAGAATTGGGGCGCCTAGGTGGCTCAGTCGGCTAAGCATCTGCCTTCGCTCAGGTCATGATCTCAGGGTTGTGGGATGAAGCCCTGCATCTAGCTTCCTGCTCAGAGGGGTGTCTGCTTCTCCCTCTACCTCTGCTCCTCCCCATGCTCATGCTTTCTCTCTCTCATGCTCTCAGATAAATAAATAAAATCTTTGGGGGTGCCTGGGTGGCTCAGTGGGTTAAGCCTCTGCCTTCGGCTCAGGTCATGATCTCAAGGTCCTGGGATCGAGCCCCGCATCAGGCTCTCTGCTCAGTGGGGAGCCTGCTTCCCCCCATCTCTCTGCCTGCCTCTCTGCCTAACTTGTGATCTCTCTCTCTCTCTGTGTCAAATAAATAAATAAAAAATCTTTTAAATAAATACAATCTTAAAAAAAAAAAAAAAAAAGAAGTCTGGGAATCTGAGAATTTCCCCTCTCCTACACTTCAACAGCCAAACCAAAGTCTCCATAGTCCAGCACAACAAGGTATTAGGAACTCATGGCCCCAATTTAATCACAAAATAATTTTAGAAACAGAAAGCATAGCACAGATAAGCACATTTTTATACATTTGTGTATACCATGTCTAATCAGAGAAGAAAAATTCACTTTGTTCCTTAATTTTTCTATAGATCTTGGCTTGCTTTCCATTTCCATTTTTCCTATTAATCCAAATTTCTCTGTGGAGAACAAAGGAACCATTGCTACATGTAAAAACATAGATAATTCTCACTAATATAGTGAATTAAAGGATCCAGACACACAGAGTACAAATTGTACACTGTTTATATGAAGTTCAAATACAGGTAAAACTGATCTGATTTCTATCAGACTAGCAGTTACTTTTGGGGAAATAATAATTGCGAAGGGGCACAGAGAGAAGCTTGTGGTGCGGATCATGATTTTCATCCAAGAGGGGCCTATAGAAGTGAGTTAACTTTGTTTTTAAAAAAAAAAAAATCATTGTTTTGAGTTATTTCCTTGGGATAGATTCTCAGCAGTAGAATTGCTGAGTTAAAGGGCTGGCTAAGAACGTTTTTCGTCAAATTCTCGGTCAGATCACGTTGAATTTGAGGCATGATGGGACATCCAAAGAAGAAACTGCAGATTGAGATGAAATAGGGACTCAAGAAATATGTCAGACCATATGTGTGTGGGAGAGGAGGGATGTGGAGTGGGAGAAGCTAGAGTCATGGAGACATTTTGGTGACAGGAAATCCTAACAGAACCATGAGCTGCCATCCGTGGCGTCCACAGCTCTGTGGAGATGACGTTAGGTCGACCAGGAAGATGATTGAGAAAAGATGCCCTCATAAAAGGTTACCAGGACACCGATGTTGTTTCAGGTGCAAGAACCCAGGTAACAGTCCATGGAGCTGAATAAAATGGCTATAAAAAGGTCAGAGACAAACTAAGAAATGCATGAGTAAGAATCAAGTATGCCATAATTGACTGGAGTCACAGTCCAATGCTCTCCAGAGTTTCTCATGCACTGAACTTCTTAACTACTGAACATCTCACCAGAATCTCTAATTACTTAACAGGGATTGTCAGCGTCGGTGGTCTCTGGATTTAGGGGTCGGGGAGAGTGTAGTGTTCAAGAGGCACATAAGATGACTGAAATTATATGAGAATTTTAATTACAGTGAACCATGGAGTGTTGTAAAAATGAAGATTTCCAGGCTCCAATTTAATAGCTTTGGGGGAAGACCCAGAAATGGAATTTTTTAATAGACATTCCAAGTGTTTTGATGCAAATGGCCCACAGGTTTCAGTTTGAGAAACTCAGCGAAGTTTCTCCTCCTTCCCTGTCTTGTAAAATCATTTTCCACCCCCCTCTTTTTTTTCCATATCCCCGTTTTATGGAGGTCACAAAGACTGTCTGGAGTTGGTCCCTTTAATTTTGACCTTGCTAGTTAAGTACACATGGGTATTGAGCAAAGAACATGGGTTACAGGTCAGACCAACTAATTATGATCCTGTTACCTATAAACTGTGCTTGTGGGTAAATACCTGTGGGTCAATTTCTTAATCATTAAGCATTAGTTCCTTCATCTGCCAGTAGGGACATAGGCACATTTTACATAGAGGTGGATCATGACAATTTGAAATATTGGTATATACAATATTAATAAGAACACCTGTGACATGTAAAATCTGAAGGAATATACATGTTCTACATCTAAAATATACTCAAGGACGACATGATTTCAAAGCTGATGGCCAAATGGATATACACTATAATATTGCCACGTGAGAGCAGCACATCAGTAGGAAACAGAAATACCATCGCTGGTCAACGTCCTCTGAACTATGCTGTTCTTCAGGTGCCTCAGAAGTCCTGGGTGTGATTTTTGGGGACTACTACTGAGCTGTAACTTTAACCACCACTGCTGATGAATTATAACAATGCCATCCAAGTAATCATTAAGGTGGGGGTAGAATGGAGAAACATGAGTCAGCAACCAAGAACTTTGGAATGAAGAAACACAACGTAAACACAATTACATAAACACAATGTAACACAAAAGTTACTATTAGGAATGTACTTATTGTTGTGTTTAAAATCATTCCTATGGGGAAGGCTCCTGGCTGGTTCAGTAGGTAGAACACACAACTATTCATGTCAGAGTTTTGAGTTCAAGCCCCATTTCGGGCATACAGCTTAATTAAAAATAAATAAATACGAGTATTACCTATTTTTCTTAAAAAGGATTTTATTTTGTGATTTTTTTTTTTAAAAAAAATAGTTTATTCTGTTATGTTAGTCACCATACAGTACGTCATTAGTTTTTGACGTAGTCGGCCAAGATTCATTATTCACATATAACACCCAGTTAAAAAAGACTTAAAAAATTAAAATTATTCCTATGGGAAAACAGATTTTGAATTATGAAAGTTCTGAAATACTTGAATATTTTGAAATTTTCAAGAAACTCTGTCAAAAAATGGGACACCCTTATAGTAGTACTTCCTTCATAGGTCTGTTGTGAGGATAGTATAGATAAAGCAACTAGTATCTGTCATCTAAATTTGTTATTAGGTTTGAAAATTTAGAACAGAACCTAGGATTTCTTCTCTATTGTCAAGGGAGAGAACATGTTCACTTTAAATCAGAGTAATCCAAAATGTTTTTGGAAAATGAAGAGTTTTAAGGATAAACTTTTTCCATTTAATATTGAGAACTACTTCCTGTCCCTCTCCTTTCACAAAAATTTTCATCGACAACTTAACAAGTCCCAATGAAGTCTGGTTGAAATCCTTAGCTCTTATATTACTATAAAGCCCAAGAGTGGATAATAAGTCTGATTTTTTCTCTCTTTTATTTTTTGTGGTTTTGATAAGATAGTCGTTTATTTCGTACTCTGTTAAAGCAAACAGACCACTCTGAGAAAACTGCTCCCTTAGAAATTTTTTTTAAATAATCAGTCGCTATTCTTGTACCTTGGCTCATATTTCTTTCCTACTACAAGACCAGGGTTATCTGAACAGCCTGAAAACTTGGCAGTTAGAAAGAGTAATTATTCTCCCTTCTGGACTTGCTCCAATTCAGGAAACAATAAAAGACTTCCGGTGGTTTGCAACCCCAGCTGTCTCTGACACTCGTCTTCATTCTATTAAAAACTACTGAATGAGTCTGTAGTGTGCACCTGCTGTTAAGGTCACATCAGAGAAACTTATCCTTTCCCTTGTTTGTATAGTTACTTAAGCTGCATTAAGAAATAATCATTTAAAATTTATAGTGGGGTGAAGGAGGAGTTAATATTTTTTCTGTCTCTTTGAATAAAGATTCCAGATACATGGCTTAATTTTTTTTGAAGGGTTTAAAATTATAGATCTATTTAGAATTTGTAAAACATCTCACAACCTTTGCCTAGAAGCATTTAAAGCTACAAGAAATAATAGATTGCCAGGCCAACATGACCCTGACCCTAGGTTCAGAAGCAACATGACCCTTGACCCTAGGTTCAGAAGCAGTTTTTGTTTTTTTTTGTTTTTTCATTTTGTTTATGGTCCATTTGCTGTGCAGAAGTTTTTTAGTTTGATATAGTCCCATTGGTTATTTTTTGTTTTTGTTGTTTTTGCTTTTGGTTTCAGATCCAAAAAAATGACTGCCAAGACCAATGTCAAAGAGCTTACTACCTATGTTCTCTTGCATGAGTTTTATGATTTCAGATCTTACATTTAAGTATTTAATCCATTTTGAGTTAATTTTTGTGTATGGTGTAAGATAGCTGTCCAATTTCATTCTTTTGAATTTGGCTATCTAGTTTTTCCAGGACCATTTATTGAAGAGACTATGCTTTTCCCATTGTATATTCTCAGCTCCTCTGTCACAAATTAATTGACCAAATGTGTGTGGGTTTCTTTCTGGGCTCTCTACTCTGTGTACTGACCTATGTGTCTGTTTTTATGCCAATATCATATTGTTTTGGTTACTATAGCTTTGTAATATGTCTATAATGATGCTTCCAACTTCATTCCTTTCTCAAGACTTCTCTTGTTATTTGAACACCTGCTAGGTTCCATACAAATTTTAGGATTATTTGATCTAGCTCTGGAAAAATGCTCTTAGAATTTTGATGGGGATGGCATTGAATCTGTAGGTGGTTTGGGGGATGCTACAACAATATTAAGTCTTTCGGTCCAGGAGCACAAATTATCTTTCCATTTACTTGCATCTTTAACTTTTTTATTTTTATCAATATCTTTAGATTTTAGCGTGTAGGTCTTTATTCTCTTTGGTTAAACTTATTCCTAAACAGTTCATTCATTTTGATGCAATTGTAAATGGGATTTTCCCCCTACTTTCTCTGTCTGCTAGTTCATTATAAGTGTGTAAAAACATAATATATGTTTGTATATCAACTTTGTATCTTGCAAATTTACTGTACTCATTTATTATTTCTAACAGGCTTTTGGTAGATACTTTAGGGTTTTCTATATGCAATATCAAGTCATCTGCAAAGCATGACAGTTTTACTTCTTCCTCTATGATCTGGATGTCTTTTCTTTCTTTTTCTTGCCTAATTGCTCTGTCTATGACTTCTAGTACTATACTGAATGAAAGTGGCAAAAGTGGGCATCCTTGTCTTGTTCCTGCTCTTAGAGGAAAAGTTTCCATCTTTCATCACTGAGTATAATGTGATCTGTGGGCTTGCCATATATGGTCTTAATATTATGTTGAGGTATGTTCCCGCTATGCCCACTTTGCTAAGAATTTTTAAACATAAGTGGATGTTGAATTTTGTCAAATACTTTTTCTTGCAGCTTAAAATGATCAAATGATTTTTATCCTTCTTTTAGTTAATGTTATGTATCATGTTCACTTGAGGATGTTGAAACATCCTTGCATCCCTTGAGTACATTCCTCTTAATCATGATGCTTTAAAATCAGCAGATGAGCCTCTCAATCAGCTGTTTCTGCCTTGGGCCGTGGGATGGGGAAGTCCAAGCATACAAGCCCTTAAGAGCCACTTGTCAGGTTGATAGATCCCTGCAGGTCTTGTGCACTCAAACCTCATTTTCAAAGCTAGATGTTTTGGGACCTTACCTCCCAGGTGCATGTCTTAAAAGTTGGGATGTCTGATGTGGGGTACAAACCCTGCACTCCTCAGGGAAAAGCTCCAGGTTTTCAGTTGACCTCCCGATTATAGGTCATGGTGCCTAGGGCAAGGTTTATGGTGAGACTGTGCCTCAAGTCACTCTAACCAACTTCAATGTGGGCTTTTCTCCCATTTGCCTGATGTGTGGGACCCTCTCAGCTGGTTTTTAGAAATTTTTTTGGAGAAAACTGTTCCATATGTAGCTATAGATTTGGTGTACCCATGGGAGGAGATGGGTTTAGGATCTTCCTCTATTGCAATCTTGATCTGGAATCTGCCTTTTCTTCTAATGACTTCAAAACTTACCCTAGTTCTGCTCTGTGAACTTAAGGATCAAAGTCCTTAGGAGCGCAATAAATTACATACACATCCTACAGATGTCAATCAGCAGATTAGAGGACAACACTCAAGTACATTTCCTTCACTCCTAGGTGTGATTAAAAATGGGTTTGGTCTCAGCCAAAACATACGAGGTGGCAAGAAGCATTACAAGATATAAAGATAAAATCTTCTGAGCCAGGCTTTCTGTTCAAGATTGTAGAAGTTCTAGAGTTTAAATACGTTCTTTTTAAAGGCAGAATTAGGTGTTCTTCTCAGATCTTCTCATCTAAGTTCTCCAGTCTCGCCCTTTTGATTTTTTTTTTGTACCAACCTAGTGGAACTCCAGTTTAAAGCCAAACCCTTACAGAAAGCCCAAATTACTACCTCCCAAACAAGACAACTCTAAGTAGCTAATGATTCATAATTTCAAATTCTAGACATTTATGGAAAGTTGTATTGAAGATTTCTGCTCCGGCTCTGGGTTAAAACAAATACCTAGGAAGAGCGAGCAATCTCTCTTGGCCACTTCAATTACCCTGCACATCCTCTCTAGGTCTGTGACGCTTATCCATGTCCTGGAATGAAAAAAATTTAAAAAGGCCACCTGTCTTATAGCAGTAGTAATGAAATGAAAGGAAGAAAAGTAAACCACTGCTTTATTATGCTTTTAGGGAAATGCTGCGTGTGAACGATGAAGTATTTTAATTATATAGATTTGATTCCAAATCCTAGGGCTCTGCAAACTGTAAGAACTATCATGGGTGAGGATGCAGTGAGGCTCGCTTGGGTAGCTCAGACTCCTGCCAACATGACAATTTAGCATAAATGATGATAAGAAGAGATCAAACAACCCCACTAATTTTCACCCACAAATGCTTTGAAAAAATAGTAGGGAAAAGTTGGGAGGAGACCTCGCTACCATTTAAACCACTGGGAGCCCCGACTAATAGAACTGCTGTTTTCAAGGGAGGAACCCAGGCTGTCTATTTCACAGGCAAAATCAAGTGAGAGCTAGGCCACCTGTCAGGTTCACAGCACCATCAGAAACAGCAGCTACTATCTGGAGTTCTGGGTTGAAATCCAGAGGAGAAAAGCTGATAGCTTTCAAGAAAGAACTGCCAATACTTTTAAGATTGAAGTCAGAAGAGGCTTGCAAAATAGTTGCTTCCTATTGGAGAGGCATTATATTTAGGAAGATAACTTTCTTTACCTAACCACAGTGGGTAATCCTAGTTAAGTGACCAATGTTTCTTTCTTTTTCTTTTTTAAAAGATTTTATTTATTTGACACAGAGAGAGAGGCAGTGAGAGAGGGAACACAAGCAGGGGGAGTAGGAGAACAAGATGCAGGCTTTTCGCTGAGCAGGGAGTCCAGCGTGGGGCTGGATCCCAGGACCCTGAGATCATGACCTGAGCTGAAGGCAACTGCTTAACAACGGAGTCACCCAGGCACCTCCCAATGTTTCTTTATTGAACCCTGATTTCATGTCTTTTCTACAGTTCTCAACTGTCCTTGAGGACATGTGGACCACGAAGGGAAGGAAGACTCAGCTCTCAGTATTTTCAGTTAATTCTCTGCTCAGAGATAAACTTCTAGTACTTTTGCAGGTCATTCCTTTTTCAGATTTCTTCAGCCAGTCTACCACTGTGGTTAAGTCAACTTAATAATGGCGGTGAGGAAATGGGCAAACTAAGTGAAGGGGACTAAGGGGTACAAACTTCAGTTATAAAATAAATAAATCACTGGGATGAAAAGTACAGCATAGAGAGTATAGTCAACAGCACTATACTAACTTTTTATGGTGACAGACTTTAGTCAGACTTTAGTCAGACTTGTCATAGTGATAACTGCCTGATATATGGAATTGTTGAACCATCAATTCTGAAACTAATATAACATTATGTGTCAACTATAATATTTAAACATTTTAAAAATTATCAATGTCAGCATCAACTGATGCATTCCAGATTATGAAATTAGGCAATTTATTATTTTTTTAAGATCTTATTTATTTGACAGAGAGACATAGCAAGAGAGGGAACACAAGCAGGGAGAGTGAGAAGGAGAAGCAGACTCCTGCTGAGCAGGGAGCCCGATATGGGGCTTGATCCCAGAACTGGGGATCATGACCTGAGCCAAAGGAAGACGCTTAATGACTGAACCACCCAGGTGCCCCTGCAATTAGGCAATTTCAAAAAGAGTTAGGTCTGAACATGTTTTAAAGGAATCAATTCATTCAAAACTTACAGTTTTTGTTTGGTTGGTTTTTTGTTTTGTTTTGTTTTTCACCCTGCTAACAGACACGATTGCTTAAAAATTTGTGAGGTAACATATGAAGTTTAAACATGGTAATTCTTAACTGAGTCTCAACTCAAAATAACCCTTAACAAATGCTTCAGGGGTTGTTTTACTTATATCCTAAATTACCATGCGATCTCTTCAAGAATGCTCATGTTATTTCTCACACAGTTTCAGAAAAGCTATCATATTCCAGCTATTTAAATACTAATTCATTTTGGCAAAATGATTTAAAATGTCTTACGTGTCAGCTGTTTCAAGTTGTTATAGCAGCAGTAATACAAACATATTACTGAAGTTTTATTTTTGTCCAAACTCAAATATATTAACTGGATTACAGAGAATTAAAATTACGATGAAAGAATCTCAAGCTTAGTGTTAAATTATAGAAAAGGAATGTGCCAAAATATTAACAATAAATATCTGTGTGTAGTGAGATTAAAGGCTTTCTCTGTGTGCTTCCCATAGTTTCAGTCTTACACAGAGAGACTTTTCACTTTTATAACTAGAAAAAGAAAGTATTTAATTAGAAAAGTACTACTGAATAGCGTTCCCAATTGTAAGTAGGCAAATGTTGTCAAGTGGACTGCCTTTCTGGCAGAAGGAGAGGCCATTCTTTACCCGTGCTTACATTAACCTCAGCTCTCTCCCTGCATTACAGTACTAATGGCCTGAGTTTTCTATAAACTTTTTATTTATTTATTTATTTGACAGACAGAGATCACAAGTAGGCAGAGAGGCAGGCAGAGAGAGAGAGAGGAGAAGCAGGCTTCCTGCTGAGCAGAGAGCCCGACATGGGGCTGGATCCCAGGACTCTGGGATCATGACCGGAGCCGAAGGCAGAGGCTTTAACCCACTGAGCCACCCAGGTGCCCCTCTAAAACTTTTTGTAATAAGATTTTATTTATTTATTTGAGAGAGAGAGAGCAGGAACAGTGGAAGGGGAGAGAGACATTTGGGTAAAGAATCTGAAGCAGACTCTGAGCCGAGCTCGGACCCTAAGAGGAGACTTGATCTCACAACTGTGAGTTCCCAACCTAAGCCCAAACCAAGAGTCAGATGTTTAACCAACTGAGCCACCCAGGCATCCCTAAACTTTCTACATTTATAACTTACTGCCATAAATCATAAGCTTATGTCTTATCTGGACTTAATCATTATGTAATGAGTAGAATTTTTTCCCCTTAATTTGGAAAGAAATAGATAAATTGGGCAAGTCTGGAGCCGCAGAGTGACCGGCAGGTCACTGCCCATCCTAAAGTCATGAGGAGACAGCCTGCCCACTGGTCAGAGCCCAAAGTGCCACCTGCAAAGCAGAGTGGCCTCTCTCCCTGGCTTCTTTTAAGTAAGTCCTTTTCACAGCAGTTTGGAATTCTCCCTCACAATGCACATTTTTATGTAAAAAAAAAAAAAAATGAGTAAAATATTCTGCATTTACTTACTTACTTACTATTCTCTTGGAAATAAAAATTGGTAGCTCCCGGATTCAAGGGAAAAGCAGAAAATTTTCTTGTTTCCCCCTTTGGAAAGAAACACTTTCCAAAAAAGGAAAGGAAAGTTACTAACAGCTGTCTACAAGGCCCTACCCTCTATTTATTTCCCTTTTTAATGAAAAAAAAATATATATATATTATATAATTTATATATGTAATATGTATTCTATATAATAAAAAATATAATATATAATACATATTATATATATAAATATTTAGTACCTATTTGGACCCTAAAGATGCAGCATAAGAGCAGACAAAAATTCCTGCCCTCGTGGCATTCATAGTTCAGTAGGAGGAGAATGAACAAGATTATAAAACATACAGTGCGCTAGAAGGTAGCAAGTGCCAAGGAGAAAAATAAATCAGGCAAGGGTGGTAAGGAGTGTGTGGTGGGGACTTTTGTGATTTTGGAGAGAGAGGCTGAAGAAGTTCTCACCAAGAAAGTAAAATTTGAGCCAAGACTCGAAGGAGATGAGGGAGAAACCATTGGCGTACCCGGACAAGGAGCATTCTGGGCAGAGGAGGGAAAGTGTGAGGACTCTGAGGAGCAGCCTAACTAGCACATTTAAGGAACAGCAAGAATGGGGGTGGGGGAGACGGGGAGAGGAGGAGAGGTCAGAGAATAACAAAGACCAGATTGTGCAGGGTTTTGCAGGCCTTTGGAAGGCCCCTGCAATTATATAACATCCAGCTCAAATTTCTTTCTTTTCTTTTTTTAAATTGAGATTTAATTGACATAAAGCATTATATTAGTTTTAGGTGTCCAAACCAAATAATTCAATATTTATACATATTGCAAAATGGTCACCACAATAAGTCTAGTTAATAGACATCAACAGAGTGACGATTTTTGTTCTTGTGCTGAGAGCTTTTAAGATCTATTCTCTTAGCAACTGTCAAATATGCAATACAGTACTATTAACTACAGTCACCACGCTGTACCTTACATCCCCGTGTTGTACGTATTTCATAACTGGCAATTTGTACCTTTCTGTCCTCTTGCCTACCTCCCTACTCCCTGCCTGTGGCAACCACCAATCTATTCTCTATGAGTTTGCAATTTTTTTAAGTCCACTAATATATCTTTCTCTCGCTGACATCTTCTTTACCCATTTATTCACTGATGGACACTTAAATTGCCTCCACATCTTGCTGCAATGAACATAGAGGTGAGTGTATCTTTTTAAGTTAATGTTTTCATTTCTTCCAGATAAATCCCTAGAAATGGAGTTGCTAGATCCATTCAGTATTTTTAGTTCGAATTTTTAAGAATGCTTCCTTCTGTTTTCCAAAATGGCTGTGCCAATTTACATTCCCACCAACAGTGCACAAGGGTTCCCCTTCTTCTGCATCCTTGCCAACACTTAGTGTTTCTCGTCTTTTCCAGATTTCCTACAATGTGCCTGTAGTTTCACTGATGGAGCCTCATGATACCAAGTGCAGACTGGACTGGGCGTGTCTGACACAGCTGACCCCAAGAAATCCGAAGGGTGAACAAGTGAAATGACTGAAAATGCCGAGTGCATGGGACTGGAGGAGTGGCCAAAGGTGAGACTTCTTTAAAAATCTGTTAATTCAGAAACTCTGCGCATGCCAAGGTGTTCCAGGAACAGCCAGACACAGTTTGGCCCCAAGAAACTCATATGGTCTCCCAGGAGGCACATCAAGAAGGCAGCATAGGGTCTGGTTAAATGAGGCATAGCAAAGAGTTTGGTGGAAGCTGAGATACGTTCAGAAGTGATATGTGCTAAGACTTCATAGAGCTGGCAGCCTAAGTCAAGACCAAGCGACTGTAATGTTTAAAGGGGGGAAAAATGGTGGAAGAATGAAGAAAGAGAAGGGGTTGTGAGGTGTCCAAATACATGAAATTAGCATGGGAAAAGTGTGTTTTTCTTGAATGGAAACATATGTTGGCTTGAGTGGAAAATGTATACAGGGCAGTGGTGAAAGGTGGGTCAGGGTAAGATCAGAATTTTTTTATGGACAGATTGATGTTTTAACCAATAAGCAAAGGAGTTTCAATAGGAAAATGGTATGGTGTGTAGAGCTGCTTTGGCAGAGAAAACTTTTGGGAGAGAGCCACTAGTGGCGGCAAATACTCAAGAAGAGCTGAAAGTCATGACAGGAGTGGCCACGGAGAGGTGTAGACAGCTACACCAGATATTTGAGAAGAATTATACAACCTAGTGACTGGTAAGACCTATTTGTATATTTTGAAAGAGTGAGAGATGTTCACTAAGAAAATGGTGACAAATTTTGAGATATTTTATGGGGTCAACAAAAGAGAAATCTGGTTTGAAGATCTGAAATTTGAGTGATGATTTGCCAGACATTTAGAAGGGTTACAGACAGGAGGGCAAGTTTCAGGTAAAAGGCAATGCTAAAAATAAAAACTTGTTAGGGCAAAGTTGGCAAATAATTATTGGTATTTTTCCTTTTCCTGTTTCATTGAGCCAACACAATCTCTCTCAGTGGGTATAAATAGAAGAGCCATTTCATCTCCCATTCAAGTTGGGACATTGTGAGAATGAGAGGGGAACTGTGAGTAATTACAGCGGGCTAAGGAGCAGAGAAGGAGGGCTGTCCAGAGCAAGTGAGGACGTACAGATTCCAGTTTATAAGCGCTCTCTTACTTTTTCAAGGTTGGGGAGCTGCCCATTCCTTATCTTTATTACTGCTCTTGTTTTCTCAAAAGGAGTCAAGTGATTCAATTAACGTCGCTTCACTGTCATTTGAGGCCACAGTGTATTCTGGCAAAGGACCCAGTTTTAGACACCTACACAACAAACACAATGCTAATGAAGTAATTTATGTCCTATAACTCCTCTCTATTGACACGCCTGGCACAGCTAATGAAGTGAGGAGGGGGAGGGCCTAAAGGGTGGGCGCGCCACGCGTGCATGCACGCGATGCTGTGCACACACGTGCTGAGGACGAACAGGCAGGGAAGTGTTCTCCTTATCCTGTAGAGGTGATTTGTTTGGTAGTTCCTTTGCAGCCAAATGTAGTTTAACAGAAGAGCAAAACTAATATTCAAATCGAGTCTGACTGTGGTGAGCATTCCAGCAGCTCTCAGGTAGGAAGGGACTCCAGTCCAACTCAAAATGCTAAAGAAAGCCGTTATCATTCAGACTTAACATTGTCATCTTCATTTAAGAACATGTTCACATGGTACCCTTCTTCAGGGAACAAAGTCTACTCTGGAAGTACCCTATAAAATGTAGGGGTGATTTTTCCTAGGGCAGTGGACTTTTTTGCCTTTACTGCCCATTAGGCTTCCTGCCTTAATAATTTATCAGGCTTTTTATTCCGCGTAGATGCTTCACATTTCTCTTGATGCAAACGGAAACAGGATGTATTTTGTTGGTGTTCTTTGACCTGACCTTTGAAACAACCACGTCATCTGGTTATTGTGTTATTTCTAGTCTCTGTGGTCTTATGTCTCAATGAACAGTTTATTTTTGAGAAAAATCTATTTGATTCTGCAAAAACTTTTCTATACCCTGCCTTCAAGAAGGAAGATTTTTCTACATATCTATTAGTTACAGTTTAAAAAAATGAGACAGAAGCTGTAATTTATAAATATGGCATCAGAAGCAAAGCATGCGATGATTTCTATGGTTCTTTGATAAAATGGCACAAAACCCAGAAAGGAAGAAAGGCACAAAGTATTGATCCATCTATATGAGACATATATATATATGGTCATATTTTACATTTTCAAACAGACTATACATAAAAACAAAACGCAAAACATTTTGACAAAATGATACGATGAACAAATGTTTAAATGAGCACTATTTGGCTTCAATCTGTTTATAAGTTGTTTATCAGACCATATATCTTTATACAATATAGAAATCCCAGATAATCTTTAAAGAGTCAAACAACAAATGGACGGAAAAGAAAGGTCCTAAAATTATACTTGCAACCATACATACATTCTTTTTTTTTTTTTTTAAAGATTTTATTTATTTATTTGACAGACAGAGATCTCAAATACGCAGAGAGGGAGGCAGAGAGAGAGGAAGGGAAGCAGGCTCCCTGCTGAGCAGAGAGCCTGATGCGGGGCTACATCCCAGGACCCTGGGATCATGACCTGAGATGAAGGCAGAGGCTTTAACCCACTGAGCCACCCAGGTGCCCCTATACATACATTCTTAACTCAAGATTATCATCAGAAAAGAGTAAACAAAAAATATTCTTAATTCTAACTATAAACTTGCCATTAGGGAGGGAGGGGAAATGTGTGGATCAACAGGGCAAAATTTGTGTTTGGATATAAGCTCTTTTATTTAATGTACACCAGCATTTCACCAGGATCTTATTAAGTACAGTTGCCAGCTTGTCTTTTGAAAAGTAGATTATTTTCATTATTTGCTTCCAACTTAAAAACAACAAAAAAACCCCACAAAAAACCCTGCCATCCATACTTTGTGTCAAACGCAATTATCTTTTTCTCACGATCTATTTGTGATGACATAAAAACCTTACAAAAAAAGAGTTGACTACTCCTTCGGACCCTCTCTGATTCCATCATTCTCTCTGCCTCCACAGAAGCGGAGATAATCATTAGCAGAAATTTTTTTTTGCTATTACTGCATTTATGTTAATAAATAAAATGTAGTGTTAATTTATGGGTTATGAAAGTTTCATACATGGCATCACAGTCCCATAATTATTCAGCAGATTGCTTTTTTTGCTACTCAGCATGTGTTTTCTAGAGCTATCTTTTCCTTTGTTACTTTGCCCTCCTTGGTGCCATTTAAAAATGTGAAATTTCTAACCTGTTACAATACAATAGGGGTTTTTCTCCTGTTACATTTATAGTTTATGGACCATTTCTTTTATATCATTACTATCACTGCAATCATTCTCTGTAATGTTCTTTGTGGATCAGGAGGGACCACTTTTGGCCACCACAGAACAAAATGCGAGACCAGAGTGCTTGAGTATAAATTGATTAAATTGATTAAGTTATTCTGAAATTTGTCATTTTCAATGTCCCATCATTATACAGGTCAGTGATGTATTTCCCCTTCAACAAGTTTTTTAGCTGTCCTATTTTCTCATCCAAATAGTTTCTGTTGGTTTTATTGTATATTTATTGCCTTAACAATACTATGAAGGTCGCTAATAATTCTCCAGGTATTAAACGTTGATCTGTGTGTAAAAAAATTCACAAGTAGATTTGATTAAATACCATTCATCTGCTGCTCTGCACTGTTCAACGTACTTTTCTAAATGTTTCTGGTGCTATCTTTAAAGACAGCACTTTGTTCTTGGAAATCTCAGGAAAGAAAGAAAAAGAATCATTTTTTTAAAATTATGCTTGAATTTACTTAAGCCAACACTTAAGCCAACACTGAAACTTAGTGGCAAAGTAAGAATACAGCCAGGAAATAAAAATGAGCCTCAGTGGGAAAAATGGCCAGTTAATAACAAGATGAGAATTCAGACTGCAAAGCATGGAAACTTTGGCTTTGTGCAAATAAAGCCTAACACAGTTGAAGCCAGAGTGAATCACCAGGAAACATGAGTAAGCAAATCTCGAGCAAGTGTGACATTGGCATCTAAAAATATGCAACACATCTGACTCTGATGTACACTGACGAGGCCCCCTGCTTTGACCTGTTCTGGGTCAGAGACCAGGAAGGCTCCTTGAAACTCCTGATGCTACCAGAGGGAAGAAAACGCTGCCAGACAGATACTGGGATAAAGGCTGCTTGAGTCAGAAACACACACATCTCTACCCCATCTAGTAGGATCTGGAGTCATTAAATAAATGTCTAGAAAATGCTTTACAAATCAACTATAGTAACCCAGACGAGATACCATAGCAACAGCATTTAATGACTCAGCAGTGTCGGAGAAGAATGGAGCAGAGGCACCTTGAAGCATCTGATGATTTTTGCCGGGAGAAACAATCTCATCTAAAGGGTTTACTAATTCCAAGTACCAGGATTTTTCTCAACATTGATCCTAAGGAAAGGTTCAAATATCTAGGGCCAAATGCCACACAGGACAAGCTCAACAAATAAGGAACTGCTTGTCCTGAGGTGGGGGGGATGTAGGTAGGGCTCTGTGTCCTTAGCCCGCTCATGTTCCTAAGGACTCACTGACACCAGATGCTGGGGGTTTGAATCTGGAAAGGGTGGGGCAGGGTGCCGGGTGATGGGTGATGAGGAGAAACTCCCAAGAAAACCGTGGAGAAATCATTCTTAAATAAAATGAACACACTGTAGTCCCGGTGGAAACTCAGTCATGATCATATTCTACTGACTCCATCCAAACTTATGACAGCTTTCAATAAGTTCACTGGTATATGGCTTGCATGAAGGCTACTATCATATATTCCATCAATATCCAAAAGTAAAGAGAGAGAAGAAAAATATTCTATAGGTAATTCTTGCCAAACTAGACAAAACCCCACACCACTTTCTAAAGTCGATTGGTCTGAAGACAGGGTTTTTTAAATTTTTGCTTAAGTACTTGGCATATCCAAATTAATTCCCATCTCAGTTGTCTTAGTTCATGAGTAAATACAGTGTGTGGCATTTGCAAATTAGTCAGAGTTGAGTCTCTGGCTCCCACAGAAAGCTAATGGGCAAGCTTGAGAAGTTGGAGAAAAGATATTATTTCTAAGTGGTAAAATACACACACGCACAAAATCACATTTTCAATGAATTAAAAAAATATCTTGCTGTTCCTCCCTTCCCTACATTTTTAATTCTTCTAACTCAAAATTTTGTTCTCTTTCTCTTTCCTTCTTTTTCCAAATAGAAATGCTGAAAGGCATCATTAGAGATTAACTTTTTCCTTGAGACACCTGAGTAGCTCAGTTGGTTAGCTCCCGCCTCATGATCTCATGCCAGGCTCTACCCTCAGCAGGGAGTCTGCTTATTCTTCTCCCTCTACTTCTCCCCTCAGCCCTGAGCTCACACTCTCTCTAAAATAAATAAATAAAATCTTCAAAAAAAAAAGATAACTTTTTCCTCAAATAGCAAAACACTTTAGTATTGGCAGGCTCTGTGAAACTTACATGTGAACAAAAATGAAAATGCTCTTTGTATTACAGAGAATCATGTCCTGATTCAGATTAAAATGGAAGAATTTTTTGGTGACAGATCCAAATCATTGAGTACTTCATATGTAGAACTTACAAAATGCACTGAATTAGAGGACAGCCAGTAGTAGCAAGCAAATGAGTGTTTGGATTCGGGGAATCCTGCTTAACGGAAATGTACAGATCTGGCATAATGGAAATGTACAGATTGTCAGAATTTATGAAAATCCTCTTCGTGCCCGACCATTTTTTAAAAAGATTTTATTTATTTAACAGAGAGAGATGACAAGTAGGCAGAGAGAGAGAGAGAGAGAGGAGGAAGCAGGCTCCCTGCCGAGCAGAAAGCCCGATTCGGGACTTGATCCCAGAACTCTGAGATCATGACCTGAGCCGAAGGCAGAGGCTTAACCCACTGAGCCACCAAGGCACCCAGTGCCTGATCATTTTTAATATGCCTTGAGTGACTAATGAGGCTTTTAATGATACCATCTATTTCCACTTAGTGGTGGAACAGTTAATATGTAGTGGGAAAAAATAAGAATGAATATTCATAAATATTAAAATAGTTATTTACTTGTAGGATATATACATCTACTTCCTCCACTCCCCTTACCTCAAGCCCAGTTATAAACTTGTGGGTCTTGACAAGCAGAACACAAATAGAGCAGGTGCCTTTGTTAGTGCTGTAGGTATTTTCTGGCACTTAGATGGATACCAGCTGTGTGCTAATTAATCTTGGGATGGCCTAGATCACCAAATACTACAAAGCTAGAAATGCTCCCTCAACTTCTAGGAATGTGTCTGAATGTTGGCTCCAAATGCCCCTGGAGATATGGGCCAGGTCCTAACAGCCTCTGTGATGTGTTCTAGTCAGGACAAAGTAAGAACTATTTGCATAAACATATGCCAGCAAGTCAGCTCCAGGCGATGGTGGTGAATGGTGCTTTTGGGGACACAGAGCTAACAGCATTCTCTGGTCTAATAATCCTGGACATAGACAGGGGTCCAGTATCCAGTCATGTGTTTTAGTGCCATTTTTTCATTAAATATCAGTACAGCATACCCAGCACATTTAAACCGTACTGTGCCATAGTTTACAGGTGTGGCTGTGCACGTAACCCTTCAGCTATATTTAAGCAACATCAATAATGGAATTGACACATCGCTTCTAGGCCTATGAGATTAACTGGATCATTGAATGAGCAGTTTGGACAAGAAAGGAGAGAGCCTGAAAAGAAGAGACTGAGCATAATATGGCAAGTTGGTTGCAATGAAGTCCTACTCTCTGGACATGGCTTTATTTTCTCTTCAATGGACTGAACAATCAAAAATATGGACTATAAAATGCTCAAGCATTGCTTCTTTCAGCCAAGTCTGATGAAATGCATGGATTGCATTGGGGAAAATGAAGAAAAACCTACCTGAAGACGGCAAGGGTCAGAGACCAGAGCACTAATGGCTTCCTCAGTTCAAACTTCGCCCGTTTGTTCATCAGGTGCCGACCACCAAAGATGAAGGCAGCATACAGAGCAGAAAACAGGAAAGATTTCTTCCTGCAACAGACAAAAACCCAGTATCTTAGAAAATAAAAATCTCTAAGCAGTTAATTTTTATTCATGAGAAATTTATATTTCCTAATTATTTGCAATTTTTTATTTTTATTTTATTTTGCAAGTTTCTCTTCATAAGTGCTGAGAGTGTGTTCTTGGGAATGTGCCCCTTCACTGAAGAAAGAATGTTTAAACATCCTTTTGATGACATGGCATTCCATGGAAACCTCCCTTGACAAATTATGTCAATCTAGATTAGACAACAGAAAGATCTGTGTCCTTTTGGAGCTCCATGACTTTAAAAATTTCAACAACATAGCATTAAGGTACAAAAAGAAAAACTTTCACTGAGGGATTTAAACACTAAAATCAAGCTACTTAGACTTAGGGCACCCCCAGTATGGATTCCTGAGATCTTCTCCACCAAAGGAGCAAGTATTAAGTTTGAATATGATCATTAATAATAGGGATAACTGGTAGACATCATACAATACAAAAGAAGAACATAGGTGGTACCTGAAGTACACTTGCCCTAGAGCTTGAACTTGAACCTAATCAAAATCGGATTTTACTACCTATCCTTGGGAAATATAAACTGTGTGACAGTTGTCTGTAGGACAACTGAACTTTCGTCTTCAATAAGTCAGGAGTATGGAATCTAAATACGAGACTCTTCTAGATTAAGGAGTGGCTTGAGAAACTATAATCAAAGGTAATAGGTAGACTTTGGAGGCTCTATATTTGAGCAAACTAAATGGAAAAAGACATTTTTAATAAAATGAGAAAGTTTTTATTCATAATTTAAAAAATACTTAGTTACTATTTATGGGTGAAATTACATGTCTTGGATTTGTTTAAAAATATTCTAGAAAAGAAATAAAACCAAGACAGTATTCAGGGTAAAGAGATAAAACCAGATTAACAAAAGGACGAAGGAATACAGGCTTTTTCTCTTTTTGTCAGGCTTAGGTGTAACTCTAGTCAGAAATGTCCAAGCAATATTAATTAGAATCTCTAGGTCCTGCTGGTTTACTACTGTACCAAGAAGTAAACAGTGTTATTGATAATACCAATAAGAACAAAAACAAAACCAACACGATTCTATACAACTGTGATTCAACAGAAAGTAACAGAGGTGCCTGGGTGGCTCAGTGGGCTAAAGCCTCTGCTTTCCACTCAGGTCATGATTCCAGGGTCCTGGGATCGAGCCCCGCATCGGGCTCTCTGCTCTGCAGGGAGTCTGCTTCCGCCCGCCCCCCTCGCCTGCCTCTCTGCCTACTTATGATCTCTGTCAAATAAATAAATAAAATCTTAAAAAAAAAAAAAGAAAGTAACAGAGGCCTTGTAAATGATTTAAACACCTGAATGAACTTCCTAAAAAAGCAGTATTTCTCTTAAGATGGATATTCCCCACTCGATGAGATTAAAAGGGAAATCATTGAAAATTAAGTTATAAGTCTAATACAAAAAGCAAAATGAATTAGTTTTTTGCAAATGCCTCCTATTTTTCTCCCTGACACTGCTTGTGTGTGTTGCTGACTAAGGAGGGATCTAATTATTTTCACAAGCAACACACTTAGTAGGCATGTGACCTACTTGGTGAACACCACCCAGTAAAGTGGTATTTCCAGAAATCAACCCATAAAGATGGAATGAAACACTTTCCAACTGAGGTTCGCAGATTCTTTTGGAAACATAGGACCTGGGCACATAGTCACTATTTGCTAAATGTTTGTTAGATGATCATGGTCTTGTCATATCAAATTTTCTGATAGGGAAAAATAATTATTCACTGATGTCTTATGTGCTCAGGAAACATTAACTGCGTGAATGAATGGTTTACTTTCCCATTAACATATGAATCACTAAAGAATGAAATATTCGGAAAAAACATGATCCATTTTCTTCCTCCATAAAGAAACAGGCAATTTCTATACTTCAAAGAGAGGTGGAAATGTGAGACAGTTTTATAGGAACGTTATTAAACATTTCAAGAAGAAAGTACTTTTGCCTGTAAGTATGTGTATCTGGTAAATATGAATACAAATGTGAATGAGTGTTTGTAGGTTTACTCATATATATGTTATGTATGAATTTTGCAAGTGCGTGTCACTAAATTGAGTCCTAATCACCGTCTGCAAGTCCCGATCTAAGCAAGGACTTGCGAAAAACCAAATTCTATCAAGTTAATGTAAGCCGTAGTAATATGAAATAGTCTATATTCTTTCCTAAAAATTTTAAAACAATTTTGTTGTTCTTTTCTAAGTTATAAAAGTAACGATGAGTGACAGTATTCGTGGTATGATTCAGGGAGGGAGTCCTGTGGGGGCCACTCAGTGCTAACGAGCTTTCTCCTTGATTTTCCTAATCACCTGTAATGTAGGTAAAGCATTGTCTTCATTTTACAGATAAGCAAACCGGGGTAGAGGTTAAGCCTCAGATCTCCCTGTTCTCCTGTGGTAAACTTTCCCAAGAAAAAAGGGTGCACCTGATGTGTTATCTTAAAGCCACAGAAGAATTCCACAAGACCTCCTACTGAATTGCATGGTCATTGTGTAACTGTGTGGCACGTTGCTAAACTGTGAATACAAGAGTAATCTCCATGCCTTCATGTTTCAACTATCATATTTTGAAGGTTTGGAACACTTTGATCCAGACCCTGTTTACCTCCAGGAGAATACAAATAATCTATATATGCGAAGTTCATTCAGGTGTTTAAATCATTTTTATATATATTTATATATAAAAGCTTTTTCTTAAATTGCTTATTATTCTTTCTCTTGCTCATTCCATCTAATTCGAATTTTGGTTATGGTTAGATTGTGTTTCTTGCAATTATGGACCAAATTAAATGGCTGGCTGTATGTGATCCTATCATTCTAGCCATTGAGGGAAAAATAATGTGCCTCGAAGAACCAAGAAAAATACAAAAAATCTCCCCTCAGAATGTTTTCCTCTGAATTTCTTCAGCTAAGAATGAGAATGCACTACTAACGCACTACTAACTTCCTGGCACAGACCCTTCTCTTTTCCATGTGTTTTCTAAAGATTATCTCTACCAACCTTCAATTCCATAGCTAGGGCAACCAAGTCAATCAATATAGACACAGAGAATCTGAGAATTGCTAGAGACCTTAGAGAGATTGAGCCCAAATTTTTCGTTCAACAGAAGACGGAATGGGGGATAGGGTGTGGTGCTGGATGACATTACTTTCCTATGGTCACATAGCTACACACTGTATATGGGCCAAAACTACCAAAATTTTGCTCAAGCAAGGAGGTAAACATAACTTAATTGTCTAGGGTATATCTGAGTCACCTGTTATAATACAAATAAATTGCTTATTGTATACTTTCTAAATCTATTGTGGTGAAATTCAAGTCTGTAATGCTTTTGGTTAATTCAGAATTAACCTTTTACTTCTTCTGTAAGAGGGAGTCATCTAAGGAGGCATGAACTCTTACCTCTTCCAACTGAGAAATCCAAAATGTATCACTTATAGTTGAATGTATTATGATTCTTTTCCATTTAACTTAGAATAAATTAAGATTTTCATGAACATACGGGGTAATTTAAATGGATTCAAGCTGCCGTTCGGTTCTGCCATCTCTTTGGTAAAGATTCAATCATTGTTAAGTGAATAATGACTTCCTACTAGCCCACTTACTATTTAATAGGGATAGATGACTTCCCTAATGCTTCCATAGTAATCTAATAATACTTCATATTCTGGCAGGCCTCCATAGCTGGGTATAATGGTAACACTACATTGTTTTGTTACTGGATCATTAGCAATTTCCAGAGGGTAGGGACTCCTACTATTAAAGAATCTTAAATGTATACCATATAGCCTAACCCTTCACCATAGGGGCCCAATACCTTTCAGGACAGTGCTTCTGTAGCTATAATTACAAAGTAACCAACTAAATAAAGAACACCCAAATGAAATACTGATGTGTTTTGAGCTTGTTGCCCTGGTATTCACTCTTTTCCCCCCTTCCATTTCTGTCATCGATGTGAATGGACATTAGCCCATTACTAATAAAAACAGATAATGGTTTTATCATTTATCCTCAGAAAGCTGGACTTCTTTATCATTTTACCCTCATCCAAAACATTCCTAGGTGTTGTTTTTCCTATTCTCACCAGAGTAACTGCTAATGATTTGTACATATTGTTCTAACCAATAACACTCGTCAAAGACTGTGTATACATTCAAACCATATCGCTTTTAAGACTTCTCCTTTAGTTCAGCTCCTGATTCGAATGAGGAAGCAATTCAGATTTCTGAAAGTAATTTTAAGGCCACAAACAAATTACAGACCCAGAGATGGAGGAAATAACATTTGGCTTTTTCCCAACAAGACATTCAGTGGACCATCATCAATGGTGATCATAATTTGGTAAGAATATAAAAGAGGTTTTCTTGAGAGGGTGAAATTGTGCTCTGGGACTGGATTCTGTCCTATTCTTGAGAATTACCCCCAGCACTCCATACAGGCATTTCTCTACATTACAAATAATGGAAATTTTCCAGGAGTTGCTATTCACAAGTAAATTATAACTAGAAATTAACTCTGCCCAGAAATTCTGACAAAGAATGATTTAGAGAATAATAGTGGAAATAGATCCATAATAAGTACAAATGAATAGTGACTTCATAATTGCAAGACAAAGCTGTGACTAAAGAAAAGGGTGTTATTCTAACCAGTTATGTGTGACCCAAGAAGCCAAATAGTTTCTGAGTCTTTTTGAGTTGCAAATACCTCTTTCTTATTTTACTTTCCTCTCAGATGCAAATTGAAAGATCACAGGTTGTCCTTATTTATTTTAAAAAAAAAAAAAAGCGAGAAAACCATTTTTTTGTAATTCAGTTTTCCTATTGTTGAAGTAGGCCACGCTCAAGGTAGACTTGTATTTAGTACTGTGGATTAAAGGGCGTGGCTGTGTATCTCTTTCTAGGAAAGTACACTACTGCTAAAACAGACCTGTTACAGAAAATTGCTTGTACATATATGGCAACATACCATTTTTATCCCTTGTCCCCTTTTTAAAACTCTTGATGAATTCTCTTTTCTTTTTACAGGGGGAAATAGGATCTTTCTACTTTCAAAATGTTAAAATCACATACACACAAAGCCCCATAAATAATGTAGATAATAATGTCTGTTAAAAATTCTGAGGAAGGAGATATTGCTGTGATTAGAAAATGCTCTGTGGAGGGTGGGCTTTGAGGCAGACCCTTTGAGGCTTCGGATGGATGGACAGATATAAGTAGGAATTTGGGGTGGGAGGAAAGCAGCGCCTCTTGGCATAAGCTACGCTGGGCGTGTGTCAGACCCGATGTTTCCTCAGTGGGTGGGAAGACATGAGAGAAAGTCAGATTAAAGTTCTGGCATCTTCTCAAGGTTGTGCGAGGTGTGTGGTCAGGAATGGGTTATGACTAGTAGTTGAAGAATAGTACTGGAATCTGCGGCTTAATTTTCCTTCCTTTTAAATAAATAAGAATAGCCTCACTCATGGGTATACCATAATATGCCTTGGGGGAGAGAGGAAGAGGGAAGGAAGGATAGACGGCGATGCCCTGGTTCAGGCCACGGAGAGCTCTCCAAGTCTTTGAGCTGGGATGGGGGGGGGCAGGACGGGAATAAAGAGATCCATTCACGGGGAAACTTGGCATTGAGTACTTCTCTTCTAACAGGTAGATGTGGCTGAAGTTTGACTCTAGATCTCTATATCAACACACAAGTTCCCCATAGCCCACACTGGCAGCCTCGGTAGCGGCTGGGGTTCCTGAGTGCTGTGGTACAGACGGAAGGAACGTCTTTAATGAACTGCTGCTGCTCTTCCCAGGAATTATCAGATGGGACCAGCTTGAAGTTTTATTCACTTAAAAATGACTATTCTCCTGTCCTGAGAAAAGAAGAGCAAATTTTGAGGCCAACTGTGGCATTGTTTCCAGAAAGCGGATACTTGGTTCAGTGTCCCCTAACAGTCCTCCAGAGCAAATGTCCCTTTTAATCCTAAAATACTGCATCTTACAGAGATGCGAGAATATTTTTTTGTGTGTGTCAGACGACATGGTTTCATAAAACTGATCAGAAAGATTCGAGTTCAAAGTTAGAATTAAAGATTTTCGAGAACACAAAAACAAAGGAATAATTAAACTTCTTGCTTTGGCAAAGGTTAGAGTTTCTCATCTCCTTTGAAAGAGTAAAGCTTGCAACCACCTGTGAATAAAAACTTTGCCAGGGGTCCTGGTAGACAAATCTCCCACTTCAAACTAATGATGAACGGCGGCACCACAAATTTATTTGGAGTTTCTGGTATGTCTGAGAGCGTGGCTCAACTTGATTACCCGGTACTGAGGACCCTCTGAAATAGAACTGCCAAGTTACCAAGTAACTGTCTTGTATAATATATCAGCTCCTGGTGCTTCCCATGGCAAAACACGACGTTCTAGAGGTCATGTAAAACAACAGTAAGTTCTAAATAGGAGACAGCATGCAGAAAGAGAATTCAGAAAGTGGTTCCATCAGCACTTCACTTTCATTGTGCTCATTCCCTTAAAGAAATGCCCTTTGTTCTAAGAAAAAGAAAGCTTTCATCCGAATTTCCAATGAAGAAATGCTCACCCATTAAGATCATGATAATGAATAAAATGAGTATGATAATGAACACAGAGAGCAGACTAAAATTCTGAAACGTCTTCTATGATATAAGAGCGGTGAGTGACTCCCTGTTACCAGATTAAATTTTACCTTTTACAGTCTTAAAATCTACCACAAAGTAGAAATAAGGGATTAGGGATTTTTTTTTTCCCTGAAAATAAATTTTTTTCAGACCAGAAGTTACACAAAGCATGATTAATTATGGGCTTGGGTCAAGACCGCAAGTTTTTGTTTGGTTTGTTTGGTTTTGAATCCTGCTATCTATTCTAATGGCCTGTGCACCATAGAAATAGAAAATTTTAAAATTTTATATGATATTAAAATATATATAAAAATAAAAACTAGAGTCAAATACAGAATTTTGTTTCCTGCTTGTTTTCATCCTAAAGAAGCTCTGAAATGTTCTGTAGAAAATAGATTACTCTGAGAGGTGGAGACTAAAACCAGAAGTGAAAAAACACTGTAAAAAGCATTTATGATTATTCACAATGGAACGGAAACCGGATTTCAGGTTTACAAGATTAAGTCCAATTCAGACACACAATTTTCCCAGACTTAAAATCAAAATGACAGCTGCACAGACACCAGCTCATAACAAGCACAAACATATTCAAATTTATGAGCTCTTTATACTCAAGGGCTAACCGTTTGAAGTGAAAAGTGACCCATTTCTGCTACGGTCTACTACCACCTTATATTTAGAGAGTTTTAGTTTATACTCGTTGCTTCAGACAACTGTAAAGAAGCTAGAAAATACTATCAAGGACAAAAAAACTCCCACAACTACATGTTTTCATGGTAACTACTGGTTGATTAAATAGACTGTTGCATTGACTTTCCCCGTGGATAGAAATGTTAAAAGAGGGGTGGTGGGAAAAGCAATGAGAAAACATGTCCCAAATGCTATTTCTGGATTAGGGAAAAAATAGCTCAGAAGTGATAAAGACGATTTCGTGGTATAGCTCACGGATACGTTTTTGGTCACCAAAAGAAAATTTACATAAGATACGAAGCCTGAGTAAAAACTGGCAATGACAAGAAGGAATATATTATTAGCCAGGGAGTGGAAATGACAGACTTTTTTTTTTTCACCCATGAGATATCACCCAATTACCCAAGAAAGAACTCTCTTTGCCTTTTGAAAATAATAATGTGGCAAGATTTTTATTAGGGTATTCACATGGCTCCTTCCAGATATGAATGCTCACTCAGGGACAGAAGAAGATAAGGCCCAAAGACACTAGCTTTGAGAACTCCCGTAATGACGACAATTGGCCTCACGAATTGGACTGTGCTGCTTTCTCATCCTTGCTGTAACAAAGTCCCAAAAATGTCGTGGCTTCAAACGACATGATTGGATTATCGTATTGTTGCAGAGTCAGAAGTCTGAAATGAGTCTTGTGGGGCTAAACTCAAGGTGTACCCCGGTTGTGTTCCTTCTGGAGGTTCTAGGGGGCAATCTCTTTCTTGGCCTTTTGTGGAATTTAGAGGCTGTCATCCTTGGCTTTCTCCACATTCAAAATGCATTGCTCCCACCTCTGTTTCTACGGTCACACTGTCTTCTCTAACTCGGTTTTTGTCATCCTATCACCTCCTCGGACACTGCTCTTACCTCCCTCCTAAAGACTCTTGAGATTACATTGGGTGCGAGAGATAATCCAGGCCCACGCCCTGGAAAGAACTATTCTCCAATTTTAAGGACTCTTAGGATTAGATTGGGACCACCGAATATTCCCGAACAATCTCATCTCCAAGTCCTTAACCTAATTGCATTTGCAGTCTCTCTCTGTTGCTGTAGAAGAGAAATACACATACAAATTCATAAATAAAACATGGACGTCTTTGGGGGACTATGATTCATTTGGCCACATGGATTAACTTGAAATTATAATAAGGTCTAAAGCCATTTTTCTGATGCAACTAACAAGGGACAACCCTACAGAGGGCAAAACTTTCTTTTTTCTTGCTTTATTAGATCCAAAGCCAGCCTCTTCCCTCCACGTTAAGAAAGTACTTTAAGGGGCACCTGCGTGGCTCGGTGGGTTAAAGCCTCTGCCTTCGGCTGGGGTCATGGTCCCAGGGTCCTGGGATTGAGCCCCGAGTTGGGCTCTCTGCTCTACAGAGAGCCTGGTTCCTCCTCTCTCTCTGCCTGCCTCTCTGCCTACTTGTGATCTCTTTCTGTCAAATAAATAAATAAAATCTTAAAAAAGAAAGAAAGAAAGAAAGAAAGAAAGAAAGCACTTTAAAATGCAAGGGCCTGAGAGTCACACTGTCACACAATTGTCCTGAAGTGACTCATATGCATGTGAACTCACAAATCAGTATTGGAACTCTTAGTAGTAACATATGGTTTACCTTAGAACTGACTAGGTGCCAAAGCTTGGAATTTCTAGTAACACACACACAATTTACTAGAACTAATATGTATTCAAAATATCTCCACTGTCACAAGTTCTAAATCGCCGTCTTAACACGCTTTTGTGTCAACACAGATTGTTTGGCTTGGGACTATCACTTGCATTTAAATCTTAAAATATACATTATAGCCTACATTTGGTACATTTTCCTATCTGCAGCAAGCCTGTTGTCCTGTGCTTCATCACTCTTACTGTTAAATCCTTGAAGAATGAGTCTTCCTCTCAGGGGACTAAGAAGGAGCATTGTTCGATGCAGAGGTTAACTCCTTTTCTGTAACTCCTTCTTCACTTGGTTTCTGGAATACTATCTTCTCTTAGTTCTTTCCCAACTTCACAGTCGGCTCTTTTTTCATTCTCCTTTCTGGTTCTCTCTTTATCTCCCCTATCTTTAAACCTTGAAGGGTTACCAGGGCTCAATCTATGGATCTCTCTCTCTCTCTCTCTTTTTTTAAATCTACCTGTGGTTCACAACGGGGGCGATGACTTTGCCCCTCAGAGGACATTTGGCAATGTGTGGAGACATTTTTGGTTTTTGTAACTGGATGGGGGTGGCTACTGGCACCTGGTATGTGGAGGCCCTGGATACTGTGGAGGATTATCCAGCCCCAAATGTCAGTGGTGCTAAGGTTGAGAAAACTTGGATAAAAGAAATATAAAGAAATATCATCTTTAGAAGCGGGGCGGGGCACCTGGGTGTCTCAGTCGGTTAAGCGTCTGCCTTTGATTCAGGTCATTATCTTAGGGTCCTGAGATTGAGCCCTGAGTCCTATGTTGGTCTTCCTGCTCAGTGTGGAGTTTCTTTCTTCCTCTTTCTTCCTTCCTCCCCCTCCACTTGCAGGCATGTGCACACACACACACACACACACTCTCTCTCTCTCTCAAATAAATAAAATCTTTTTTAAAAAAAAAAAGAGAAGAGAAGAGAAATTGGAAAACTCAAGAGAATGTGTATTAAAATGTGATATATCTTCAAAAAATGCATTTACTAGTTGGGATGATATCATTTATGCTTCAGATACACTTGGGATGAATTGCTTCAAACTGATTTTAAGTGCAGAGTGAACTTCTTTTTTTCAAATCAGCAGTCCAAGTTAAAATTGAAGACAAGACAAAACAACCAATTCGGGTCAACTTTTCCTTCACAATTCTAGAATTAGGTTCACTTCTGCCTAAAATGGAAACATGGTACAGCCTGGTGATGATATGAATGATCAATTCTTCCCAACTCTACATTTTTTGCAGTCCTTTCCTTGCCGTGAAGGTCACTGGGAAATGATTTTATAGTATCTCTCTAAGAGATACTATATTTCAGATTTGAAAGGAAGATTAGTCAAGACAGGTTGCCAAGACAATCCCTTATCCCACAGAGTTCCGATTCTTCTTGAAGTAGAATTCCAGGTGTTTCCCGTCATCTCTTTACTAACCAATCCTACAGTATAAGACAATTCCATAACAGCCAATCCTAACTTAGCTCTGGATGGGGCAATGTCATAAAAATACATTAGATTATCAGAATTTACAACTGTTATGTAGATCTTATAAGTTCTTACTCTCTTCTAAATCATTGAAGTATGATAAGTTGATAACAATAAAGATGTCTATGGCATAAACTTTTTAAAATTAACAGTAGAAAAAGCTCTATTTTGTAAGCCTCAGAATTTCATAAGGAAAATAGGAGCTCTCATATGATAAAATATGCCAAATGTGATAAAATTATTGTGCCATTTTCTAAATCTTAGAACGAATTACTCTTTATTTTTATTACCTACTCTCAGGCCTTTGCTCTCCAACATTTTCGCCGCATCAGGAGACACTGATTCTCCCCTGATGACTGTGTACAAAGCTGAATGAGCTGAACAGGAAGCTGCTTTCTGTAATGTTCCCGTCATCAGTTTCCACAGGGGGAACCAGAGTGAAGCCCGCCAGATTGTGCCCAAAGCTGGCTTAGGAGTCTTTTCTCTTTCTGTTTACTTCATTTCCACAAAGACCTTCACTTTGCTTCCTTTCCCCCCCTTCATTCACAGGTTCAAAGCTAGAAAAAAAGACGATAAAATTTTTGGGGAAAAAATGTGTAATAGTAAAAATCTCAAGATCCATTAGAAAACTCCAACATGAAGAGCAGAGCTTCCATTTCTTTAGAGGGTGAAAGAGAAATTCCTTTTATTTTTTACAAGTTTCTTTGCACTTCTAGCTTGTGAGACAAAAATAATTTTTTTCCTGGTTGATCAGATGTGTCTTGGGACACAACTAAGGTACAGCTTGGATTGAGGAAGCATGGGATCTGATGAAAGAGACTCTCAAAATACCAATGCTCACAGCAACCTTTTCTTCACAGGAAGGTGAAAATGCTTAGGGAGAGAAGAGAGTGTATCTGACTCACGGTTTCCTTGAAAGCCAGAAAGTTGATGTGTCTTCCCGTACATCCAAGAGCATTCCCTTTGGGGTGTGCAATAGGAGGGAATATGTCCTTAAGACCATGCGTGGCCACACGCCTGTGTTATGTCAAGAGAGAGCAACCACTCTGGAGAATAAACCTGAGCCTTTGCTTTTACTATTCTCTTTTCTACTGTTCTTCTTCATCAGGACAGATTTTCTAGGCAACAAATTTGAGAATATTGAAGGAATGGTCTTTACTTAGCTATGCTTACACAGAAAGGTTTCATACCAAAAGAAAAAAGGAAGCTAAAAAAAAAAAAGACTGACACGTTTTTACTCAAGATATATCCTTTGATCTTAAGCATTTGGAACCAATTTAAGAACTGTGAGATACCTAAGAGCTATAACAACATTTAAAAGTATTTATTGGGGGCGCCTGGGTGAGTTAGTTGTTAAGCATCTGCCTTTGACTCAGGTCATGATCCCAGGGTCTTGGGATTGAGCCCTGCATCAGGGTCCCTGCACAGTGGGGAGTCTGGTTCTCCCTCTTACACTCACCCCCTTATGTTCCCTCTCTCCCTGTCTCTCTCTCTGTCAAATAAAAAAAATATTTAAAAAAATAAATATTTATTGAACATGCATAGGTTGCAGCTATCTACACAGAGGAACTTACTGGTCCATAATAGACACAAAGTTGAAGGCTGGCTTGCAATGCAGGCCTGTGCACTGCTCCAGACCAGTAAAACAGAATGTGTTTCAACTTAGTCAAAGTAATATGAATTTTTTAAAGGGAACACTTACTATATCCCAGGCCCTGTTCTTAGTATTCCAAGCATTTTTTATATATCCATTGTCTAATTTCCAAAAAATCCACCACCATCCTCATTTTGGGGACAGACAATAACTAAGGAAACAAGATTAAGTAACTTGAACAAGAACCTAGAACTTTTAAGTGAAGGTGCTGACCTTAAACCTAGGCAGCAAAGGGTCAGAGCCTGTGCCCTGAAACACTACATTACACTGACATTCTAGAATGTATGCTGCTTCTCACTTGGTCCTTTCAACAGTAATGGTGTTTACCATTCCCTTTGCCAGCTTCCATTCACATCTCATTGTTCTTTCTCAAATTCAAAAATGTAAATTATCACTCACACTTGAAATCCACTTTTTGTCCAAGAAAGTATTTTTTCTAAGTCATCTGCATAGGTGATTGATTTTAATAGGGAGAGAGAGCTTGAGGAAGAAAACCTAGAAACAGTACCCTTGCTTCTCAGGTCCAAGCCTCGAGCAAATGTTTCCCCCAGAGTCATCGTACCCTAGAAGCTGACTAATCCTTCCCCAGTCTGCATGTTTGCCTACTGTTTTGTATGCTGACAGCCAGTTTCCCTTGAGGAATTAATGGCTGGACACGCTGGAAGATATTTGGCACATCACACAATTTTCTGCCTTTGAGTCTTTCCACTTAGACTGATCTTTTCTGTAGTTCTGGCTGTCCAAAAGGACGTGCAATGTTCCTGTGCATTCAGATCCTAAAACCTAGTATTGACGAATTGTTGAGAACACATGTACAAAACCATCTATGAAGAAATGTAAACATTAAATCGTATAAGGACAAGTACTTTCTATTTTCTAATGACCTTGTCTATTTGAATAGAAATGTCATTAATCTCATACAGTCATGAAATTCTCTAAGATTTGTAATAGATTTGATTTGACTTTTGTCTCTCAGACTATCTCCAAATGCTTTTACCTGATTTGGATGATGCTATTCTGCCTATTCTGGAATCATGTCTTATAACTTCCCCTGGAATATCCTATGTATATAGCTGTACTGTGATTTTCAAAAGACATCACACCTTTGCCCCAGCTTGCATTTACGCAATGCCATTCTCACTATGTTGAATGCCCTTCCCACCTGCCCTCATCATTTTCTGGGAAGATATGTCCCGACTGCCTCTAGGTCAAGGTGATTGCACATCCTTCATCACCACTGAGCTTTCTATATACCTTTTGTGTACCTAATATCAGCACCCTTACCCTATATATTTCACGTCTATAACTCTTAAGTGTAAGTTTACAGGTCTATAATCCTGAAGTATGTAAGAAGTGTGTCTTACTCAACTTTGTATGCCCAAGGTCTTCTATACCACAGTGCTGGCCTGAAGTGGGCTCCTAACATATGAATGGATGAATGATAAAGTGGATATTATTAAATTTTGGAAATACTTTAAGGGAAAAGAAAGAAATATATAACCAAGAGACTAAATAGGATAACCAATGCTCAAATCATCTTTGAATTGGAGCTTCAAATCCACTTGATTCTAAGTCCAAACAGCAAAAATTATATTTTATTATACTTTTTTTTTTTCCTTTGGAAGCGGAAAGAATCCTACAAATTAATCTGAATTCAATACTGTTGGCTTAAAAAAAAAAAGCAAACAAACAAACAACAAACCACCTTTCTTTGGAAATATGATTATGTTTCTACTGAGACATGCTCCTTCTAGAGTAGCTTACTATATCAAACACTGCTCAGGAAGGCTGGGAAAGTATGATCCAACTTCTTTAGTTCTTGTTGGCCAGAGACTCATGTATTACTTTCTCAGTGGAACTGTTTGCAGAAAGTAAGCAAAAGACAGAATAGACAGGCGTGAAATGAGACCGTCCCCGTGGTAGCATCACTTTCCACCTGATAACTGTACCTTCTTCTGCCATCAAGAGAATCTATGATTCGCCAACACATTCCAAGACAAATTCTGGGAATGTCTAAGCTTAATCTGAAACCAAAACGATGACCCCAAACTGTCTATATAACTTTACAGTTCTAAAGAAACCATGTTTGTTTTGATCAGGATCATTCCACAATCAAAGACAACTCTAAGATACCATTTGATGCCTATCGCTAGGCAAAGGAGAAAGTGTTAATACCTGATTGAGGAAAGCTGCTTTTGCTGGCAGCTGCGAAGGCCAAATGACCTGTCTCTGGAAAAACTTATCAAGAACTTGAAAACATTCATGTCTTTTAATCCTGCAATTCCACCTCAAGGAATCTCTCTAGCACAAACAATCTTTTTTTTTTTTTTTTTAATTTTATTTATTTGAGAGAGAGACACTGAGAGAGAGCATGAGAGAGGAGAAGGTCAGAGAGAGAAGCAGACTCCCCGTGGAGCTGAGAGCCCCATGTGGGACTCAGTCCCAGTGCTCCGGGATCATGACCTGAGCTGAAGGCAGTTGCTTAACAAACTGAGCCACCCAGGCTCCCTAGCGCAAACAATCTTAAATCTGGTAAAGGTACAAGGATCACAGGAGCCCGGCAGTGAAAAAGTGGACAACATTTCTTAAGAGTCAGGGATATACTGTGATATATTCACTCAAAAGATGATTAAACAACCACTAGATCTATGTAAGATGCATATAATTTTAATAACTATGGAAGCAAAAAGCAGAATGTGATATAATTACAAGTTGAAAGAACGCCCCTGCCCCCAATTTATAGTGGCTATTACTGGATGACAGGGTTATGCATGCTCCTTTTCTTCAATTTATTATGTATTGAAGTTTTTTTCTACTAGTTTAATAATGAAAACTGGGAGATTTTTTTTTAAAGATTTTATTTAGTTATTTGACAGAGAGAAACACAGCGAGACGGAACACAGGAAGGAGGAGTGGGAGAGGGAGAAGGAGGCTTCCCAGGGAGCAGGGAACCCGATGCAGGCCTGAATCCTAGGACTCTGGGATCATGACCTGAGCCGAAGGCAGACCCTTAACAACTGAGCCACCCAGGCTCCCCGAGGATTTTTATAAATAAAACTAAATGACAAAAAGTACGTTTTTATTTCTAAAAGAACAAAATGCTAACAAACATGCCAAGCATTTCGATGGTGGTTGCACATACATTATATAAAATCACACAAATTTTGTTCCACATATTTCTACAGTCTTACTGGAAGACGCTAGAGCTGTCACTTACCATCACACCTACTGGAGTCACAAAGACATGGATTTCAATTCTGGCTGCCACATATTGGTTCTGGCATTTTTTTTTTTTTTAAGATTTTATTTATTTATTTGACAGACAGAGATCACAAGTAGGCAGGGAGGCAGGCAGAGAGAGAGAGGGAAGCAGGCTCCCTGCTGAGCAAAGGCCCGATGTGGGGTCTGATCCCAGGACCCTGAGATCATGACCTGAGCTGAAGGCAGCGGCTTATCCCACCGAGCCACCCAGGTGTCCCCAGCTCCGGGATCTTGATCTTGAATAAATTCCTTTACAAATTTTATCTGTCTCAATGTCCTTACCGAAAAACAAAAACAAAAAAAAAAAAGAAAATAACCGTTGTTCATCAGGTTTATCATAAATCCTCAAAATATTGGACTTGGTGGCTTCTGATGTGTTGTAAGTATCCAAGTACACGATACCTAATGTTGCTGCTCACTATCAAGAAAAAAAAATAATAGATAATAGAATCAAATGCAAAATCAGGCTACTTGGGCCTTTATTGGCCAAAAGCCTTACAAGTTCCGTTTAGTCGGTTTATTTATTTATTTATTTAATTTTAGTCACTTTGAGGTTACACCTGACCCCAGCAGTCCTGTGAATTTGATATTGACCCTGTGTGTATACTTCAAAGAGCAATCAGTAAGCAAAACAGCACAATCCAAGCTTGCCAGTAAACAAGAGCTCTTAAGAAAACAAGTCACTTTGATATCTCAGCTTGAATATGAAGCAAAGGAAGAGTATGAAACAATAATGTAAGCACTTTACTCTCATGAGAGCATGTAGACAGGATGCAGGACATAAGTTCCTTTGTGGACACCTACAGGTGACTCTTGAGCTGGGCTGAAAGTTAAATGAACTAGCAAAAAGCAGTCTATTTAGGAATAGTTACAAGAATGGCTATAGAGGTCTTCTAAATTAGATATTTCTAAAGTAAAATGAAAATAAAGATGTTAGAGGTAGATACCCTTTTCTTTCTGACCTATATACAGAGGAAGAAAAAAAAATGGCCCCTTTTATAGTCATTTAATTACTAGGGTAGCAGTAAAGAAAGGAATTAAATGTAACCATTTGGCTGATTTATGCAGCAGTTAAAAGGCCCATGAAATGTTATGAATGTTACACACTGGACCCTCTTTTCACAACTTTAAAAAATGCTGACTGCAGCAAGCCCGAGCGAGGTCAGGCTGGCGGAGCACCCGGGTGAGTGGAAAGGTCACACTGCCCTGCGAGGTCGTTGCTCTCTCTGCCTGGGAGGGGAGAGGTGAAAAGCAAACCCGGCCGCAACGTGAAAGTCTGATCTAACCCAGATTTGTCAAACAGACAATGATGTCAGCAGACATTCAGAGGCTATCTGCAGGATACAGATATGGTCCTATCTGATGATTTCAGACCAGCTACTGGCCAAGAGTCAGGCCTCGCTGCCTCTCGGCAGACACCAGCTCTCTGACCCGAAGTGCACCTTTCGCTCTAGGCTCACAATAGCTCATGATCTTAGGTAACTGGTTTTCAACTTCTAGTGCTGCCTTTGCCCATGACTTCCCTAAGACCTTTAGTGGAAAAGAGTATAAGTCAAAGGGCCGAAATTATGAAAGTGCTTTGCGAGGTTCCTCTTCTCAGCAGGATCTTCGTTTGGCTCCTCGAGGCTGTCTGGGGCAGAGAAGAGGGCAGCGAGGGCTAACTCCAGCTTAGCAGCGGCACGAGATCATCCCATACCTAAACAGCCATAGGGCGGAGAGATCTGTGTGACCAGTCTCCCTACAAAGGAGCACCAACAGGAGAAGTTTTAAACCCAAGAGTGCCATGTGCTGCTAAAAATCTAATCTCTGTTTTTGGAGTTCAGTCTTCCCTCCAGTTACAAACTCTCTGTGGCTACATCCTTTTGAAGTGCTTCAGTATATAAAATTGTCAATGACATGGCCTTGTCTGGCATAGGCTGCACGGTCCCGTATTCTTATCCATTAACCGTATATGCTAAAACAAAAGCATTACCTAAATGACACCAACGTGAGCATTCTTTCCTGTTAAACAGATATATTCTGGGGGTAAATTGACTGACTCCAACAATTTAAGTCATGTATTCACTGAAATTTATATGGTCTATATTCATTGAAAACTCATGTCTAGTCTCTGTAGCTGGAACAAATAAGAGAAGCTGTACATTTTGACAGCACAAATAGTCAGGTAGAAACATTCGTTTTCTATATTCTTTTCCAGTTCCAGTTGGAGCTCCTAATTATCCATTCAAGAGGTATTAATTGAGCACCTACAGTGTGCCAAGTGCAATTCGAGGCTCTGAGAATACATCAGCGAACAAACCAGACAAAAAAGCCTATTTTCACGGAGGTTACAAGTCTGGAGACAGGCTATAAATAATAGGATATGTTAGAAGATTATAAATACTACAGAAAGAGGAAAGAGTTATGCAGTGTAAAGGGAAAATGAGGTGGGGAGTAGATGGGAATTTAAAATAGGAGAGAGTCAGGGTAGGCACGCTCAGGCGAACTGGAGCAGAAGGCTTTAAGGGAATGAGGGAGTAGAATGGGGCGGGAAACGGTGTAGTGTGTGAGGCATGAAGTCGCCAGGGCAAGAACTATCTCCGGGGTGTAAGTTTACCCGTTAGGGCCAATTTTGTCTTTGGAAAATTCAGTATCCAACGATATCCTTCGAGAATATGCCTATAAGTGTGTCTCTGAGCAATAATTCTGCTTCTTCCAGTAAATTTTCAAGTCGGTACAACTGTTTGCATATTCATGAATGTCATTCAAGAATAACGAGCATGAAAATACCTAGACTATGATTTTCAAGAAGTTTGTTAATTTGTAGAAGTAATCTCATTCAGGGGATGATTATACATCTGAGTTACTAAGACATTCCAGAACATTTGAATTTCTGATAGGATCTCTTGTGAAATAAGTTAAAGCAGTCCGTAGATAGAAGATTATAAGGTTACCATGGTAGAGTCTTGAATTAAGACAGATCTAAAAGTAGCTTGACACTAGAGATGAATTTATTTAATCTTTCTTACAAAGAAGGTGTGTGCTGTTCTTTCAGGATTTCCTCTTGCAAACCTAGACTTGAATATACAAAAGCAAAGTCTGGTTCTTCAAGAATTTAGCAGGATTATTCCTGAACTGGAGACATAATTTGATTTCCTACAAGCACATTAATTCTGCTTCACTTGCAAATTGGTTTTAGGTCCAAATTGTGAAAGAAAGATAATAATTCCTGACAAGGACAAGGAAATAGGTTTTCCATTTTCTTCCTGAGTCAGCAAGAGAGTGTCGGACACAAGTGACTTTCTAATATATATTTCTCTAAATGTACATATTAAGAAGCAAAGTCTAATGGTAATGTGGAAATCAGAACTTTATTTTTAAAAAGGCAAATGAAAATGAATACAGCTTTCAGACTAAAAAAGGAACTAACTTAAAAATATATATATTCTGGGGCGCCTGGGTGTCTCAGTGGGTTGAGCCTCTGCCTTCAGCTCAGGTCATGGTCTCAGGGTCCGGGGATCGAGACCACATCAGGCTCTCTGTTTGGCAGGGAGCTTGCTTCCCCTCTCTCTGTGCCTGCCTCTCTGCCTACTTGTGATCTCTGTCTGTCAAATAAATAAATAAAATCTTAACAACAACAACAAATATATATATATATATATATATATATATATATATATATATAAAATACATATGCTGTGACAACTCTCTATTGCCATTAAAAAAAAATTAGGTCCTTTACTGCAGGGCTTAAGTGAGTTGAGGTGAAGTTTGATATTTTCAATCAATAGGCCAATCCCAATTTTAGGAAGTCATCATAAAGCAGAAACATAAACACTTCAAAGGTAAGGTTTCTTTTTGGACACAAGACACGAATAGACATTTCCCCAAAGAAGACCTACAGATAACCAGCAGACACATGAGAAGATGCTCAGCATCACTCATCATCAGGGAAATGCAAATTAAAACCACAAGGAGATGTTACTTCACACCTGTCAGAATGGCTAAAATTAAAAACACAAGAAACACCAAGTGTTGGCGAGGATGTGGAGAAAAATGAACCCTTGTGCACTGTTGGTGGGAATGCAAACTGGTACTGCCACTAGGGAAAACAGTATGGAGGTCTCTCAAAAAGTTAAAAATAGAACTACCTTATGATCCAGAAACTGCACTACTGGGTATTTAGCCAAAGAATATGAAAACACTAATTTGAAAGGATATGTGCACCCATATGTTTATTGCAGCATTATTGACAATCATCACATTACGGAAACAGACCAAGTGTCCATCAATAGATGAATGAATAAAGCAGATGTGGTGTACAACCGACTGGCTCACCCAGGTGCCCCGCCCCCCAAACATAGTGACCAGTCTTAAACAAAAAATATCAGATCCTAGTTGGAGTTGGGGGAGGGAGGCTGGCATCAAAAAAGGGAGCCAGGATTGGAATTCCCATTAATGGCAATTTAGTAACTCAATGTTGGTCCCTTGGTGGCTCTCTGGAGGCCTCCCGAGGAAGTGTATGGGTGGGTGGTGGTGGAAAATTAGATAGATGACCATTTTCTTCAACTTTCTAACTGTTCAGTGGTGCTATGACAATGGAGACCGTTTAAGAAGGTTTACAGGGGCTGGTCCTCTAACATTCATCTGCCAGTTCACATTTTCTGACTAAATGCTTTCACCAGCTAACCTTCCATGTTTCTTAGTATGGACCACTGACCCCGTGCCTCAGAAGCTCTTGGGGTGCTTGTTAAGACTGTGGATTTCAGGGCGCCTGGGTGGCTCAGTGGGTTAAGCCGCTGCCTTCGGCTCGGGTCATGATCTCAGGGTCCTGGTGTCGAGTCCCGCATCGGGCTCTCTGCTCGGCGGGGAGCCTGCTTCCTCCTCTCTCTCTGCCTGCCTCTCTGCCTACTTGTGATCTCTCTGTGTCAGATAAATAAATAAAATCTTTAAAAAAAAAAAAAAAGACTGTGGATTTCACCTCAGACCTTCTGAATGTAGAAGAGTGCTATGGTCTGAATGCTTGTGTCCCCCTCAGAATTCGTGTAGAAATCCTATTTCTTTCTTTCTTTCTTTTTTAAGATTTTATTTATTTTACAGAGAGAGAGAGTGAGAGAAGGAACACAAGCAGGGGGAATGGGAGAGGGAGAAGCAGGCTTCCTAGTGCGCAGGGAGCTGGATGCGGGGCTCTGTCCCAGGACCCTGGGATCATGACCCGAGCCAAAGGCAGAGACACTTAACGACGGAGCCAAAGGCACCCCTCATGCAGAAATCCTAACCTCCAATATGATAGTGTTAGGAGGTAAGGCCTCTAGGAGGTGATTAGATCATGAGGGCGGAGCTCTTCTGAATGGAGTTTGAGCCCTTAAAAAAGGGCCCCCAGAACGATCCATGTGAGGTCAAAGAGAGAAGGCATCTGTACGTTCTTACCAGACAATGAATCTGCCAGCATCTAGATCTGGGACTTCCCAACCTCCAGAACTGTGAGAAAAATTTCCATTATTTAAGCAACTCAGTCTGTGGTATTCTATGATAGCAGTCTGAATGAAGAACAAAGAGTAGCTCTGAAAGTCTGTAGTTAAACATGACTTTTAGGAGATTTTTAGATTGAGGCCTGACTTGAAGAACATGATTATTTAGCTTCATGTGGTCAGCCACCATCATCCCTAACCCTCTGGATTCTTCAATTTCCTATTCCAAAGATAACACAACTTTCCTATAGAGCAACATCTATTATATCCTACAATCAAATTAAAAAATTTCTGGCTAATATCCAGTTTACAAATATATATATATATATATATATATATATATATATATATATACATACATACATATATATCAGTGTAGTACAACTGGGAAAGACTTTGAAAGAGAGGAAAACAAAAGGAATGGGCAAATGCATCAACAATACAGACAGCACCTTGCACTTTAATTGCCCTGGTACCTTGGTAATGGAAAGTCAGCCCACCACTTACGAAGCTTCTGAAGTGTCTCACTTATGTGAGAATTTAACAAAAACACTGACTCAGTCAAAGATTCCTTGCCCTTTTAAACAAAGCTGAAACCTAGGAACAACGTATTTACTCTTCTTCATTAGTAATGAGCTACTTCCGGTAAAAGATGTAATTTTCCAGAAATTGCTTTAAGGGTGAGGATTTAATAACAGAGATCAAAGTTATTTACTTACCTCCTAATTAACAAAAATTTGCAAAGCCTTATGGTTTATGGTACAAAACTTTGCTGAATTAGTATTACTGAGAGTTTATCTGGGCTCAGAGAAAAGAGAATCCCAATTCATTCATTCTTTCATACCATTACTCACAAATATTTTCAATAAGTCATTAAATGCTGTGTGCAAGCTATTGAGGAGAGCTCACAAAACAGACGTCTTCCCCTGTTCCCTGGAGACTTTAACATCTTTTGGAGGTAATAGACAAATACATGGAAAAGTGGAGAATAAATAATAAGGAAATATTCAAAGAAGAAGAAGAGGAAGGAGGAGGAGGAGGTGGAGGAGGGGGAGGGGAATGCCCTCTAACTCAGATTAGACAGGATGAGAAGGTGGGTTGAAGCAGCTTTGGGCAAGGAGCCAGAGGCAAGAAAGAAAAGCACATTCCAACTTTACAAAATTTAGTGTGCTTGACCTTGAAATCCAGAGTAGGTTGGAGACCACTGAGCTGAATGTCCAAGAAGCAGGTGGAAGCAAGATCATGAAAGCTCTTACAGATCATGTTAAAAAGTTTCTTTTTAATCCTAAAACCAATGGGGAGCCACTGAAGAGATTAAAGGAATGAAGTCAACATGCTTTCATTTGTGATCTATGAAGATTCCTCACTGATTAAAAAAAAATGAGGAGCTTGAGTCAGTCTTGAGTAAGGGAAGGGCAGAGGTTTTAGATAAGAGAAGGGCAGGTCCTGGAACTTAGGAAAAGGCAGGCTCGAGCAATGTAGTTACAGGAAGTTTTCCTGTCTGCACCCTCCCAGCGGGGGGGTGGGGGGTGGGGGAGGTGGGGGAGGAGGGGATGGGGTGGGGGGCGGTGTGTCCTTTCACAGTAACCTATCACATGGTCAAATGTCTGGTGTGTGAATGTACAAAATTAATCAGGTGTTTTCTGCAAGACTCCACTCACACATTTCTATGCTGAGCATATAGCAAAGTATAGTATTTCCTCATTGGTTTGCTGCTTATCGTGTTCTTAGATATAAAATTATGCCCCCTCCCATCACGTGTCAACCACCGGTATGCAGGTTAGTTTCAGGACTAAGAAAACAGTCATCCATGTTTCCAGTCAATAAGACAGAACATGTAAAGGCAAGTTCTCAGCTTACCTGGAATACATTTTTTTGAAAATCTAAGAAAGGCTGTACTGCTGAGGATAAATAAAGCATGTCACTGAGTCACCAAGATTTTATATCCATGCCTTAAAGAGAAAAATCAACCTTTAGAAAGTATGGATTTGTGCTTCTCTTTCCTATCTAGTTACAGACCTGACTTCTGGTAGTAGCCATCTTGCAGCCATGAGAAAGGACGGTGGCATAGACAGACTAGCTGAGCCTGGTTTTCTGATAACATCACTGAGCTGCCTCACCAACTCTACTCTAGACTTTTGTTGAATGAAATGAGAAAATCCCCCTACTTAATGGAGGTTCTATTAGTTGATTTTCTGTTCTTTCCGGCCCAACACTCTTTTTTTTTTTTTTTAAAGATTACTTATTTATTTGACAGAGAGAGAGATCACAAGTAGGCAGAGAGGCAGGCAGAGAGAGAGAGAGAGAGAGGAGGAAGCAGGCTCCTTGCTGAGCAGAGAGCCTGATGCGGGACTCGATCCCAGGACCCTGAGATCATGACCTGAGCCAAAGGCAGCGGCTTAACCCACTGAGCCACCCAGGTGCCCCCAACACTCTTAATAGCCTCGATTTCTATTGAAACTTCTTTGAACATCATGTACCAAATTCTGTTGCTGCTGACAGTATGTGGGATTCTGCGGTGATTTTAATAACACGGATGAGAACCAGCAAGCCATTACCTCCAAAACCTAAATTTTGTTTGTTTGTTTGTGTTTAAAAGATTTTATTTATTTATTTGTCTCAGAGAGACACAGCGAGAGGGAACACAAGCAGGGGAAGGGAGAGAGGGAGAAGCAGGCTCCCTGTTGAGCAGGGAGCCCGATGTGGGGCTCCATCCCAGGACCCTGGGATCATGACCCGAGCGGGAGGCAGACACTTAATGACTAATGGCCACCCACCCAGGGCCCCAACCTAAATGTTTTTAAAGTGACACGTGTTTAACCGTCTACGAAGATGCTAAACTACCAGATCCATGGGAGTTGCGTTATTACGAAAAAAACAGCAGGAAAACAAAACGCAGAAAACTCTCCGCACACATGCAGGGCATTCTGGCCACAATTCTTCTTTAGTCGAGCTTGACTGATCAAGTGTTAAAAATGACGGAGTCCTGATACTCAAGCAGAAGCAACATAGGGATCCAAGAGAAAGTGACTTCCCAGAAAAACAGAAGGGAAAATGTTTTGTGGACAATTTTAGGCACAATGAAGTTGCACAACAGTAAGTATTGCACACGCGCGTCACAAGTGTCAGTCATCAGGGACAGGACGGTTTACTTTAAGCAAACATAATTATGTGGGCTGAAGGCTGCTGCACAGCTATATTTATTCTAAGGTACGACCTGTTTGGCTGGCTTCAGATTTTCAGAGTTGTTTCTATGCACATGACTAGAAATCGTTTTAGGATATCAAAGACAGAAGATTTATATTTGTGCATGAGTGTATATTTATATTGGCATTTAAATGCATATAAACACAGCGAAGCACGTCTTTCTGTTCAAGGAGATGGTATGTGAGTTTAACACAGTATAAGGATTCTTTGAGACTTCTTACTCCCACTTACCTGGAGAAATTCTGGGGGCACCTTTCCTTCATTTTCTTTTATAGTAACAGAATCTCTTATAGTTAAGAAAGTCTTCTAAGGGGCGCCTGAGTGTCTCAGTGGGTTAAGACTCTGCCTTCGGCTCGGGTCATGATCTCAGGGTCCTGGGATCGAGCCCCGCGTCTGACTCTCTGCTCAGTGGGGAGCCTGCTTCCCTTCCTCTCTCTCTGCCTGCCTCTCTGCCTGCTTGTGATCTTGTGATCTCTGTCAAATAAATAAATTAATTAAAAAAAAGAAAGAAAGCCTTCTAAATGATTAATTTGTATAGTATGTGTAGGGTCTATACCTTGGACATTGGACTGAAAATAATGAATCACTTATGACATGTCTGCCACTGTGATATTCAACTCCCCGCAAACCACCTGTCGCTATGCACTTGCTGATTCAAATTTGCTCGGAGAGACATTCAGGTCTAAAGCAGGGAGACAACACATTGACCGCAAGAACTAGAATGGTTTCAGCTGCCTAATCTAGAATTGGGTGAATTATTTTTTAAGTCGGGATTGTTCAAATTGTTTGTTTGGACTAATTAAAACTGGGCAGAGGATTTCCAAATCCCTAATTCATTTGAAGACACGTAGGCAATCTTTTCTCTAGAGAATAAAATCACCTTTTACCACATGATGAGTATAAAATTATCAGCTGCAAATCCAAGTTAGTGCAGTGCATGTGAATAAAGAGGTAAGATCAAAGTCTCCAGCTGATGTGTTTACTCAAAAGTATTGAATACATATAGTTAAAAAAATTGCCTGGGGAGTCCGTTTAAAAAGTCAGAAATTCTAATGCTCTAGGTCCTATGGTGGTGAGGAGGACCCAAAAATATGAATGTTAGTTATGAATAGCTAAATGATATAGGAGGTTCCTGTGGACCCCCACTTTGAGAAACACTGGTCTGTACTGTTCTAGATGCCAGAAACACAAACCCCATACAGCTCACTCTACTGAGATAGACAAGTAAACAATTGTACGATGCATTTTACACATCCAGAGAGGTATGGAGAAGATAGGAGAAGGCATCAAAATGTGGGCAGAAGGGTAATTCTCCTGCAGAAATAATCCCGTTTTTCCTCTAACCAGTAGAACTAGAGAATGGGAGGAAGCACGGTGGGGACAAGCCTGAGTGGGAGTTGGTGGGGACAAGCACTGGGGAGTTTGGACTAATTAGCACAGGTTCCAGGAGTGGGAAATGAGGGTGTTAAGATGAAGTACTATCTTAAGTGAGTTTTGTGCCTGCATGGGCCTAATTTTAACTTTTTACCCTGAAGGTACAGGAGGTCACTCAGGGTTGAAGCAGGAGAGGCAGAGTCAGATTCAATTTTAAGAAAGGCGGCCAGGGGGCGCCTGGGTGGCCCAGTGGGTTAAGGCCTCTGCCTTGGGCTCTGGTCATGATCCCAGGATTCTGGGATCTAGCCCCACATCCGGCTCTCTGCTCAGCAGGGAACCTGCTTCCTCCTCTCTCTCTCTCTCTCTCTCTCTCTCTCTGCCTGCCTCTCTGCCTACTTGTGATCTCTATCTGTCAAATAAATAAATAAATAATCTTTTAAAAAAAAAACCAAAAACAAAAAAAAGGCTGCCAGGCAGCAGCAACACAGAGGGCCTCTGGGAGGAACGTAACCTGAGGGAGGTGGAAAGGCAAGTAACTAACTGCCCTTCTCCTCAAGAGAAAATGCCTACACTGCTGAAGACAAAGAGGTGAATGCCATCTAGAAGGCAGTAACCTCTCACAGTAATCATTCCCTATGTTTATTGAAATGATTTCATCACCGTGGAAGAACAGAGGTCTGAAAACAACTAACTTAATGTGGGAAGAGAGGCAAAAGAGAAGAACAGATGAATCTTGAGTTTCTGGTTTGCCTGTCTTGGTAGCTGGTGTTAGTTCAATGTGTGGTGAGTAAAGAACTGGGATTTCAGTATTTACTCCTAAGTAGTTAACGAGACTATAGAGATTGAAAGAGGGTATGGCACTTAGAAACACCTGGGCTGAATGAAGGTACCTATTTGGAAGTCATCCATGCCTGAGTGGCGGTGGCTGAAATCATGGAAATGAATAAGGTCATCCAAGGGAATACACTAAAGGTCAACGTGGGGCCTAACTGGGAGGCGGGCACCACCATTCAGTGGGGAGGAAGAAAAGAAACAAGCAGGAAAGCATAAGAAGAGACAAAGGTAAAAAGAGAACCAAGGAGTGCTACGGGAGAAAGAGGGTCAAGTGTCACAGAGCAATCAAGTCAGATAAGTGCTGATACAGAGAGTGTTCCATTGGGACCCGGAGTGCCTATCAGCGCTTCCTCTATGAATGGCTCATTCATTTCTTCAACAAATATTTACCAAAGTCTCCTGAGTGCTTGGTGCCGTGCAGATAAACCTCAAGCCTCAAGGACAGTTTCATCCTACTTTGAAAGCATGGTGAAATCATTTCCATTTCCTTACAAAGGTTACGCTACATTAAGATGTGAACAGGAATGGAATTTGTATGCAGAGGAGATCCCAGGAGCCTGGGAAGAAAGTAAGGAAGGGAAGAAAAGTCAAGGTGGCTTGATCGGCTCATCCTGGTCCTAGTTTCTGCTTATCCTTTTACTTAACCCCCCGCATCTACTTCGGAAGCAAAGTGCTAGGCTGAAGAGAAGTAATTATTTCCCAATATGTTCTTTTGGTATTGAAAGAAGAAAATTAAGGCAAGAAAAAAAAAGTTAAAGACTCCAAATGAAACTAACATATTTCTGAGCCGACTACACTTCATAGAAACCTTGTCTCATAATTAATTAGCACTGATTAAACTTTTTATTTTTTTAAACTACGAGCCTTTTCATTTTTATTACTCAACAAAGGTTCCATTTTGTTATTTAGCTTTCTGACTCTGTGCATGCTCCTTCAACACTTTCACAATTTTCTGCTGCTCCATAAGGAAGGCACGTTTGAATTGGTCACATATTTCGCACACATGGATCCAACATAGGCCTTGTTGACCTTTTATTTTGTTTAAGTCTTACAGTATGGAGTCCCAAAGTTGGCCTGGGCACACACCATATGTGGATTCTGCTGCCTTCCAAAACATCTTGGTATAGAGATTAACAATGAGCCGGGATTTTATCACCTTGGATTTGAGAGAGCCTATATCAGATATAGGCTACAGTGATAGCTTTGAGAGCCTACAATGATAGCTTTGAGATGTTGTATTGGATGATAGCCTGCAATGGTATAAGTCAAAGGCTGGGCCATGCTAAAGGCCTCTAGACACTGTCCTGATAACATCTGGAACAATGATAGAGTAAATCCTGTGGTTACTTCATTTATCCATTCGTTTGTTCAGAAAATACTTCAGGAGCTTCTGCTAAAGATTGTAAGTATCAAAAAGATCAAGTCCTGGGGCATCTGAGTGGCTCAGTCAGTTGAGCAGTCAACTCTTGATTTCAGCTCCGGTGGTGATCTCGGGCCATGGAATAGGCTCCATGTTGGCCTCCGTGCTTGGTGTGGAATCTGCTTGAGATTTTCTCTCTCCCTCTGCCCCTCCCCCGATTACTTTCTATAAATAAATAAATAAATAAATAAGAAAGAAAGAAAGATAGATTTGGGGGTGGGGGAGATAAAGTCCTGGGTCAGGAGGGAAAAATACATACCTACGTCCATAGATAAGATCCTTGAGCTTGTGAAAACTACCTTCCCGTGGGAGATAGAAACCAACAAGCAATCCAAGTCTCCACAACAATGTGCTAACAATGTGTGTTATGTACAAAATCAAGGCATAGGAATGACAGGGCTTCATCAGCATGGTGAACCGGAAAGGCCGTTCATGCATGAAATAGAAATATATGAAAATAAATGTTTGAAATGATTAGGGAGAATCTATGTGGCTCATGACTGCTGCCTGGTTCTGATGCCTGCAATGTATTGCTTCTGTCAGTACCCCAGCACTGAGATCTACCAGATGCCAAACACCATTAAGCTTGGTTAAAGGCCTCAGAGTCTCCTAACGAGTCGTAACGATCACACATGGAAGAACATGGTCAGTCATAATAAAATTATTAAGCCCACAGTGTGAAATCAGCTGATGGAGGAATGATTTCAGGCTATAAGGAGATGCCATGGTAAGACTAGCACAAAGACGAGGATGGGGAATGGTGGAGATTAGGAGGATAGCATTCCAGAATGAAGAAAGGGTATGAAACAAGGGTTAGAGAATGTCTGTCCAGAGAATGAGGATTATTTCAGATTGGATAATGTGTTCAATGTCTAAAAGTGATGATGTGGGAAATAAGGCAGAAGAAGGAGCCTGGGAAAGAACAAGTGCAGGGCCGTGAATTCCAGGCTACAAACGGGCGGCCTTTCATTTTACTTCTATTCACTAACAGACCTGGAATGTGGAACCCGGGACCCTACTTTTAAAAATGTAGATGCTTATAAGACTGGACGAAGAGGAAAGAATCACCTTAAGGCCGTCAGAAAGTCACTGAAAATCATCTCAGCATGCCTAACGGAGATGTTTGAAATTGCAGCAGACTCGACTGTTGCTGAGACTCTCTAGGTGCTGCACTGAGAACCTGACCGGGATTTCTCCTTCAATATTCAGTTACAGAGGAGGAAGCTGTGAGGTTAAGGAAGTTGCCCAAGGTTACTGAACTAGCAAGTAGTAGTGTCCTGGCTTCAAACCAACCTCACTTCAAAGCCAAGGTGAGCATCGTGGAGGATGAAAACTGCAAATGAATTAGGAAATCTGAGTAGTCAGAGTCCCATGTAATGAAGCTCCACAAAGACAGTTTTAGGTCGCAGAGTAGGAGTCCAGGAAAGAAGGGAAGGCACTACAGCTTTAAAAATGGGTAAGCTCAGAGGCAGGTAAAGGACCTCGCAGGAAGGAGCCTACGACCCAATGGACTGCCCTGCGGGGCTCCCTCTTCCTTCCCGCCTCCTTTCCTCCCTCTCTGGCTTCCTATAATCAACCTCAATCATGGCCTCCTGGAAGAACAAAGAAGTAATCCTGTTCTCAGCGGTGTCTGTCCACACTGGGCACCAGAGGGAACTTAGTGTTCGGAGAAGATCCTCAAAGATGGGCAAGAAGTCAAAATATTAGATCTATGAAGAAATATCACAGGGAACCAGGAGAAGGCTGACCGCAGTTTGGTATGAAGTTTCCAAAGAACTGACCTCTACCTTCATTAACATCACACAACCTCGATTAGATGTTAAAACTGTGAGTCCAGTAGAAAAAGGCGTCTTTCTTCTCAACTTGGATGTGGGGTTAGGGTGTTAATTTAATCAGCATAATGTAAATGATTAAGTCTGGTTAATATGAAAGATACCTGTAGTGGGCTTCTTCAAAGCACTGATCAGGGAGACTGACTACACATTCACAAACTGACGGAAATCGACCCTAATACATTCCTGTCTCTCTATGAATGCTGTTTCACAGGGAGTCCTGCATTAGGGAAAATCAATGTAGTACTTCTAAGATTCATATTTAAGTTTACTCATTTGTAAAGTTAAAGGCTGTGCTTACAGTTCTTCTGAGTAGAATTCCCACAATGGGTTTGTCTTTTTTTTTTTTTTTTAATATTGTATTTATTCATTTGAGAGAGATAGAGAGAGAGAGAGAGACAGTGTGAGCTTGAGCAGGGTGAAGGGCAGAGGGAGAAGCAGACTCCCTACTGAGCAGGGACAGCCTGCTCGGGACTTGATATCGGGACTCCAGGACCACAACTGGAGCTGAAGGCAGACGCTTAATGACTGAGGCACCCCGTGGTTGGTCTTTATTAAAAAATGTTCACTGTATGTTGAGTACGTTATTGAAGACATTAGAAATGTAAAGTTGTCATACAGTTTGCCCCATTATCCACAAAGCTAGGACTGATTACGTATTCTGTTGACGGACAGATATAGTTACCTAAATTAGGAGCAATCAGCACTTCCTCATAAACTGAATTATAGACTGGAGATGTAGTCCTGGAATCAGTTTATGAATATTTTCTTATTTACCCAGAATAACTAATTCTTGTAGGATCTGCCAGCAATCTCTAATTATACCAGCTGTACCCAATACCCACAACGAACAATGTTATTTTACCCTCTCAAAAATATTATTTTATCCTCTGAAAGCTGGCTCAAGGTCAGCTGTGGTTTTCTGAGTTTCATATCACCTTTGTGTTTCAGGTCATCAGATTGGTAATTTACTTGTAAGGCTGCTGTTTGAAGCCGAATTAACAAAATGAGCCACGATATCACAGCCACACCATGTCCCCCTACAGAGCACAGAGAGAAGCTGGGAGAAAAGTGGAAATGAAGAACTAGGGCCTGAAAATGAAGTCTTATAACAGCCATGTCCAGATATCTCCAGAATTGTCATTTAAAAAGCTGTTGGGAGGGGGGTGCTGGGTGGCTCAGCGAGTTAAAGCCCCTGCCTTCGGCTCAGGTAATGATCTCAGGGTCCTGGGATCGAGCCCCGCATCGGGCTCTCTGCTCAGCGGAGAGCTTGCTTCCCCCTCTCTCTGCCTGCCTCTCTGCCTACTTGTGATCTCTCTCTCTCAAGTAAATAAAAAAAATCTTAAAAAAAAAAAGCTGTGGGGGCGCCTGGGTGGGTGGCTCAGTCGGTTAAGCGACTACCGTAGGCTCAGGTTGTGATTCTGGAGTCCCGCATCAGGCTCCCTGCTTGGTGGGGAGTCTGCTTCTCCCTTATCCCTCCCCGCTGCTTGTGCGCACTCTCTCTCTCCTTCGCTCTTTCTCTCAAATGAATTAAAAAATAAAAACAATAAAAAATAAAAAACTGTGGAACTCCCCAAAATGCGTAAGTCCTACCTTTCTTGGTTGGAAGGCCAAGGGTGCCATGGAAATATGCACACACATCAAAGCCTGGCAGTGTTACCTTTATAACACTGGTGACACCTTTGTAAATTTTAAGGTTTGGTATATTCTATGTATTACATAAGGTTTTTGTTTTGTTTTGTTTTTAATTTATTTGACAGAGAGAGAGGGAAAGACAAGCAGTGGGAGAAGCAGGCTTCCCGCTGAGCAGAGAGCCTGACATGGTGCTTGATCCCAGGACCCTGGGATCATGACCTGAGCTGAAGGCAGATGCCTAATAACAGCTACCCAGGCGCCCCTATATGTATTATATATAATCAAGAAATATAATAAAATGAATTTCTTCGGTTTCCTTAGGAGACTGGAAATCAAGAGAACTTCAGGCTAGACTTACAGGTTAATAAGGGGAAATTTTAGTTCCCTCCAGCCCTAGAATTCAGTGATTTCTTTGTCTTAGAGCCTGGATGACTGGCTAGTTGCCTTTAGTGATTTTCCATTTGATGGCTGCTTCCTCTTAAGAAGTTCAAAATTATGACTAACTTTCTTTGGGCAAAGTAGGAAAGCAGAGGTCAAAGTCAATCAGAAATGGAGCAAATTCACCTGGAGAAGAGGACAGTTTCATTCTGAAGCATGAGCCTTGTTCAAGGTCTTAGGATCTAGCTTGACTTCTCTTTCTTCATGGCCTCACCAGAATAAAGCAAGCTAATATAATGTTTGTGTATTGGCATTAATGAGACATATATAACTTAATCCCACAGACACTTACTAGACACCTATTATCTGCCAGACTCTGTGCCTGGTGCTGGATGCACAGTACTGAAAACGAGAGGCACCACTGTGAGCCTCACAGAGCTCATTCTGTTGAAAAGGGGAGAGATAGTCACTAACAAATAAAAATAACCCACATTAAAAAGAAAAGTCACAAGCCCCAGATGGCGTTCTTAGGGCCAGGCCAAGTCACCAAACCCGGGCTTCCTACCCAACCTGGCTGCAGTTTCAACCGCCACTAGAGATCTAAGTATTAAACTGACAATCAGGAATTTTCTAGTAAATACCAATGAAGTAAGCTGTCACTCGGGCCTTGGCCTTTCTAACTCTCTTACTGCACCCTCCTTCTTATATCCCTTTCATTTTGTACAATTCAGAGCCCCCCTCTCTTTGATAGAGGGGACGCTGACTGGTACTTGAATAAGTGAGAAGAGCCAATTAGATCTTCAAATTTACTCCGTTGAATTTTGTTTTTTAACACCGACTATGATGTGGTTTTGAGAGAAAACTCAGCAGAGTCCCGAGAGAGAACGCTCGTGGGCAGGGAGCCCTTGAAAGGGAGGATGAGAGCATCTCCCTAAAGTGCTGGCCTTGAGGAGAATGAAAGAGCATTCCGGGGAGAAGGAACTGCTTACTGGCAAGCCTCAAAATTAGTTTGGTTTGGGGGTGCCTGGGTGGGTCGGTGGGTTAAGTCTCTGCCTTCGGCTCAGGTCATGATCCCAGCGTCCTGGGATGGAGCCCCAGGATAGAGAGGCAGGCAGAGGGAGGTGGGTGGGGTAGGAGACTCCCTACTGAGAGAGCCCGATGCCATGTGGGGCTTCATCCCAGGATGCTGGGATCATGACCTGAGCCGAAGGCAGGGGCTTAATCCACTGAGCCACCCAGGCGCCCCTATTTGACTGAGAATTTGATACACATTTTTATCCTCATATGGGGCTCTGGGCTGTCCATATTTTACTTCCCAGAGATAGGCAGACATGTGCAGAAAGTCAGTGACCTCCGTAATATGCTTTTCCTTATTCAAATCTATTTTCCCTCTAGTTATTTTTGCCTCTTAAAGATTTTTTTGGAGGGGGGCTTACAAATACACTTTTAGAGAATAATCATGCACGTAAAAATGTTTGCCCTTGCCCTGCTGGCCTGGACCTTTTCTCTTAACATGTCTTACTCTTTTTCTCTTTTTAGAAATGATTTGGAAGAAAAGAAGGGAATGACTATGTAGTCAACACTGCTCTCCCTCCCTCCCTTCCTTCCTCTCTCTCTCTTTTCTTTTGTTTTCTTTTTTTTTTTTTTAGATTTTATTTATTTATTTGAGGGAGGCAGAGAGACAGAGTGAGTGCAAGCAGGGGGAGGAGCAGGGGGAGAGGGAGAAGCAGACGCTCACTAAGCCTGGAGCCTGACTCGGGGCTCAATCCCAGGACCCTGGGATCCTGACCTGAGCCGAAATCAAGAGTCGGACACTTAACTGACTGAGTCACCCAGGTGCCCTGCATTTTTTCACATTCCTAAACTAACTCTTCCCCCTTCCCAAGTCAGCTTTGGCCAGTGCTGTCATTTTCGCACGTTGCCAGTCTCTCACATAACCAAAACAATCTCTATTATTGCTAAATTTTCATGGAGAAAACTCAGAACACAGCAGTTGGCTATAAATTTGTTTCTGACATCTAAGTGCTGGATGTGGTGTTGTCCTGTCCCTTCCCCTTCTGGGCAGAACATTCACCTAACCTGCCCCTTAGTCATTAGGCATTTTGCGGGACAGCTGTCACCCTGGTTGCTTCGTATCACCGCCTAGCAGGAGGTGATGATCTGTGACTTCCCTAGTCCCCGGCTGCCACAGATGGGGCGAACCCACTCGCTCATTTACTTGGGAAGTGCTGGGTTAGCTCATGTGGCCTTTATTCCCCCTACCACTATGGAGATGGCCAGAACTAGCACTTTCTATATGCCCCAAACTTGACTTTGTGTTTCCCAGGGAGGTGGAAAAGTGGGGATTTTTTTCTTTTATTCTTTCTTTTTCTCCCGCAAGCCGGAGGAAGATTGAACTCAGTCTTTATTTCTGCAACTGTTGCAATGATCAAGTGCTTCCTGGCCCTCACTTCTAAACTTTGTGCACTTCAGTAGCAAATTCTAACCAATCTCTATGATTTATTCTGCTAAGAAGAACGGATACTGACTCTGAGACTCTAGTTCTTTTTAATTTTTTGGATGGTTTTTCTGCCTTCAATTCTGAGCACTTCTTCATTGCAACCAAAAGATATTTTTTTAAAATGAATTCTTAAGGTTATCAACTGATACTCAAAAATCTTAGCAATGTCGGGGTGAGATAGAACATGTCCCTATTGCCCAAGTGCCTTCAATAATTACTTGTTAATTGCAATCCAGGGTCATACTTTTTAATGTGTATATTAAAGTGTTCAAGATGTACCTAAAGTTTAATAAAATATAAAAAATACTGTGCATATTCTTTTATTATCCATTAAAGTCACCCCTTGAGCACCATAAAAATACCATAATTTGGTATGGTTTTTGGACTGACTGGTTTTTCTAATTTTTTTAGAAACCTCTTTTATTCTGACCTTAATAGATAACACGTGAAGAGACATTTGACAACAACTTTTTGAGAGGATAATAGCAGTAATATCCCTCTCTTGACTCTTGAAAGAATACAAAGCCTTAGGATCTCTTTCAACAAGTGGTTTGCAACCTGCTCAAAGAGCTTAAAATTTGTCTGAACAAAATATTGACCTAAGTTCTCTTATCCCTATGGACAAACTGTTAAATGTATGGGTTTTTTTAATGGCCCACCACCAGAATTAAAATTAATCATTCAACTCATTCTCATTACTCTTGGTGTGGGGAAAACTCAATCCACAGGAACTGATTCACCCTGAAGAATGAATGACCGACAGCTGTCATTTTTAATCTTTTAAAGCTGCATGGGTCAGAGCCCTGGCAGCACTTTAGAATCACCTGGAAAGTCTTTTTTAAAACTACAGGATCTGAGAACTGACTTTAAGAGCATCTGATTTGTCTGGAGGAAGGACTGGGACGTTGTTTTTGTTTGTTTGTTTTTTGTTTGTTTTTTTAAATGAGGTTCCATTAGTTTCAGGTGTATGACAAAATGGGCCATTTTATCATACACCAGTGCCCAGGTTAACTTTAATACTCAGCCCCAGAACACTTGAAGGACACTCACAATGCTCCTGAAGAACACAGCACAGTGGTCCACTGGGGCCATATACTCAGAAAAGGATATGCCAGAAAAGCCAGGGGCTGCGGAAGTGGACGATCTGAGGGAGCGCTACAGATGCCTTGTCTTGAGAATCCTTATAGAAGTATTTGAATTTTAGGAGTACAGTATTAGTGTTGTACTAGTATAAAAGAACCTTCAGCTGCATTGGAATTTTACTTGAATTTTTACAAGAATTTTAGGTGAATTTAGACAAGAAATTCAACAGATGGGGGAGAATATACTTTGAAACAGAATGACAACCATACAGTTTAGCCCTGAGTTTGCCAGGCTTCACTTTCAACTTTTCCATAAATTGGTCCTGCTTCTCTGATCACCTTCCCTTGGCCCAATTCTGAACCAGCAACTTGCCCCCCAAATTTCCCACCTCTTTCTCAGTGGCTCAGGGGCTCTGGGAAAGTACCTTATTCGCTGACTGTTACCCATCCTTGTCTGCCCACTTATTAGTGGCATTAGGGCCTCTTTTCAGCTCTTATCAAATATGACCAGTGCCCTTCGTATCCCATAGCCCATTGGGATCCCTGTCACCTTTGGCAGGCTGACAACAAAAAAAGAAACTTGATATGGATCGGAGAAATTCTTGGGTCCTTACCCAATTCCTTCCTGATTTGATGGAAATGCCTCCTTTTTTCATCCAGTTATCATAAAATTCCTGATTCTGAAATAAGTAGCTATTCTCTCTAATAGAAACAAAAATTTTTATTTTCAAAGGGATATTTCCTGATTGAATTACCCAAATGGGTATTATCATCTTAAAAGTAACAGGTCTTATTTTTCTGTATTTCATCATGAAATAAGTTCGTTCTCACATTCCCAGAGCCACCATTTCTGCTATAACAAGTGGGGAATGCATTTCTCAGCGGGCCTGGATATGGTGCTGCAGAGCTGGTTACTCTCATTTACCTGGTAAGTAGCCTGCTCATTCTAGAGACTTCCATCTCCAGAGAACAAGTTATTTTTTGCAAACAGTTTCAATGGTGAACGTTAGATCTGCAGATTTGTTGTATGTGGATTTTTAAAGACGTATCACTATTCAAGGTGATTTCACTTAATTTATTGTATTGCAAAAATGCAGCAACCCTGATACTATAAACTAGTTTTACAGATGAGGAAACACGATCAGAGTATATGTGACTTACATGGTGTATGAATTGCAGGGGGCAGGGCTGGGATCTGAGGCATATTCCACTAATGTTACCCTCTTCTTACCATTTCTTAGATCTGTTTTCAATAGCTAGGGGCTAGACTTCAAAATCAAAAAGGTTTGATTCCCTAGTATGTGTGTGTGTGTGTGTGTGTGTGTGTATACACACATACATACATACATATGTATATATATATGTATATATTTAAGTTTTTAGTTATTTAAGGAATCTCTACAACCATGTGGGGCTCGAACTCACGATGCTAAGACCAAACACTACATGCTCTCCTGAGGGAGCCGGCCAGGCGCCCCTCCCAGCTTTCTATTTTAAGAAGATTTACTGCATTCCGAATTTTTACTCCAGGCAAAAAGATATATATTTTTTTGTTTTTCGTTTATTTTATTTTCTTAAGGAAGTCCTCTGTCATGCAGATTACTTAGTAAATTCCACTGGTGGCTCTGGCGTGAGAAGAACTCCTGATAATTTAGCAGCATTTGACTGGTGCTAAAGAAGTGAAACTTGAAAATGCATGGAGCATTAGGGCGAGGGGTCTGACGTCACTGCTAGTCATCCTTCAGCAGCAGTCTGGCCAGCAGTTTGTCATTCATTTCTGGGATCTCTCCAGTCCAGGGACTGCATCCTGGACGTCCTGCCCCTTGCTACCTTGTAGCAATGTCCTGGGTTACAGGAATTTGCCTGACCTGCTTAACAGGACTTAACAGGGTTCCTCTGCTCCCCTTCTAACTAGCATTTACGAACATTCCTTACATTCCCACCTCTGTGCCTGTCTAAACTGTGGAGTCTCTGCCATTTGATGTCATTTGTCTACTCATCAGTCTTCCTAAAGAATTTCTGGGCAATTAGTTAAATGAATTAATGTAACAACCAGGAAGTTCAAATCTTCAACAGGAAGAATGAACTCTTGGTCTCTTGATAATCAACCTGCGCCTTCCTCTCTTGGTTAGATCATGGCATTTCTTCATTCAGACTGGAAAAGTAAGCAACATAATTACTGACTTTAGTTAATTCCTGCTTATTCCACTTGGCTGGGAGCTTTGCCAGTTTTTCCAATTATCAATCAATCCTACGACATACCTATTCTTCAATGTAACTCATCCTCAAATTGTGGTTTTACGTTTTGAAGAAATATTATACCAATGCTAAATCTAAAACATACTGTAATGGCTTGCCCGTTATCTGTTAGACACCCTCCACCCGAGGATACACAGAATGAATTGTCTCTTTGTCAAATTCCACAGACCCTCAATCTACCAATTAAAAGCTGATAACCTCTCTACCATGTGCCTATCAAGTGGGCAGTTCTTGTAGAGTGGACCATAATACTGTGTAAGGGACCTCAAACTCCTGATTCCAGGATTTGGTGAGGTCACATCATTAAAAAACAAAACAAACAAGCTCATTGGACATTGCTAGATGTGGAATATCGTACTGATGTCAGCTCAAATAAATGGCAGTGAGATTTTCATAAGAACTAGACTCCAGAGTTGGTTTTCATTTGTCTTTACAATAAATATTGTTCTATAGGTAGTCGATAAATATACCTAATTTTTCTATTGATAGTTTTCCCCACATATAATAACACAATATATAATATATGTCTTCCAAGTGCTCTGTTAGTTCAATTATTCTTTAATGGCACTCCTGAATCTGTACAGAAGGTAAAAAAATTTCATGCTCTGATTCCATATTTTACATTTATAGACTAAATGCCTACCAAGTTCAGAAGAAAAGAGCTAGGTTGTATAGGAATGCCCCATTCCAAGAAATGTCAGCCATTCCTTAGGATGCCTAGAACTTTTCTACTTAAAGGGTGGTAGCAATCAGCACCATTAGCATCATCTAAGAATCTATACATTTACATACTGATTTCCTGAAAATGAGTCCACATTTATCAAGATTCCCCAGAGGACTTGGATGCATAGTGAAATTGGAGCAATACTACGTTAGAAAGTTTAGCTTTCTATCAAGAAAACAATACCAACATGAACAAAAATAAGTCATTTTCATAATATAAGAAGATTGATCTTGAGAAAATTTTAAGTCAAGGAACTGACAGAGCAATTTCAAAGCAAATATACTGATATCTGTCATAGAGGTATTCTCCGTGTCCCATTAGATACTAACAATACAGTCGGTCACTTTCTGTTACAGATAAAAATTAGGTAGTTCCCTGCATTTTGATTCTACCCCCAATCCATAATCCTTATGTAGGTACTTTTCTAAGAAATGGAGAGGCATGGGGAGTAGTTATGAATATTTTAGATGCTGGAAAAGATATCTTTCACTGTAAATCAATAAACTTGGCACGATGCCTACGGTATATTCATATAATGTAATAGTATTCTAGCATTAAAGTCATGTTTGCTTACAACTATTTCCAATTTTTTGGTGATGAACGTTAACATTTTATCAAAATACTCCTAATTCCCCTAATAGAACTGGAATAGTCAACCAACAGTGAAGTGATGAGCCCCAGAGAACACAGAAGACTCCTGAGGTCCTTCCTCAGTAGTCAGTGGTGGCCTTTCTCTTTCCAACCTTACACTGGTACCCAGTCTACAGAGAGGATCCTAATTATAACGAGCTGGGGTGGATGCAGTTAGTGTCTTCCTACTTGGGTATTGCACAGGAGTGATCATTGCCAATAAAAATACATTTCATAGCTAACTCTTTAAACAGAGCCTCTTGGCTTTGAAAATTGAACTAATTCCAAATGGAACAACTGTAATCACTATGAAGAGAATGTCTGCCAAGAAATACATTATTAAAGATGGAAATTCCAGCACTTCAAAAGATCTAATTTTAGATGCCGGAATCCATCAACTGTTGAAATCGTTCTCTCTTGTCTTGTCACCAGGCAGTCACCTCCCTCCTTTTGGTCTGACTTGTATTCTCTGCATCAGTTCGCAGAAGTGCGTTAAAATCCTCATCTGAGGAAGCTGGTGTCCAGCATCTGGCAAAGCAAGAGGGTTCATGCCAGGTAGAGCTGGAATTCAGGGAGGTTCAAGGCGGAGAGAAACGTCCTGGCAGGGAGAAACATCCTGGCTGGGACAACAGAACAGGCACAGTATAGTTCAACAACGTGGGGGTTAGACATGCCAACCCGTTGCAGTTGGAAATCCATGTGTTAACTTTTGACTCCCCTCACCCAGATTTAACTACCAATAGCCTACAGCTGAACAGAAGCCTTATTGATAACATAAACAATTAACTTTGGGCGCCTGGGTGGCTCAGGGGGTTGGAGCCTCTGCCTTCGGCTCGGGTCATGATCCCAGGGTCCTGGGATCGAGTCCCGCACCAGTCTCTCTACTCGGCGGGGAGCCTGCTTCCTCCTCTCTCTGCCTACCTGTGATCTCTGTCTATCAAATAAATAAATAAAATCTTAAAAAAAAAAGAACATAAACAATTAACACATATTTTGTATGTTATACGTAATTAGATACCGGATTCTTACAATAACGTAAACTAGAGAAGATAAAATGTTTACTAAGAAAGGGAGAGAAAATACACTTAGAGTACTGCACTTTTATCTATGGAAAAAAAAACTGTATGTAAGTACACTCACACAGTTCAAACCTGTGATGTTCAAAGGTCAACTGTATAGAAAAGAGATATGAGGCGATTACGATGAAGACAGAGCTCAGAGAACTGGCAGGAGTAAAGAGGAAAAACAAAAACCCAGCCAGCCTCTCGGGACCAAGGCAAGATCTTTTTCCAGCTGCTCAATCCCAATCCTCATTCCACAAGGTGAGAAACCCAAATATAATGGATATCCAGACAGAAGGAATCCTGGCCAGCAGCCCCTACTCAGAACACGGATGGAAGAATAGCCACCAAGACCATTCTCAAACTGAGTCATTTACCATAATAAGGGCGTCCAGTTAGGTTCTAGAGAAGTGAATCAGTCTGTCCACCTCGAGATGATCATACATGAGAATGACAACGAAGAGAAAGAAACACAATTATAAGAGACAGAAAAAAACTTTTCGGAATAAAACAAATGTGAATATGAATTCTATGTGGACCACTTTCGGCTGTTTTCCTGTTAAAGAGTCTTCCTAACACTGATGTTTACCGGTCTACATAGAAAAATTTCCACTTGGGAAAAGACCTACACAGAGTATTTTTTTTTTTTTAAGATTTTATTTATTTATTTGACAGACAGAGATCACTAGTAGGCACAGAGGCAGGCAGAGAGAGAGAAGGGGAAGCAGGCTCCCGGATGAGTGGAGATCCCGATGTGGGGCTCGATCCCAGGACCTGATCATGACCTGAGCCAAAGGCAGAGGCTTAACCCACTGAGCCACCCAGGTGCCCCCACAGAGTATGTTTTAAAGCACCCCTGAAGGGATAAAGGAATTCATTATTTGGAAGACTAAATCTTATAGGTTTGAGAGCTTAATTAAGCTTTCCTAATCAAATTCTTAGTTGAATTTTTATTTTTTCTTTAAAACGAGCACATCGTGGGACACCTGGATGGCTCAGGTGGTTGAACGTCAGCCTTTAATTCAGGTCATGATCCCAGAGTCCTGGGATCCAGCCCCTAAGTTGGAGTCCCTGCTCAGCGGAAAGTCTGCTTCTCCTCCCTCTGTCTGTGCCTGCTGCTCCCCTGCTTGTGTTTGCATGTGCTTTCTCTCTTTGTCAAATAAATACATAAGGTATTAAACAAAACAAAACGAAAAAAAAAAAAAAGAAGACTTTGGAATGGGAGATGCTGGATTTAATACCTGCCTCTGCCACTTACTAGCTGTATCATTTTGGGAGCCTACTTATGTCTTCCTTTTTGAGTTTCCTTATCAGTAAAAAGGAGAAAATAAGAGTTGTTACCTAAGAGTACGGTGAGGATTTATTTACAAGATTGTGCAGAATGCATTCAGTGGTCCACGAATGAATATTAATCTTATTAGAGAAATTGCAGCAGTCAACAAGAAAGTCATTACCTGAAAATGTGAACATCTTTACATTTTAAACTGTATGGAAATCCTAGTGATAAAATAGAGACTTATCAGGGGCGCCCAGTGGGCCCAGTCAATAGAGCATAGTGATTCTTGATCTCAGGGTTGTGAGTTCAATCTCTACCTTGAGCGTGGAGATTACTTAAGGAAAAAAAAAATCTTAAAAATAGAAAAGGGAGATTTAGCTAATGCAGGGTAACAGTAAAATGAATATTCATATGAGGAGTATTTGAGTCTAAATAGTTGACTCCTATTGATTTGGACTCTTGGCACTCCCATATGCCCCCAAAATATTTTTAAAGTTTAATACTGATAGATCATACTATAATAAGAAACAGCTTTCTTTAGGCACTACGGATAGGTCACGCCTTGCCTCACTCATCCCAATCCGATCATGGACCCTTCTCTTCACAGATCATTGACTAAAGACACCATCAAAGAGGAAGTTGTTGAGGAAAAAAAAATTCATCCATCCTAATGGATTCTCATCAATTATTTCCCTGGCATTATTTTACGCTGGCTATCATCACACTGTTACAGTTATAAGACCTTCACCTGCTTGAGCTTCACCTCCCTATTACCCAAGATCAGGATCTCCCTTGTTTAGAAAAGAGTAAAGCATCGTCTCGAGCAGAGAGAGAGAACTGTCTCAGGGAAAATATTGATAGTGCCATGCCTGGTCTTTCTGCCAGGCAATGAGTGCTTCTTAATACCAGGTTGTCAAACTCTGGGTATGTCTGAACATATGAAATTCCTGGAGATCTTGTTAAAATGCAGATTTTGATTCAGTAGGTCTGGGGTAGTGCCTGAGATTCTATATATCCAACAACGCCCCCAGGGATGCTGCTCGTCCACACAGAGATCACGCTAATAAGTGGTGAGGGTGGAGACAATTAGGTCACAGGTGTGTGTGTGTGTGTGTGTGTGTGTGTGTTTCAGACTGCTAAAAATATTTAAGGAAATTTTAGATGAAGGGGGAAGCACGTTCCTACCCTGTCCTAGAAACCTTATTTCAAAACAAACATTTGGTTCTTTCAAAATTTGCTTTTTCGAATTGGCAAAGACGATTTTTTGTCTTTCAAAACGAGGATGGCAGACCTGTGTAGCCCTCCCATGAATAAGGATACCGGTCTAGTAGAGAGCAAAGAGGACATAGTAGATGATGAATTACTTCTCTGGTATGCCCTTGACCGCTTTATAAAGTCACGGTCAGCCCATGTTGGTTTGTAAGTAGGCAGCCAGAACACTGACAGTTATGAAGAAACAATTACAAACAAAATGTGTATTAGGAAAATGTCCTGGTGTCATGGAGAAGATTTTCCAAAGTTAATAATAATAGTAATAGGAATAAGTAATTATGATTACAGTAAAAGTAGAAATATACCATTCTGTAGAAAGCAGGTGGTTGGTATCACTTCTGAGACCTTATATATTACTCTATTTCCTACACAAAATATTTCTCTTTGAAACAGAATGACAGCATTTACCACCTACAGGTCTCTCTTGAGTGCCTTACACTCTGATAGTGGGATAAATAGATAGTTATTAGATGGTAGGGTAAAACCTAACTGATAGTGGAACAGGAAGAGAAATACTATCTGTAGAATTTTTAACAATTATTCACTCCTTGACATAAAATCCACAATGGTAGGCAGGTGAAAACGCCAGGTAAAGAAAGTAAAAATTAATAAATGCTCCTTTAAGATTCATAAGCTGTTGATACATTTTATCCTCCACATGAATTTCATTCTTAAAGTACGCAGTTTTTCGTTTTAGTGTTTTGAAAATTTAAAACTTTAAACGTTATGCTCCTATGTAAATAGTTAAGTGAGAAGTACTGTAATCTTCCCGTTTTTAAGGGTGGTTTTCAGATTTAAACAAAGCTAACAAATCTTTGTTTAAGATGAGATCCACTGAATTTTCCAATGCCATTCCTGAAATAACTCTAGAGATGGAATAATGGGCAGTTTCTTACTTTGTAGTTTCTTAATGCAAAGTAAGCAGCTTTACAAGGCTTAGCTGTCTCCACTGACCTAACAGCATTCTTTACCTCATTTGCAATGAAACAAATAGTTTTCTTTTCCAACCATAATTTTATTCTAAAGCACAGACTTGTCTACTAAAACTACCAATTCCTCTTTTACTCAGAAAAGTTAAGAAATGTAAAAGGTGCTAGGCATTGTCATCAATATTAATTTCTTCAGCTTAACATCTAATGTGCCCCCCCAGTTATTTTTTTTTATCATCAAACCCAAAGTCTGTCTGAATTTCTTTAAAAAAAAATCATTCATTCATTCATTCATTCATTATTTATTTATTTATTTAAGTGGGCTCTGTATCCAACGTGGGGCTTGAACTCACAATCTTAAGACCAGGGTCCCATGATCTACTGACTGAGCCAGCCAGGTGTCCCTCTGTTTGAACTTTTTATCAGCTGTCAACTTCTGTCTTATGCAGTCACCGCTGGGTAGACAAGATGGCTCGGTGCTGCATGAACAAGAAGCAGCAACGTACTGAGCAAGATGGAGAACCGTGTGCCATGACACTCTCTAACCCTAAAACTCCATGTCTTCTTTGTGATACAACTTGGAGAAATGTTATTCTGGCAGCTGGAAAGACAAACATGTGGTTGAAGGAGAAAAGAGAAGGGCTTGCCAGAAAAAGGGATCTAAGCTAAAATCCAGCATGTTTGACAGTTACTGATTCTGTGACTGGGCCATAGCTCTTTCATCAGGAGAATGGAGATACTATCCTCCTTGTAGCATTAATTCTCAATTAACTCAATTCTGAGAATTGAGTCATGTATTCTAAATACATGATAGGTACTTAATATACATGATAGGGACGTAATATACTTTACTAACCCCAATATGTTTTCAGCAAATTTTGAGTACAACTGGTAAACGATTTTAAATATTCCATGAAGATATGATTTTGAAGTACATATTGAACATGTTTACATATGTGAAAACTTGTACTTCTTAATGTCTTTCAAATGGTAAATTATTATAATTGCTTGCTCAAAATTAATGATCCTAATATATTTATTAATGATTTTGTGGTTTTAGAAATGTTTACATTTAGTCACACAGTATTTGATATATCATAAAAAACTTATCTAAAAATATTGGCACCAAAAATTATTAGCTTGGGGGACTAAGAGTATAGGAAATGTTCTATTTATAGCAAAACTTTGTTTATAATAGAAAAAAACTATAAATCTATCCAAATATTTAAGAGCATTCTATCACACATTGGATAATATTTTACCAAATCAAAGTTTTAAAATGTATATCATGAATTTCAAGATTTAACTATGCCAAAGGCATTCATTAGAAGACTTATAATTTTTTTCTCTAACACGAGTAAGAGACCCAAGTTGTCCTGGTTCCTATATTCATATCTGAACCCAGAAACAGCTCAGTACACCATGAAGGAATAGATCCGTATTCCCCGTATGTTTAAGATGACCAGAATCACTTGAGCAGATAAACAGACACACTTGTTTCTAGTATCTTCCTAAATCACAGGTTCTCATTACTTCATCTCCTGGGGAAGATTTAAACCTCTTGATCCCACCTCCAGAGATGCTAAGATGATTGCTCAGGTGATTGTAAAAGCTTCCCAGGTGATTACTACATGGGAACTCATGCAAAGAACCACTATGCTCATTGTTACAATGCCGTGTGGGAATAATGAAACACACAGGCGGTGAAAAAAGACACTGAACAAACATTCTCTTAGGAAGAGTGCGTTACTGGGCATCCCTCCAAACACGCCTGTTTTCCTTTCTGTGAATACCTACTGAAGAGACAAAGACAGGAACAGAAAAAGAAGAGGAAGACAAAAAAAACTAGAACCTGCTGGAAGAGTTAAGATTCCAGAAGAGGCACCTTGAAGATTCCAGAGACTGGCCGTTGCTGCAGAACACGGCATGGTCGGTAAAATCTAAATAATCGGGCAGTGTTAAGATGCTTTCTGGAGTGGGAGACACGTCAGGAAAGAGGATTAGGGAACAAGTGACCTAGACTTAGGATGTGAGTCTCCCTGAAGGACCGCTGCTGAGGGGATAAGGAAAGGGAAGGGCTTGTCTAAGATGTCCACGCCCGGCTGTGCTCCGTCTACAGTTTTACTGACCTACGAGAACAGGCAGGAAAGAGGCTTCCCTGGGTGATGAAACACATGGCTTCTTTTTCAGGAAAGAAGAGACAGAGGGATTGAATTAGTTTCTTTGAGCCGTTTCATACTTCCTTGGTTAATTAAATAAACATTTGATTAATAAATGTCTGCCTTGGAATAAAATACATCACCAAAGTAAAAACAACATTCACATGGAAAGCACAAGATTATTCCTAAAAATCTTTCATGATAGTCCGTGGTTGGATACTTGGAACTAAAGGAAGCCATAGCAACATTGGTAAGAGATGCCTTTTCCTCACTCACTTCATTGGTCTGTAAACACCCTGTGCAAACTGGCCAACCCTTCTTACGACCTGTTTTTTTGGAAGATTTGGAGAGAAGAGTGGTCCAAGAGGAGAAGGCAGGGTCCCCGTAGCCTCCTTGTGGAATGGACAAAGCCTAGGTTAGAAGGGAGTGAGAGAAAGGCTCAAACATGTTATTCACCGCTAGTATCAAATAACCACCAACTTCACTTCACTTTTTCCCTCCCCAAGTGATGGCTAACTGAAGCATAATAGGAAAATAATTTGGCATGCAATGTAAAGTACAAATATCTGGTTTGAGCAGATCAGATACCGAAACTACTATTACGCAGTAGTAATAAGAGACAGGGGAGGCAGGTCAGGGGCAATGAATGAGTAATCTGTAAGGTATTTCTTAAAGATATTTTACCTTTCTCTTTTTAAAAAGATTTTATTTATTTATTTGACAGAGAGATAGCACAAGTTGACAGAGAGGCAGACAGAGGGCGAGGAACAAGCAGGCTCTCCACTGAGCAGGGAGCCCGGTGCAGGGTTCCATCCCAGGACCCTGAGATCATAACCTGGGCCAAAGGCAGATGCTTAACCCACTGAGCCACCCAGGTGTCCCCATATCTTACCTTTCTTTGAGAAGAAAACCAACAGTGACCCAATAAGCATTTCCTGAGTGCCAAATACCTCAAGAAATTACCTATCTGCTATGGAGGATATAAAAACATCTTGCAGAGTTGTACATGTTGAATTAACCTGACACTTTGTTTCATTCTGTTGCTAAGTAAATTTTTTTTTTAATATAGGAAGTATATATACTCATGAAGGTATGAAGTGGACTAACAGTCAATGCTTCATACTGTGACATCTAATCACCAGTCCTTTTCTGTGAACAGGAAGGATTAAACAAAGTTTTCTGATAATAGGAAAACCAAAGTTCATGCATATATTCACTGAAAACTAAGTTTACCAAGCTAGTTAATTATGTTTTAATGCACAGTTTAAGAAAATCTTTACATTATTTTCTTGCACTTATTGACAATTTGACAAATTTATTAATACATACATTACTTACAAAAATTTAATCACAGTATACATTTCTATTTTACTTTACATTAGATAAGGGTACATCTTTCCATGTCAGTACATATTCACCCATGGAAATAAATATAAGGTTGCATAATGGACCATTGTATGGATGGATGGTCCATAATTCAACCCCATTTTCAACTTTAAACCAAACATGAGGTAACTCACTTTGTGCCACTCATGGAATCACCCTACACATTCCTTTCCCTCTAGTTTGTTTACTGAGACAGAAGCACAGCTCTGATGAAGAAAAACTTCACATGCATTCACATTTTTCTGTTTCCCAGAGGTACTATCAAGAATTATCAAAAGCCAGGACAAAATTTAACAAATACTCTCAAATTAATGACCAGGAAGTTGGATAATACGTTAAGTTGAACAAATAGTTATGACTCACAAAATCTTAACCTCTGCTCTAATACTAAACTCACTTCGCATATCTATTCTAGTCACTTCCAGACTGACTTTGAGACATTACACCTTTTTTTTCTACTTTACCTATAAACAGAGACAATAATGTACCTGCCAGAATGATAGTGGTACTGGAATATTGGACACTTTATTAAAAATGTTTTCCTTGGGGCACCTGGGTGGTTCAGTCTGTGAAGCATCTGCCTTTGGCTCAGGTCATGATCCCAGGGTCCTGGGACTGATCCCTGCAGCAGGCTCTGTGCTCAGCAAGAAGTCTGCTTCTTCTCCTCCCTCTGCTTGCTGCTCCCCCTACTTGTGCTCTTTCTGTCCAATAAATTTTAAAAAATCTCTTAAAAATTGTTATCCTTTATTCAATCAACAAACTGCTATCAAATGCCTACCATATGCCAAGCTACCAGGGCATACCCAGGAGAACAATACGGATGAAACCTTTTAATTGCAAGGGATTTCTAAGACAGGGGACCACCAGTCAATAATATAGGTGAGGACAACAACAATGATTTGATGGCTAAAGTTATTTTGCTTGATTGTATGAAGAAAAATAAATGTTTTCTCATTTAAATTGGTGAGATTTCATTTTTACTATAAAAATTATACATGCATATGGTAAAAAATAAAAAAGGTCAAGTAATACAGGAAAAGTTCAAAGTGAAAGTCAAGTCTCCTTCCCATTCCCACGGATTCCCAATTCCACTCCTCAGATTTTTATACATATTAGTATATAATATATACATATGTACTTTTTAAAAAGTCATATTTTATTTTTTAAAGTGTATTTATTTAAGCAATCTCTACACCCAACGTGGAGCTCAAATTCCTGACCCGGAGAGCCACCCGCTCCAATGACTGAGCCAGCCAACGGGCCCAGGAGTCCTATTTTAAATACTATTGTGTATCTTGATGTTTTTCATTTATGACAATGTACCTTTGAAATCTCTTCACATCAGCACAAGAATCTACCTTAGTCTTTTTAACAATTAATAGAGAATGCAAAATTAGCTTTTAAAAGGGCTCCCCAAAGTACAGGAATTTATATTTCCACCAACATTGTCCCACACTCTCGAGCCTTGAGATTGCTCAAAAAATTTAATCTCTTATAACTGAAAAGGTGAAAGTGATACCTCATTGCTGTTTTATTTTGTAGTTGTAAATTCATTTAGACATTTTTTTCATTTTTCCCGAAAGACATGGCTAAGAAACATTCCTTTTGTTATGAACTTCCAATTTATGCCTTTTACATACCATATTATTGAGTTATTTATCTTTTTCCTACTAATGTGTAAGACCTCTTTTAACAATGGAAAAATTGGCACCTCAAGGAAAACAAATAAAATTTAATGTGTGTGTGTGTGTGTGTATGTGTGTGTGTTTTTAACAACACATGACACGGATGCATATAACAATTGAATTGCCTTTATCTTTAACAATGTACCTTGTCTTGGTCTTTCTAGGATAGCACTTAGGGCTTGACATTGTTCATTTTATGGTTTCATAGTATTCCACTGCTTCAATGTGCTGTAATTTATTAAACCACTTCTGTAGTAGAAGGTACCTAGACTGCCCTTAATTATTTGCAATTACAACCAGTGCTTCAAAGAACGTTCCTGCACCTGCATCTTTAGGCACATATATAAGGGGAGATCTGTCCTGGGGAAAAACCTATGTACACTGAAAAACTTTGGCAGATAACCATATACTCCATGGTTAACTTATTTATGGTCTATCTCCTGCTACTAAAATGTAACCTTCGTGAAGGCAGGGATTGAAAAATGGTATCTTATTAAATAATTTGTACAGCTCTGCCATTTTACAAGTTTGGATCCATACCAACTTCATGGGAGTAAAGTTTCAGATATTTTTAATCCATTCAAATTATCCTCTCTAGGCTTGTTCTAACAATAAAATACTGAGAACATCCATGTTGCCCATATGTTGCTACAATGTGTGTGGACTTTTGAAACACACTACTTTCTGCAGGGAGTTTAACTAGAGTGGAAAACGACAAGTTGCTTCACGTGAAGCACTGAGCACAGTTTTGTATCAAAAATAAAGTTTAGGATATTGGTATACAGAGAGGGAAGGAACTGAGTATCTCATACACTCACTCTTTAGAAGTTGTAACTATTGTTTTCTAGTCAGTAGATTCTTGGGCCTACTGGAAAACTGGTAAAACGGTACCTCCGACACAGTAGATCGGTGTTAAGATAGAATTCAAACCATTATCCAGTACTACCAGCAAAGCGCGTTGCTTTGTAAAAGAATGCCAAACCCTCTTAAAATGGCTGTAGGAATGTATAATGCACAGTCATCATGGAGGCATGCAATTCAGTCCACGTGTTTCTTCCAGATCTGCATACACGAACTCTCCAATAATTAAGTGTTGCAAACAACACAAATGTCCACCTCACGGAGGACTGAAGCTTCTATGACAATATACAATTCAAAAGCTCTTCTTATGGAAATGAATTTTATATGTACTTGTGTATCACATACGTTTAAGATGTGTTAAGTGAAGAAAGGGGATGCAGCACATTATCTATCGATACTACCATCTGTGTCTTTACAATTAGAAAAAGATAATAGTCGATCCCTGTTTTTTGCAGATTCTGTATGTGCAAATTTTCCTACTCACTACAATTTCTTTTTAAAAATATTCTATTTATTATTTATTAGAGAGAGAGAGAGTAAGAACAAGGATGGGTGTGGCAGGGAGAGCAGAGGGAGAGGGAGAAGAAGACTCCACACTGGGCACACACATGCTCAATTCCACGACCCTGAGACCATGACGGGAACAGAAATCGAGAGTCAGAGGCTCTTGACTGAGCTACCCAGGTGCTCCTGAAATTTATTTCTAACCCCAAAATCAATACTCACACCACTTTCATGGTCATTCGTGGAAATGCACAGAATGGCAAAAAAAAATGTGAATTAACTGACACAGTCACATGTCCAGCTAAGGTCCAGCAAGGTAATGTTCTCTCTGCTTCTTGTTTCGCCCTCATACTGGATAGAAGTGCGCTTTCAAGATCTAATTTACTACCACATCTGTTGAATTTGGTGGCTTTTTCTTAGGGACTTCACTGTTTAAAATGACTTTCAGTGCTGAAATACTGTCTGATGTTTCTAAGCAAAGGCTGTGGTATGTCTGATGGAGAAACTTTATGTGTTAGATAAGCTTCATTGAGGCATGCATTGCAGTGCTATTAGCTGTGAGTTCAATGTTAATGAATGAACAATATATATTAAATACGATATCTTCAAACAGATATAACCATAAAACAAGGTTAAGTATTAATCAGTTGTCGAAAATGCTCAGGAGCTCTCAGGAACCTAATATGTGTAATGGTTTTGCATTTGATAATTTGCTGTTTGTGGTGACTTTATAGAACATAACTACCACAAATAATGAGAAGCTAATTGTATTTGTAATTGTTCTGTACATGCATAGAATAAAGCTGTAAGGGTACGCTGGTTATCCACAGGGTAGGGCATTGTGGTTTGCAAGGCGATATGTTCATTTACACTGAATATCCTTTTCCATGCGTGCCCTTATATAATGTTTATTTTTATATCATGCCTATTTTAAATTATTTTTTAAGAAATAAAAATTAAAGTTAAAAATAAAGAAGAAGAATGCTAACAGTAGGATGTTAAATAAATAGTTTCATGGACCATCCACAGCCGAATTATAAAGATAATAGACAACAAATTACCCAACTGTCTCTTGTTCTTAGTTAAACTCAGTAAAGTCTTAATATGGTTATTTCAAGGAGCTGTAATGAACTGTTTTTCTGAATATAGATATTTTGGAGAAATTTTTCCCCCAGAATTTTTTTTTCCTATTTTCCCTCTTATCTCCCTGCTACAAATACAAAATGGGAGCTCTTGAAATGTTTCTATCTAGACTGTGGACTAAAGGCAAATTGAGTTACATTTTGGTTAAAAGAAACATCTATGGGTTCCTGGGTGGCTCAGCCGTTAAGCATCTGCCTTTGGCTTAGGTCACGATCCCAGGGTCCCGGGATCGAGTTCCGCATCAGGGTCCCTGCTCAGCGGCAAGCCTGCTTCTTCCCCTTCCTGCCACTTCCCCTGCTGTGTTGCCTCTCTCACTGTGGCTGTCGAATAAATAAAAATCTTTTTAAAAAGACAGACAGACAGACCTAGTGTAGTCTCTCCACCTCACTGAACATGTTTCGACTTCTACTGTTAACACCTTAGTTCCTTTATCAAAGCAGCTCCTTTTGGGGCACGTGGGAAGCTCAGGCTCCTTCACCAGAAACTTGCAACACTTCTGCTCTCAGCAGGAGTGAATCTGCCTTAAGATGAAAACTTCACAAAGATGAATGCTTAACCACGGGAACTAACTGCAGTGCTACAGAAACACAAGCTTAGAATCTGGTTTTACAACTCCATATGAAGAACATGTTTTAAGGTTCCCCAAACGCGAGTAAATTCTACTCTTTACTGAAGTTCTACTCCAAGCCAGGCACTAGATATACATTTCCTAATTAGATCCTCACATCTCTGAAAAGCAGTTCCTGTGATACTCATTCAAGTCAAGGAACACGAGTCTTGAAGGGGTGAATAATGTACTGAAGGTCACCCCGTAGTAAGTAGTGGCAGAGCTAGGATTTAAATGAAATGTTCTGTGTCCAAGGCTGTGCAGAGAAAAACTGGCTTCCTGTGACCATATATGAACCTAATCATATAAGTAAAAATAATACAGAACTACACTGAGAATACAAAGTACTCCAAACAACCAAACAAGACACAAATGTGCAATCAATATCTGAGCAGTGTTTGGAAACAAAACAGAAAGCAGAAGCCAACTCTGGTGCCAAGCCACAGTTCATCTGATGAAGGCTTTGTATTGATTATGTCCTGCCTGGCACACTCTTCCTCCAGATGCTTCCAGGGCTAGCATGGTCTTTTCATTTGGTAACATCTCAGATGATAGCTTTTCGAAAAGTCTTCCCTACCAGCCCCCCAGCCTTGACTAAAAACATGGGGCTCCATGTGGCCCCTGGTTACTTCCTATCACACTGTTATTTTACTTTCACTGTAACACATATCAACAACTAACATTATTTTTTTTTAAAGACTTTATTTATTTATTTGACAGAGAGAGAGAGGGCGAGCACAAGCAAGGGGAGCAGCAGGCAGAGGGAGAGGGAGAAGCGGGCTCCCTGCTGAGCAAGGAGCTCCGATGTGGGACTCAATCCCAGGACCCTGAATTATGACCTGAGCTGAAGACAGATACTTAATGATTGAGCCATCCAGGTGCCTTTGTTTTCACTGTAGCACACATCAACACTTGACATTATTTTGTTTATGTATTTGTTTATGTGTTTAATGCCTCTTAATACATCCCAGGGGCATGTGTGGTCCATGAGAGCAAGAGCCTTGCCCTGAAACAGTGTCTGGTGAGTAAATGGAATTCTGCAAATAGTTCCTGACTTTACTGTACATCGTAGCAGGTTTGATTACAAGTCAAGTCTTACAATCAATGAGTATAAAATGCGATAAGGGTGATAACACAAATCGTGACTAAACTTATTACAAGAAAAGCGGCCAGAGGTAAACAAGAGTTAGGGGTTGCAAATATCAAAACCATTTTAAAAACTTTCAAAGGTTTTTTGAAGGTGATGGGGTCAAGTTAAGCTTTCTGGGTAAGTTTTAAAAGTAAGGAAAGGAGGGTCGCCTGGGTGGCTCAGTTGATTAAACATCTACCTTCAGCTCAGGTACAATCCTGGGGGTCCTGGGATCAAACCCTGCATTGGACTCCCTGCTTAGTGGGGAGTCTGCTTCTCCCTCTGCCACTACCCCCTGCTTGTGTGCTCTCTCTGTCAAATAAATATATAAAATCTTAAAAAAAAAAAAAAAAAAAGGTAAGGAAAGGGGACAGATATTCCAGTTAAGAGAAACAAAGGAAAAGGATGGGATGGAAATTCATACGGCATAGGAAGTGGTTCAAATATGCCGGGGTATAAGCTATTCATAGGAAAAGGGGAAAAGTGACCATAAAATCAGAACGGTGAGTTGAAGTCATGTTTCAAAGTCTTCTGTATCAGAGTGGGAAATCTGAATCAATGGAACAGGCAGTTTGGGAGTCATGAAAAGTTTTTAGGCAGAGTTTTAACGATGTTTCTGAATGCTTTGTGGAAGTTAAAAAATACCGTTCAATTAAGAGCACTGTTAGGTTGAAAGCAAAGCAAAGCGAAAACAGATGCCCATGGTCATGCAGCGAAAGCTCCCCTTTATGAAGCTCTGAAAAAGTCCTGGGCATTTTATAAGGCATTTACCCACCTTCTCTAGTTCAGTCCTTACGACAGCCCAAATTGTTTTGTTTTGCTTTAAAGATTTTATCAGAGAGAGAGAGAAAGAGAGAGAGAGAACGCAAAAGCAGGGGGAGGAGCAGGCAGATGGAGAAGTAGACTCCCTGCTGAGCGGGAGCCTGACACCGGACTCGATCCCAGCACCTTGGGATCGTGACCTGAGCTGAAGGCACTTAACCCACTGAACCACCAAGGAGTCCCAACCACAGCCCAATCTGATTATCCCAATTTCACACTGAGAAATGGAGACCCAGAGATCTTAACGAGAGTGCTTAGTTCACTAAACCATTACGTGGCAAGGGCAGAACTAGGATTTGGTAAGTCTGAATCTACAGGTGCCAGGCTTTCATACACGGCTTCTCTAAGAACAAGTTCGGCGGAGGAAGGGAAGTTTCTGGCTCAGAAAAAGAAAAAGGGAAATTGCATTCATTAGCATGAGTACAAGGACCCCAGCACGAGATACACACATTCGCAAAAGGCAACTATCACCGTAAGTGTGCTCTAGAGATGCCAAGAAGACTTATAGGAAAGAAGAAAAACAAGATGGAGGGCAGGTTGGTGGGCTGCTTGTGTTTGATGAAAGCAAGGAGTTCTGAAAAGGAACGCAGTGCATGGCCTTTCTATGCATTCAATCTTTATGAGGTGCTTCCAAATTATGGCAAACTTAAAATCTCACGCAGCAGGTTTCATCTTTATTCAGAAAAAAAAAGAGAGAGAGAGAACTGGCTTCTAACTAGTTGGACAAGAAATACAGACTGTTTGCTTGGTGTCTGCAAACAATAAACTCAAAACGGCAACCGTCTCCAGGACTCTCTCAGGTGAAAATATTGGTGAAATAAGAAGAATAAAACTATACCAGGGAATCTGTTTCCATCGAACCATATGATATCTCCATTTCACAGGTCAAAATAGTGAAACACAGGCAGTTTCATATGATTCATCTTCAATATTATTTGGGTTTGTGAAAGAAGAGGGAAGTTCCACCATTTTGTTCATCCTTGATTTATGTGGTTCCTTCCTGTGCCCCAGAGCTACTCCAGTTCCTCAGTCTGGTTCCCGAGTTGCCAGTCGACCCTCACCTATCCAGCCTCCTTCCCCCCAGCAAACTCCACGTAAACCTCACTTGGGCTGGGCTGCGTCTCCTCTCAGCGGCTAAAGCTGACCAACTCCTGTGCTTTCCTAGCATTGCAGCAAAGTGGGTATGAAAGACAAGCGTGGCTTCTGGTCTCTGGAGCTGGGGTTGCTCCAGTTCTAATCCCAGATCAGTCACACACTCGCTAGCTGGTAGAGGTAAATTAATCACCTCTTTGAGATTCAGTTTCTTCAACTATAAGATAACAATTATAAGGATTCCTGTCAGGATTATCAGAGATGCTTCAAATAAGGTACGTAGACAATGCCGGTTAACACCTCTTTGGAAAAACCGACTGTTTACCCACACATGGGAGAGAATTCGAGAACTGCCAAGAACAATCCTGCATTCTCTGCCTAAACCCCTTCGGCTCACCAGGGAGTGTGGGAAGAAAGGGTGGTTTTCTCAAGCAAGAAGGACATACTTGTTCTAATGGCTTCTCTGTATTCCTCACCAACTGTCAACTGGGGATCCTGTTTTCCATACCACCTCCTCACTCCGTGACACAGAGTCTGGCACTACTGGTCCAGCTTATCAGCAAAGGTCCAGCTCAGAGCTGATCTTTAGGGAACATAAAGTCAGCATTATTGATTCTCCTGAGTTTTGGGACGTCCAGCCTGCTCTCAGGTAAGAGCACTGGAAAGTGACTTCAGTCGTGTTAATCTGGCCCTTGCTCTCCTGTGTTCTTTGATGTTATATCACTGACTTTCCCCCAGTGGTCACTTTAAGTCTTTGGTCAAGGACCTTGCTTTGTCCTTTACTGCCAGAAAGATCAACTAGCTCTCTTGAGCAACACACACCCGCCTTTCTTTTCAGATAACAACTGTCTTGAGTTCTTGTGTTTCTACTTTCGCCCTGGCTGATGGAAAACAGCTGGAAGGCACTTCTCCATCTCAGCACTCTTTACTGTCGGGGTTGGCACTGGGGACAGCACACGGGAGGTTGTTGCTAGCAACCTTCAGAGTAAACTCCCACTACTCCTCCTTCTTATTAATCCAACTATAAGCTCTCAAGACCCCCTACCCCTTCAGGAAATCATCCTAAACATCTCACTACATAGTGATTTTCTTTTCCGAGTTACTATAACTCCCTCTGTGATATTATAGCACTTGAGCATTTGCTGGGCCGTATGACATCCTACCTGGGTTTTGCAAGTGGATTTGCCTTCCTGAGTGGATCACAATTCCAACAGACTGAGATATTTACAAAGGGTCTCTCTGCCCAGGACATTGTCTTCCTTTCACCTGCCTGTCTCCTGCCTGTTGGGCACACTACGATCTCTTAGTAATAACCAGCTGGCTTGACCCAAGAGCAGATGGAATGGCCTAGATGCACACAGCTGCTGAAGACCAAGGCATCTGAAGCTCTCTCCACTGGCAAAAACGTATTACGTGGTCTGAGACACACTTTTGGGTCCCTGGAGTAAAACTTAATCCCATCTTCAAAAGGATCATGATTAGAATTCGGATATGCACACAGTTAAAATTGTGCATATATTTGTATATGTATATACGTATAATATGTGTATGTTTTGCAAACTGGTCTTGCTGTTTTGTAAGCAGGCATTTTCCCCCTTGGCCATACATGATGTGCTTTTTCTGCCAAGATCTATTCTCCAGTAATATAATTTTAGTAAGACACAAAGGTCTACCAAAGATTTTTGGAGGGTAAATGTGGTTTTTTTTGAGGGGGATGAAAGGCCTTCCCAACAGAATATTCTTTTTTGTTTTTTTAAGATTTATTTATTTATTTGAGAGGGAGGGGGAGGGGCAGAGGGACAGGGAGAGAGAGTCTTAAGCCGACTCCACGCTGAGCACAGAGCCCAATGATGGGCTCAATCTCATGACCCAGATATCATGACCTGAGCCAAAACCAAGAGTTGGATGCTTAACCTACTGTGCCTCCCTGGTGCCCCACCATCAGAATATAATTGACTATAATTGATCTCTGTCAAGTACATATAAGTAAGGGGCGCCTGGGTGGGTCAGTGGGTTGAGGCCTCAGCCTTCGGCTTGGGTCATGATCCCGGGGTCCCGGGGTCCTGGGATAGAGCCCCACGTCAGGCTCTCTGCTCGACGGGGAGCCTGCTTCCTCTTCTCTCTCTGCCTACTTGTGATCTCTGTCTGTCAAATTAAAAAAAAAAAAAGAACATACAAGTAACTCACACACATCATCTTTTAAAAAATCTATATGTAGAGTTCTTATTTTTTTTTAAAAGACATCAGAACAGAATGCCTTCATCGAAGTTTAAGGCTGTTCTTATTGTTTGTATGTAAAACTTTTTGAGATCTTTAGGTGCTGACAAGTGTCAGGCCAATTAAAAAAGTCATTTCTTGTATTTTTGGCACAAAGTTCTAGATTTTGCCACAAAATGCTTGATTCCAGTTGGAAGATCTAGTTAGGGAGTGTTTATTAATTAAGATTAATGTTTTAGTAGGAACCTGCCTTTGTATCCCTTTATGAATAGAGCCTGGAATATAAGTAAACACGAAAGAGATTACTCAAGTTAAAAAAAAAAAAAAGAAGTTTTCAAGAGTGAATCAGCATTTTCCGGCTGTATTTTTAGCTTGTTATATGAGCATTATATTGCTATAAACCATTAGAATAAGACTCCAATTCAAAAGATACAATCGGAACTTTTTCAAAGACTCTGTTTCATGTGATATATTCCCATGATCTGGGCTTCCTCAACAAAACGAAATCCGCTCTCCCACCCATCACTACCCTTTTAAAATATTGTCTTTGGAATGGTTTTTATGATCTTTCCAATAAGTGCTGGGGTCATTAGCCAAAATCGGAGAGGGAGTATATAAAGCATAGCTAGTGGACCCAGCCTGCCTGGGTTTGAAGCCCATCTCTACTGACTACCAGCTCTGTGCCCTTCTTCAAGTTACTCATCCTCTCTGTGCCTGAGGTTCCTAGTTGCAAAACACGCCCAGTCATAAAGCAGATTGTATAAAATGGAGAGTTAGTGAGTCAATTATTCACAAAGCCCTCCGTGGGCTCATGGTAGGCTCTCAATAACTGTTAGCTAATATCCTTATAAATGCCCAAAAGAAATCCTCAAATAAATGTTTCAATTTCCAGCAAACGCTTCGATCACCTTCCACATTCATAAAGGCAATGACAAAGGATTCACTCTGTGTGTGTGTGTGTGTGTGTAAGCTTGCATGCTTGCAATTACCCATTCTTTTCTGAAATTCCCTCCCTGATTCTCCCTTAGGAAACCACAATAATTTTTTGACCTAATTGTTATCCCCTTTAATAAAATTTTGGGGGTGCCTGGGTGGCTCAGTGGGTTAAGCATCTACCTTTGGCTCTGGTCATGATCCCAGAGTCCTGGGATGGAGCCTCGGGACAGGCTCCCTGCTCAGCGGGGCATCTGCTCTCCCTCTGCCCCTCCGAGCCACCCCCACCCCTGCCTTGTGCTCTGTCTCTGAAATAAATAAATAAAATCTTTACAAAAATAAAATAAACTTTTAACTCTGCAGCTTTAGAGCATGTTTTGTGATGTAAATTGGGAAAGACAAGTTCTCTTTATAGAGACACTTGCCTTCTCAGCATTCTGTGAAAAGTTATTTTCACTGCTAAACATAGGTTGAGTGCTGCCATTGTAAGTTAGACTCATCTAGGACAGTATGAAGGCTTGAACTTTGGATGCTTCTTCCTGCAGCTGAACCCAGGCGATCCTCATTATTGCAAATTCGCCTACTCACTCAAGTCCATCACTCACCCCAAACTCTGTACTCAAAGTCTTCCATGGTCATTCACGGTCACATGCACAGCAGTGAATAATTTGACTTGCCGATGCCCACGTTCGCAGCTAAGGTCAAACAAGGCAACACTCTGCCTTCTTGTTTCAACTCTCATACAGTAAACAAGTGTCCCTTTTTTGGTCTACTTAGTGCTACATTTTTTGCATTTTTGTGCTTTTTTGTTGGTGATTTCACCATTTAAAACGGCCCCCAGTATTGAAATGCTGTTCAGTGCTCTTAAGCGCAAGAAGGCTGTGCCTTACAGAGAAATGCGTGTGTTAGATAAGCTTCATGGAAGCATGAGTTATGGCTGGGAGTTTAATGTTAATGACTCAACAATACATATTAAATAAAGTATCTTTAAAACAGAAGCACGCATAAAACAGGGTCATATATTGATCAGTTGGCAAAACGGTTATGACCAAAGGCTTGCAGAAACCTAACCCTGTATTTCCCCTGCGAGCAATGGTTCAGAATTTGCTAATTCAATGTTCTCAGACACTTTATGAAACGTAACTACTGCAAATAATGAGAGTGGACCAAACCTCTGACAAAGAACATGGGTTAGAGAGAGGCGGTACTAATCTATCTAGGCAACAGATCAAACCCTGGGAAGGAAGAACTTTCTAGAATATAATCCATACTTGATACTAGTTGCTTAGATTTGTGATTATCTTCTTAAGAAATGTGATCTGACTTTGCTTGGTTTAAAATAAATGCTTGCAAAAATAAACACTTGTATTATCCCAATGTACTTAAAATTCTTCCCTCCTTCCTCTTTTCTTTCTTTTCTCTTTCCCTTTCCTTTCTTTCCTTTCCTTTTTCCCTTTCCTTTCCTTTTCCCTTTTCTTTTCTTTTCTTATACTATGAACTCTGCAAAGAGCTTTTGAGTCTTATTACAGTGAAACAATGGACATATGTCCCCTGGAATACAGGGACTTTTGCATCTGAGCCTTATGCTTGCTATATAGTAACCATAGGAAAACCAACAACACTCCTGGATCTCCCAAACCTGCTTTTGTTCAGGTTCCAAGTATGGAGCAGAATCTGCAGTTACACTGACTTTATACAATGCATATGTCCAGGCAATACTCTCCACTCGGCCCTGCGCTGAGTAAACCTATAGGTCTGTTTAAGAAGTACAAAAGCTCACCAGGCAGCCCTGTAATGCTATGCTATTTCATCCACTGACTTTATCTGCTTATCTATGCATTCAAATAGCACCTCCGACCTGCTTCTCTGTCGAGACAACACAGATTGCTGGGTGTGACTTAGTCAAGCGTGAGAATGCACACAAACAGGGAAATGTAGCTCTGGCGGTCTAGGGCCAGGAGCAGTCAGTGAGAGAAGGAGGCAGAACGCAATCCCAGCAGCCCAGTTTGCTGAGCGCCAGTCCCAGGATGGCAGGAACTGCTCTGAGAGTTACATTAATGTGTTAATGTTACAAATGATACCCTCAACCATCCCCTTTCATCATTTTCTCCACCCGGAACGACCACATCTGACACATTTCGAAAGACTCCTGACCAACATCTTAAAACTTTTAGACCCAATGCGAATGGATTCTTTACCTGATTTCTCTACCTGCAGCAAGCCACCTGAATGTAATTTACCCTGTTATTAAATGGGCCGTGCCGCTCAGCTTAGGGCCTTCTGTCAAAACAACTCCCTGAACTATAAAAAGAGTCCAATAAAATGACATTGCCTTCAATGCAAACTAAAGAGATCCCCAATATGCGGATGCAAAAACGGTTTGGCCATTTTATTTATTTATTTTAAAGATTTTATTTATTTGATAGACAGAGCATGAGCAGGGGGAGGGAGAGAGGGGAGAGAGAGGGACGAGCAGACTTCCGGCTGAGCGGGGGACCCCTACACAGGGTGATCCCAGGACACTGAGATCATGACCTGAGCCAGAAGTCAGAGACTTAACCAGCTGAACTACCCAGGCGCCGCCCTCCCCCCATTCAGCCATTTGAAACACATATCTTCTTAATGAAGAATGCTGTTCCTCCTGAACATGAATCAAAAGAAAAAATTAAGAGTTTGGATGGCATCTCTTTTTGCCTGTGGCCCTACTGAATCAGATAGGACTTACTGAGACTTTTCTGTTGGCCTTCAGTTCCCTCCTGCTCTGAGCTGGACATTCCTAGTGTCAACACACATTCACCAGACTGGATTTACTTCCCCTGTATTAGACCTAGCAGTAGTCACAGGTGCCAAATCTACAGGCATAGAATAGATTTAAAGCACAGGAAACTATCACATAATATGCCATGAGCTTTACCTGTATTTTTACTCTCTTACCCTAGAGCTGGCATATCCATGCATTTAAGTCAATCCCCAAATTTAATGCAGTGAAAAAACACCATTATTTCTGAGTGCATCAGCTTCTAGGATACTTGTCTATTAGCCAGTCATTCCTTTCCCTTCTCCATACTTCTAACGTGGCCTTATGGACCATATAAGCTAAGAATGTGTAAATTCCATGTATTTTTAGTTTCTGCTTGTACTCTAAGTAAAATGTATAATTAACAAACTAAGAAGAAATAATCAGGGTGCCTGGGTGGCTCAGTCAGTTAAGCCTCTGCCTTCAGCTCAGGTCACGATCCCAGGGTCCTGGGACAGAGCCCACACCGGGCTCCTTGCTTAGCAGGGAGCCTGCTTCTCCCTCTGCTTCTCATCTCCTTTGTACGCACACTCTCTGTCACACAAATCCATAAAATCTTCAAAAAAATAAAGTTACTAGCTTTCTTTCTCCTTCTAAAAATGACAAAAAATAATATACTGATTAAAAAGAGTGACATGTCTCCTCAAGCTTTTCACATGTTAAGTGGAATATCACAATAAAGAAACATAATTCTCTCAAATACAATTAGGTAAGGGAAGTATTTGACAATATGAAACAATGTCCATCCTATATTAAGGGGGAAAAAAGTCAGGTATAGAAAAATATGGCATGAACTCATACTATTTTTGTTAAGAAGAAAAACAGAAATGGACTGATGGAAAGAAAGAATTTTAAAAAGATTTGCACCGAAATGTTAGTGTTTATGTCAAGGTAACATTTTATTTTCTTATTTTTGCTTATTTGTGGTTTCCTAAATTTTCTACAGTGTTATTTAAAACTTACTTGCTCCAGGTCTATCCACTGAAAGAAGAAACTACAACTGAATGAAGTTCACTGCTTTTTAAAAATACTTCTGTGACAGTACACGTCTTTGCATTATCAAACTAAATCCTAATACTCTCTACATAAGTAAAATCACTAGGAAAAAAAATAAAGATTATAAGTATATCTCCAGAATTCTAGGCCTCTGTGTGCATATAATTGCATTGATAAAGCAGAACAACATATACATCAATTTCAGGAAGGATGTAACAGTAAACCTTAAACTCAGCTGAACTCATGAGAAAACAAGAGTGTTACTGTTCATTTTCACATGAAAAACACTTTAAGGGGCACCTGGGTGGCTCAGTCGGTTAAGCATCTGCCTTTGGCTCAGGTCATGATCCCAGGGTTTTGGGATCAGCGGGGAGCCCGCTTCTCAGTCTCCCTCCTGCTTGTACTCTTGTCTCTCGCCTCCCCACTGCTTCTACTCCCTCTCTTTCTCTCTCATGGTCTCTCTCAAGTAAATAAATAGGATCTTTAAAAAAATAAAAGAAGAAGAAAAACAATTCCATCTACTAAAGACAAATGGCAAGCTATTGATGGTCTGGCCCCAGATTGATGAAAATATAATTTATAGCGTATTTGGGAAAGCCACTATATTCCAAATATCCTAGACTTGGCATATAAAAAAGACAGAACTGTTACACTGTAGCTACCTAAGGAAAAACAGCTTTGATCTATTACAGCCCATCTACATAGGAGAAACTATAAACAGAAAAAAGAACTTGTGTTTTCTTTCCACTAAGGGAAATTTAATCCTGAAAGGGGCATCCAGTTGCACCATGTTTTGTCATTTTCTGTCCTCCACTGTGGGAACAAAGGACAAGCACAATTTACCAGCTTCTGAATCCCGACACCTTGTCCATCCCTCCAGCATCTCTGAGAAAGAAGGAAGCTCTGGACACCAAATGCTTTGTGGGGAAGAAATATTTTCCACGGAGAAGTTTAGTCAGATGATGAACTCTTAGATCTCTGAGGCCAACCATACTCATCTTTAGCCATGACAGAATTCTCAAAAACACTGTAATCCTTTTTTTTTTTTAAGTTTGTTTCATGTAGTTTTCCACTGTGAGTATTATTTCATCCAGGCAATGCCAGTTCAGAAAAACAACTGTCTGGTTTGCCTGAAATTACTCACATGAAATAACATCTCCCATCTGAGCCCAGCCACCAGTTACAATGCACTGACCACTTCTTATTGTTACAGCAGAACTAAATAAGAGATTAGCATCAACATTCGTTCAATTAAAAAAAAAAAGCCCAGTAATTAGTAGAGGTTTACTTTTTAAATCACCACAATGTTCATATAGGACAGCATTAAAATTGAAGCTTATTTTCAAAATTAATGTGACTATTTATATGCATTTATAGTATGTGAAGATTTGAATGTTTACGGTATTTATTTATTTATTTATTTGACAGACAGAGATCACAAGTAGGCAGAGAGGCAGGCAGAGAGAGAAAGAGGAGGAAGAAGGCTCCCCACTGAGCAGAGAGCCTGGTGTGGGGCTTGATCCCAGGACCCCGGGATCATGACCTGAGCAGAAGGCAGAGGCTTTAACCCACTGAGCCACCCAGGTACCCCTGAATGTTTAAGTTTATCAAAAGTTTATAACGTGAGGGGCTCATGGGTGGCTCAGTTGGTTAAGTGTCTGCCCTTGGCTTAGGTCATGATCCCAGGGTCTTGGGATGGAGTTCCACATCGGGCTCCCTACTCACTGGGGAACCTGCTTCTCCCTCTCCCTTTGCCTTCCACTCTGCCTACTTGAGCTCTCCCTCTGTGTCAAATAAATAAATCTTTTTAAAAAGTTTATAATGTGAAAAATTTTGTTTTAACGTTTTAAAAAGCCAAATACAATCATATAGCCCTTACTCTCTCCTGGCAGGAACTGCACCTACAGTATCCCCGGAGATCGTGCCAGTGAGAACATTTTATGGTTAGTTAATTGTAATTTTGATATTAGGCTGATACAAGCACATTGCTCTAGAATATGAAACTATGCATGCTTTATTTGGGGGTGGTTTTCAAAATTTAAAAAAAAAAATTCTATAGCAGCAGAAAACTTCGTTAAAAAAAAATTACCTGAGAGGAGATACACATTTTTGTCTTAGGAGATGAAAAGAAAGTCACAAATGTTTAATAGATTAAATATTTAAATTTACTTCCAGAAAAAATATCTTTTGAGGAAATAACACTCTTAAAAATAATCAAGACTAAAAAAACCTGAAACAGTAATTATGCAATATTTTCCTTAGTACTTAATATTCTTTTTTACTTCTCTAGGGTATTTCTACCAATACTTTGGGGTTTTTTTGCATCCAGAAAGAATACTTAAGTTGTCTATAGCTTAAGAGCAAACTTTTTCTAAATTTACAGAAATGATAGAACCAAAAGATCAGATCATTTACAGAGACCTTTAAAAACTGTATCCCATATGATTTGGAACCATTCTCTTCCAACCCCCCTTTCCTTTCTCCTGTGCCCTTTTGTTTCCTGGCTGAGACAATGGAGAGGAAAAGACTAATATGGAATGGCAGGTCTCCCTAAACACTGGTAACATGAAAACAAAACAAAATACTACTTTTCCTGTATTCAAATGGCAACCCCCCATCTTTTTCTAAGATGAAGTCCAGAAGAAGCAAGAGTTCAAAGCAATGCTCAAGGTTGATAAAATCTCTGCAAAGCAGTCCTCCTGTTAAAAAGCTCTGTCACACTCTTCTTAACCTCCTACCTGGGACTTCACACGAGATTAAGACACACCAGGTTCTGGGGAACCACAGAGCATGGCCTCCGGACTCAGCCTTCATTCCAGAAAGAAACAAAATCCTTCCAGCTCTTCTGAATGAGATATGATCTTCCAGGCATTCTGCAATTCTGGAAGTATTTGTTAATGATGAATTCCAGGTATGTGTACAGCATCTGTTCCAAGGGGCCACAAGGTCCCTGAGCCAATTATCCTATTCATTTTTTTCTCTCCAGGGACAGGTTCATGTTTCATCTTATATCTCTATTAGGTTAGATGACTATTGTCCTTGGGGAAACTTTGCCCTATTAGATATATTCCGGAAGCCAAAGCATAAAAGTTGTAATGTTAAAGTCAAATTAACGTCCTTTATCTCTGTACCCCCCAACCCGCTTAAAGATAGATAACCCCTCCCTATGTCATATGGACATACTCATTCTCAATCTCCAACACGAAGCTTGCTCGTGTAATCTGAAGAGAAACCATCTCCTCTAACTGAGTCTGCCCAAAATATCTGTTGAAGGATCAGGGACACAACATGGTTTTCGAATTTTTTTTTTTTTTTTTTTTTTAAACCCAAACTGCCCTCATCAGTAGAAAAAGAACTCAATACTTGCAAAAAACTAAGTACCAATCAAAATGATGTCACCACAAACAGTGTCAGCAATCAGAACATACAAGTTCAAAAAAGGATTTCTGCAAATGTGAATGCATGAGCAGTAATTGAAAATCACTACAACTCAAGATAACCCTTGAGGTTCTCTTAGAGTCCTTAAAATTTCCAGAATGTCATATGTACAATAAGAGCTTTGTAATGTTCCAAAGGACCACATGGCCGACCTACCAGTAGATTAAAATTATAATTCTCTTCTCCCCCACCGCTATTCTTTAATAAAGACTTGCTCGTTTTAATATATATGTACCAAGCTTTAAAAAATTGATTAGCAGTTTCCTAGTCTGTCACATTGAATTGTCCAAACCAAAAGCATGGGAGTCCTAATTTTTGATTTTTCAGAAGTGTCCATGTGAATTATCAGTGGGCTGCAAATAATACATGAGAAATGGCTTAGAAAAGAAAGACTACAGGGTGCCTGTGTGGCTCAGTTGGTTAAGAAACTGCCTTCGGCCTGGGTTATGATCCCAACGTCTCAGGATCAAGTCCCATATAGGGTTCCCTGCTCAGCAGGGAGTCTGTTTCTCCCTCTGACCTTCTACCTCTCTTGCTCTCTCTCAGATAAATAAGTAAATAAAATCTTTAAAAAGGAAAGAAAGAAAGAAAGAAAGGAAAAGAAAGAAAGAAAGAAAGAAAACGAAAACCTACAGAGGGCATAATAGCAATTTTCAAATGCATACAAAATGGTCATTTGGAAGGGGGAATTAAATACAGGTAGAGTCAGCACAAGGACTAATGGAGGAATGAAGGGGATACTCAACTTTCAAGTCAATATGTATAACAGCTTTCAACAATCGGAGCCACCCCCAGTGGAATGGACGGAAGAAGTCTTCTCTAGAACATCCTCAGGTTCTCACAATAGGTGACCAAGTTAAAAAGAAATCGCTTTACCCTGTTAGAAAACTAGTCCTAACAAACATTTGGAAATTCTATCTATAATCTTCTCTGCAGTCAAAAAAACATAGTTTAAGATACTTGATAGCCAGGTGCCTGGGTGGCTCAGTCAGTTAAGCATCTGCCTTCAGCTCGGGTCATGATCTCAGGGTCCTGGGATAGAGTCCCACATCAGGTTCACCACTCTCAGGGTGTCTGCTTTTCCCTCTCCCTCTGCCCCTCCCCCTGCTTGTGCTCTCTCTCCCTCTCTCAAATAAATAAATAAAATCTTAAAAAAAAAACCAAAACACCAAAACTTGATAGCCTGCCTAGGTCTTTCCTTCTAGCACCCCCCAAAGTAAAAATGATCAATGATGAGGCATAAAGATAATATTCATTTTTCCCCTTCTGTTTAGAGCCTTTTACATCATGAACACTGAGATATTCTGAATTTTCAGAACAGAAGCCCTATAGGTTAATGCCATTGATTCTTTTATTGTGGAATGTGTCATGTTTTTTGGAGCCATCAATGAAATAAAAGCATTGATAAAAATGTTTATGTAATTTCAGATTCACTGTATTATTCAATAGCACATCATAAAATATTTGTTTTTAACTAGCTAATCCTCATTTATTTATTCTGTTAAGAAGTTAATTCAGCTTATAATGAAAAATTTCAAATGTGTCTGACAGTACATAGCTTTTGATACATCTTTTAGGAGGATGTGAGCAGAAAGTTTGAAGCACACTCCTATAATCTAGAAAATTCCATGAAACTATCTGGGTTTTCTGATTAAACATCACAATGTCCCTAGATTTTAGTCATCTCCTAATTTCATGTCAGTACTAAGTGTTATAGTCCTTCATGGGGCCATTTTTCATGAGCAGAATTTCTACACTTCATGAAAATTCCTACCTAACAGGACAATAAGAGAAAACACAGTATAATCGCTCTGAAAAATAAAAGCTTCTCAAATTTGACCTCAGAAAAAAATTTTAAATTTCTTCATTTCCTGGACCTTTGGGTCATTTTCCACATTTAACTGCTACTGTTCCAAGTATCTACAAATTCCAAGCATCTACAACATTAGGTCTGAAAGAAGAATTTCTCTACAGTTGATACAGGCCAAGGGGACAGTCCACTTACAACTTACATGTTTATTATCTTAGAAATTAGTTATAAGATACCTCTAAGAGCACGACACACTTCCCCTCTGCTGTCATCACAAGCAGAGGGGCAAATTGCCCACTGCCATGCGAACTCCAGGCCTGGATGGGGAGCTGTTGGTTGGTAACCTCAGGAGTCCTCCAGGTGAAATTCAAAACTGGTCCCTTGTGCATGGAGCCCTAAGAAAGAGGCAGATCACTCCAGACTGGTACGCGGCCGTTTTAAAAAGCAAGGGAATTTACATATGAGGCTGGTCTTCAGAAGCTGCAAGACAGGCAGATCTCTGCCCCTGCCTGCCGGAATCTTAAGAGTTGGTACAAAGGCCTTCACGGGGTTCAGTTGTGTATATAGTCCAGATGGTCTCTGGTACAAAGGCCTTCACAGGGTTCAGTTGTGTATATAGTCAGATGGTCTCCCTAAACATGACTCTCTCAAGGCTGCGTCCTTGAAGTGGCTTGTAGTATGGGAACAATGGGAAGAACACACATCTCAAAAACAAGGGAGGGAATGATGATCCTGCAAATGCCAGGTCTAGCTTGAGGGTCAACAGGCAGACATGCACCCTTTGATGACTCCTTCAACAGGAGCTAAGAGAAGAAGGAATAAGCACATGGATGAAAAGCTCCCCCATACTTTGAGAACCCCTAATGGACCTCCTTGTCTCAAGAATGAGAAAACTGGGAACCTTAAAGGACTCCCCTTCAGTTTCTCTACCACAAGCTCACTGATATTCCAGAACATAAGAGAAAACTGACATGTAATCCTCCCTTATTTTACTTCACTAAGAAATCAAATAGCCTTGTTTCTTTCATTGAAATTAGATAGATAGATAGATATCTTTGAGCAGTAACCAACGACTTACTTGAAGCCCAAACTTGGGAGTTTATAACTCCAAAATTTCCAGCCACTATAATTTCACTTATGGATATAGGGATTTTTCCTTCAGTGTGTGTAACACAATAGAGACACTATCGTACTCTTGTTGAATAAATTATTAAATGAGATAATCTCAGGTGTTTTATAGGAAATAAATTAGTAATCAGCATCTATTCCCAGGACTGCCTCGGTTTCACAGTTTGTTACGTTGTGATGGAAGATAAAGCATTTTTTGAAAATGTTCCAAATGTTTATGGTAGAGTTGGCCCCCCCCATACTTTTTTAAAAATCACTTTTTTATTAACAATATATTATCTTGCCGGCCTCGTTCAAATTATAGGTTTCTTGACAGCAAAGTCGATGTCAGATTTTTTTCTTTTTCTTGTTTTTTTCCCTCAGTGCCTATCCCTTGGTAGCGGCTCCTGGGTAATGGGCCTTTTTGTCATATTTGGAGAACTGACTGCATAGCCACTTGGGGTGACCTCAGTTCTACCAGAATTTAATTGTGACTCCTCCCTTTTTCTTTTGATGCCATAGAGTCTATGCGCAGACAACAATAAAGGTATAATAAAAATTATATACTGTCCTGGACACTGTTCTAAGGACTTAATGTGTAATAAATTGTCTAATTCTCCCGGCCTGCTAACGTAGATTCCCTCATTAACATCCCCAATACTATTATTATCATCTCTCTATTTAAAGATGAGGGAACTGAAGCAGAAGTGCTAATTCATCTGCTAGAGAGATGGTCACTCAGCTGCTATGTGGCTCAACCAGGCCTTGAACCCAGACACACTGGCTCCAGAGTCCAAGTGTTTAATACCAACTTGGACTCCAGAGTCCAAGTGTTTAATACCATGGTTTAACCACCATGCTGGAATACCACAGCGCACACTCATCACACCTGTGGAAAACTGAAAAATAAATGCAAATAAGAGAGTCTAAAAATGTGTAGGAAGTCCAAGGGGCCCCTTGTTCTCCCTACACACTGAAGCCCAATCTCCAGGCTTTCTCTCCTCTTTGCCTTCTTCCCTGGGCTGTTGCCTTACAGGTATTTATAGAGAGAGAAGCAGAGTTGTTTTCCTTAATTCAGAGGGTGATGAAAAATACATTTCTATTTCATATATTAAACTAGTTGCCAGAAGTCACTCTAGAGATGAAATTATTCACGACAAAGTTGTCATGCTAGACAAAAGTGAATATGCTTAATATATCCCAAGTGTGAGCAAATAATAGCTAACTAGGAAAGGCCCAGTAGAAAGAACTTATAAAAGCAAGTGGAAAATACACCCAACTAAATTGTCTGGATCTTATTTCAAAACAAATAAATATAAATTAAAGCAATGGGATATCCTCTTTTGCATGAACTTATCAAAGATTTTTGAAATGCGATCATCTTCAGGGCTAAGAAGGACATGAAAACTGTCCTTCCTTGCTGGAGTGCAAATTGGTTCCGCTTTTCTACACATCAGCCAAGCCATAGATATCATAAACCTTAAAAAGAGGTAATTCCCCTGCATTACAGTTCGTATTTATACAAAGGAAAATACTAGATAAGTTAAAAAATTAATATGCAAAGATAATCAGAGGACTAGTTCTAATAGCAAAATCCTAGGCATTTAACATGATCAACAGTAGGCAATGGTTACCTAAATTAATATGAGTCCAAACAATACCAAACAATAACATATATGGAAAATACACTTATGGAGAGGTTTTAGCGTTATGTTTATAATGTAAAGAAGGAAATATGTAACATAAGAATTGTAATGAGATGATATATTAAATGTAAAGTGCCCATTGCAGTCCCGGCACGCAATAAAGAACTCAATCTATCAACAGTTTGCACTGAATGATCTAAAGTATATCAAAACCTTGGAAACAAGGCTGAAGGAAATGTGGCAAAAGAACAGTGGATGCCTCTGGATAAGAAAGATGTTTTATTTCCCACATCTTTACGTTTTCTAATGTTTTCATGTCTTTTTCCTACAGTATTTCTTTCTGTAGAACGAGATCAAGGACTTAAAACTCACCAACAAAACAAGTAAAAGTACATTTTCATTCTTCACACTGCAGGAACACACCTCAAAGAACAGGGACATCCCCGACCCACACATCTTTTTTTTTTCCTTCTGGCAACAGTGGGTGGCTATTTACCCTAGCTACTAAAACCTGCCTGAAGGAAAGAAGGGTATAGTCAGCGCCAGGTGGAAACAAATTCCTGGAGTCTAGAACCAAGCTGAATGCATGAGGCTCGTGGAAGAGAAGCAGACAGAAAGCATGCTTTATACAAAAGGTTCCCAGTCTGTTGTTTGCTTGTGGCAAAACTGGAATTGTTTATGACAGAAGCAACATTAAAGGTGACATGGCTTTCCCCACTCCTAAAAGTGTTGATAGATTCCTATAGTAGTTCCTATTCAGGAAATACTTCTTAATGATTAAGGCATTTAATCATTTTTAATCATTTAATCATTTAATTTAGTTACTTATGTATCTACCTAGTTTAATGTTCACTACAACATTTAGAGGTGTTTTTCGTAGTGACCCTGGCCTGCTGTGTTCAGGATCCCTTAGGAAAAATTTTTTAGAGGCACTTAAGAGACCCTTGACTAAAATCACAATTTCCTTCTGTGTTTAGAGTGCTTCAAGTGACCAAGTGCACTGTTTATTGAGTATTTATTCCTATTCAAATGAGGGGATGATCGAGGCCTCAGTGACAAATTCTTCATCTGGCCTGGAGCCCATTCCTCCCTTTTTAGTCCCTACCTGCAAATCCCAACTTGTACAACCACACTGAGCCTCATTTCCTGTCCTAAGAAATCAAAAAAGATAATATATCAAAGGGTGATTGGGAGGATGTAACAGTTAACACATGTAAGCATTTTAAGAGAATGCCTGCGGGGCACCTAGGTGGCTCAGGGGGTTAAGCATCCCACTCAGGTCACGATCCTGGGATTCTAGGATTGAGCCCTGCCACAGGCTCCCAGTTCAGCAGAGTCTGCTTCTCCCTCTCCTTCTGCCTCTCCCCCTGCTTGTGCTCTCTCTCAAATAAATACATAAAAATCTTAAAAACTAAAAATAAAAAAGAATGCCTGCCATCAGTAAACAATTATGTACCAACTATTAGTATCATTACTCTAAAATAAAGAAAATCTACCCTACTTTTAAAGATCTTTAAATTAAGTCTGCCAAGAAGTCATAAAATTGAGAGCTAACTATAGACATTGATATTTATAGTACATTTACTAAGCTTCCTTCCCTTTTATTGTAATGATAACCACTACTAGTCTAGCTTTTAAATGTTTAATGCACCCAAAGACTTTACTAGAAATCTCACACATTTAATTAAAAAAAAAAAAAGTTTTAGGAGTAAACCTTTTCAACTAGCTCCTATTTCCCCATTGTGCCTCCTAAAACAAGATCATAAAATTCTCAACTTCAAAACATTCAATTCCACTGAACTCACTACACCCGAATGAGTCAATTACCCCAGTAAGAATGGGCCTAGTATCCTAAAAGCTTTCACATTTTATTAACACCAGCTTTTGAATAGAAGGAACAACTGGGCCTACAAGACAAAAAGTAAAACAAAATTTTAAAAAAGCCCCAAAACTTGAAGATTTCAGCCATTATTAACTATTTTGAAGATTTTTAAAATTTATTAATAATTGGGAAAAATCCAAGTACTGCTCGGGATCGAACAAATTAATTCAATATTCAATTTTTGTGGTTTTAAAATATTTATTAAAATCAAATTGTTGGGACACCTGGGTGGCTCAGTTGGTTAAGCCTCTGCCTCCGGCTCAGGTCATGATTCCAGGGTCCTGAGATGGAGCTCTGCACTGAGCTCCTGGCTCAGCCGGGAGCCTGCTTCTTCTTCCCCCTCTCCCTCTCCTTTTGACTGCCATTACCCCTGCTTGTGCTCTCTCTCTGTCAAATAAAAAATAATAATAATAAAATAAAATCTTAAAATCATTATTTAACTAGTTTTTAAAAACATTAATAAAAGTCAAGGGGCACCTAGGTGGCTCAATCAGTTGGGGTCTTGATCTTAGGGTCATGGGCTGAAGCCCCGTGTTGGGCTCCATACTGGGCATGGAGCCAACTTTAAAAAAAAAAATGGACAAAAAGCAAGTAAATTGGAACCTGTTTTGCAAATTTTAGAAGTATGTCCAGTTTAGCAAGGTGCTCTTTAAATAGCAAGAAATAGAAAAGACATGGTCTATAATAGGGTATCAGTTTTCATTTTTTGAAAGCCACTTCAACGTCCTTATGTGTATGTGTGTACTTTTCTATGTAAATGCCTGTACCTCTCTTAACAAAAATATGTAACATACATTTCATGGGTTTTTTTCATAATCTTCAAAGAATGATGTATACTGTCCATTATGAGTTAATGAATTCAAAAGTCCATTCAAAAATTCAGCCCCACGCCTGGGTGGGTTAAGCCTCTGCCTTCGGCTCAGGTCATGATCTCAGGGTCCTGGGATCGAGCCCCACATTGGGCTCTCTGCTCGGCAGGGAGCCTGCTTCCTCCTCTCTCTATGCCTGCCTCTCTGCCTACTTGTGATCTCTCTCTCTCTGTCAAATAAATAAATAAAATATTAAAAAAAAAATTCAGCCCCAGAACTCAAAGAATCAATTAAAAAAACAAAACCAAACAAAACACTAGCTCCAAGGATGGGTGTTAATAAAGTTAAAGGTTGGGCTAAAACATTTGCAATTTATCTTTAAGAAAGGGGTTACACCTATTTCATTTAAAATATGTGATCATAGGGTGCCTTGGGTGGCTCAGTGGGTTAAAGCCTCTGCCTTCCACTCAGGTCATGATCCCAGGGTCCTGGGATCGAGCCCCGCATCAGGCTCTCTGCTCAACAGGGAGCCTGCTTCCCTTCCTCTCTCTCTGCCTGCCTCTGCCTACTTGTGATCTCTGCCTATCAAATAAATAAATAAAATTTTAAAAAATATATGTGATCATAAACCTAAATAAAAACAGTTGAGATCCTCCAGCCTAAAAGACATTCTGTCAGTGATATTCCCTTAACCAAACTGCAATTAGTTATAAAATTTTTAGAAAGAAAACTACCAAAATATGAAAATCTGGAGGAAATAAAATTATTAGAAAAATTAGAAAATTATCCATCCAGCAAAATTCCTTGTAATCAGTACGTCTTATTCATCTCAGCAAAGGGAAGTGTAAATCTTTTTCACTTGTACGTTTGGAGGGGAGGGGGCAGACAAGCTTTAAAGTTAAATTGCTGAAAGTTCATAGCAAGTATCCAATTAAACAGAAGTTTTTCCTAAAAGTATTTGTCATTACAACATACTAGGGTAAGAACCTTAAGACTAAAAATTTGAGTGCTCAGTATCTAAATGAATCATGATAAACACACAAGCTTGAACCTTGATGATTTACATGGACCCAATGTTGTGTAATGGTTTTCGCTCAACAGGCTTAAAAGTACAAATTCACTTCAGACTCTAGAACAATAATTTTTTAAAAAAGAACTAATCTATTTCTAAAATAAAATGATCATAAGTTAAATATAATTAAGGATGCTACTTAAGTTCTGCGAATAACTAGACCAAAAGTTACACATTTGTACCAGCCTGTTTGTGTAGTCTGAATACAGATAAATTAATATTCCGATAAAGCCATGTTATATTTTCATTCAAGTTTTCTAGGGCTATCAGTAGAAATATGTCTGTGGTATACATAGGTAATTTTTGTACGTAAATGCCTGTGCTCTTTTAACAAAGGTAAGTGGAAAGTAAACGGGAGCAGGAAGATTTGAAGGTAGGGACTAGAAGATAGAACAGGTAAAGGTAAAGAACTAAGGCAAAGTTTGTGGACTGCTGTCTGGCTCTTATTAATGAAGTCCAGCCCATCTCACCTATGTCCTTACATGAAACATTAAGTGGATCATTGAGTCAATTTTTAGATAATTCATTTTAGAAAATACTTGCACCACCCCACTTCTTCCCCTAAGAGGCCTGACGTGACCTCTGAAAATGCTTCATCCCCAAAACCCTACAAAATCATGCAAATCAAGAGGTTCAGATCTGTGTACTCACTTTAGGAACACATATGTAGCTGCCCAGGCCAACGAGGGTATGCATATCCAAAAAGCCACCAAGTATCTGAAAGATGTCATTTTGCAGAAGCAGTAAATGCCATTCCGTCGCTATCATGGTGAAGTTGGTAGGTGTGCCCAGGCACCTAGGTAAGTGTGCCAAACAGTGGGGCTGGACACAGGGTCAGTGACCCCAGAAGAGTGCTGAATTCAGAGAGTAATGCTGAACTTAAGGGTTTAGATGTCGATTCTCTGGTCACTGAGCACATCTGGGTGAACCAAGCCCCCAAGATGCACTGAAGAGCGAAGAACTTAGAAGCTCGTGGCTGGATTAATCCATATGTGAGCTCTCCTTGCCACACCGAGATTTCCTTACTGAAAAAGAGCTGATTGTTCCTAAACCAGAAGAGCTTACGAAGAATAAAAAGATATCTCAGAAGAAACTGAAGAAACAAAAACTCATGGCCTAGGAGTAAATTTTGCACAGAATAAATGCAAATAAAAATAGAAAGAGGACGTCGGTTATCTATTATGAAACATATTTTAAGTATCCTCAAAAAAAAAAAAAAAAAAAAAACTTGGACCTAAAATATCCAGATCACTGAAGCAAAGATGAATTCTTGAATTAACTGAATAGTGTCACACTCCTTCATTTTGCTTCATCGGCTAAAGACTGACTAGATGGGTATTTTATGCCCTCCTAAGTATTTCTAAGTCTCCATTCCTCACCTCCCACCCCACAACATTTCCACTGTTTAACTTGAAAGAATCTTCTTTCAAGAAGTATGCAAAATAACTCTCAGATCTGGAGAGTTCTTAAATCACATCTGACACTGTGATCCTGATACCTTTAGAATTATCATCACGTAACATTAAAAGCAACAAGCAACAAGCCTTATTCACAAAACTCAACCTTCAATTTAACAAAAGGCCCTATGTAAAAATTTTAGCATCACATGCTATTATTTATAACTAATGCAAATATAGGGATGGATAATATGATCATAAAATAATTTCCATTATCCCTGGAATCCTAAAATACCAAGGACTACGTGAAAATACATAATTTTTAAAAAGATACATAAAAGTTCAGATCAGACCTCCCACACGCTTCATTATTTTCTAACACCATAACATAGATTGTATTTTTCTTCTCTGTACATTTTCTCAGTCTTCTCATTCTTAACCTAGTGCTGTTACACCAATATCCCAGCGCTCTCTAAAGCTTATTGAATGACATGCTAAATTCCTCACTTAGGACTTTTCAATCCCAAGACTAATATGAACTGTGATTCCCCAAGGTGGCAAGAAACATGAGTATTATATGGACATAGTATTTTCCTAGATAGCTGGCCAAATTTGTATTTGCTGTAGTGGCACAGATTAAATGAGACTCTGGTCTTTGCGGTTTCATGAGAGCAGACTGCACTATTCTCCAGCCATTTCTCTATAAACGAATATAGCAGATCACAAGGATCTTAGGGATCGATGCAGAACAATTGTCACTACAGGATAAACAACAGCTTAATAATTTGTCTGCCTTTTAAAAGTTTGACATGCCTTATGATGCTCTATTTTGAGTAAAATACTAAGGCTTATGATGTTCTTATATGTGTTCCTTTAATACAGAAATTATACATCATGTTACTTTCTGAGCCTCCCATATAACAATGTACACTTCCTTTTAAATAGTGTTTCTTCCTTTTTTTTTTTTTTCTTAGTCAAAACAAATTTGAGGATCCCAAGATTTCCTTGGGTAGTATTTAATCTTAAAAAATCCTACACTAACTTGTAGACCCTAAAATACAGAACACAAAATGTAAACAATTAAACCTTTATAACCAATACCTCGGTGGGGGGAGTGGAGAAAGTCAGAAAAATATACAAAGCACTGAAAGGCTGGATATGTGAAGGATGCCAGAGAGGAGCGGGGGAGGGCCTCATGAGGTTCTAGGCAAGCCCTGTGATGACGTCACCTCACAGCCATAATGTTACAGCAGTCAGCACAGGCCTCCTGTTTTCCTATTGGTGAACACCGTGTCAGCCGACATCAGAAGATAATCATCATTGGCCAGACAATTACAACTGGAGCGACTAACTAGCATCCACCGCCGTTAGCACAAACCTGGCAGGCTGCTGAAAGAGAAGGCAGAGCCCAGCTGCCCTTCTCACTCAATGAGTTTTATGTCGCCTTGCCTTACCAGTCACTAGGTGATTTCGCTTCCTTGCTAGCAGCACTTACAAATTAAATCAGCTATTGGTGAAAATAACAGGGAAAGGCAAGACATCTCATTAAAGGACAAAATGCCTTTCTCTTCAATGTTTTGAAATCGCAGACAGAGCTTTTCAGTGTAGAACTGGCAGTCAAAAATGCTACTGGGCATGCATGCATTTTCCTCTACCTCTACCTCATCTAACAAAGTCGTGTGTATTGGATAACCTTACCGGAGATATTTTTAACTTGCCGTGTAGTTTCAAGATGAGGTCTCAGGATGATTCTCCAAGGAAATATATTTATTACTTTGCATTTCAATTGCTGTTCTATTATACATGGAACTATTTGACAGAAAATTGAAAAGGTCTCTAGTACTTATTCTGTGTTTAGAACAGTGAGTATAGGATTAATCCTTTGTTAAGGCAGCAATAAACCTGATAAGCTTGCCACAGTTGAACACTGTAGTGTTTGTACAAATACCACTCCAAAATAAGGGGGCCTTAACATTAATATGTAATAAGGTAATGGATTATGGAATCCATTAGGTAAAGGAATACGAATTATAGGATATGTTTAATAACCTACGTTTATTTAAGGTCCTCTTAAATAATGCAAAGTAGGACAGACAGCATACTGACAAAACAGCACTCCTGGCCTTTCTCACAATTCTGCAAAATGAGTTCATCTTTGAGAGAGGAGTTTTAATTTTCTAAATTAAAAAGCTTTGTTTGAAGTCATATCTAAGACATTTTTAAGGACAAGTGCAAATGATTCTCAAATGACAGAGTAGATGCTTCACAACATTTTGTTTTTCCCCCACAAGCTATTTCAGACCATTTTGAACAGGTAAGGCTTTGGTTTCCTAAACTTCCCCTGCCCCCAGGGGTGGTCTAAGCCTGGGTTATGGAGCTCCCTACTCCTGTTAACAAGGGCAAATAATATTAATAATAATAACCCTTTTCTTACACAGCTTAGTCAAGACTTTGTGTTTCCCTGATTTGGGGGTGGGGTCTGGGAGGTTTAGAAAACTGGACCCCCAGGATACTGGGAGAAATGCACCCCCCCCCCCATAAAAAGGAGAAAGCAAGACAATTAAGGTCAGGAAGACATACAAAGAAAGAGTAACACCTGAAAGGCTTTTTGACTGCAAAAGGCAAGTTAAAAAAATACGGTCCACACAGAAAAAGGAAGGGAAAAATCCCAGTAGGTGACTATGATATAGTATTCAAATGCAGGGGGGAAGCCAAATATGCTAAAGTTCGGGTATTAACAGGTAGTGCTGGCAATAAAATGGGCACCAGTAATCATTTTAATCCACTGGATAAGTATCTCCCCCAGCATCTGCCACGTACAAAGCGCCTTTAACGTGCTGAATGAGACAAGAATCATGACCTAAAGAGCTGAAGGTCTGATAGGAAGGAGGCACCGGCAGACATGTATATGATGTTGCCAGAAGAACGGTTCGTAAAGAGCTAGAAGGAAACCAGTGGTGAGAGCTCAACAGGAGAAAATAACTTTGGGGCACATTTTGTCCATTTTCAGTACCAGTGAGGGCTGGGCCCTGTCTGGCTCATTGTGTGCTTGTTGCGTGAATGGATAAAAGAAGCGGGAAATGGTTACCTGGCCTCAGAAACGGCAACCCATAAATATGGACCTATGGACCTTGGTGGTGCAAGGGGTGGCTGGCCAATGAATGGGGATAGCCACGGCGAGGGGACGCCGGTTCCAGAAAGGCTCGGTAAAGGTGCAGCAAGTTGGAGACAAGGGAGACCCGATGGGCTCCAGTGATGTGGCAAGAGAACAAGACAAACAGCTGCAGAGAAGACCCCGCCGCACAGCAGGCCCGCCTCCCAGCTCCGAGCGCAGGCAGCCTCAGGCCTCCGCCCCCGCCCCGCCCCGCCCCCGCCCCGCCCCGCCTTCAGCACCACCCTCTACGCGGGAGGAGGAAGTGCCTCGGGAGAAGGTCCACAGGCCGCATGGGCGGAGAGGGGTCGCTTCCCCAAGCGCCAAAGGCCTTTCAGTGTCTGCACTCCTACGGGATCCAGCCTCAAGAGGTGTACCACCACCCTCGGCGCTCGTCCGCCCAGGAGGGGCCTCAGCCCCGCGCCCCAAGTGCTCGCCGCACTTCCAGGGCTTCGGAGCGGATCGTGTCCCCCTACCAGCTTCCGGCTCCGGCCAGACGCGGCCTTCGGGCCCCCTCACGCCCCGCACCCAGTGGAGTCCCCAGCCCACCCATACCGGGTGTGAGTGCGCCGAGCCCTCCACACCCGCCCCCAACGGGCCGGGCCCAGCCTGCGCGCATCTCGCAGGAGGCGGGCTCGGCCCGGCTGCAGCCGCAACTGGCCAGCGGGCCTCGGGCGGGCGGGCTGAGCGGGAGGAGGCAGGCACCGCGGCCAAGACTTCCCGGGCCGGTCGCAACCGGGGACCGTAGGAAAGGAAGTTGAACCTCCCTCCACCGGCTCCGGCCCGCGGCACCCCCTCCTACTGCACCAGCCAGCCCCGGCCCGCGCCGCGCCCGCGTCTTTGGTTTCCCATTGATGAGAGGGGGGAGGGAAGGCAGGTCGTGACGCCGCGGGGCACGCGCACACGCGCACGCGGCGGCGGGCGGGATCCCTTGGCGCCGGAGAGCCCCTCAGCCCAACCCTCCCATCCAGCCCCCGGGAGGCTGCAGGCCGCTGCCCAGCTCCGGGGGTGTTGAGCGTGCACTTTACTGATTGCCAGACCCGGGCTCAAGAAGATGACCGGAATGTCTGCCCCAGCACCTTGGTCTACAAGGAAGAAGCGAGATGAGCACACCCTCCCCTGTTAAATATTGCAAGGTGACACAGGATCTCCTCCCACACAGGGATTTTTCAAAAGGACTGGCGGAGGGAACACACTAAACAAGCAAGACTCTTTCCCTATTAGAAGTGTATCTGGGGAGGAGCCCCCAAGGACTCTGCGGACCGAGGGGTTTTTAAATCCTTGTCTCAACTCCACTCAACAGCTTCCTACTGAATTAGAACTGAGTGGGTCCAAAAGGCGTTCCCGTAAAACAGAAACTTAATAATGGCGTGGCTCCACTCGCTCGGGTTCATTCATTTTTATTACTGTTTTCATTGTCCCCTCCCCCCACCGCCCCCGCCTCTTAATGAAACCGGAAAGGGATCGGCGTGGGGAGAGGGGTCCAGGCAAGGAGAGATCCGGCCGGGGAGCTGCAGAGAGTAGGGCAGTGAAGTAGGAGGGCTGCAAGGAGAAAGGAAGGACACGACGGATAGGAAGAGGGCGAGGACCAGAGAGCGCCGGCGGGAGAGGGTTAAACGGAGCAGAAGCCTGGGTCCTTCCTCCACTGCCTTTCACACTCAGCTTGCGGGAGCCAAGAGAGAAAACCCAAATCTAGATGAAAACCAGAAGGTAGTTCAGGTGCAGAATCTGGACTGGGGCATCTCTCCCGCCTTCCGTGTCGCGCAGACATCTACTCTGTACACTCATGTATGTTCTATGTTATATAATCTATGTTAAAGATGTATGTGTAGCCACGGTTCACACAGGGGCACTCACAGACCCACGCGCTTCATGCAGCCCCGGAGGTTCCTGCACCCGGGGGACCCGGGAACTCAGCGACCAGCTCTCTGCTGCCGGCGATTCATCGCCCCATTCACGCCCCAGACAGAAAACACCGACATTAAGGCGCACCGGGAAGACGCGCAGGGCTCCCGGGAAGAGTGTCACGCGAAAGCATCACCTACCAGTTTTCCTGCATCCACTGGATGGCTTCATTCTCGTTGAACTGCTTTTCGAATTCATATTCTTGTAAAGTCAACACTGACATGTTCATTGGGGCTGATCTTCGGAGTCGCTACGTGTTCTCTACACAAAATAAAATAATCTGTAAAGCGCTTGATTTCGAGTGCTCTCCTGTTTTCCCCACCCACCCCCCCGAGGTCTTCCCCTCTCCGCTGGATCTCCGGGGGCCGGCCTCTCCCAGCCTCTCTCAGCTACATCCAGGGTCGAGCATTGCCTGTGCCACGGCGCCCAGCTCCTCGCTCCGCGGCTCTCCTCCTCCCGGCGTCCGCATCCACCGTCGGAGGAAATGAATGCCTTGCGGTCTTAGTGCCCGCACGTTTGTCCATCACCCTTTTTACTTGTCTACGGGGAAATCTCCTCCCCCTCGTGCGATCGGAAAATTAACCCTTTGCGAGAGAGAGAGCGCGCGAGACCTCTCGCCCCGAGGGGCAGTTTTGCTGACGCGAAGGTGACTAGGGGAGTGGAGGAAGGGCGCCGAGAAGGAGGAAACGGCCTCGAGGTCATTCACAATCCCCAATCCCAACCTCGTGGGCAGCCTAGCCTTGTCTTTGAATGTGGTTTCGGCTTGCCAGGAGCGGCCCTTAGGCGCGCGACCTGCAAGCTTGGCTAGTAGGCGATAAAGAAAACAGTAAACCCTGCCAGCTCTTTCACTGGGAGAGCTCCAGGCAAATTTGTGCTGAGATTACCCGTGAGAGGAACGCGCTTTCTACCTCCTTGCCCCTGCCCCCACTGTACTCTCGGGGTCCCCCACCCCAGAGCGATGGCTTCGACTACTGCAAACCTGGGGCCCAGCAGCCCCCAGAGCTCCTCAACCATTCGCGAGCTGGGGATGGAAAGTGGAGAGAGACCAGTAGCCAGAAGAGGGAGAGAGGCTAGGTGGAGGGTTTGGGTACGGGGAGAGGTAGAGTTAACGAACTGAGACAAAGTGGGGGGAAGGAAGTTAGCAGGTAGGAGAACTGGACCAACTGGTCCAATGCAAAAACTTTATTTATATGCATGAGAAATTTCGTTTTATGTATTTCACGGGTAGTGGAAGAGAATTGTGTTGAGGAAAAGGCTAAATGTAATGTTGACCCCTACTGAACCCCCAGTCTCATAGCAGTGTCCTAAACTCAGCTTCTGTTTACACCCCTCTTAATTCTAAGAAGGAAAAGGATTTTCTACTGGGACCATCCCTCCACTCACTACCATCCCTCCACACACATGTTCAGAAAAATGAGGTATAGGAGACATGGAGGTATCTAATAATTAATCTATGGATGTAATTGTAAGCTTAAACTAGAAACAAGAATTTATGCTTTAAAATTGGGTGGACATTAGGACCAAGAAGAAAATTCCCTTCCTTCCTCTGGTGCTCTTTTCCCCACCTTACCTGTAGTCCTAGTAGAGGATATTTTCATTCAAAGTTAGGTTGCCAGAAACCACTGAAAAGTGGGAACTGGGAGAAATATCTCTGCAAAGGAGGAAATTATAATAAGAAATTAAAGAGAGGGTTTTTAAAATCCAGTACAATATTACTTAAATCAAAGGGCTAGATTGGTTGATGATTAACAAGTAATTTTTGAGACGATCCTCCCAAAGATTTCATGTATAGACTTTCCTTGTCTCGCCATTTAAGGGTTATCATTCTAGATACTTCTGCAGTACAAGGCAGAATGAATTTAAAAATAAAGCCCAGGCCTGAAGGCTTGGTGATATTGACTTAGAAGATGGGTGTGGTCTGATGAGAGAGAAAGATTTTCTATAGTACCTGGGCCTGTGAGCAATCAATAAATATTTGTAAGATTATTAAATAGATGAAAGAGGTGAGAGAAGTGAGAAAGGAATCAAATTCCAGCAAAGGTTTTATTGTATATTGGAAGGATAAATCTTTAGTCTTAAAAAGATTTGATTTTCAAATTCAATGCCCTTAGGAGTCATCACACCAACTTGAAACAAATATGAAACATTCTCATTTACTATGTTTCTCACTCAAATAATGGTTGTTATTGTCTGTTTATTTCTCGAAGATGGAGATGAAGTTATATTAAAATATCTGATTTGCTCTTAACAGCGTCTAAAGAAAATTACTCTGAAATGGGAGATAGGCCTCTATTTTTGACCTTTAAAATGGACATTTACAAAAAATGATAAATGCTTAGCAGTACTAACTGCTTCCAAGGGTATTGAGGCACTGCCAGTGGTAATAAAAGCAGGTAACTATCCTGAAAGCAATTTGGCTCCTTATGTGGTCATTTTAAACCCATTTACCTTCTACCCATTTCTTCACCAGATATTCCTTAAACCTGTGTTCATCTGAGATCTTGGGTCTTGGTGAAGAAAAGAGATAGGGCTCTTGTTCTTTTTGAGCTCACATTCCAGAGGGGAAGACAATTTCACGCAAAGTGAAGCACTAAAATGAAAATTAATCAGGAAGGCACAGTCTGTTAAACCTTGGACTAGTAGTTTCAGCTCTGGTAGTGATCCTAGGATCTTGAGATCCAGCCCTCCATCAGACTCTGGGCTTAGCAGAGTCTGCTTAAGACTGTCTCTCCCGGGTGCCTGGGTAGGTCAGTGGGTTGAGTCTGCTTTCCCCTCAGGTCATGATCTCTGGGTCCTGGGATCAAGCCCCACATTAGGCCACCTACTCAGCAGGGAGTCTACTTTTCCCCTGACCCTCTCCCCTTCCCCCGCTCTGTCTCTTTCACTCTCTTTCAAATAATAAAATCTTTAAAAAAAAAAAAAGGCTGTCTCTTTCTCTCCATTGGCCCCCCCTTGGCCTGCCAACATCCCCCCCACACACGCGTGTACGTGCGCACTGTTTCTCTCTCTCAAAAATAAATGAACTTTAAAAAAAAGAAAGAAAGAAAATCAGTATGATGTGAAGGAATAGAGGTGCTCATTTATTCCCTTTTAGACCTCACAGAGAAGATGACTTTGATTTGAAACCAGAGTGACAAAGAGGCAACCACATCTTGCAGAAAGTTACGAGAAGCAAGAAGAAGTACAAAAGTCTTGTCTTGGGGTAAGAAAGGACTTTGCAGGAGTAAGAGCAAAATGCTGGTATGTCCCCAGGTCATAAGTAAAGGGTAACTGACAGGTTAAAGAGACAGGCAGGCCAGGTAACCAAGATGTTTGGATTTGACTCTACCTGCAGTGGGGTGGGGGAGCATTAAAGAGTCTTTAGTTCAGCAATATTGCATGATAATTCCCAGTAATTCTACAACTGGGAACTTATTCTGAAGATATACTTGCAAAGACATTCTAGATGTGAACAAAACAAAACAAAAAACCTCCTAGATATATGTATAAGATATTGTTCAGCAATGTTTGTAGTAACAGAACACTGGAAATAATGGGGGCTCGTTAACAAAATGATGACGCATCCTTATAATGGTATATTATAAAACTTTGTTAAAAGAAATTGTTCTATAGGTTGTAATATTGAAGGATTCCAGATATATGTTTAAGGAAAATAAAAAAGCAAGGTACAGCACATTGTGTATAGAAAAACATCTACAATTGCACCTTTTTTTTTTTTTTCTGGAAAGACAAACAAGAATTCGATGGGGATGTATGTTTGGGGAAAGATCTGGGAGCAACAGGAGTTCCCACTTCCTATTTATACAGTTTGTTTTTCTGAAGTATTTGAGTTTTCTTATGATGTATTTGTATTTCATTAAAAAAAAAAGTCAACAGAAATTAGCAGAGAAGTGAGATAGTGGGTCAGTTTTTTATTTTTAATTTTCTGTATTGAAAGATTTCATAGGTAGCATAATATTAGAAATAAAACTTTCTAAATGGTGACTTTACTAGACTTATTTTAGGGGCTATAGAAGGTTAGGAAAGATGGAGGGGAAGGTTGGGAGGGTGCCCAGCAACACCACTAGGAATCTTTATGAAAAGATTTATTGTGTGTGTTTCTGACCCATAACCAGATAGGTAATTACTATTGAGTATAAATAACTGAGGCTCAAAAAAAATCACAGTTAATTGATATTTAGTAGTAAAATTTTTAAAAGTTAGACCAGAGAGTAAGCACTTCTGCAAGTCGTAAATTTACTGCAAAGCTGACTCAATTATTAAGTAAAAGATTTGGATTTTAGTACTAACTTTATTCCAGATCTAGCTATCTGATCTTGGGAGAGTAAATTGAGCCTTTAATTTCTCTTTCTGTATATAAAATGACAGTACTAGGCTAGATGATCCTGATACCAGCTCAAATTTTTCTGGCACAGAAATATGTTAAAATACCCACATTGTTTCTGGGCCTTTCTAATAATACTAACCTGCTTTTCTGGAACTCTATTCCATAGGTGGAATTGAACCAAGCTGAATCCTCTGAGATCCTCTGAACATCTCAAGTTTTGGCTCTTTTTCTCCCATAACTCCCTCTGCTCAGAATATCATTTTATGACAAACTTCCCATTTCTCCCCGTCGAATTCAGCCCACTCTTCAGATAACCACAAGCTACTCCATACTGGAGGCCTTTCCTGTTCACAGAGATGACCTCTCTCACTTTTGCCTCTTATGCTCTTGAAACTCTTGTTAGTGCAGCTCTTAAGGCCCTGCCTGAGCCATCCGCTTCCATGTAGGAGATTATAAATTTCCTTAAGGGCAAGGATGATTTGGACAGCATCTTGTTTTGTAAAAGAGAAATGCTTTTTTGTGTTCTTAATATTGCATATTAAAAACTCATCTGTGAACTGATAACTGCCATAGAGAAAGAAGAATCAATATTTGCATCCTGCACATTTTCACTAGAGACCTCTCTGAAAATTCTAAATCCTAGCAAGAATTTTTTTTTCCTCAAAGATGTAATTTATTTATAAATCAAAGAAGCCAAGAAGCCCTTAGCCAACCCCTAACCCTTTCCTGAGCAAAAACGGAGAGAATGGCGATGGCTGTTTACCTCCTCTCAAGGTTTTTGGATGAAACAGGGACGTTGAGGTCCAGGGCTTCCTTAAAGACTCTGGTAGGACTCTCGCAGGCTGACCCAGGCACCCACCTTCTGATCCTGCTACCCACGGGGCTCCAGGGATGCTTTGGGATGCCCAGAGTAGTATCCCCAATCTCACTATCAGAATGCTGAGTATCTCCTTCTCTTGACTCTGCATTTGGGTGAGGGGAGGAGGACTCTGGGTTACCTCTGACACTTTCCCAAATAGACCTGTCTTAAAAGAGCTTATTATACTGACAATTGCTCCTTATTAATCTTGGAGAGATTGAGATAAATATAAAAGACATCGGCTAATTTATGTAAATAAGAGAAGTACAAATAATTAGGTAAAAATAGAGTCACACTCCAAAACAGATACCTATAGAAGTTTAACTAAATGAACAGAGAGCACAGCAGTTCGAGAGGAAGGAATCTGACTTAAGAAATAATAAGAGAATGTGACGGGTGCTCACAAGTCCAGTTTTACCCTGGGGTTTTCACGACCCTGTGATCACGTGTCGGCCTCACTGAAGAATTCCTGCCTGGAACTATCTGAACCATTTGGAGTCTGCAAGCCGAGACTCTTTCACTTTGGTAGTGAACAGCAGAGGGCAAGGAAGATTCAGGGGATGAGTTTCTCTTTGTCTTTGGGCTGTTGGGGACTCAGCGTCTCTCTGGGAAAGATCAAGGGGCTGACGGGCTTCTACCTGTCTTCTCCTTTCTTTATTTCAGATGTTTTCTGATACACTTTCCCTATATAGAGTCAATACACGGAATTATGCCGTAGCACAAACACTTATTTGAGATCTAAATCAAAACCCGAAGAATGCGATTTGGTAATGAAAGCAGATTTCTCATCATAGCTATTAAGACCATTATAGCGCCTCTGGGGGGAAATCAGTCAACGGCCTGTGAGGAGAAACCTCAAGAGCCCACCTCTACGTTCTCATTCACATCTTCTCTCTCTGTATATAGATAGAGGTCTTAATGACCTGGCTGTTAGGAATTTACATTTACTCCTCATTATCTGTGTTAATAGAAAAAGAGAAAATGCATGGAAAGTATCTAATGATGAATAAACTTCTTTGAGTTACTAAGAAATAGCCAAACCTTCTGCTGCTCTCTCTCTGATGTGCCCCGGTTCAAACTCTACAGGATGCCTCAAGAAAGTGGAGGGTCTCAGGGGGCCTCTTTCCCACTATGATCCAACCTTCACCCACTGGAGTCATCATGGCGGGGCAGGGGACAGTGACTGGGCCTTTGGAAGAGCAGGGAGGTCACTCTCATGTACGTTTTAGGACAGCCTTTTACACCTTTGTGACTTGGGCTAAGACTTATTAACAGTGAATACCAATTAAACTCCTAAAGATGTATCTTTTCAGCCTGTTCCAGGCCAGATAACCTAAGGGAGGAGAAAAAGAAAGCTTCAAATATTTTTCTTATGAGGGACCTCTGAAGAATATTTCCATCTGGTTTCAGTACTAAGAATAATTTTGTGATCTATTAGAAAGACTCCTGTGCATTGTCAGAGCTCTTGGAGGCAAATCTGGAGCTTGCCCTTGTACCAAGTATTTAGCTTAATATAATACACATTTTTTTAAACCTCATTCCTTTCTCTGCATCATTTGAAACTTACTTTTTTTTTACTTTATGATCTTGAGGTATTTTATGCATCCTTCTGCTGTATTTTATATATAGCAGAATAGGAAAAAAAATGGGAGTATGTAAGAATGGACAGAAGGGAGAAAAAGAAGGAGGGAGGGAGATTGAGAGGGAGAGAGACCTACCAGCCTCAAACGAAGGCAGACAAGACCTGACAGGAAACATCATTTCAGCTGTTTGTTAGAGAAGGAGACCTTGAAAGGGGGAACAGTGGGGCACATAGAGGAAAGAGTACTAGACTGTTGTCCAAAAGGCCTGAGTTCTTTCTTAACCCAGCCATTAACCTACCGGGTTATCCTGGCAAAACCCTTTACCTTTCTGGCCCTTGGTCTCTTCCTCTGTGAAATGAAGATCGTGGGCAATGTGACCAGAAGAGCCCCTCCAGGCCTAATGTTTTAACTGTTCTTAGCAGGCAAAGGAGGCAGGGGGAGATGACTTCAAACTTGCCAGCCAGCAGATAGCTGTGCTATCCCCGGCCTGACCATCTAGGGCTCATGTGCTCTGAGCATGGCAGACACTCCCAGGAGCAGATCCCTTTCAACCAGTTCAACTTAGGCCTAGAGTCTTTCTCAATTAGACTACGTAGAAAACACTTACACTTACTCAGCTGTCTTGAGAAAAATCTTTGAAAGAAGTTGGAGGGTATTTTACATTGGAGATTAAGATTAAGATTAAGAGTTTTTATATTGGAGATTGATAAAGAATACTATCCAGAAACTAATAGTCTCTAAATTTCCAAGTGAGTAAGATAGTTCCTAAAATGTGGGTTGTCCAAGATCATGCCAATTTATTCATGTCTGACTGTTTGAAGCCTCAAACTTGAAACTTTTAAAGCTGTGAATCATTTTTTAAAAATTAATACTATGTAATACCAATTATAAAGTCTAATCACTTATGAGGTGTCATGTATTTGACTGCACTTTCTAATCATTTTGGGTTTTCAAAATTGACTTTTCAATCAGGATGAAGAGGAAGAAAAAGAATGGGATTATTGGAGATAAGAAAATAGGGGATCAGACACAAGCAACAAATGCAACATTGGCTTGAAAAGAGATCTGAAAGTAAGCAACACTGAAAGAAAAACTTTCCCAAGCTAGAGAGAGATCTGGGGAAATACGGAAGTGAGCAACATAAAGGACATAGTTTGCAGTAAAAGTAGGAAAAATTTCAGAAAAACAGGGCCTATACTCTTATTTTTTTTCTGTATGGACATGGACATTTCCTGTTTTTGCCTCTCCCATTTTGGTAACTGCATCCCACTGCTTTTTGGGGAACTTCGGACAGCTTCTTAATTCTACATGGACCCCATTAGTCATGGGGCAAGCTTCCCTCTCTCAACCACAGGGATAAAGTGAGCATTTGACTCAGGCTAGGGAATCATAGTATCCTAACCCTTGGGCCCAGTTAATGTTACAGAGGTGGACACAGGTCCAAGCTGAACCAATCAAAGTTTTCTTTAGGGTTACGCTGTAAGCCTGATTCAATGAACTTTAGCTATCTTCAGGATTCTTCTTCAGAGAGAAGCTTGGCGTGACCTAACCCTGATGACCTATACATTGTAACAGTCCTTTCTGTTCCATATACAGCCATTCCTGGTCCCCAAAGAGCCCCAAGCTAAGTTAAATCATGATCCCACAGTTTTCAGGTGAGTCTAAAGGGTTTCTGACATGTCCCTTGGGGATCGTTTCGGGTTTCTTACACCTTAAGGTAGTTTCTAGAATGGAGAAGGGATAAGGTGTAGGGATCAGAGAAAAAGTAAAGGTCAAAGAATTCTTTTTTGTAAGACACAGTGGAAAGAGAAATGTTGCCAAGTGCAAAACGAACTTCTATAAAATACTGGTAATTAAATCCTGGACTGCCAGTTAAGAGTAATACCCTCAAATCCTCCTAAGATTCTCTTTACATGGCACCTGAATATGAAGTTATTGCCACATACCGATAGGGGACCAAGAGATCATCTCACTACTAACATTGGATCGAGTGAAAGAGAGACTAGCAGAATCTGGGAAGTAACAGCTAGAACTTCCCTAAGCCTGAGCTACTGATAAGGCAAATGGCCCCCGTTTCACAAGGGGAACACTTGGGTTTGCTTTCTCTCTGTCCATTAATCTGAATGCTCCTTAGTTTAAACATCACCATTTCCTAGATCTTTCCCTCAAAGATCTGCTATGTTGAAAGATATGACAAATATAGGTTAATCTAATCACAAATAGAGGAATTTGTTGTAAAAATGGTTGATATTGTGAAATGACCAATTAAATCATATTACATAAATTTCCCCTGCACTATTATTTCTATAGTAAAATATGTAGTCTAGGAAATAAATCTGTGGCCTCATTTCTCAATTTTCCACCTCCCTCTATAGCTCCCGGGCTTAAGAACCTCATGGTTTTCCTTTGGACAACTACCCATCTTTTTGTGGTATTAGAACTGGTCTTAAAAAGGAGGAGGTCTTAAAAAGAAGATGATTCTATGTTTTCCAACTTACCACTGCAATTCATTCATTCACTCATTCATTCATATATCAACTCATTTATACATTTATAACAGACGCTGAGTGAAGTCCTGAAGATACTCTCATAACCCCAGAGCCCATTGTGACAGATGACAGTAAATCTAACTGTTATAACATAGTGAGTAAGGATTCTGAGGAGTATATTATAGAGGTTACTTGAAGACAGAGTAGGGATATTTAACAGATTATGAGTTTTGGGGAAGGCTACCAGAGAAGATAACAGGAGTTGAGATATGAAGGACAAGCAAGACCTCTAGGTCAGAAATCCCTTGGCAGGAAGGTATGTAGTGCTATGGAAAGAGCATGATCTTTGGCTTTAGGCTTTATACTGGTGGGCACCACTTTCTGATAGTTTTCTTCAGACAAGTACAAAAACAATAGCTTACTATTTCCCACACTTGGGTTTAATGCTTTGCGGGCATGGTCTTTTTTAATCCTCACAACAGACTTGTGGCCCAGTTCTGTTAGAATATTCACAATTTACAGGCACCTGGGTGCCTTAATCGGTTAAGTGTCGACCTTTCGCTCAGGTCATGATTCTGGGGTCCTGGGATCAAGTCCCACATCAGCTCCCTGCTCAATGGAGAGTCTGTTTCTCCCTCTCTACCCTACCCTGCTGCTTGTGCTCTCTCACAGTCTCCCTCGGATAAATAAATAAAATCTTAAAAAAAAAAAAAGAATATTCCCAGTTTACATGTAAGGAGCTGCAAGAGGGTAAGATATCTTCTAATGCTTCCATAGTTAGGGGAGACTTTGGGAGGAGGAATACAGGTAGTCTTGTTAAGAAACAATGCTCTTGGGGTACCTGGATGGCTCAGTGGGTTAAGCCTCTGCCTTTGGCTCAGGCCATCATCTCAGGGTCCTGGGATCGAGCCCCGCATCGAGCCCCACATCGGGCTCAGCGGGAAGCCTGCTTCTCCCTCTCTCTGTGCCTGACTCTTTGCCTATTCGTGATCTCTCTCTCTGTCAAGTAAATAAATAAAAACTTAAAAAAAAAAAAAAAGAAACAATGCTCTCAACCAAAACACAATTCTGTCTCTTTTACCTTTGTGTCCTTCTCTGAAAGTGAGGATTAAATACAGTAAAAGGTTTGAATGGATAAATTTTGTAATGTGATTACCACAGCACCTGGGGCAATATCAGGCGTGATGTTGATGTTATGATGCTTATCTCAATCTCACGTAGAACAACAGAAGAGTGAAAGATGGTCCAAGCCCATCACCTCTGTTCTATAAATGAGGAAATGTTTAAACCTGGAGAGGTCAAGTGGATTTTGCAAAAGCATTTGTTCTCAGAACCTGTTCATTTAGAAATACTGAAACCCTCACACTTTAAATCACTAGCAACTCAGTGAAGTCCCCACCAAGAGAACAGTCCCATGAGCTTCAGCCATGGTCCATGACAGCCGCTGTCAGCCTGTCAACTTCCATGACCTTAGCAGCCATTCAGTGTAGTTAGCTCCATAAGTTCCACAAACGTCATGTTCTTTATTTAAAAAAAAGAAAAGAAAAGAGAAATAAAAAGCCCAAGTTTTATTGTAAGGCAATATAACATTATAAAGAATATGTAAAAATAAAAAAAGTGGTAGAGGGTACCTCTCATAAGGTCTCCCTGCTAACACACTGTCTGCATTCACCACTTACTAGCTGGGAGATCTGGGCAAGGTATTTATCCCTGTGTGCTTCAATGTTCTCAGCTACAAAAAAGGAGTAACAATTCCTACCTTATATGATTGTTATGTAGATTAAATGAGCTGCTATGGGGTACCTGGGTGGCTCAGTCAGTTGAGCATCTGACTCTTGGTTTCAGCTCAGGTCTTGCTCTTAGGGGCAAGAGATCAAGCCCCAGGCTCCATGTTCAGCACTGATTCTGCTGGAGATTCTTTCCCTCTACTGTCCCCCTGCTCCTCCCTTTTCCTGCCCCTCTGCTCCTCATTGGGCTCACATAAATGTGTACTCTCTCTCTCTCTCAAATAAATAAGTAAATAAAATCTAAAAAAAAAAAAAACAACCAAATGAGCTAATATTTACAAAAGTGTTTAGGGATCAAGAACATAATAAGCATAATATACATGTTCGCTAAATAAAGAAAAATAAAATGCACTAACTCACTGATGTAGAAGAGGGGACCTCTGAGCTGAGACTTGAAGGAATTCATCTTGGAGAAAAACTGCGAAGACATTCCAATTTCTCATTAGGAAAAAAAGCATTTGCAAAGATCCAGAGACCTAACGATGCTGAGTGTGATGATGACGATGACGATAACGACGATGAAGGCAAACAACCCTCTATTGAAGATAGACAATGTATCAGCCCTTCACTGTCTCTTATTTAACCCTGTCAATATCTCTGCGATATAGATTTTACTAGCTCATAATCTATCTCATAATACACTTAAGGGAGCAAGGGGTCAGATAAAATGATAAGAGGCAGAAGCAGGTATGCACTTTCAAGTCTGACTAAAGTATTTGCCCATGGTTGGGAAATTCCAGTTTCCCTTGAGTCTTGGAAGCTAGAGGCAGAGTGGTAGGAGGTAAATTAGAAAGTTGGGCAGAAGTTAAATCTTAAAAGAGTTTGTGTGTCATTTTGATTTTAAGGAATTTGTACCTAATTCTTTATATAATGAGGAGTTACTGAAGAATCTGTTCACCAAGGGGCAAGATAAGTTAAGCATTTTTGAAGAATTATAGAATCAGGAACACATTATGAAGGATGAAATTTCCAAACGATAGGCCACTTTGGCCAAGCAATCGCACTGTTGCTGAGTACTCCCAAGAGAGGTGAAATGAGGTATTTAAACAAAAATTTGTACATGAATGTTCACTGCAGCATTATTCATAATAACCCAAAGGTTGGAACAATCCAGTGTCTTTCAACTGATGAATGGATAAACAAATTATGGCACATCCATAATGTAGAATATTATTTGGTCAGAAGAAGGAATTAAGTACTAATGCATTTACATCATAGATGAATCTTGAAAACAGTATGCCAAGTGTAAGAATCTAGTCACCAAAGATCTCACATGATGTGATTCTACCTGTATAAAGTGTCCAGAATAGGCAAATCTACAGAGACAGAAATTAAATTGCTAGTTCCCCAGTGCCGGGAAGTTTAGATGCCAGTGATAGGTAAAAGGTATGTGGTTTCTTTTGGTGGGTGATTGAAATGGTCTGATTGTAATGATGACCATACAACTCTGTGAATATACTAAGTCTATTGAAATGTACACTTTAATGGATATATTTTATATCTCACTAAAACTATTACAAAGAGAAAAAAAAATAGACAAGATGGATACCAGCATTCAGAGAGGGTTGGTAAGGAGCAGGGAAGACACATTTTGAATGGACTTAGCAAATGACAGGCAGAGAATAAAACATTTCATACAGATTTCCTCATTTATTTCATTCCTATCACATTCTCATACAGTAAGATTTTTAAAAAATCCTCAATTCACAAGAGTGCAAAACTTGGCTCATTGTAATTTCAAGATCTTTGCCCTTGCCATTCTCTGAAACATGATGCTTCCATGTGGATCCTTCCTATGGCAGCTTATTTATTTTTGTCCTCAGTTGGGTTCTTACCTTATTGTTCCTTTCTCTCCCTATTTCTAGTGGGTAGGTGTTTTCAATAATCACTCCAGGTTCCCTTCTAGAGCATTACTTCATTCAAAGCATTTTAATATTCATTCAGATTGTAGTGTTCAAATCTAGCTGAAACCCTCTGATACTCTGCTAAAAGGGGTTTTGGTATTTTTCTTTTTTTAGAGTTTTCCAGTAACTTTCCACTGTCCTACACATGAGGGGGTTTAACATTCTTTGATCACACTTCTTTCCTTCTAGATTGTAAGTGGCATCAGAGGTAAAATAATTACAAATAGTCACAGTGTAGTGTCAGTGGGTAGGAAGTGGGTAGTAGGGGTTAAAATAGATTGCTTTTTCACTTATTATGTGCCAGGCACACAGACACTTTATAAATATTATCTCAGATGTGAGATAAAGTGCGTTATAGACAGAGGCACACTTTGGGGGAGGAACTGAGGTCAAGATCATTGCTGTAAGATAAACCTGAATTCAGTTCCTGCCTGAGCCTCTCGCTAACCATGTTATCTCTGGAATTCCTAAACTCCTCTAGGATTCCATGTTCTCAGCTATAATACAAGATGACAGAACCTATGTTTTAGGGGTACTGTATAAAGAGTTTAGAACAGTACCAGGCAAAAAATTCTAAGTGCACCAAGTTCCAAGTGCATTCTAGAGCCTCAATTTCGACTTTTTAGATTTCTTGTCTTGCTTGTGAAAGGCTTCAGTGATTAGGGAACAAATGGCCTGGTATGCTTTTTCCACACACAGTGTGTGGTAGGGAGAGTGAGCCTTGGAAAATGCACATTTGGGGAGCAGACCCCAAGTGATCCTTCCATGGAGATGATGAAGGTTGAGAACTCAAGCTTTTCTGCACTGGTGGATCAAGGATTTCCCAGAAGAGGAGCTTCTAAGCTAAGAGCTGGAGAGTGAATTGGAGCCCTTGAGGTTATTCGTCGTGCCTGCCCAGCTCCATCTTCTGTTTCTCCGCCTTGCCTTTCCTGTCCTACTCTCTGGGGACTTGGTGACTGAACACCTAGACCTGTGCTGTACCTGGAACTGACCCAAAACCCCCTTAGGAAGCTACATACAAGAACAGCTGCACACTCCTGCCATACAAGCTTCTTGTCCATCTGGGGAGGTCCTAGAAACATCAAACCTGTGGGGATCTCTGAGGTGAGCGCTTACTAAACAGCTCTGCCAGTTATTGGCTTTGTTCTCATTCAGGACTCTGCAGCATGATATTGTGAAGTTCCTTTGGACGCAGCTATGTTTTCACAGGTCAGAGAAGACGAGGACCTTCTGCTCGTAGAGACTTCCCCTTGATGTCTAATAGGAGATGTTTATCGCCTTCTCACCTGCAAGCCGGTAGGAGCAGTTTCGCCCTTCAACCCATGTGAGCTCAGAAAGCACACAGGTCTAAACCCTGAAGAAGAAGGTAACTTCATTTTAGCAAACCTCTTTTGCAGTGTGGCAGAATGAGGGAGTTTATGAGTGACCCTGACTTTATGAGATTCTTCTCTGACTTTCAGATTACCTAGATTTCAGCCATGGAATTCATCCATGTCTAAAGACACAAGACTTTACCTTGGTGACCGTAAGGCAAAGTAATTTTGGTAGAAGGAAGGTGGGCTGATGAGGTCCCAGGGGTTTCTGGTTTGTGAGAATTGCCACATAGAACTGCAGGCACAGTTGCAAGCACTGTGTTCTTAGTATACCATGGCATCATGTTAAGCAGCTGACATTTGTTATATCTTTATACCTTGTAATTCTCACAGTCAACTTGCTGTATTATCTTTACTTCACAAGATGAGAATATTGACATTTAAAATGATGAGTAACTCACCCAAAGACATATAAAGTGGGAGGTTTGGGATTTGAACTCAACACCATCAGAATCAAAAGACTATGTTTTATTTCTTCCATGACAACTTGCACGCTAAGACTGTACTCCTCATGTACTTATTTATAGTCACTCATTTAACATTCACAGAGTATCTGCCAAGTGTGGAGAACTGTCCTAGACGCCGGTTTTTCGAAAATAAATAAATTTCTCTGGTGGATTTGGGCGATATATTGTTGAATCCCCTCAAACCGGCAAGACCAGTGGTTGCCAAACATTTTATTGTGCTTTTCTATCAGTTAAAAAAAAAATTAATGATCTTCCCACATATATATTTCTTTTTTGAAAACTACATACATGTACTACTGGTATATATTCTGTATATTTTATAAAACATCAGATAAATCAAAATTTAAAACAATGAAAAAAAAATAAATAAAAAATTTTTAAATTAAGATTTAGTGTTTTTTTCCCACACAGCAAACAGGTATTATATACCCTAGTTTGGAGATTGTTGAACCAGAATAGGAAGTCTATAATATTTCTCTATTACTCTTCAGAAATTCATAATCCAGTTGGTATTTGGGCCATGGTACTTGTTATTTGAGAAAGCCTCCATGGTCTCCTGGATGACTCAGGAAAGGCTTGATGAAATAGGTGACATTTGTCCTGAATGGTCAAGAATGAGTAAAAGTGAAGACTAGTGGAAAAGAGGACATTCATTTCACACAGAAAGAATGGCAGGGACAATGTCATGCATTTGAGAAAACCTAGTGTATGCGAAAGGAATAAAAAATGTAGTATGTAACTAGAACAATGGGTGTGGGGGAAGAATAAAGCTGGGGAGTTCACTGGGATCAGACGATGAAGGGTTGTTTATGCCATGCTGAGGTCTTGGATGTTACACCTTAGGTAAAAGGGAATGGTTGAGTAAGTAGAGAGAATTGGGAAACTATTGCCATGCCTTGGGGAAAACATAATAAAGCAGGAACTAAGGAAGTGGTGATGGGATGGGTGGAGGAGATGGATTCAGGAACTAGAACTGAATTCGGATAGAAAGAACTTCATTGTTCAGGAGGTGTGGGCATGAGGGAAAGGGAGACATTGAGGAAGAAACCAGGATCTCTGTTAGGAGGAGAGTGGAAAACGACCACAGTGGCTGAGATAAGAAGCCTTTGTTTCACTTTTCAGGGATCAGCCTCTGGAACAGAATAACCTAGACTGAATACCTTGCAGGATCACTGTTTACCTCATGTGATCTCTATCAGTCTGTTACCTCTCTGACCCACACCCTTCTTGTCTATGCAACTGGCGTCCTCTGGTGCTCTGTGGCAATGCATCAGTGGAGAGAAATTGCTGTCAGCAACTGAGCTAGCAGGCTCTGGTATTTTGGTCCTTCTAAAATACTTGTCTTGTAGCTGCTGCGGCAAATTAGCATCAATTTGGTGGCTTAAAACAGAAATTCATTCTCTCCCAGCTTGAGAGTCCAGAAGTCCAAAATCAGTATCACTGGGCCATGGTTAAGTAGTCAACAGGGCTGTGCTCCCTGTTGGGGAAGAGTCTATTCCTTGGTTTTTCCAACTTTTGATGGCTGTAGTCATTTGTTGGTTCCTGGGAGCACCTCTCCAACCTTCAAAACCAACATCTTCAAATCTCTATTTGCTCTGACTTGCATCACTTTTTCTCTGTGTATCTGTGTTAAATCTACCCGTGTCTCCCCCATGTAAGGATATATGTGATTACATTCTGGGCCCACCTGGATAAACCAGGATAATCCCTCCATCTCAAAACCCTTATTTAATCGCATCTACAAAGACTTCTTCTGCCATAGAAGGTGGTATTTATAGGTTCTAGGGATTAGGACCTGATATCCTTAGGTAGCCATTATTCAGTCTACAGTAGCATTTTATTTAGTATTTTAGAGTTTTCTGATTTTATGTGATGCAAGCTAGAGTGAATTTCTTCCTGGATTGATTTTTTCCCCCCATGGGAAAGAATGAATAAGCTTGGGGGTGTAAAGGTTTGGAAACACTTTCCTTTAAGATCAAATGAGCCCTACACTTGTCAGATCCTTCTTCTTCCTTCCTTGTATATCAAACAGTTGGAAATTTGGCATTATGTAGCCATAGCTCATGAATAAAGGAAACTATATGCTTAATCATTTCATTGATATTCAAAGTTGCCAGGTAACACTACTTGTATTTCCTCTACTTTCAATAGAATAGATTTACTTAAAATAATTTATTTCCCAAAGAGAATAACTTCTATCACATTTTTCTGGCACTGTGTAATTTCAGAATGTACAAATACAATATTTGAGGACCGTGACATGGTGACTATGATACACAACTGAAGAATGGCCCGTCAGTCACAATCTACTCTCCTTTTAAAATACCTTCATGTACACTGGAGGTTGGAAAGCCAAAAACTACGTTGACCACTCTTGTTTGCATCTATAATCTGCATGTAAATTATGTTTTGTCTATTAGATGCAGTCACAACACATTTGGAAGGAGGAAGGTTGTAAAGAAAAACTGTTTCTCCCTACTCTGCACTTTGCTTTCAATACTTCTCATACTGCATGTAAAGGTTTTTCCACAGTAAGAATTTTCTGATTCTCTGTAGACATCAGCAGGGTGTCCTACAGCTGAACTCAACTTTGACCCTATCTACGCTATCTACATACCATCCGATCCCACAGGTGAAGGAAGGGCTCAGTCACACAAGACTCTGCCCCTCTCCCTAGTTCAGATGCTAATCTGAAACCCAGATTATTCCCTGTGCTTCTGTCCTACTGGCTACAAATTGGAGATTCCCATAACCCTTTCCTTGGATTCAGTAACATGCTACAGTAGCTCACAGAATGGAGGAAAACAGTTTATTTACTAGATTACTGATTTGTTTTAAAGGATTCAATTTAGGAATAGCCAGACAGAAGAGATGGAAATGGGCAGTGTATGGGGGCAGGACATGGAGCTTCCCGGCAAGGTGGGTGGGGGCGGTGGATGCTGAAAATCTCAACAGTCTGAGCACAGGGTTGGTTCCCCTAGCAATCAATCCTTATCCTGAGGCTATTCAAAAGTTACCTCATTAATTTAAACTCAGGTGTGATTGAAAAGGGCTTGTTATGAATATTAAAAGATACCTTTACCGTCTTTATCATTAAGGAAATTCCAAGGGGTTTAGGAGCTCTGTGTCTGGAATGAAGACAAAAACTATATATTCCTTATTATAAAACACAATATGGCAAAGGTATCTGGGGGCCATCTTTCTTTTCCAGGTCTTTTCTTAGAGCTAGCAGATTTTTCTGCAAGTTTTCCTGTGTCTATTCTTCAGCTTCCTGGGTGTGTATGCATTTGTGGGAGAGCCAAGACCAGTAGTGGCAGTGACTTGACTCCAGTAGCCCCGTTCCTGGATCAAAGCTGTAGTGTGCGCTTGGCTCAGTAATTCCTGGGATGGCCTCAGAAAGCTTCCCTCCCTCAGCACTTCCACTCTGTCATATTCTAGGACTCATTCTTGGAGACAACCTAGAGCCCTCTGCATGAGCCTTTCCAACCATTCTCATCAGTACCTAGTTTCCTGTATTCGATTCCTTTCTGCTTGAAATATTTATAGTTGGTTGAGCATGTGTTCCAGTAAACATGACTGCTACAGTTGTCAGGGAACGCAGAAGTGCACAGAGATCAACCCTATTTGGGGATTCTGCAACCTTAGCCTTCATTCTTAGGAAACATGTCTTCATTCCCACCCCTCATATGTCCACCATTTTCTTTTCATTTACAAAGCTTCGAGCAAAATATAAGATGTAAATATATGATATATAATTTCTAATTTCTCAAGACTAAAGCTCTTGGTTTTGCCCCTCTAAAACATGTCAAAAAGTAATTCTCAAGAAAAAAGAAAACACATAAGAAAGAAGAAAACATATGTCGTGGTTTCTTACATATTATGTGTGGGATTGTGTTAGCTAAAGCCAGGCCAAATGTTAACTTTATTGAAGATGAGATGGCTTGTTCATTAATTTGATTTGTCAGCTGATGCTTGAAATGGTAATCGCTGGCTTTAATTATATGCATTTACTAATAAAATATCGTGGTTTTCTGATGTTGAGCAAAATAAGGCAATCAGAGAAAAAGACAATTATATGGCTTCATTTATGTGTGAAATATAAGGAACAGCCTAGAGGATCATAGGGGAGGGGAGGGAAAACTGAATGGGAAGTCATCAGAGAGGGAGAAAAACCATGAGAGACTCTTAACAATAGGAAACAAACTGAGGATTGCTGGAGGAAAGGAGGGTGAGAGGATTGGGTGAATGGGTGATGGGTATTAAGGAGCGCAAGTGATGTGATAGCATTGTTGATAAGTTATTGAACACCACACCTGAAATGAAGCATGTACTATATGTTGGCTAATTGAATCTAAGAAAACAAAAAATAGAATATATGAGAAGCTCTAATAGAAGATATACAGAAATGCTTCCTACTGTAGACTCTGAGCCTGACTCCTGCTTATTTGTTTAAAAGAAAGGACTCACAGGAGTTACAGAGCCAATGGCGATGTGTTAGTGGTAAATGGAGATTGTCTAACTAACCAGAAGAAATGAAAGAGGTTGAAAAAAAAAATCTCACTATGGGATCCAAAGTTATTTGGCTATATGTCAGTGTCCCCCCAAAATAATTTCAAATACCTAAGACAGTGTTTTTCAAAGTTTTTTTTTTTTAAAAGCCATGATCCATTGAAGAAATGGGCTGTATGGCACAAACCCTGCATACGCACACATGCACACACACCTGTAGGTCAATACTTACCTTTACCAAGAAAAACAAATATTGCAGTTTTCTGATTAATCTCTGGTACAGTAGACCAATTCATGAAATAGTAAAGATATTCTGCAGCCCAATAAACAGCAGAGGAATTTCAAATCTGGTCTTAATCAGCATTGGCTTTGAAAAAGCAAAGTAATTTGAGGGTCTCTGGGAAGTTTCCTCTACCGTAAAAGATCTTCATTAAAATTTTCAGAAGCATCACCTTTAATAATTAATTACTCTTTAAGTATTATCCCATGGGGGCAGGGAGGTGGTCAGCTCTATGTAGATTTACTCTGAGATGCTGGTTTAATTCAGGTAAGACTGGGCTCCTGTTATTCCTTAGGTAGTAAGATGGGTTTTGTCTCTAGTTTGAAACTAAACTTGGGTATGAACGCTGACCATCAGTGCAGAGCAGGATTTCTAGAGGTGGGTGGGCATCTTATACTGTGGTGTGTACTAAAACTAGAATTTCAGCTCAGACAGTGGCTTTCTAAAGCAGTGAGGGCTTGACAATATAGTGTTGAAGGCAATGGTCTCAGGTTTAAGTGACACATTTTAGGCCAAGGGAAAAAAAACACCCCTAGCAGTCTTCTTTCCCAGGTGCATGGCAGATATTGCATATCAATCCGTTTTTAGTTCTTCAAAATAGAGTCTTCAGTTCTAAATATAGCACTCTTAGCAGCCACTACTAATAAATTGAGGTCAGAGGGAAAGGCAGGAACTGTTGATTTCCAACCCAGCAGCTATTTTTCTTCCTTATCTTCTTCTTCTTCTTCTTTTTTTAATGTGATTTATTTTTATTTTTATTTTTTATTTTTTTATTTACTTGACAGACAGAGATCACAAGTAGGCAGAGAGGCAGGCAGAGAGGAAGGGAAGCAGGCTCCCTGTGAGCAGAGAGCCCCATGCGGGCTCGATCCCAGGACACTGGGATCATGACCTGAGCCAAAAGCAGAGGCTTTTGAGCCACCCAGGCACCCCTCTTCCTTATCTTCTTACTGGAGAGCCTGCTTCCCATGATAAGGGATGAAAATACATTGCCACATGCTTTCTTGGGATTCTTACTCAAAGGCATGGATCCTACTGGGCTTCTTGGAAAGTATTGAATGAAACACCTTATTCTTCAGCTGAATGTTAATGTTTCTATAAAGGATGATTCCTCAGATTTGCCAGCTATGGTGTGTGCAGGAAGCGACAAGCCTATGGGCCAAACCCATCTGATGTAACAGCGTGATAGACGAACAAAAACAGAAACTCTTGTCTTTATAATTTTGTTGAGCCACTGGACCAACTCTGGTACTACTTTCTTCCAGACCTCTGTTTTATGAGAAAATGAATAAATCATAAATACTTGAGTAAAAAAAAAATTGTCTCCTCAATATCTTAAAACATATATTAATGCTAAAGCCAAAAATTAAAACTATCATGTAGGAATTATAATTAATTATAAATAAATTATAATTATAAATAATATTCATTTATATTTATAACTATAAATTTATACGTATATTTTTATATAAATATATATTTATAATTAAAATGATATTATATTTATAACTATATAAATTATTGTTATAATTATAAATTAATGTATAAATAATTATAAATAAATTATAATTGTTATGTAGGAACCATAATGCATATAGGTGTTATATATATGACAACTGTAGAATAAAAGCTAGAAGGCCATAAATGAATCTATATGGTTGTAAGGTCTTTATGTTTCACCACCAGTGGTACCATGTTAACTCTAGATTAACTGCAAGAAGTTGAGGATGTATACTGGAATCCTTACCATAATCACTAAAAATTAATACACATGGATATGGTTTATAAGCCCATAGATGAAAACATCCTTAAACAATTAAATAATTCAAAAGAAGGCAGGAAACATGAAACAGAAAAATAGATCACCAAACAAAAAAAGGGGCGAAAACAGAAAACAGTAAAATGGTCGTTCTAAACTTAACCACATTGATAATTGTATTAAATGTTAATATTCAAAATACTCCTATAAAAAAGTAGAGATTTTCCAAATAGATTACAAAGCAAGACCTAACTGTATGCTGTTTTGGCAGATACCCTATAAATAAAAATATTTTGATAGGTTGAAATAAACGCATGGAAGAGAAGAGGTAGATCATTCATGCAATAAGCATACAAAAGTTGGAATGGTTATATCACTATCAGCTATGACAGATTTCAAGGCAAAGAGTATTGTCAGAAATAGAGGAGGAGACTTCATAATGATCAAAGACACAAAATATGCTTATTGATGGTTTGTAATCTCCTTGGTTTCAGGTATATTCTGAAACTAGACCTCATATTAAGAGGGCACAAAGAGACTGAAGAAAGAGGCAAGGCATTCCATATTGGCAGATGGCGGGTTTAAAAAAGAAGGGAACTTATATACAAGGGTTATCTTGGGCATAGCAAGGTGGGTAGATTTCCACATACTGCCCTCCAACCACAAAATCGTAAATATTTATATAGATCCCTCAACTGGGTTCAGTCACTTATGCTGTCTGCGTGGTCTCAACACCACATCGTTCTCAAGGCTAGGTCCTGGGAGCAGCCTCTGCGACCAGGGGAGCAAGAAATATGTACATTCTAAGGATGGGAGAAGAGACGAGTTGCCTCCCATTGCCAGGGTCCAGTTTACTGGTTAACTGTGGTCATGTCTTCTAAGTGCCCTCCCCCAACAATTATATATTAGACTTCCAAGGAATACTCAATAAATATACTCTGATGAGAGGAAGATGAAAAAGAATATGTTCGAGGAAAAAGGACAATGTTGACCTAATAATTAAAAGAAAAAAAGATATGGAAGAAAACAAAAAAAAAATTAAAAAGACCCTTAACTATAGACAACAAATTGATAATTACCAGAGGGGAGGTGGGTGGGAGATTGGTAAATAGGGTGTGGGATTAAGGAGTGCATTTGTCGTGATGAGCACAAGGTCATGTAAGAAAATGTTGATTCACTATATGGTACACTTGAAACTGCTATCACCTGTATGTTAACATACTGGAATTAAAATAAAAACTTAAAAACAAAAAAAAAGAGAATAATTTTATAGAAAAAGTGCCATTCCGTGTGGGATAGATAAGAAATAAACAAGATTCTTATTCTCTAGAAGTTTACAATCTAAGATGGGAGAGAGATAAGAACCTTTAAAATTCAATTCAACAGAAGAAATGTGCTATGAGAACAATAAGAATTTGTACTCTGAGAGCACATATGGGGAGAGCAGTCCCTCATTTGTGGTGGCAAAGTTTGAGTTAGAATTTTTCTTAGGTTGGGCTTTTCCAGAAACTGATGCCGAGGCAAGGATTTGAGAAGTAATTTTAGGAAGCACTGAAAAGGGAGTGGGAAATGAGTCAGGAAATGGAAAAAAGCCAAACTGTATGAGGAATAATTAGGGTTCTATCCCACAGGGGACCACTGGGAAACAGTGATCTGTGTACTTCCCAGTTGTCCCATCTGGAGAGTGAAGTGTTGTGGTGGTATTCATCTCCAACTGTTCACCATTAATTCAGGGTTGCTTCCAGAGGTATCAATGCATCAGTACTTCTGGCCTTCTTCTCAAGTTGGGCACACATCTGTGGTCTGACAGTCATAGGTTCTCAGGGCTGTAGATAGAGCAACAGTAGCATCTCTGCCATGTTGTATAGGGGTTCAACAGATGAAGACTATTTGTTGAATAACATATATGGACAGATGGATGAATGAATGAATGGATGCATGGGTTAGTGGGATGGATGATAGAAAGGAATATTTATGTGAGATAAAAAAAATAAGACAGCTGAAATGACTTTTGAATCTACCTTTTTTTCCTTTTTTATAGACGAGATCTTTATGTATGAATATTAACCATTTTTCTATTATATATATTACTAACATATCTTCCTAGTTACCAGAATCTTAACTGTCACTAAGCTAGCTTTAGGCAATATTGGTTATTTTATTATATTTTATTTTAATTAGTAATTTTTTATAATGATTACATACCAAAATATTTTAGATGGATTAGGCTAAATAAAATACATTATTAACATGATTTTTATTTGCTTCTTTTTACTTTTTAAATGTGGCTACTAGAAAGTTTTAAATTACCTGTGTGGCTCACATCACATTTCTATCAGACACTGGACTTCTAGTAGAACATTATACTCAAATCTTAAAGTAGGCTTAAGCCCCTTATTTTCAGGGTAACAGATAAATCAAAATGGACAACAAAGCAGAAAAAGATGGTATCTGTGACACAGACTGAGAGCTACATCTCTGTATCCAGCTCAACTGTTGCATTTGCTGGGTAATCATGAGATTAAATTTTGGTTAATGAGATATAATTGGAAGTGTTGTGTGTGAGAGACACTGTGTTCAGGATTGGTGACTTTTCTAAGAGAAATATTGGGGGTGGGGTGGGGTTGGTTGCATTTTTTTTTTTTTTTCACAGAACTTGTATATGTGTGGGAAATCCCATTTTCTATAATATTTTTTCGTTGTTGTTTTTCTGTTAACATTTCATTTCAGCTTTGAATTTTTACTAAATTTTCTCCTGACTTGAACATCTTGTTTCTAACCTGGGAATTTGAAATCTTGTTACTTCATGCTACCCTAATTTTTCCAAAGAGCTCAAACCATTCTCATACCAGAACATGGTAAAAATTCGCAGCCATTTCAAGCAGCTGATGGGCTTTTCATATAGTATCATTAACTGGTACCATCAAATGCTCTGAGAGGTGAATGTAAAATGTAAAAAGTATAGGTTTGGGTTTTTGGTTTTTTTTTTTTTTGTAACAATAAACTTTCAAAGAGACGAGGCCCCCCCCCCCAATTGCCTTCCAAGAATTCTCCTTAAATTGGAGGTAGTTTGAAAGTCTTTTTCTCCGCCTTCCTCCAATCTATTGCCTGGAATGTGGATACAATGGCTGAGGCTCTAATAGGGACATTAGATGATGAGTTTGAAGGTCACAATTTAGTCATAGCCGGGAGCTGAGTTAGAAAGATTCCTGACCTACCTCCAGTTTCTTCCCCTTAAGAGAGAAATAACTTTCTATGGTGTTTAAATTAGTGTTATTTTGCGATTTTTCTATTGTATGTCCTGTTTGGAGACTGACCTTTGCATTAATCAGAATGTACTTTATCAGCAAAGACAGCTCCTCTACAGCTCCTGCAAGTCCTGCCAAGTACTTGGGGGCTCCTCTCTCACCATCCTGAAACCCATTTCAGTCTCTTGAGGGACTAATTCCTCTACCAGGAAGCTGTCCAGTGCGGGGAACAATAGAATCTCTCACGTCGCCCTGTCTCTTGCTCTCATGGTGCTGGTGGCCATGCTGGTGCCTGTAAGCATCACGGAGGGAGGTGGGACGAAGGGCAGGAGGAAGGAGTTTATTGGTTATTTTAAACTGAATGCAAGAAGTGCTCTTCATAAAGAAGAAATCCAAAAGCAACGAAGAAATAAACAAGGCTGTCTCGTTTTGGGCGTTCCATGAAAGATCCATGTCTATGCGTGTACTCGGTTTGGTGATGTATTTTTTATCACTTCAGACCGTGTACAACGTTACATATATGATTTGGAAGGATTTCTGTACCTGGAGAACTATAACCACATCAAAAATTATATTCTTCTGCCTTTTTATCTCCCAGGGTAAATAAAGCACCTATTTCATATAATCCGATGCTCAAAAGTACTTTTCCAGTTACTTTCTACCTGCATACCATTTTTGTACTGTGAATGGATATACTGTGGTATATCTTTCCACATGATTTAAAAATATGATACTTGGTTTCACACCTGGTCTGTTGATAGTCTTGAATTCAATAGAATTCCAAGCAGAAATTCTATACTACAAAAACTTTGTTCTAGCAGGTAATACCAGTAAAGTGGAAATAGATATCTTCTCATAGCTCATGGCTGCTCATATGGAAAGTCTTTTAAATAGTGCTGATACACTAAGACTAATAAAGCCTTTCATAATGTAGGCATGCTGGGTTTCCCACTGTCCTGTTAACTAATAACCAAGTTTCTGGTACTTGATTACTTATTTTTCCTGATGATCATTTTGTCTTTTCACTAGGGGTTACCTTTTTGTCACTAAATATGAATTCATAAATCTATTTACTCTTTTGTGAAACAGGAATAATACTTCTAAAGACTTGATGAGAAAAAAAAACAGTAAAAGTTATGTTGTCTGAATATTTTTGAAAACCTGAGTATGATTGTAGTCTTTCTCCTGTGCCTGTCTCACCATTTTATGTTGGGTGTGGCAGTGGGAGCAGCTAACCGATCCCTTTAGTGCACAGGTCTTTGCATGGAGAGGAGCTAGGCCCCAAGAACTGTACTTAGGACCCTAAAACTGAATTTACATGATGAGATTCTGGACTTTTTGCTGGTGCTATCATGGGATGAGACTTTTAGAAGCCTCAGAAAGGACTGAGTGTGTCTTAAATGGAGAAGGAATGTACAGAAGGCCTTCTGTGGTGATCTTTAAATATGTTCTTCAAAAGCTTAGCTACTCTTCTTTCTTAAGAGAGGGAGCTTATTTTTCCTCTCCTCGAATAGGGTTTGAACTTCTTGGCTCTCTTCTAATGAATATGGTAAAGCAAAAGTGACCGTATATAGTTCTGGATGGAGACAAGGTCATAAGGGCATGGAGGCTTCCTTTGGGCTTTCTTTCCCAGGGAGAGTTTAGGCGCCATGCCATGAGGACACTCAGGCAGCCTACATAAAGGGTCTATGTGGCTATGGACTGAGGTGTACTGTCAGCAGTGTGCGAGAAACTGAGGCTCCCTGTCAGTATGTGCGTGTGCCCTCTTGATGCTCTTCTGGCTCCAGTTAAACCTTTTTCCTGAAACCCCAGCCAACATCCTGACTACAATCACGAGAGACATTCTGAGTCAGAACCATCCAGCTAAACTCTTCAAATTCCTGGTCACAGAAATTAAAAAAAAAAAAAAAAAGCAACCGTCATTTCATTATTTATTTTTTAAAATTGTATTCTTTTATTTGAGAGAGAGAGAGAGAGCGAGTATGCTTGCGCCTGTGCACACACACATGAGTGGGGGAATGGGGAAGAGGGAGAGAGAGAAGTAGGCTTCCCGCTGAGTCGGGATGGGGTCATGACCCGAGCTGAAGGCAGACACTTAACCACCCAGGCACCCCAAGATAATTACTGTCATTTAAAACCATGGAGTTTGGGGATAATCTGTTACACAGCAATAGATAACTGATATAGTGGTGTAGTGGTGATGTACCAGTTAAATATAACCATAAGTATGCCATGTACTGTTGGCACACAGTTGGCATATAAATATTTATATAAATATAAATATGCCAACTGACACAGAATCTCAGTGGCATATAACAGTAAGCATTGATTATGGGCCAGCTGGGGTTCAACTGGTCTGAGCTGGGCTCAAGAAGGTAGTTCTGTTGTCTCAGCTGGGCTTGCATCGGGGGTGAGCAAAGGGTCATCCTTGGGATTTTCTCATTCTCATTCTCTCCCTGAATCACCAGGCTATTCCAGACATGTTCTTCTTTGAGGCTAAGAGGGC